>NC_134426.1:7291734-8612242 GCF_030867145.1 Opisthocomus hoazin | reverse complement strand
ACGTTTGAAGTTTGAGGTGGTAAGACAAGCAAGCTGCCCCAGTCTCTGTGCCTCTGTGCGAGCAGTGCCATGGGCAGATGAGGCTGAACAACAGCTTTCCAAGCTATGTATTTCTTCCTGCGAGCTATATGCAGACGTTCGCATTGTCGGAGCAGGCCTGCCAGAGGCGCCGGGCATGAACCACCTAAGCTATGTTTGAAGTTTGAGGTGGTAAGACAAGCAAGCAGCCCCAGTCTCTGTGCCTCTGTGCGAGCAGTGCCATGGGCAGATGAGGCTGAGCAACAGCTTTCCAGGATAGCTCTTTCTGCCTGCGAGCTATCTGCATACGTTCGCATTTTAAGAGCAGGACTGGCGGAGGAGCAAGTCACTAAACACCAAAACTACGTTTGAAGATTGAGGGGGCAAGACAAGCAAGCAGCCCCAGTCTCTGTGCCGCTGTGCAAGCAGTGCCATGGGCAGATGAGGCTGAGCAACAGCTTTCCAGGCTAGCTCTTTCTGGCTGCGAGCTATCTGCAGACATTCGCATTTTCGGAGCAGGGCTGCCGGAGGCGCCCGGCACGGACCACCTAAGCTACATTTGAAGTTTGAGGGAGCAAGACAAGCAAGCAGCCCCAGTCTCTGTGCCTCCGTGCGAGCAGTGCCATGGGCAGATGAGGCTGAGCAACAGCTTTCCAATCTAAATGTTTCTGCCTGCGAACTATCTGCAGACGTTCGCATTGTCGGACCAGGCCTGCCGGAGGCGCCGGGTACGGACCACCTAAGCTATGTTTGAAGTTTAAGGTGGTAAGACAAGCAAGCAGCCCCAGTCTCTGTGCCTCTGTGCGAGCAGTGCCATGGGCAGATGAGGCTGAGCAACAGTTTTCCAGGCTAGCTACTACTGACTGTGAGCTATCTGCAGATGTTAGCATTGTAGGAGCAGCGCTGCCGGAGCCCCCCTGCACGGACTCCCAAAGCTACGTTTTAAGTTTGAGGTGGCAAGACAAGCAAGCAGCCCCAGTCTCTCTGCCTCTGTGCGAGCGGTGGCATAGGCAGATGAGGCTAAGCAACAGCTTTCCAGGCTAGCTCTTTCTGACTGCGAGCTATCTACAGACGTTCGCATTTTCGGAGCAGGGTTGCCGGAGGCCCCCTGCACGGACCCCAAAAGCTACGTTTGAAGTTTGAGGTGGCAAGACAAGCAAGCAGCCCCAGTCTCTTTGCCTCTGTGCCAGCAGTGCCATGGGCAGATGAGGCTGAGCAACAGCTTTCCAAGCTAAGTATTTCTTCCTGCGAGCTATCTGCAGACGTTCGCATTGTCGGAGCAGGCCTGCCGGAGGCGCCGGGCACGAACCACCTAAGCTACGTTTGAAGTTTGAGGTGGTAAGACAAGCAAGCAGCCCCAGTCTCTGTGCCTCTGTGGGAGCAGTGCCATGGACAGATGAGGCTGAGCAACAGCTTCCAAGCTAAATATGTCTTCCTGCGAGCTATCTGCAGATATTCGCATTGTTGGAGCACGGCTTTTGGAGGCATCCACCACGGACCACCAAAGATACTTTTGAAGTTTGAGGTGGCAAGACAAGCAAGCAGCCCCAGTCTCTGTGCCTCTGTGGGAGCAGTGCCATGGGCAGATGAGGCTGACCAACAGCTTTCCAAGCTAAATGTTTCTGCCTGCGAGCTATCTGCAGACGTTCGCATTGTCGGACCAGGCCTTCCGGAGGCGCCGGGCATGGACCACCTAAGCTACGTTTGAAGTTTGAGGTGGTAAGACAAGCAAGCAGTCCCAGTCTCTGTGCCTTGGTGCGAGCAGTGCCATGGGCAGATGAGGCTGAGCAACAGCTTTCCAGGCTAGCTCTTTCTGGCTGCGAGCTATCTGCAGATGTTCGCATTTTCAGAGCAGGGCTGCCGCAGGCCATCGTCACGAACCACCTCGGGTACTTTTGAAGTTAGGTGGCAAGACAAGCAAGCAGCCCCAGTCTCTGTGCCTCTGTGCGAGCAGTGCCATGGGCAGATGAGACTAAGCAACAGCTTTCCAGGCTAGCTCTTTCTGCCTGCGAGCTATCTACAGACGTTCGCATTTTGGTAGCAGGGTTGCCGGAGGACCCCTGCACGGACCCCCAAAGATACGTTTGAAGTTTGAGGTGGTAAGACAAGCAAGCAGCCTCAGTCTCTTTGCCTCTGTGCGAGCAGTGCCATGGGCAGATGAGGCTGAGCAACAGCTTTCCAAGCTATGTATTTCTTCCTGCGAGCTATCTGCAGATATTCGCATTGTCGGAGTAGGCCTGCCAGAGGCGCCGGGCACGAACCACCTAAGCTACGTTTGAAGTTTGAGGTGGTAAGACAAGCAAGCAGCCCCAGTCTCTGTGCCTCTGTGCGAGCAGTGCCATGGGCAGATGAGGCTGAGCAACAGCTTTCCAGGCTAGCTCTTTCTGCCTGCGAGCTATCTGCAGATATTCGCATTGTCGGAGTAGGCCTGCCAGAGGCGCCGGGCACGAACCACCTAAGCTATGTTTGAAGTTTGAGGTGGTAAGACAAGCAAGCAGCCCCAGTCTCTGTGCCTCTGTGCGAGCAGTGCCATGGGCAGATGAGGCTGAGCAACAGCTTTCCAGGCTAGCTCTTTCTGCCTGCGAGCTATCTGCAGATATTCGCATTGTCGGAGTAGGCCTGCCAGAGGCGCCGGGCACGAACCACCTAAGCTATGTTTGAAGTTTGAGGTGGTAAGACAAGCAAGCAGCCCCAGTCTCTGTGCCTCTGTGCGAGCAGTGCCATGGGCAGATGAGGCTGAGCAACAGCTTTCCAAGCTAGCTCTTTCTGCCTGCGAGCTATCTGCAGACGTTCGCATTTTAAGAGCAGGACTGGCGGAGGAGCCCGTCACTAAACACCAAAATTACGTTTGAAGTGTGAGGTGGCAAGACAAGCAAGCAGCCCCAGTCTCTCTGCCTCCGTGCGAGCAGTGCCATGGGCAGATGAGACTAAGCAACAGCTTTCAGGCTAGCTCTTTCTGGCTGCGAGCTATCTGCAGACGTTCGCATTTTCGATGCAGGGCTGCCGGAGGACCCCTGCACGGCCCCCCAAAGATACGATTGAAGTTTGAGGGAGCAAGACAAGCAAGCAGCCCCAGTCTCTGTGCCTCCGTGCGAGCAGTGCCATGGGCAGATGAGGCTGAGCAACAGCTTTCCAATCTAAATGTTTCTGCCTGCGAGCTATCTGCAGACGTTCGCATTGTCGGACCAGGCCTGCCAGAGGCGCCGGGTACGGACCACCTAAGCTATGTTTGAAGTTTGAGGTGGTAAGACAAGCAAGCAGCCCCAGTCTCTGTGCCTCTGTGCGAGCAGTGCCATGGGCAGATGAGGCTGAGCAACAGTTTTCCAGACTAGCTAATACTGGCTGTGAGCTATCTGCAGATGTTAGCATTGTAGGAGCAGCGCTGCCGGAGCCCCCCTGCACGGACTCCCAAAGCTACGTTTTAAGTTTGAGGTGGCAAGACAAGCAAGCAGCCCCAGTCTCTCTGCCTCTGTGCGAGCGGTGCCATGGGCAGATGAGGCTAAGCAACAGCTTTCCAGGCTAGCTCTTTCTGACTGCGAGCTATCTACAGACGTTCGCATTTTGGGAGCAGGGTTGCCGGAGGCCCCCTGCACGGACCCCAAAAGCTACGTTTGAAGTTTGAGGTGGCAAGACAAGCAAGCAGCCCCAGTCTCTTTGCCTCTGTGCCAGCAGTGCCATGGGCAGATGAGGCTGAGCAACAGCTTTCCAAGCTAAGTATTTCTTCCTGCGAGCTATCTGCAGACGTTCGCATTGTCGGAGCAGGCCTGCCGGAGGCGCCGGGCACGAACCACCTAAGCTACGTTTGAAGTTTGAGGTGGTAAGACAAGCAAGCAGCCCCAGTCTCTGTGCCTCTGTGGGAGCAGTGCCATGGGCAGATGAGGCTGAGCAACAGCTTCCAAGCTAAATATTTCTTCCTGCGAGCTATCTGCAGATATTCGCTTTGTCGGAGCATGGCTTTTGGAGGCATCCACCACGGACCACCAAAGATACTTTTGAAGTTTTAGGTGGCAAGACAAGCAAGCAGCCCCAGTCTCTGTGCCTCTGTGGGAGCAGTGCCATGGGCAGATGAGGCTGACCAACAGCTTTCCAAGCTAAACGTTTCTGCCTGCGAGCTATCTGAAGACGTTCGCATTGTCGGACCAGGCCTTCCGGAGGCGCCGGGCATGGACCACCTAAGCTACGTTTGAAGTTTGAGGTGGTAAGACAAGCAAGCAGTCCCAGTCTCTGTGCCTTGGTGCGAGCAGTGCCATGGGCAGATGAGGCTGAGCAACAGCTTTCCAGGCTAGCTCTTTCTGGCTGCGAGCTATCTGCAGATGTTCGCATTTTCAGAGCAGGGCTGCCGCAGGCCATCGTCACGAACCACCTCGGGTAGTTTTGAAGTTAGGTGGCAAGACAAGCAAGCAGCCCCAGTCTCTGTGCCTCTGTGCGAGCAGTGCCATGGGCAGATGAGGCTGAGCAACAGCTTTCCAGGCTAGCTCTTTCTGCCTGCGAGCTATCTGCAGACGTTCGCATTTTCGGAGCAGGGCTGTTGGAGGCCCCATGAACAGACCGCAAAACTACGTTTGAAGTTTGAGGTGGCAAGACAAGCAAGCAGCTCCAGTCTCTGTGCCTTTTTACGAGCAGTGCCATGGGCAGATGAGGCTGAGCAACAGCTTTCCAGGATAGCTCTTTGTGTCTGCGATCTATCTGCAGACGTTCGCGTTTTTGGAGCAGGGCTGCTGGAGTTCCCATGCACAGACCCCAAAAACTACGTTTGAAGTGTGAGGTGCCAAGACAAGCAAGCAGCCCCAGTCTCTGTGCCTCCGTGCGAGCAGTGCCATGGGCAGATGAGGCTGAGCAACAGCTTTCCAAGCTATGTATTTCTTCCTGCGAGCTATCTGCAGATATTCGCATTGTCGGAGTAGGCCTGCCAGAGGCGCCGGGCACGAACCACCTAAGCTACGTTTGAAGTTTGAGGTGGTAAGACAAGCAAGCAGCCCCAGTCTCTGTGCCTCTGTGCGAGCAGTGCCATGGGCAGATGAGGCTGAGCAACAGCTTTCCAGGCTAGCTCTTTCTGCCTGCGAACTATCTGCAGATATTCGCATTGTCGGAGTAGGCCTACCTGAGGCGCCGGGCACGAACCACCTAAGCTATGTTTGAAGTTTGAGGTGGTAAGACAAGCAAGCAGCCCCAGTCTCTGTGCCTCTGTGCGAGCAGTGCCATGGGCAGATGAGGCTGAGCAACAGCTTTCCAGGCTAGCTCTTTCTGTCTGCGATCTATCTGCAGACGTTCGCGTTTTTGGAGCAGGACTGGCAGAGGAGCCCGTCACTAAACACCAAAACTACGTTTGAAGTGTGAGGTGCCAAGACAAGCAAGCAGCCCCAGTCTCTGTGCCTCCGTGCGAGCAGTGCCATGGGCAGATGAGGCTGAGCAACAGCTTTCCAGGCTAGCTCTTTCTGCCTGCGAGCTATCTACAGACGTTCGCATTTTGGTAGCAGGGTTGCCGGAGGACCCCTGCACGGACCCCCAAAGATACGTTTGAAGTTTGAGGTGGCAAGACAAGCAAGCATCCTCAGTCTCTTTGCCTCTGTGCGAGCAGTGCCATGGGCAGATGAGGCTGAGCAACAGCTTTCCAAGCTATGTATTTCTTCCTGCGAGCTATCTGCAGATATTCGCATTGTCGGAGCGGGCCTGCCAGAGGCGCCGGGCACGAACCACCTAAGCTACGTTTGAAGTTTGAGGTGGTAAGACAAGCAAGCTGCCCCAGTCTCTGTGCCTCTGTGCGAGCAGTGCCATGGGCAGATGAGGCTGAGCAACAGCTTTCCAAGCTAAGTATTTCTTCCTGCGAGCTATCTGCAGACGTTCGCATTGTCGGAGCAGGCCTGCCGGAGGCGCCGGGCACGAACCACCTAAGCTACGTTTGAAGTTTGAGGTGGTAAGACAAGCAAGCAGCCCCAGTCTCTGTGCCTCTGTGGGAGCAGTGCCATGGGCAGATGAGGCTGAGCAACAGCTTCCAAGCTAAATATTTCTTCCTGCGAGCTATCTGCAGATATTCGCTTTGTCGGAGCATGGCTTTTGGAGGCATCCACCACGGACCACCAAAGATACTTTTGAAGTTTGAGGTGGCAAGACAAGCAAGCAGCCCCAGTCTCTGTGCCTCTGTGGGAGCAGTGCCATGGGCAGATGAGGCTGACCAACAGCTTTCCAAGCTAAACGTTTCTGCCTGCGAGCTATCTGAAGACGTTCGCATTGTCGGACCAGGCCTTCCGGAGGCGCCGGGCATGGACCACCTAAGCTACGTTTGAAGTTTGAGGTGGTAAGACAAGCAAGCAGTCCCAGTCTCTGTGCCTTGGTGCGAGCAGTGCCATGGGCAGATGAGGCTGAGCAACAGCTTTCCAGGCTAGCTCTTTCTGGCTGCGAGCTATCTGCAGATGTTCGCATTTTCAGAGCAGGGCTGCCGCAGGCCATCGTCACGAACCACCTCGGGTAGTTTTGAAGTTAGGTGGCAAGACAAGCAAGCAGCCCCAGTCTCTGTGCCTCTGTGCGAGCAGTGCCATGGGCAGATGAGGCTGAGCAACAGCTTTCCAGGCTAGCTCTTTCTGCCTGCGAGCTATCTGCAGACGTTCGCATTTTCGGAGCAGGGCTGTTGGAGGCCCCATGAACAGACCGCAAAACTACGTTTGAAGTTTGAGGTGGCAAGACAAGCAAGCAGCTCCAGTCTCTGTGCCTTTTTACGAGCAGTGCCATGGGCAGATGAGGCTGAGCAACAGCTTTCCAGGCTAGCTCTTTCTGTCTGCGATCTATCTGCAGACGTTCGCGTTTTTGGAGCAGGGCTGCTGGAGTTCCCATGCACAGACCCCAAAAACTACGTTTGAAGTGTGAGGTGCCAAGACAAGCAAGCAGCCCCAGTCTCTGTGCCTCCGTGCGAGCAGTGCCATGGGCAGATGAGGCTGAGCAACAGCTTTCCAAGCTATGTATTTCTTCCTGCGAGCTATCTGCAGATATTCGCATTGTCGGAGTAGGCCTGCCAGAGGCGCCGGGCACGAACCACCTAAGCTACGTTTGAAGTTTGAGGTGGTAAGACAAGCAAGCAGCCCCAGTCTCTGTGCCTCTGTGCGAGCAGTGCCATGGGCAGATGAGGCTGAGCAACAGCTTTCCAGGCTAGCTCTTTCTGCCTGCGAGCTATCTACAGACGTTCGCATTTGGTAGCAGGGTTGCCGGAGGACCCCTGCACGGACCCCCAAAGATACGTTTGAAGTTTGAGGTGGCAAGACAAACAAGCAGCCTCAGTCTCTTTGCCTCTGTGCGAGCAGTGCCATGGGCAGATGAGGCTGAGCAACAGCTTTCCAAGCAATGTATTTCTTCCTGCGAGCTATCTGCAGATATTCGCTTTGTCGGAGCGGGCCTGCCAGAGGCGCCGGGCACGAACCACCTAAGCTACGTTTGAAGTTTGAGGTGGTAAGACAAGCAAGCAGCCCCAGTCTCTGTGCCTCTGTGCGAGCAGTGCCATGGGCAGATGAGGCTGAGCAACAGCTTTCCAGGCTAGCTCTTTCTGCCTGCGAACTATCTGCAGATATTCGCATTGTCGGAGTAGGCCTACCTGAGGCGTCGGGCACGAACCACCTAAGCTATGTTTGAAGTTTGAGGTGGTAAGACAAGCAAGCAGCCCCAGTCTCTGTGCCTCTGTGCGAGCAGTGCCATGGGCAGATGAGGCTGAGCAACAGCTTTCCAGGCTAGCTCTTTCTGTCTGCGATCTATCTGCAGACGTTCGCGTTTTTGGAGCAGGACTGGCAGAGGAGCCCGTCACTAAACACCAAAACTACGTTTGAAGTGTGAGGTGCCAAGACAAGCAAGCAGCCCCAGTCTCTGTGCCTCCGTGCGAGCAGTGCCATGGGCAGATGAGACTAAGCAACAGCTTTCCAGGCTAGCTCTTTCTGCCTGCGAGCTATCTACAGACGTTCGCATTTTGGTAGCAGGGTTGCCGGAGGACCCCTGCACGGACCCCCAAAGATACGTTTGAAGTTTGAGGTGGCAAGACAAGCAAGCATCCTCAGTCTCTTTGCCTCTGTGCGAGCAGTGCCATGGGCAGATGAGGCTGAGCAACAGCTTTCCAAGCTATGTATTTCTTCCTGCGAGCTATCTGCAGATATTCGCATTGTCGGAGCGGGCCTGCCAGAGGCGCCGGGCACGAACCACCTAAGCTACGTTTGAAGTTTGAGGTGGTAAGACAAGCAAGCTGCCCCAGTCTCTGTGCCTCTGTGCGAGCAGTGCCATGGGCAGATGAGGCTGAACAACAGCTTTCCAAGCTATGTATTTCTTCCTGCGAGCTATATGCAGACGTTCGCATTGTCGGAGCAGGCCTGCCAGAGGCGCCGGGCATGAACCACCTAAGCTATGTTTGAACTTTGAGGTGGTAAGACAAGCAAGCAGCCCCAGTCTCTGTGCCTCTGTGCGAGCAGTGCCATGGGCAGATGAGGCTGAGCAACAGCTTTCCAGGATAGCTCTTTCTGCCTGCGAGCTATCTGCATACGTTCGCATTTTAAGAGCAGGACTGGCGGAGGAGCAAGTCACTAAACACCAAAACTACGTTTGAAGATTGAGGGGGCAAGACAAGCAAGCAGCCCCAGTCTCTGTGCCGCTGTGCAAGCAGTGCCATGGGCAGATGAGGCTGAGCAACAGCTTTCCAGGCTAGCTCTTTCTGGCTGCGAGCTATCTGCAGACATTCGCATTTTCGGAGCAGGGCTGCCGGAGGCGCCCGGCACGGACCACCTAAGCTACGATTGAAGTTTGAGGGAGCAAGACAAGCAAGCAGCCCCAGTCTCTGTGCCTCCGTGCGAGCAGTGCCATGGGCAGATGAGGCTGAGCAACAGCTTTCCAATCTAAATGTTTCTGCCTGCGAGCTATCTGCAGACGTTCGCATTGTTGGACCAGGCCTGCCGGAGGCGCCGGGTACGGACCACCTAAGCTATGTTTGAAGTTTAAGGTGGTAAGAGAAGCAAGCAGCCCCAGTCTCTGTGCCTCTGTGCGAGCAGTGCCATGGGCAGATGAGGCTGAGCAACAGTTTTCCAGGCTAGCTACTACTGGCTGTGAGCTATCTGCAGACGTTAGCATTGTAGGAGCAGCGCTGCCGGAGCCCCCCTGCACGGACTCCCAAAGCTACGTTTTAAGTTTGAGGTGGCAAGACAAGCAAGCAGCCCCAGTCTCTCTGCCTCTGTGCGAGCGGTGGCATAGGCAGATGAGGCTAAGCAACAGCTTTCCAGGCTAGCTCTTTCTGGCTGCGAGCTATCTGCAGATGTTCGCATTTTCAGAGCAGGGCTGCCGCAGGCCATCGTCACGAACCACCTCGGGTACTTTTGAAGTTAGGTGGCAAGACAAGCAAGCAGCCCCAGTCTCTGTGCCTCTGTGCGAGCAGTGCCATGGGCAGATGAGACTAAGCAACAGCTTTCCAGGCTAGCTCTTTCTGCCTGCGAGCTATCTACAGACGTTCGCATTTTGGAAGCAGGGTTGCCGGAGGACCCCTGCACGGACCCCCAAAGATACGTTTGAAGTTTGAGGTGGCAAGACAAGCAAGCAGCCTCAGTCTCTTTGCCTCTGTGCGAGCAGTGCCATGGGCAGATGAGGCTGAACAACAGCTTTCCAAGCTATGTATTTCTTCCTGCGAGCTATCTGCAGATATTCGCATTGTCGGAGCGGGCCTGCCAGAGGCGCCGGGCACGAACCACCTAAGCTATGTTTGAAGTTTGAGGTGGTAAGACAAGCAAGCAGCCTCAGTCTCTGTGCCTCTGTGCGAGCAGTGCCATGGGCAGATGAGGCTGAGCAACAGCTTTCCAGGCTAGCTCTTTCTGCCTGCGAGCTATCTGCAGATATTCGCATTGTCGGAGTAGGCCTGCCAGAGGCGCCGGGCACGAACCACCTAAGCTATGTTTGAAGTTTGAGGTGGTAAGACAAGCAAGCAGCCCCAGTCTCTGTGCCTCTGTGCGAGCAGTGCCATGGGCAGATGAGGCTGAGCAACAGCTTTCCAGGCTAGCTCTTTCTGCCTGCGAGCTATCTGCAGATATTCGCATTGTCGGAGTAGGCCTGCCAGAAGCGCCGGGCACGAACCACCTAAGCTATGTTTGAAGTTTGAGGTGGTAAGACAAGCAAGCAGCCCCAGTCTCTGTGCCTCTGTGCGAGCAGTGCCATGGGCAGATGAGGCTGAGCAACAGCTTTCCAAGCTAGCTCTTTCTGCCTGCGAGCTATCTGCAGACGTTCGCATTTTAAGAGCAGGACTGGCGGAGGAGCCCGTCACTAAACACCAAAACTACGTTTGAAGTGTGAGGTGGCAAGACAAGCAAGCAGCCCCAGTCTCTCTGCCTCCGTGCGAGCAGTGCCATGGGCAGATGAGACTAAGCAACAGCTTTCCAGGCTAGCTCTTTCTGGCTGCGAGCTATCTGCAGACGTTCGCATTTTCGAAGCAGGGCTGCCGGAGGACCCCTGCACGGACCCCCAAAGATACGATTGAAGTTTGAGGGAGCAAGACAAGCAAGCAGCCCCAGTCTCTGTGCCTCCGTGCGAGCAGTGCCATGGGCAGATGAGGCTGAGCAACAGCTTTCCAATCTAAATGTTTCTGCCTGCGAGCTATCTGCAGACGTTCGCATTGTCGGACCAGGCCTGCCAGAGGCGCCGGGTACGGACCACCTAAGCTACGATTGAAGTTTGAGGTGGTAAGACAAGCAAGCAGCCCCATTCTCTGTGCCTCTGTGCGAGCAGTGCCATGGGCAGATGAGGCTGAGCAACAGTTTTCCAGACTAGCTAATACTGGCTGTGAGCTATCTGCAGATGTTAGCATTGTAGGAGCAGCGCTGCCGGAGCCCCCCTGCACGGACTCCCAAAGCTACGTTTTAAGTTTGAGGTGGCAAGACAAGCAAGCAGCCCCAGTCTCTCTGCCTCTGTGCGAGCGGTGCCATGGGCAGATGAGGCTAAGCAACAGCTTTCCAGACTAGCTCTTTCTGACTGCGAGCTATCTACAGACGTTCGCATTTTGGGAGCAGGGTTGCCGGAGGCCCCCTGCACGGACCCCAAAAGCTACGTTTGAAGTTTGAGGTGGCAAGACAAGCAAGCAGCCCCAGTCTCTTTGCCTCTGTGCGAGCAGTGCCATGGGCAGATGAGGCTGAGCAACAGCTTTCCAAGCTAAGTATTTCTTCCTGCGAGCTATCTGCAGACGTTCGCATTGTCGGAGCAGGCCTGCCGGAGGCGCCGGGCACGAACCACCTAAGCTACGTTTGAAGTTTGAGGTGGTAAGACAAGCAAGCAGCCCCAGTCTCTGTGCCTCTGTGGGAGCAGTGCCATGGGCAGATGAGGCTGAGCAACAGCTTCCAAGCTAAATATTTCTTCCTGCGAGCTATCTGCAGATATTCGCATTGTCGGAGCATGGCTTTTGGAGGCATCCACCACGGACCACCAAAGATACTTTTGAAGTTTGAGGTGGCAAGACAAGCAAGCAGCCCCAGTCTCTGTGCCTCTGTGGGAGCAGTGCCATGGGCAGATGAGGCTGACCAACAGCTTTCCAAGCTAAATGTTTCTGCCTGCGAGCTATCTGAAGACGTTCGCATTGTCGGACCAGTCCTTCCAGAGGCGCCGGGCATGGACCACCTAAGCTACGTTTGAAGTTTGAGGTGGTAAGACAAGCAAGCAGTCCCAGTCTCTGTGCCTTGGTGCGAGCAGTGCCATGGGCAGATGAGGCTGAGCAACAGCTTTCCAGGCTAGCTCTTTCTGGCTGCGAGCTATATGCAGATGTTCGCATTTTCAGAGCAGGGCTGCCGCAGGCCATTGTCACGAACCACCTCGGGTACTTTTGAAGTTAGGTGGCAAGACAAGCAAGCAGCCCCAGTCTCTGTGCCTCTGTGCGAGCAGTGCCATGGGCAGATGAGGCTGAGCAACAGCTTTCCAGGCTAGCTCTTTCTGGCTGCGATCTATCTGCAGACGTTCGCATTTTCGGAGCAGGGCTGTTGGAGGCCCCATGCACAGACCGCAAAACTACGTTTGAAGTTTGAGGGGGCAAGACAAGCAAGCAGCCCCAGTCTCTGTGCCTTTTTGCGAGCAGTGCCATGGGCAGATGAGGCTGAGCAACAGCTTTCCAGGCTAGCTCTTTCTGCCTGCGAGCTATCTACAGACGTTCGCATTGTCGGAGTAGGCCTGCCAGAGGCGCCGGGCACGAACCACCTAAGCTACGTTTGAAGTTTGAGGTGGTAAGACAAGCAAGCAGCCCCAGTCTCTGTGCCTCTGTGCGAGCAGTGCCATGGGCAGATGAGGCTGAGCAACAGCTTTCCAGGCTAGCTCTTTCTGCCTGCGAGCTATCTACAGACGTTCGCATTTTGGGAGCAGGGTTGCCGGAGGCCCCCTGCACGAACCCCAAAAGCTACGTTTGAAGTTTGAGGTGGTAAGACAAGCAAGCAGCCCCAGTCTCTGTGCCTCTGTGCGAGCAGTGCCATGGCCAGATGAGGCTGAGCAACAGCTTTCCAGGCTAGCTCTTTCTGCCTGCGAGCTATCTGCAGATATTCACATTGTCGGAGTAGGCCTGCCAGAGGCGCCGGGCACGAACCACCTAAGCTATGTTTGAAGTTTGAGGTGGTAAGACAAGCAAGCAGCCCCAGTCTCTGTGCCTCTGTGCGAGCAGTGCCATGGGCAGATGAGGCTGAGCAACAGCTTTCCAGGCTAGCTCTTCCTGCCTGCGAGCTATCTGCAGACGTTCGCATTTTAAGAGCAGGACTGGCGGAGGAGCCCGTCACTAAACACCAAAACTACGTTTGAAGTGTGAGGTGCCAAGACAAGCAAGCAGCCCCAGTCTCTCTGCCTCCGTGCGAGCTGTGCCATGGGCAGATGAGACTAAGCAACAGCTTTCCAGGCTAGCTCTTTCTGCCTGCGAGCTATCTACAGACGTTCGCATTTTGGTAGCAGGGTTGCCGGAGGACCCCTGCACGGACCCCCAAAGATACGTTTGAAGTTTGAGGTGGCAAGACAAGCAAGCAGCCTCAGTCTCTTTGCCTCTGTGCGATCAGTGCCATTGGGAGATGAGGCTGAGCAACAGCTTTCCAGGGTATATATTTCTTCCTGCGGGCTATCTGCAGATATTCGCATTATCGGAGCGGGCCTGCCAGAGGCGCCGGGCACGAACCACCTAAGCTACGTTTGAAGTTTGAGGTGGTAAGACAAGCAAGCAGCCCCAGTCTCTGTGCCTCTGTGCGAGCAGTGCCATGGCAGATGAGGCTGAGCAACAGCTTTCCAGGCTAGCTCTTTCTGCCTGCGAGCTATCTGCAGACGTTCGCATTTTGGTAGCAGGGTTGCCGGAGGACCCCTGCACGGACCCCCAAAGATACGTTTGAAGTTTGAGGTGGTGTCCTGGGTTTGGCCAGGACAGGGTTAATTTTCACCAGACTCCAGGAAGGGGCACAGCCGGGGGGTGGGGGCTGACCCCACCTGGCCAAACAGAGCCCGGTATTCCATACCATGTGCCGTCACGCTGGGTTCCGGTGGGGGGGGGGGCGGCACGGCGGGAACGGACTCGCGGCTTGGGGCGGGCGCAGCGCCGGTCCTGTTTCGGGAGAGCGGCTGTTGTACGGTTCGTGGTTGTGTTTTCTCCTTATTTGTATCGTTGTTGTTCCTGTTTTCCCTCTGTTTGCTGTTCTGTTAAACTGCCCTTATCCCGACCCACCAGTTTCTGCCTCTTTCTTTCCATTCTCCTCCGCACGCCGGCGGGGGGAGGGGCGGCCGCGTGGCGCTTTTGTTGCCGGCGGCAGCCGAAACCAAAACATTTAATTGGCGCCCAGACGTGGGGCACGGATAACGGCAGGGCTGAGCAGCGGGTGTTAAAACTGCTTTCTTACATTTTGTTAAATTTTGTTATACGCATTTTTCTGTGTTAAAATAGTCGCCGGTAAAAATGTTTCTGACTTTGATCAAATATCTCTGCTACGTAAATCCTTACTTGCTGTATGTGTTTGCTGCCGTGCTGTTTGTTACCTCGGGAAAGAAGATCAGGATGATGATTTTGCTGTACTGTACGATATCGACTTATGATATGATAACATCACTGTGCATGAAATTAGTCTTTTATTTGCATGCGGCACTGCGGTCATTTCCGTACCTCGGATCCTATGTCTTAGATTTTGTTAATAATCAAACCCAGTCTGTGGGGAAAACCGAAGGGGATACCTTCCCCCACTCTTTCGCCCCCCCCCCTCTCTCCCTCAGGCTGGTCCTAACTTTTTTTGAGAATTTCGAGTACCCGTGGGATGCTCAGGGCAGCACTCTCCTTTTGTTATGCCTCCTGAATGGGTTGCAGGTTTTGTTTAGGGTTAAGCAAGTCGTTAAGAACATCGTGCAGAGACCTGCCCCGGGGCCGGATAGCTGTGAGTGGCTGGGTGTGTGGGACAGCATGGGCAAGTACCTAGGGCAGTGGACACCCCCGATGTTTTTTAAACTCACCCCTGAGCAAGTACAGAATCCGGACAAACTAGTAAAATATCTGCAAAAAGTGTGCTGCCACCCTGGGAACTCCAGAGAGACACAGATCACAGCAACGTGCTGGGGTCTGGCCCACGCCTACCGAGCTGCACTGTTTAACACTGTTCAGTGCCCTAAAGGGGAAAGAGGGGGAAACGAAGCAGCAGGCACTGCGGCTGGCGCTGCCCCCCCAGCCGGCCCTGCAGCCCCTCCAGCCCAGCAGGCAGTCACAACCCCCCCGACTGGCACCGCCGCTGCCACAGATGCAGGGTCTGCCTCGGTTTCCCTGGCAGGCACAGCAGCTGCTCCAGCCCCAGCTCCAGCTGCAGGCAGCGTGGCTGAGCCCAGTGACCAACCTGTGCAGGTAGCAGTCGCCCCTGTAAAACTAAAGAAAGACGCAAAGAGAGCAGATCGCTCCGGGAGGGATGACGATGAGCCAGGGTCATCACGGGAGATAGAGACAGAGATCATCACCCGGTCCCTGTCCCTGAGCGAGCTGCGAGACATGCGCAAAGATTTCAGCCGCCACCCAGGCGAGCACATTGCCACCTGGCTGCTGCGGTGCTGGGATAACGGGGCTAGCAGCTTGGAATTAGAGGGCAAGGAAGCCAAGCAGCTGGGATCCCTGGCCAGGGATGGGGGCATTGACAAGGCCATTGGGAAAAAGGAACAAGTCCTCAGCCTCTGGAGGAGACTTCTGTCAGGCGTGAGGGAGAGATACCCCTTCAGTGACGATTTTGTATGCTATCCTGGCAAGTGGACCAATATGGAAAGGGGTATTCAGTACTTGAGGGAATTAGCTGTGCGGGAGCTGGTTTACTGTGACACAGATGATGAGCAGGTACCCACAGACCCAGATGAACTCCAGTGCTCACAATCCATGTGGAGGAAGTTTGTGCGGAGCGCACCCTCCTCGCATGCCAACTCACTGGCAGTTGTAAACTGGAAAGGTAAAGACACACCAACAGTAGACGAGGTGGCTGTCAGACTCCGCCAATATGAGGAAAGTATCTCTTCCTCCCTTGTCTCAGCCGTGGAGAAACTGGTCAAGCGACTAGACAGGAATATGTCCTACTCCCCACCTGTGCGGGCCCGCATCTCAGCTATTAGGGGCAGGCGTTTCTCTGCTCAGGAGAGGGAATACAGAGGCTATACACCCCGGGGCACCCTGTGGTTTTACCTGTGTGACCACGGAGAGGACATGAGGAAGTGGGATGGAAAACCCACCTCAAGTCTAGAGGCACGAGTACGTGAGTTGCGAGGTAAAACAATCACAAAAGGGGACTCTGTTAGGAAAAATGCCGCCCCAGTTTCCAAAAGCCAGCTCTCCAGACCAGGTAGACAGTTTGACCTTGATTCCGATCCTCTGGAGGGGACCTCCAAGTCATTTTTACAGCAGGTGAGCAGCAATTTCTCTGACGAGGATTAGAGGGGCCCTGCCTCCAGCCAGGTGGAGGAAAGGGACAACCGTGTCTATTGGACGGTGTGGATTCGGTGGCCTGGCACGTCAGATCCACAAGAGTATAAAGCTCTAGTGGACACTGGTGCACAGTGTACTTTAATGCCATCAGAGTTCAAAGGGTCAGAGTCCATTTGCATTTCGGGAGTGACAGGGGGGTCCCAAGAGCTGAGTCTACTGGAGGCTGAAGTGAGCCTCACTGGGCAGGACTGGCAGAAGCACCCCATTGTAACTGGCCCCGAGGCTCCGTGCATCCTTGGGATAGACTATCTTAGGAGAGGCTATTTCAAGGACCCAAAGGGGTATCGGTGGGCTTTTGGCATAGCTGCTGTGGAGACGGAAGAAATTAAACAGCTGTCCATTTTGCCTGGTCTCTCGGAGGATCCTTCCGTTGTGGGGTTGCTGAGGGTTGAAGAACAACAGGTACCCATCGCAACCACAACGGTGCACCGGCGACAATATCGTACCAACCGAGACTCCCTTCTCCCCATTCATCAGCTGATCCGCCAGCTGGAGAGTCAAGGAGTGATCAGTAAAACTCGCTCACCCTTTAATAGTCCCATATGGCCAGTGAGAAAATCTACTGGAGAGTGGAGACTGACAATAGACTACCGTGGCCTGAATGAAGTCACACCACCGCTGAGTGCTGCTGTGCCAGACATGCTAGAACTTCAATATCAGCTGGAGTCAAAGGCAGCCAAGTGGTATGCGACAATTGACATCGCTAATGCATTCTTCTCCATCCCTTTGGCAGCAGAGTGCAGGCCACAGTTTGCTTTCACCTGGAGGGGCATCCAGTACACCTGGAATCGACTGCCCCAGGGGTGGAAACACAGTCCCACCATTTGCCATGGACTAATCCAGACTGCACTGGAAAAGGGTGAAGCCCCAGAACATCTGCAGTACATCGATGACATCATTATATGGGGCGACACAGCGGAGGAAGTTTTTGAGAAAGGGGAGAAAATAGTTCAAATCCTTCTGAAAGCCGGTTTCGCCATTAAGCGAAGTAAAGTCAAGGGACCTGCGCAAGAGATCCAGTTTTTGGGAATAAAATGGCAGGATGGGCGCCGTCAAATCCCAATGGATGTCATCAACAAAATAGCAGCTATGTCTCCACCCACCAGCAAAAAGGAAGCACAGGCCTTCCTGGGTGTTGTGGGTTTTTGGAGGATGCACATCCCAAATTACAGCCAAATTGTGAGTCCTCTGTACCACGTGACCCGGAAGAAGAATGATTTTGAATGGGGCCCTGAGCAACGACAGGCATTTGAACAGATTAAACGGGAGATAGTTCATGCCGTAGCCCTTGGTCCAGTCCGGTCAGGGCAAGATGTCAAAAACGTGCTCTACACCGCAGCCGGGGAGAATGGCCCAACCTGGAGTCTCTGGCAGAAAGCACCAGGGGAGACTCGAGGTCGACCCCTGGGGTTCTGGAGCCGGGGATACAAAGGATCCGAGGCCCGCTATACTCCCACTGAAAAAGAGATTCTGGCAGCATATGAAGGCGTTCGAGCTGCTTCAGAAGTGGTCGGCACTGAAGCACAGCTCCTCCTAGCTCCACGATTGCCAGTCCTGGGCTGGATGTTCAAAGAGAGGGTCCCCTCTACGCATCATGCCACCGATGCTACGTGGAGTAAGTGGGTCGCGCTGATCACCCAGCGTGCCCGAATGGGAAACCCCAGTCGCCCAGGAATTCTGGAGGTCATCATGTACTGGCCAGAAGGCAAAGATTTTGGAGCATCGCCAGAGGAGGAGGTGACACGTGCTGAAGAGGCCCCACTGTATAACCAGCTGCCAGAAGATAAGAAAGAGTATGCCCTGTTCACGGATGGGTCCTGTCGCATTGTGGGGAAGCAGCGGAGGTGGAAGGCTGCTGTATGGAGCCCTACACGACAAGTCGCGGAAACTGCTGAGGGAGAAGGTGAGTCCAGCCAGTTTGCAGAGGTGAAAGCCATCCAGCTGGCTTTAGACATTGCCAGTCGAGAGAAGTGGCCAGTGCTCTATCTTTACACCGACTCTTGGATGGTGGCCAATGCCTTGTGGGGGTGGCTGCAGCAATGGAAGAAGAACAACTGGCAGCGCAGAGGCAAACCTATCTGGGCTGCCCCATTGTGGCAAGATATTGCTGCCCGGCTAGAGCAGTTGGCTGTAAAAGTCCGTCACGTGGACGCCCACGTCCCTAAGAGTCGGGCCACTGAAGAACATCAAAACAACCACCAGGTAGATCAGGCTGCTAAGATTGAAGTGGCTCAGGTGGATCTGGACTGGCAACATAAGGGTGAACTCTTTATAGCTCGGTGGGCCCATGACACCTCGGGCCACCAAGGAAGAGACGCGACATACAGATGGGCTCGTGACCGAGGGGTGGACTTGACCATGGACACTATTGCACAGGTTATCCATGAATGTGAAACATGCGCTGCAATCAAGCAAGCCAAGCGGGTAAAGCCTCAGTGGTATGGAGGACGATGGCTAAAATATAAATATGGGGAGGCTTGACAGATTGACTACATCACACTGCCACAAACCCGCCAAGGCAAGCGCTATGTGCTCACAATGGTGGAGGCCACCACCGGATGGCTGGAAACCTACCCTGTGCCCCATGCCACTGCCCGGAATACCATCCTGGGCCTGGAAAAACAAGTCCTGTGGCGACATGGCACTCCCGAAAGAATTGAGTCGGACAACGGGACTCATTTTCGCAACAGCCTCATAGACACCTGGGCCAAAGAACACGGTATTGAGTGGGTGTATCACATCCCCTACCATGCACCAGCCTCTGGAAAGATTGAACGTTACAATGGGCTGCTAAAAACCACTTTGAGGGCAATGGGGGGTGGGACTTTCAAAAATTGGGATACCCATTTAGCAAAGGCCACCTGGTTGGTTAACACCAGAGGGTCCACCAACCGGGCTGGTCCTGCCCAGTCAAAACCTCAGCGCCCAGTAGAAGGGGATAAAGTCCCTGTAGTGCACATGCGGAACATGTTAGGGAAGACGGTTTGGGTTAGTCCTGCCTCGGGCACAGGCAAGCCCGTCCGCGGGATTGCCTTTGCTCAAGGACCTGGGTGTACCTGGTGGGTAATGCGGAAGGATGGGGAAGTCCGATGTGTACCTCATGGGGATTTAATTTTGGGCGAGAATAGTCCATAAATAAATTGTATAAAGTTAGTTGTTAAATAACCCTGTCACTGTCTGTTATCACTGTTATAATTGTTATATGTTGTACCAGTAGTAGCATAGTAAGAATCGTCCAGATTAAAGAAGGATGGACTTTTTCAATGAAAACCTAGCAGAGCACGGTGATGATGGAACTGGACCTGGTTTTCAACAACTAGCATCCAGCAACTTCATCAAGATCAACATCTCCTGCAGACTGTGGGCACGGGCTGCACCAGAAACAACAGCCGTGAGCTCCGGATGCAGCAAGTGACCGCCCATCACCACACATCACCTCCCCTGCCACGGAAGACCATAACGACAGATGGAGCCTGAAGTCATGGATTAAATGAACTCAACGGACACTTTAGAGTGATGATCCATAGATTAAAGGAATGATATCTGGAGACAGGAGAAGTGGTGGTGATCAACTGGACAATGGGGGACCTGGGCATGACGTAGATGGTATGGAATAAGGGGTGGATAATGTCCTGGGTTTGGCCAGGACAGGGTTAATTTTCACCAGACTCCAGGAAGGGGCACAGCCGGGGGGTGGGGGCTGACCCCACCTGGCCAAACAGAGCCCGGTATTCCATACCATGTGCCGTCACGCTGGGTTCCGGTGGGGGGGGGGCGGCACGGCGGGAACGGACTCGCGGCTTGGGGCGGGCGCAGCGCCGGTCCTGTTTCGGGAGAGCGGCTGTTGTACGGTTCGTGGTTGTGTTTTCTCCTTATTTGTATCGTTGTTGTTCCTGTTTTCCCTCTGTTTGCTGTTCTGTTAAACTGCCCTTATCCCGACCCACCAGTTTCTGCCTCTTTCTTTCCATTCTCCTCCGCACGCCGGCGGGGGGAGGGGCGGCCGCGTGGCGCTTTTGTTGCCGGCGGCAGCCGAAACCAAACAGGTGGCAAGACAAGCAAGCAGCCTCAGTCTCTTTCCCTCTGTGCGAGCAGTGCCATGGGAAGATGAGGCTGAACAACTGCTTTCCAAGCTATGTATTTCTTCCTGCGAGCTATCTGCAGATATTCGCATTGTCGGAGCGGGCCTGCCAGAGGCGCCGGGCACGAACCACCTAAGCTACATTTGAAGTTTGAGGTGGTAAGACAAGCAAGCAGCCCCAGTCTCTGTGCCTCTGTGCGAGCAGTGCCATGGGCAGATGAGGCTGAGCAACAGCTTTCCAGGATAGCTCTTTCTGCCTGCGAGCTATCTGCAGATATTCGCATTGTCGGAGTAGACCTGCCAGAGGCGCCGGGCACGAACCACCTAAGCTACGTTTGAAGTTTGAGGTGGTAAGACAAGCAAGCAGCCCCAGTCTCTGTGCCTCTGTGGGAGCAGTGCCATGGGCAGATGAGGCTGAGCAACAGCTTCCAAGCTAAATATTTCTTCCTGCGAGCTATCTGCAGATATTCGCATTGTCGGAGCATGGCTTTTGGAGGCATCCACCACGGACCACCAAAGATACTTTTGAAGTTTGAGGTGGCAAGACAAGCAAGCAGCCCCAGTCTCTGTGCCTCTGTGGGAGCAGTGCCATGGGCAGATGAGGCTGACCAACAGCTTTCCAAGCTAAATGTTTCTGCCTGCGAGCTATCTGAAGACGTTCGCATTGTCGGACCAGTCCTTCCGGAGGCGCCGGGCATGAACCACCTAAGCTACGTTTGAAGTTTGAGGTGGTAAGACAAGCAAGCAGTCACAGTCTCTGTGCCTTGGTGCGAGCAGTGCCATGGGCAGATGAGGCTGAGCAACAGCTTTCCAGGCTAGCTCTTTCTGGCTGCGAGCTATATGCAGATGTTCGCATTTTCAGAGCAGGGCTGCCGCAGGCCATCGTCACGAACCACCTCGGGTACTTTTGAAGTTAGGTGGCAAGACAAGCAAGCAGCCCCAGTCTCCGTGCCTCTGTGCGAGCAGTGCCATGGGCAGATGAGGCTGAGCAACAGCTTTCCAGGCTAGCTCTTTCTGCCTGCGAGCTATCTGCAGACGATCGCATTTTCGGAGCAGGGCTGTTGGAAGCCCCATGCACAGACCGCAAAACTACGTTTGAAGTTTGAGGTGGCAAGACAAGCAAGCAGCTCCAGTCTCTGTGTCTTTTTGCGAGCAGTGCCACGGGCAGATGAGGCTGAGCAACAGCTTTCCAGGCTAGCTCTTTCTGTCTGCGATCTATCTGCAGACGTTCGCGTTTTTGGAGCAGGGCTGCTGGAGTTCCCATGCACAGACCCCAAAAATTACGTTTGAAGTGTGAGGTGCCAAGACAAGCAAGCAGCCCCAGTCTCTGTGCCTCCGTGCGAGCAGTGCCATGGGCAGATGAGGCTGAGCAACAGCTTTCCAATCTAAATGTTTCTGCCTGCGAGCTATCTGCAGACGTTCGCATTGTCGGACCAGGCCTGCCGGAGGCGCCGGGTACGGACCACCTAAGCTATGTTTGAAGTTTGAGGTGGTAAGACAAGCAAGCAGCCCCAGTCTCTGTGCCTCTGTGCGAGCAGTGCCATGGGCAGATGAGGCTGAGCAACAGTTTTCCATACTAGCTAATACTGGCTGTGAGCTATCTGCAGATGTTAGCATTGTAGGAGCAGCGCTGCCGGAGCCCCCCTGCACGGACTCCAAAAGCTACGTTTTAAGTTTGAGGTGGCAAGACAAGCAAGCAGCCCCAGTCTCTGTGCCTCTGTGCGAGCGGTACCATGGGCAGATGGGGCTAAGCAACAGCTTTCCAGGCTAGCTCTTTCTGGCTGTGAGCTATCTACAGACGTTCGCATTTTGGGAGCAGGGTTGCCGGAGGCCCCCTGCACGGACCCCAAAAGCTACGTTTGAAGTTTGAGGTGGCAAGACAAGCAAGCAGCCCCAGTCTCTTTGCCTCTGTGCGAGCAGTGCCATGGGCAGATGAGGCTGAGCAACAGCTTTCCAAGCTAAGTATTTCTTCCTGCGAGCTATCTGCAGACGTTCGCATTGTCGGAGCAGGCCTGCCGGAGGCGCCGGGCACGAACCACCTAAGCTACGTTTGAAGTTTGAGGTGGTAAGACAAGCAAGCAGCCCCAGTCTCTGTGCCTCTGTGGGAGCAGTGCCATGGGCAGATGAGGCTGAGCAACAGCTTCCAAGCTAAATATTTCTTCCTGCGAGCTATCTGCAGATATTCGCATTGTCGGAGCATGGCTTTTGGAGGCATCCACCACGGACCACCAAAGATACTTTTGAAGTTTGAGGTGGCAAGACAAGCAAGCAGCCCCAGTCTCTGTGCCTCTGTGGGAGCAGTGCCATGGGCAGATGAGGCTGACCAACAGCTTTCCAAGCTAAATGTTTCTGCCTGCGAGCTATCTGAAGACGTTCGCATTGTCGGACCAGTCCTTCCGGAGGCGCCGGGCATGGACCACCTAAGCTACGTTTGAAGTTTGAGGTGGTAAGACAAGCAAGCAGTCCCAGTCTCTGTGCCTTGGTGCGAGCAGTGCCATGGGCAGATGAGGCTGAGCAACAGCTTTCCAGGATAGCTCTTTCTGGCTGCGAGCTATATGCAGATGTTTGCATTTTCAGAGCAGGGCTGCCGCAGGCCATCGTCACGAACCACCTCGGGTACTTTTGAAGTTAGGTGGCAAGACAAGCAAGCAGCCCCAGTCTCTGTGCCTCTGTGCGAGCAGTGCCATGGGCAGATGAGGCTGAGCAACAGCTTTCCAGGCTAGCTCTTTCTGCCTGCGAGCTATCTGCAGACTTTCGCATTTTCGGAGCAGGGCTGTTGGAGGCCCCATGCACAGACCGCAAAACTACGTTTGAAGTTTGAGGTGGCAAGACAAGCAAGCAGCTCCAGTCTCTGTGCCTTTTTGCGAGCAGTGCCACGGGCAGATGAGGCTGAGCAACAGCTTTCCAGGCTAGCTCTTTCTGCCTGCGAGCTATCTACAGACGTTCGCATTTTGGAAGCAGGGTTGCCGGAGGACCCCTGCACGGACCCCCAAAGATACGTTTGAAGTTTGAGGTGGCAAGACAAGCAAGCAGCCTCAGTCTCTTTGCCTCTGTGCGAGCAGTGCCATGGGCAGATGAGGCTGAGCAACAGCTTTCCAAGCTATGTATTTCTTCCTGCGAGCTATCTGCAGATATTCGCATTGTCGGAGTAGGCCTGCCAGAGGCGCCGGGCACGAACCACCTAAGCTACGTTTGAAGTTTGAGGTGGTAAGACAAGCAAGCAGCCCCAGTCTCTGTGCCTCTGTGCGAGCAGTGCCATGGGCAGATGAGGCTGAGCAACAGCTTTCCAGGCTAGCTCTTTCTGCCTGCGAGCTATCTGCAGATATTCGCATTGTCGGAGTAGGCCTGCCAGAGGCGCCGGGCACGAACCACCTAAGCTATGTTTGAAGTTTGAGGTGGTAAGACAAGCAAGCAGCCCCAGTCTCTGTGCCTCTGTGCGAGCAGTGCCATGGGCAGATGAGACTAAGCAACAGCTTTCCAGGCTAGCTCTTTCTGGCTGCGAGCTATCTGCAGACGTTCGCATTTTCGAAGCAGGGCTGCCGGAGGACCCCTGCACGGACCCCCAAAGATACGATTGAAGTTTGAGGGAGCAAGACAAGCAAGCAGCCCCAGTCTCTGTGCCTCCGTGCGAGCAGTGCCATGGGCAGATGAGGCTGAGCAACAGCTTTCCAATCTAAATGTTTCTGCCTGCGAGCTATCTGCAGACGTTCGCATTGTCGGACCAGGCCTGCCAGAGGCGCCGGGTACGGACCACCTAAGCTACGATTGAAGTTTGAGGTGGTAAGACAAGCAAGCAGCCCCATTCTCTGTGCCTCTGTGCGAGCAGTGCCATGGGCAGATGAGGCTGAGCAACAGTTTTCCAGACTAGCTAATACTGGCTGTGAGCTATCTGCAGATGTTAGCATTGTAGGAGCAGCGCTGCCGGAGCCCCCCTGCACGGACTCCCAAAGCTACGTTTTAAGTTTGAGGTGGCAAGACAAGCAAGCAGCCCCAGTCTCTCTGCCTCTGTGCGAGCGGTGCCATGGGCAGATGAGGCTAAGCAACAGCTTTCCAGACTAGCTCTTTCTGACTGCGAGCTATCTACAGACGTTCGCATTTTGGGAGCAGGGTTGCCGGAGGCCCCCTGCACGGACCCCAAAAGCTACGTTTGAAGTTTGAGGTGGCAAGACAAGCAAGCAGCCCCAGTCTCTTTGCCTCTGTGCGAGCAGTGCCATGGGCAGATGAGGCTGAGCAACAGCTTTCCAAGCTAAGTATTTCTTCCTGCGAGCTATCTGCAGACGTTCGCATTGTCGGAGCAGGCCTGCCGGAGGCGCCGGGCACGAACCACCTAAGCTACGTTTGAAGTTTGAGGTGGTAAGACAAGCAAGCAGCCCCAGTCTCTGTGCCTCTGTGGGAGCAGTGCCATGGGCAGATGAGGCTGAGCAACAGCTTCCAAGCTAAATATTTCTTCCTGCGAGCTATCTGCAGATATTCGCATTGTCGGAGCATGGCTTTTAGAAGCATCCACCACGGACCACCAAAGATACTTTTGAAGTTTGAGGTGGCAAGACAAGCAAGCAGCCCCAGTCTCTGTGCCTCTGTGGGAGCAGTGCCATGGGCAGATGAGGCTGACCAACAGCTTTCCAAGCTAAATGTTTCTGCCTGCGAGCTATCTGAAGACGTTCGCATTGTCGGACCAGTCCTTCCAGAGGCGCCGGGCATGGACCACCTAAGCTACGTTTGAAGTTTGAGGTGGTAAGACAAGCAAGCAGTCCCAGTCTCTGTGCCTTGGTGCGAGCAGTGCCATGGGCAGATGAGGCTGAGCAACAGCTTTCCAGGCTAGCTCTTTCTGGCTGCGAGCTATATGCAGATGTTCGCATTTTCAGAGCAGGGCTGCCGCAGGCCATTGTCACGAACCACCTCGGGTACTTTTGAAGTTAGGTGGCAAGACAAGCAAGCAGCCCCAGTCTCTGTGCCTCTGTGCGAGCAGTGCCATGGGCAGATGAGGCTGAGCAACAGCTTTCCAGGCTAGCTCTTTCTGGCTGCGATCTATCTGCAGACGTTCGCATTTTCGGAGCAGGGCTGTTGGAGGCCCCATGCACAGACCGCAAAACTACGTTTGAAGTTTGAGGGGGCAAGACAAGCAAGCAGCCCCAGTCTCTGTGCCTTTTTGCGAGCAGTGCCATGGGCAGATAAGGCTGAGCAACAGCTTTCCAGGCTAGCTCTTTCTGCCTGCGAGCTATCTACAGACGTTCGCATTGTCGGAGTAGGCCTGCCAGAGGCGCCGGGCACGAACCACCTAAGCTACGTTTGAAGTTTGAGGTGGTAAGACAAGCAAGCAGCCCCAGTCTCTGTGCCTCTGTGCGAGCAGTGCCATGGGCAGATGAGGCTGAGCAACAGCTTTCCAGGCTAGCTCTTTCTGCCTGCGAGCTATCTACAGACGTTCGCATTTTGGGAGCAGGGTTGCCGGAGGCCCCCTGCACGGACCCCAAAAGCTACGTTTGAAGTTTGAGGTGGTAAGACAAGCAAGCAGCCCCAGTCTCTGTGCCTCTGTGCGAGCAGTGCCATGGCCAGATGAGGCTGAGCAACAGCTTTCCAGGCTAGCTCTTTCTGCCTGCGAGCTATCTGCAGATATTCACATTGTCGGAGTAGGCCTGCCAGAGGCGCCGGGCACGAACCACCTAAGCTATGTTTGAAGTTTGAGGTGGTAAGACAAGCAAGCAGCCCCAGTCTCTGTGCCTCTGTGCGAGCAGTGCCATGGGCAGATGAGGCTGAGCAACAGCTTTCCAGGCTAGCTCTTCCTGCCTGCGAGCTATCTGCAGACGTTCGCATTTTAAGAGCAGGACTGGCGGAGGAGCCCGTCACTAAACACCAAAACTACGTTTGAAGTGTGAGGTGCCAAGACAAGCAAGCAGCCCCAGTCTCTGTGCCTCCGTGCGAGCTGTGCCATGGGCAGATGAGACTAAGCAACAGCTTTCCAGGCTAGCTCTTTCTGCCTGCGAGCTATCTACAGACGTTCGCATTTTGGTAGCAGGGTTGCCGGAGGACCCCTGCACGGACCCCCAAAGATACGTTTGAAGTTTGAGGTGGCAAGACAAGCAAGCAGCCTCAGTCTCTTTGCCTCTGTGCGATCAGTGCCATTGGGAGATGAGGCTGAGCAACAGCTTTCCAGGGTATATATTTCTTCCTGCGGGTTATCTGCAGATATTCGCATTATCGGAGCGGGCCTGCCAGAGGCGCCGGGCACGAACCACCTAAGCTACGTTTGAAGTTTGAGGTGGTAAGACAAGCAAGCAGCCCCAGTCTCTGTGCCTCTGTGCGAGCAGTGCCATGGCAGATGAGGCTGAGCAACAGCTTTCCAGGCTAGCTCTTTCTGCCTGCGAGCTATCTGCAGACGTTCGCATTTTGGTAGCAGGGTTGCCGGAGGACCCCTGCACGGACCCCCAAAGATACGTTTGAAGTTTGAGGTGGTGTCCTGGGTTTGGCCAGGACAGGGTTAATTTTCACCAGACTCCAGGAAGGGGCACAGCCGGGGGGTGGGGGCTGACCCCACCTGGCCAAACAGAGCCCGGTATTCCATACCATGTGCCGTCACGCTGGGTTCCGGTGGGGGGGGGGGCGGCACGGCGGGAACGGACTCGCGGCTTGGGGCGGGCGCAGCGCCGGTCCTGTTTCGGGAGAGCGGCTGTTGTACGGTTCGTGGTTGTGTTTTCTCCTTATTTGTATCGTTGTTGTTCCTGTTTTCCCTCTGTTTGCTGTTCTGTTAAACTGCCCTTATCCCGACCCACCAGTTTCTGCCTCTTTCTTTCCATTCTCCTCCGCACGCCGGCGGGGGGAGGGGCGGCCGCGTGGCGCTTTTGTTGCCGGCGGCAGCCGAAACCAAAACATTTAATTGGCGCCCAGACGTGGGGCACGGATAACGGCAGGGCTGAGCAGCGGGTGTTAAAACTGCTTTCTTACATTTTGTTAAATTTTGTTATACGCATTTTTCTGTGTTAAAATAGTCGCCGGTAAAAATGTTTCTGACTTTGATCAAATATCTCTGCTACGTAAATCCTTACTTGCTGTATGTGTTTGCTGCCGTGCTGTTTGTTACCTCGGGAAAGAAGATCAGGATGATGATTTTGCTGTACTGTACGATATCGACTTATGATATGATAACATCACTGTGCATGAAATTAGTCTTTTATTTGCATGCGGCACTGCGGTCATTTCCGTACCTCGGATCCTATGTCTTAGATTTTGTTAATAATCAAACCCAGTCTGTGGGGAAAACCGAAGGGGATACCTTCCCCCACTCTTTCGCCCCCCCCCCTCTCTCCCTCAGGCTGGTCCTAACTTTTTTTGAGAATTTCGAGTACCCGTGGGATGCTCAGGGCAGCACTCTCCTTTTGTTATGCCTCCTGAATGGGTTGCAGGTTTTGTTTAGGGTTAAGCAAGTCGTTAAGAACATCGTGCAGAGACCTGCCCCGGGGCCGGATAGCTGTGAGTGGCTGGGTGTGTGGGACAGCATGGGCAAGTACCTAGGGCAGTGGACACCCCCGATGTTTTTTAAACTCACCCCTGAGCAAGTACAGAATCCGGACAAACTAGTAAAATATCTGCAAAAAGTGTGCTGCCACCCTGGGAACTCCAGAGAGACACAGATCACAGCAACGTGCTGGGGTCTGGCCCACGCCTACCGAGCTGCACTGTTTAACACTGTTCAGTGCCCTAAAGGGGAAAGAGGGGGAAACGAAGCAGCAGGCACTGCGGCTGGCGCTGCCCCCCCAGCCGGCCCTGCAGCCCCTCCAGCCCAGCAGGCAGTCACAACCCCCCCGACTGGCACCGCCGCTGCCACAGATGCAGGGTCTGCCTCGGTTTCCCTGGCAGGCACAGCAGCTGCTCCAGCCCCAGCTCCAGCTGCAGGCAGCGTGGCTGAGCCCAGTGACCAACCTGTGCAGGTAGCAGTCGCCCCTGTAAAACTAAAGAAAGACGCAAAGAGAGCAGATCGCTCCGGGAGGGATGACGATGAGCCAGGGTCATCACGGGAGATAGAGACAGAGATCATCACCCGGTCCCTGTCCCTGAGCGAGCTGCGAGACATGCGCAAAGATTTCAGCCGCCACCCAGGCGAGCACATTGCCACCTGGCTGCTGCGGTGCTGGGATAACGGGGCTAGCAGCTTGGAATTAGAGGGCAAGGAAGCCAAGCAGCTGGGATCCCTGGCCAGGGATGGGGGCATTGACAAGGCCATTGGGAAAAAGGAACAAGTCCTCAGCCTCTGGAGGAGACTTCTGTCAGGCGTGAGGGAGAGATACCCCTTCAGTGACGATTTTGTATGCTATCCTGGCAAGTGGACCAATATGGAAAGGGGTATTCAGTACTTGAGGGAATTAGCTGTGCGGGAGCTGGTTTACTGTGACACAGATGATGAGCAGGTACCCACAGACCCAGATGAACTCCAGTGCTCACAATCCATGTGGAGGAAGTTTGTGCGGAGCGCACCCTCCTCGCATGCCAACTCACTGGCAGTTGTAAACTGGAAAGGTAAAGACACACCAACAGTAGACGAGGTGGCTGTCAGACTCCGCCAATATGAGGAAAGTATCTCTTCCTCCCTTGTCTCAGCCGTGGAGAAACTGGTCAAGCGACTAGACAGGAATATGTCCTACTCCCCACCTGTGCGGGCCCGCATCTCAGCTATTAGGGGCAGGCGTTTCTCTGCTCAGGAGAGGGAATACAGAGGCTATACACCCCGGGGCACCCTGTGGTTTTACCTGTGTGACCACGGAGAGGACATGAGGAAGTGGGATGGAAAACCCACCTCAAGTCTAGAGGCACGAGTACGTGAGTTGCGAGGTAAAACAATCACAAAAGGGGACTCTGTTAGGAAAAATGCCGCCCCAGTTTCCAAAAGCCAGCTCTCCAGACCAGGTAGACAGTTTGACCTTGATTCCGATCCTCTGGAGGGGACCTCCAAGTCATTTTTACAGCAGGTGAGCAGCAATTTCTCTGACGAGGATTAGAGGGGCCCTGCCTCCAGCCAGGTGGAGGAAAGGGACAACCGTGTCTATTGGACGGTGTGGATTCGGTGGCCTGGCACGTCAGATCCACAAGAGTATAAAGCTCTAGTGGACACTGGTGCACAGTGTACTTTAATGCCATCAGAGTTCAAAGGGTCAGAGTCCATTTGCATTTCGGGAGTGACAGGGGGGTCCCAAGAGCTGAGTCTACTGGAGGCTGAAGTGAGCCTCACTGGGCAGGACTGGCAGAAGCACCCCATTGTAACTGGCCCCGAGGCTCCGTGCATCCTTGGGATAGACTATCTTAGGAGAGGCTATTTCAAGGACCCAAAGGGGTATCGGTGGGCTTTTGGCATAGCTGCTGTGGAGACGGAAGAAATTAAACAGCTGTCCATTTTGCCTGGTCTCTCGGAGGATCCTTCCGTTGTGGGGTTGCTGAGGGTTGAAGAACAACAGGTACCCATCGCAACCACAACGGTGCACCGGCGACAATATCGTACCAACCGAGACTCCCTTCTCCCCATTCATCAGCTGATCCGCCAGCTGGAGAGTCAAGGAGTGATCAGTAAAACTCGCTCACCCTTTAATAGTCCCATATGGCCAGTGAGAAAATCTACTGGAGAGTGGAGACTGACAATAGACTACCGTGGCCTGAATGAAGTCACACCACCGCTGAGTGCTGCTGTGCCAGACATGCTAGAACTTCAATATCAGCTGGAGTCAAAGGCAGCCAAGTGGTATGCGACAATTGACATCGCTAATGCATTCTTCTCCATCCCTTTGGCAGCAGAGTGCAGGCCACAGTTTGCTTTCACCTGGAGGGGCATCCAGTACACCTGGAATCGACTGCCCCAGGGGTGGAAACACAGTCCCACCATTTGCCATGGACTAATCCAGACTGCACTGGAAAAGGGTGAAGCCCCAGAACATCTGCAGTACATCGATGACATCATTATATGGGGCGACACAGCGGAGGAAGTTTTTGAGAAAGGGGAGAAAATAGTTCAAATCCTTCTGAAAGCCGGTTTCGCCATTAAGCGAAGTAAAGTCAAGGGACCTGCGCAAGAGATCCAGTTTTTGGGAATAAAATGGCAGGATGGGCGCCGTCAAATCCCAATGGATGTCATCAACAAAATAGCAGCTATGTCTCCACCCACCAGCAAAAAGGAAGCACAGGCCTTCCTGGGTGTTGTGGGTTTTTGGAGGATGCACATCCCAAATTACAGCCAAATTGTGAGTCCTCTGTACCACGTGACCCGGAAGAAGAATGATTTTGAATGGGGCCCTGAGCAACGACAGGCATTTGAACAGATTAAACGGGAGATAGTTCATGCCGTAGCCCTTGGTCCAGTCCGGTCAGGGCAAGATGTCAAAAACGTGCTCTACACCGCAGCCGGGGAGAATGGCCCAACCTGGAGTCTCTGGCAGAAAGCACCAGGGGAGACTCGAGGTCGACCCCTGGGGTTCTGGAGCCGGGGATACAAAGGATCCGAGGCCCGCTATACTCCCACTGAAAAAGAGATTCTGGCAGCATATGAAGGCGTTCGAGCTGCTTCAGAAGTGGTCGGCACTGAAGCACAGCTCCTCCTAGCTCCACGATTGCCAGTCCTGGGCTGGATGTTCAAAGAGAGGGTCCCCTCTACGCATCATGCCACCGATGCTACGTGGAGTAAGTGGGTCGCGCTGATCACCCAGCGTGCCCGAATGGGAAACCCCAGTCGCCCAGGAATTCTGGAGGTCATCATGTACTGGCCAGAAGGCAAAGATTTTGGAGCATCGCCAGAGGAGGAGGTGACACGTGCTGAAGAGGCCCCACTGTATAACCAGCTGCCAGAAGATAAGAAAGAGTATGCCCTGTTCACGGATGGGTCCTGTCGCATTGTGGGGAAGCAGCGGAGGTGGAAGGCTGCTGTATGGAGCCCTACACGACAAGTCGCGGAAACTGCTGAGGGAGAAGGTGAGTCCAGCCAGTTTGCAGAGGTGAAAGCCATCCAGCTGGCTTTAGACATTGCCAGTCGAGAGAAGTGGCCAGTGCTCTATCTTTACACCGACTCTTGGATGGTGGCCAATGCCTTGTGGGGGTGGCTGCAGCAATGGAAGAAGAACAACTGGCAGCGCAGAGGCAAACCTATCTGGGCTGCCCCATTGTGGCAAGATATTGCTGCCCGGCTAGAGCAGTTGGCTGTAAAAGTCCGTCACGTGGACGCCCACGTCCCTAAGAGTCGGGCCACTGAAGAACATCAAAACAACCACCAGGTAGATCAGGCTGCTAAGATTGAAGTGGCTCAGGTGGATCTGGACTGGCAACATAAGGGTGAACTCTTTATAGCTCGGTGGGCCCATGACACCTCGGGCCACCAAGGAAGAGACGCGACATACAGATGGGCTCGTGACCGAGGGGTGGACTTGACCATGGACACTATTGCACAGGTTATCCATGAATGTGAAACATGCGCTGCAATCAAGCAAGCCAAGCGGGTAAAGCCTCAGTGGTATGGAGGACGATGGCTAAAATATAAATATGGGGAGGCTTGACAGATTGACTACATCACACTGCCACAAACCCGCCAAGGCAAGCGCTATGTGCTCACAATGGTGGAGGCCACCACCGGATGGCTGGAAACCTACCCTGTGCCCCATGCCACTGCCCGGAATACCATCCTGGGCCTGGAAAAACAAGTCCTGTGGCGACATGGCACTCCCGAAAGAATTGAGTCGGACAACGGGACTCATTTTCGCAACAGCCTCATAGACACCTGGGCCAAAGAACACGGTATTGAGTGGGTGTATCACATCCCCTACCATGCACCAGCCTCTGGAAAGATTGAACGTTACAATGGGCTGCTAAAAACCACTTTGAGGGCAATGGGGGGTGGGACTTTCAAAAATTGGGATACCCATTTAGCAAAGGCCACCTGGTTGGTTAACACCAGAGGGTCCACCAACCGGGCTGGTCCTGCCCAGTCAAAACCTCAGCGCCCAGTAGAAGGGGATAAAGTCCCTGTAGTGCACATGCGGAACATGTTAGGGAAGACGGTTTGGGTTAGTCCTGCCTCGGGCACAGGCAAGCCCGTCCGCGGGATTGCCTTTGCTCAAGGACCTGGGTGTACCTGGTGGGTAATGCGGAAGGATGGGGAAGTCCGATGTGTACCTCATGGGGATTTAATTTTGGGCGAGAATAGTCCATAAATAAATTGTATAAAGTTAGTTGTTAAATAACCCTGTCACTGTCTGTTATCACTGTTATAATTGTTATATGTTGTACCAGTAGTAGCATAGTAAGAATCGTCCAGATTAAAGAAGGATGGACTTTTTCAATGAAAACCTAGCAGAGCACGGTGATGATGGAACTGGACCTGGTTTTCAACAACTAGCATCCAGCAACTTCATCAAGATCAACATCTCCTGCAGACTGTGGGCACGGGCTGCACCAGAAACAACAGCCGTGAGCTCCGGATGCAGCAAGTGACCGCCCATCACCACACATCACCTCCCCTGCCACGGAAGACCATAACGACAGATGGAGCCTGAAGTCATGGATTAAATGAACTCAACGGACACTTTAGAGTGATGATCCATAGATTAAAGGAATGATATCTGGAGACAGGAGAAGTGGTGGTGATCAACTGGACAATGGGGGACCTGGGCATGACGTAGATGGTATGGAATAAGGGGTGGATAATGTCCTGGGTTTGGCCAGGACAGGGTTAATTTTCACCAGACTCCAGGAAGGGGCACAGCCGGGGGGTGGGGGCTGACCCCACCTGGCCAAACAGAGCCCGGTATTCCATACCATGTGCCGTCACGCTGGGTTCCGGTGGGGGGGGGGCGGCACGGCGGGAACGGACTCGCGGCTTGGGGCGGGCGCAGCGCCGGTCCTGTTTCGGGAGAGCGGCTGTTGTACGGTTCGTGGTTGTGTTTTCTCCTTATTTGTATCGTTGTTGTTCCTGTTTTCCCTCTGTTTGCTGTTCTGTTAAACTGCCCTTATCCCGACCCACCAGTTTCTGCCTCTTTCTTTCCATTCTCCTCCGCACGCCGGCGGGGGGAGGGGCGGCCGCGTGGCGCTTTTGTTGCCGGCGGCAGCCGAAACCAAACAGGTGGCAAGACAAGCAAGCAGCCTCAGTCTCTTTCCCTCTGTGCGAGCAGTGCCATGGGAAGATGAGGCTGAACAACTGCTTTCCAAGCTATGTATTTCTTCCTGCGAGCTATCTGCAGATATTCGCATTGTCGGAGCGGGCCTGCCAGAGGCGCCGGGCACGAACCACCTAAGCTACATTTGAAGTTTGAGGTGGTAAGACAAGCAAGCAGCCCCAGTCTCTGTGCCTCTGTGCGAGCAGTGCCATGGGCAGATGAGGCTGAGCAACAGCTTTCCAGGATAGCTCTTTCTGCCTGCGAGCTATCTGCAGATATTCGCATTGTAGGAGTAGACCTGCCAGAGGCGCCGGGCACGAACCACCTAAGCTACGTTTGAAGTTTGAGGTGGTAAGACAAGCAAGCAGCCCCAGTCTCTGTGCCTCTGTGGGAGCAGTGCCATGGGCAGATGAGGCTGAGCAACAGCTTCCAAGCTAAATATTTCTTCCTGCGAGCTATCTGCAGATATTCGCATTGTCGGAGCATGGCTTTTGGAGGCATCCACCACGGACCACCAAAGATACTTTTGAAGTTTGAGGTGGCAAGACAAGCAAGCAGCCCCAGTCTCTGTGCCTCTGTGGGAGCAGTGCCATGGGCAGATGAGGCTGACCAACAGCTTTCCAAGCTAAATGTTTCTGCCTGCGAGCTATCTGAAGACGTTCGCATTGTCGGACCAGTCCTTCCGGAGGCGCCGGGCATGGACCACCTAAGCTACGTTTGAAGTTTGAGGTGGTAAGACAAGCAAGCAGTCACAGTCTCTGTGCCTTGGTGCGAGCAGTGCCATGGGCAGATGAGGCTGAGCAACAGCTTTCCAGGCTAGCTCTTTCTGGCTGCGAGCTATATGCAGATGTTCGCATTTTCAGAGCAGGGCTGCCGCAGGCCATCGTCACGAACCACCTCGGGTACTTTTGAAGTTAGGTGGCAAGACAAGCAAGCAGCCCCAGTCTCCGTGCCTCTGTGCGAGCAGTGCCATGGGCAGATGAGGCTGAGCAACAGCTTTCCAGGCTAGCTCTTTCTGCCTGCGAGCTATCTGCAGACGATCGCATTTTCGGAGCAGGGCTGTTGGAAGCCCCATGCACAGACTGCAAAACTACGTTTGAAGTTTGAGGTGGCAAGACAAGCAAGCAGCTTCAGTCTCTGTGTCTTTTTGCGAGCAGTGCCACGGGCAGATGAGGCTGAGCAACAGCTTTCCAGGCTAGCTCTTTCTGTCTGCGATCTATCTGCAGACGTTCGCGTTTTTGGAGCAGGGCTGCTGGAGTTCCCATGCACAGACCCCAAAAATTACGTTTGAAGTGTGAGGTGCCAAGACAAGCAAGCAGCCCCAGTCTCTGTGCCTCCGTGCGAGCAGTGCCATGGGCAGATGAGGCTGAGCAACAGCTTTCCAATCTAAATGTTTCTGCCTGCGAGCTATCTGCAGACGTTCGCATTGTCGGACCAGGCCTGCCGGAGGCGCCGGGTACGGACCACCTAAGCTATGTTTGAAGTTTGAGGTGGTAAGACAAGCAAGCAGCCCCAGTCTCTGTGCCTCTGTGCGAGCAGTGCCATGGGCAGATGAGGCTGAGCAACAGTTTTCCATACTAGCTAATACTGGCTGTGAGCTATCTGCAGATGTTAGCATTGTAGGAGCAGCGCTGCCGGAGCCCCCCTGCACGGACTCCAAAAGCTACGTTTTAAGTTTGAGGTGGCAAGACAAGCAAGCAGCCCCAGTCTCTGTGCCTCTGTGCGAGCGGTACCATGGGCAGATGGGGCTAAGCAACAGCTTTCCAGGCTAGCTCTTTCTGGCTGTGAGCTATCTACAGACGTTCGCATTTTGGGAGCAGGGTTGCCGGAGGCCCCCTGCACGGACCCCAAAAGCTACGTTTGAAGTTTGAGGTGGCAAGACAAGCAAGCAGCCCCAGTCTCTTTGCCTCTGTGCGAGCAGTGCCATGGGCAGATGAGGCTGAGCAACAGCTTTCCAAGCTAAGTATTTCTTCCTGCGAGCTATCTGCAGACGTTCGCATTGTCGGAGCAGGCCTGCCGGAGGCGCCGGGCACGAACCACCTAAGCTACGTTTGAAGTTTGAGGTGGTAAGACAAGCAAGCAGCCCCAGTCTCTGTGCCTCTGTGGGAGCAGTGCCATGGGCAGATGAGGCTGAGCAACAGCTTCCAAGCTAAATATTTCTTCCTGCGAGCTATCTGCAGATATTCGCATTGTCGGAGCATGGCTTTTGGAGGCATCCACCACGGACCACCAAAGATACTTTTGAAGTTTGAGGTGGCAAGACAAGCAAGCAGCCCCAGTCTCTGTGCCTCTGTGGGAGCAGTGCCATGGGCAGATGAGGCTGACCAACAGCTTTCCAAGCTAAATGTTTCTGCCTGCGAGCTATCTGAAGACGTTCGCATTGTCGGACCAGTCCTTCCGGAGGCGCCGGGCATGGACCACCTAAGCTACGTTTGAAGTTTGAGGTGGTAAGACAAGCAAGCAGTCCCAGTCTCTGTGCCTTGGTGCGAGCAGTGCCATGGGCAGATGAGGCTGAGCAACAGCTTTCCAGGATAGCTCTTTCTGGCTGCGAGCTATATGCAGATGTTTGCATTTTCAGAGCAGGGCTGCCGCAGGCCATCGTCACGAACCACCTCGGGTACTTTTGAAGTTAGGTGGCAAGACAAGCAAGCAGCCCCAGTCTCTGTGCCTCTGTGCGAGCAGTGCCATGGGCAGATGAGGCTGAGCAACAGCTTTCCAGGCTAGCTCTTTCTGCCTGCGAGCTATCTGCAGACTTTCGCATTTTCGGAGCAGGGCTGTTGGAGGCCCCATGCACAGACCGCAAAACTACGTTTGAAGTTTGAGGTGGCAAGACAAGCAAGCAGCTCCAGTCTCTGTGCCTTTTTGCGAGCAGTGCCACGGGCAGATGAGGCTGAGCAACAGCTTTCCAGGCTAGCTCTTTCTGTCTGCGATCTATCTGCAGACGTTCGCGTTTTTGGAGCAGGGCTGCTGGAGTTCCCATGCACAGACCCCAAAAATTACGTTTGAAGTGTGAGGTGCCAAGACAAGCAAGCAGCCCCAGTCTCTGTGCCTCCGTGCGAGCAGTGCCATGGGCAGATGAGACTAAGCAACAGCTTTCCAGGCTAGCTCTTTCTGCCTGCGAGCTATCTACAGACGTTCGCATTTTGGTAGCAGGGTTGCCGGAGGACCCCTGCACGGACCCCCAAAGATACGTTTGAAGTTTGAGGTGGCAAGACAAGCAAGCAGCCTCAGTCTCTTTGCCTCTGTGCGAGCAGTTCCATGGGCAGATGAGGCTGAGCAACAGCTTTCCAAGCTATGTATTTCTTCCTGTGAGCTATCTGCAGATATTCGCATTGTCGGAGTAGGCCTGCCAGAGGCGCCGGGCACGAACCACCTAAGCTACGTTTGAAGTTTGAGGTGGTAAGACAAGCAAGCAGCCCCAGTCTCTGTGCCTCTGTGCGAGCAGTGCCATGGGCAGATGAGGCTGAGCAACAGCTTTCCAGGCTAGCTCTTTCTGCCTGCGAGCTATCTACAGACGTTCGCATTTTGGGAGCAGGGTTGCCGGAGGCCCCCTGCACGGACTCCAAAAGCTACGTTTTAAGTTTGAGGTGGCAAGACAAGCAAGCAGCCCCAGTCTCTGTGCCTCTGTGCGAGCGGTACCATGGGCAGATGGGGCTAAGCAACAGCTTTCCAGGCTAGCTCTTTCTGGCTGTGAGCTATCTACAGACGTTCGCATTTTGGGAGCAGGGTTGCCGGAGGCCCCCTGCACGGACCCCAAAAGCTACGTTTGAAGTTTGAGGTGGCAAGACAAGCAAGCAGCCCCAGTCTCTTTGCCTCTGTGCGAGCAGTGCCATGGGCAGATGAGGCTGAGCAACAGCTTTCCAAGCTAAGTATTTCTTCCTGCGAGCTATCTGCAGACGTTCGCATTGTCGGAGCAGGCCTGCCGGAGGCGCCGGGCACGAACCACCTAAGCTACGTTTGAAGTTTGAGGTGGTAAGACAAGCAAGCAGCCCCAGTCTCTGTGCCTCTGTGGGAGCAGTGCCATGGGCAGATGAGGCTGAGCAACAGCTTCCAAGCTAAATATTTCTTCCTGCGAGCTATCTGCAGATATTCGCATTGTCGGAGCATGGCTTTTGGAGGCATCCACCACGGACCACCAAAGATACTTTTGAAGTTTGAGGTGGCAAGACAAGCAAGCAGCCCCAGTCTCTGTGCCTCTGTGGGAGCAGTGCCATGGGCAGATGAGGCTGACCAACAGCTTTCCAAGCTAAATGTTTCTGCCTGCGAGCTATCTGAAGACGTTCGCATTGTCGGACCAGTCCTTCCGGAGGCGCCGGGCATGGACCACCTAAGCTACGTTTGAAGTTTGAGGTGGTAAGACAAGCAAGCAGTCCCAGTCTCTGTGCCTTGGTGCGAGCAGTGCCATGGGCAGATGAGGCTGAGCAACAGCTTTCCAGGCTAGCTCTTTCTGGCTGCGAGCTATATGCAGATGTTTGCATTTTCAGAGCAGGGCTGCCGCAGGCCATCGTCACGAACCACCTCGGGTACTTTTGAAGTTAGGTGGCAAGACAAGCAAGCAGCCCCAGTCTCTGTGCCTCTGTGCGAGCAGTGCCATGGGCAGATGAGGCTGAGCAACAGCTTTCCAGGCTAGCTCTTTCTGCCTGCGAGCTATCTGCAGACTTTCGCATTTTCGGAGCAGGGCTGTTGGAGGCCCCATGCACAGACCGCAAAACTACGTTTGAAGTTTGAGGTGGCAAGACAAGCAAGCAGCTCCAGTCTCTGTGCCTTTTTGCGAGCAGTGCCACGGGCAGATGAGGCTGAGCAACAGCTTTCCAGGCTAGCTCTTTCTGTCTGCGATCTATCTGCAGACGTTCGCGTTTTTGGAGCAGGGCTGCTGGAGTTCCCATGCACAGACCCCAAAAATTACGTTTGAAGTGTGAGGTGCCAAGACAAGCAAGCAGCCCCAGTCTCTGTGCCTCCGTGCGAGCAGTGCCATGGGCAGATGAGACTAAGCAACAGCTTTCCAGGCTAGCTCTTTCTGCCTGCGAGCTATCTACAGACGTTCGCATTTTGGTAGCAGGGTTGCCGGAGGACCCCTGCACGGACCCCCAAAGATACGTTTGAAGTTTGAGGTGGCAAGACAAGCAAGCAGCCTCAGTCTCTTTGCCTCTGTGCGAGCAGTTCCATGGGCAGATGAGGCTGAGCAACAGCTTTCCAAGCTATGTATTTCTTCCTGTGAGCTATCTGCAGATATTCGCATTGTCGGAGTAGGCCTGCCAGAGGCGCCGGGCACGAACCACCTAAGCTACGTTTGAAGTTTGAGGTGGTAAGACAAGCAAGCAGCCCCAGTCTCTGTGCCTCTGTGCGAGCAGTGCCATGGGCAGATGAGGCTGAGCAACAGCTTTCCAGGCTAGCTCTTTCTGCCTGCGAGCTATCTACAGACGTTCGCATTTTGGTAGCAGGGTTGCCGGAGGACCCCTGCACGGACCCCCAAAGATACGTTTGAAGTTTGAGGTGGCAAGACAAGCAAGCAGCCTCAGTCTCTTTCCCTCTGTGCGAGCAGTGCCATGGGCAGATGAGGCTGAACAACAGCTTTCCAAGCTATGTATTTCTTCCTGCGAGCTATCTGCAGATATTCGCATTGTCGGAGCGGGCCTGCCAGAGGCGCCGGGCACGAACCACCTAAGCTATGTTTGAAGTTTGAGGTGGTAAGACAAGCAAGCAGCCCCAGTCTCTGTGCCTCTGTGCGAGCAGTGCCATGGGCAGATGAGGCTGAGCAACAGCTTTCCAGGCTAGCTCTTTCTGCCTGCGAGCTATCTGCAGATATTCGCATTGTCGGAGTAGGCCTGCCAGAGGCGCCGGGCACGAACCACCTAAGCTATGTTTGAAGTTTGAGGTGGTAAGACAAGCAAGCAGCCCCAGTCTCTGTGCCTCTGTGCGAGCAGTGCCATGGGCAGATGAGGCTGAGCAACAGCTTTCCAGGCTAGCTCTTTCTGCCTGCGAGCTATCTGCAGATATTCGCATTGTCGGAGTAGGCCTTCCAGAGGCGCCGGGCACGAACCACCTAAGCTATGTTTGAAGTTTGAGGTGGTAAGACAAGCAAGCAGCCCCAGTCTCTGTGCCTCTGTGCGAGCAGTGCCATGGGCAGATGAGGCTGAGCAACAGCTTTCCAGGCTAGCTCTTTCTGCCTGCGAGCTATCTGCAGACGTTCGCATTTTAAGAGCAGGACTGGCGGAGGAGCCCGTCACTAAACACCAAAAATCCGTTTCAAGTGTGAGGTGCCAAGACAAGCAAGCAGCCCCAGTCTCTCTGCCTCCGTGCGAGCAGTGCCATGGGCAGATGAGACTAAGCAACAGCTTTCCAGGCTAGCTCTTTCTGCCTGCGAGCTATCTACAGACGTTCGCATTTTGGTAGCAGGGTTGCCGGAGGACCCCTGCACGGACCCCCAAAGATACGTTTGAAGTTTGAGGTGGCAAGACAAGCAAGCAGCCCCAGTCTCTGTGCCGCTGTGCCAGCAGTGACATGGGCAGATGAGGCTGAGCAACAGCTTTCCAGGCTAGCTCTTTCTGGCTGCGAGCTATCTGCAGACGTTCGCATTTTCGAAGCAGGGCTGCCGAAGGCGCCCGGCACGGACCACCTAAGCTACGATTGAAGTTTGAGGGAGCAAGACAAGCAAGCAGCCCCAGTCTCTGTGCCTCCGTGCGAGCAGTGCCATGGGCAGATGAGGCTGAGCAACAGCTTTCCAGGATAGCTCTTTCTGCCTGCGAGCTATCTGCAGATATTCGCATTGTCGGAGTAGGCCTGCCAGAGGCGCCGGGCACGAACCACCTAAGCTATGTTTGAAGTTTGAGGTGGTAAGACAAGCAAGCAGCCCCAGTCTCTGTGCCTCTGTGCGAGCAGTGCCATGGGCAGATGAGGCTGAGCAACAGCTTTCCAGGCTAGCTCTTTCTGCCTGCGAGCTATCTGCAGATATTCGCATTGTCGGAGTAGGCCTTCCAGAGGCGCCGGGCACGAACCACCTAAGCTATGTTTGAAGTTTGAGGTGGTAAGACAAGCAAGCAGCCCCAGTCTCTGTGCCTCTGTGCGAGCAGTGCCATGGGCAGATGAGGCTGAGCAACAGCTTTCCAGGCTAGCTCTTTCTGCCTGCGAGCTATCTGCAGACGTTCGCATTTTAAGAGCAGGACTGGCGGAGGAGCCCGTCACTAAACACCAAAAATCCGTTTCAAGTGTGAGGTGCCAAGACAAGCAAGCAGCCCCAGTCTCTCTGCCTCCGTGCGAGCAGTGCCATGGGCAGATGAGACTAAGCAACAGCTTTCCAGGCTAGCTCTTTCTGCCTGCGAGCTATCTACAGACGTTCGCATTTTGGTAGCAGGGTTGCCGGAGGACCCCTGCACGGACCCCCAAAGATACGTTTGAAGTTTGAGGTGGCAAGACAAGCAAGCAGCCCCAGTCTCTGTGCCGCTGTGCCAGCAGTGACATGGGCAGATGAGGCTGAGCAACAGCTTTCCAGGCTAGCTCTTTCTGGCTGCGAGCTATCTGCAGACATTCGCATTTTCGAAGCAGGGCTGCCGGAGGCGCCCGGCACGGACCACCTAAGCTACGATTGAAGTTTGAGGGAGCAAGACAAGCAAGCAGCCCCAGTCTCTGTGCCTCCGTGCGAGCAGTGCCATGGGCAGATGAGGCTGAGCAACAGCTTTCCAGGCTAGCTCTTTCTGCCTGCGAGCTATCTGCAGATATTCGCATTGTCGGAGTAGGCCTGCCAGAGGCGCCGGGCACGAACCACCTAAGCTATGTTTGAAGTTTGAGGTGGTAAGACAAGCAAGCAGCCCCAGTCTCTGTGCCTCTGTGCGAGCAGTGCCATGGGCAGATGAGGCTGAGCAACAGCTTTCCAGGCTAGCTCTTTCTGCCTGCGAGCTATCTGCAGATATTCGCATTGTCGGAGTAGGCCTTCCAGAGGCGCCGGGCACGAACCACCTAAGCTATGTTTGAAGTTTGAGGTGGTAAGACAAGCAAGCAGCCCCAGTCTCTGTGCCTCTGTGCGAGCAGTGCCATGGGCAGATGAGGCTGAGCAACAGCTTTCCAGGCTAGCTCTTTCTGGCTGCGAGCTATCTGCAGACGTTCGCATTTTAAGAGCAGGACTGGCGGAGGAGCCCGTCACTAAACACCAAAAATCCGTTTCAAGTGTGAGGTGCCAAGACAAGCAAGCAGCCCCAGTCTCTCTGCCTCCGTGCGAGCAGTGCCATGGGCAGATGAGACTAAGCAACAGCTTTCCAGGCTAGCTCTTTCTGCCTGCGAGCTATCTACAGACGTTCGCATTTTGGTAGCAGGGTTGCCGGAGGACCCCTGCACGGACCCCCAAAGATACGTTTGAAGTTTGAGGTGGCAAGACAAGCAAGCAGCCCCAGTCTCTGTGCCTCCGTGCGAGCAGTGCCATGGGCAGATGAGGCTGAGCAACAGCTTTCCAATCTAAATGTTTCTGCCTGCGAGCTATCTGCAGACGTTCGCATTGTCGGACCAGGCCTGCCGGAGGCGCCGGGTACGGACCACCTAAGCTATGTTTGAAGTTTGAGGTGGTAAGACAAGCAAGCAGCCCCAGTCTCTGTGCCTCTGTGCGAGCAGTGCCATGGGCAGATGAGGCTGAGCAACAGTTTTCCAGACTAGCTAATACTGGCTGTGAGCTATCTGCAGATGTTAGCATTGTAGGAGCAGCGCTGCCGGAGCCCCCCTGCACGGACTCCAAAAGCTACGTTTTAAGTTTGAGGTGGCAAGACAAGCAAGCAGCCCCAGTCTCTCTGCCTCTGTGCGAGCGGTGCCATGGGCAGATGGGGCTAAGCAACAGCTTTCCAGGCTAGCTCTTTCTGGCTGTGAGCTATCTACAGACGTTCGCATTTTGGGAGCAGGGTTGCCGGAGGCCCCCTGCACGGACCCCAAAAGCTACGTTTGAAGTTTGAGGTGGCAAGACAAGCAAGCAGCCCCAGTCTCTTTGCCTCTGTGCGAGCAGTGCCATGGGCAGATGAGGCTGAGCAACAGCTTTCCAAGCTAAGTATTTCTTCCTGCGAGCTATCTGCAGACGTTCGCATTGTCGGAGCAGGCCTGCCGGAGGCGCCGGGCACGAACCACCTAAGCTACGTTTGAAGTTTGAGGTGGTAAGACAAGCAAGCAGCCCCAGTCTCTGTGCCTCTGTGGGAGCAGTGCCATGGGCAGATGAGGCTGAGCAACAGCTTCCAAGCTAAATATTTCTTCCTGCGAGCTATCTGCAGATATTCGCATTGTCGGAGCATGGCTTTTGGAGGCATCCACCACGGACCACCTCAGATACTTTTGAAGTTTGAGGTGGCAAGACAAGCAAGCAGCCCCAGTCTCTGTGCCTCTGTGGGAGCAGTGCCATGGGCAGATGAGGCTGACCAACAGCTTTCCAAGCTAAATGTTTCTGCCTGCGAGCTATCTGAAGACGTTCGCATTGTCGGACCAGTCCTTCCGGAGGCGCCGGGCATGGACCACCTAAGCTACGTTTGAAGTTTGAGGTGGTAAGACAAGCAAGCAGTCCCAGTCTCTGTGCCTTGGTGCGAGCAGTGCCATGGGCAGATGAGGCTGAGCAACAGCTTTCCAGGCTAGCTCTTTATGCCTGCGAGCTATATGCAGATGTTCGCATTTTCAGAGCAGGGCTGCCGCAGGCCATCGTCACGAACCACCTCGGGTACTTTTGAAGTTAGGTGGCAAGACAAGCTAGCAGCCCCAGTCTCTGTGCCTCTGTGCGAGCAGTGCCATGGGCAGATGAGGCTGAGCAACAGCTTTCCAGGCTAGCTCTTTCTGTCTGCGAGCTATCTGCAGACTTTCGCATTTTCGGAGCAGGGCTGTTGGAGGCCCCATGCACAGACCGCAAAACTACGTTTGAAGTTTGAGGTGGCAAGACAAGCAAGCAGCTCCAGTCTCTGTGCCTTTTTGCGAGCAGTGCCACGGGCAGATGAGGCTGAGCAACAGCTTTCCAGGCTAGCTCTTTCTGTCTGCGATCTATCTGCAGACGTTCGCGTTTTTGGAGCAGGGCTGCTGGAGTTCCCATGCACAGACCCCAAAAATTACGTTTGAAGTGTGAGGTGCCAAGACAAGCAAGCAGCCCCAGTCTCTGTGCCTCCGTGCGAGGAGTGCCATGGGCAGATGAGACTAAGCAACAGCTTTCCAGGCTAGCTCTTTCTGCCTGCGAGCTATCTACAGACGTTCGCATTTTGGTAGCAGGGTTGCCGGAGGACCCCTGCACGGACCCCCAAAGATACGTTTGAAGTTTGAGGTGGCAAGACAAGCAAGCAGCCCCAGTCTCTGTGCCTCTGTGCGAGCAGTGCCATGGGCAGATGAGGCTGAACAACAGCTTTCCAAGCTATGTATTTCTTCCTGCGAGCTATCTGCAGATATTCGCATTGTCGGAGCGGGCCTGCCAGAGGCGCCGGGCACGAACCACCTAAGCTATGTTTGAAGTTTGAGGTGGTAAGACAAGCAAGCAGCCCCAGTCTCTGTGCCTCTGTGCGAGCAGTGCCATGGGCAGATGAGGCTGAGCAACAGCTTTCCAGGCTAGCTCTTTCTGCCTGCGAGCTATCTGCAGATATTCGCATTGTCGGAGTAGGCCTGCCAGAGGCGCCGGGCACGAACCACCTAAGCTATGTTTGAAGTTTGAGGTGGTAAGACAAGCAAGCAGCCCCAGTCTCTGTGCCTCTGTGCGAGCAGTGCCATGGGCAGATGAGGCTGAGCAACAGCTTTCCAGGCTAGCTCTTTCTGCCTGCGAGCTATCTGCAGATATTCGCATTGTCGGAGTAGGCCTTCCAGAGGCGCCGGGCACGAACCACCTAAGCTATGTTTGAAGTTTGAGGTGCCAAGACAAGCAAGCAGCCCCAGTCTCTCTGCCTCCGTGCGAGCAGTGCCATGGGCAGATGAGACTAAGCAACAGCTTTCCAGGCTAGCTCTTTCTGCCTGCGAGCTATCTACAGACGTTCGCATTTTGGTAGCAGGGTTGCCGGAGGACCCCTGCACGGACCCCCAAAGATACGTTTGAAGTTTGAGGTGGCAAGACAAGCAAGCAGCCCCAGTCTCTGTGCCGCTGTGCCAGCAGTGACATGGGCAGATGAGGCTGAGCAACAGCTTTCCAGGCTAGCTCTTTCTGGCTGCGAGCTATCTGCAGACGTTCGCATTTTCGAAGCAGGGCTGCCGGAGGCGCCCGGCACGGACCACCTAAGCTACGATTGAAGTTTGAGGGAGCAAGACAAGCAAGCAGCCCCAGTCTCTGTGCCTCCGTGCGAGCAGTGCCATGGGCAGATGAGGCTGAGCAACAGCTTTCCAATCTAAATGTTTCTGCCTGCGAGCTATCTGCAGATGTTCGCATTGTCGGACCAGGCCTGCCGGAGGCGCCGGGTACGGACCACCTAAGCTATGTTTGAAGGTTGAGGTGGTAAGACAAGCAAGCATCCCCATTCTCTGTGCCTCTGTGCGAGCAGTGCCATGGGCAGATGAGGCTGAGCAACAGTTTTCCAGACTAGCTAATACTGGCTGTGAGCTATCTGCAGATGTTAGCATTGTAGGAGCAGCGCTGCCGGAGCCTCCCTGCACGGACTCCAAAAGCTACGTTTTAAGTTTGAGGTGGCAAGACAAGCAAGCAACCCCAGTCTCTGTGCCTCTGTGCGAGCGGTGCCATGGGCAGATGGGGCTAAGCAACAGCTTTCCAGGCTAGCTCTTTCTGACTGCGAGCTATCTACAGACGTTCGCATTTTGGGAGCAGGGTTGCCGGAGGCCCCCTGCACGGACCCCAAAAGCTACGTTTGAAGTTTGAGGTGGCAAGACAAGCAAGCAGCCCCAGTCTCTTTGCCTCTGTGCGAGCAGTGCCATGGGCAGATGAGGCTGAGCAACAGCTTTCCAAGCTAAGTATTTCTTCCTGCGAGCTGTCTGCAGACGTTCGCATTGTCGGAGCAGGCCTGCCGGAGGCGCCGGGCACGAACCACCTAAGCTACGTTTGAAGTTTGAGGTGGTAAGACAAGCAAGCAGCCCCAGTCTCTGTGCCTCTGTGGGAGCAGTGCCATGGGCAGATGAGGCTGAGCAACAGCTTCCAAGCTAAATATTTCTTCCTGCGAGCTATCTGCAGATATTCGCATTGTCGGAGCATGGCTTTTGGAGGCATCCACCACGGACCACCAAAGATACTTTTGAAGTCTGAGGTGGCAAGACAAGCAAGCAGCCCCAGTCTCTGTGCCTCTGTGGGAGCAGTGCCATGGGCAGATGAGGCTGACCAACAGCTTTCCAAGCTAAATGTTTCTGCCTGCGAGCTATCTGAAGACGTTCGCATTGTCGGACCAGGCCTTCCGGAGGCGCCGGGCACGGACCACCTAAGCTACGTTTGAAGTTTGAGGTGGTAAGACAAGCAAGCAGTCCCAGTCTCTGTGCCTTGGTGCGAGCAGTGCCATGGGCAGATGAGGCTGAGCAACAGCTTTCCAGGCTAGCTCTTTCTGGCTGCGAGCTATATGCAGATGTTCGCATTTTCAGAGCAGGGCTGCCGCAGGCCATCGTCACGAACCACCTCGGGTACTTTTGAAGTTAGGTGGCAAGACAAGCAAGCAGCCCCAGTCTCTTTGCCTCTGTGCGAGCAGTGCCATGGGCAGATGAGGCTGAGCAACAGCTTTCCAAGCTATGTATTTCTTCCTGCGAGCTATCTGCAGATATTCGCATTGTCGGAGTAGGCCTGCCATAGGCGCCGGGCACGAACTACCTAAGCTACGTTTGAAGTTTGAGGTGGTAAGACAAGCAAGCAGCCCCAGTCTCTGTGCCTCTGTGCGAGCAGTGCCATGGGCAGATGAGGCTGAGCAACAGCTTTCCAGGCTAGCTTTTTCTGCCTGCGAGCTATCTGCAGATATTCGCATTGTCGGAGTAGGCCTGCCAGAGGCGCCGGGCACGAACCACCTAAGCTATGTTTGAAGTTTGAGGTGGTAAGACAAGCAAGCAGCCCCAGTCTCTGTGCCTCTGTGCGAGCAGTGCCATGGGCAGATGAGGCTGAGCAACAGCTTTCCAGGCTAGCTCTTTCTGCCTGCGAGCTATCTGCAGACGTTCGCATTTTAAGAGCAGGACTGGCGGAGGACCCGTTACTAAACACCAAAAATACGTTTCAAGTGTGAGGTGCCAAGACAAGCAAGCAGCCCCAGTCTCTCTGCCTCCGTGCGAGCAGTGCCATGGGCAGATGAGACTAAGCAACAGCTTTCCAGGCTAGCTCTTTCTGCCTGCGAGCTATCTACAGACGTTCGCATTTTGGTAGCAGGGTTGCCGGAGGACCCCTGCACGGACCCCCAAAGATACGTTTGAAGTTTGAGGTGGCAAGACAAGCAAGCAGCCCCAGTCTCTGTGCCGCTGTGCAAGCAGTGACATGGGCAGATGAGGCTGAGCAACAGCTTTCCAGGCTAGCTCTTTCTGGCTGCGAGCTATCTGCAGACGTTCGCATTTTCGAAGCAGGGCTGCCGGAGGCGCCCGGCACGGACCACCTAAGCTACGATTGAAGTTTGAGGGAGCAAGACAAGCAAGCAGCCCCAGTCTCTGTGCCTCCGTGCGAGCAGTGCCATGGGCAGATGAGGCTGAGCAACAGCTTTCCAATCTAAATGTTTCTGCCTGCGAGCTATCTGCAGACGTTCGCATTGTCGGACCAGGCCTGCCGGAGGCGCCGGGTACGGACCACCTAAGCTATGTTCGAAGTTTGAGGTGGTAAGACAAGCAAGCAGCCCCAGTCTCTGTGCCTCTGTGCAAGCAGTGCCATGGGCAGATGAGGCTGAGCAACAGTTTTCCAGACTAGCTAATACTGGCTGTGAGCTATCTGCAGATGTTAGCATTGTAGGAGCAGCGCTGCCGGAGCCCCCCTGCACGGACTCCAAAAGCTACGTTTTAAGTTTGAGGTGGCAAGACAAGCAAGCAGCCCCAGTCTCTGTGCCTCTGTGCGAGCGGTGCCATGGGCAGATGAGGCTAAGCAACAGCTTTCCAGGCTAGCTCTTTCTGCCTGCGAGCTATCTACAGACGTTCGCATTTTGGGAGCAGGGTTGCCGGAGGCCCCCTGCACGGACCCCAAAAGCTACGTTTGAAGTTTGAGGTGGCAAGACAAGCAAGCAGCCCCAGTCTCTTTGCCTCTGTGCGAGCAGTGCCATGGGCAGATGAGGCTGAGCAACAGCTTTCCAAGCTAAGTATTTCTTCCTGCGAGCTATCTGCAGACGTTCGCATTGTCGGAGCAGGCCTGCCGGAGGCGCCGGGCACGAACCACCTAAGCTACGTTTGAAGTTTGAGGTGGTAAGACAAGCAAGCAGCCCCAGTCTCTGTGCCTCTGTGGGAGCAGTGCCATGGGCAGATGAGGCTGAGCAACAGCTTCCAAGCTAAATATTTCTTCCTGCGAGCTATCTGCAGATATTCGCATTGTCGGAGCATGGCTTTTGGAGGCATCCACCACGGACCACCAAAGATACTTTTGAAGTTTGAGGTGGTAAGACAAGCAAGCAGCCCCAGTCTCTGTGCCTCTGTGCGAGCAGTGCCATGGGCAGATGAGGCTGAGCAACAGCTTTCCAGGCTAGCTCTTTCTGCCTGCGAGCTATCTGCAGACGTTCGCATTTTCGGAGCAGGGCTGTTGGAGGTCCCATGCACAGACCGCAAAACTACGTTTGGAGTTTGAGGTGGCAAGACAAGCAAGCAGCCCCAGTCTCTGTGCCTTTTTGCGAGCAGTGCCACGGGCAGATGAGGCTGAGCAACAGCTTTCCAGGCTAGCTCTTTCTGTCTGCGATCTATCTGCAGACGTTCGTGTTTTTGGAGCAGGGCTGCTGAAGTTCCCATGCACAGACCCCAAAAAATACGTTTGAAGTGTGAGGTGCCAAGACAAGCAAGCAGCCCCAGTCTCTGTGCCTCCGTGCGAGCAGTGCCATGGGCAGATGAGACTAAGCAACAGCTTTCCAGGCTAGCTCTTTCTGCCTGCGAGCTATCTACAGACATTCGCATTTTGGAAGCAGGGTTGCCGGAGGACCCCTGCACGGACCCCCAAAGATACGTTTGAAGTTTGAGGTGGCAAGACAAGCAAGCAGCCTCAGTCTCTTTGCCTCTGTGCGAGCAGTGCCATGGGCAGATGAGGCTGAGCAACAGCTTTCCAAGCTATGTATTTCTTCCTGCGAGCTATCTGCAGATATTCGCATTGTCGGAGTAGGCCTGCCAGAGGCGCCGGGCACGAACCACCTAAGCTATATTTGAAGTTTGAGGTGGTAAGACAAGCAAGCAGCCCCAGTCTCTGTGCCTCTGTGGGAGCAGTGCCATGGGCAGATGAGGCTGTGCAACAGCTTTCCAGGCTAGCTCTTTCTGCCTGCGAGCTATCTGCAGACGTTCGCATTTTAAGAGCAGGACTGGCGGAGGAGCCCGTCACTAAACACCAAAACTACGTTTGAAGATTGAGGGGGCAAGACAAGCAAGCAGCCCCAGTCTCTGTGCCGCTGTGCAAGCAGTGCCATGGGCAGATGAGGCTGAGCAACAGCTTTCCAGGCTAGCTCTTTCTGCCTGCGAGCTATCTGCAGACGTTCGCATTTTCGAAGCAGGGCTGCCGGAGGCGCCCGGCACGGACCACCTAAGCTACGATTGAAGTTTGAGGGAGCAAGACAAGCAAGCAGCCCCAGTCTTTGTGCCTCCGTGCGAGCAGTGCCATGGGCAGATGAGGCTGAGCAACAGCTTTCCAATCTAAATGTTTCTGCCTGCGAGCTATCTGCAGACGTTCGCATTGTCGGACCAGGCCTGCCGGAGGCGCCGGGTACGGACCACCTAAGCTACGTTTGAAGTTTGAGGTGGTAAGACAAGCAAGCAGCCCCATTCTCTGTGCCTCTGTGCGAGCAGTGCCATGGGCAGATGAGGCTGAGCAACAGTTTTCCAGACTAGCTAATACTGGCTGTGAGCTATCTGCAGATGTTAATATTGTAGGAGCAGCGCTGCCGGAGCCCCCCTGCACGGACTCCCAAAGCTACGTTTTAAGTTTGAGGTGGCAAGACAAGCAAGCAGCCCCAGTCTCTCTGCCTCTGTGCGAGCGGTGCCATGGGCAGATGAGGCTAAGCAACAGCTTTCCAGGCTAGCTCTTTCTGACTGCGAGCTATCTACAGACGTTCGCATTTTGGGAGCAGGGTTGCCGGAGGCCCCCTGCACGGACCCCAAAAGCTACGTTTGAAGTTTGAGGTGGCAAGACAAGCAAGCAGCCCCAGTCTCTGTGCCTCTGTGCAAGCAGTGCCATGGGCAGATGAGGCTGAGCAACAGCTTTCCAAGCTAAGTATTTCTTCCTGCGAGCTATCTGCAGACGTTCGCATTGTCGGAGCAGGCCTGCCGGAGGCGCCGGGCACGAACCACCTAAGCTACGTTTGAAGTTTGAGGTGGTAAGACAAGCAAGCAGCCCCAGTCTCTGTGCCTCTGTGGGAGCAGTGCCATGGGCAGATGAGGCTGAGCAACAGCTTCCAAGCTAAATATTTCTTCCTGCGAGCTATCTGCAGATATTCGCATTGTCGGAGCATGGCTTTTGGAGGCATCCACCACGGACCCCCAAAGATACTTTTGAAGTTTGAGGTGGCAAGACAAGCAAGCAGCCCCAGTCTCTGTGCCTCTGTGGGAGCAGTGCCATGGGCAGATGAGGCTGACCAACAGCTTTCCAGGCTAGCTTTTTCTGGCTGCGAGCTATTTGCAGACGTTCGCATTGTCGGACCAGGCCTTCCGGAGGCGCCGGTCATGGACCACCTAAGCTACGTTTGAAGTTTGAGGTGGTAAGACAAGCAAGCAGCCCCAGTCTCTGTGCCTTGGTGCGAGCAGTGCCATGGGCAGATGAGGCTGAGCAACAGCTTTCCAGGCTAGCTCCTTCTGCCTGCGAGCTATTTGCAGATATTCGCATTGTCGGAGTAGGCCTGCCAGAGGCGCCGGGCACGAACCACCTAAGCTATGTTTGAAGTTTGAGGTGGTAAGACAAGCAAGCAGCCCCAGTCTCTGTGCCTCTGTGGGAGCAGTGCCATGGGCAGATGAGGCTGAGCAACAGCTTTCCAGGATAGCTCTTTCTGCCTGCGAGCTATCTGCAGATATTCGCATTGTCGGAGTAGGCCTGCCAGAGGCGTCGGGCACGAACCACCTAAGCAATGTTTGAAGTTTGAGGTGGTAAGACAAGCAAGCAGCCCCAGTCTCTGTGCCTCTGTGCGAGCAGTGCCATGGGCAGATGAGGCTGAGCAACAGCTTTCCAGGCTAGCTCTTTCTGCCTGCGAGCTATCTGCAGACGTTCGCATTTTAAGAGCAGGACTGGCGGAGGAGCCCGTCACTAAACACCAAAACTACGTTTGAAGTGTGAGGTGCCAAGACAAGCAAGCAGCCCCAGTCTCTGTGCCTCTGTGGGAGCAGTGCCATGGGCAGATGAGGCTGAGCAACAGCTTTCCAGGCTAGCTCTTTCTGGCTGCGAGCTATCTGCAGACGTTCGCATTTTCGGAGCAGGGCTGCCGGAGGCGCCCGGCACGGACCACCAAAGCTACGTTTGAAGTTTGAGGGAGCAAGACAAGCAAGCAGCCCCAGTCTTTGTGCCTCCGTGCGAGCAGTGCCATGGGCAGATGAGGCTGAGCAACAGCTTTCCAATCTAAATGTTTCTGCGTGCGAGCTATCTGCAGACGTTCGCATTTTCGGAGCAGGGCTGCCGGAGGCGCCCGGCACGGACCACCAAAGCTACGTTTGAAGTTTGAGGTGGCAAGACAAGCAAGCAGCCCCAGTCTCTGTGCCTCTGTGGGAGCAGTGCCATGGGCAGATGAGGCTGAGCAACAGCTTCCAAGCTAAATATATCTTCCTGCGAGCTATCTGCAGATATTCGCATTGTCGGAGCATGGCTTTTGGAGGCATCCACCACGGACCACCAAAGATACTTTTGAAGTTTGAGGTGGCAAGACAAGCAAGCAGCCCCAGTCTCTGTGCCTCTGTGGGAGCAGTGCCATGGGCAGATGAGGCTGACCAACAGCTTTCCAAGCTAAAAGTTTCTGCATGCGAGCTATCTGAAGACGTTCGCATTGCAGAGCAGGCCTTCCGGAGGCGCCAGGCATGGACCACCTAAGCTATGTTTGAAGTTTGAGGTGGTAAGACAAGCAAGCAGTCCCGGTCTCTGTGCCTCTGTGCGAGCAGTGCCATGGGCAGATGAGGCTGAGCAACAGCTTCCAAGCTAAGTATTTCTTCCTGCGAGCTATCTGCAGACGTTCGCATTGTCGGAGCAGGCCTGCCGGAGGCGCCGGGCACGAACCACCTAAGCTACGTTTGAAGTTTGAGGTGGTAAGACAAGCAAGCAGCCCCAGTCTCTGTGCCTCTGTGGGAGCAGTGCCATGGGCAGATGAGGCTGAGCAACAGCTTCCAAGCTAAATATTTCTTCCTGCGAGCTATCTGCAGATATTCACATTGTCGGAGCATGGCTTTTGGAGGCATCCAACACGGACCACCAAAGATACTTTTGAAGTTTGAGGTGGCAAGACAAGCAAGCAGCCCCAGTCTCTGTGCCTCTGTGGGAGCAGTGCCATGGGCAGATGAGGCTGAGCAACAGCTTTCCAAGCTAAATGTTTCTGCCTGCGAGCTATCTACAGACGTTCGCATTGTCGGACCAGGCCTTCCGGAGGCGCCGGGCATGGACCACCTAAGCTACGTTTGAAGTTTGAGGTGGTAAGACAAGCAAGCAGTCCCAGTCTCTGTGCCTTGGTGCGAGCAGTGCCATGGGCAGATGAGGCTGAGCAACAGCTTTCCAGGCTAGCTCTTTCTGGCTGCGAGCTATCTGCAGATGTTCGCATTTTCAGAGCAGGGCTGCCTCAGGCCATCGTCACGAACCACCTCGGGTACTTTTGAAGTTAGGTGGCAAGACAAGCAAGCAGCCCCAGTCTCTGTGCCTCTGTGCGAGCAGTGCCATGGGCAGATGAGGCTGAGCAACAGCTTTCCAGGCTAGCTCTTTCTGCCTGCGAGCTATCTGCAGACGTTCGCATTTTCGGAGCAGGGCTGTTGGAGGCCCCATGCACAGACCGCAAAACTACGTTTGGAGTTTGAGGTGGCAAGACAAGCAAGCAGCCCCAGTCTCTGTGCCTTTTTGCGAGCAGTGCCACGGGCAGATGAGGCTGAGCAACAGCTTTCCAGGCTAGCTCTTTCTGTCTGCGATCTATCTGCAGACGTTCGTGTTTTTGGAGCAGGGCTGCTGGAGTTCCCATGCACAGACCCCAAAAACTACGTTTGAAGTGTGAGGTGCCAAGACAAGCAAGCAGCCCCAGTCTCTGTGCCTCCGTGCGAGCAGTGCCATGGGCAGATGAGACTAAGCAACAGCTTTCCAGGCTAGCTCTTTCTGCCTGCGAGCTATCTACAGACATTCGCATTTTGGAAGCAGGGTTGCCGGAGGACCCCTGCACGGACATCCAAAGATACGTTTGAAGTTTGAGGTGGCAAGACAAGCAAGCAGCTTCAGTCTCTTTGCCTCTGTGCGAGCAGTGCCATGGGCAGATGAGGCTGAGCAACAGCTTTCCAAGCTATGTATTTCTTCCTGCGAGCTATCTGCAGATATTCGCATTGTCGGAGTAGGCCTGCCGGAGGCGCCGGGCACGAACCACCTAAGCTACGTTTGAAGTTTGAGGTGGTAAGACAAGCAAGCAGCCCCAGTCTCTGTGCCTCTGTGCGAGCAGTGCCATGGGCAGATGAGGCTGAGCAACAGCTTTCCAGGCTAGCTCTTTCTGACTGCGAGCTATCTGCAGACGTTCGCATTTTAAGAGCAGGACTGGCGGAGGAGCCCGTCACTAAACACCAAAACTACGTTTGAAGATTGAGGGGGCAAGACAAACAAGCAGCCCCAGTCTCTGTGCCTCTGTGCGAGCAGTGCCATGGGCACATGAGGCTGAGCAACAGCTTTCCAGACTAGCTCTTTCTGGCTGCGAGCTATCTGCAGACGTTCGCATTTTAAGAGCAGGACTGGCGGAGGAGCCCGTCACTAAACACCAAAACTACGTTTGAAGATTGAGGGGACAAGACAAGCAAGCAGCCCCAGTCTCTGTGCCGCTGTGCAAGCAGTGCCATGGGCAGATGAGGCTGAGCAACAGCTTTCCAATCTAAATGTTTCTGCCTGCGAGCTATCTGCAGACGTTCGCATTGTCGGACCAGGCCTGCCGGAGGCGCCGGGTACGGACCACCTAAGCTATGTTTGAAGTTTGAGGTGGTAAGACAAGCAAGCAGCCCCATTCTCTGTGCCTCTGTGCGAGCAGTGCCATGGGCAGATGAGGCTGAGCAACAGTTTTCCAGACTAGCTAATACTGGCTGTGAGCTATCTGCAGATGTTAGCATTGTAGGAGCAGCGCTGCCGGAGCCCCCCTGCACGGACTCCCAAAGCTACGTTTTAAGTTTGAGGTGGCAAGACAAGCAAGCAGCCCCAGTCTCTGTGCCTCTGTGCGAGCGGTGCCATGGGCAGATGAGGCTAAGCAACAGCTTTCCAGGCTAGCTCTTTCTGACTGCGAGCTATCTACAGACGTTCGCATTTTGGGAGCAGGCCTGACGGAGGCGCCGGGCAGGAACCAGCTAAGCTACGTTTGAAGTTTGAGGTGGTAAGACAAGCAAGCAGCCCCAGTCTCTGTGCCTCTGTGGGAGCAGTGCCATGGGCACATGAGGCTGAGCAACAGCTTCCAAGCTAAATATTTCTTCCTGCGAGCTATCTGCAGATATTCGCATTGTCGGAGCATGGCTTTTGGAGGCATCCACCACGGACCACCAAAGATACTTTTGAAGTTTGAGGTGGCAAGACAAGCAAGCAGCCCCAGTCTCTGTGCCTCTGTGGGAGCAGTGCCATGGGCAGATGAGGCTGACCAACAGCTTTCCAAGCTAAATGTTTCTGCCTGCGAGCTATCTGAAGACGTTCGCATTGTCGGACCAGGCCTTCCGGAGGCGCCGGGCATGGACCACCTAAGCTACGTTTGAAGTTTGAGGTGGTAAGACAAGCAAGCAGTCCCAGTCTCTGTGCCTTGGTGCGAGCAGTGCCATGGGCAGATGAGGCTGAGCAACAGCTTTCCAGGCTAGCTCTTTCTGGCTGCGATCTATCTGCAGACGTTCGCATTTTCGGAGCAGGGCTGTTGGAGGCCCCATGCACAGACCTCAAAACTACGTTTGAAGTTTGAGGTGGCAAGACAAGCAAGCAGCCCCAGTCTCTGTGCCTTTTTGCGAGCAGTGCCATGGGCAGATGAGGCTGAGCAACAGCTTTTCAGGCTAGCTCTTTCTGTCTGCGATCTATCTGCAGACGTTCGCGTTTTTGGAGCAGGGCTGCTGGAGGCCACATGCACAGACCCCAAAAACTACGTTTGAAGTGTGAGGTGCCAAGACAAGCAAGCAGCCCCAGTCTCTGTGCCTCCGTGCGAGCAGTGCCATGGGCAGATGAGACTAAGCAACAGCTTTCCAGGCTAGCTCTTTCTGCCTGCGAGCTATCTGCAGACGTTCGCATTTTGGTAGCAGGGTTGCCGGAGGACCCCTGCACGGACCCCCAAAGATACGTTTGAAGTTTGAGGTGGCAAGACAAGCAAGCAGCCCCAGTCTCTGTGCCTCCGTGCGAGCAGTGCCATGGGCAGATGAGGCTGAGCAACAGCTTTCCAGGCTAGCTCTTTCTGCCTGCGAGCTATCTGCAGATATTCGCATTGTCGGAGTAGGCCTGCCAGAGGCGCCGGGTACGAACCACTTAAGCTATGTTTGAAGTTTGAGGTGGTAAGACAAGCAAGCAGCCCCAGTCTCTGTGCCTCTGTGCGAGCAGTGCCATGGGCAGATGAGGCTGAGCAACAGCTTTCCAGGCTAGCTCTTTCTGCCTGCGAGCTATCTGCAGATATTCGCATTGTCGGAGTAGGCCTGCCAGAGGCGCCGGGCACGAACCACTTAAGATATGTTTGAAGTTTGAAAAGGCAAGGCAAGCAAGCAGCCCCAGTCTCTGTGCCTCTGTGCGAGCAGTGCCATGGGCAGATGAGGCTGAGCAACAGCTTTCCAGGCTAGCTCTTTCTGCCTGCGAGCTATCTGCAGATATTCGCATTGTCGGAGTAGACCTGCCAGAGGCGCCGGGCACGAACCACCTAAGCTATGTTTGAAGTTTGAGGTGGTAAGACAAGCAAGCAGCCCCAGTCTCTGTGCCTCTGTGCGAGCAGTGCCATGGGCAGATGAGGCTGAGCAACAGCTTTCCAGGCTAGCTCTATCTGGCTGCGAGCTATCTGCAGACATTCGCATTTTAAGAGCAGGACTGGCGGAGGAGCCCGTCACTAAACACCAAAACTACGTTTGAAGTGTGAGGTGCCAAGACAAGCAAGCAGCCCCAGTCTCTGTGCCTCCGTGAGAGCAGTGCCATGGGCAGATGGGACTAAGCAACAGCTTTCCAGGCTAGCTCTTTCTGCCTGCGAGCTATCTACAGACGTTCGCATTTTGGTAGCAGGGTTGCCGGAGGACCCCTGCACGGACCCCCAAAGATACGTTTGAAGTTTGAGGTGGCAAGACAAGCAAGCAGCCTCAGTCTCTGTGCCGCTGTGGGAGCAGTGCCATGGGCAGATGAGGCTGAGCAACAGCTTTCCAGGCTAGCTCTTTCTGGCTGCGAGCTATCTGCAGACGTTCGCATTTTCGGAGCAGGGCTGCCGGAGGCGCCCGGCACGGACCACCTAAGCTACGATTGAAGTTTGAAGGAGCAAGACAGCAAGCAGCCGAAGTCTCTGTGCCTCCGTGCGAGCAGTGCCATGGGCAGATGAGGCTGAGCAACAGCTTTCCAATCTAAATGTTTCTGCCTGCGAGCTATCTGCAGACGTTCGCATTGTCGGACAAGGCCTGCCGGAGGGGCCGGGTACGGACCACCTAAACTATGTTTGAAGTTTGAGGTGGTAAGACAAGCAAGCATCCCCATTCTCTGTGCCTCTGTGCGAGCAGTGCCATGGGCAGATGAGGCTGATCAACAGTTTTCCAGACTAGCTAATACTGGCTGTGAGCTATCTGCAGATGTTAGCATTGTAGGAGCAGGGCTGCCGGAGCACCCCTGCACGGACTTCCAAAGCTACGTTTTAAGTTTGATGTGGCAAGACAAGCAAGCAGCCCCAGTCTCTCTGCCTCTGTGCAAGCGGTGCCATGGGCAGATGAGGCTAAGCAACAGCTTTCCAGGCTAGCTCTTTCTGACTGCGAGCTACCTACAGACGTTCGCATTTTGGGAGCAGGGTTGCCGGAGGCCCCCTGCACGGACCCCAAAAGCTACGTTTTAAGTTTGAGGTGGCAAGACAAGCAAGCAGCCCCAGTCTCTTTGCCTCTGTGCGAGCAGTGCCATGGGCAGATGAGGCTGAGCAACAGCTTTCCAAGCTAAGTATTTCTTCCTGCGAGCTATCTGCAGACGTTCGCATTGTCGGAGCAGGCCTGCCGGAGGCGCCGGGCACGAACCACCTAAGCTACGTTTGAAGTTTGAGGTGGTAAGACAAGCAAGCAGCCCCAGTCTCTGTGCCTCTGTGGGAGCAGTGCCATGGGCAGATGAGGCTGAGCAACAGCTTCCAAGCTAAATATTTCTTCCTGCGAGCTATCTGCAGACGTTCGCATTGTCGGAGCATGGCTTTTGGAGGCATCCACCACGGACCACCAAAGATATTTTTGAAGTTTGAGGTGGCAAGACAAGCAAGCAGCCCCAGTCTCTGTGCCTCTGTGGGAGCAGTGCCATGGGCAGATGAGGCTGACCAACAGCTTTCCAAGCTAAATGTTTCTGCCTGCGAGCTATCTGAAGACGTTCGCATTGTCGGACCAGGCCTTCCGGAGGCGCCGGGCATGGACCACCTAAGCTACGTTTGAAGTTTGAGGTGGCAAGACAAGCAAGCAGCCCCAGTCTCTTTGCCTCTGTGCGAGCAGTGCCATGGGCAGATGAGGCTGAGCAACAGCTTTCCAAGCTAAGTATTTCTTCCTGCGAGCTATCTGCAGACATTCGCATTGTCGGAGCAGGCCTGCCGGAGGCGCCGGGCACGAACCACCTAAGCTACGTTTGAAGTTTGAGGTGGTAAGACAAGCAAGCAGCCCCAGTCTCTGTGTCTCTGTGCGAGCAGTGCCATGGGCAGATGAGGCTGAGCAACAGCTTCCAAGCTAAATATTTCTTCCTGCGAGCTATCTGCAGACGTTCGCATTGTCGGAGCATGGCTTTTGGAGGCATCCACCACGGACCACCAAAGATACTTTTGAAGTTTGAGGTGGCAAGACAAGCAAGCAGCCCCAGTCTCTGTGCCTCTGTGGGAGCAGTGCCATGGGCAGATGAGGCTGAGCAACAGCTTCCAAGCTAAATATTTCTTCCTGCGAGCTATCTGAAGACGTTCGCATTGTCGGACCAGGCCTTCCGGAGGCGCCGGGCATGGACCACCTAAGCTACGTTTGAAGTTTGAGGTGGTAAGACAAGCAAGCAGCCCCAGTCTCTGTGCCTCTGTGCGAGCAGTGCCATGGGCAGATGAGGCTGAGCAACAGCTTTCCAGGCTAGCTCTTTCTGCCTGCGAGCTATCTGCAGACGTTCGCATTTTAAGAGCAGGACTGGCGGAGGAGCCCGTCACTAAACACCAAAACTACGTTTGAAGTGTGAGGTGCCAAGACAAGCAAGCAGCCCCAGTCTCTGTGCCGCTGTGCAAGCAGTGCCATGGGCAGATGAGGCTGAGCAACAGCTTTCCAGGCTAGCTCTTTCTGCCTGCGAGCTATCTGCAGACGTTCGCATTTTCGGAGCAGGGCTGAAGAGGCGCCCGGCACGGACCACCTAAGCTATGTTTGAAGTTTGAGGTGGTAAGACAAGCAAACAGCCCCAGTCTCTGTGCCTCTGTGCGAGCAGTGCCATGGGCAGATGAGGCTGAGCAACAGTTTTCCAGGCTTGCTAATGCTGGCTGTGAGCTATCTGCAGATGTTAGCATTGTAGGAGCAGCGCTGCCGGAGCCCCCCTGCACGGACTCCCAAAGCTACGTTTTAAGTTTGAAGTGGCAAGACAAGCAAGCAGCCCCAGTCTCTCTGCCTCTGTGCGAGCGGTGCCATGGGCAGATGAGGCTAAGCAACAGCTTTCCAGGCTAGCTCTTTCTGACTGCGAGCTATCTACAGACGTTCGCATTTTGGGAGCAGGGTTTCCAGAGGCCCCCTGCACGGACCCCAAAAAGCTACGTTTGAAGTTTGAGGTGGCAAGACAAGCAAGCAGCCCCAGTCTCTGTGCCTCTGTGAGAGCAGTGCCATGGGCAGATGAGGCTGAGCAACAGCTTTCCAAGCTAAGTATTTCTTCCTGCGAGCTATCTGCAGACGTTCGCATTGTCGGAGCAGGCCTGCCGGAGGCGCCGGGCACGAACCACCTAAGCTACGTTTGAAGTTTGAGGTGGTAAGACAAGCAAGCAGCCCCAGTCTCTGTGCCTCTGTGGGAGCAGTGCCATGGGCAGATGAGGCTGAGCAACAGCTTCCAAGCTAAATATTTCTTCCTGCGAGCTATCTGCAGATATTCGCATTGTCGGAGCATGGCTTTTGGAGGCATCCACCACGGACCACCAAAGATACTTTTGAAGTTTGAGGTGGCAAGACAAGCAACAGCCCCAGTCTCTGTGCCTCTGTGCGAGCAGTGCCATGGGCAGATGAGGCTGACCAACAGCTTTCCAAGCTAAATGATTCTGCCTGCGAGCTATCTGCAGACGTTCGCATTGTCGGACCAGGCCTTCCGGAGGCGCCGGGCATGGACCACCTAAGCTACGTTTGAAGTTTGAGGTGGTAAGACAAGCAAGCAGTCCCAGTCTCTGTGCCTTGGTGCGAGCAGTGCCATGGGCAGATGAGGCTGAGCAACAGCTTTCCAGGCTAGCTCTTTGTGGCTGCGAGCTATATGCGGATGTTCGCATTTTCAGAGCAGGGCTGCCGCAGGCCATCGTCACGAACCACCTCGGGTACTTTTGAAGTTAGGTGGCAAGACAAGCAAGCAGCCCCAGTCTCTGTGCCTCTGTGCGAGCAGTGCCATGGGCAGATGAGGCTGAGCAACAGCTTTCCAGGCTAGCTCTTTCTGCCTGCGAGCTATCTGCAGACGTTCGCATTTTGGTAGCAGGGTTGCCGGAGGACGCCTGCACGGACCCCCAAAGATACGTTTGAAGTTTGAGGTGGCAAGAGAAGCAAGCAGCCTCAGTCTCTTTGCCTCTGTGCGAGCAGTGCCATGGGCAGATGAGGCTGAGCAACAGCTTTCCAAGCTATGTATTTCTTCCTGCGAGCTATCTGCAGATATTCGCATTGTCGGAGCGGGCCTGCCAGAGGCGCCGGGCACGAACCACCTAAGCTACGTTTGAAGTTTGAGGTGGTAAGACAAGCAAGCAGCCCCAGTCTCTGTGCCTCTCTGCGAGCAGTGCCATGGGCAGATGAGGCTGAGCAACAGCTTTCCAGGCTAGCTCTTTCTGGCTGCGAGCTATCTGCAGACGTTCGCATTTTAAGAGCAGGACTGGCGGAGGAGCCCGTCACTAAACACCAAAACTACGTTTGAAGATTGCGGGGGCAAGACAAGCAAGCAGCCCCAGTCTCTGTGCCGCTGTGCAAGCAGTGCCATGGGCAGATGAGGCTGAGCAACAGCTTTCCAGGCTAGCTCTTTCTGGCTGCGAGCTATCTCCAGACGTTCGCATTTTCGGAGCAGGGCTGAAGAGGCGCCTGGCACGGACCACCTAAGCTACGATTGAAGTTTGAGGGAGCAAGACAAGCAAGCAGCCCCAGTCTCTGTGCCTCCGTGCGAGCACTGCCATGGGCAGATGAGGCTGAGCAACAGTTTTCCAGGCTTGCTAATTCTGGCTGTGAGCTATCTGCAGATGTTAGCATTGTAGGAGCAGCGATGCCGGAGCCCCCCTGCACGGACTCCCAAAGCTACGTTTTAAGTTTGAGGTGGCAAGACAAGCAAGCAGCCCCAGTCTCTCTGCCTCTGTGCGAGCGGTGCCATGGGCAGATGAGGCTAAGCAACAGCTTTCCAGGCTAGATCTTTCTGACTGCGAGCTATCTACAGACGTTCGCATTTTGGGAGCAGGGTTGCCGGAGGCCCCCTGCACGGACCCCCAAAGGTACGTTTGAAGTTTGAGGTGGCAAGACAAGCAACAGCCCCAGTCTCTGTGCCTCTGTGCGAGCAGTGCCATGGGCAGATGAGGCTGACCAACAGCTTTCCAAGCTAAATGATTCTGCCTGCGAGCTATCTGCAGACGTTCGCATTGTCGGACCAGGCCTTCCGGAGGCGCCGGGCATGGACCACCTAAGCTACGTTTGAAGTTTGAGGTGGTAAGACAAGCAAGCAGTCCCAGTCTCTGTGCCTTGGTGCGAGCAGTGCCATGGGCAGATGAGGCTGAGCAACAGCTTTCCAGGCTAGCTCTTTGTGGCTGCGAGCTATATGCGGATGTTCGCATTTTCAGAGCAGGGCTGCCGCAGGCCATCGTCACGAACCACCTCGGGTACTTTTGAAGTTAGGTGGCAAGACAAGCAAGCAGCCCCAGTCTCTGTGCCTCTGTGCGAGCAGTGCCATGGGCAGATGAGGCTGAGCAACAGCTTTCCAGGCTAGCTCTTTCTGCCTGCGAGCTATCTGCAGACGTTCGCATTTTGGTAGCAGGGTTGCCGGAGGACGCCTGCACGGACCCCCAAAGATACGTTTGAAGTTTGAGGTGGCAAGAGAAGCAAGCAGCCTCAGTCTCTTTGCCTCTGTGCGAGCAGTGCCATGGGCAGATGAGGCTGAGCAACAGCTTTCCAAGCTATGTATTTCTTCCTGCGAGCTATCTGCAGATATTCGCATTGTCGGAGCGGGCCTGCCAGAGGCGCCGGGCACGAACCACCTAAGCTACGTTTGAAGTTTGAGGTGGTAAGACAAGCAAGCAGCCCCAGTCTCTGTGCCTCTCTGCGAGCAGTGCCATGGGCAGATGAGGCTGAGCAACAGCTTTCCAGGCTAGCTCTTTCTGGCTGCGAGCTATCTGCAGACGTTCGCATTTTAAGAGCAGGACTGGCGGAGGAGCCCGTCACTAAACACCAAAACTACGTTTGAAGATTGAGGGGGCAAGACAAGCAAGCAGCCCCAGTCTCTGTGCCGCTGTGCAAGCAGTGCCATGGGCAGATGAGGCTGAGCAACAGCTTTCCAGGCTAGCTCTTTCTGGCTGCGAGCTATCTCCAGACGTTCGCATTTTCGGAGCAGGGCTGAAGAGGCGCCTGGCACGGACCACCTAAGCTACGATTGAAGTTTGAGGGAGCAAGACAAGCAAGCAGCCCCAGTCTCTGTGCCTCCGTGCGAGCACTGCCATGGGCAGATGAGGCTGAGCAACAGTTTTCCAGGCTTGCTAATTCTGGCTGTGAGCTATCTGCAGATGTTAGCATTGTAGGAGCAGCGATGCCGGAGCCCCCCTGCATGGACTCCCAAAGCTACGTTTTAAGTTTGAGGTGGCAAGACAAGCAAGCAGCCCCAGTCTCTCTGCCTCTGTGCGAGCGGTGCCATGGGCAGATGAGGCTAAGCAACAGCTTTCCAGGCTAGATCTTTCTGACTGCGAGCTATCTACAGACGTTCGCATTTTGGGAGCAGGGTTGCCGGAGGCCCCCTGCACGGACCACCAAATGTACGTTTGAAGTTTGAGGTGGCAAGACAAGCAAGCAGCCCCAGTCTCTTTGCCTCTGTGCGAGCAGTGCCATGGGCAGATGAGGCTGAGCAACAGCTTTCCAAGCTAAGTATTTCTTCCTGCGAGCTATCTGCAGACGTTCGCATTGTCGGACCAGGCCTTCCGGAGGCGCCGGGCACGGACCACCTAAGCTACGTTTGAATTTTGAGGTGGTAAGACAAGCAAGCAGTCCCAGTCTCTGTGCCTTGGTGCGAGCAGTGCCATGGGCAGATGAGGCTGAGCAACAGCTTTCCAGGCTAGCTCTTTCTGGCTGCGAACTATATGCAGATGTTCGCATTTTCAGAGCAGGGCTGTCGCAGGCCATCGTCACGAACCACCTCAGATACTTTTGAAGTTAGGTGGCAAGACAAGCAAGCAGCCCCAGTCTCTGTGCCTCTGTGCGAGCAGTGCCATGGGCAGATGAGGCTGAGCAACAGCTTTCCAGGCTAGCTCTTTCTGCCTGCGAGCTATCTGCAGATGTTCGCATTTTAAGAGCAGGACTAGCGGAGGAGCCCGGCACCAAACAACAAAGCTACGTTTGAAGATTGAGAGGGCAAGACAAGCAAGCAGCCCCAGTCTCTGTGCCTCTGTGCGAGCAATGGCATGGGCAGATGAGGCTGAGCAACAGCTTTCCAGGCTAGCTCTTTCTGCCTGCGAGCTATCTGCAGATGTTCGCATTTTCGGAGCAGGGCTGTTGGAGGACCCATGCACAGACCGCAAAACTACGTTTGAAGTTTGAGGTGGCAAGACAAGCAAGCAACCCCAGTCTCTGTGCCTTTTTGCGAGCAGTGCCATGGGCAGATGAGGCTGAGCAACAGCTTTCCAGGCTAGCTCTTTTTTTGGCTGCGAACTATCTGCAGACGTTCGCGGTTTTGGAGCAGGGCTGCTGGAGGCCCAATGCACAGACCCCAAAAACTACGTTTGAAGTTTGAGGTGCCAAGACAAGCAAGCAGCCCCAGTCTCTGTGCCTCGGTGCGAGCAGTGCCATGGGCAGATGAGGCTGAGCAACAGCTTTCCAAGCTAAGTATTTCTTCCTGCGAGCTATCTGCAGACGTTCGCATTTAAGGAGCAGGCCTGCCGGAGGCGCCGGGCACGAACCACCTAAGCTACGTTTGAAGTTTGAGGTGGTAAGACAAGCAAGCAGCCCCAGTCTCTGTGCCTATGTGGGAGCAGTGCCATGGGCAGATGAGGCTGAGCAACAGCTTCCAAGCTAAATATTTCTTCCTGCGAGCTATCTGCAGATATTCGCATTGTCGGAGCATGGCTTTTGGAGGCATCCACCACGGACAACCAAAGATACTTTTGAAGTTTGAGGTGGCAAGACAAGCAAGCAGCCCCAGTCTCTGTGCCTCTGTGGGAGCAGTGCCATGGGCAGATGAGGCTGACCAACAGCTTTCCAAGATAAATGTTTCTGCCTGCGAGCTATCTGAAGACGTTCGCATTGTCGGACCAGGCCTTCCGGAGGCGCCGGGCATGGACCACCTAAGCTACGTTTGAAGTTTGAGGTGGTAAGACAAGCAAGCAGTCCCAGTCTGTGTGCCTTGGTGCGAGCAGTGCCATGGGCAGATGAGGCTGAGCAACAGCTTTCCAGGCTAGCTCTTTCTGCCTGCGAGCTATCTGCAGACGTTCGCCCTTAAGGAGCAGGGCTGTTAGAGGTCCCATGCACAGACAGCAAAACTACGTTTGAAGATTGAGGTGGCAAGACAAGCAAGCAGCGCCAGTCTCTGTGCCTCCGTGCGAGCAGTGCCATGGGCAGATGAGACTAAGCAACAGCTTTCCAGGCTAGCTCTTTCTGGCTGCGAGCTATCTGCAGACGTTCGCGTTTTTGGAGCAGGGCTGCTGGAGTTCCCATGCACAGACCCCAAAAACTACGTTTGAAGTTTGAGGTGCCAAGACAAGCAAGCAGCCCCAGTCTCTGTGCCTCTGTGCGAGCAGTGCCATGGGCAGATGAGGCTGAGCAACAGCTTTCCAGGCTAGCTCTTTCTGGCTGCGAGCTATCTGCAGACGTTCGCATTTTAAGAGCAGGACTAGCGGAGGAGCCCGGCACCAAACACCAAAGCTACGTTTGAAGACTGAGGGGACAAGACAAGCAAGCAGCCCCAGTCTCTGTGCCTCTGTGCGAGCAGTGGCATGGGCAGATGAGGCTGAGCAACAGCTTTCCAGGCTAGCTCTTTCTGCCTGCGAGCTATCTGCAGACGTTCGCATTTTCGGAGCAGGGCTGACGGAGGCCCCATGCACAGACCGCAAAACTACGTTTGAAGTTTGAGGTGGCAAGACAAGCAAGCAACCCCAGTCTCTGTGCCTTTTTGCGAGCAGTGCCATGGGCAGATGAGGCTGAGCAACAGCTTTCCAGGCTAGCTCTTTCTGTCTGCGATCTATCTGCAGACGTTCGCGTTTTTGGAGCAGGGCTGCTGGAGGCCCAATGCACAGACCCCAAAAACTACGTTTGAAGTTTGAGGTGCCAAGACAAGCAAGCAGCCCCAGTCTCTGTGCCTCGGTGCGAGCAGTGCCATGGGCAGATGAGGCTGAGCAACAGCTTTCCAATCTAAATGTTTCTGCCTGCGAGCTATCTGCAGACGTTCGCATTGTCGGACCAGGCCTGCCGGAGGCGCCTGGTATGGACCACCTAAGCTATGTTTGAAGTTTGAGGTGGTAAGACAAGCAAGCAGCCCCAGTCTCTGTGCCTCCGTGCGAGCAGTGCCATGGGCAGATGAGGCTGAGCAACAGCTTTCCAATCTAAATTTTTCTGCCTGCGAGCTATCTGCAGACGTTCGCATTGTCGGACCAGGCCTGCCGGAGGCGCCGGGTACGGACCACCTAAGCTATGTTTGAAGTTTGAGGCGGTAAGACAAGCAAGCAGCCCCAGTCTCTGTGCCTCTGTGCGAGCAGTGCCATGGGCACATGAGGCTGAGCAACAGCTTTCCAGGCTAGCTCTTTCTGGCTGCGAGCTGTATGCAGATGTTCGCATTTTCAGAGCAGGGCTGTCGCAGGCCATCGTCACGAACCACCTCGGGTACTTTTGAAGTTAGGTGGCAAGACAAGCAAGCAGCCCCAGTCTCTGTGCCTGTGTGCGAGCAGTGCCATGGGCAGATGAGGCTGAGCAACAGCTTTCCAGGCTAGCTCTTTCTGCCTGCGAGCTATCTGCAGACGTTCGCATTTAAGGAGCAGGGCTGTTGGAGGTCCCATGCACACACAGCAAAACTACGTTTGAAGTTTGAGGTGCCAAGACAAGCAAGCAGCCCCAGTCTCTCTGCCTCTGTGCGAGCAGTGGCATGGGCAGATGAGGCTGAGCAACAGCTTTCCAGGCTAGCTCTTTCTGCCTGCGAGCTATCTGTAGACGTTCGCATTTTCGGAGCAGGGCTGACGGAGGCCCCATGCACAGACCGCAAAACTACGTTTGAAGTTTGAGGTGGCAAGACAAGCAAGCAACCCCAGTCTCTGTGCCTCTGTGCGAGCAGTGCCATGGGCAGATGAGGCTGAGCAACAGCTTTCCAGGCTAGCTCTTTCTGTCTGCGATCTATCTGCAGACGTTCGCGTTTTTCGAGCAGGGCTGCTGGAGGCCCAATGCACAGACCCCAAAAACTACGTTTGAAGTTTGAGGTGCCAAGACAAGCAAGCAGCCCCAGTCTCTGTGCCTCGGTGCGAGCAGTGCCATGGGCAGATGAGGCTGAGCAACAGCTTTCCAATCTAAATGTTTCTGCCTGCGAGCTATCTGCAGACGTTCGCATTGTCGTACCAGGCCTGCCGGAGGCGCCTGGTATGGACCACCTAAGCTATGTTTGAAGTTTGAGGTGGTAAGACAAGCAAGCAGCCCCAGTCTCTGTGCCTCCGTGCGAGCAGTGCCATGGGCAGATGAGGCTGAGCAACAGCTTTCCAATCTAAATTTTTCTGCCTGCGAGCTATCTGCAGACGTTCGCATTGTCGGACCAGGCCTGCCGGAGGCGCCGGGTACGGACCACCTAAGCTATGTTTGAAGTTTGAGGCGGTAAGACAAGCAAGCAGCCCCAGTCTCTGTGCCTCTGTGCGAGCAGTGCCATGGGCACATGAGGCTGAGCAAGAGGTTTCCAGGCTAGCTCTTTCTGGCTGCGAGCTACCTGCAGACGTTCGCATTTTCGGAGGAGGGCTGTTGGAGGCCCCATGCACAGACCGCAAAACTACGTTTGAAGTTTGAGGTGGCAAGACAAGCAAGCAGCCCCAGTCTCTGTGCCTTTTTGCGAGCAGTGCCACGGGCAGATGAGGCTGAGCAACAGCTTTCCAGGCTAGCTCTTTCTGGCTGCGAACTATATGCAGATGTTCGCATTTTGGGAGCAGGGTTGCCAGAGGCCCCCTGCACGGACCCCAAAAGCTACGTTTGAAGTTTGAGGTGGCAAGACAAGCAAGCAGCCCCAGTCTCTGTGCCTCTGTGAGAGCAGTGCCATGGGCAGATGAGGCTGAGCAACAGCTTTCCAAGCTAAGTATTTCTTCCTGCGAGCTATCTGCAGACGTTCGCATTTAAGGAGCAGGCCTGCCGGAGGCGCCGGGCACGAACCACCTAAGCTACGTTTGAAGTTTGAGGTGGTAAGACAAGCAAGCAGCCCCAGTCTCTGTGCCTCTGTGGGAGCAATGCCATGGGCAGATGAGGCTGAGCAACAGCTTCCAAGCTAAATATTTCTTCCTGCGAGCTATCTGCAGATATTCGCATTGTCGGAGCATGGCTTTTGGAGGCATCCACCACGGACCACCAAAGATACTTTTGAAGTTTGAGGTGGCAAGACAAGCAAGCAGCCCCAGTCTCTGTGCCTCTGTGCGAGCAGTGCCATGGGCAGATGAGGCTGACCAACAGCTTTCCAAGCTAAATGATTCTGCCTGCGAGCTATCTGCAGACGTTCGCATTGTCGGACCAGGCCTTCCGGAGGCGCCGGGCATGGACCACCTAAGCTACGTTAGAAGTTTGAGGTGGTAAGACAAGCAAGCAGTCCCAGTCTGTGTGCCTTGGTGCGAGCAGTGCCATGGGCAGATGAGGCTGAGCAACAGCTTTCCAGGCTAGCTCTTTCTGGCTGCGAGCTATCTGCAGACGTTCGCGATTTTGGAGCAGGGCTGCTGGAGTTCCCATGCACAGACCCCAAAAACTACGTTTGAAGTTTGAGGTGCCAAGACAAGCAAGCAGCCCCAGTCTCTGTGCCTCCGTGCGAGCAGTGCCATGGGCAGATGAGACTAAGCAACAGCTTTCCAGGCTAGCTCTTTCTGCCTGCGAGCTATCTGCAGACGTTCGCATTTTGGTAGCAGGGTTGCCGGAGGACGCCTGCACGGACCCCCAAAGATACGTTTGAAGTTTGAGGTGGCAAGAGAAGCAAGCAGCCTCAGTCTCTTTGCCTCTGTGCGAGCAGTGCCATGGGCAGATGAGGCTGAGCAACAGCTTTCCAAGCTATGTATTTCTTCCTGCGAGCTATCTGCAGATATTCGCATTGTCGGAGCGGGCCTGCCAGAGGCGCCGGGCACGAACCACCTAAGCTACGTTTGAAGTTTGAGGTGGTAAGACAAGCAAGCAGCCCCAGTCTCTGTGCCTCTCTGCGAGCAGTGCCATGGGCAGATGAGGCTGAGCAACAGCTTTCCAGGCTAGCTCTTTCTGGCTGCGAGCTATCTGCAGACGTTCGCATTTTAAGAGCAGGACTGGCGGAGGAGCCCGTCACTAAACACCAAAACTACGTTTGAAGATTGAGGGGGCAAGACAAGCAAGCAGCCCCAGTCTCTGTGCCGCTGTGCAAGCAGTGCCATGGGCAGATGAGGCTGAGCAACAGCTTTCCAGGCTAGCTCTTTCTGGCTGCGAGCTATCTGCAGACGTTCGCATTTTCGGAGCAGGGCTGAAGAGGCGCCCGGCACGGACCACCAAAGCTACGTTTGAAGTTTGAGGGAGCAAGACAAGCAAGCAGCCCCAGTCTCTGTGCCTCCGTGCGAGCACTGCCATGGGCAGATGAGGCTGAGCAACAGTTTTCCAGGCTTGCTAATTCTGGCTGTGAGCTATCTGCAGATGTTAGCATTGTAGGAGCAGCGATGCCGGAGCCCCCCTGCACGGACTCCCAAAGCTACGTTTTAAGTTTGAGGTGGCAAGACATGCAAGCAGCCCCAGTCTCTCTGCCTCTGTGCGAGCGGTGCCATGGGCAGATGAGGCTAAGCAACAGCTTTCCAGGCTAGATCTTTCTGACTGCGAGCTATCTACAGACGTTCGCATTTTGGGAGCAGGGTTGCCGGAGGCCCCCTGCACGGACCCCCAAAGGTACGTTTGAAGTTTGAGGTGGCAAGACAAGCAAGCAGCCCCAGTCTCTTTGCCTCTGTGCGAGCAGTGCCATGGGCAGATGAGGCTGAGCAACAGCTTTCCAAGCTAAGTATTTCTTCCTGCGAGCTATCTGCAGACGTTCGCATTTCCGGACCAGGCCTGCCGCAGGCGCCGGGCACGAACCAACTAAGCTACGTTTGAAGTCTCAGGTGGTAAGACAAGCAAGCAGCCCCAGTCTCTGTGCCTCGTTGCGAGCAGTGCCATTGGAAGATCAGGCTGACCAACAGCTTTCCAAGCTAAATGTTTCTGCCTGCGAGCTATCTGAAGACGTTCGCATTGTCGGACCAGGCCTTCCGGAGGCGCCGGGTACGGACCACCTAAGCTACGTTTGAAGTTTGAGGTGGTAAGACAAGCAAGCAGTCCCAGTCTCTGTGCCTTGGTGCGAGCAGTGCCATGGGCAGATGAGGCTGAGCAACAGCTTTCCAGGCTAGCTCTTTCTGGCTGCGAACTATATGCAGATGTTCGCATTTTCAGAGCAGGGCTGTCGCAGGCCATCGTCACGAACCACCTCAGATACTTTTGAAGTTAGGTGGCAAGACAAGCAAGCAGCCCCAGTCTCTGTGCCTCTGTGCGAGCAGTGCCATGGGCAGATGAGGCTGAGCAACAGCTTTCCAGGCTAGCTCTTTCTGCCTGCAAGCTATCTGCAGATGTTCGCATTTTAAGAGCAGGACTAGCGGAGGAGCCCGGCACCAAACACCAAAGCTACGTTTGAAGATTGAGAGGGCAAGACAAGCAAGCAGCCCCAGTCTCTGTGCCTCTGTGCGAGCAATGGCATGGGCAGATGAGGCTGAGCAACAGCTTTCCAGGCTAGCTCTTTCTGCCTGCGAGCTATCTGCAGACGTTCGCATTTTCGGAGCAGGGCTGTTGGAGGCCCCATGCACAGACCGCAAAACTACGTTTGAAGTTTGAGGTGGCAAGACAAGCAAGCAACCCCAGTCTCTGTGCCTTTTTGCGAGCAGTGCCATGGGCAGATGAGGCTGAGCAACAGCTTTCCAGGCTAGCTCTTTCTGTCTGCGATCTATCTGCAGACGTTCGCGTTTTTGGAGCAGGGCTGCTGGAGGCCCAATGCACAGACCCCAAAAACTACGTTTGAAGTTTGAGGTGCCAAGACAAGCAAGCAGCCCCAGTCTCTGTGCCTCGGTGCGAGCAGTGCCATGGGCAGATGAGGCTGAGCAACAGCTTTCCAAGCTAAGTATTTCTTCCTGCGAGCTATCTGCAGACGTTCGCATTTTCGGAGCAGGCCTGCCGGAGGCGCCGGGCACGAACCACCTAAGCTACGTTTGAAGTTTGAGGTGGTAAGACAAGCAAGCAGCCCCAGTCTCTGTGCCTCTGTGGGAGCAGTGCCATGGGCAGATGAGGCTGAGCAACAGCTTCCAAGCTAAATATTTCTTCCTGCGAGCTATCTGCAGATATTCGCATTGTCGGAGCATGGCTTTTGGAGGCATCCACCACGGACCCCCAAAGATACTTTTGAAGTTTGAGGTGGCAAGACAAGCAAGCAGCCCCAGTCTCTGTGCCTCTGTGGGAGCAGTGCCATGGGCAGATGAGGCTGACCAACAGCTTTCCAAGCTAAATGTTTCTGCCTGCGAGCTATCTGAAGACGTTCGCATTGTCGGACCAGGCCTTCCGGAGGCGCCGGGCACGGACCACCTAAGCTACGATTGAAGTTTGAGGTAGCAAGACAAGCAAGCAGCCCCAGTCTCTGTGCCTCCGTGCGAGCACTGCCATGGGCAGATGAGGCTGAGCAACAGTTTTCCAGGCTTGCTAATTCTGGCTGTGAGCTATCTGCAGATGTTAGCATTGTAGGAGCAGCGATGCCGGAGCCCCCCTGCACGGACTCCCAAAGCTACGTTTTAAGTTTGAGGTGGCAAGACAAGCAAGCAGCCCCAGTCTCTCTGCCTCTGTGCGAGCGGTGCCATGGGCAGATGAGGCTGAGCAACAGCTTTCCAAGCTAAGTATTTCTTCCTGCGAGCTATCTGCAGACGTTCGCATTTCCGGACCAGGCCTGCCGCAGGCGCCGGGCACGAACCAACTAACGTACGTTTGAAGTTTCAGGTGGTAAGACAAGCAAGCAGTCCCAGTCTCTGTGCCTTGGTGCGAGCAGTGCCATGGGCAGATGAGGCTGAGCAACAGCTTTCCAGGCTAGCTCTTTCTGGCTGCGAACTATATGCAGATGTTCGCATTTTCAGAGCAGGGCTGTCGCAGGCCATCGTCACGAACCACCTCAGATACTTTTGAAGTTAGGTGGCAAGACAAGCAAGCAGCCCCAGTCTCTGTGCCTCTGTGCGAGCAGTGCCATGGGCAGATGAGGCTGAGCAACAGCTTTCCAGGCTAGCTCTTTCTGCCTGCGAGCTACCTGCAGATGTTCGCATTTTAAGAGCAGGACTAGCGGAGGAGCCCGGCACCAAACACCAAAGCTACGTTTGAAGATTGAGAGGGCAAGACAAGCAAGCAGCCCCAGTCTCTGTGTCTCTGTGCGAGCAATGGCATGGGCAGATGAGGCTGAGCAACAGCTTTCCAGGCTAGCTCTTTCTGCCTGCGAGCTATCTGCAGACGTTCGCATTTTCGGAGCAGGGCTGTTGGAGGCCCCATGCACAGACCGCAAAACTACGTTTGAAGTTTGAGGTGGCAAGACAAGCAAGCAACCCCAGTCTCTGTGCCTTTTTGCGAGCAGTGCCATGGGCAGATGAGGCTGAGCAACAGCTTTCCAGGCTAGCTCTTTCTGCCTGCGATCTATCTGCAGACGTTCGCGTTTTTGGAGCAGGGCTGCTGGAGGCCCAATGCACAGACCCCAAAAACTACGTTTGAAGTTTGAGGTGCCAAGACAAGCAAGCAGCCCCAGTCTCTGTGCCTCGGTGCGAGCAGTGCCATGGGCAGATGAGGCTGAGCAACAGCTTTCCAAGCTAAGTATTTCTTCCTGCGAGCTATCTGCAGACGTTCGCATTGTCGGAGCAGGCCTGCCGGAGGCGCCGGGCACGAACCACCTAAGCTACGTTTGAAGTTTGAGGTGGTAAGACAAGCAAGCAGCCCCAGTCTCTGTGCCTATGTGGGAGCAGTGCCATGGGCAGATGAGGCTGAGCAACAGCTTCCAAGCTAAATATTTCTTCCTGCGAGCTATCTGCAGATATTCGCATTGTCGGAGCATGGCTTTTGGAGGCATCCACCACGGACAACCAAAGATACTTTTGAAGTTTGAGGTGGCAAGACAAGCAAGCAGCCCCAGTCTCTGTGCCTCTGTGGGAGCAGTGCCATGGGCAGATGAGGCTGACCAACAGCTTTCCAAGCTAAACGTTTCTGCCTGCGAGCTATCTGAAGACGTTCGCATTGTCGGACCAGGCCTTCCGGAGGCGCCGGGCATGGACCACCTAAGCTACGTTTGAAGTTTGAGGTGGTAAGACAAGCAAGCAGTCCCAGTCTGTGTGCCTTGGTGCGAGCAGTGCCATGGGCAGATGAGGCTGAGCAACAGCTTTCCAGGCTAGCTCTTTCTGCCTGCGAGCTATCTGCAGACGTTCGCATTTAAGGAGCAGGGCTGTTGGAGGTCCCATGCACAGACAGCAAAACTACGTTTGAAGATTGAGGTGGCAAGACAAGCAAGCAGCGCCAGTCTCTGTGCCTCCGTGCGAGCAGTGCCATGGGCAGATGAGACTAAGCAACAGCTTTCCAGGCTAGCTCTTTCTGGCTGCGAGCTATCTGCAGACGTTCGCGTTTTTGGAGCAGGGCTGCTGGAGTTCCCATGCACAGACCCCAAAAACTACGTTTGAAGTTTGAGGTGCCAAGACAAGCAAGCAGCCCCAGTCTCTGTGCCTCTGTGCGAGCAGTGCCATGGGCAGATGAGGCTGAGCAACAGCTTTCCAGGCTAGCTCTTTCTGCCTGCGAGCTATCTGCAGACGTTCGCATTTTAAGAGCAGGACTAGCGGAGGAGCCCGGCACCAAACACCAAAGCTACGTTTGAAGACTGAGGGGACAAGACAAGCAAGCAGCCCCAGTCTCTGTGCCTCTGTGCGAGCAGTGGCATGGGCAGATGAGGCTGAGCAACAGCTTTCCAGGCTAGCTCTTTCTGCCTGCGAGCTATCTGCAGACGTTCGCATTTTCGGAGCAGGGCTGACGGAGGCCCCATGCACAGACCGCAAAACTACGTTTGAAGTTTGAGGTGGCAAGACAAGCAAGCAACCCCAGTCTCTGTGCCTTTTTGCGAGCAGTGCCATGGGCAGATGAGGCTGAGCAACAGCTTTCCAGGCTAGCTCTTTCTGTCTGCGATCTATCTGCAGACGTTCGCGTTTTTGGAGCAGGGCTGCTGGAGGCCCAATGCACAGACCCCAAAAACTACGTTTGAAGTTTGAGGTGCCAAGACAAGCAAGCAGCCCCAGTCTCTGTGCCTCGGTGCGAGCAGTGCCATGGGCAGATGAGGCTGAGCAACAGCTTTCCAATCTAAATGTTTCTGCCTGCGAGCTATCTGCAGACGTTCGCATTGTCGGACCAGGCCTGCCGGAGGCGCCTGGTATGGACCACCTAAGCTACGTTTGAAGTTTGAGGTGGTAAGACAAGCAAGCAGCCCCAGTCTCTGTGCCTCCGTGCGAGCAGTGCCATGGGCAGATGAGGCTGAGCAACAGCTTTCCAATCTAAATTTTTCTGCCTGCGAGCTATCTGCAGACGTTCGCATTGTCGGACCAGGCCTGCCGGAGGCGCCGGGTACGGACCACCTAAGCTATGTTTGAAGTTTGAGGCGGTAAGACAAGCAAGCAGCCCCAGTCTCTGTGCCTCTGTGCGAGCAGTGCCATGGGCACATGAGGCTGAGCAACAGCTTTCCAGGCTAGCTCTTTCTGGCTGCGAGCTGTATGCAGATGTTCGCATTTTCAGAGCAGGGCTGCCGCAGGCCATCGTCACGAACCACCTCGGGTACTTTTGAAGTTAGGTGGCAAGACAAGCAAGCAGCCCCAGTCTCTGTGCCTGTGTGCGAGCAGTGCCATGGGCAGATGAGACTAAGCAACAGCTTTCCAGGCTAGCTCTTTCTGCCTGCGAGCTATCTGCAGACGTTCGCATTTAAGGAGCAGGGCTGTTGGAGGTCCCATGCACAGACAGCAAAACTACGTTTGAAGTTTGAGGTGCCAAGACAAGCAAGCAGCCCCAGTCTCTGTGCCTCCGTGCGAGTAGTGCCATGGGCAGATGAGACTAAGCAACAGCTTTCCAGGCTAGCTCTTTCTGGCTGCGAGCTATCTGCAGACGTTCGCGTTTTTGGAGCAGGGCTGCTGGAGTTCCCATGCACAGACCCCAAAAAATACGTTTGAAGTTTGAGGTGCCAAGACAAGCAAGCAGCCCCAGTCTCTGTGCCTCTGTGCGAGCAGTGCCATGGGCAGATGAGGCTGAGCAACAGCTTTCCAGGCTAGCTCTTTCTGCCTGCGAGCTATCTGCAGACGTTCGCATTTTAAGAGCAGGACTAGCGGAGGAGCAAGGCACCAAACACCAAAGCTACGTTTGAAGATTGAGGGGGCAAGACAAGCAAGCAGCCCCAGTCTCTGTGCCTCTGTGCGAGCAGTGGCATGGGCAGATGAGGCTGAGCAACAGCTTTCCAGGCTAGCTCTTTGTGCCTGCGAGCTATCTGTAGACGTTCGCATTTTCGGAGCAGGGCTGACGGAGGCCCCATGCACAGACCGCAAAACTACGTTTGAAGTTTGAGGTGGCAAGACAAGCAAGCAACCCCAGTCTCTGTGCCTCTGTGCGAGCAGTGCCATGGGCAGATGAGGCTGAGCAACAGCTTTCCAGGCTAGATCTTTCTGTCTGCGATCTATCTGCAGACGTTCGCGTTTTTGGAGCAGGGCTGCTGGAGGCCCAATGCACAGACCCCAAAAACTACGTTTGAAGTTTGAGGTGCCAAGACAAGCAAGCAGCCCCAGTCTCTGTGCCTCGGTGCGAGCAGTGCCATGGGCAGATGAGGCTGAGCAACAGCTTTCCAATCTAAATGTTTCTGCCTGCGAGCTATCTGCAGACGTTCGCATTGTCGTACCAGGCCTGCCGGAGGCGCCTGGTACGGACCACCTAAGCTATGTTTGAAGTTTGAGGTGGTAAGACAAGCAAGCAGCCCCAGTATCTGTGCCCCCGTGCGAGCAGTGCCATGGGCAGATGAGGCTGAGCAACAGCTTTCCAATCTAAATTTTTCTGCCTGCGAGCTATCTGCAGACGTTCGCATTGTCGGACCAGGCCTGCCGGAGGCGTCGGGTACGGACCACCTAAGCTATGTTTGAAGTTTGAGGCGGTAAGACAAGCAAGCAGCCCCAGTCTCTGTGCCTCTGTGCGAGCAGTGCCATGGGCACATGAGGCTGAGCAAGAGGTTTCCAGGCTAGATCTTTCTGGCTGCGAGCTACCTGCAGACGTTCGCATTTTCGGAGGAGGGCTGTTGGAGGCCCCATGCACAGACCGCAAAACTACGTTTGAAGTTTGAGGTGGCAAGACAAGCAAGCAGCCCCAGTCTCTGTGCCTTTTTGCGAGCAGTGCCACGGGCAGATGAGGCTGAGCAACAGCTTTCCAGGCTAGCTCTTTCTGTCTGCGATCTATCTGCAGACGTTCGCGTTTGTGGAGCAGGGCTGCTGGAGTTCCCATGCACAGACCCCAAAAAATACGTTTGAATTTTGAGGTGCCAAGACAAGCAAGCAGCCCCAGTCTCTGTGCCTCCGTGCGATCAGTGCCATGGGCAGATGAGGCTGAGTAACAGCTTTCCAGGCTAGCTCTTTCTGGCTGCGAACTATATGCAGATGTTCGCATTTTCTGAGCAGGGCTGCCGCAGGCCATCGTCACGAACCACCTCAGATACTTTTGAAGTTAGGTGGCAAGACAAGCAAGCAGCCCCAGTCTCTGTGCCTCTGTGCGAGCAGTGCCATGGGCAGATGAGGCTGAGCAACAGCTTTCCAGGCTAGCTCTTTCTGCCTGCGAGCTATCTGCAGACGTTCGCATTTTAAGAGCAGGACTAGCGGAGGAGCCCGGCACCAAACACCAAAGCTACGTTTGAAGATTGAGGGGGCAAGACAAGCAAGCAGCCCCATTCTCTGTGCCTCTGTGCGAGCAGTGCCATGGGCAGATGAGGCTGAGCAACAGCTTTCCAGGCTAGCTCTTTCTGCCTGCGAGCTATCTGCAGACGTTCGCATTTTCGGAGCAGGGCTGTTGGAGGCCCCATGCACAGACCGCAAAACTACGTTTGAAGTTTGAGGAGGCAAGACAAGCAAGCAACCCCAGTCTCTGTGCCTTTTTGCGAGCAGTGCCATGGGCAGATGAGGCTGAGCAACAGCTTTCCAGGCTAGCTCTTTCTGCCTGCGATCTATCTGCAGACATTCGCGTTTTTGGAGCAGGGCTGCTGGAGGCCCAATGCACAGACCCCAAAAACTACGTGTGAAGTTTGAGGTGCCAAGACAAGCAAGCAGCCCCAGTCTCTGTGCCTCCGTGCGAGCAGTGCCATGGGCAGATGAGGCTGAGCAACAGCTTTCCAATCTAAATGTTTCTGCCTGCGAGCTATCTGCAGACGTTCGCATTGTCGTACCAGGCCTGCCGGAGGCGCCTGGTACGGACCACCTAAGCTATGTTTGAAGTTTGAGGTGGTAAGACAAGCAAGCAGCCCCAGTATCTGTGCCTCCGTGCGAGCAGTGCCATGGGCAGATGAGGCTGAGCAACAGCTTTCCAATCTAAATTTTTCTGCCTGCGAGCTATCTGCAGACGTTCGCATTGTCGGACCAGGCCTGCCGGAGGCGCCGGGTACGGACCACCTAAGCTATGTTTGAAGTTTGAGGCGGTAAGACAAGCAAGCAGCCCCAGTCTCTGTGCCTCTGTGCGAGCAGTGCCATGGGCAGATGAGGCTGAGCAACAGCTTTCCAGGCTAGCTCTTTCTGCCTGCGAGCTATCTGCAGACGGTCGCATTTTCGGAGCAGGGCTGTTGGAGGCCCCATGCACAGACCGCAAAACTACGTTTGAAGTTTGAGGTGGCAAGACAAGCAAGCAGCCCCAGTCTCTGTGCCTCTGTGCGAGCAGTGCCATGGGCAGATGAGGCTGAGCAACAGCTTTCCAGGCTAGCTCTTTCTGGCTGCGAGCTATCTGTAGACGTTCGCATTTTTGGAGCAGGCCTGGCGGAGCCCCCTGCATGGAAACCCAAATCTACGTTTGAATTTTGAGAGGTCAAGACAAGCAAGCAGTCCCAGTATCTGTGCCTCTGTGCGAGCAGTGCCATGGGCAGATGAGGCTGAGCAACAGCTTTCCAGGCTAGCTCTTTCTGGCTGCGAGCTATATGCAGATGTTCGCATTTTCAGAGCAGGGCTGCCGCAGGCCATCATCACGAACAACCTCAGATACCTTTGAAGTTAGGTGGCAAGACAAGCAAGCAGCCCCAGTCTCTGTGCCTCTGTGCGAGCAGTACCATGGGCAGATGAGGCTGAGCAACAGCTTTCCAGGCTAGCTCTTTCTGCCTGCGAGCTATCTGCAGACGTTCGCGTTTTTGCAGCAGGGATGCTGGAGGCCCCATGCACAGACCCCAAAAACTACGTTTGAAGTTTTAGGTGCCAAGAGAAGCAATCAGCCCCAGTCTCTGTGCCTCCGTGCGAGCAGTGCCATGGGCAGATGAGGCTGAGCAACAGCTTTCCAATCTAAATGTTTCTGCCTGCGAGCTATCTGCAGACGTTCGCATTTTCGCAACAGGGCTGCCGGAGGCCCCACGCACATACCCCAAAATTACGTTTGAAGTTTGAGGTGGCAAGACAAGCAAGCAGCCCCACTATTTCTGTCTCTGTGTGGGCAGTGCCATGGGCAGATGAGGCTGAGCAAGAGCTTTACAGGCTAGGTCTTTCTGGCTGCGAGCTATCTGCAGACGTTCGCATTTCCGGAGCACGTCTGCCCGAGGCCCCAATCACGTACCACCAAATTTCTGTTTGAAGTTTGAGGTGGTAAGACAAGCAAGCAGCCCCTTGTCTCTGTGCCTCTGTGCGAGCAGTGCCATGGGCAGATGAGGCTGAGCAACAGCTTTCCAGGCTAGCTCTTTCTGGCTGCGAGCTATCTGCAGACGTTCGCATTTTCGGAGCAGGGATGAAGAGGCGCCCGGCACGGACCACCTAAGCTATGTTTGAAGTTTGAGGTGGTAAGACAAGCAAGCAGCCCCAGTCTCTGTGCCTCTGTGCGAGCAGTGCCATGGGCAGATGAGGCTTAGCAACAGTTTTCCAGGCTTGCTAATTCTGGCTGTGAGCTATCTGCAGATGTTAGCATTGTAGGAGCAGGGCTGCCGGAGCCCCCCTGCACGGCCTCCCAAAGCTACGTTTTAAGTTTGAGGTGGCAAGACAAGCAAGCAGCCCCAGTCTCTCTGCCTCTGTGCGAGCGGTGCCATGGGCAGATGAGGCTAAGCAACAGCTTTCCAGGCTAGATATTTCTGCCTGCGAGCTATCTACAGACGTTCGCATTTTGGGAGCTGGGTTACCGGAGGCCCCCTGCACGGACCCCCAAAGGTACGTTTGAAGTTTGAGGTGGCAAGACAAGCAAGCAGCCCCAGTCTCTTTGCCTCTGTGCGAGCAGTGCCATGGGCAGATGAGGCTGAGCAACAGCTTTCCAAGCTAAGTATTTCTTCCTGCGAGCTATCTGCAGACGTTCGCATTTCCGGACTAGGCCTGCCGCAGGCGCCGGGCAAGAACCAACTAAGCTACGTTTGAAGTTTCAGGTGGTAAGACAAGCAAGCAGCCCCAGTCTCTGTGCCTTGGTGCGAGCAGTGCCATGGGCAGATGAGGCTGAGCAACAGCTTTCCAGGCTAGCTCTTTCTGGCTGCGAACTATATGCAGATGTTCGCATTTTCAGAGCAGGGCTGCCGCAGGCCATCGTCACGAACCACCTCAGATACTTTTGAAGTTAGGTGGCAAGACAAGCAAGCAGCCCCAGTCCCTGTGCCTCTGTGCGAGCAGTGCCATGGGCAGATGAGGCTGAGCAACAGCTTTCCAGGCTAGCTCTTTCTGCCTGCGAGCTATCTGCAGACGTTCGCATTTTAAGAGCAGGACTAGCGGAGGAGCCCGGCACCAAACACCAAAGCTACGTTTGAAGATTGAGAGGGCAAGACAAGCAAGCAGCCCCAGTCTCTGTGCCTCTGTGCGAGCAGTGGCATGGGCAGATGAGGCTGAGCAACAGCTTTCCAGGCTAGCTCTTTCTGCCTGCGAGCTATCTGCAGACGTTCGCATTTTCGGAGCAGGGCTGTTGGAGGCCCCATGCACAGACCGCAAAACTACGTTTGAAGTTTGAGGTGGCAAGACAAGCAAGCAACCCCAGTCTCTGTGCCTTTTTGCGAGCAGTGCCATGGGCAGATGAGGCTGAGCAACAGCTTTCCAGGCTAGCTCTTTCTGGCTGCGAGCTATCTGCAGACGTTCGCGGTTTTGGAGCAGGGCTGCTGGAGGCCCAATGCACAGACCCCAAAAACTACGTTTGAAGTTTGAGGTGCCAAGACAAGCAAGCAGCCCCAGTCTCTGTGCCTCGGTGCGAGCAGTGCCATGGGCAGATGAGGCTGAGCAACAGCTTTCCAAGCTAAGTATTTCTTCCTGCGAGCTATCTGCAGACGTTCGCATTGTCGGAGCAGGCCTGCCGGAGGCGCCGGGCACGAACCAGCTAAGCTACGTTTGAAGTTTGAGGTGGTAAGACAAGCAAGCAGCCCCAGTCTCTGTGCCTCTGTGGGAGCAGTGCCATGGGCAGATGAGGCTGAGCAACAGCTTCCAAGCTAAATATTTCTTCCTGCGAGCTATCTGCAGATATTCGCATTGCCGGAGCATGGCTTTTGGAGGCATCCACCACGGACCACCAAAGATACTTTTGAAGTTTGAGGTGGCAAGACAAGCAAGCAGCCCCAGTCTCTGTGCCTCCGTGCGAGCAGTGCCATGGGCAGATGAGACTAAGCAACAGCTTTCCAGGCTAGCTCTTTCTGGCTGCGAGCTATCTGCAGACGTTCGCGTTTTTGGAGCAGGGCTGCTGGAGTTCCCATGCACAGACCCCAAAAACTACGTTTGAAGTTTGAGGTGCCAAGACAAGCAAGCAGCCCCTGTCTCTGTGCCTTCGTGCGAGCAGTGCCATGTGCAGATGAGACTAAGCAACAGCTTTCCAGGCTAGCTCTTTCTGCCTGCGAGCTATCTACAGACGTTCGCATTTTGGTAGCAGGGTTGCCGGAGGACCCCTGCACGGACCCCCAAAGATACGTTTGAAGTTTGAGGTGGCAAGACAAGCAAGCAGCCTCAGTCTCTTTGCCTCTGTGCGAGCAGTGCCATGGGCAGATGAGGCTGAGCAACAGCTTTCCAAGCTATGTATTTCTTCCTGCGAGCTATCTGCAGACGTTCGCATTTTCGGACCAGGCCTGCCAGAGGCGCCGGGCACGAACCACCTAAGCTACGTTTGAAGTTTGAGGTGGTAAGACAAGCAAGCAGCCCCAGTCTCTGTGCCTCTGTGCGAGCAGTGCCATGGGCAGATGAGGCTGAGCAACAGCTTTCCAGGCTAGCTCTTTCTGGCTGCGAACTATATGCAGATGTTCGCATTTTCTGAGCAGGGCTGCGGCAGGCCATCGTCACGAACCACCTCAGATACTTTTGAAGTTAGGTGGCAAGACAAGCAAGCAGCCCCAGTCTCTGTGCCTCTGTGCGAGCAGTGCCATGGGCAGATGAGGCTGAGCAACAGCTTTCCAGGCTAGCTCTTTCTGCCTGCGAGCTATCTGCAGACGTTCGCGTTTTTGGAGCAGGGCTGCTGGAGTTCCCATGCACAGACCCCAAAAAATACGTTTGAAGTTTGAGGTGGCAAGACAAGCAAGCAGCCCCAGTCTCTGTGCCTTCGTGCGAGCAGTGCCATGTGCAGATGAGACTAAGCAACAGCTTTCCAGGCTAGCTCTTTCTGCCTGCGAGCTATCTACAGACGTTCGCATTTTGGTAGCAGGGTTGCCGGAGGACCCCTGCACGGACCCCCAAAGATACGTTTGAAGTTTGAGGTGGCAAGACAAGCAAGCAGCCTCAGTCTCTTTGCCTCTGTGCAAGCAGTGCCATGGGCAGTTGAGGCTGAGCAACAGCTTTCCAATCTAAATGTTTCTGCCTGCGAGCTATCCGCAGACGTTCGCATTGTCGTACCAGGCCTGCCGGAGGCGCCTGGTATGGACCACCTAAGCTATGTTTGAAGTTTGAGGTGGTAAGACAAGCAAGCAGCCCCAGTATCTGTGCCTCCGTGCGAGCAGTGCCATGGGCAGATGAGGCTGAGCAACAGCTTTCCAATCTAAATTTTTCTGCCTGCGAGCTATCTGCAGACGTTCGCATTGTCGGACCAGGCCTGCCGGAGGCGCCGGGTACGGACCACCTAAGCTATGTTTGAAGTTTGAGGCGGTAAGACAAGCAAGCAGCCCCAGTCTCTGTGCCTCTGTGCGAGCAGTGCCATGGGCACATGAGGCTGAGCAAGAGGTTTCCAGGCTAGCTCTTTCTGGCTGCGAGCTACCTGCAGATGTTTGCATTTTCGGAGCAGGGCTGTTGGAGGCCCCATGCACAGACTGCAAAACTACGTTTGAAGTTTGAGGTGGCAAGACAAGCAAGCAGCCCCAGTCTCTGTGCCTCCGTGCGATCAGTGCCATGGGCAGATGAGGCTGAGTAACAGCTTTCCAAGCTAAGTATTTCTTCCTGCGAGCTATCTGCAGACGTTCGCATTGTCGGAGCAGGCCTGCCGGAGGCGCCGGGCACGAACCAGCTAAGCTACGTTTGAAGTTTGAGGTGGTAAGACAAGCAAGCAGCCCCAGTCTCTGTGCCTCTGTGGGAGCAGTGCCATGGGCAGATGAGGCTGAGCAACAGCTTGCAAACTAAATATTTCTTCCTGCGAGCTATCTGCAGATATTCGCATTGTCGGAGCATGGCTTTTGGAGGCATCCACCACGGACCACCAAAGATACTTTTGAAGTTCGAGGTGGCAAGACAAGCAAGCAGCCCCAGTCTCTGTGCCTCCGTGCGAGCAGTGCCATGGGCAGATGAGACTAAGCAACAGCTTTCCAGGCTAGCTCTTTCTGGCTGCGAGCTATCTGCAGATGTTCGCGTTTTTGGAGCAGGGCTGCTGGAGTTCCCATGCACAGACCCCAAAAAATACGTTTGAAGTTTGAGGTGCCAAGACAAGCAAGCAGCCCCAGTCTCTGTGCCTTCGTGCGAGCAGTGCCATGTGCAGATGAGACTAAGCAACAGCTTTCCAGGCTAGCTCTTTCTGCCTGCGAGCTATCTACAGACGTTCGCATTTTGGTAGCAGGGTTGCCGGAGGACCCCTGCACGGACCCCCAAAGATACGTTTGAAGTTTGAGGTTGCAAGACAAGCAAGCAGCCTCAGTCTCTTTGCCTCTGTGCGAGCAGTGCCATGGGCAGATGAGGCTGAGCAACAGCTTTCCAAGCTATGTATTTCTTCCTGCGAGCTATCTGCAGACGTTCGCATTGTCGGACCAGGCCTGCCAGAGGCGCCGGGCACGAACCACCTAAGCTACGTTTGAAGTTTGAGGTGGTAAGACAAGCAAGCAGCCCCAGTCTCTGTGCCTCTGTGCGAGCAGTGCCATGGGCAGATGAGGCTGAGCAACAGCTTTCCATTCTAGCTCTTTCTGGCTGCGAACTATATGCAGATGTTCGCATTTTCTGAGCAGGGCTGCGGCAGGCCATCGTCACGAACCACCTCAGATACTTTTGAAGTTAGGTGGCAAGACAAGCAAGCAGCGCCAGTCTCTGTGCCTCTGTGCGAGCAGTGCCATGGGCAGATGAGGCTGAGCAACAGCTTTCCAGGCTAGCTCTTTCTGCCTGCGAGCTATCTGCAGACGTTCGCATTTTAAGAGCAGGACTAGCGGAGGAGCCCGGCACCAAACACCAAAGCTACGTTTGAAGTTTGAGGTGGCAAGACAAGCAAGCAGCCCCAGTCTCTGTGCCTCTGTGCGAGCAGTGCCATGGGCAGATGAGGCTGAGCAACAGCTTTCCAGGCTAGCTCTTTCTGCCTGCGAGCTATCTGCAGACGTTCGCATTTTCGGAGCAGGGCTGACGGAGGCCCCATGCACAGACCGCAAAACTACGTTTGAAGTTTGAGGTGGCAAGAGAAGCAAGCAACCCCAGTCTCTGTGCCTTTTTGCGAGCAGTGCCATGGGCAGATGAGGCTGAGCAACAGCTTTCCAATCTAAATGTTTCTGCCTGCGAGCTATCTGCAGACGTTCGCATTGTCGTACCAGGCCTGCCGGAGGCGCCTGGTATGGACCACCTAAGCTATGTTTGAAGTTTGAGGTGGTAAGACAAGCAAGCAGCCCCAGTATCTGTGCCTCCGTGCGAGCAGTGCCATGGGCAGATGAGGCTGAGCAACAGCTTTCCAATCTAAATTTTTCTGCCTGCGAGCTATCTGCAGACGTTCGCATTGTCGGACCAGGCCTGCCGGAGGCGCCGGGTACGGACCACCTAAGCTATGTTTGAAGTTTGAGGCGGTAAGACAAGCAAGCAGCCCCAGTCTCTGTGCCTCTGTGCGAGCAGTGCCATGGGCACATGAGGCTGAGCAAGAGGTTTCCAGGCTAGCTCTTTCTGGCTGCGAGCTACCTGCAGACGTTCGCATTTTCGGAGCAGGGCTGTTGGAGGCCCCATGCACAGACCGCAAAACTACGTTTGAAGTTTGAGGTGCCAAGACAAGCAAGCAGCCCCAGTCTCTGTGCCTCCGTGCGAGCAGTGCCATGGGCAGATGAGGCTGAGTAACAGCTTTCCAGGCTAGCTCTTTCTGGCTGCGAACTATATGCAGATGTTCGCATTTTCTGAGCAGGGCTGCCGCAGGCCATCGTCACGAACCACCTCAGATACTTTTGAAGTTAGGTGGAGAGACAAGCAAGCAGCCCCAGTCTCTGTGCCTCTGTGCGAGCAGTGCCATGGGCAGATGAGGCTGAGCAACAGCTTTCCAGGCTAGCTCTTTCTGCCTGCGAGCTATCTGCAGACGTTCGCATTTTAAGAGCAGGACTAGCGGAGGAGCCCGGCACCAAACACCAAAGCTAGGTTTGAAGATTGAGGGGGCAAGACAAGCAAGAAGCCCTATTCTCTGTGCCTCTGTGCGAGCAGTGCCATGGGCAGATGAGGCTGAGCAACAGCTTTCCAGGCTAGCTCTTTCTGCCTGCGAGCTATTTGCAGACGTTCGCATTTTCGGAGCAGGGCTGTTGGAGGCCCCATGCATAGACCGCAAAACTACGTTTCAAGTTTGAGGTGGCAAGACAAGCAAGCAACCCCAGTCTCTGTGCCTTTTTGCGAGCAGTGCCATGGGCAGATGAGGCTGAGCAACGGCTTTCCAATCTAAATGTTTCTGCCTGCGAGCTATCTGCAGACGTTCGCATTGTCGTACCAGGCCTGTCGGAGGCGCCTGGTATGGACCACCTAAGCTATGTTTGAAGTTTGAGGTGGTAAGACAAGCAAGCAGCCCCAGTATCTGTGCCTCCGTGCGAGCAGTGCCATGGGCAGATGAGGCTGAGCAACAGCTTTCCAATCTAAATTTTTCTGCCTGCGAGCTATCTGCAGACGTTCGCATTGTCGGACCAGGCCTGCCGGAGGCGCCGGGTACGGACCACCTAAGCTATGTTTGAAGTTTGAGGCGGTAAGACAAGCAAGCAGCCCCAGTCTCTGTGCCTCTGTGCGAGCAGTGCCATGGGCACATGAGGCTGAGCAAGAGGTTTCCAGGCTAGCTCTTTCTGGCTGCGAGCTACCTGCAGACGTTCGCATTTTCGGAGCAGGGCTGTTGGAGGCCCCATGCACAGACCGCAAAACTACGTTTGAAGTTTGAGGTGCCAAGACAAGCAAGCAGCCCCAGTCTCTGTGCCTCCGTGCGAGCAGTGCCATGGGCAGATGAGGCTGAGTAACAGCTTTCCAGGCTAGCTCTTTCTGGCTGCGAACTATATGCAGATGTTCGCATTTTCTGAGCAGGGCTGCCGCAGGCCATCGTCACGAACCACCTCAGATACTTTTGAAGTTAGGTGGAGAGACAAGCAAGCAGCCCCAGTCTCTGTGCCTCTGTGCGAGCAGTGCCATGGGCAGATGAGGCTGAGCAACAGCTTTCCAGGCTAGCTCTTTCTGCCTGCGAGCTATCTGCAGACGTTCGCATTTTAAGAGCAGGACTAGCGGAGGAGCCCGGCACCAAACACCAAAGCTACGTTTGAAGATTGAGGGGGCAAGACAAGCAAGAAGCCCTATTCTCTGTGCCTCTGTGCGAGCAGTGCCATGGGCAGATGAGGCTGAGCAACAGCTTTCCAGGCTAGCTCTTTCTGCCTGCGAGCTATTTGCAGACGTTCGCATTTTCGGAGCAGGGCTGTTGGAGGCCCCATGCATAGACCGCAAAACTACGTTTCAAGTTTGAGGTGGCAAGACAAGCAAGCAACCCCAGTGTCTGTGCCTCTGTGCGAGCAGTGCCATGGGCAGATGAGGCTGAGCAACAGCTTTCCAGGCTAGCTCTTTCTGTCTGCGATCTATCTGCAGACGTTCGCGTTTTTGGAGCAGGGCTGCTGGAGGCCCAATGCACAGAGCCCAAAAACTACGTTTGAAGTTTGAGGTGCCAAGACAAGCAAGCAGCCCCAGTCTCTGTGCCTCGGTGCGAGCAGTGCCATGGGCAGATGAGGCTGAGCAACAGCTTTCCAATCTAAATGTTTCTGCCTGCGAGCTATCTGCAGACGTTCGCATTGTCGGACCAGGCCTGCAGGAGGCGCCTGGTACGGACCACCTAAGCTATGTTTGAAGTTTGAGGTGGTAAGACAAGCAAGCAGCCCCAGTATCTGTGCCTCCGTGCGAGCAGTGCCATGGGCAGATGAGGCTGAGCAACAGCTTTCCAGGCTAGCTCTTTCTGGCTGCGAGCTATCTGCAGACGTTCGCATTTTCGGAGCAGGGCTGCCTGAGGCCCCATGCACAGACCCCAAAACTACTTTTGAAGTTTGAGGTGGCAAGACAAGCAAGCAGCCCCAGTCTCTGTGCCTCTGTGCGAGCAGTGCCATGGGCAGATGAGGCTGAGCAACAGCTTTCCAGGCTAGCTCTTTCTGGCTGCGAGCTATCTACAGACGTTCGCATTTTTGGAGCAGGCCTGGCGGAGCCCCCTGCATGGAAACCCAAATCTACGTTTGAATTTTGAGAGGTCAAGACAAGCAAGCAGCCCCAGTCTCTGTGCCTCTGTGCGAGCAGTGCCATGAGCAGATGAGGCTGAGCAACAGCTTTCCAGGCTAGATCTTTCTGCCTGCGAGCTATCTGCAGACGTTCGCATTTTCGGAGCTGGGTAGCTAGAGGCCCCTTGCACGGACATCCTAATCTACATTTGAAGATTGAGGGGCCAAGAGAAGCAAGCAGCCCCAGTCTCTGTGCCTCTGCACGAGCAGTGCCATGGGCAGATGAGGTTGAGCAGCAGCTTTCCTGGCTAGCTCTTTCTGCCTGCCAGCTATCTGCAGATGTTCGCATTTTCAGAGCAGCACTGCCAGAGGCCCCCGGCACGGACCACCTAAGCTACGTTTGAAGTTTGAGGTGGTAAGACAAGCAAGCAGTCCCAGTCTCTGTGCCTTGGTGCGAGCAGTGCCATGGGCAGATGAGGCTGAGAAACAGCTTTCCAGGCTAGCTCTTTCTGGCTGCGAGCTATCTGCAGATGTTCGCATTTTCAGAGCAGGGCTGCCGCAGGCCATCGTCACGAACAACCTCAGATACCTTTGAAGTTAGGTGGCAAGACAAGCAAGCAGCCCCAGTCTCTGTGCCTCTGTGCGAGCAGTACCATGGGCAGATGAGGCTGAGCAACAGCTTTCCAGGCTAGCTCTTTCTGCCTGCGAGCTATCTGCAGACGTTCGCGTTTTTGCAGCAGGGCTGCTTGAGGCCCCATGCACAGACCCCAAAAACTACGTTTGAAGTTTGAGGTGCCAAGAGAAGCAAGCAGCCCCAGTCTCTGTGCCTCCGTGCGAGCAGTGCCATGGGCAGATGAGGCTGAGCAACAGCTTTCCAATCTAAATTTTTCTGCCTGCGAGCTATCTGCAGACGTTCGCATTGTCGGACCAGGCCTGCCAGAGGCGCCGGGTACGGACCACCTAAGCTATGTTTGAAGTTTGAGGCGGTAAGACAAGCAAGCAGCCCCAGTCTCTGTGCCTCTGTGCGAGCAGTGCCATGGGCACATGAGGATGAGCAAGAGGTTTCCAGGCTAGCTCTTTCTGGCTGCGAGCTATCTGCAGACGTTCGCATTTTCAGAGCAGGACTGGCGGAGGAGCCCGGCACCAAACACCAAAGCTACGTTTGAAGATTGAGGGGGCAAGACAAGCAAGCAGCCCCAGTCTCTGTGCCTCTGTGCGAGCAGTGCCATGGGCAGATGAGGCTGAGCAACAGCTTTCCAGGCTAGCTCTTTCTGCCTGCGAGCTATCTGCAGACGTTCGCATTTTCGGAGCAGGGCTGTTGGAGGCCCCATGAACAGACCGCAAAACTACGTTTGAAGTTTGAGGTGGCAAGACAAGCAAGCAGCCCCAGTCTCTGTGCCTCTGTGCGAGCAGTGCCATGGGCAGATGAGGCTGAGCAACAGCTTTCCAGGCTAGCTCTTTCTGGCTGCGAGCTATCTGCAGACGTTCGCATTTTCGGAGCAGGGCTGCCTGAGGCCCCATGCACAGACCCCAAAACTACTTTTGAAGTTTGAGGTGGCAAGACAAGCAAGCAGCCCCAGTCTCTGTGCCTCTGTGCGAGCAGTGCCATGGGCAGATGAGGCTGAGCAACAGCTTTCCAAGCTATGTATTTCTTCCTGCGAGCTATCTGCAGACGTTCGCATTGTCGGAGCAGGCCTGCCAGAGGCGCCGGGCACGAACCACCTAAGCTACGTTTGAAGTTTGAGGTGGTAAGACAAGCAAGCAGCCCCAGTCTCTGTGCCTCTGTGCGAGCAGTGCCATGGGCAGATGAGGCTGAGCAACAGCTTTCCAGGCTAGCTCTTTCTGGCTGCGAGCTATCTACAGACGTTCGCATTTTTGGAGCAGGCCTGGCGGAGCCCCCTGCATGGAAACCCAAATCTACGTTTGAATTTTGAGAGGTCAAGACAAGCAAGCAGCCCCAGTCTCTGTGCCTCTGTGCGAGCAGTGCCATGAGCAGATGAGGCTGAGCAACAGCTTTCCAGGCTAGATCTTTCTGCCTGCGAGCTATCTGCAGACGTTCGCATTTTCGGAGCAGGGTAGCTAGAGGCCCCTTGCACGGACATCCTAATCTACATTTGAAGATTGAGGGGCCAAGAGAAGCAAGCAGCCCCAGTCTCTGTGCCTCTGCACGAGCAGTGCCATGGGCAGATGAGGTTGAGCAGCAGCTTTCCTGGCTAGCTCTTTCTGCCTGCCAGCTATCTGCAGATGTTCGCATTTTCAGAGCAGCACTGCCAGAGGCCCCCGGCACGGACCACCTAAGCTACGTTTGAAGTTTGAGGTGGTAAGACAAGCAAGCAGTCCCAGTCTCTGTGCCTTGGTGCGAGCAGTGCCATGGGCAGATGAGGCTGAGCAACAGCTTTCCAGGCTAGCTCTTTCTGGCTGCGAGCTATCTGCAGATGTTCGCATTTTCAGAGCAGGGCTGCCGCAGGCCATCGTCACGAACAACCTCAGATACCTTTGAAGTTAGGTGGCAAGACAAGCAAGCAGCCCCAGTCTCTGTGCCTCTGTGCGAGCAGTACCATGGGCAGATGAGGCTGAGCAACAGCTTTCCAGGCTAGCTCTTTCTGCCTGCGAGCTATCTGCAGACGTTCGCGTTTTTGCAGCAGGGCTGCTTGAGGCCCCATGCACAGACCCCAAAAACTACGTTTGAAGTTTGAGGTGCCAAGAGAAGCAAGCAGCCCCAGTCTCTGTGCCTCCGTGCGAGCAGTGCCATGGGCAGATGAGGCTGAGCAACAGCTTTCCAAGCTAAATATTTCTTCCTGCGAGCTATCTGCAGATGTTCGCATTTTCAGAGCAGGGCTGCCGCAGGCCATCGTCACGAACAACCTCAGATACCTTTGAAGTTAGGTGGCAAGACAAGCAAGCAGCCCCAGTCTCTGTGCCTCTGTGCGAGCAGTACCATGGGCAGATGAGGCTGAGCAACAGCTTTCCAATCTAAATGTTTCTACCTGCGAGCTATCTGCAGACGTTCGCATTGTCGGACCAGGCCTGCCGGAGGCGCCGGGTACGGACCACCTAAGCTATGTTTGAAGTTTGAGGTGGTAAGACAAGCAAGCAGCCCCAGTCTCTGTGCCTCTGTGCGAGCAGTGCCATGGGCAGATGAGGCTGAGCAACAGCTTTCCAGGCTAGCTCTTTCTGGCTGCGAACTATATGCAGATGTTCGCATTTTCTGAGCAGGGCTGCGGCAGGCCATCGTCACGAACCACCTCAGATACTTTTGAAGTTAGGTGGCAAGACAAGCAAGCAGCGCCAGTCTCTGTGCCTCTGTGCGAGCAGTGCCATGGGCAGATGAGGCTGAGCAACAGCTTTCCAGGATAGCTCTTTCTGGCTGCGAGCTATCTGCAGACGTTCGCATTTTCGGAGCAGGGCTGACGGAGTCCCCATGCACAGACTGCAAAACTACGTTTGAAGTTTGAGGTGGCAAGACAAGCAAGCAACCCCAGTCTCTGTGCCTTTTTGCGAGCAGTGCCATGGGCAGATGAGGCTGAGCAACAGCTTTCCAGGCTAGCTCTTTCTGTCTGCGATCTATCTGCAGACATTCGTGTTTTTGGAGCAGGGCTGCTGGAGTCCCAATGCACAGACACCAAAAAAAAAGTTTGAAGTTTGAGGTGACAAGACAAGCAAGCAGCCCCAGTCTCTGTGCCTCGGTGCGAGCAGTGCCATGGGCAGATGAGGCTGAGCAACAGCTTTCCAATCTAAATGTTTCTGCCTGCGAGCTATCTGCAGACGTTCGCATTGTCGTACCAGGCCTGCCGGAGGCGCCTGGTATGGACCACCTAAGCTATGTTTGAAGTTTGAGGCGGTAAGACAAGCAAGCAGCCCCAGTCTCTGTGCCTCTGTGCGAGCAGTGCCATGGGCACATGAGGCTGAGCAAGAGGTTTCCAGGCTAGCTCTTTCTGGCTGCGAGCTACCTGCAGACGTTCGCATTTTCGGAGCAGGGCTGTTGGAGGCCCCATGCACAGACCGCAAAACTACGTTTGAAGTTTGAGGTGCCAAGACAAGCAAGCAGCCCCAGTCTCTGTGCCTCCGTGCGATCAGTGCCATGGGCAGATGAGGCTGAGTAACAGCTTTCCAGGCTAGCTCTTTCTGGCTGCGAACTATATGCAGATGTTCGCATTTTCTGAGCAGGGCTGCCGCAGGCCATCGTCACGAACCACCTCAGATACTTTTGAAGTTAGGTGGAGAGACAAGCAAGCAGCCCCAGTCTCTGTGCCTCTGTGTGAGCAGTGCCATGGGCACATGAGGCTGAGCAACAGCTTTCCAGGCTAGCTCTTTCTGCCTGCGAGCTATCTGCAGACGTTCGCATTTTAAGAGCAGGACTAGCGGAGGAGCCCGGCACCAAACACCAAAGCTACGTTTGAAGATTGAGGGGGCAAGACAAGCAAGCAGCCCCATTCTCTGTGCCTCTGTGCGAGCAGTGCCATGGGCAGATGAGGCTGAGCAACAGCTTTCCAGGCTAGCTCTTTCTGCCTGCGAGCTATTTGCAGACGTTCGCATTTTCGGAGCAGGGCTGTTGGAGGCCCCATGCATAGACCGCAAAACTACGTTTCAAGTTTGAGGTGGCAAGACAAGCAAGCAACCCCAGTCTCTGTGCCTCTGTGCGAGCAGTGCCATGGGCAGATGAGGCTGAGCAACAGCTTTCCAGGCTAGCTCTTTCTGCCTGCGAGCTATCTGCAGACGTTCGCATTTTAAGAGCAGGACTAGCGGAGGAGCCCGGCACCAAACACCAAAGCTACGTTTGAAGATTGAGGGGGCAAGACAAGCAAGCAGCCCCATTCTCTGTGCCTCTGTGCGAGCAGTGCCATGGGCAGATGAGGCTGAGCAACAGCTTTCCAGGCTAGCTCTTTCTGCCTGCGAGCTATTTGCAGACGTTCGCATTTTCGGAGCAGGGCTGTTGGAGGCCCCATGCATAGACCGCAAAACTACGTTTGAAGTTTGAGGTGGCAAGACAAGCAAGCAACCCCAGTCTCTGTGCCTCTGTGCGAGCAGTGCCATGGGCAGATGAGGCTGAGCAACAGCTTTCCAGGCTAGCTCTTTCTGTCTGCGATCTATCTGCAGACGTTCGCGTTTTTGGAGCAGGGCTGCTGGAGGCCCAATGCACAGACCCCAAAAATTACGTTTGAAGTTTGAGGTGCCAAGACAAGCAAGCAGCCCCAGTCTCTGTGCCTCGGTGCGAGCAGTGCCATGGGCAGATGAGGCTGAGCAACAGATTTCCAATCTAAATTTTTCTGCCTGCGAGCTATCTGCAGACGTTCGCATTGTCGGACCAGGCCTGCCGGAGGCGCCGGGTACGGACCACCTAAGCTATGTTTGAAGTTTGAGGCGGTAAGACAAGCAAGCAGCCCCAGTCTCTGTGCCTCTGTGCGAGCAGTGCCATGGGCACATGAGGAGGAGCAAGAGGTTTCCAGGCTAGCTCTTTCTGGCTGCGAGCTACCTGCAGACGTTCGCATTTTAAGAGCAGGACTGGCGGAGGAGCCCGGCACCAAACACCAAAGCTACGTTTGAAGATTGAGGGGGCAAGACAAGCAAGCAGCCCCAGTCTCTGTGCCTCTGTGCGAGCAGTGCCATGGGCAGATGAGGCTGAGCAACAGCTTTCCAGGCTAGCTCTTTCTGCCTGCGAGCTATCTGCAGACGTTCGCATTTTCGGAGCAGGGCTGTTGGAGGCCCCATGAACAGACCGCAAAACTACGTTTGAAGTTTGAGGTGGCAAGACAAGCAAGCAGCCCCAGTCTCTGTGCCTCTGTGCGAGCAGTGCCATGGGCAGATGAGGCTGAGCAACAGCTTTCCAGGCTAGCTCTTTCTGGCTGCGAGCTATCTGCAGACGTTCGCATTTTCGGAGCAGGGCTGCCTGAGGCCCCATGCACAGACCCCAAAACTACTTTTGAAGTTTGAGGTGGCAAGACAAGCAAGCAGCCCCAGTCTCTGTGCCTCTGTGCGAGCAGTGCCATGGGCAGATGAGGCTGAGCAACAGCTTTCCAAGCTATGTATTTCTTCCTGCGAGCTATCTGCAGATATTCGCATTGTCGGAGCAGGCCTGCCAGAGGCGCCGGGCACGAACCACCTAAGCTACGTTTGAAGTTTGAGGTGGTAAGACAAGCAAGCAGCCCCAGTCTCTGTGCCTCTGTGCGAGCAGTGCCATGGGCAGATGAGGCTGAGCAACAGCTTTCCAGGCTAGCTCTTTCTGGCTGCGAGCTATCTGCAGACGTTCGCATTTTTGGAGCAGGCCTGGCGGAGCCCCCTGCATGGAAACCCAAATCTACGTTTGAATTTTGAGAGGTCAAGACAAGCAAGCAGCCCCAGTCTCTGTGCCTCTGTGCGAGCAGTGCCATGAGCAGATGAGGCTGAGCAACAGCTTTCCAGGCTAGATCTTTCTGCCTGCGAGCTATCTGCAGACGTTCGCATTTTCGGAGCAGGGTAGCTAGAGGCCCCTTGCACGGACATCCTAATCTACATTTGAAGATTGAGGGGCCAAGAGAAGCAAGCAGCCCCCGTCTCTGTGCCTCTGCACGAGCAGTGCCATGGGCAGATGAGGTTGAGCAGCAGCTTTCCTGGCTAGCTCTTTCTGCCTGCCAGCTATCTGCAGATGTTCGCATTTTCAGAGCAGCACTGCCAGAGGCCCCCGGCACGGACCACCTAAGCTACGTTTGAAGTTTGAGGTGGTAAGACAAGCAAGCAGTCCCAGTCTCTGTGCCTTGGTGCGAGCAGTGCCATGGGCAGATGAGGCTGAGCAACAGCTTTCCAGGCTAGCTCTTTCTGGCTGCGAGCTATCTGCAGATGTTCGCATTTTCAGAGCAGGGCTGCCGCAGGCCATCGTCACGAACAACCTCAGATACCTTTGAAGTTAGGTGGCAAGACAAGCAAGCAGCCCCAGTCTCTGTGCCTCTGTGCGAGCAGTACCATGGGCAGATGAGGCTGAGCAACAGCTTTCCAGGCTAGCTCTTTCTGCCTGCGAGCTATCTGCAGACGTTCGCGTTTTTGCAGCAGGGCTGCTGGAGGCCCAATGCACAGACCCCAAAAACTACGTTTGAAGTTTGAGGTGCCAAGAGAAGCAAGCAGCCCCAGTCTCTGTGCCTCCGTGCGAGCAGTGCCATGGACAGATGAGGCTGAGCAACAGCTTTCCAATCTAAATGTTTCTGCCTGCGAGCTATCTGCAGACGTTCGCATTGTCGGACCAGGCCTGCCGGAGGCGCCGGGTACGGACCACCTAAGCTATGTTTGAAGTTTGAGGTGGTAAGACAAGCAAGCAGTCCCAGTCTCTGTGCCTCTGTGCGAGCAGTGCCATGGACAGATGAGGCTGAGCAACAGCTTTCCAAGCTATGTATTTCTTCCTGCGAGCTATCTGCAGACGTTCGCATTGTCGGACCAGGCCTGCCAGAGGCGCCGGGCACGAACCACCTAAGCTACGTTTGAAGTTTGAGGTGGTAAGACAAGCAAGCAGCCCCAGTCTCTGTGCCTCTGTGCGAGCAGTGCCATGGGCAGATGAGGCTGAGCAACAGCTTTCCAGGCTAGCTCTTTCTGGCTGCGAACTATATGCAGATGTTCGCATTTTCTGAGCAGGGCTGCGGCAGGCCATCGTCACGAACCACCTCAGATACTTTTGAAATTAGGTGGCAAGACAAGCAAGCAGCGCCAGTCTCTGTGCCTCTGTGCGAGCAGTGCCATGGGCAGATGAGGCTGAGCAACAGCTTTCCAGGCTAGCTCTTTCTGCCTGCGAGCTATCTGCAGACGTTCGCATTTTCGGAGCAGGGCTGACGGAGTCCCCATGCACAGACCGCAAAACTACGTTTGAAGTTTGAGGTGGCAAGACAAGCAAGCAACCCCAGTCTCTGTGCCTTTTTGCGAGCAGTGCCATGGGCAGATGAGGCTGAGCAACAGCTTTCCAGGCTAGCTCTTTCTGTCTGCGATCTATCTGCAGACATTCGTGTTTTTGGAGCAGGGCTGCTGGAGGCCCAATGCACAGACACCCAAAAAAACGTTTGAAGTTTGAGGTGACAAGACAAGCAAGCAGCCCCAGTCTCTGTGCCTCGGTGCGAGCAGTGCCATGAGCAGATGAGGCTGAGCAACAGCTTTCCAATCTAAATGTTTCTGCCTGCGAGCTATCTGCAGACGTTCGCATTGTCGTACCAGGCCTGCCGGAGGCGCCTGGTATGGACCACCTAAGCTATGTTTGAAGTTTGAGGTGGTAAGACAAGCAAGCAGCCCCAGTATCTGTGCCTCCGTGCGAGCAGTGCCATGGGCAGATGAGGCTGAGCAACAGCTTTCCAATCTAAATTTTTCTGCCTGCGAGCTATCTGCAGACGTTCGCATTGTCGGAGTAGGCCTGCCGGAGGCGCCGGGTACGGACCACCTAAGCTATGTTTGAAGTTTGAGGCGGTAAGACAAGCAAGCAGCCCCAGTCTCTGTGCCTCTGTGCGAGCAGTGCCATGGGCACATGACGCTGAGCAAGAGGTTTCCAGGCTAGCTCTTTCTGGCTGCGAGCTACCTGCAGACGTTCGCATTTTCGGAGCAGGGCTGTTGGAGGCCCCATGCACAGACCGCAAAACTACGTTTGAAGTTTGAGGTGCCAAGACAAGCAAGCAGCCCCATTCTCTGTGCCTCCGTGCGATCAGTGCCATGGGCAGATGAGGCTGAGTAACAGCTTTCCAGGCTAGCTCTTTCTGGCTGCGAACTATATGCAGATGTTCGCATTTTCTGAGCAGGGCTGCCGCAGGCCATCGTCACGAACCACCTCAGATACTTTTGAAGTTAGGTGGAGAGACAAGCAAGCAGCCCCAGTCTCTGTGCCTCTGTGCGAGCAGTGCCATGGGCAGATGAGGCTGAGCAACAGCTTTCCAGGCTAGCTCTTTCTGGCTGCGAGCTATCTGCAGACGTTCGCATTTTAAGAGCAGGACTAGCGGAGGAGCCCGGCACCAAACACCAAAGCTACGTTTGAAGATTGAGGGGGCAAGACAAGCAAGCAGCCCCATTCTCTGTGCCTCTGTGCGAGCAGTGCCATGGGCAGATGAGGCTGAGCAACAGCTTTCCAGGCTAGCTCTTTCTGCCTGCGAGCTATTTGCAGACGTTCGCATTTTCGGAGCAGGGCTGTTGGAGGCCCCATGCATAGACCGCAAAAACTACGTTTCAAGTTTGAGGTGGCAAGACAAGCAAGCAACCCCAGTCTCTGTGCCTTTTTGCGAGCAGTGCCATGGGCAGATGAGGCTGAGCAACAGCTTTCCAGGCTAGCTCTTTCTGTCTGCGATCTATCTGCAGACGTTCGCGTTTTTGGAGCAGGGCTGCTGGAGGCCCAATGCACAGACCCCAAAAACTACGTTTGAAGTTTGAGGTGCCAAGACAAGCAAGCAGCCCCAGTCTCTGTGCCTCGGTGCGAGCAGTGCCATGGGCAGATGAGGCTGAGCAACAGCTTTCCAATCTAAATGTTTCTGCCTGCGAGCTATCTGCAGACGTTCGCATTGTCGTACCAGGCCTGCCGGAGGCGCCGGGTACGGACCACCTAAGCTATGTTTGAAGTTTGAGGTGGTAAGACAAGCAAGCAGCCCCAGTATCTGTGCCTCTGTGCGAGCAGTGCCATGGGCAGATGAGGCTGAGCAACAGCTTTCCAATCTAAATTTTTCTGCCTGCGAGCTATCTGCAGACGTTCGCATTGTCGGACCAGGCCTGCCGGAGGCGCCGGGTACGGACCACCTAAGCTATGTTTGAAGTTTGAGGCGGTAAGACAAGCAAGCAGCCCCAGTCTCTGTGCCTCTGTGCGAGCAGTGCCATGGGCACATGAGGATGAGCAAGAGGTTTCCAGGCTAGCTCTTTCTGGCTGCGAGCTATCTGCAGACGTTCGCATTTTAAGAGCAGGACTGGCGGAGGAGCCCGGCACCAAACACCAAAGCTACGTTTGAAGATTGAGGGGGCAAGACAAGCAAGCAGCCCCAGTCTCTGTGCCTCTGTGCGAGCAGTGCCATGGGCAGATGAGGCTGAGCAACAGCTTTCCAGGCTAGCTCTTTCTGCCTGCGAGCTATCTGCAGACGTTCGCATTTTCGGAGCAGGGCTGTTGGAGGCCCCATGAACAGACCGCAAAACTACGTTTGAAGTTTGAGGTGGCAAGACAAGCAAGCAGCCCCAGTCTCTGTGCCTCTGTGCGAGCAGTGCCATGGGCAGATGAGGCTGAGCAACAGCTTTCCAGGCTAGCTCTTTCTGCCTGCGAGCTCTCTGCAGACGTTCGCATTTTTGGAGCAGGGTAGCTAGAGGCCCCTTGCACGGACATCCTAATCTACATTTGAAGATTGAGGGGCCAAGAGAAGCAAACAGCCCCAGTCTCTGTGCCTCTGTGCGAGCAGTGCCATGGGCAGATGAGGCTGAGCAACAGCTTTCCAGGCTAGCTCTTTCTGGCTGCGAGCTATCTGCAGACGTTCGCATTTTTGGAGCAGGGTAGCTAGAGGCCCCTTGCACGGACATCCTAATCTACATTTGAAGATTGAGGGGCCAAGAGAAGCAAGCAGCCCCAGTCTCTGTGCCTCTGCACGAGCAGTGCCATGGGCAGATGAGGTTGAGCAGCAGCTTTCCAGGCTAGCTCTTTCTGCCTGCCAGCTATCTGCAGATGTTCGCATTTTCAGAGCAGCACTGCCAGAGGCCCCCGGCACGGACCACCTAAGCTACGTTTGAAGTTTGAGGTGGTAAGACAAGCAAGCAGTCCCAGTCTCTGTGCCTTGGTGCGAGCAGTGCCATGGGCAGATGAGGCTGAGCAACAGCTTTCCAGGCTAGCTCTTTCTGGCTGCGAGCTATCTGCAGATGTTCGCATTTTCAGAGCAGGGCTGCCGCAGGCCATCGTCACGAACAACCTCAGATACCTTTGAAGTTAGGTGGCAAGACAAGCAAGCAGCCCCAGTCTCTGTGCCTCTGTGCGAGCAGTGCCATGGGCACATGAGGCTGAGCAACAGCTTTCCAGGCTAGCTCTTTCTGCCTCCGAGCTATCTGCAGACGTTCACATTTTCGCAACAGGGCTGCCGGAGGCCCCACGCACAAACCCCAAAATTACGTTTGAAGTTTGAGGTGGCAAGACAAGAAAGCAGCCCCAGTATTTCTGGCTCTGTGTGGGCAGTGCCATGGGCAGATGAGGCTGAGCAAGAGCTTTACAGGCTAGGTCTTTCTGGCTGCGAGCTATCTGTAGACGTTCGCATTTTTGGAGCAGGCCTGGCGGAGCCCCCTGCACGGAAACCCAAATCTACGTTTGAATTTTGAGAGGTCAAGACAAGCAAGCAGCCCCAGTCTCTGTGCCTCTGTGCGAGCAGTGCCATGAGCAGATGAGGCTGAGCAACAGTTTTCCAGGCTAGCTCTTTCTGCCTGCGAGCTATCTGCAGACGTTCGCAATTTAAGAGCAGGACTGGCGGAGGAGCCCGGCACCAAACACCTAAGCTACGTTTCAAGACTGAGGGGGCAAGATAAGCAAGCAGCCCCAGTCCCTGTGCCTCTGTGCGAGCAGTGCCATGGGCAGATGAGGCTGAGCAACAGTTTTCCAGGCTAGCTAATTCTGGCTGTGAGCTATCTGCAGATGTTAGCATTGTAGGAGCAGCGCTGCCGGAGCCCCCCTGCACGGACTCCCAAAGCTACGTTTCAAGTTTGAGGTGGCAAGACAAGCAAGAAGCCCCAGTCTTTCTGCCTCTGTGCGAACGGTGCCATGGGCAGATGAGGCTAAGCAACAGCTTTCCAGGCTAGCTCTTTCTGACTGCGAGCTATCTACAGACGTTCGCATTTTGGGAGCAGGGTTGACGGAGGCCCCCTGCACGGACCCCCAAAGCAACGTTTGAAGTTTGAGGTGCCAAGACAAGCAAGCAGCCCCAGTCTCTGTGCCTCTGTGTGAGCAGTGCCATGGGCAGATGAGGCTGACCAACAGCTTTCCAAGCTAAATGTTTCTGCCTGCGAGCTATCTGAAGACGTTCGCATTGTCGGACCAGGCCTTCCGGAGGCGCCGGGCACGGACCACCTAAGCTACGTTTGAAGTTTGAGGTGGCAAGACAAGCAAGCAGCCCCAGACTCTGTGCCTCTGTGCGAGCAGTGCCATGGGCAGATGAGGCTGAGCAACAGCTTTCCAGGCTAGCTCTTTCTGCCTGCGAGCTATCTGCAGACGTTCGCATTTTCGGAGCAGGGCTGCCGGAGGCGCCCGGCACGGACCACCTAAGCTACGATTGAATTTTGAGGGGGCAAGACAAGCAAGCAGCCCCAGTCTCTGTGCCTCCGTGCGAGCAGTGCCATGGGCAGATGAGGCTGAGCAACAGCTTTCCAATCTAAATGTTTCTGCCTGCGAGCTATCTGCAGACGTTCGCATTGTCGGACCAGGCCTGCCGGAGGCGCCGGGTACGGACCACCTAAGCTACGTTTGAAGTTTGAGGTGGTAAGACAAGCAAGCATCCCCATTCTCTGTGCCTCTGTGCGAGCAGTGCCATGGGCAAATGAGGCTGAGCAACAGCTTTCCAAGCTAAATATTTCTTCCTGCGAGCTATCTGCAGATATTCGCATTGTCGGAGCAGGGCTGTCGGAGGCCCCCAGCACGGACACCCAAATCTACGTTTGAAGTTTGAGGGGGCAAGACAAGCAAGCAGCCCCAGTCTCTGTGCCTCTGTGTGAGCAGTGCCATGGGCAGATGAGGCTGAGCAACAGCTTTCCAGGCTAGCTCTTTCTGGCTGCGAGCTATATGCAGATGTTCGCATTTTCAGAGCAGGGCTGCCGCAGGCCATCGTCACGAACCACCTCGGGTACTTTTGAAGTTAGGTGGCAAGACAAGCAAGCAGCCCCAGTCTCTGTGCCTCTGTGCGAGCAGTGCCATGGGCAGATGAGGCTGAGCAACAGCTTTCCAGGCTAGCTCTTTCTGGCTGCGAGCTATCTGCAGACGTTCGCATTTGCAGAGCAGGGCTGTTGGAGGCCCCATGCACAGACCGCAAAACTACGTTTGAAGTTTAAGGTGGCAAGACAAGCAAGCAGCTCCAGTCTCTGTGCCTTTTTGCGAGCAGTGCCATGGGCAGATGAGGCTGAGCAACAGCTTTCCAGGCTAGCTCTTTCTGTCTGCGATCTATCTGCAGACATTCGCGTTTTTGGAGCAGGGCTGCTGGAGGCCCCATGCACAGACCCCAAAAACTACGTTTGAAGTTTGAGGTGCCAAGACAAGCAAGCAGCCCCAGTCTCTGTGCCTCCGTGCGAGCAGTGCCATGGGCAGATGAGGCTGAGCAACAGCTTTCCAATCTAAATGTTTCTACCTGCGAGCTATCTGCAGACGTTCGCATTGTCGGACCAGGCCTGCCGGAGGCGCCGGGTACGGACCACCTAAGCTATGTTTGAAGTTTGAGGTGGTAAGACAAGCAAGCAGCCCCAGTCTCTGTGCCTCTGTGCGAGCAGTGCCATGGGCACATGAGGCTGAGCAACAGCTTTCCAGCCTAGCTCTTTCTGGCTGCGAGCTATCTGCAGACTTTCGCATTTTAAGAGCAGGACTGGCGGAGGAGCCCGGCACCAAACACCAAAGCTACGTTTGAAGATTGAGGGGGCAAGACAAGCAAGCAGCCCCAGTCTCTGTGCCTCTGTGCGAGCAGTGGCATGGGCAGATGAGGCTGAGCAACAGCTTTCCAGGCTAGCTCTTTCTGCCTGCGAGCTATCTGCAGACGTTCGCATTTTCAGAGCAGGGCTGTTGGAGGCCCCATGCACAGACCGCAAAACTATGTTTGAAGTTTGAGGTGGTAAGACAAGCAAGCAGCCCCAGTCTCTGTGCCTCTGCACGAGCAGTGCCATGGGCACATGAGGCTGAGAAACAGCTTTCCAGGCTAACAATTTCTGCCTGCGAGCTATCTGCAGACGTTCGCATTTTCGCAACAGGGCTGCCGGAGGCCCCACGCACAGACCCCAAAATTACGTTTGAAGTTTGAGGTGGCAAGACAAGCAAGCAGCCCCAGTATTTCTGGCTATGTGTGTGCAGTGCCATGGGCAGAGGAGGCTGAGCAACAGCTTTCCAGGCTAGCTCTTTATGCCTGCGAGCCATCTGCAGACGTTCGCATTTTAAGAGCAGGACTGGAGGAGGAGCCCGGCACCAAACACCAAAGCTACGTTTGAAGATTGAGAGGGCAAGACAAGCAAGCAGCCCCAGTCTCTGTGCCTCTGTGCGAGCAGTGGCATGGGCAGATGAGGCTGAGCAACAGCTTTCCAGGCTAGCTCTTTCTGCCTGCGAGCTATCTGCAGACGTTCGCATTTTCGGAGCAGGGCTGTTGGAGGCCCCATGCACAGACCGCAAAACTATGTTTGAAGTTTGAGGTGGTAAGACAAGCAAGCAGCCCCAGTCTCTGTGCCTCTGCACGAGCAGTGCCATGGGCACATGAGGCTGAGAAACAGCTTTCCAGGCTAACTCTTTCTGCCTGCGAGCTATCTGCAGACGTTTGCATTTTCGCAACAGGGCTGCCGGAGGCCCCACGCACAGACCCCAAAATTACGTTTGAAGTTTGAGGTGGCAAGACAAGCAAGCAGCCCCAGTATTTCTGGCTATGTGTGTGCAGTGCCATGGGCAGAGGAGGCTGAGCAACAGCTTTCCAGGCTAGCTCTTTATGCCTGCGAGCCATCTGCAGACGTTCGCATTTTAAGAGCAGGACTGGAGGAGGAGCCCGGCACCAAACACCTAAGCTACGTTTCAAGATTGAGGGGGCAAGATAAGCAAGCAGCCCCAGTCTCTGTGCCTCTGTGCGAGCAGTGGCATGGGCAGATGAGGCTGAGCAACAGTTTTCCAGGCTAGCTAATTCTGGCTGTGAGCTATCTGCAGATGTTAGCATTGTAGGAGCAGCGCTGCCGGAGCCCCCCTGCACGGACTCCCAAAGCTACGTTTTAAGTTTGAGGTGGCAAGACAAGCAAGCAGCCCCAGTCTCTGTGCCTCTGTGAGAGCGGTGCCATGGGCAGATGAGGCTAAGCAACAGCTTTCCAGGCTAGCTCTTTCTGACTGCGAGCTATCTACAGACGTTCGCATTTTGGAAGCAGGGTTGCCGGAGGCCCCCTGCACGGAACCCAAAAGCTACATTTGAAGTTTGAGGTGGCAAGACAAGCAAGCAGCCCCAGTCTCTTTGCCTCTGTGCGAGCAGTGCCATGGGCAGATGAGGCTGAGCAACAGCTTTCCAAGCTAAATATTTCTTCCTGCGAGCTATCTGCAGATATTCGCATTGTCGGAGCAGGGCTGTCGGAGGCCCCCAGCACGGACACCCAAATCTACGTTTGAAGTTTGAGGGGGCAAGACAAGCAAGCAGCCCCAGTCTCTGTGCCTCGGTGCGAGCAGTGCCATGGGCAGATGAGGCTGACCAACAGCTTTCCAAGCTAAATGTTTCTGCCTGCGAGCTATCTGCAGACGTTCGCATTGTCGGACCAGGCCTTCCGGAGGCGCCGGGCACGGACCACCTAAGCTACGTTTGAAGTTTGAGCTGGTAAGACAAGCAAGCAGTCCCAGTCTCTGTGCCTTGGTGCGAGCAGTGCCATGGGCAGATGAGGCTGAGCAACAGCTTTCCAGGCTAGCTCTTTCTGGCTGCGAGCTATCTGCAGATGTTCGCATTTTCAGAGCAGGGCTGCCGCAGGCCATCGTCACGAACCACCTCAGATTCTTTTGAAGTTAGGTGGCAAGACAAGCAAGCAGCCCCAGTCTCTGTGCCTCTGTGCGAGCAGTGCCATGGGCAGATGAGGCTGAGCAACAGCTTTCCAATCTAAATGTTTCTGCCTGCGAGCTATCTGCAGACGTTCGCATTGTCGGACCAGGCCTGCCGGAGGCGCCGGGTACGGACCACCTAAGCTATGTTTGAATTTTGAGGTGGTAAGACAAGCAAGCAGCCCCAGTCTCTGTGCCTCTGTGCGAGCAGTGCCATGGGCAGATGAGGCTGAGCAACAGCTTTCCAAGCTAAATATTTCTTCCTGCGAGCTATCTGCAGATATTCGCATTGTCGGAGCAGGGCTGTCGGAGGCCCCCAGCACGGACACCCAAATCTACGTTTGAAGTTTGAGGGGGCAAGACAAGCAAGCAGTCCCAGTCTCTGTGCCTTGGTGCGAGCAGTGCCATGGGCAGATGAGGCTGAGCAACAGCTTTATAGGCTAGCTCTTTCTGGCTGCGAGCTATATGCAGATGTTCGCATTTTCAGAGCAGGGCTGCCGCAGGCCATCGTCACGAACCACCTCAGATACTTTTGAAGTTAGGTGGCAAGACAAGCAAGCAGCCCCAGTCTCTGTGCCTCTGTGCGAGCAGTGCCATGGGCAGATGAGGCTGAGCAACAGCTTTATAGGCTAGCTCTTTCTGGCTGCGAGCTATATGCAGATGTTCGCATTTTCAGAGCAGGGCTGCCTCAGGCCATCGTCACGAACCACCTCGGGTACTTTTGAAGTTAGGTGGCAAGACAAGCAAGCAGCCCCAGTCTCTGTGCCTCTGTGCGAGCAGTGCCATGGGCAGATGAGGCTGAGCAACAGCTTTCCAGGCTAGCTCTTTCTGGCTGCGAGCTATCTGCAGACGTTCGCATTTGCAGAGCAGGGCTGTTGAAGGCCCCATGCACAGACCGCAAAACTACGTTTAAAGTTTGAGGTGGCAAGACAAGCAAGCAGCTCCAGTCTCTGTGCCTTTTTGCGAGCAGTGCCATGGGCAGATGAGGCTGAGCAACAGCTTTCCAGGCTAGCTCTTTCTGTCTGCGATCTATCTGCAGACATTCGCGTTTTTGGAGCAGGGCTGCTGGAGGCCCCATGCACAGACCACAAAAACTACGTTTGAAGTTTGACGGGGCAAGACAAGCAAGCAGCCCCAGTCTCTGTGCCTCCGTGCGAGCAGTGCCATGGGCAGATGAGGCTGAGCAACAGCTTTCCAATCTAAATGTTTCTGCCTGCGAGCTATCTGCAGACGTTCGCATTGTCGGACCAGGCCTGCCGGAGGCGCCGGGTACAGACCACCTAAGCTATGTTTGAATTTTGAGGTGGTAAGACAAGCAAGCAGCCCCAGTCTCTGTGCCTCTGTGCGAGCAGTGCCATGGGCAGATGAGGCTGAGCAACAGCTTTCCAAGCTAAATATTTCTTCCTGCGAGCTATCTGCAGATATTCGCATTGTCGGAGCAGGGCTGTCGGAGGCCCCCAGCACGGACACCCAAATCTACGTTTGAAGTTTGAGGGGGCAAGACAAGCAAGCAGCCCCAGTCTCTGTGCCTCTGTGTGAGCAGTGCCATGGGCAGATGAGGCTGAGCAACAGCTTTCCAGGCTAGCTCTTTCTGGCTGCGAGCTATATGCAGATGTTCGCATTTTCAGAGCAGGCCTGCCGCAGGCCATCGTCACGAACCACCTCAGATACTTTTGAAGTTTGAGGTGGTAAGACAAGCAAGCAGTCCCAGTCTCTGTGCCTTGGTGCGAGCAGTGCCATGGGCAGATGAGGCTGAGCAACAGCTTTCCAGGCTAGCTCTTTCTGGCTGCGAGCTATCTGCAGATGTTCGCATTTTCAGAGCAGGGCTGCCGCAGGCCATTGTCACGAACCACCTCAGATTCTTTTGAAGTTAGGTGGCAAGACAAGCAAGCAGCCCCAGTCTCTGTGCCTCTGTGCGAGCAGTGCCATGGGCAGATGAGGCTGAGCAACAGCTTTATAGGCTAGCTCTTTCTGGCTGCGATCTATCTGCAGACATTCGCGTTTTTGGAGCAGGGCTGCTGGAGGCCCCATGCACAGACCCCAAAAACTACGTTTGAAGTTTGAGGGGGCAAGACAAGCAAGCAGCCCCAGTCTCTGTGCCTCCGTGCGAGCAGTGCCATGGGCAGATGAGGCTGAGCAACAGCTTTCCAATCTAAATGTTTCTGCCTGCGAGCTATCTGCAGACGTTCGCATTGTCGGAGCAGGCCTGCCGGAGGCGCCGGGTACGGACCACCTAAGCTATGTTTGAATTTTGAGGTGGTAAGACAAGCAAGCAGCCCCAGTCTCTGTGCCTCTGTGCGAGCAGTGCCATGGGCAGATGAGGCTGAGCAACAGCTTTCCAAGCTAAATATTTCTTCCTGCGAGCTATCTGCAGATATTCGCATTGTCGGAGCAGGGCTGTCGGAGGCCCCCAGCAAGGACACCCAAATCTACGTTTGAAGTTTGAGGGGGCAAGACAAGCAAGCAGCCCCAGTCTCTGTGCCTCTGTGTGAGCAGTGCCATGGGCAGATGAGGCTGAGCAACAGCTTTCCAGGCTAGCTCTTTCTGGCTGCGAGCTATATGCAGATGTTCGCATTTTCAGAGCAGGGCTGCCGCAGGCCGTCGTCACGAACCACCTCAGATACTTTTGAAGTTAGGTGGCAAGACAAGCAAGCAGCCCCAGTCTCTGTGCCTCTGTGCGAGCAGTGCCATGGGCAGATGAGGCTGAGCAACAGCTTTCCAGGCTAGCTCTTTCTGGCTGCGAGCTATCTGCAGACGTTCGCATTTGCAGAGCAGGGCTGTTGGAGGCCCCATGCACAGACCGCAAAACTATGTTTGAAGTTTGAGGTGGCAAGACAAGCAAGCAGCTCCAGTCTCTGTGCCTTTTTGCGAGCAGTGCCATGGGCAGATGAGGCTGAGCAACAGCTTTCCAGGCTAGCTCTTTCTGTCTGCGATCTATCTGCAGACATTCGCGTTTTTGGAGCAGGGCTGCTGGAGGCCCCATGCACAGACCCCAAAAACTACGTTTGAAGTTTGAGGTGCCAAGACAAGCAAGCAGCCCCAGTCTCTGTGCCTCCGTGCGAGCAGTGCCATGGGCAGATGAGGCTGAGCAACAGCTTTCCAATCTAAATGTTTCTACCTGCGAGCTATCTGCAGACGTTCGCATTGTCGGACCAGGCCTGCCGGAGGCGCCGGGTACGGACCACCTAAGCTACGTTTGAAGATTGAGGGGGCAAGACAAGCAAGCAGCCCCAGTCTCTGTGCCTCTGTGCGAGCAGTGGCATGGGCAGATGAGGCTGAGCAACAGCTTTCCAGGCTAGCTCTTTCTGCCTGCGAGCTATCTGCAGACGTTCGCATTTTCGGAGCAGGGCTGTTGGAGGCCCCATGCACAGACCGCAAAACTACGTTTGAAGTTTGAGGTGGTAAGACAAGCAAGCAGCCCCAGTCTCTGTGCCTCTGCACGAGCAGTGCCATGGGCACATGAGGCTGAGAAACAGCTTTCCAGGCTAGCTCTTTCTGCCTGCGAGCTATCTGCAGACGTTCGCATTTTCGCAACAGGGCTGCCGGAGGCCCCACGCACAGACCCCAAAATTACGTTTGAAGTTTGAGGTGGCAAGACAAGCAAGCAGCCCCAGTATTTCTGGCTCTGTGTGGGCAGTGCCATGGGCAGAGGAGGCTGAGCAAGAGCTTTCCAGGCTAGCTCTTTATGCCTGCGAGCCATCTGCAGACGTTCGCATTTTAAGAGCAGGACTGGCGGAGGAGCCCGGCACCAAACACCTAAGCTACGTTTCAAGATTGAGGGGGCAAGATAAGCAAGCAGCCCCAGTCTCTGTGCCTCTGTGCGAGCAGTGCCATGGGCAGATGAGGCTGAGCAACAGTTTTCCAGGCTAGCTAATTCTGGCTGTGAGCTATCTGCAGATGTTAGCATTGTAGGAGCAGCGCTGCCGGAGCCCCCCTGCACGGACTCCCAAAGCTACGTTTTAAGTTTGAGGTGGCAAGACAAGCAAGCAGCCCCAGTCTCTGTGCCTCTGTGAGAGCGGTGCCATGGGCAGATGAGGCTAAGCAACAGCTTTCCAGGCTAGCTCTTTCTGACTGCGAGCTATCTACAGACGTTCGCATTTTGGAAGCAGGGGTGCCGGAGGCCCCCTGCACGGAACACAAAAGCTACATTTGAAGTTTGAGGTGGCAAGACAAGCAAGCAGCCCCAGTCTCTTTGCCTCTGTGCGAGCAGTGCCATGGGCAGATGAGGCTGACCAACAGCTTTCCAAGCTAAATGTTTCTGCCTGCGAGCTATCTGCAGACGTTCGCATTTTCGGACCAGGCCTTCCGGAGGCGCCGGGCACGGACCACCTAAGCTACGTTTGAAGTTTGAGGTGGTAAGACAAGCAAGCAGTCCCAGTCTCTGTGCCTCTGTGGGAGCAGTGCCATGGGCAGATGAGGCTGAGCAACAGCTTTCCAGGCTAGCTCTTTCTGGCTGCGAGCTATCTGCAGATGTTCGCATTTTCAGAGCAGGGCTGCCGCAGGCCATCGTCACGAACCACCTCAGATTCTTTTCAAGTTAGGTGGCAAGACAAGCAAGCAGCCCCAGTCTCTGTGCCTCTGTGCGAGCAGTGCCATGGGCAGATGAGGCTGAGCAACAGCTTTATAGGCTAGCTCTTTCTGGCTGCGAGCTATATGCAGATGTTCGCATTTTCAGAGCAGGGCTACCTCAGGCCATCGTCACGAACCACCTCGGGTACTTTTGAAGTTAGGTGGCAAGACAAGCATGCAGCCCCAGTCTCTGTGCCTCTGTGCGAGCAGTGCCATGGGCAGATGAGGCTGAGCAACAGCTTTCCAGGCTAGCTCTTTCTGTCTGCGATCTATCTGCAGACATTCGCGTTTTTGGAGCAGGGCTGCTGGAGGCCCCATGCACAGACCCCAAAAACTACTTTTGAAGTTTGACGGGGCAAGACAAGCAAGCAGCCCCAGTCTCTGTGCCTCCGTGCGAGCAGTGCCATGGGCAGATGAGGCTGAGCAACAGCTTTCCAATCTAAATGTTTCTGCCTGCGAGCTATCTGCAGACGTTCACATTGTCGGACCAGGCCTGCCGGAGGCGCCGGGTACAGACCACCTAAGCTATGTTTGAATTTTGAGGTGGTAAGACAAGCAAGCAGCCCCAGTCTCTGTGCCTCTGTGCGAGCAGTGCCATGGGCAGATGAGGCTGAGCAACAGCTTTCCAAGCTAAATATTTCTTCCTGCGAGCTGTCTGCAGATATTCGCATTGTCGGAGCAGGGCTGTCGGAGGCCCCCAGCACGGACACCCAAATCTACGTTTGAAGTTTGAGGGGGCAAGACAAGCAAGCAGCCCCAGTCTCTGTGCCTCTGTGTGAGCAGTGCCATGGGCAGATGAGGCTGAGCAACAGCTTTCCAGGCTAGCTCTTTCTGGCTGCGAGCTATATGCAGATGTTCGCATTTTCAGAGCAGGCCTGCCGCAGGCCATCGTCACGAACCACCTCAGATACTTTTGAAGTTTGAGGTGGTAAGACAAGCAAGCAGTCCCAGTCTCTGTGCCTTGGTGCGAGCAGTGCCATGGGCAGATGAGGCTGAGCAACAGCTTTCCAGGCTAGCTCTTTCTGGCTGCGAGCTATATGCAGATGTTCGCATTTTCAGAGCAGGGCTGCCGCAGGCCATCGTCACGAACCACCTCAGATTCTTTTGAAGTTAGGTGGCAAGACAAGCAAGCAGCCCCAGTCCCTGTGCCTCTGTGCGAGCAGTGCCATGGGCAGATGAGGCTGAGCAACAGCTTTATAGGCTAGCTCTTTCTGGCTGCGATCTATCTGCAGACATTCGCGTTTTTGGAGCAGGGCTGCTGGAGGCCCCATGAACAGACCCCAAAAACTACGTTTGAAGTTTGAGGGGGCAAGACAAGCAAGCAGCCCCAGTCTCTGTGCCTCCGTGCGAGCAGTGCCATGGGCAGATGAGGCTGAGCAACAGCTTTCCAGGCTAGCTCTTTCTGGCTGCGAGCTATATGCAGATGTTCGCATTTTCAGAGCAGGCCTGCCGCAGGCCATCGTCACGAACCACCTCAGATACTTTTGAAGTTTGAGGTGGTAAGACAAGCAAGCAGTCCCAGTCTCTGTGCCTTGGTGCGAGCAGTGCCATGGGCAGATGAGGCTGAGCAACAGCTTTCCAAGCTAAATATTTCTTCCTGCGAGCTATCTGCAGATATTCGCATTGTCGGAGCAGGGCTGTCGGAGGCCCCCAGCAAGGACACCCAAATCTACGTTTGAAGTTTGAGGGGGCAAGACAAGCAAGCAGCCCCAGTCTCTGTGCCTCTGTGTGAGCAGTGCCATGGGCAGATGAGGCTGAGCAACAGCTTTCCAGGCTAGCTCTTTCTGGCTGCGAGCTATATGCAGATGTTCGCATTTTCAGAGCAGGGCTGCCGCAGGCCATCGTCACGAACCACCTCAGATACTTTTGAAGTTAGGTGGCAAGACAAACAAGCAGCCCCAGTCTCTGTGCCTCTGTGCGAGCAGTGCCATGGGCACATGAGGCTGAGCAACAGCTTTCCAGGCTAGCTCTTTCTGCCTGCGAGCTATCTGCAGACGTTCGCATTTGCAGAGCAGGGCTGTTGGAGGCCCCATGCACAGACCGCAAAACTACGTTTGAAGTTTGAGGTGGCAAGACAAGCAAGCAGCTCCAGTCTCTGTGCCTTTTTGCGAGCAGTGCCATGGGCAGATGAGGCTGAGCAACAGCTTTCCAGGCTAGCTCTTTCTGTCTGCGATCTATCTGCAGACATTCGCGTTTTTGGAGCAGGGCTGCTGGAGGCCCCATGCACAGACCCCAAAAACTACGTTTGAAGTTTGAGGTGTCAAGACAAGCAAGCAGCCCCAGTCTCTGTGCCTCCGTGCGAGCAGTGCCATGGGCAGATGAGGCTGAGCAACAGCTTTCCAATCTAAATGTTTCTACCTGCGAGCTATCTGCAGACGTTCGCATTGTCGGACCAGGCCTGCCGGAGGCGCCGGGTACGGACCACCTAAGCTACGTTTGAAGATTGAGGGGGCAAGACAAGCAAGCAGCCCCAGTCTCTGTGCCTCTGTGCGAGCAGTGACATGGGCAGATGAGGCTGAGCAACAGCTTTCCAGGCTAGCTCTTTCTGCCTGCGAGCTATCTGCAGACGTTCGCATTTTCGCAACAGGGCTGCCGGAGGCCCCACGCACAGACCCCAAAATTACGTTTGAAGTTTGAGGTGGCAAGACAAGCAAGCAGCCCCAGTATTTCTGGCTCTGTGTGGGCAGTGCCATGGGCAGAGGAGGCTGAGCAACAGCTTTCCAGGCTAGCTCTTTATGCCTGCGAGCCATCTGCAGACGTTCGCATTTTAAGAGCAGGACTGGCGGAGGAGCCCGGCACCAAACACCTAAGCTACGTTTCAAGATTGAGGGGGCAAGATAAGCAAGCAGCCCCAGTCTCTGTGCCTCTGTGCGAGCAGTGCCATGGGCAGATGAGGCTGAGCAACAGTTTTCCAGGCTAGCTAATTCTGGCTGTGAGCTATCTGCAGATGTTAGCATTGTAGGAGCAGCGCTGCCGGAGCCCCCCTGCACGGACTCCCAAAGCTACGTTTTAAGTTTGAGGTGGCAAGACAAGCAAGCAGCCCCAGTCTCTGTGCCTCTGTGAGAGCGGTGCCATGGGCAGATGAGGCTAAGCAACAGCTTTCCAGGCTAGCTCTTTCTGACTGCGAGCTATCTACAGACGTTCGCATTTGCAGAGCAGGGCTGTTGGAGGCCCCATGCACAGACCGCAAAATTACGTTTGAAGTTTGAGGTGGCAAGACAAGCAAGCAGCTCCAGTCTCTGTGCCTCTGTGCGAGCAGTGCCATGGGCAGATGAGGCTGAGCAACAGCTTTCCAGGCTAGCTCTTTCTGTCTGCGATCTATCTGCAGACATTCGCGTTTTTGGAGCAGGGCTGCTGGAGGCCCCATGCACAGACCCCAAAAACTACGTTTGAAGTTTGAGGGGGCAAGACAAGCAAGCAGCCCCAGTCTCTGTGCCTCCGTGCGAGCAGTGCCATGGGCAGATGAGGCTGAGCAACAGCTTTCCAATCTAAATGTTTCTGCCTGCGAGCTATCTGCAGACGTTCGCATTGTCGGACCAGGCCTGCCGGAGGCGCCGGGTACAGACCACCTAAGCTATGTTTGAATTTTGAGGTGGTAAGACAAGCAAGCAGCCCCAGTCTCTGTGCCTCTGTGTGAGCAGTGCCATGGGCAGATGATGCTGAGCAACAGCTTTCCAATTTAAATGTTTCTACCTGCGAGCTATCTGCAGACGTTCGCATTGTCGGACCAGGCCTGCCGGAGGCGCCGGGTACGGACCACCTAAGCTATGTTTGAAGTTTGAGGTGGTAAGACAAGCAAGCAGCCCCAGTCTCTGTGCCTCTGTGCGAGCAGTGCCATGGGCACATGAGGCTGAGCAAGAGCTTTCCAGGCTAGCTCTTTCTGGCTGCGAGCTATCTGCAGACGTTCGCATTTTAAGAGCAGGACTGGCGGAGGAGCCCGGCACCAAACACCAAAGCTACGTTTGAAGATTGAGGGGGCAAGACAAGCAAGCAGCCCCAGTCTCTGTCCTCTGTGCGAGCAGTGGCATGGGCAGATGAGGCTGAGCAACAGCTTTCCAGGCTAGCTCTTTCTGCCTGCGAGCTATCTGCAGACGTTCGCATTTTCGGAGCAGGGCTGTTGGAGGCCCCATGCACAGACCGCAAAACTACGTTTGAAGTTTGAGGGGGCAAGACAAGCAAGCAGCCCCAGTCTCTGTGCCTCTGCACGAGCAGTGCCATGGGCACATGAGGCTGAGAAACAGCTTTCCAGGCTAGCTCTTTCTGCCTGCGAGCTATCTGCAGACGTTCGCATTTTCGCAACAGGGCTGCCGGAGGCCCCACGCACAGACCCCAAAATTACGTTTGAAGTTTGAGGTGGCAAGACAAGCAAGCAGCCCCAGTATTTCTGGCTCTGTGTGGGCAGTGCCATGGGCAGAGGAGGCTGAGCAACAGCTTTCCAGGCTAGCTCTTTATGCCTGCGAGCCATCTGCAGACGTTCGCATTTTAAGAGCAGGACTGGCGGAGGAGCCCGGCACCAAACACCTAAGCTACGTTTCAAGATTGAGGGGGCAAGATAAGCAAGCAGCCCCAGTCTCTGTGCCTCTGTGCGAGCAGTGCCATGGGCAGATGAGGCTGAGCAACAGCTTTCCAGGCTAGCTAATTCTGGCTGTGAGCTATCTGCAGATGTTAGCATTGTAGGAGCAGCGCTGCCGGAGCCCCCCTGCACGGACTCCCAAAGCTACGTTTTAAGTTTGAGGTGGCAAGACAAGCAAGCAGCCCCAGTCTCTGTGCCTCTGTGAGAGCGGTGCCATGGGCAGATGAGGCTAAGCAACAGCTTTCCAGGCTAGCTCTTTCTGACTGCGAGCTATCTACAGACGTTCGCATTTGCAGAGCAGGGCTGTTGGAGGCCCCATGCACAGACCGCAAAACTACGTTTGAAGTTTGAGGTGGCAAGACAAGCAAGCAGCTCCAGTCTCTGTGCCTTTTTGCGAGCAGTGCCATGGGCAGATGAGGCTGAGCAACAGCTTTCCAGGCTAGCTCTTTCTGTCTGCGATCTATCTGCAGACATTCGCGTTTTTGGAGCAGGGCTGCTGGAGGCCCCATGCACAGACCCCAAAAACTACGTTTGAAGTTTGAGGGGGCAAGACAAGCAAGCAGCCCCAGTCTCTGTGCCTCCGTGCGAGCAGTGCCATGGGCAGATGAGGCTGAGCAACAGCTTTCCAATCTAAATGTTTCTGCCTGCGAGCTATCTGCAGACGTTCGCATTGTCGGACCAGGCCTGCCGGAGGCGCCGGGTACAGACCACCTAAGCTATGTTTGAATTTTGAGGTGGTAAGACAAGCAAGCAGCCCCAGTCTCTGTGCCTCTGTGTGAGCAGTGCCATGGGCAGATGATGCTGAGCAACAGCTTTCCAATTTAAATGTTTCTACCTGCGAGCTATCTGCAGACGTTCGCATTGTCGGACCAGGCCTGCCGGAGGCGCCGGGTACGGACCACCTAAGCTATGTTTGAAGTTTGAGGTGGTAAGACAAGCAAGCAGCCCCAGTCTCTGTGCCTCTGTGCGAGCAGTGCCATGGGCACATGAGGCTGAGCAAGAGCTTTCCAGGCTAGCTCTTTCTGGCTGCGAGCTATCTGCAGACTTTCGCATTTTAAGAGCAGGACTGGCGGAGGAGCCCGGCACCAAACACCAAAGCTACGTTTGAAGATTGAGGGGGCAAGACAAGCAAGCAGCCCCAGTCTCTGTGCCTCTGTGCGAGCAGTGGCATGGGCAGATGAGGCTGAGCAACAGCTTTCCAGGCTAGCTCTTTCTGCCTGCGAACTATCTGCAGACGTTCGCATTTTCGGAGCAGGGCTGTTGGAGGCCCCATGCACAGACCGCAAAACTACGTTTGAAGTTTGAGGGGGCAAGACAAGCAAGCAGCCCCAGTCTCTGTGCCTCTGCACGAGCAGTGCCATGGGCACATGAGGCTGAGAAACAGCTTTCCAGGCTAGCTCTTTCTGCCTGCGAGCTATCTGCAGACGTTCGCATTTTCGCAACAGGGCTGCCGGAGGCCCCACGCACAGACCCCAAAATTACGTTTGAAGTTTGAGGTGGCAAGACAAGCAAGCAGCCCCAGTATTTCTGGCTCTGTGTGGGCAGTGCCATGGGCAGAGGAGGCTGAGAAACAGCTTTCCAGGCTAGCTCTTTATGCCTGCGAGCCATCTGCAGACGTTCGCATTTTAAGAGCAGGACTGGCGGAGGAGCCCGGCACCAAACACCTAAGCTACGTTTCAAGATTGAGGGGGCAAGATAAGCAAGCAGCCCCAGTCTCTGTGCCTCTGTGCGAGCAGTGCCATGGGCAGATGAGGCTGAGCAACAGCTTTCCAGGCTAGCTAATTCTGGCTGTGAGCTATCTGCAGATGTTAGCATTGTAGGAGCAGCGCTGCCGGAGCCCTCCTGCACGGGCTCCCAAAGCTACGTTTTAAGTTTGAGGTGGCAAGACAAGCAAGCAGCCCCAGTCTCTGTGCCTCTGTGAGAGCGGTGCCATGGGCAGATGAGGCTAAGCAACAGCTTTCCAGGCTAGCTCTTTCTGACTGCGAGCTATCTACAGACGTTCGCATTTTGGAAGCAGGGTTGCCGGAGGCCCCCTGCACGGAACCCAAAAGCTACATTTGAAGTTTGAGGTGGCAAGACAAGCAAGCAGCCCCAGTCTCTTTGCCTCTGTGCGAGCAGTGCCATGGGCAGATGAGGCTGAGCAACAGCTTTCCAAGCTAAATATTTCTTCCTGCGAGCTATCTGCAGATATTCGCATTGTCGGAGCAGGGCTGTCGGAGGCCCCCAGCACGGACACCCAAATCTACGTTTGAAGTTTGAGGGGGCAAGACAAGCAAGCAGCCCCAGTCTCTGTGCCTCGGTGCGAGCAGTGCCATGGGCACATGAGGCTGACCAACAGCTTTCCAAGCTAAATGTTTCTGCCTGCGAGCTATCTGCAGACGTTCGCATTGTCGGACCAGGCCTTCCGGAGGCGCCGGGCACGGACCACCTAAGCTACGTTTGAAGTTTGAGGTGGTAAGACAAGCAAGCAGTCCCAGTCTCTGTGCCTCCGTGCGAGCAGTGCCATGGGCAGATGAGGCTGAGCAACAGCTTTCCAGGCTAGCTCTTTCTGGCTGCGAGCTATATGCAGATGTTCGCATTTTCAGAGCAGGGCTGCCGCAGGCCATCGTCACGAACCACCTCAGATTCTTTTGAAGTTAGGTGGCAAGACAAGCAAGCAGCCCCAGTCTCTGTGCCTCTGTGCGAGCAGTGCCATGGGCAGATGAGGCTGAGCAACAGCTTTCCAATCTAAATGTTTCTGGCTGCGAGCTATCTGCAGACGTTCGCATTGTCGGACCAGGCCTGCCGGAGGCGCCGGGTACGGACCACCTAAGCTATGTTTGAATTTTGAGGTGGTAAGACAAGCAAGCAGCCCCAGTCTCTGTGCCTCGGTGCGAGCAGTGCCATGGGCAGATGAGGCTGAGCAACAGCTTTCCAAGCTAAATATTTCTTCCTGCGAGCTATCTGCAGATATTCGCATTGTCGGAGCACGGCTGTCGGAGGCCCCCAGCAAGGACACCCAAATCTACGTTTGAAGTTTGAGGGGGCAAGACAAGCAAGCAGTCCCAGTCTCTGTGCCTTGGTGCGAGCAGTGCCATGGGCAGATGAGGCTGAGCAACAGCTTTATAGGCTAGCTCTTTCTGGCTGCGAGCTATATGCAGATGTTCGCATTTTCAGAGCAGGGCTGCCGCAGGCCATCGTCACGAACCACCTCAGATACTTTTGAAGTTAGGTGGCAAGACAAGCAAGCAGCCCCAGTCTCTGTGCCTCTGTGCGAGCAGTGCCATGGGCAGATGAGGCTGAGCAACAGCTTTATAGGCTAGCTCTTTCTGGCTGCGAGCTATATGCAGATGTTCGCATTTTCAGAGCAGGGCTGCCTCAGGCCATCGTCACGAACCACCTCGGGTACTTTTGAAGTTAGGTGGCAAGACAAGCAAGCAGCCCCAGTCTCTGTGCCTCTGTGCGAGCAGTGCCATGGGCAGATGAGGCTGAGCAACAGCTTTCCAGGCTAGCTCTTTCTGGCTGCGAGCTATCTGCAGACGTTCGCATTTGCAGAGCAGGGCTGTTGAAGGCCCCATGCACAGACCGCAAAACTACGTTTAAAGTTTGAGGTGGCAAGACAAGCAAGCAGCTCCAGTCTCTGTGCCTTTTTGCGAGCAGTGCCATGGGCAGATGAGGCTGAGCAACAGCTGTCCAGGCTAGCTCTTTCTGTCTGCGATCTATCTGCAGACATTCGCGTTTTTGGAGCAGGGCTGCTGGAGGCCCCATGCACAGACCCCAAAAACTACGTTTGAAGTTTGAGGGGGCAAGACAAGCAAGCAGCCCCAGTCTCTGTGCCTCCGTGCGAGCAGTGCCATGGGCAGATGAGGCTGAGCAACAGCTTTCCAATCTAAATGTTTCTGCCTGCGAGCTATCTGCAGACGTTCGCATTGTCGGACCAGGCCTGCCGGAGGCGCCGGGTACAGACCACCTAAGCTATGTTTGAATTTTGAGGTGGTAAGACAAGCAAGCAGCCCCAGTCTCTGTGCCTCTGTGCGAGCAGTGCCATGGGCAGATGAGGCTGAGCAACAGCTTTCCAAGCTAAATATTTCTTCCTGCGAGCTATCTGCAGATATTCGCATTGTCGGAGCAGGGTTGTCGGAGGCCCCCAGCAAGGACACCCAAATCTACGTTTGAAGTTTGAGGGGGCAAGACAAGCAAGCAGCCCCAGTCTCTGTGCCTCTGTGTGAGCAGTGCCATGGGCAGATGAGGCTGAGCAACAGCTTTCCAGGCTAGCTCTTTCTGGCTGCGAGCTATATGCAGATGTTCGCATTTTCAGAGCAGGGCTGCCGCAGGCCATCGTCACGAACCACCTCAGATACTTTTGAAGTTAGGTGGCAAGACAAACAAGCAGCCCCAGTCTCTGTGCCTCTGTGCGAGCAGTGCCATGGGCACATGAGGCTGAGCAACAGCTTTCCAGGCTAGCTCTTTCTGGCTGCGAGCTATCTGCAGACGTTCGCATTTGCAGAGCAGGGCTGTTGGAGGCCCCATGCACAGACCGCAAAACTACGTTTGAAGTTTGAGGTGGCAAGACAAGCAAGCAGCTCCAGTCTCTGTGCCTTTTTGCGAGCAGTGCCATGGGCCGATGAGGCTGAGCAACAGCTTTCCAGGCTAGCTCTTTCTGTCTGCGATCTATCTGCAGACATTCGCGTTTTTGGAGCAGGGCTGCTGGAGGCCCCATGCACAGACCCCAAAAACTACGTTTGAAGTTTGAGGTGTCAAGACAAGCAAGCAGCCCCAGTCTCTGTGCCTCCGTGCGAGCAGTGCCATGGGCAGATGAGGCTGAGCAACAGCTTTCCAATCTAAATGTTTCTACCTGCGAGCTATCTGCAGACGTTCGCATTGTCGGACCAGGCCTGCCGGAGGCGCCGGGTACGGACCACCTAAGCTACGTTTGAAGATTGAGGGGGCAAGACAAGCAAGCAGCCCCAGTCTCTGTGCCTCTGTGCGAGCAGTGCCATGGGCAGATGAGGCTGAGCAACAGCTTTCCAGGCTAGCTCTTTCTGCCTGCGAGCTATCTGCAGACGTTCGCATTTTCGGAGCAGGGCTGTTGGAGGCCCCATGCACAGACCGCAAAACTACGTTTGAAGTTTGAGGTGGTAAGACAAGCAAGCAGCCCCAGTCTCTGTGCCTCTGCACGAGCAGTGCCATGGGCACATGAGGCTGAGAAACAGCTTTCCAGGCTAGCTCTTTCTGCCTGCGAGCTATCTGCAGACGTTCGCATTTTCGCAACAGGGCTGCCGGAGGCCCCACGCACAGACCCCAAAATTACGTTTGAAGTTTGAGGTGGCAAGACAAGCAAGCAGCCCCAGTATTTCTGGCTCTGTGTGGGCAGTGCCATGGGCAGAGGAGGCTGAGCAACAGCTTTCCAGGCTAGCTCTTTATGCCTGCGAGCCATCTGCAGACGTTCGCATTTTAAGAGCAGGACTGGCGGAGGAGCCCGGCACCAAACACCTAAGCTACGTTTCAAGATTGAGGGGGCAAGATAAGCAAGCAGCCCCAGTCTCTGTGCCTCTGTGCGAGCAGTGCCATGGGCAGATGAGGCTGAGCAACAGTTTTCCAGGCTAGCTAATTCTGGCTGTGAGCTATCTGCAGATGTTAGCATTGTAGGAGCAGCGCTGCCGGAGCCCCCCTGCACGGACTCCCAAAGCTACGTTTTAAGTTTGAGGTGGCAAGACAAGCAAGCAGCCCCAGTCTCTGTGCCTCTGTGCGAGCAGTGCCATGGGCAGATGAGGCTGAGAAAGAGCTTTATAGGCTAGCTCTTTCTGGCTGCGAGCTATATGCAGATGTTCGCATTTTCAGAGCAGGGCTGCCGCAGGCCATCGTCACGAACCACCTCAGATACTTTTGAAGTTAGGTGGCAAGACAAGCAAGCAGCCCCAGTCTCTGTGCCTCTGTGCGAGCAGTGCCATGGGCAGATGAGGCTGAGCAACAGCTTTCCAGGCTAGCTCTTTCTGGCTGCGAGCTATCTGCAGACGTTCGCATTTGCAGAGCAGGGCTGTTGGAGGCCCCATGCACAGACCGCAAAACTACGTTTGAAGTTTGAGGTGGCAAGACAAGCAAGCAGCTCCAGTCTCTGTGCCTTTTTGCGAGCAGTGCCATGGGCAGATGAGGCTGAGCAACAGCTTTCCAATCTAAATGTTTCTGCCTGCGAGCTATCTGCAGACGTTCGCATTGTCGGACCAGGCCTGCCGGAGGCGCCGGGTACAGACCACCTAAGCTATGTTTGAATTTTGAGGTGGTAAGACAAGCAAGCAGCCCCAGTCTCTGTGCCTCTGTGTGAGCAGTGCCATGGGCAGATGAGGCTGAGCAACAGCTTTCCAAGCTAAATATTTCTTCCTGCGAGCTATCTGCAGATATTCGCATTGTCGGAGCAGGGCTGTCGGAGGCCCCCAGCACGGACACCCAAATCTACGTTTGAAGTTTGAGGGGGCAAGACAAGCAAGCAGCCCCAGTCTCTGTGCCTCTGTGTGAGCAGTGCCATGGGCAGATGAGGCTGAGCAACAGCTTTCCAGGCTAGCTCTTTCTGGCTGCGAGCTATATGCAGATGTTCGCATTTTCAGAGCAGGGCTGCCGCAGGCCATCGTCACGAACCACCTCAGATACTTTTATAGTTAGGTGGCAAGACAAGCAAGCAGCCCCAGTCTCTGTGCCTTTTTGCGAGCAGTGCCATGGGCAGATGAGGCTGAGCAACAGCTTTCCAGGCTAGCTCTTTCTGTCTGCGATCTATCTGCAGACATTCGCGTTTTTGGAGCAGGGCTGCTGGAGGCCCCATGCACAGACCCCAAAAACTACGTTTGAAGTTTGAGGTGCCAAGACAAGCAAGCAGCCCCAGTCTCTGTGCCTCCGTGCGAGCAGTGCCATGGGCAGATGAGGCTGAGCAACAGCTTTCCAATCTAAATGTTTCTACCTGCGAGCTATCTGCAGACGTTCGCATTGTCGGACCAGGCCTGCCGGAGGCGCCGGGTACGGACCACCTAAGCTATGTTTGAAGTTTGAGGTGGTAAGACAAGCAAGCAGCCCCAGTCTCTGTGCCTCTGTGCGAGCAGTGCCATGGGCACATGAGGCTGAGCAAGAGCTTTCCAGGCTAGCTCTTTCTGGCTGCGAGCTATCTGCAGACTTTCGCATTTTAAGAGCAGGACTGGCGGAGGAGCCCGGCACCAAACACCTAAGCTACGTTTGAAGATTGAGGGGGCAAGACAAGCAAGCAGCCCCAGTCTCTGTGCCTCTGTGCGAGCAGTGGCATGGGCAGATGAGGCTGAGCAACAGCTTTCCAGGCTAGCTCTTTCTGCCTGCGAGCTATCTGCAGACGTTCGCATTTTCGGAGCAGGGCTGTTGGAGGCCCCATGCACAGACCGCAAAACTACGTTTGAAGTTTGAGGGGGCAAGACAAGCAAGCAGCCCCAGTCTCTGTGCCTCTGCACGAGCAGTGCCATGGGCACATGAGGCTGAGAAACAGCTTTCCAGGCTAGCTCTTTCTGCCTGCGAGCTATCTGCAGACGTTCGCATTTTCGCAACAGGGCTGCCGGAGGCCCCACGCACAGACCCCAAAATTACGTTTGAAGTTTGAGGTGGCAAGACAAGCAAGCAGCCCCAGTATTTCTGGCTCTGTGTGGGCAGTGCCATGGGCAGAGGAGGCTGAGCAACAGCTTTCCAGGCTAGCTCTTTATGCCTGCGAGCCATCTGCAGACGTTCGCATTTTAAGAGCAGGACTGTCGGAGGAGCCCGGCACGGAACACCTAAGCTACGTTTCAAGATTGAGGGGGCAAGATAAGCAAGCAGCCCCAGTCTCTGTGCCTCTGTGCGAGCAGTGCCATGGGCAGATGAGGCTGAGCAACAGTTTTCCAGGCTAGCTAATTCTGGCTGTGAGCTATCTGCAGATGTTAGCATTGTAGGAGCAGCGCTGCCGGAGCCCCCCTGCACGGACTCCCAAAGCTACGTTTTAAGTTTGAGGTGGCAAGACAAGCAAGCAGCCCCAGTCTCTGTGCCTCTGTGAGAGCGGTGCCATGGGCAGATGAGGCTAAGAAACAGCTTTCCAGGCTAGCTCTTTCTGACTGCGAGCTATCTACAGACGTTCGCATTTGCAGAGCAGGGCTGTTGGAGGCCCCATGCACAGACCGCAAAACTACGTTTGAAGTTTGAGGTGGCAAGACAAGCAAGCAGCTCCAGTCTCTGTGCCTTTTTGCGAGCAGTGCCATGGGCAGATGAGGCTGAGCAACAGCTTTCCAGGCTAGCTCTTTCTGTCTGCGATCTATCTGCAGACATTCGCGTTTTTGGAGCAGGGCTGCTGGAGGCCCCATGCACAGACCCCAAAAACTACGTTTGAAGTTTGAGGGGGCAAGACAAGCAAGCAGCCCCAGTCTCTGTGCCTCCGTGCGAGCAGTGCCATGGGCAGATGAGGCTGAGCAACAGCTTTCCAATCTAAATGTTTCTGCCTGCGAGCTATCTGCAGACGTTCGCATTGTCGGACCAGGCCTGCCGGAGGCGCCGGGTACAGACCACCTAAGCTATGTTTGAATTTTGAGGTGGTAAGACAAGCAAGCAGCCCCAGTCTCTGTGCCTCTGTGTGAGCAGTGCCATGGGCAGATGATGCTGAGCAACAGCTTTCCAATTTAAATGTTTCTACCTGCGAGCTATCTGCAGACGTTCGCATTGTCGGACCAGGCCTGCCGGAGGCGCCGGGTACGGACCACCTAAGCTATGTTTGAAGTTTGAGGTGGTAAGACAAGCAAGCAGCCCCAGTCTCTGTGCCTCTGCACGAGCAGTGCCATGGGCACATGAGGCTGAGAAACAGCTTTCCAGGCTAGCTCTTTCTGCCTGCGAGCTATCTGCAGACGTTCGCATTTTCGCAACAGGGCTGCCGGAGGCCCCACGCACAGACCCCAAAATTACGTTTGAAGTTTGAGGTGGCAAGACAAGCAAGCAGCCCCAGTATTTCTGGCTCTGTGTGGGCAGTGCCATGGGCAGAGGAGGCTGAGCAACAGCTTTCCAGGCTAGCTCTTTATGCCTGCGAGCCATCTGCAGACGTTCGCATTTTAAGAGCAGGACTGTCGGAGGAGCCCGGCACCAAACACCTAAGCTACGTTTCAAGATTGAGGGGGCAAGATAAGCAAGCAGCCCCAGTCTCTGTGCCTCTGTGCGAGCAGTGCCATGGGCAGATGAGGCTGAGCAACAGTTTTCCAGGCTAGCTAATTCTGGCTGTGAGCTATCTGCAGATGTTAGCATTGTAGGAGCAGCGCTGCCGGAGCCCCCCTGCACGGACTCCCAAAGCTACGTTTTAAGTTTGAGGTGGCAAGACAAGCAAGCAGCCCCAGTCTCTGTGCCTCTGTGCGAGCGGTGCCATGGGCAGATGAGGCTAAGCAACAGCTTTCCAGGCTAGCTCTTTCTGGCTGCGAGCTATCTACAGACGTTCGCATTTGCAGAGCAGGGCTGTTGGAGGCCCCATGCACAGACCGCAAAACTACGTTTGAAGTTTGAGGTGGCAAGACAAGCAAGCAGCTCCAGTCTCTGTGCCTTTTTGCGAGCAGTGCCATGGGCAGATGAGGCTGAGCAACAGCTTTCCAGGCTAGCTCTTTCTGTCTGCGATCTATCTGCAGACATTCGCGTTTTTGGAGCACGGCTGCTGGAGTTCCCATGCACAGACCCCAAAAACTACGTTTGAAGTTTGAGGGGGCAAGACAAGCAAGCAGCCCCAGTCTCTGTGCCTCCGTGCGAGCAGTGCCATGGGCAGATGAGGCTGAGCAACAGCTTTCCAATCTAAATGTTTCTGCCTGCGAGCTATCTGCAGACGTTCGCATTGTCGGACCAGGCCTGCCGGAGGCGCCGGGTACAGACCACCTAAGCTATGTTTGAATTTTGAGGTGGTAAGACAAGCAAGCAGCCCCAGTCTCTGTGCCTCTGTGTGAGCAGTGCCATGGGCAGATGATGCTGAGCAACAGCTTTCCAATTTAAATGTTTCTACCTGCGAGCTATCTGCAGACGTTCGCATTGTCGGACCAGGCCTGCCGGAGGCGCCGGGTACGGACCACCTAAGCTATGTTTGAAGTTTGAGGTGGTAAGACAAGCAAGCAGCCCCAGTCTCTGTGCCTCTGTGCGAGCAGTGACATGGGCAGATGAGGCTGAGCAACAGCTTTCCAGGCTAGCTCTTTCTGCCTGCGAGCTATCTGCAGACGTTCGCATTTTCGGAGCAGGGCTGTTGGAGGCCCCATGCACAGACCGCAAAACTACGTTTGAAGTTTGAGGTGGTAAGACAAGCAAGCAGCCCCAGTCTCTGTGCCTCTGCACGAGCAGTGCCATGGGCACATGAGGCTGAGAAACAGCTTTCCAGGCTAGCTCTTTCTGCCTGCGAGCTATCTGCAGACGTTCGCATTTTCGCAACAGGGCTGCCGGAGGCCCCACGCACAGACCCCAAAATTACGTTTGAAGTTTGAGGTGGCAAGACAAGCAAGCAGCCCCAGTATTTCTGGCTCTGTGTGGGCAGTGCCATGGGCAGAGGAGGCTGAGCAACAGCTTTCCAGGCTAGCTCTTTATGCCTGCGAGCCATCTGCAGACGTTCGCATTTTAAGAGCAGGACTGTCGGAGGAGCCCGGCACCAAACACCTAAGCTACGTTTCAAGATTGAGGGGGCAAGATAAGCAAGCAGCCCCAGTCTCTGTGCCTCTGTGCGAGCAGTGCCATGGGCAGATGAGGCTGAGCAACAGTTTTCCAGGCTAGCTAATTCTGGCTGTGAGCTATCTGCAGATGTTAGCATTGTAGGAGCAGCGCTGCCGGAGCCCCCCTGCACGGGCTCAGAAAGCTACGTTTTAAGTTTGAGGTGGCAAGACAAGCAAGCAGCCCCAGTCTCTGTGCCTCTGTGAGAGCGGTGCCATGGGCAGATGAGGCTAAGCAACAGCTTTCCAGGCTAGCTCTTTCTGCCTGCGAGCTATCTACAGACGTTCGCATTTTGGAAGCAGGGTTGCCGGAGGCCCCCTGCACGGAACCCAAAAGCTACATTTGAAGTTTGAGGTGGCAAGACAAGCAAGCAGCCCCAGTCTCTTTGCCTCTGTGCGAGCAGTGCCATGGGCAGATGAGGCTGAGCAACAGCTTTCCAAGCTAAATATTTCTTCCTGCGAGCTATCTGCAGATATTCGCATTGTCGGAGCAGGGCTGTCGGAGGCCCCCAGCACGGACACCCAAATCTACGTTTGAAGTTTGAGGGGGCAAGACAAGCAAGCAGCCCCAGTCTCTGTGCCTCGGTGCGAGCAGTGCCATGGGCAGATGAGGCTGACCAACAGCTTTCCAAGCTAAATGTTTCTGCCTGCGAGCTATCTGCAGACGTTCGCATTGTCGGACCAGGCCTTCCGGAGGCGCCGGGCACGGACCACCTAAGCTACGTTTGAAGTTTGAGGTGGTAAGACAAGCAAGCAGCCCCAGTCTCTGTGCCTCTGTGCGAGCAGTGCCATGGGCAGATGAGGCTGAGCAACAGCTTTCCAGGCTAGCTCTTTCTGGCTGCGAGCTATATGCAGATGTTCGCATTTTCAGAGCAGGGCTGCCGCAGGCCATCGTCACGAACCACCTCAGATACTATTGAAGTTAGGTGGCAAGACAAGCAAGCAGCCCCAGTCTCTGTGCCTCTGTGCGAGCAGTGGCATGGGCAGATGAGGCTGAGCAACAGCTTTCCAGGCTAGCTCTTTCTGCCTGCGAGCTATCTGCAGACGTTCGCATTTTCGGAGCAGGGCTGTTGGAGGCCCCATGCACAGACCGCAAAACTACGTTTGAAGTTTGAGGTGGTAAGACAAGCAAGCAGCCCCAGTCTCTGTGCCTCTGCACGAGCAGTGCCATGGGCACATGAGGCTGAGAAACAGCTTTCCAGGCTAGCTCTTTCTGCCTGCGAGCTATCTGCAGACGTTCGCATTTTCGCAACAGGGCTGCCGGAGGCCCCACGCACAGACCCCAAAATTACGTTTGAAGTTTGAGGTGGCAAGACAAGCAAGCAGCCCCAGTATTTCTGGCTCTGTGTGGGCAGTGCCATGGGCAGAGGAGGCTGAGCAAGAGCTTTCCAGGCTAGCTCTTTATGCCTGCGAGCCATCTGCAGACGTTCGCATTTTAAGAGCAGGACTGGCGGAGGAGCCCGGCACCAAACACCTAAGCTACGTTTCAAGATTGAGGGGGCAAGATAAGCAAGCAGCCCCAGTCTCTCTGCCTCTGTGCGAGCAGTGCCATGGGCAGATGAGGCTGAGCAACAGTTTTCCAGGCTAGCTAATTCTGGCTGTGAGCTATCTGCAGATGTTAGCATTGTAGGAGCAGCGCTGCCGGAGCCCCCCTGCACGGGCTCAGAAAGCTACGTTTTAAGTTTGAGGTGGCAAGACAAGCAAGCAGCCCCAGTCTCTGTGCCTCTGTGAGAGCGGTGCCATGGGCAGATGAGGCTAAGCAACAGCTTTCCAGGCTAGCTCTTTCTGCCTGCGAGCTATCTACAGACGTTCGCATTTTGGAAGCAGGGTTGCCGGAGGCCCCCTGCACGGAACCCAAAAGCTACATTTGAAGTTTGAGGTGGCAAGACAAGCAAGCAGCCCCAGTCTCTTTGCCTCTGTGCGAGCAGTGCCATGGGCAGATGAGGCTGAGCAACAGCTTTCCAAGCTAAATATTTCTTCCTGCGAGCTATCTGCAGATATTCGCATTGTCGGAGCAGGGCTGTCGGAGGCCCCCAGCACGGACACCCAAATCTACGTTTGAAGTTTGAGGGGGCAAGACAAGCAAGCAGCCCCAGTCTCTGTGCCTCGGTGCGAGCAGTGCCATGGGCAGATGAGGCTGACCAACAGCTTTCCAAGCTAAATGTTTCTGCCTGCGAGCTATCTGCAGACGTTCGCATTGTCGGACCAGGCCTTCCGGAGGCGCCGGGCACGGACCACCTAAGCTACGTTTGAAGTTTGAGGTGGTAAGACAAGCAAGCAGTCCCAGTCTCTGTGCCTTGGTGCGAGCAGTGCCATGGGCAGATGAGGCTGAGCAACAGCTTTCCAGGCTAGCTCTTTCTGGCTGCGAGCTATATGCAGATGTTCGCATTTTCAGAGCAGGGCTGCCGCAGGCCATCGTCACGAACCACCTCAGATACTTTTGAAGTTAGGTGGGAAGACAAGCAAGCAGCCCCAGTCTCTGTGCCTCTGTGCGAGCAGTGCCATGGGCAGATGAGGCTGAGCAACAGCTTTCCAGGCTAGCTCTTTCTGGCTGCGAGCTATATGCAGATGTTCGCATTTTCAGAGCAGGGCTGCCGCAGGCCATCGTCACGAACCACCTCAGATACTATTGAAGTTAGGTGGCAAGACAAGCAAGCAGCCCCAGTCTCTGTGCCTCTGTGCGAGCAGTGCCATGGGCAGATGAGGCTGAGCAACAGCTTTCCAGGCTAGCTCTTTCTGGCTGCGAGCTATCTGCAGACGTTCGCATTTGCAGAGCAGGGCTGTTGGAGGCCCCATGCACAGACCGCAAAACTACGTTTGAAGTTTGAGGTGGCAAGACAAGCAAGCAGCTCCAGTCTCTGTGCCTTTTTGCGAGCAGTGCCATGGGCAGATGAGGCTGAGCAACAGCTTTCCAGGCTAGCTCTTTCTGTCTGCGATCTATCTGCAGACATTCGCGTTTTTGGAGCAGGGCTGCTGGAGGCCCCATGCACAGACCCCAAAAACTACGTTTGAAGTTTGAGGGGACAAGACAAGCAAGCAGCCCCAGTCTCTGTGCCTCCGTGCGAGCAGTGCCATGGGCAGATGAGGCTGAGCAACAGCTTTCCAATCTAAATGTTTCTGCCTGCGAGCTATCTGCAGACGTTCGCATTGTCGGACCAGGCCTGCCGGAGGCGCCGGTTACGGACCACCTAAGCTATGTTTGAATTTTGAGGTGGTAAGAGAAGCAAGCAGCCCCAGTCTCTGTGCCTCTGTGCGAGCAGTGCCATGGGCAGATGAGGCTGAGCAACAGCTTTCCAAGCTAAATATTTCTTCCTGCGAGCTATCTGCAGATATTCGCATTGTCGGAGCAGGGCTGTCGGAGGCCCCCAGCACGGACACCCAAATCTACGTTTGAAGTTTGAGGGGGCAAGACAAGCAAGCAGCCCCAGTCTCTGTGCCTCTGTGTGAGCAGTGCCATGGGCAGATGAGGCTGAGCAACAGCTTTCCAGGCTACCTCTTTCTGGCTGCGAGCTATATGCAGATGTTCGCATTTTCAGAGCAGGGCTGCCGCAGGCCATCGTCACGAACCACCTCAGATACTTTTGAAGTTAGGTGGCAAGACAAGCAAGCAGCCCCAGTCTCTGTGCCTCTGTGCGAGCAGTGCCATGGGCAGATGAGGCTGAGCAACAGCTTTCCAGGCTAGCTCTTTCTGGCTGCGAGCTATCTGCAGACGTTCGCATTTGCAGAGCAGGGCTGTTGGAGGCCCCATGCACAGACCGCAAAACTACGTTTGAAGTTTGAGGTGGCAAGACAAGCAAGCAGCTCCAGTCTCTGTGCCTTTTTGCGAGCAGTGCCATGGGCAGATGAGGCTGAGCAACAGCTTTCCAGGCTAGCTCTTTCTGTCTGCGATCTATCTGCAGACATTCGCGTTTTTGGAGCAGGGCTGCTGGAGGCCCCATGCACAGACCCCAAAAACTACGTTTGAAGTTTGAGGTGCCAAGACAAGCAAGCAGCCCCAGTCTCTGTGCCTCCGTGCGAGCAGTGCCATGGGCAGATGAGGCTGAGCAACAGCTTTCCAATCTAAATGTTTCTACCTGCGAGCTATCTGCAGACGTTCGCATTGTCGGACCAGGCCTGCCGGAGGCGCCGGGTACGGACCACCTAAGCTATGTTTGAAGTTTGAGGTGGTAAGACAAGCAAGCAGCCCCAGTATTTCTGGCTCTGTGTGGGCAGTGCCATGGGCACATGAGGCTGAGCAAGAGCTTTCCAGGCTAGCTCTTTCTGGCTGCGAGCTATCTGCAGACTTTCGCATTTTAAGAGCAGGACTGGCGGAGGAGCCCGGCACCAAACACCTAAGCTACGTTTCAAGATTGAGGGGGCAAGATAAGCAAGCAGCCCCAGTCTCTGTGCCTCTGTGCGAGCAGTGCCATGGGCAGATGAGGCTGAGCAACAGTTTTCCAGGCTAGATAATTCTGGCTGTGAGCTATCTGCAGATGTTAGCATTGTAGGAGCAGCGCTGCCGGAGCCCCCCTGCACGGGCTCAGAAAGCTACGTTTTAAGTTTGAGGTGGCAAGACAAGCAAGCAGCCCCAGTCTCTGTGCCTCTGTGAGAGCGGTGCCATGGGCAGATGAGGCTAAGCAACAGCTTTCCAGGCTAGCTCTTTCTGCCTGCGAGCTATCTACAGACGTTCGCATTTTGGAAGCAGGGTTGCCGGAGGCCCCCTGCACGGAACCCAAAAGCTACATTTGAAGTTTGAGGTGGCAAGACAAGCAAGCAGCCCCAGTCTCTTTGCCTCTGTGCGAGCAGTGCCATGGGCAGATGAGGCTGAGCAACAGCTTTCCAAGCTAAATATTTCTTCCTGCGAGCTATCTGCAGATATTCGCATTGTCGGAGCAGGGCTGTCGGAGGCCCCCAGCACGGACACCCAAATCTACGTTTGAAGTTTGAGGGGGCAAGACAAGCAAGCAGCCCCAGTCTCTGTGCCTCGGTGCGAGCAGTGCCATGGGCAGATGAGGCTGACCAACAGCTTTCCAAGCTAAATGTTTCTGCCTGCGAGCTATCTGCAGACGTTCGCATTGTCGGACCAGGCCTTCCAGAGGCGCCGGGCACGGACCACCTAAGCTACGTTTGAAGTTTGAGGTGGTAAGACAAGCAAGCAGTCCCAGTCTCTGTGCCTTGGTGCGAGCAGTGCCATGGGCAGATGAGGCTGAGCAACAGCTTTCCAGGCTAGCTCTTTCTGGCTGCGAGCTATATGCAGATGTTCGCATTTTCAGAGCAGGGCTGCCGCAGGCCATCGTCACGAACCACCTCAGATACTTTTGAAGTTAGGTGGGAAGACAAGCAAGCAGCCCCAGTCTCTGTGCCTCTGTGCGAGCAGTGCCATGGGCAGATGAGGCTGAGCAAAAGCTTTCCAGGCTAGCTCTTTCTGCCTGCGAGCTATCTGCAGACGTTCGCATTGTCGGACCAGGCCTGCCGGAGGCGCCGGGTACAGACCACCTAAGCTATGTTTGAATTTTGAGGTGGTAAGACAAGCAAGCAGCCCCAGTCTCTGTGCCTCTGTGTGAGCAGTGCCATGGGCAGATGATGCTGAGCAACAGCTTTCCAATTTAAATGTTTCTACCTGCGAGCTATCTGCAGACGTTCGCATTGTCGGACCAGGCCTGCCGGAGGCGCCGGGTACGGACCACCTAAGCTATGTTTGAAGTTTGAGGTGGTAAGACAAGCAAGCAGCCCCAGTCTCTGTGCCTCTGTGCGAGCAGTGCCATGGGCACATGAGGCTGAGCAAGAGCTTTCCAGGCTAGCTCTTTCTGGCTGCGAGCTATCTGCAGACTTTCGCATTTTAAGAGCAGGACTGGCGGAGGAGCCCGGCACCAAACACCAAAGCTACGTTTGAAGATTGAGGGGGCAAGACAAGCAAGCAGCCCCAGTCTCTGTGCCTCTGTGCGAGCAGTGGCATGGGCAGATGAGGCTGAGCAACAGCTTTCCAGGCTAGCTCTTTCTGCCTGCGAGCTATCTGCAGACGTTCGCATTTTCGGAGCAGGGCTGTTGGAGGCCCCATGCACAGACCGCAAAACTACGTTTGAAGTTTGAGGTGGCAAGACAAGCAAGCAGCCCCAGTCTCTGTGCCTCTGCACGAGCAGTGCCATGGGCACATGAGGCTGAGAAACAGCTTTCCAGGCTAGCTCTTTCTGCCTGCGAGCTATCTGCAGACGTTCGCATTTTCGCAACAGGGCTGCCGGAGGCCCCACGCACAGACCCCAAAATTACGTTTGAAGTTTGAGGTGGCAAGACAAGCAAGCAGCCCCAGTATTTCTGGCTCTGTGTGGGCAGTGCCATGGGCAGAGGAGGCTGAGCAACAGCTTTCCAGGCTAGCTCTTTATGCCTGCGAGCCATCTGCAGACGTTCGCATTTTAAGAGCAGGACTGTCGGAGGAGCCCGGCGCCAAACACCTAAGCTACGTTTCAAGATTGAGGGGGCAAGATAAGCAAGCAGCCCCAGTCTCTGTGCCTCTGTGCGAGCAGTGCCATGGGCAGATGAGGCTGAGCAACAGTTTTCCAGGCTAGCTAATTCTGGCTGTGAGCTATCTGCAGATGTTAGCATTGTAGGAGCAGCGCTGCCGGAGCCCCCCTGCACGGGCTCAGAAAGCTACGTTTTAAGTTTGAGGTGGCAAGACAAGCAAGCAGCCCCAGTCTCTGTGCCTCTGTGAGAGCGGTGCCATGGGCAGATGAGGCTAAGCAACAGCTTTCCAGGCTAGCTCTTTCTGCCTGCGAGCTATCTACAGACGTTCGCATTTTGGAAGCAGGGTTGCCGGAGGCCCCCTGCACGGAACCCAAAAGCTACATTTGAAGTTTGAGGTGGTAAGACAAGCAAGCAGCCCCAGTCTCTTTGCCTCTGTGCGAGCAGTGCCATGGGCAGATGAGGCTGAGCAACAGCTTTCCAAGCTAAATATTTCTTCCTGCGAGCTATCTGCAGATATTCGCATTGTCGGAGCAGGGCTGTCGGAGGCCCCCAGCACGGACACCCAAATCTACGTTTGAAGTTTGAGGGGGCAAGACAAGCAAGCAGCCCCAGTCTCTGTGCCTCGGTGCGAGCAGTGCCATGGGCAGATGAGGCTGACCAACAGCTTTCCAAGCTAAATGTTTCTGCCTGCGAGCTATCTGCAGACGTTCGCATTGTCGGACCAGGCCTTCCGGAGGCGCCGGGCACGGACCACCTAAGCTACGTTTGAAGTTTGAGGTGGTAAGACAAGCAAGCAGTCCCAGTCTCTGTGCCTTGGTGCGAGCAGTGCCATGGGCAGATGAGGCTGAGCAACAGCTTTCCAGGCTAGCTCTTTCTGGCTGCGAGCTATATGCAGATGTTCGCATTTTCAGAGCAGGGCTGCCGCAGGCCATCGTCACGAACCACCTCAGATACTTTTGAAGTTAGGTGGGAAGACAAGCAAGCAGCCCCAGTCTCTGTGCCTCTGTGCGAGCAGTGCCATGGGCAGATGAGGCTGAGCAACAGCTTTCCAGGCTAGCTCTTTCTGGCTGCGAACTATATGCAGATGTTCGCACTTTCTGAGCAGGGCTGCCGCAGGCCATCGTCACGAACCACCTCAGATACTATTGAAGTTAGGTGGCAAGACAAGCAAGCAGCCCCAGTCTCTGTGCCTCTGTGCGAGCAGTGGCATGGGCAGATGAGGCTGAGCAACAGCTTTCCAGGCTAGCTCTTTCTGGCTGCGAGCTATCTGCAGACGTTCGCATTTTCGGAGCAGGGCTGTTGGAGGCCCCATGCACAGACCGCAAAACTACGTTTGAAGTTTGAGGTGGTAAGACAAGCAAGCAGCCCCAGTCTCTGTGCCTCTGCACGAGCAGTGCCATGGGCACATGAGGCTGAGAAACAGCTTTCCAGGCTAGCTCTTTCTGCCTGCGAGCTATCTGCAGACGTTCGCATTTTCGCAACAGGGCTGCCGGAGGCCCCACGCACAGACCCCAAAATTACGTTTGAAGTTTGAGGTGGCAAGACAAGCAAGCAGCCCCAGTATTTCTGGCTCTGTGTGGGCAGTGCCATGGGCAGAGGAGGCTGAGCAAGAGCTTTCCAGGCTAGCTCTTTATGCCTGCGAGCCATCTGCAGACGTTCGCATTTTAAGAGCAGGACTGGCGGAGGAGCCCGGCACCAAACACCTAAGCTACGTTTCAAGATTGAGGGGGCAAGATAAGCAAGCAGCCCCAGTCTCTCTGCCTCTGTGCGAGCAGTGCCATGGGCAGATGAGGCTGAGCAACAGTTTTCCAGGCTAGCTAATTCTGGCTGTGAGCTATCTGCAGATGTTAGCATTGTAGGAGCAGCGCTGCCGGAGCCCCCCTGCACGGGCTCAGAAAGCTACGTTTTAAGTTTGAGGTGGCAAGACAAGCAAGCAGCCCCAGTCTCTGTGCCTCTGTGAGAGCGGTGCCATGGGCAGATGAGGCTAAGCAACAGCTTTCCAGGCTAGCTCTTTCTGCCTGCGAGCTATCTACAGACGTTCGCATTTTGGAAGCAGGGTTGCCGGAGGCCCCCTGCACGGAACCCAAAAGCTACATTTGAAGTTTGAGGTGGCAAGACAAGCAAGCAGCCCCAGTCTCTTTGCCTCTGTGCGAGCAGTGCCATGGGCAGATGAGGCTGAGCAACAGCTTTCCAAGCTAAATATTTCTTCCTGCGAGCTATCTGCAGATATTCGCATTGTCGGAGCAGGGCTGTCGGAGGCCCCCAGCACGGACACCCAAATCTACGTTTGAAGTTTGAGGGGGCAAGACAAGCAAGCAGCCCCAGTCTCTGTGCCTCGGTGCGAGCAGTGCCATGGGCAGATGAGGCTGACCAACAGCTTTCCAAGCTAAATGTTTCTGCCTGCGAGCTATCTGCAGACGTTCGCATTGTCGGACCAGGCCTTCCGGAGGCGCCGGGCACGGACCACCTAAGCTACGTTTGAAGTTTGAGGTGGTAAGACAAGCAAGCAGTCCCAGTCTCTGTGCCTTGGTGCGAGCAGTGCCATGGGCAGATGAGGCTGAGCAACAGCTTTCCAGGCTAGCTCTTTCTGGCTGCGAGCTATATGCAGATGTTCGCATTTTCAGAGCAGGGCTGCCGCAGGCCATCGTCACGAACCACCTCAGATACTTTTGAAGTTAGGTGGGAAGACAAGCAAGCAGCCCCAGTCTCTGTGCCTCTGTGCGAGCAGTGCCATGGGCAGATGAGGCTGAGCAACAGCTTTCCAGGCTAGCTCTTTCTGGCTGCGAGCTATATGCAGATGTTCGCATTTTCAGAGCAGGGCTGCCGCAGGCCATCGTCACGAACCACCTCAGATACTATTGAAGTTAGGTGGCAAGACAAGCAAGCAGCCCCAGTCTCTGTGCCTCTGTGCGAGCAGTGCCATGGGCAGATGAGGCTGAGCAACAGCTTTCCAGGCTAGCTCTTTCTGGCTGCGAGCTATCTGCAGACGTTCGCATTTGCAGAGCAGGGCTGTTGGAGGCCCCATGCACAGACCGCAAAACTACGTTTGAAGTTTGAGGTGGCAAGACAAGCAAGCAGCTCCAGTCTCTGTGCCTTTTTGCGAGCAGTGCCATGGGCAGATGAGGCTGAGCAACAGCTTTCCAGGCTAGCTCTTTCTGTCTGCGATCTATCTGCAGACATTCGCGTTTTTGGAGCAGGGCTGCTGGAGGCCCCATGCACAGACCCCAAAAACTACGTTTGAAGTTTGAGGGGACAAGACAAGCAAGCAGCCCCAGTCTCTGTGCCTCCGTGCGAGCAGTGCCATGGGCAGATGAGGCTGAGCAACAGCTTTCCAATCTAAATGTTTCTGCCTGCGAGCTATCTGCAGACGTTCGCATTGTCGGACCAGGCCTGCCGGAGGCGCCGGTTACGGACCACCTAAGCTATGTTTGAATTTTGAGGTGGTAAGAGAAGCAAGCAGCCCCAGTCTCTGTGCCTCTGTGCGAGCAGTGCCATGGGCAGATGAGGCTGAGCAACAGCTTTCCAAGCTAAATATTTCTTCCTGCGAGCTATCTGCAGATATTCGCATTGTCGGAGCAGGGCTGTCGGAGGCCCCCAGCACGGACACCCAAATCTACGTTTGAAGTTTGAGGGGGCAAGACAAGCAAGCAGCCCCAGTCTCTGTGCCTCTGTGTGAGCAGTGCCATGGGCAGATGAGGCTGAGCAACAGCTTTCCAGGCTAGCTCTTTCTGGCTGCGAGCTATATGCAGATGTTCGCATTTTCAGAGCAGGGCTGCCGCAGGCCATCGTCACGAACCACCTCAGATACTTTTGAAGTTAGGTGGCAAGACAAGCAAGCAGCCCCAGTCTCTGTGCCTCTGTGTGATCAGTGCCATGGGCAGATGAGGCTGAGCAACAGCTTTCCAGGCTAGCTCTTTCTGGCTGCGAGCTATCTGCAGACGTTCGCATTTGCAGAGCAGGGCTGTTGGAGGCCCCATGCACAGACCGCAAAACTACGTTTGAAGTTTGAGGTGGCAAGACAAGCAAGCAGCTCCAGTCTCTGTGCCTTTTTGCGAGCAGTGCCATGGGCAGATGAGGCTGAGCAACAGCTTTCCAGGCTAGCTCTTTCTGTCTGCGATCTATCTGCAGACATTCGCGTTTTTGGAGCAGGGCTGCTGGAGGCCCCATGCACAGACCCCAAAAACTACGTTTGAAGTTTGAGGTGCCAAGACAAGCAAGCAGCCCCAGTCTCTGTGCCTCCGTGCGAGCAGTGCCATGGGCAGATGAGGCTGAGCAACAGCTTTCCAATCTAAATGTTTCTACCTGCGAGCTATCTGCAGACGTTCGCATTGTCGGACCAGGCCTGCCGGAGGCGCCGGGTACGGACCACCTAAGCTATGTTTGAAGTTTGAGGTGGTAAGACAAGCAAGCAGCCCCAGTATTTCTGGCTCTGTGTGGGCAGTGCCATGGGCACATGAGGCTGAGCAAGAGCTTTCCAGGCTAGCTCTTTCTGGCTGCGAGCTATCTGCAGACTTTCGCATTTTAAGAGCAGGACTGGCGGAGGAGCCCGGCACCAAACACCTAAGCTACGTTTCAAGATTGAGGGGGCAAGATAAGCAAGCAGCCCCAGTCTCTGTGCCTCTGTGCGAGCAGTGCCATGGGCAGATGAGGCTGAGCAACAGTTTTCCAGGCTAGCTAATTCTGGCTGTGAGCTATCTGCAGATGTTAGCATTGTAGGAGCAGCGCTGCCGGAGCCCCCCTGCACGGGCTCAGAAAGCTACGTTTTAAGTTTGAGGTGGCAAGACAAGCAAGCAGCCCCAGTCTCTGTGCCTCTGTGAGAGCGGTGCCATGGGCAGATGAGGCTAAGCAACAGCTTTCCAGGCTAGCTCTTTCTGCCTGCGAGCTATCTACAGACGTTCGCATTTTGGAAGCAGGGTTGCCGGAGGCCCCCTGCACGGAACCCAAAAGCTACATTTGAAGTTTGAGGTGGCAAGACAAGCAAGCAGCCCCAGTCTCTTTGCCTCTGTGCGAGCAGTGCCATGGGCAGATGAGGCTGAGCAACAGCTTTCCAAGCTAAATATTTCTTCCTGCGAGCTATCTGCAGATATTCGCATTGTCGGAGCAGGGCTGTCGGAGGCCCCCAGCACGGACACCCAAATCTACGTTTGAAGTTTGAGGGGGCAAGACAAGCAAGCAGCCCCAGTCTCTGTGCCTCGGTGCGAGCAGTGCCATGGGCAGATGAGGCTGACCAACAGCTTTCCAAGCTAAATGTTTCTGCCTGCGAGCTATCTGCAGACGTTCGCATTGTCGGACCAGGCCTTCCGGAGGCGCCGGGCACGGACCACCTAAGCTACGTTTGAAGTTTGAGGTGGTAAGACAAGCAAGCAGTCCCAGTCTCTGTGCCTTGGTGCGAGCAGTGCCATGGGCAGATGAGGCTGAGCAACAGCTTTCCAGGCTAGCTCTTTCTGGCTGCGAGCTATATGCAGATGTTCGCATTTTCAGAGCAGGGCTGCCGCAGGCCATCGTCACGAACCACCTCAGATACTTTTGAAGTTAGGTGGGAAGACAAGCAAGCAGCCCCAGTCTCTGTGCCTCTGTGCGAGCAGTGCCATGGGCAGATGAGGCTGAGCAACAGCTTTCCAGGCTAGCTCTTTCTGGCTGCGAGCTATATGCAGATGTTCGCATTTTCAGAGCAGGGCTGCCGCAGACCATCGTCACGAACCACCTCAGATACTATTGAAGTTAGGTGGCAAGACAAGCAAGCAGCCCCAGTCTCTGTGCCTCTGTGCGAGCAGTGCCATGGGCAGATGAGGCTGAGCAACAGCTTTCCAGGCTAGCTCTTTCTGGCTGCGAGCTATCTGCAGACGTTCGCATTTGCAGAGCAGGGCTGTTGGAGGCCCCATGCACAGACCGCAAAACTACGTTTGAAGTTTGAGGTGGCAAGACAAGCAAGCAGCTCCAGTCTCTGTGCCTTTTTGCGAGCAGTGCCATGGGCAGATGAGGCTGAGCAACAGCTTTCCAGGCTAGCTCTTTCTGTCTGCGATCTATCTGCAGACATTCGCGTTTTTGGAGCAGGGCTGCTGGAGGCCCCATGCACAGACCCCAAAAACTACGTTTGAAGTTTGAGGGGGCAAGACAAGCAAGCAGCCCCAGTCTCTGTGCCTCTGTGTGAGCAGTGCCATGGGCAGATGAGGCTGAGCAACAGCTTTCCAGGCTAGCTCTTTCTGGCTGCGAGCTATATGCAGATGTTCGCATTTTCAGAGCAGGGCTGCCGCAGGCCATCGTCACGAACCACCTCAGATACTTTTGAAGTTAGGTGGCAAGACAAGCAAGCAGCCCCAGTCTCTCTGCCTCTGTGTGAGCAGTGCCATGGGCACATGAGGCTGAGCAAGAGCTTTCCAGGCTAGCTCTTTCTGGCTGCGAGCCATCTGCAGACGTTCGCATTTTAAGAGCAGGACTGGCGGAGGAGCCCGGCACCAAACACCTAAGCTACGTTTCAAGATTGAGGGGGCAAGATAAGCAAGCAGCCCCAGTCTCTGTGCCTCTGTGCGAGCAGTGCCATGGGCAGATGAGGCTGAGCAACAGTTTTCCAGGCTAGCTAATTCTGGCTGTGAGCTATCTGCAGATGTTAGCATTGTAGGAGCAGCGCTGCCGGAGCCCCCCTGCACGGGCTCAGAAAGCTACGTTTTAAGTTTGAGGTGGCAAGACAAGCAAGCAGCCCCAGTCTCTGTGCCTCTGTGAGAGCGGTGCCATGGGCAGATGAGGCTAAGCAACAGCTTTCCAGGCTAGCTCTTTCTGCCTGCGAGCTATCTACAGACGTTCGCATTTTGGAAGCAGGGTTGCCGGAGGCCCCCTGCACGGAACCCAAAAGCTACATTTGAAGTTTGAGGTGGCAAGACAAGCAAGCAGCCCCAGTCTCTTTGCCTCTGTGCGAGCAGTGCCATGGGCAGATGAGGCTGAGCAACAGCTTTCCAAGCTAAATATTTCTTCCTGCGAGCTATCTGCAGATATTCGCATTGTCGGAGCAGGGCTGTCGGAGGCCCCCAGCACGGACACCCAAATCTACGTTTGAAGTTTGAGGGGGCAAGACAAGCAAGCAGCCCCAGTCTCTGTGCCTCGGTGCGAGCAGTGCCATGGGCAGATGAGGCTGACCAACAGCTTTCCAAGCTAAATGTTTCTGCCTGCGAGCTATCTGCAGACGTTCGCATTGTCGGACCAGGCCTTCCGGAGGCGCCGGGCACGGACCACCTAAGCTACGTTTGAAGTTTGAGGTGGTAAGACAAGCAAGCAGTCCCAGTCTCTGTGCCTTGGTGCGAGCAGTGCCATGGGCAGATGAGGCTGAGCAACAGCTTTCCAGGCTAGCTCTTTCTGGCTGCGAGCTATATGCAGATGTTCGCATTTTCAGAGCAGGGCTGCCGCAGGCCATCGTCACGAACCACCTCAGATACTTTTGAAGTTAGGTGGGAAGACAAGCAAGCAGCCCCAGTCTCTGTGCCTCTGTGCGAGCAGTGCCATGGGCAGATGAGGCTGAGCAACAGCTTTCCAGGCTAGCTCTTTCTGGCTGCGAGCTATATGCAGATGTTCGCATTTTAAGAGCAGGGCTGCCGCAGGCCATCGTCACGAACCACCTCAGATACTATTGAAGTTAGGTGGCAAGACAAGCAAGCAGCCCCAGTCTCTGTGCCTCTGTGCGAGCAGTGCCATGGGCAGATGAGGCTGAGCAACAGCTTTCCAGGCTAGCTCTTTCTGGCTGCGAGCTATCTGCAGACGTTCGCATTTGCAGAGCAGGGCTGTTGGAGGCCCCATGCACAGACCGCAAAACTACGTTTGAAGTTTGAGGTGGCAAGACAAGCAAGCAGCTCCAGTCTCTGTGCCTTTTTGCGAGCAGTGCCATGGGCAGATGAGGCTGAGCAACAGCTTTCCAGGCTAGCTCTTTCTGTCTGCGATCTATCTGCAGACATTCGCGTTTTTGGAGCAGGGCTGCTGGAGGCCCCATGCACAGACCCCAAAAACTACGTTTGAAGTTTGAGGGGGCAAGACAAGCAAGCAGCCCCAGTCTCTGTGCCTCCGTGCGAGCAGTGCCATGGGCAGATGAGGCTGAGCAACAGCTTTCCAATCTAAATGTTTCTGCCTGCGAGCTATCTGCAGACGTTCGCATTGTCGGACCAGGCCTGCCGGAGGCGCCGGTTACGGACCACCTAAGCTATGTTTGAATTTTGAGGTGGTAAGAGAAGCAAGCAGCCCCAGTCTCTGTGCCTCTGTGCGAGCAGTGCCATGGGCAGATGAGGCTGAGCAACAGCTTTCCAAGCTAAATATTTCTTCCTGCGAGCTATCTGCAGATATTCGCATTGTCGGAGCAGGGCTGTCGAAGGCCCCCAGCACGGACACCCAAATCTACGTTTGAAGTTTGAGGGGGCAAGACAAGCAAGCAGCCCCAGTCTCTGTGCCTCTGTGTGAGCAGTGCCATGGGCAGATGAGGCTGAGCAACAGCTTTCCAGGCTAGCTCTTTCTGGCTGCGAGCTATATGCAGATGTTCGCATTTTCAGAGCAGGGCTGCCGCAGGCCATCGTCACGAACCACCTCAGATACTTTTGAAGTTAGGTGGCAAGACAAGCAAGCAGCCCCAGTCTCTGTGCCTCTGTGCGAGCAGTGCCATGGGCAGATGAGGCTGAGCAACAGCTTTCCAGGCTAGCTCTTTCTGGCTGCGAGCTATCTGCAGACATTCGCGTTTTTGGAGCAGGGCTGCTGGACGCCCCATGCACAGACCCCAAAAACTACGTTTGAAGTTTGAGGTGCCAAGACAAGCAAGCAGCCCCAGTCTCTGTGCCTCCGTGCGAGCAGTGCCATGGGCAGATGAGGCTGAGCAACAGCTTTCCAATCTAAATGTTTCTACCTGCGAGCTATCTGCAGACGTTCGCATTGTCGGACCAGGCCTGCCGGAGGCGCCGGGTACGGACCACCTAAGCTATGATTGAAGTTTGAGGTGGTAAGACAAGCAAGCAGCCCCAGTATTTCTGGCTCTGTGTGGGCAGTGCCATGGGCAGATGAGGCTGAGCAACAGCTTTCCAGGCTAGCTCTTTCTGGCTGCGAGCTATCTGCAGACTTTCGCATTTTAAGAGCAGGACTGGCGGAGGAGCCCGGCACCAAACACCAAAGCTACGTTTGAAGATTGAGGGGGCAAGACAAGCAAGCAGTCCCAGTCTCTGTGCCTCTGTGCGAGCAGTGCCATGGGCAGATGAGGCTGAGCAACAGCTTTCCAGGCTAGCTCTTTCTGCCTGCGAGCTATCTGCAGACGTTCGCATTTTCGGAGCAGGGCTGTTGGAGGCCCCATGCACAGACCGCAAAACTACGTTTGAAGTTTGAGGTGGTAAGACAAGCAAGAAGCCCCAGTCTCTGTGCCTCTGCACGAGCAGTGCCATGGGCACATGAGGCTGAGAAACAGCTTTCCAGGCTAGCTCTTTCTGCCTGCGAGCTATCTGCAGACGTTCGCATTTTCGCAACAGGGCTGCCGGAGGCCCCACGCACAGACACCAAAATTACGTTTGAAGTTTGAGGTGGCAAGACAAGCAAGCAGCCCCAGTATTTCTGGCTCTGTGTGGGCAGTGCCATGGGCAGAGGAGGCTGAGCAACAGCTTTCCAGGCTAGCTCTTTATGCCTGCGAGCCATCTGCAGACGTTCGCATTTTAAGAGCAGGACTGGCGGAGGAGCCCGGCACCAAACACCTAAGCTACGTTTCAAGATTGAGGGGGCAAGATAAGCAAGCAGCCCCAGTCTCTGTGCCTCTGTGCGAGCAGTGCCATGGGCAGATGAGGCTGAGCAACAGTTTTCCAGGCTAGCTAATTCTGGCTGTGAGCTATCTGCAGATGTTAGCATTGTAGGAGCAGTGCTGCCGGAGCCCCCCTGCACGGACTCCCAAAGCTACGTTTTAAGTTTGAGGTGGCAAGACAAGCAAGCAGCCCCAGTCTCTGTGCCTCTGTGAGAGCGGTGCCATGGGCAGATGAGGCTAAGCAACAGCTTTCCAGGCTAGCTCTTTCTGACTGCGAGCTATCTACAGACGTTCGCATTTGTAAGCAGGGTTGCCGGAGGCCCCCTGCACGGAACCCAAAAGCTACATTTGAAGTTTGAGGTGGCAAGACAAGCAAGCAGCCCCAGTCTCTTTGCCTCTGTGCGAGAAGTGCCATGGGCAGATGAGGCTGAGCAACAGCTTTCCAAGCTAAATATTTCTTCCTGCGAGCTATCTGCAGATATTCGCATTGTCGGAGCAGGGCTGTCGGAGGCCCCCAGCATGGACACCCAAATCTACGTTTGAAGTTTGAGGGGGCAAGACAAGCAAGCAGCCCCAGTCTCTGTGCCTCGGTGCGAGCAGTGCCATGGGCAGATGAGGCTGACCAACAGCTTTCCAAGCTAAATGTTTCTGCCTGCGAGCTATCTGCAGACGTTCGCATTGTCGGACCAGGCCTTCCGGAGGCGCCGGGCACGGACCACCTAAGCTACGTTTGAAGTTTGAGGTGGTAAGACAAGCAAGCAGTCCCAGTCTCTGTGCCTCCGTGCGAGCAGTGCCATGGGCAGATGAGGCTGAGCAACAGCTTTCCAGGCTAGCTCTTTCTGGCTGCGAGCTATATGCAGATGTTCGCATTTTCAGAGCAGGGCTGCCGCAGGCCATCGTCACGAACCACCTCAGATACTTTTGAAGTTAGGTGGCAAGACAAGCAAGCAGCCCCAGTCTCTGTGCCTCTGTGCGAGCAGTGCCATGGGCAGATGAGGCTGAGCAACAGCTTTCCAGGCTAGCTCTTTCTGCCTGCGAGCTATCTGCAGATGTTCGCATTTTCAGAGCAGGGCTGCCGCAGGCCATCGTCACGAACCACCTCAGGTACTATTGAAGTTTGGTGGCAAGACAAGCAAGCAGCCCCAGTCTCTGTGCCTCTGTGCGAGCAGTGCCATGGGCAGATGAGGCTGAGCAACAGCTTTCCAGGCTAGCTCTTTCTGTCTGCGATCTATCTGCAGACATTCGCGTTTTTAGAGCAGGGCTGCTGGAGGCCCCATGCACAGACCCCAAAAACGACGTTTGAAGTTTGAGGGGGCAAGACAAGCAAGCAGCCCCAGTCTCTGTGCCTCCGTGCGAGCAGTGCCATGGGCAGATGAGGCTGAGCAACAGCTTTCCAATCTAAATGTTTCTGCCTGCGAGCTATCTGCAGACGTTCGCATTGTCGGACCAGGCCTGCCGGAGGCGCCGGGTACGGACCACCTAAGCTATGTTTGAATTTTGAGGTGGTAAGACAAGCAAGCAGCCCCAGTCTCTGTGCCTCTGTGCGAGCAGTGCCATGGGCAGATGAGGCTGAGCAACAGCTTTCCAAGCTAAATATTTCTTCCTGCGAGCTATCTGCAGATATTCGCATTGTCGGAGCAGGGCTGTCGGAGGCCCCCAGCAAGGACACCCAAATCTACGTTTGAAGTTTGAGGGAGCAAGACAAGCAAGCAGCCCCAGTCTCTGTGCCTCTGTGCGAGCAGTGCCATGGGCAGATGAGGCTGAGCAACAGCTTTCCAGGCTAGCTCTTTCTGGCTGCGAGCTATCTGCAGACGTTCGCATTTGCAGAGCAGGGCTGTTGGAGGCCCCATGCACAGACCGCAAAACTACGTTTGAAGTTTGAGGTGGCAAGACAAGCAAGCAGCTCCAGTCTCTGTGCCTTTTTGCGAGCAGTGCCATGGGCAGATGAGGCTGAGCAACAGCTTTCCAGGCTAGCTCTTTCTGTCTGCGATCTATCTGCAGACATTCGCGTTTTTGGAGCAGGGCTGCTGGAGGCCCCATGCACAGACCCCAAAAACTACGTTTGAAGTTTGATGTGCCAAGACAAGCAAGTAGCCCCAGTCTCTGTGCCTCCGTGCGAGCAGTGCCATGGGCAGATGAGGCTGAGCAACAGCTTTCCAATCTAAATGTTTCTGCCTGCGAGCTATCTGCAGACGTTCGCATTGTCGGACCAGGCCTGCCGGAGGCGCCGGGTACGGACCACCTAAGCTACGTTTGAATTTTGAGGTGGTAAGACAAGCAAGCAGCCCCAGTCTCTGTGCCTCTGTGCGAGCAGTGCCATGGGCAGATGAGGCTGAGCAACAGCTTTCCAAGCTAAATATTTCTTCCTGCGAGCTATCTGCAGATATTCGCATTGTCGGAGCAGGGCTGTCGGAGGCCCCCAGCACGGACACCCAAATCTACGTTTGAAGTTTGAGGGGGCAAGACAAGCAAGCAGCCCCAGTCTCTGTGCCTCTGTGCGAGCAGTGCCATGGGCAGATGAGGCTGAGCAACAGCTTTCCAGGCTAGCTCTTTCTGGCTGCGAGCTATCTGCAGACGTTCGCATTTGCAGAGCAGGGCTGTTGGAGGCCCCATGCACAGACCGCAAAACTACGTTTGAAGTTTGAGGTGGCAAGACAAGCAAGCAGCTCCAGTCTCTGTGCCTTTTTGCGAGCAGTGCCATGGGCAGATGAGGCTGAGCAACAGCTTTCCAGGCTAGCTCTTTCTGTCTGCGATCTATCTGCAGACATTCGCGTTTTTGGAGCAGGGCTGCTGGACGCCCCATGCACAGACCCCAAAAACTACGTTTGAAGTTTGATTTGCCAAGACAAGCAAGTAGCCCCAGTCTCTGTGCCTCCGTGCGAGCAGTGCCATGGGCAGATGAGGCTGAGCAACAGCTTTCCAATCTAAATGTTTCTACCTGCGAGCTATCTGCAGACGTTCGCATTGTCGGACCAGGCATGCCGGAGGCGCCGGGTACGGACCACCTAAGCTATGTTTGAAGTTTGAGGTGGTAAGACAAGCAAGCAGCCCCAGTCTCTGTGCCTCTGTGCGAGCAGTGCCATGGGCACATGAGGCTGAGCAAGAGCTTTCCAGGCTAGCTCTTTCTGGCTGCGAGCTATCTGCAGACTTTCGCATTTTAAGAGCAGGACTGGCACAGGAGCCCGGCACCAAACACCAAAGATACGTTTGAAGATTGAGGGGGTAAGACAAGCAAGCAGCCCCAGTCTCTGTGCCTCTGTGCGAGCAGTGGCATGGGCAGATAAGGCTGAGCAACAGCTTTCCAGGCTAGCTCTTTCTGCCTGCGAGCTATCTGCAGACGTTCGCATTTTCGGAGCAGGGCTGTTGGAGGCCCCATGCACAGACCGCAAAACTACGTTTGAAGTTTGAAGTGGTAAAACAAGCAAGCAGCCCCAGTCTCTGTGCCTCTGCACGAGCAGTGCCATGGGCACATGAGGCTGAGCAAGAGCTTTCCAGGCTGGCTCTTTCTGCCTGCGAGCTATCTGCAGACGTTCGCATTTTCGCAACAGGGCTGCCAGAGGCCCCACGCACAGACCCCAAAATTACGTTTGAAGTTTGAGGTGGTAAGACAAGCAAGCAGCCCCAGTATTTCTGGCTCTGTGTCGGCAGTGCCATGGGCAGAGGAGGCTGAGCAACAGCTTTCCATGCTAGCTCTTTATGCCTGCGAGCCATCTGCAGACGTTCGCATTTTAAGAGCAGGACTGTCGGAGGAGCCCGGCACCAAACACCTAAGCTACGTTTCAAGATTGAGGGGGCAAGATAAGCAAGCAGCCCCAGTCTCTGTGCCTCTGTGCGAGCAGTGCCATGGGCAGATGAGGCTGAGCAACAGTTTTCCAGGCTAGATAATTCTGGCTGTGAGCTATCTGCAGATGTTAGCATTGTAGGAGCAGCGCTGCCGGAGCCCCCCTGCACGGACTCCCAAAGCTACGTTTTAAGTTTGAGGTGGCAAGACAAGCAAGCAGCCCCAGTCTGTGTGCCTCTGTGCGAGCGGTGCCATGGGCAGATGAGGCTAAGCAACAGCTTTCCAGGCTAGCTCTTTCTGACTGCGAGCTATCTACAGACGTTCGCATTTTGGGAGCAGGGTTGCCGGAGGCCCCCTGCACGGACCCCGAAAGCTACATTTGAAGTTTGAGGTGGCAAGACAAGCAAGCAGCCCCAGTCTCTTTGCCTCTGTGCGAGCAGTGCCATGGGCAAATGAGGCTGAGCAACAGCCTTCCAAGCTAAATATTTCTTCCTGCGAGCTATCTGCAGATATTCGCATTGTCGGAGAAGGGCTGTCGGAGGCCCCCAGCACGGACACCGAAATATACGTTTGAAGTTTGAGGGGGCAAGACAAGCAAGCAGCCCCAGTCTCTGTGCCTCGGTGCGAGCAGTGCCATGGGCAGATGAGGCTGACCAACAGCTTTCCAAGCTAAATGTTTCTGCCTGCGAGCTATCTGCAGACGTTCGCATTGTCGGACCAGGCCTGCCGGAGGCGCCGGGTACGGACCACCTAAGCTACGTTTGAATTTTGAGGTGGTAAGACAAGCAAGCAGCCCCAGTCTCTGTGCCTCTGTGCGAGCAGTGCCATGGGCAGATGAGGCTGAGCAACAGCTTTCCAGGCTAGCTCTTTCTGGCTGCGAGCTATCTGCAGACATTCGCGTTTTTGGAGCAGGGCTGCTGGACGCCCCATGCACAGACCCCAAAAACTACGTTTGAAGTTTGAGGTGCCAAGACAAGCAAGCAGCCCCAGTCTCTGTGCCTCCGTGCGAGCAGTGCCATGGGCAGATGAGGCTGAGCAACAGCTTTCCAATCTAAATGTTTCTACCTGCGAGCTATCTGCAGACGTTCGCATTGTCGGACCAGGCCTGCCGGAGGCGCCGGGTACGGACCACCTAAGCTATGATTGAAGTTTGAGGTGGTAAGACAAGCAAGCAGCCCCAGTATTTCTGGCTCTGTGTGGGCAGTGCCATGGGCAGATGAGGCTGAGCAACAGCTTTCCAGGCTAGCTCTTTCTGGCTGCGAGCTATCTGCAGACTTTCGCATTTTAAGAGCAGGACTGGCGGAGGAGCCCGGCACCAAACACCAAAGCTACGTTTGAAGATTGAGGGGGCAAGACAAGCAAGCAGTCCCAGTCTCTGTGCCTCTGTGCGAGCAGTGCCATGGGCAGATGAGGCTGAGCAACAGCTTTCCAGGCTAGCTCTTTCTGCCTGCGAGCTATCTGCAGACGTTCGCATTTTCGGAGCAGGGCTGTTGGAGGCCCCATGCACAGACCGCAAAACTACGTTTGAAGTTTGAGGTGGTAAGACAAGCAAGAAGCCCCAGTCTCTGTGCCTCTGCACGAGCAGTGCCATGGGCACATGAGGCTGAGAAACAGCTTTCCAGGCTAGCTCTTTCTGCCTGCGAGCTATCTGCAGACGTTCGCATTTTCGCAACAGGGCTGCCGGAGGCCCCACGCACAGACACCAAAATTACGTTTGAAGTTTGAGGTGGCAAGACAAGCAAGCAGCCCCAGTATTTCTGGCTCTGTGTGGGCAGTGCCATGGGCAGAGGAGGCTGAGCAACAGCTTTCCAGGCTAGCTCTTTATGCCTGCGAGCCATCTGCAGACGTTCGCATTTTAAGAGCAGGACTGGCGGAGGAGCCCGGCACCAAACACCTAAGCTACGTTTCAAGATTGAGGGGGCAAGATAAGCAAGCAGCCCCAGTCTCTGTGCCTCTGTGCGAGCAGTGCCATGGGCAGATGAGGCTGAGCAACAGTTTTCCAGGCTAGCTAATTCTGGCTGTGAGCTATCTGCAGATGTTAGCATTGTAGGAGCAGTGCTGCCGGAGCCCCCCTGCACGGACTCCCAAAGCTACGTTTTAAGTTTGAGGTGGCAAGACAAGCAAGCAGCCCCAGTCTCTGTGCCTCTGTGAGAGCGGTGCCATGGGCAGATGAGGCTAAGCAACAGCTTTCCAGGCTAGCTCTTTCTGACTGCGAGCTATCTACAGACGTTCGCATTTGTAAGCAGGGTTGCCGGAGGCCCCCTGCACGGAACCCAAAAGCTACATTTGAAGTTTGAGGTGGCAAGACAAGCAAGCAGCCCCAGTCTCTTTGCCTCTGTGCGAGAAGTGCCATGGGCAGATGAGGCTGAGCAACAGCTTTCCAAGCTAAATATTTCTTCCTGCGAGCTATCTGCAGATATTCGCATTGTCGGAGCAGGGCTGTCGGAGGCCCCCAGCATGGACACCCAAATCTACGTTTGAAGTTTGAGGGGGCAAGACAAGCAAGCAGCCCCAGTCTCTGTGCCTCGGTGCGAGCAGTGCCATGGGCAGATGAGGCTGACCAACAGCTTTCCAAGCTAAATGTTTCTGCCTGCGAGCTATCTGCAGACGTTCGCATTGTCGGACCAGGCCTTCCGGAGGCGCCGGGCACGGACCACCTAAGCTACGTTTGAAGTTTGAGGTGGTAAGACAAGCAAGCAGTCCCAGTCTCTGTGCCTCCGTGCGAGCAGTGCCATGGGCAGATGAGGCTGAGCAACAGCTTTCCAGGCTAGCTCTTTCTGGCTGCGAGCTATATGCAGATGTTCGCATTTTCAGAGCAGGGCTGCCGCAGGCCATCGTCACGAACCACCTCAGATACTTTTGAAGTTAGGTGGCAAGACAAGCAAGCAGCCCCAGTCTCTGTGCCTCTGTGCGAGCAGTGCCATGGGCAGATGAGGCTGAGCAACAGCTTTCCAGGCTAGCTCTTTCTGCCTGCGAGCTATCTGCAGATGTTCGCATTTTCAGAGCAGGGCTGCCGCAGGCCATCGTCACGAACCACCTCAGGTACTATTGAAGTTTGGTGGCAAGACAAGCAAGCAGCCCCAGTCTCTGTGCCTCTGTGCGAGCAGTGCCATGGGCAGATGAGGCTGAGCAACAGCTTTCCAGGCTAGCTCTTTCTGTCTGCGATCTATCTGCAGACATTCGCGTTTTTAGAGCAGGGCTGCTGGAGGCCCCATGCACAGACCCCAAAAACGACGTTTGAAGTTTGAGGGGGCAAGACAAGCAAGCAGCCCCAGTCTCTGTGCCTCCGTGCGAGCAGTGCCATGGGCAGATGAGGCTGAGCAACAGCTTTCCAATCTAAATGTTTCTGCCTGCGAGCTATCTGCAGACGTTCGCATTGTCGGACCAGGCCTGCCGGAGGCGCCGGGTACGGACCACCTAAGCTATGTTTGAATTTTGAGGTGGTAAGACAAGCAAGCAGCCCCAGTCTCTGTGCCTCTGTGCGAGCAGTGCCATGGGCAGATGAGGCTGAGCAACAGCTTTCCAAGCTAAATATTTCTTCCTGCGAGCTATCTGCAGATATTCGCATTGTCGGAGCAGGGCTGTCGGAGGCCCCCAGCAAGGACACCCAAATCTACGTTTGAAGTTTGAGGGAGCAAGACAAGCAAGCAGCCCCAGTCTCTGTGCCTCTGTGCGAGCAGTGCCATGGGCAGATGAGGCTGAGCAACAGCTTTCCAGGCTAGCTCTTTCTGGCTGCGAGCTATCTGCAGACGTTCGCATTTGCAGAGCAGGGCTGTTGGAGGCCCCATGCACAGACCGCAAAACTACGTTTGAAGTTTGAGGTGGCAAGACAAGCAAGCAGCTCCAGTCTCTGTGCCTTTTTGCGAGCAGTGCCATGGGCAGATGAGGCTGAGCAACAGCTTTCCAGGCTAGCTCTTTCTGTCTGCGATCTATCTGCAGACATTCGCGTTTTTGGAGCAGGGCTGCTGGAGGCCCCATGCACAGACCCCAAAAACTACGTTTGAAGTTTGATGTGCCAAGACAAGCAAGTAGCCCCAGTCTCTGTGCCTCCGTGCGAGCAGTGCCATGGGCAGATGAGGCTGAGCAACAGCTTTCCAATCTAAATGTTTCTGCCTGCGAGCTATCTGCAGACGTTCGCATTGTCGGACCAGGCCTGCCGGAGGCGCCGGGTACGGACCACCTAAGCTACGTTTGAATTTTGAGGTGGTAAGACAAGCAAGCAGCCCCAGTCTCTGTGCCTCTGTGCGAGCAGTGCCATGGGCAGATGAGGCTGAGCAACAGCTTTCCAAGCTAAATATTTCTTCCTGCGAGCTATCTGCAGATATTCGCATTGTCGGAGCAGGGCTGTCGGAGGCCCCCAGCACGGACACCCAAATCTACGTTTGAAGTTTGAGGGGGCAAGACAAGCAAGCAGCCCCAGTCTCTGTGCCTCTGTGCGAGCAGTGCCATGGGCAGATGAGGCTGAGCAACAGCTTTCCAGGCTAGCTCTTTCTGGCTGCGAGCTATCTGCAGACGTTCGCATTTGCAGAGCAGGGCTGTTGGAGGCCCCATGCACAGACCGCAAAACTACGTTTGAAGTTTGAGGTGGCAAGACAAGCAAGCAGCTCCAGTCTCTGTGCCTTTTTGCGAGCAGTGCCATGGGCAGATGAGGCTGAGCAACAGCTTTCCAGGCTAGCTCTTTCTGTCTGCGATCTATCTGCAGACATTCGCGTTTTTGGAGCAGGGCTGCTGGACGCCCCATGCACAGACCCCAAAAACTACGTTTGAAGTTTGATTTGCCAAGACAAGCAAGTAGCCCCAGTCTCTGTGCCTCCGTGCGAGCAGTGCCATGGGCAGATGAGGCTGAGTAACAGCTTTCCAATCTAAATGTTTCTACCTGCGAGCTATCTGCAGACGTTCGCATTGTCGGACCAGGCATGCCGGAGGCGCCGGGTACGGACCACCTAAGCTATGTTTGAAGTTTGAGGTGGTAAGACAAGCAAGCAGCCCCAGTCTCTGTGCCTCTGTGCGAGCAGTGCCATGGGCACATGAGGCTGAGCAAGAGCTTTCCAGGCTAGCTCTTTCTGGCTGCGAGCTATCTGCAGACTTTCGCATTTTAAGAGCAGGACTGGCACAGGAGCCCGGCACCAAACACCAAAGATACGTTTGAAGATTGAGGGGGTAAGACAAGCAAGCAGCCCCAGTCTCTGTGCCTCTGTGCGAGCAGTGGCATGGGCAGATAAGGCTGAGCAACAGCTTTCCAGGCTAGCTCTTTCTGCCTGCGAGCTATCTGCAGACGTTCGCATTTTCGGAGCAGGGCTGTTGGAGGCCCCATGCACAGACCGCAAAACTACGTTTGAAGTTTGAAGTGGTAAAACAAGCAAGCAGCCCCAGTCTCTGTGCCTCTGCACGAGCAGTGCCATGGGCACATGAGGCTGAGCAAGAGCTTTCCAGGCTGGCTCTTTCTGCCTGCGAGCTATCTGCAGACGTTCGCATTTTCGCAACAGGGCTGCCAGAGGCCCCACGCACAGACCCCAAAATTACGTTTGAAGTTTGAGGTGGTAAGACAAGCAAGCAGCCCCAGTATTTCTGGCTCTGTGTCGGCAGTGCCATGGGCAGAGGAGGCTGAGCAACAGCTTTCCATGCTAGCTCTTTATGCCTGCGAGCCATCTGCAGACGTTCGCATTTTAAGAGCAGGACTGTCGGAGGAGCCCGGCACCAAACACCTAAGCTACGTTTCAAGATTGAGGGGGCAAGATAAGCAAGCAGCCCCAGTCTCTGTGCCTCTGTGCGAGCAGTGCCATGGGCAGATGAGGCTGAGCAACAGTTTTCCAGGCTAGATAATTCTGGCTGTGAGCTATCTGCAGATGTTAGCATTGTAGGAGCAGCGCTGCCGGAGCCCCCCTGCACGGACTCCCAAAGCTACGTTTTAAGTTTGAGGTGGCAAGACAAGCAAGCAGCCCCAGTCTGTGTGCCTCTGTGCGAGCGGTGCCATGGGCAGATGAGGCTAAGCAACAGCTTTCCAGGCTAGCTCTTTCTGACTGCGAGCTATCTACAGACGTTCGCATTTTGGGAGCAGGGTTGCCGGAGGCCCCCTGCACGGACCCCGAAAGCTACATTTGAAGTTTGAGGTGGCAAGACAAGCAAGCAGCCCCAGTCTCTTTGCCTCTGTGCGAGCAGTGCCATGGGCAAATGAGGCTGAGCAACAGCCTTCCAAGCTAAATATTTCTTCCTGCGAGCTATCTGCAGATATTCGCATTGTCGGAGAAGGGCTGTCGGAGGCCCCCAGCACGGACACCGAAATATACGTTTGAAGTTTGAGGGGGCAAGACAAGCAAGCAGCCCCAGTCTCTGTGCCTCGGTGCGAGCAGTGCCATGGGCAGATGAGGCTGACCAACAGCTTTCCAAGCTAAATGTTTCTGCCTGCGAGCTATCTGCAGACGTTCGCATTGTCGGACCAGGCCTGCCGGAGGCGCCGGGTACGGACCACCTAAGCTACGTTTGAATTTTGAGGTGGTAAGACAAGCAAGCAGCCCCAGTCTCTGTGCCTCTGTGCGAGCAGTGCCATGGGCAGATGAGGCTGAGCAACAGCTTTCCAAGCTAAATATTTCTTCCTGCGAGCTATCTGCAGATATTCGCATTGTCGGAGCAGGGCTGTCGGAGGCCCCCAGCACGGACACCCAAATCTACGTTTGAAGATTGAGGGGGTAAGACAAGCAAGCAGCCCCAGTCTCTGTGCCTCTGTGCGAGCAGTGCCATGGGCAGATGAGGCTGAGCAACAGCTTTCCAGGCTAGCTCTTTCTGGCTGCGAGCTATCTGCAGACGTTCGCATTAGCAGAGCAGGGCTGTTGGAGGCCCCATGCACAGACCGCAAAACTACGTTTGAAGTTTGAGGTGGCAAGACAAGCAAGCAGCTCCAGTCTCTGTGCCTTTTTGCGAGCAGTGCCATGGGCAGATGAGGCTGAGCAACAGCTTTCCAGGCTAGCTCTTTCTGTCTGCGATCTATCTGCAGACATTCGCGTTTTTGGAGCAGGGCTGCTGGAGGCCCCATGCACAGACCCCAAAAACTACGTTTGAAGTTTGATGTGCCAAGACAAGCAAGTAGCCCCAGTCTCTGTGCCTCCGTGCGAGCAGTGCCATGGGCAGATGAGGCTGAGCAACAGCTTTCCAATCTAAATGTTTCTACCTGCGAGCTATCTGCAGACGTTCGCATTGTCGGACCAGGCCTGCCGGAGGCGCCGGGTACGGACCACCTAAGCTATGTTTGAAGTTTGAGGTGGTAAGACAAGCAAGCAGCCCCAGTCTCTGTGCCTCTGTGCGAGCAGTGCCATGGGCAGATGAGGCTGAGCAACAGCTTTCCAGGCTAGCTCTTTCTGGCTGCGAGCTATCTGCAGACTTTCGCATTTTAAGAGCAGGACTGGCAGAGGAGCCCGGCACCAAACACCAAAGATACGTTTGAAGTTTGAGGTGGCAAGACAAGCAAGCAGCTCCAGTCTCTGTGCCTTTTTGCGAGCAGTGCCATGGGCAGATGAGGCTGAGCAACAGCTTCCCAGGCTAGCTCTTTCTGTCTGCGATCTATATGCAGACATTCGCGTTTTTGGAGCAGGGCTGCTGGAGGCCCCATGCACAGACCCCAAAAACTACGTTTGAAGTTTGAGGGGGCAAGACAAGCAAGCAGCCCCAGTCTCTGTGCCTCCGTGCGAGCAGTGCCATGGGCAGATGAGGCTGAGCAACAGCTTTCCAATCTAAATGTTTCTGCCTGCGAGCTATCTGCAGACGTTCGCATTGTCGGACCAGGCCTGCCGGAGGCGCCGGTTACGGACCACCTAAGCTATGTTTGAATTTTGAGGTGGTAAGACAAGCAAGCAGCCCCAGTCTCTGTGCCTCTGTGCGAGCAGTGCCATGGGCAGATGAGGCTGAGCAACAGCTTTCCAAGCTAAATATTTCTTCCTGCGAGCTATCTGCAGATATTCGCATTGTCGGAGCAGGGCTGTCGGAGGCCCCCAGCACGGACACCCAAATCTACGTTTGAAGTTTGAGGGGGCAAGACAAGCAAGCATCCCCAGTCTCTGTGCCTCTGTGTGAGCAGTGCCATGGGCAGATGAGGCTGAGCAACAGCTTTCCAGGCTAGCTCTTTCTGGCTGCGAGCTATATGCAGATGTTCGCATTTTCAGAGCAGGGCTGCCGCAGGCCATCGTCACGAACCACCTCAGATACTTTTGAAGTTAGGTGGCAAGACAAGCAAGCAGCCCCAGTCTCTGTGCCTCTGTGCGAGCAGTGCCATGGGAAGATGAGGCTGAGCAACAGCTTTCCAGGCTAGCTCTTTCTGGCTGCGAGCTATCTGCAGACGTTCGCATTTGCAGAGCAGGGCTGTTGGAGGCCCCATGCACAGACCCCAAAAACTACGTTTGAAGTTTGAGGTGGCAAGACAAGCAAGCAGCTCCAGTCTCTGTGCCTTTTTGCGAGCAGTGCCATGGGCAGATGAGGCTGAGCAACAGCTTTCCAGGCTAGCTCTTTCTGTCTGCGATCTATCTGCAGACATTCGCGTTTTTGGAGCAGGGCTGCTGGAGGCCCCATGCACAGACCCCAAAAACTACGTTTGAAGTTTGAGGTGCCAAGACAAGCAAGCAGCCCCAGTCTCTGTGCCTCCGTGCGAGCAGTGCCATGGGCAGATGAGGCTGAGCAACAGCTTTCCAATCTAAATGTTTCTACCTGCGAGCTATCTGCAGACGTTCGCATTGTCGGACCAGGCCTGCCGGAGGCGCCGGGTACGGACCACCTAAGCTATGTTTGAAGTTTGAGGTGGTAAGACAAGCAAGCAGCCCCAGTATTTCTGGCTCTGTGTGGGCAGTGCCATGGGCACATGAGGCTGAGCAAGAGCTTTCCAGGCTAGCTCTTTCTGCCTGCGAGCTATCTGCAGACTTTCGCATTTTAAGAGCAGGACTGGCGGAGGAGCCCGGCACCAAACACCAAAGCTACGTTTGAAGATTGAGGGGGCAAGACAAGCAAGCAGTCCCAGTCTCTGTGCCTCTGTGCGAGCAGTGCCATGGGCAGATGAGGCTGAGCAACAGCTTTCCAGGCTAGCTCTTTCTGCCTGCGAGCTATCTGCAGACGTTCGCATTTTCGGAGCAGGGCTGTTGGAGGCCCCATGCACAGACCGCAAAACTACGTTTGAAGTTTGAGGTGGTAAGACAAGCAAGCAGCCCCAGTCTCTGTGCCTCTGCACGAGCAGTGCCATGGGCACATGAGGCTGAGAAACAGCTTTCCAGGCTAGCTCTTTCTGCCTGCGAGCTATCTGCAGACGTTCGCATTTTCGCAACAGGGCTGCCGGAGGCCCCACGCACAGACACCAAAATTACGTTTGAAGTTTGAGGTGGCAAGACAAGCAAGCAGCCCCAGTATTTCTGGCTCTGTGTGGGCAGTGCCATGGGCAGAGGAGGCTGAGCAACAGCTTTCCAGGCTAGCTCTTTATGCCTGCGAGCCATCTGCAGACGTTCGCATTTTAAGAGCAGGACTGGCGGAGGAGCCCGGCACCAAACACCTAAGCTACGTTTCAAGATTGAGGGGGCAAGATAAGCAAGCAGCCCCAGTCTCTGTGCCTCTGTGCGAGCAGTGCCATGGGCAGATGAGGCTGAGCAACAGTTTTCCAGGCTAGCTAATTCTGGCTGTGAGCTATCTGCAGATGTTAGCATTGTAGGAGCAGTGCTGCCGGAGCCCCCCTGCACGGACTCCCAAAGCTACGTTTTAAGTTTGAGGTGGCAAGACAAGCAAGCAGCCCCAGTCTCTGTGCCTCTGTGAGAGCGGTGCCATGGGCAGATGAGGCTAAGCAACAGCTTTCCAGGCTAGCTCTTTCTGACTGCGAGCTATCTACAGACGTTCGCATTTGTAAGCAGGGTTGCCGGAGGCCCCCTGCACGGAACCCAAAAGCTACATTTGAAGTTTGAGGTGGCAAGACAAGCAAGCAGCCCCAGTCTCTTTGCCTCTGTGCGAGAAGTGCCATGGGCAGATGAGGCTGAGCAACAGCTTTCCAAGCTAAATATTTCTTCCTGCGAGCTATCTGCAGATATTCGCATTGTCGGAGCAGGGCTGTCGGAGGCCCCCAGCATGGACACCCAAATCTACGTTTGAAGTTTGAGGGGGCAAGACAAGCAAGCAGCCCCAGTCTCTGTGCCTCGGTGCGAGCAGTGCCATGGGCAGATGAGGCTGACCAACAGCTTTCCAAGCTAAATGTTTCTGCCTGCGAGCTATCTGCAGACGTTCGCATTGTCGGACCAGGCCTTCCGGAGGCGCCGGGCACGGACCACCTAAGCTACGTTTGAAGTTTGAGGTGGTAAGACAAGCAAGCAGTCCCAGTCTCTGTGCCTCCGTGCGAGCAGTGCCATGGGCAGATGAGGCTGAGCAACAGCTTTCCAGGCTAGCTCTTTCTGGCTGCGAGCTATCTGCAGATGTTCGCATTTTCAGAGCAGGGCTGCCGCAGGCCATCGTCACGAACCACCTCAGATACTTTTGAAGTTAGGTGGCAAGACAAGCAAGCAGCCCCAGTCTCTGTGCCTCTGTGCGAGCAGTGCCATGGGCAGATGAGGCTGAGCAACAGCTTTCCAGGCTAGCTCTTTCTGCCTGCGAGCTATATGCAGATGTTCGCATTTTCAGAGCAGGGCTGCCGCAGGCCATCGTCACGAACCACCTCAGGTACTATTGAAGTTAGGTGGCAAGACAAGCAAGCAGCCCCAGTCTCTGTGCCTCTGTGCGAGCAGTGCCATGGGCAGATGAGGCTGACCAACAGCTTTCCAGGCTAGCTCTTTCTGGCTGCGAGCTATCTGCAGACGTTCGCATTTGCAGAGCAGGGCTGTTGGAGGCCCCATGCACAGACCGCAAAACTACGTTTGAAGTTTGAGGTGGCAAGACAAGCAAGCAGCTCCAGTCTCTGTGCCTTTTTGCGAGCAGTGCCATGGGCAGATGAGGCTGAGCAACAGCTTTCCAGGCTACCTCTTTCTGGCTGCGAGCTATCTGCAGACATTCGCGTTTTTGGAGCAGGGCTGCTGGAGGCCCCATGCACAGACCCCAAAAACTACGTTTGAAGTTTGAGGGGGCAAGACAAGGAAGCAGCCCCAGTCTCTGTGCCTCCGTGCGAGCAGTGCCATGGGCAGATGAGGCTGACCAACAGCTTTCCAAGCTAAATGTTTCTGCCTGCGAGCTATCTGCAGACGTTCGCATTGTCGGACCAGGCCTGCCGGAGGCGCCGGGTACGGACCACCTAAGCTACGTTTGAATTTTGAGGTGGTAAGACAAGCAAGCAGCCCCAGTCTCTGTGCCTCTGTGCGAGCAGTGCCATGGGCAGATGAGGCTGAGCAACAGCTTTCCAAGCTAAATATTTCTTCCTGCGAGCTATCTGCAGATATTCGCATTGTCGGAGCAGGGCTGTCGGAGGCCCCCAGCACGGACACCCAAATCTACGTTTGAAGTTTGAGGGGGCAAGACAAGCAAGCAGCCCCAGTCTCTGTGCCTCTGTGCGAGCAGTGCCATGGGCAGATGAGGCTGAGCAACAGCTTTCCAGGCTAGCTCTTTCTGGCTGCGAGCTATCTGCAGACGTTCGCATTTGCAGAGCAGGGCTGTTGGAGGCCCCATGCACAGACCGCAAAACTACGTTTGAAGTTTGAGGTGGCAAGACAAGCAAGCAGCTCCAGTCTCTGTGCCTTTTTGCGAGCAGTGCCATGGGCAGATGAGGCTGAGCAACAGCTTTCCAGGCTAGCTCTTTCTGTCTGCGATCTATCTGCAGACATTCGCGTTTTTGGAGCAGGGCTGCTGGACGCCCCATGCACAGACCCCAAAAACTACGTTTGAAGTTTGATTTGCCAAGACAAGCAAGTAGCCCCAGTCTCTGTGCCTCCGTGCGAGCAGTGCCATGGGCAGATGAGGCTGAGCAACAGCTTTCCAATCTAAATGTTTCTACCTGCGAGCTATCTGCAGACGTTCGCATTGTCGGACCAGGCCTGCCGGAGGCGCCGGGTACGGACCACCTAAGCTATGTTTGAAGTTTGAGGTGGTAAGACAAGCAAGCAGCCCCAGTCTCTGTGCCTCTGTGCGAGCAGTGCCATGGGCACATGAGGCTGAGCAAGAGCTTTCCAGGCTAGCTCTTTCTGGCTGCGAGCTATCTGCAGACTTTCGCATTTTAAGAGCAGGACTGGCAGAGGAGCCCGGCACCAAACAACAAAGATACGTTTGAAGATTGAGGGGGTAAGACAAGCAAGCAGCCCCAGTCTCTGTGCCTCTGTGCGAGCAGTGGCATGGGCAGATAAGGCTGAGCAACAGCTTTCCAGGCTAGCTCTTTCTGCCTGCGAGCTATCTGCAGACGTTCGCATTTTCGGAGCAGGGCTGTTGGAGGCCCCATGCACAGACCGCAAAACTACGTTTGAAGTTTGAAGTGGTAAAACAAGCAAGCAGCCCCAGTCTCTGTGCCTCTGCACGAGCAGTGCCATGGGCACATGAGGCTGAGCAAGAGCTTTCCAGGCTGGCTCTTTCTGCCTGCGAGCTATCTGCAGACGTTCGCATTTTCGCAACAGGGCTGCCAGAGGCCCCACGCACAGACCCCAAAATTACGTTTGAAGTTTGAGGTGGTAAGACAAGCAAGCAGCCCCAGTATTTCTGGCTCTGTGTGGGCAGTGCCATGGGCAGAGGAGGCTGAGCAACAGCTTTCCATGCTAGCTCTTTATGCCTGCGAGCCATCTGCAGACGTTCGCATTTTAAGAGCAGGACTGTCGGAGGAGCCCGGCACCAAACACCTAAGCTACGTTTCAAGATTGAGGGGGCAAGATAAGCAAGCAGCCCCAGTCTCTGTGCCTCTGTGCGAGCAGTGCCATGGGCAGATGAGGCTGAGCAACAGCTTTCCAGGCTAGCTAATTCTGGCTGTGAGCTATCTGCAGATGTTAGCATTGTATGAGCAGCGCTGCCGGAGCCCCCCTGCACGGACTCCCAAAGCTACGTTTTAAGTTTGAGGTGGCAAGACAAGCAAGCAGCCCCAGTCTCTGTGCCTCTGTGCGAGCGGTGCCATGGGCAGATGAGGCTAAGCAACAGCTTTCCAGGCTAGCTCTTTCTGACTGCGAGCTATCTACAGACGTTCGCATTTTGGGAGCAGGGTTGCCGGAGGCCCCCTGCACGGACCCCGAAAGCTACATTTGAAGTTTGAGGTGGCAAGACAAGCAAGCAGCCCCAGTCTCTTTGCCTCTGTGCGAGCAGTGCCATGGGCAGATGAGGCTGAGCAACAGCCTTCCAAGCTAAATATTTCTTCCTGCGAGCTATCTGCAGATATTCGCATTGTCGGAGCAGGGCTGTCGGAGGCCCCCAGCACGGACACCGAAATATACGTTTGAAGTTTGAGGGGGCAAGACAAGCAAGCAGCCCCAGTCTCTGTGCCTCGGTGCGAGCAGTGCCATGGGCAGATGAGGCTGACCAACAGCATTCCAAGCTAAATGTTTCTGCCTGCGAGCTATCTGCAGACGTTCGCATTGTCGGACCAGGCCTGCCGGAGGCGCCGGGTACGGACCACCTAAGCTACGTTTGAATTTTGAGGTGGTAAGACAAGCAAGCAGCCCCAGTCTCTGTGCCTCTGTGCGAGCAGTGCCATGGGCAGATGAGGCTGAGCAACAGCTTTCCAAGCTAAATATTTCTTCCTGCGAGCTATCTGCAGATATTCGCATTGTCGGAGCAGGGCTGTCGGAGGCCCCCAGCACGGACACCCAAATCTACGTTTGAAGTTTGAGGGGGCAAGACAAGCAAGCAGCCCCAGTCTCTGTGCCTCTGTGCGAGCAGTGCCATGGGCAGATGAGGCTGAGCAACAGCTTTCCAGGCTAGCTCTTTCTGCCTGCGAGCTATCTGCAGACGTTCGCATTTGCAGAGCAGGGCTGTTGGAGGCCCCATGCACAGACCGCAAAACTACGTTTGAAGTTTGAGGTGGCAAGACAAGCAAGCAGCTCCAGTCTCTGTGCCTTTTTGCGAGCAGTGCCATGGGCAGATGAGGCTGAGCAACAGCTTTCCAGGCTAGCTCTTTCTGTCTGCGATCTATCTGCAGACATTCGCGTTTTTGGAGCAGGGCTGCTGGAGGCCCCATGCACAGACCCCAAAAACTACGTTTGAAGTTTGATGTGCCAAGACAAGCAAGTAGCCCCAGTCTCTGTGCCTCCGTGCGAGCAGTGCCATGGGCAGATGAGGCTGAGCAACAGCTTTCCAATCTAAATGTTTCTACCTGCGAGCTATCTGCAGACGTTCGCATTGTCGGACCAGGCCTGCCGGAGGCGCCGGGTACGGACCACCTAAGCTATGTTTGAAGTTTGAGGTGGTAAGACAAGCAAGCAGCCCCAGTCTCTGTGCCTCTGTGCGAGCAGTGCCATGGGCACATGAGGCTGAGCAAGAGCTTTCCAGGCTAGCTCTTTCTGGCTGCGAGCTATCTGCAGACTTTCGCATTTTAAGAGCAGGACTGGCAGAGGTGCCCGGCACCAAACACCAAAGATACGTTTGAAGATTGAGGGGGTAAGACAAGCAAGCAGCCCCAGTCTCTGTGCCTCTGTGCGAGCAGTGCCATGGGCAGATGAGGCTGAGCAACAGCTTTCCAGGCTAGCTCTTTCTGCCTGCGAGCTATCTGCAGACGTTCGCATTTTCGGAGCAGGGCTGTTGGAGGCCCCATGCACAGACCGCAAAACTACGTTTGAAGTTTGAAGTGGTAAAACAAGCAAGCAGCCCCAGTCTCTGTGCCTCTGCACGAGCAGTGCCATGGGCACATGAGGCTGAGCAAGAGCTTTCCAGGCTGGCTCTTTCTGCCTGCGAGCTATCTGCAGACGTTCGCATTTTCGCAACAGGGCTGCCGGAGGCCCCACGCACAGACCCCAAAATTACGTTTGAAGTTTGAGGTGGTAAGACAAGCAAGCAGCCCCAGTATTTCTGGCTCTGTGTGGGCAGTGCCATGGGCAGAGGAGGCTGAGCAACAGCTTTCCAGGCTAGCTCTTTATGCCTGCGAGCCATCTGCAGACGTTCGCATTTTAAGAGCAGGACTGTCGGAGGAGCCCGGCACCAAACACCTAAGCTACGTTTCAAGATTGAGGGGGCAAGATAAGCAAGCAGCCCCAGTCTCTGTGCCTCTGTGCGAGCAGTGCCATGGGCAGATGAGGCTGAGCAACAGCTTTCCAGGCTAGCTAATTCTGGCTGTGAGCTATCTGCAGATGTTAGCATTGTAGGAGCAGCGCTGCCGGAGCCCCCCTGCACGGACTCCCAAAGCTACGTTTTAAGTTTGAGGTGGCAAGACAAGCAAGCAGCCCCAGTCTCTTTGCCTCTGTGTGAGCGGTGCCATGGGCAGATGAGGCTAAGCAACAGCTTTCCAGGCTAGCTCTTTCTGACTGCGAGCTATCTACAGACGTTCGCATTTTGGAAGCAGGGTTGCCGAAGGCCCCCTGCACGGACCCCGAAAGCTACATTTGAAGTTTGAGGTGCCAAGACAAGCAAGCAGCCCCAGTCTCTTTGCCTCTGTGCGAGCAGTGCCATGGGCAGATGAGGCTGAGCAACAGCTTTCCAAGCTAAATATTTCTTCCTGCGAGCTATCTGCAGATATTCGCATTGTCGGAGCAGGGCTGTCGGAGGCCCCCAGCACGGACACCCAAATATACGTTTGAAGTTTGAGGGGGCAAGACAAGTAAGCAGCCCCAGTCTCTTTGCCTCGGTGCGAGCAGTGCCATGGGCAGATGAGGCTGACCAACAGCTTTCCAAGCTAAATGTTTCTGCCTGCGAGCTATCTGCAGACGTTCGCATTGTCGGACCAGGCCTTCCGGAGGCGCCGGGCACGGACCACCTAAGCTACGTTTGAAGTTTGAGGTGGTAAGACAAGCAAGCAGTCCCAGTCTCTGTGCCTTGGTGCGAGCAGTGCCATGGGCAGATGAGGCTGAGCAACAGCTTTCCAGGCTAGCTCTTTCTGGCTGCGAGCTATATGCAGATGTTCGCATTTTCAGAGCAGGGCTGCCGCAGGCCATCGTCACGAACCACCTCAGATACTTTTGAAGTTAGGTGGCAAGACAAGCAAGCAGCCCCAGTCTCTGTGCCTCTGTGCGAGCAGTGCCATGGGCAGATGAGGCTGAGCAACAGCTTTCCAGGCTAGCTCTTTCTGGCTGCGAGCTATCTGCAGACGTTCGCATTTGCAGAGCAGGGCTGTTGGAGGCCCCATGCACAGACCGCAAAATTACGTTTGAAGTTTGAGGTGGCAAGACAAGCAAGCAGCTCCAGTCTCTGTGCCTCTGTGCGAGCAGTGCCATGGGCAGATGAGGCTGAGCAACAGCTTTCCAGGCTAGCTCTTTCTGTCTGCGATCTATCTGCAGACATTCGCGTTTTTGGAGCAGGGCTGCTGGAGGCCCCATGCACAGACCCCGAAAACTACGTTTGAAGTTTGAGGGGGCAAGACAAGCAAGCAGCCCCAGTCTCTGTGCCTCCGTGCGAGCAGTGCCATGGGCAGATGAGGCTGAGCAACAGCTTTCCAATCTAAATGTTTCTGCCTGCGAGCTATCTGCAGACGTTCGCATTGTCGGACCAAGCCTGCCGGAGGCGCCGGGTACGGACCACCTAAGCTATGTTTGAAGTTTGAGGGGGCAAGACAAGCAAGCAGCCCCAGTCTCTGTGCCTCTGTGCGAGCAGTGCCATGGGCAGATGAGGCTGAGCAACAGCTTTCCAGGCTAGCTCTTTCTGGCTGCGAGCTATCTGCAGACGTTCGCATTTGCAGAGCAGGGCTGTTGGAGGCCCCATGCACAGACCGCAAAACTACGTTTGAAGTTTGAGGTGGCAAGACAAGCAAGCAGCTCCAGTCTCTGTGCCTTTTTGCGAGCAGTGCCATGGGCAGATGAGGCTGAGCAACAGCTTTCCAGGCTAGCTCTTTCTGTCTGCGATCTATCTGCAGACATTCGCGTTTTTGGAGCAGGGCTGCTGGAGGCCCCATGCACAGACCCCAAAAACTACGTTTGAAGTTTGAGGTGCCAAGACAAGCAAGTAGCCCCAGTCTCTGTGCCTCCGTGCGAGCAGTGCCATGGGCAGATGAGGCTGAGCAACAGCTTTCCAATCTAAATGTTTCTACCTGCGAGCTATCTGCAGACGTTCGCATTGTCGGACCAGGCCTTCCGGAGGCGCCGGGTACGGACCACCTAAGCTATGTTTGAAGTTTGAGGTGGTAAGACAAGCAAGCAGCCCCAGTCTCTGTGCCTCTGTGCGAGCAGTGCCATGGGCACATGAGGCTGAGCAAGAGCTTTCCAGGCTAGCTCTTTCTGGCTGCGAGCTATCTGCAGACTTTCGCATTTTAAGAGCAGGACTGGCACAGGAGCCCGGCACCAAACACCAAAGATACGTTTGAAGATTGAGGGGGTAAGACAAGCAAGCAGCCCCAGTCTCTGTGCCTCTGTGCGAGCAGTGGCATGGGCAGATGAGGCTGAGCAACAGCTTTCCAGGCTAGCTCTTTCTGCCTGCGAGCTATCTGCAGACGTTCGCATTTTCGGAGCAGGGCTGTTGGAGGCCCCATGCACAGACCGCAAAACTACGTTTGAAGTTTGAAGTGGTAAAACAAGCAAGCAGCCCCAGTCTCTGTGCCTCTGCACGAGCAGTGCCATGGGCACATGAGGCTGAGCAAGAGCTTTCCAGGCTGGCTCTTTCTGCCTGCGAGCTATCTGCAGACGTTCGCATTTTCGCAACAGGGCTGCCGGAGGCCCCACGCACAGACCCCAAAATTACGTTTGAAGTTTGAGGTGGTAAGACAAGCAAGCAGCCCCAGTATTTCTGTCTCTGTGTGGGCAGTGCCATGGGCAGAGGAGGCTGAGCAACAGCTTTCCAGGCTAGCTCTTTATGCCTGCGAGCCATCTGCAGACGTTCGCATTTTAAGAGCAGGACTGTCGGAGGAGCCCGGCACCAAACACCTAAGCTACGTTTCAAGATTGAGGGGACAAGATAAGCAAGCAGCCCCAGTCTCTGTGCCTCTGTGCGAGCAGTGCCATGGGCAGATGAGGCTGAGCAACAGTTTTCCAGGCTAGCTAATTCTGGCTGTGATCTATCTGCAGATGTTCGCATTGTAGGAGCAGCGCTGCCGGAGCCCCCCTGCACGGACTCCCAAAGCTACGTTTTAAGTTTGAGGTGGCAAGACAAGCAAGCAGCCCCAGTGTCTTTGCCTCTGTGTGAGCGGTGCCATGGGCAGATGAGGCTAAGCAACAGCTTTCCAGGCTAGCTCTTTCTGACTGCAAGCTATCTACAGACGTTCGCATTTTGGGAGCAGGGTTGCCGGAGGCCCCCTGCACGGACCCCGAAAGCTACATTTGAAATTTGAGGTGGCAAGACAAGCAAGCAGCCCCAGTCTCTTTGCCTCTGTGCGAGCAGTGCCATGGGCAGATGAGGCTGAGCAACAGCCTTCCAAGCTAAATATTTCTTCCTGCGAGCTATCTGCAGATATTCGCATTGTCGGAGCAGGGCTGTCGGAGGCCCCCAGCACGGACACCCAAATCTACGTTTGAAGTTTGAGGGGGCAAGACAAGCAAGCAGCCCCAGTCTCTGTGCCTCGGTGCGAGCAGTGCCATGGGCAGATGAGGCTGACCAACAGCTTTCCAAGCTAAATGTTTCTGCCTGCGAGCTATCTGAAGACGTTCGCATTGTCGGACCAGGCCTTCCGGAGGCGCCGGGCACGGACCACCTAAGCTACGTTTGAAGTTTGAGGTGGTAAGACAAGCAAGCAGTCCCAGTCTCTGTGCCTCTGTGCGAGCAGTGCCATGGGCAGATGAGGCTGAGCAACAGCTTTCCAGGCTAGCTCTTTCTGGCTGCGAGCTATATGCAGATATTCGCATTTTCAGAGCAGGGCTGCCGCAGGCCATCGTCACGAACCACCTCAGATACTTTTGAAGTTAGGTGGCAAGACAAGCAAGCTGCCCCAGTCTCTGTGCCTCTGTGCGAGCAGTGCCATGGGCAGATGAGGCTGAGCAACAGCTTTCCAGGCTAGCTCTTTCTGGCTGCGAGCTATCTGCAGACGTTCGCATTTGCAGAGCAGGGCTGTTGGAGGCCCCATGCACAGACCGCAAAATTACGTTTGAAGTTTGAGGTGGCAAGACAAGCAAGCAGCTCCAGTCTCTGTGCCTCTGTGCGAGCAGTGCCATGGGCAGATGAGGCTGAGCAACAGCTTTCCAGGCTAGCTCTTTCTGTCTGCGATCTATCTGCAGACATTCGCGTTTTTGGAGCAGGGCTGCTGGAGGCCCCATGCACAGACCCCAAAAACTACGTTTGAAGTTTGAGGGGGCAAGACAAGCAAGCAGCCCCAGTCTCTGTGCCTCCGTGCGAGCAGTGCCATGGGCAGATGAGGCTGAGCAACAGCTTTCCAATCTAAATGTTTCTGCCTGCGAGCTATCTGCAGACGTTCGCACTGTCGGACCAAGCCTGCCGGAGGCGCCGGGTACGGACCACCTAAGCTATGTTTGAAGTTTGAGGGGGCAAGACAAGCAAGCAGCCCCAGTCTCTGTGCCTCTGTGCGAGCAGTGCCATGGGCAGATGAGGCTGAGCAACAGCTTTCCAGGCTAGCTCTTTCTGGCTGCGAGCTATCTGCAGACGTTCGCATTTGCAGAGCAGGGCTGTTGGAGGCCCCATGCACAGACCGCAAAACTACGTTTGAAGTTTGAGGTGGCAAGACAAGCAAGCAGCTCCAGTCTCTGTGCCTTTTTGTGAGCAGTGCCATGGGCAGATGAGGCTGAGCAACAGCTTTCCAGGCTAGCTCTTTCTGGCTGCGAGCTATCTGCAGACATTCGCGTTTTTGGAGCAGGGCTGCTGGAGGCCCCATGCACAGACCCCAAATACTACGTTTGAAGTTTGAGGGGGCAAGACAAGCAAGCAGCCCCAGTCTCTGTGCCTCCGTGCGAGCAGTGCCATGGGCAGATGAGGCTGAGCAACAGCTTTCCAATCTAAATGTTTCTGCCTGCGAGCTATCTGCAGACGTCCGCATTGTCGGACCAGGCCTGCCGGAGGCGCCGGGTACGGACCACCTAAGCTATGTTTGAATTTTGAGGTGGTAAGACAAGCAAGCAGCCCCAGTCTCTGTGCCTCTGTGCGAGCAGTGCCATGGGCAGATGAGGCTAAGCAACAGCTTTCCAAGCTAAATATTTCTTCCTGCGAGCTATCTGCAGATATTCGCATTGTCGGAGCAGGGCTGTCGGAGGCCCCCAGCACGGACACCCAAATCTACGTTTGAAGTTTGAGGGGGCAAGACAAGCAAGCAGCCCCAGTCTCTGTGCCTCTGTGCGAGCAGTGCCATGGGCAGATGAGGCTGAGCAACAGCTTTCCAGGCTAGCTCTTTCTGGCTGCGAGCTATCTGCAGACGTTCGCATTTGCAGAGCAGGGCTGTTGGAGGCCCCATGCACAGACCGCAAAACTACGTTTGAAGTTTGAGGTGGCAAGACAAGCAAGCAGCTCCAGTCTCTGTGCCTTTTTGCGAGCAGTGCCATGGGCAGATGAGGCTGAGCAACAGCTTTCCAGGCTAGCTCTTTCTGTCTGCGATCTATCTGCAGACATTCGCGTTTTTGGAGCAGGGCTGCTGGAGGCCCCATGCACAGACCCCAAAAACTACGTTTGAAGTTTGAGGTGCCAAGACAAGCAAGTAGCCCCAGTCTCTGTGCCTCCGTGCGAGCAGTGCCATGGGCAGATGAGGCTGAGCAACAGCTTTCCAATCTAAATGTTTCTACCTGCGAGCTATCTGCAGACGTTCGCATTGTCGGACCAGGCCTTCCGGAGGCGCCGGGTACGGACCACCTAAGCTATGTTTGAAGTTTGAGGTGGTAAGACAAGCAAGCAGCCCCAGTCTCTGTGCCTCTGTGCGAGCAGTGCCATGGGCACATGAGGCTGAGCAAGAGCTTTCCAGGCTAGCTCTTTCTGGCTGCGAGCTATCTGCAGACTTTCGCATTTTAAGAGCAGGACTGGCGGAGGAGCCCGGCACCAAACACCAAAGATACGTTTGAAGATTGAGGGGGTAAGACAAGCAAGCAGCCCCAGTCTCTGTGCCTCTGTGCGTGCAGTGGCATGGGTAGATGAGGCTGAGCAACAGCTTTCCAGGCTAGCTCTTTCTGCCTGCGAGCTATCTGCAGACGTTCGCATTTTCGGAGCAGGGCTGTTGGAGGCCCCATGCACAGACCGCAAAACTACGTTTGAAGTTTGAAGTGGTAAAACAAGCAAGCAGCCCCAGTCTCTGTGCCTCTGCACGAGCAGTGCCATGGGCACATGAGGCTGAGCAAGAGCTTTCCAGGCTGGCTCTTTCTGCCTGCGAGCTATCTGCAGACGTTCGCATTTTCGCAACAGGGCTGCCGGAGGCCCCACGCACAGACCCCAAAATTACGTTTGAAGTTTGAGGTGGTAAGACAAGCAAGCAGCCCCAGTATTTCTGGCTCTGTGTGGGCAGTGCCATGGGCAGAGGAGGCTGAGCAACAGCTTTCCAGGCTAGCTCTTTATGCCTGCGAGCCATCTGCAGACGTTCGCATTTTAAGAGCAGGACTGTCGGAGGAGCCCGGCACCAAACACCTAAGCTACGTTTCAAGATTGAGGGGGCAAGATAAGCAAGCAGCCCCAGTCTCTGTGCCTCTGTGCGAGCAGTGCCATGGGCAGATGAGGCTGAGCAACAGTTTTCCAGGCTAGCTAATTCTGGCTGTGATCTATCTGCAGATGTTCGCATTGTAGGAGCAGCGCTGCCGGAGCCCCCCTGCACGGACTCCCAAAGCTACGTTTTAAGTTTGAGGTGGCAAGACAAGCAAGCAGCCCCAGTGTCTTTGCCTCTGTGTGAGCGGTGCCATGGGCAGATGAGGCTAAGCAACAGCTTTCCAGGCTAGCTCTTTCTGACTGCAAGCTATCTACAGACGTTCGCATTTTGGGAGCAGGGTTGCCGGAGGCCCCCTGCACGGACCCCGAAAGCTACATTTGAAATTTGAGGTGGCAAGACAAGCAAGCAGCCCCAGTCTCTTTGCCTCTGTGCGAGCAGTGCCATGGGCAGATGAGGCTGAGCAACAGCCTTCCAAGCTAAATATTTCTTCCTGCGAGCTATCTGCAGATATTCGCATTGTCGGAGCAGGGCTGTCGGAGGCCCCCAGCACGGACACCCAAATCTACGTTTGAAGTTTGAGGGGGCAAGACAAGCAAGCAGCCCCAGTCTCTGTGCCTCGGTGCGAGCAGTGCCATGGGCAGATGAGGCTGACCAACAGCTTTCCAAGCTAAATGTTTCTGCCTGCGAGCTATCTGAAGACGTTCGCATTGTCGGACCAGGCCTTCCGGAGGCGCCGGGCACGGACCACCTAAGCTACGTTTGAAGTTTGAGGTGGTAAGACAAGCAAGCAGTCCCAGTCTCTGTGCCTTGGTGCGAGCAGTGCCATGGGCAGATGAGGCTGAGCAACAGCTTTCCAGGCTAGCTCTTTCTGGCTGCGAGCTATATGCAGATGTTCGCATTTTCAGAGCAGGGCTGCCGCAGGCCATCGTCACGAACCACCTCAGATACTTTTGAAGTTAGGTGGCAAGACAAGCAAGCAGCCCCAGTCTCTGTGCCTCTGTGCGAGCAGTGCCATGGGCAGATGAGGCTGAGCAACAGCTTTCCAAGCTAAATATTTCTTCCTGCGAGCTATCTGCAGATATTCGCATTGTCGGAGCAGGGCTGTCGGAGGCCCCCAGCACGGACACCCAAATCTACGTTTGAAGTTTGAGGGGGCAAGACAAGCAAGCAGCCCCAGTCTCTGTGCCTCTGTGTGAGCAGTGCCATGGGCAGATGAGGCTGAGCAACAGCTTTATAGGCTAGCTCTTTCTGGCTGCGAGCTATATGCAGATGTTCGCATTTTCAGAGCAGGGCTGCCGCAGGCCATCGTCACGAACCACCTCAGATACTTTTGAAGTTAGGTGGCAAGACAAGCAAGCAGCCCCAGTCTGTGTGCCTCTGTGCGAGCAGTGCCATGGGCAGATGAGGCTGAGCAACAGCTTTCCAGGCTAGCTCTTTCTGTCTGCGATCTATCTGCAGACATTCGCGTTTTTGGAGCAGGGCTGCTGGAGGCCCCATGCACAGACCCCAAAAACTACGTTTGAAGTTTGAGGTGCCAAGACAAGCAAGCAGCCCCAGTCTCTGTGCCTCCGTGCGAGCAGTGCCATGGGCAGATGAGGCTGAGCAACAGCTTTCCAATCTAAATGTTTCTACCTGCGAGCTATCTGCAGACGTTCGCATTGTCGGACCAGGCCTGCCAGAGGCGCCGGGTACGGAGCACCTAAGTTATGTTTGAAGTTTGAGGTGGTAAGACAAGCAAGCAGCCCCAGTCTCTGTGCCTCTGTGCGAGCAGTGCCATGGGCACATGAGGCTGAGCAAGAGCTTTCCAGGCTAGCTCTTTCTGGCTGCGAGCTATCTGCAGACTTTCGCATTTTAAGAGCAGGACTGGCGGAGGAGCCCGGCACCAAACACCAAAGCTACGTTTGAAGATTGAGGGGGCAAGACAAGCAAGCAGCCCCAGTCTCTGTGCCTCTGTGCGAGCAGTGGCATGGGCAGATGAGGCTGAGCAACAGCTTTCCAGGCTAGCTCTTTCTGCCTGCGAGCTATCTGCAGACGTTCGCATTTTCGCAACAGGGCTGTTGGAGGCCCCACGCACAGACCCCAAAATTACGTTTGAAGTTTGAGGTGGCAAGACAAGCAAGCAGCCCCAGTATTTCTGGCTCTGTGTGGGCAGTGCCATGGGCAGAGGAGGCTGAGCAACAGCTTTCCAGGCTAGCTCTTTATGCCTGCGAGCCATCTGCAGACGTTCGCATTTTCAGAGCTGGGCTGCCGGAAGCGCCCGGCACGGACCACCAAAGCTACGTTTGAAGTTTGAGGGGGCAAGACAAGCAAGCAGCCCCAGTCTCTGTGCCTCTGTGCGAGCAGTGCCATGGGCAGATGAGGCTGAGCAACAGTTTTCCAGGCTAGCTAATTCTGGCTGTGAGCTATCTGCAGATGTTAGCATTGTAGGAGCAGCGCTGCCGGAGCCCCTCTGCACGGACTCCCAAAGCTACGTTTTAAGTTTGAGGTGGCAAGACAAGCAAGCAGCCCCAGTGTCTTTGCCTCTGTGTGAGCGGTGCCATGGGCAGATGAGGCTAAGCAACAGCTTTCCAGGCTAGCTCTTTCTGACTGCGAGCTATCTACAGACGTTCGCATTTTGGGAGCAGGGGTGCCGGAGGCCCCCTGCACGGACCCCGAAAGCTACATTTGAAGTTTGAGGTGGCAAGACAAGCAAGCAGCCCCAGTCTCTTTGCCTCTGTGCGAGCAGTGCCATGGGCAGATGAGGCTGAGCAACAGCCTTCCAAGCTAAATATTTCTTCCTGCGAGCTATCTGCAGATATTCGCATTGTCGGAGCAGGGCTGTCGGAGGCCCCCAGCACGGACACCCAAATCTACGTTTGAAGTTTGAGGGGGCAAGACAAGCAAGCAGCCCCAGTCTCTGTGCCTCGGTGCGAGCAGTGCCATGGGCAGATGAGGCTGACCAACAGCTTTCCAGGCTAGCTAATTCTGGCTGTGAGCTATCTGCAGATGTTAGCATTGTAGGAGCAGCGCTGCCGGAGCCCCTCTGCACGGACTCCCAAAGCTACGTTTTAAGTTTGAGGTGGCAAGACAAGCAAGCAGCCCCAGTGTCTTTGCCTCTGTGTGAGCGGTGCCATGGGCAGATGAGGCTAAGCAACAGCTTTCCAGGCTAGCTCTTTCTGACTGCGAGCTATCTACAGACGTTCGCATTTTGGGAGCAGGGGTGCCGGAGGCCCCCTGCACGGACCCCGAAAGCTACATTTGAAGTTTGAGGTGGCAAGACAAGCAAGCAGCCCCAGTCTCTTTGCCTCTGTGCGAGCAGTGCCATGGGCAGATGAGACTGAGCAACAGCCTTCCAAGCTAAATATTTCTTCCTGCGAGCTATCTGCAGATATTCGCATTGTCGGAGCAGGGCTGTCGGAGGCCCCCAGCACGGACACCCAAATCTACGTTTGAAGTTTGAGGGGGCAAGACAAGCAAGCAGCCCCAGTCTCTGTGCCTCGGTGCGAGCAGTGCCATGGGCAGATGAGGCTGAGCAACAGTTTTCCAGGCTAGCTAATTCTGGCTGTGAGCTATCTGCAGATGTTAGCATTGTAGGAGCAGCGCTGCCGGAGCCCCCCTGCACGGACTCCCAAACCTACGTTTTAAGTTTGAGGTGGCAAGACAAGCAAGCAGCCCCAGTGTCTTTGCCTCTGTGTGAGCGGTGCCATGGGCAGATGAGGCTAAGCAACAGCTTTCCAGGCTAGCTCTTTCTGACTGCGAGCTATCTACAGACGTTCGCATTTTGGGAGCAGGGGTGCCGGAGGCCCCCTGCACGGACCCCGAAAGCTACATTTGAAGTTTGAGGTGGCAAGACAAGCAAGCAGCCCCAGTCTCTTTGCCTCTGTGCGAGCAGTGCCATGGGCAGATGAGGCTGAGCAACAGCCTTCCAAGCTAAATATTTCTTCCTGCGAGCTATCTGCAGATATTCGCATTGTCGGAGCAGGGCTGTCGGAGGCCCCCAGCACGGACACCCAAATCTACGTTTGAAGTTTGAGGGGGCAAGACAAGCAAGCAGCCCCAGTCTCTGTGCCTCGGTGCGAGCAGTGCCATGGGCAGATGAGGCTGACCAACAGCTTTCCAAGCTAAATGTTTCTGCCTGCGAGCTATCTGCAGACGTTCGCATTGTCGGACCAGGCCTGCCGGAGGCGCCGGGTACGGACCACCTAAGCTATGTTTGAAGTTTGAGGTGGTAAGACAAGCAAGCAGCCCCAGTCTCTGTGCCTCTGTGCGAGCAGTGCCATGGGCACATGAGGCTGAGCAAGTGCTTTCCAGGCTAGCTCTTTCTGGCTGCGAGGTATCTGCAGACTTTCGCATTTTAAGAGCAGGACTGGCGGAGGAGCCCGGCACCAAACACCAAAGCTACGTTTGAAGATTGAGGGGGCAAGACAAGCAAGCAGCCCCAGTCTCTGTGCCTCTGTGCGAGCAGTGCCATGGGCACATGAGGCTGAGAAACAGCTTTCCAGGCTAGCTCTTTCTGCCTGTGAGCTATCTGCAGACGTTCGCATTTTCGCAACAGGGCTGCCGGAGGCCCCATGCACAGACCCCAAAATTACGTTTGAAGTTTGAGGTGGCAAGACAAGCAAGCAGCCCCAGTATTTCTGGCTCTGTGTGGGCAGTGCCATGGGCAGAGGAGGCTGAGCAACAGCTTTCAATGCTAGCTCTTTATGCCTGCGAGCCATCTGCAGACGTTCGCATTTTAAGAGCAGGACTGTCGGAGGAGCCCGGCACCAAACACCTAAGCTACGTTTCAAGATTGAGGGGGCAAGATAAGCAAGCAGCCCCAGTCTCTGTGCCTCTGTGCGAGCAGTGCCATGGGCAGATGAGGCTGAGCAACAGTTTTCCAGGCTAGATAATTCTGGCTGTGAGCTATCTGCAGATGTTAGCATTGTAGGAGCAGCGCTGCCGGAGCCCCCCTGCACGGACTCCCAAAGCTACGTTTGAAGTTTGAGGGGACAAGACAAGCAAGCAGCCCCAGTCTCTTTGCCTCTGTGTGAGCGGTGCCATGGGCAGATGAGGCTAAGCAACAGCTTTCCAGGCTAGCTCTTTCTGACTGCGAGCTATCTACAGACGTTCGCATTTTGGGAGCAGGGTTGCCGGAGGCCCCCTGCACGGACCCCGAAAGCTACATTTGAAGTTTGAGGTGGCAAGACAAGCAAGCAGCCCCAGTCTCTTTGCCTCTGTGCGAGCAGTGCCATGGGCAGATGAGGCTGAGCAACAGCTTTCCAAGCTAAATATTTCTTCCTGCGAGCTATCTGCAGATATTCGCATTGTCGGAGCAGGGCTGTCGGAGGCCCCCAGCACGGACACCCAAATATACGTTTGAAGTTTGAGGGGGCAAGACAAGCAAGCAGCCCCAGTCTCTGTGCCTCGGTGCGAGCAGTGCCATGGGCAGATGAGGCTGACCAACAGCTTTCCAAGCTAAATGTTTCTGCCTGCGAGCTATCTGCAGACGTTCGCATTGTCGGACCAGGCGTTCCGGAGGCGCCGGGCACGGACCACCTAAGCTACGTTTGAAGTTTGAGGTGGTAAGACAAGCAAGCAGTCCCAGTCTCTGTGCCTTGGTGCGAGCAGTGCCATGGGCAGATGAGGCTGAGCAACAGCTTTCCAGGCTAGCTCTTTCTGGCTGCGAGCTATATGCAGATGTTCGCATTTTCAGAGCAGGGCTGCCGCAGGCCATCGTCACGAACCACCTCAGATACTTTTGAAGTTAGGTGGCAAGACAAGCAAGCAGCCCCAGTCTCTGTGCCTCTGTGTGAGCAGTGCCATGGGCAGATGAGGCTGAGCAACAGCTTTCCAGGCTAGCTCTTTCTGCCTGCGAGCTATCTGCAGACGTTCGCATTTGCAGAGCAGGGCTGTTGGAGGCCCCATGCACAGACCGCAAAACTACGTTTGAAGTTTGAGGTGGCAAGACAAGCAAGCAGCTCCAGTCTCTGTGCCTTTTTGCGAGCAGTGCCATGGGCAGATGAGGCTGAGCAACAGCTTTCCAGGCTAGCTCTTTCTGTCTGCGATCTATCTGCAGACATTCGCGTTTTTGGAGCAGGGCTGCTGGAGGCCCCATGCACAGACCCCAAAAACTACGTTTGAAGTTTGAGGTGCCAAGACAAGTAAGCAGCCCCAGTCTCTGTGCCTCCGTGCGAGCAGTGCCATGGGCAGATGAGGCTGAGCAACAGCTTTCCAATCTAAATGTTTCTACCTGCGAGCTATCTGCAGACGTTCGCATTGTCGGACCAGGCCTGCCGGAGGCGCCGGGTACGGACCACCTAAGCTATGTTTGAAGTTTGAGGTGGTAAGACAAGCAAGCAGCCCCAGTCTCTGTGCCTCTGTGCGAGCAGTGGCATGGGCAGATGAGGCTGAGCAACAGCTTTCCAGGCTAGCTCTTTCTGCCTGCGAGCCATCTGCAGACGTTCGCATTTTCGGAGCAGGGCTGTTGGAGGCCCCATGCACAGACCGCAAAACTACGTTTGAAGTTTGAGGTGGTAAGACAAGCAAGCAGCCCCAGTCTCTGTGCCTCTGCACGAGCAGTGCCATGGGCACATGAGGCTGAGAAACAGCTTTCCAGGCTAGCTCTTTCTGCCTGCGAGCTATCTGCAGACGTTCGCATTTTCGCAACAGGGCTGCCGGAGGCCCCACGTAAAGACCCCAAAATTACGTTTGAAGTTTGAGGTGGCAAGACAAGCAAGCAGCCCCAGTATTTCTGGCTCTGTGTGGGCAGTGCCATGGGCAGAGGAGGCTGAGCAACAGCTTTCCAGGCTAGCTCTTTATGCCTGCGAGCCATCTGCAGACGTTCGCATTTTAAGAGCAGGACTGTCGGAGGAGCCCGGCACCAAACACCTAAGCTACGTTTCAAGATTGAGGGGGCAAGATAAGCAAGCAGCCCCAGTCTCTGTGCCTCTGTGCGAGCAGTGCCATGGGCAGATGAGGCTGAGCAACAGTTTTCCAGGCTAGCTAATTCTGGCTGTGAGCTATCTGCAGATGTTAGCATTGTAGGAGCAGCGCTGCCGGAGCCCCCCTGCACGGACTCCCAAAGCTACGTTTTAAGTTTGAGGTGGCAAGACAAGCAAGCAGCCCCAGTCTCTTTGCCTCTGTGTGAGCGGTGCCATGGGCAGATGAGGCTAAGCAACAGCTTTCCAGGCTAGCTCTTTCTGACTGCGAGCTATCTACAGACGTTCGCATTTTGGGAGCAGGGTTGCCGGAGGCCCCCTGCACGGACCCCGAAAGCTACATTTGAAGTTTGAGGTGGCAAGACAAGCAAGCAGCCCCAGTCTCTTTGCCTCTGTGCGAGCAGTGCCATGGGCAGATGAGGCTGAGCAACAGCTTTCCAAGCTAAATATTTCTTCCTGCGAGCTATCTGCAGATATTCGCATTGTCGGAGCAGGGCTGTCGGAGGCCCCCAGCACGGACACCCAAATATACGTTTGAAGTTTGAGGGGGCAAGACAAGCAAGCAGCCCCAGTCTCTGTGCCTCGGTGCGAGCAGTGCCATGGGCAGATGAGGCTGACCAACAGCTTTCCAAGCTAAATGTTTCTGCCTGCGAGCTATCTGCAGACGTTCGCATTGTCGGACCAGGCCTTCCGGAGGCGCCGGGCACGGACCACCTAAGCTACGTTTGAAGTTTGAGGTGGTAAGACAAGCAAGCAGTCCCAGTCTCTGTGCCTTGGTGCGAGCAGTGCCATGGGCAGATGAGGCTGAGCAACAGCTTTCCAGGCTAGCTCTTTCTGGCTGCGAGCTATATGCAGATGTTCGCATTTTCAGAGCAGGGCTGCCGCAGGCCATCGTCACGAACCACCTCAGATACTTTTGAAGTTAGGTGGCAAGACAAGCAAGCAGCCCCAGTCTCTGTGCCTCTGTGCGAGCAGTGCCATGGGCAGATGAGGCTGAGCAACAGCTTTCCAGGCTAGCTCTTTCTGGCTGCGAGCTATCTGCAGACATTCGCGTTTTTGGAGCAGGGCTGCTGGAGGCCCCATGCACACACCCCAAAAACTACGTTTGAAGTTTGAGGGGGCAAGACAAGCAAGCAGCCCCAGTCTCTGTGCCTCTGTGCGAGCAGTGCCATGGGCAGATGAGGCTGAGCAACAGCTTTCCAGGCTAGCTCTTTCTGGCTGCGAGCTATCTGCAGACGTTCGCATTTGCAGAGCAGGGCTGTTGGAGGCCCCATGCACAGACCGCAAAACTACGTTTGAAGTTTGAGGGGGCAAGACAAGCAAGCAGCTCCAGTCTCTGTGCCTTTTTGCGAGCAGTGCCATGGGCAGATGAGGCTGAGCAACAGCTTTCCAGGCTAGCTCTTTCTGTCTGCGATCTATCTGCAGACGTTCGCATTTGCAGAGCAGGGCTGCTGGAGGCCCCATGCACAGACCCCAAAAACTACGTTTGAAGTTTGAGGTGCCAAGACAAGCAAGTAGCCCCAGTCTCTGTGCCTCCGTGCGAGCAGTGCCATGGGCAGATGAGGCTGAGCAACAGCTTTCCAATCTAAATGTTTCTACCTGCGAGCTATCTGCAGACGTTCGCATTGTCGGACCAGGCCTGCCGGAGGCGCCGGGTACGGACCACCTAAGCTATGTTTGAAGTTTGAGGTGGTAAGACAAGCAAGCAGCCCCAGTCTCTGTGCCTCTGTGCGAGCAGTGCCATGGGCACATGAGGCTGAGCAAGAGCTTTCCAGGCTAGCTCTTTCTGGCTGCGGGCTATCTGCAGACTTTCGCATTTTAAGAGCAGGACTGGCGGAGGAGCCCGGCACCAAACACCAAAGATACGTTTGAAGATTGAGGGGGTAAGACAAGCAAGCAGCCCCAGTCTCTGTGCCTCTGTGCGAGCAGTGGCATGGGCAGATGAGGCTGAGCAACAGCTTTCCAGGCTAGCTCTTTCTGCCTGCGAGCTATCTGCAGACGTCCGCATTTTCGGAGCAGGGCTGTTGGAGGCCCCACGCACAGAACCCAAAATTACGTTTGAAGTTTGAGGTGGCAAGACAAGCAAGCAGCCCCAGTATTTCTGGCTCTGTGTGGGCAGTGCCATGGGCAGAGGAGGCTGAGCAACAGCTTTCCAGGCTAGCTCTTTATGCCTGCGAGCCATCTGCAGACGTTCGCATTTTAAGAGCAGGACTGGCGGAGGAGCCCGGCACCAAACACCTAAGTTACGTTTCAAGATTGAGGGGGCAAGATAAGCAAGCAGCCCCAGTCTCTGTGCCTCGGTGCGAGCAGTGCCATGGGCAGATGAGGCTGACCAACAGCTTTCCAAGCTAAATGTTTCTGCCTGCGAGCTATCTGCAGATATTCGCATTGTCGGAGCAGGGCTGTCGGAGGGCCCCAGCACGGACACCCAAATTTACGTTTGAAGTTTGAGGGGGCAAGACAAGCAAGCAGCCCCAGTCTCTGTGCCTCTGTGTGAGCAGTGCCATGGGCAGATGAGGCTGAGCAACAGCTTTCCAGGCTAGCTCTTTCTGCCTGCGAGCTATCTGCAGACGTTCGCATTTGCAGAGCAGGGCTGTTGGAGGCCCCATGCACAGACCGCAAAACTACGTTTGAAGTTTGAGGTGGCAAGACAAGCAAGCAGCTCCAGTCTCTGTGCCTTTTTGCGAGCAGTGCCATGGGCAGATGAGGCTGAGCAACAGCTTTCCAGGCTAGCTCTTTCTGTCTGCGATCTATCTGCAGACATTCGCGTTTTTGGAGCAGGGCTGCTGGAGGCCCCATGCACAGACCCCAAAAACTACGTTTGAAGTTTGAGGTGCCAAGACAAGCAAGCAGCCCCAGTCTCTGTGCCTCCGTGCGAGCAGTGCCATGGGCAGATGAGGCTGAGCAACAGCTTTCCAATCTAAATGTTTCTACCTGCGAGCTATCTGCAGACGTTCGCATTGTCGGACCAGGCCTGCCGGAGGCGCCGGGTACGGACCACCTAAGCTATGTTTGAAGTTTGAGGTGGTAAGACAAGCAAGCAGCCCCAGTCTCTGTGCCTCTGTGCGAGCAGTGGCATGGGCAGATGAGGCTGAGCAACAGCTTTCCAGGCTAGCTCTTTCTGCCTGCGAGCCATCTGCAGACGTTCGCATTTTCGGAGCAGAGCTGTTGGAGGCCCCATGCACAGACCGCAAAACTACGTTTGAAGTTTGAGGTGGTAAGACAAGCAAGCAGCCCCAGTCTCTGTGCCTCTGCACGAGCAGTGCCATGGGCACATGAGGCTGAGAAACAGCTTTCCAGGCTAGCTCTTTCTGCCTGCGAGCTATCTGCAGACGTTCGCATTTTCGCAACAGGGCTGCCGGAGGCCCCACGTAAAGACCCCAAAATTACGTTTGAAGTTTGAGGTGGCAAGACAAGCAAGCAGCCCCAGTATTTCTGGCTCTGTGTGGGCAGTGCCATGGGCAGAGGAGGCTGAGCAACAGCTTTCCAGGCTAGCTCTTTATGCCTGCGAGCCATCTGCAGACGTTCGCATTTTAAGAGCAGGACTGTCGGAGGAGCCCGGCACCAAACACCTAAGCTACGTTTCAAGATTGAGGGGGCAAGATAAGCAAGCAGCCCCAGTCTCTGTGCCTCTGTGCGAGCAGTGCCATGGGCAGATGAGGCTGAGCAACAGTTTTCCAGGCTAGCTAATTCTGGCTGTGAGCTATCTGCAGATGTTAGCATTGTAGGAGCAGCGCTGCCGGAGCCCCCCTGCACGGACTCCCAAAGCTACGTTTTAAGTTTGAGGTGGCAAGACAAGCAAGCAGCCCCAGTCTCTTTGCCTCTGTGTGAGCGGTGCCATGGGCAGATGAGGCTAAGCAACAGCTTTCCAGGCTAGCTCTTTCTGACTGCGAGCTATCTACAGACGTTCGCATTTTGGGAGCAGGGTTGCCGGAGGCCCCCTGCACGGACCCCGAAAGCTACATTTGAAATTTGAGGTGGCAAGACAAGCAAGCAGCCCCAGTCTCTTTGCCTCTGTGCGAGCAGTGCCATGGGCAGATGAGGCTGAGCAACAGCTTTCCAAGCTAAATATTTCTTCCTGCGAGCTATCTGCAGATATTCGCATTGTCGGAGCAGGGCTGTCGGAGGCCCCCAGCACGGACACCCAAATATACGTTTGAAGTTTGAGGGGGCAAGACAAGCAAGCAGCCCCAGTCTCTGTGCCTCGGTGCGAGCAGTGCCATGGGCAGATGAGGCTGACCAACAGCTTTCCAAGCTAAATGTTTCTGCCTGCGAGCTATCTGCAGACGTTCGCATTGTCGGACCAGGCCTTCCGGAGGCGCCGGGCACGGACCACCTAAGCTACGTTTGAAGTTTGAGGTGGTAAGACAAGCAAGCAGTCCCAGTCTCTGTGCCTTGGTGCGAGCAGTGCCATGGGCAGATGAGGCTGAGCAACAGCTTTCCAGGCTAGCTCTTTCTGGCTGCGAGCTATATGCAGATGTTCGCATTTTCAGAGCAGGGCTGCCGCAGGCCATCGTCACGAACCACCTCAGATACTTTTGAAGTTAGGTGGCAAGACAAGCAAGCAGCCCCAGTCTCTGTGCCTCTGTGCGAGCAGTGCCATGGGCAGATGAGGCTGAGCAACAGCTTTCCAGGCTAGCTCTTTCTGGCTGCGAGCTATCTGCAGACATTCGCGTTTTTGGAGCAGGGCTGCTGGAGGCCCCATGCACAGACCCCAAAAACTACGTTTGAAGTTTGAGGGGGCAAGACAAGCAAGCAGCCCCAGTCTCTTTGCCTCTGTGCGAGCAGTGCCATGGGCAGATGAGGCTGACCAACAGCTTTCCAAGCTAAATGTTTCTGCCTGCGAGCTATCTGCAGACGTTCGCATTGTCGGACCAGGCCTGCCGGAGGCGCCGGGTATGGACCACCTAAGCTATGTTTGAATTTTGAGGTGGTAAGACAAGCAAGCAGCCCCAGTCTCTTTGCCTCTGTGCGAGCAGTGCCATGGGCAGATGAGGCTGAGCAACAGCTTTCCAAGCTAAATATTTCTTCCTGCGAGCTATCTGCAGATATTCGCATTGTCGGAGCAGGGCTGTCGGAGGCCCCCAGCACGGACACCCAAATCTACGTTTGAAGTTTGAGGGGGAAAGACAAGCAAGCAGCCCCAGTCTCTGTGCCTCTGTGTGAGCAGTGCCATGGGCAGATGAGGCTGAGCAACAGCTTTCCAGGCTAGCTCTTTCTGCCTGCGAGCTATCTGCAGACGTTCGCATTTGCAGAGCAGGGCTGTTGGAGGCCCCATGCACAGACCGCAAAACTACGTTTGAAGTTTGAGGTGGCAAGACAAGCAAGCAGCTCCAGTCTCTGTGCCTTTTTGCGAGCAGTGCCATGGGCAGATGAGGCTGAGCAACAGCTTTCCAGGCTAGCTCTTTCTGTCTGCGATCTATCTGCAGACATTCGCGTTTTTGGAGCAGGGCTGCTGGAGGCCCCATGCACAGACCCCAAAAACTACGTTTGAAGTTTGAGGGGGCAAGACAAGCAAGCAGCCCCAGTCTCTGTGCCTCCGTGCGAGCAGTGCCATGGGCAGATGAGGCTGAGCAACAGCTTTCCAATCTAAATGTTTCTACCTGCGAGCTATCTGCAGACGTTCGCATTGTCGGACCAGGCCTGCCGGAGGCGCCGGGTACGGACCACCTAAGATATGTTTGAAGTTTGAGGTGGTAAGACAAGCAAGCAGCCCCAGTCTCTGTGCCTCTGTGCGAGCAGTGCCATGGGCAGATGAGGCTGAGCAAGAGCTTTCCAGGCTAGCTCTTTCTGGCTGCGAGCTAGCTGCAGACTTTCGCATTTTAAGAGTAGGACTGGCGGAGGAGCCCGGCACCAAACACCAAAGCTACGTTTGAAGATTGAGGGGGCAAGACAAGCAAGCAGCCCCAGTCTCTGTGCCTCTGTGCGAGCAGTGGCATGGGCAGATGAGGCTGAGCAACAGCTTTCCAGGCTAGCTCTTTCTGCCTGCGAGCCATCTGCAGACGTTCGCATTTTCGGAGCAGGGCTGTTGGAGGCCCCATGCACAGACCGCAAAATTACGTTTGAAGTTTGAGGTGGTAAGACAAGCAAGCAGCCCCAGTCTCTGTGCCTCTGCACGAGCAGTGCCATGGGCACATGAGGCTGAGAAACAGCTTTCCAGGCTAGCTCTTTCTGGCTGCGAGCTATCTGCAGACGTTCGCATTTTCGCAACAGGGCTGCCGGAGGCCCCACGCACAGACCCCAAAATTACGTTTGAAGTTTGAGGTGGCAAGACAAGCAAGCAGCCCCAGTATTTCTCGCTCTGTGTGGGCAGTGCCATGGGCAGAGGAGGCTGAGCAACAGCTTTCCAGGCTAGCTCTTTATGCCTGCGAGCCATCTGCAGACGTTCGCATTTTAAGAGCAGGACTGTCGGAGGAGCCCGGCACCAAACACCTAAGCTACGTTTCAAGATTGAGGGGGCAAGATAAGCAAGCAGCCCCAGTCTCTGTGCCTCTGTGCGAGCAGTGCCATGGGCAGATGAGGCTGAGCAACAGTTTTCCAGGCTAGCTAATTCTGGCTGTGAGCTATCTGCAGATGTTAGCATTGTAGGAGCAGCGCTGCCGGAGCCCCCCTGCACGGACTCCCAAAGCTACGTTTTAAGTTTGAGGTGGCAAGACAAGCAAGCAGCCCCAGTCTCTTTGCCTCTGTGTGAGCGGTGCCATGGGCAGATGAGGCTAAGCAACAGCTTTCCAGGCTAGCTCTTTCTGACTGCGAGCTATATGCAGATGTTCGCATTTTCAGAGCAGGGCTGCCGCAGGCCATCGTCACGAACCACCTCAGATACTTTTGAAGTTAGGTGGCAAGACAAGCAAGCAGCCCCAGTCTCTGTGCCTCTGTGCGAGCAGTGCCATGGGCAGATGAGGCTGAGCAACAGCTTTCCAGGCTAGCTCTTTCTGGCTGCGAGCTATCTGCAGACATTCGCGTTTTTGGAGCAGGGCTGCTGGAGGCCCCATGCACAGACCCCAAAAACTACGTTTGAAGTTTGAGGGGGCAAGACAAGCAAGCAGCCCCAGTCTCTGTGCCTCTGTGCGAGCAGTGCCATGGGCAGATGAGGCTGAGCAACAGCTTTCCAGGCTAGCTCTTTCTGCCTGCGATCTATCTGCAGACGTTCGCATTTGCAGAGCAGGGCTGTTGGAGGCCCCATGCACAGACCGCAAAACTACGTTTGAAGTTTGAGGTGGCAAGACAAGCAAGCAGCTCCAGTCTCTGTGCCTCTGTGCGAGCAGTGCCATGGGCAGATGAGGCTGAGCAACAGCTTTCCAGGCTAGCTCTTTCTGTCTGCGATCTATCTGCAGACATTCGCGTTTTTGGAGCAGGGCTGCTGGAGGCCCCATGCACAGACCCCAAAAACTACGTTTGAAGTTTGAGGTGCCAAGACAAGCAAGCAGCCCCAGTCTCTGTGCCTCCGTGCGAGCAGTGCCATGGGCAGATGAGGCTGAGCAACAGCTTTCCAATCTAAATGTTTCTACCTGCGAGCTATCTGCAGACGTTCGCATTGTCGGACCAGGCCTGCCGGAGGCGCCGGGTACGGACCACCTAAGCTATGTTTGAAGTTTGAGGTGGTAAGACAAGCAAGCAGCCCCAGTCTCTGTGCCTCTGTGCGAGCAGTGCCATGGGCACATGAGGCTGAGCAAGAGCTTTCCAGGCTAGCTCTTTCTGGCTGCGAGCTATCTGCAGACTTTCGCATTTTAAGAGCAGGACTGGCGGAGGAGCCCGGCACCAAACACCAAAGCTACGTTTGAAGATTGAGGGGGCAAGACAAGCAAGCAGCCCCAGTCTCTGTGCCTCTGTGCGAGCAGTGGCATGGGCAGATGAGGCTGAGCAAGAGCTTTCCAGGCTAGCTCTTTCTGCCTGCGAGCTATCTGCAGACGTTCGCATTTTCGGAGCAGGGCTGTTGGAGGCCCCATGCACAGATCGCAAAACTACGTTTGAAGTTTGAGGTGGTAAGACAAGCAAGCAGCCCCAGTCTCTGTGCCTCTGCACGAGCAGTGCCATGGGCACATGAGGCTGAGCAAGAGCTTTCCAGGCTAGCTCTTTCTGTCTGCGATCTATCTGCAGACGTTCGCATTTTCGCAACAGGGCTGCCGGAGGCCCCACGCACAGACCCCAAAATTACGTTTGAAGTTTGAGGTGGCAAGACAAGCAAGCAGCCCCAGTATTTCTGGCTCTGTGTGGGCAGTGCCATGGGCAGAGGAGGCTGAGCAACAGCTTTCCAGGCTAGCTCTTTCTGACTGTGAGCCATCTGCAGACGTTCGCATTTTAAGAGCAGGACTGGAGGAGGAGCCCGGCACCAAACACCTAAGCTACGTTTCAAGATTGAGGGGGCAAGATAAGCAAGCAGCCCCAGTCTCTGTGCCTCTGTGCGAGCAGTGCCATGGGCAGATGAGGCTGAGCAACAGTTTTCCAGGCTAGCTAATTCTGGCTGTGAGCTATCTGCAGATGTTAGCACTGTAGGAGCAGCGCTGCCGGAGCCCCCCTGCACGGACTCCCAAAGCTACGTTTTAAGTTTGAGGTGGCAAGACAAGCAAGCAGCCCCAGTCTCTTTGCCTCTGTGTGAGCGGTGCCATGGGCAGATGAGGCTAAGCAACAGCTTTCCAGGCTAGCTCTTTCTGACTGCGAGCTATCTACAGACGTTCGCATTTTGGGAGCAGGGGTGCCGGAGGCCCCCTGCACGGACCCCGAAAGCTACATTTGAAGTTTGAGGTGACAAGACAAGCAAGCAGCCCCAGTCTCTTTGCCTCTGTGCGAGAAGTGCCATGAGCAGATGAGGCTGAGCAACAGCTTTCCAAGCTAAATATTTCTTCCTGCGAGCTATCTGCAGATATTCGCATTGTCGGAGCAGGGCTGTCGGAGGCCCCCAGCACGGACACCCAAATCTACGTTTGAAGTTTGAGGGGGCAAGACAAGCAAGCAGCCCCAGTCCCTGTGCCTCGGTGCGAGCAGTGCCATGGGCAGATGAGGCTGACCAACAGCTTTCCAAGCTAAATGTTTCTGCCTGCGAGCTATCTGCAGACGTTCGCATTGTCGGACCAGGCCTTCCGGAGGCGCCGGGCACGGACCACCTAAGCTACGTTTGAAGTTTGAGGTGGTAAGACAAGCAAGCAGTCCCAGTCTCTGTGCCTTGGTGCGAGCAGTGCCATGGGCAGATGAGGCTGAGCAACAGCTTTCCAGGCTAGCTCTTTCTGGCTGCGAGCTATATGCAGACGTTCGCATTTTCAGAGCAGGGCTGCCGCAGGCCATCGTCACGAACCACGTCAGATACTTTTGAAGTTAGGTGGCAAGACAAGCAAGCAGCCCCAGTCTCTGTGCCTCTGTGCGAGCAGTGCCATGGGCACATGAGGCTGAGCAACAGCTTTCCAGGCTAGCTCTTTCTGTCTGCGATCTATCTGCAGACGTTCGCGTTTTTGGAGCAGGGCTGTTGGAGGCCCCATGCACAGACCCCAAAAACTACATTTGAAGTTTGAGGTGCCAAGACAAGCAAGCAGCCCCAGTCTCTGTGCCTCTGTGCGAGCAGTGCCATGGGCAGATGAGGCTGAGCAACAGCTTTCCAATCTAAATGTTTCTGCCTGCGAGCTATCTACAGACGTTCGCATTGTTGTACAAGGCCTGCCGGAGGCACCTGCTACGGACCACCTAAGATATGTTTGAAGTTTGAGGTGGTAAGACAAGCAAGCAGCCCCAGTCTCTGTGCCTCCGTGCGAGCAGTGCCATGGGCAGATGAGGCTGAGCAACAGCTTTCCAATCTAAATGTTTCTACCTGCGAGCTATCTGCAGACGTTCGCATTGTCGTACCAGGCCTGCTGGAGGCGCCGGGTACGGACCACCTAAGCTATGTTTGAAGTTTGAGGTGGTAAGACAAGCAAGCAGCCCCAGTCTCTGTGCCTCTGTGCGAGCAGTGCCATGGGCACATGAGGCTGAGCAAGAGCTTTCCAGGCTAGCTCTTTCTGGCTGCGAGCTATCTGCAGACGTTCGCATTTTAAGAGCAGGACTGGCGGAGGAGCCCGGCACCAAACACCAAAGCTACGTTTGAAGATTGAGGGGGCAAGACAAGCAAGCAGCCCCAGTCTCTGTGCCTCTGTGCGAGCAGTGGCATGGGCAGATGAGGCTGAGCAACAGCTTTCCAGGCTAGCTCTTTCTGCCTGCGAGCTATCTGCAGACGTTCGCATTTTCGGAGCAGGGCTGTTGGAGGCCCCATGCACAGACCGCAAAAGTACGATTGAAGTTTGAGGTGGCAAGACAAGCAAGGAGCCCCAGTCTCTGTGCCTCTGTGCGAGCAGTGCCATGGGCAGATGAGGCTGAGCAACAGCTTTCCAAGCTAAATATTTCTTCCTGCGAGCTATCTGCAGACGTTCGCATTTTCGGAGCAGGGCTGCCTGAGGGCCCATGCACAGACCCCAAAACTACTTTTGAAGTTTAGATGGCAAGACAAGCAAGCAGCCCCAGTCTCTCTGCCTCTGTGCGAGCGGTGTCATGGGCAGATGAGACTAAGCAACAGCTTTCCAGGCTAGCTCTTTCTGCCTGCGAGCTATCTATAGACGTTCGCATTTTGGGAGGAGGCCTGCCAGAGGCGCCGGGCACGAACCACCTAAGCTACGTTTGAAGTTTGAGGTAGTAAGACAAGCAAGCAGTCCCAGTCTCTGTGACTCCGTGCGAGCAGTGCCATGGGCAGATGAGGCTGAGCAACAGCTTTCCAGGCTAGCTCTTTGTGGCTGCGAGCTATCTGCAGACGTTCGCATTTTCGGAGCAGGGCTGTTGGAGGCCCCATGCACAGAACGCAAAATTACGTTTGAAGTTTAAGGTGGCAAGACAAGCAAGCTGCCCCAGTCTCTGTGCCTCTGTGCGAGCAGTGGCATGGGCAGATGAGGCTGAGCAACAGCTTTCCAGGCTAGCTCTTTCTGCCTGCGAGCTATCTGCAGACGTTCGCATTTTCAGAGCAGGGCTGCCGCAAGCACCCAGCACGGACCACCTAAGTTACGTTTGAAGTTTGAGGGGACAAGACAAGCAAGCAGCCCCAGTCTCTGTGCCTCCGTGCGAGCAGTGCCATGGGCAGATGAGGCTGACCAACAGCTTTCCAAGCTAAATGTTTCTGCCTGCGAGCTATCTGCAGACGTTCGCATTGTCGGACCAGGCCTTCCGGAGGCGCCGGGCACGGACCACCTAAGCTACGTTTGAAGTTTGAGGTGGTAAGACAAGCAAGCAGTCCCAGTCTCTGTGCCTTGGTGCGAGCAGTGCCATGGGCAGATGAGGCTGAGCAACAGCTTTCCAGGCTAGCTCTTTCTGGCTGCGAGCTATATGCAGATGTTCGCATTTTCAGAGCAGGGCTGCCGCAGGCCATCGTCACGAACCACCTCAGATACTTTTGAAGTTAGGTGGCAAGACAAGCAAGCAGCCCCAGTCTCTGTGCCTCTGTGCGAGCAGTGCCATGGGCAGATGAGGCTGAGCAACAGCTTTCCAGGCTAGCTCTTTCTGGCTGCGAGCTATCTGCAGACATTCGCGTTTTTGGAGCAGGGCTGCTGGAGGCCCCATGCACAGACCCCAAAAACTACGTTTGAAGTTTGAGGGGGCAAGACAAGCAAGCAGCCCCAGTCTCTGTGCCTCTGTGCGAGCAGTGCCATGGGCAGATGAGGCTGAGCAACAGCTTTCCAGGCTAGCTCTTTCTGCCTGCGATCTATCTGCAGACGTTCGCATTTGCAGAGCAGGGCTGTTGGAGGCCCCATGCACAGACCGCAAAACTACGTTTGAAGTTTGAGGTGGCAAGACAAGCAAGCAGCTCCAGTCTCTGTGCCTTTTTGCGAGCAGTGCCATGGGCAGATGAGGCTGAGCAAAAGCTTTCCAGGCTAGCTCTTTCTGTCTGCGATCTATCTGCAGACATTCGCGTTTTTGGAGCAGGGCTGCTGGAGGCCCCATGCACAGACCCCAAAAACTACGTTTGAAGTTTGAGGTGCCAAGACAAGCAAGCAGCCCCAGTCTCTGTGCCTCCGTGCGAGCAGTGCCATGGGCAGATGAGGCTGAGCAACAGCTTTCCAATCTAAATGTTTCTACCTGCGAGCTATCTGCAGACGTTCGCATTGTCGGACCAGGCCTGCCGGAGGCGCCGGGTACGGACCACCTAAGCTATGTTTGAAGTTTGAGGTGGTAAGACAAGCAAGCAGCCCCAGTCTCTGTGCCTCTGTGCGAGCAGTGCCATGGGCACATGAGGCTGAGCAAGAGCTTTCCAGGCTAGCTCTTTCTGGCTGCGAGCTATCTGCAGACTTTCGCATTTTAAGAGCAGGACTGGCGGAGGAGCCCGGCACCAAACACCAAAGCTACGTTTGAAGATTGAGGGGGCAAGACAAGCAAGCAGCCCCAGTCTCTGTGCCTCTGTGCGAGCAGTGGCATGGGCAGATGAGGCTGAGCAAGAGCTTTCCAGGCTAGCTCTTTCTGCCTGCGAGCTATCTGCAGACGTTCACATTTTCGGAGCAGGGCTGTTGGAGGCCCCATGCACAGATCGCAAAACTACGTTTGAAGTTTGAGGTGGTAAGACAAGCAAGCAGCCCCAGTCTCTGTGCCTCTGCACGAGCAGTGCCATGGGCACATGAGGCTGAGCAAGAGCTTTCCAGGCTAGCTCTTTCTGCCTGCGAGCTATCTGCAGACGTTCGCATTTTCGGAGCAGGGCTGTTGGAGGCCCCATGCACAGACCGCAAAACTACGATTGAAGTTTGAGGTGGCAAGACATGCAAGGAGCCCCAGTCTCTGTGCCTCTGTGCGAGCAGTGCCATGGGCAGATGAGGCTGAGCAACAGCTTTCCAAGCTAAGTATTTCTTCCTGCGAGCTATCTGCAGACGTTCGCATTTTCGGAGCAGGGCTGCCTGAGGGCCCATGCACAGACCCCAAAACTACTTTTGAAGTTTAGATGGCAAGACAAGCAAGCAGCCCCAGTCTCTCTGCCTCTGTGCGAGCGGTGTCATGGGCAGATGAGACTAAGCAACAGCTTTCCAGGCTAGCTCTTTCTGCCTGCGAGCTATCTATAGACGTTCGCATTTTGGGAGGAGGCCTGCCAGAAGCGCCGGGCACGAACCACCTAAGCTACGTTTGAAGTTTGAGGTAGTAAGACAAGCAAGCAGTCCCAGTCTCTGTGCCTCCGTGCGAGCAGTGCCATGGGCAGATGAGGCTGAGCAACAGCTTTCCAGGCTAGCTCTTTGTGGCTGCGAGCTATCTGCAGACGTTCGCATTTTCGGAGCAGGGCTGTTGGAGGCCCCATGCACAGAACGCAAAATTACGTTTGAAGTTTAAGGTGGCAAGACAAGCAAGCAGCCCCAGTCTCTGTGCCTCCGTGCGAGCAGTGCCATGGGCAGATGAGGCTGAGCAACAGCTTTCCAATCTAAATGATTCTGCCTGCGAGCTATCTGCAGACGTTCACATTGTCGGACCAGGCCTGCCGGAGGCGCCGGGTACGGACCACCTAAGCAATGTTTGAAGTTTGAGGTGGTAAGACAAGCAAGCAGCCCCAGTCTCTGTGCCTCGGTGCGAGCAGTGCCATGAGCATATGAGGCTGACCAACAGCTTTCCAAGCTAAATATTTCTGCCTGCAAGCTATTTGAAGACGTTCGCATTGTCGGACCAGGCCTGCCGGAGGCGCCGGGCACGGACCACCTAAGCTACGTTTGAAGTTTGAGGTGGTAAGACAAGCAAGCAGTCCCAGTCTCTGTGCATTGGTGCGAGCAGTGCCATGGGCAGATGAGGCTGAGCAACAGCTTTCCAGGCTAGCTCTTTCTGGCTGCGAGCTATATGCAGATGTTCGCATTTTCAGAGCAGGGCTGCCGCAGGCCATCGTCACGAACCACCTCAGATACTTTTGAAGTTAGGTGGCAAGACAAGCAAGCAGCCCCAGTCTCTGTGCCTCTGTGCGAGCAGTGCCATGGGCAGATGAGGCTGAGCAACAGCTTTCCAATCTAAATGTTTCTGCCTGCGAGCTACCTGCAGACGTTCGCGTTTTTGGAGCAGGGCTGCTGGAGGCCCCATGCACAGACCCCAAAAACTACATTTGAAGTTTGAGGTGCCAAGACAAGCAAGCAGCCCCAGTCTCTGTGCCTCTGTGCGAGCAGTGCCATGGGCAGATGAGGCTGAGCAACAGCTTTCCAATCTAAATGTTTCTGGCTGCGAGCTATCTACAGACGTTCGCATTGTTGTACAAGGCCTGCCGGAGGCACCTGCTACGGACCACCTAAGATATGTTTGAAGTTTGAGGTGGTAAGACAAGCAAGCAGCCCCAGTCTCTGTGCCTCCGTGCGAGCAGTGCCATGGGCAGATGAGGCTGAGCAACAGCTTTCCAATCTAAATGTTTCTACCTGCGAGCTATCTGCAGACGTTCGCATTGTCGTACCAGGCCTGCTGGAGGCGCCGGGTACGGACCACCTAAGCTATGTTTGAAGTTTGAGGTGGTAAGACAAGCAAGCAGCCCCAGTCTCTGTGCCTCTGTGCGAGCAGTGCCATGGGCACATGAGGCTGAGCAAGAGCTTTCCAGGCTAGCTCTTTCTGGCTGCGAGCTATCTGCAGACGTTCGCATTTTAAGAGCAGGACTGGCGGAGGAGCCCGGCACCAAACACCAAAGCTACGTTTGAAGATTGAGGGGGCAAGACAAGCAAGCAGCCCCAGTCTCTGTGCCTCTGTGTGAGCAGTGCCATGGGCAGATGAGGCTGAGCAACAGCTTTCCAGGCTAGCTCTTTCTGGCTGCGAGCTATCTGCAGACGTTCGCATTTGCAGAGCAGGGCTGTTGGAGGCCCCATGCACAGACCGCAAAACTACGTTTGAAGTTTGAGGTGGCAAGACAAGCAAGCAGCTCCAGTCTCTGTGCCTTTTTGCGAGCAGTGCCATGGGCAGATGAGGCTGAGCAACAGCTTTCCAGGCTAGCTCTTTCTGTCTGCGATCTATCTGCAGACATTCGCGTTTTTGGAGCAGGGCTGCTGGACGCCCCATGCACAGACCCCAAAAACTACGTTTGAAGTTTGAGGTGCCAAGACAAGCAAGCAGCCCCAGTCTCTGTGCCTCCGTGCGAGCAGTGCCATGGGCAGATGAGGCTGAGCAACAGCTTTCCAATCTAAATGTTTCTACCTGCGAGCTATCTGCAGACATTCGCATTGTCGGACCAGGCCTGCCGGAGGCGCCGGGTACGGACCACCTAAGCTATGTTTGAAGTTTGAGGTGGTAAGACAAGCAAGCAGCCCCAGTCTCTGTGCCTCTGTGCGAGCAGTGCCATGGGCACATGAGGCTGAGCAAGAGCTTTCCAGGCTAGCTCTTTCTGTCTGCGATCTATCTGCAGACGTTCGCGTTTTTGGAGCAGGGCTGCTGGAGGCCCCATGCACAGACCCCAAAAACTACGTTTGAAGTTTGAGGTGGCAAGACAAGCAAGCAGCCCCAGTCTCTGTGCCTCTGTGCGAGCAGTGCCATGGGCAGATGAGGCTGACCAACAGCTTTCCAATCTAAATGTTTCTGCCTGCGAGCTATCTACAGACGTTCGCATTGTCGTACAAGGCCTGCCGGAGGCGCCTGCTACGGACCACCTAAGATATGTTTGAAGTTTGAGGTGGTAAGACAAGCAAGCAGCCCCAGTCTCTGTGCCTCCGTGCGAGCAGTGCCATGGGCAGATGAGGCTGAGCAACAGCTTTCCAATCTAAATGTTTCTGCCTGCGAGCTATCTGCAGACGTTCGCATTGTCGTACCAGGCCTGCCGGAGGCGCCGGGTACGGACCACCTAAGCTATGTTTGAAGTTTGAGGTGGTAAGACAAGAAAGCAGCCCCAGTCTCTGTGCCTCTGTGCGAGCAGTGCCATGGGCACATGAGGCTGAGCAAGAGCTTTCCAGGCTAGCTCTTTCTGGCTGCGAGCTATCTGCAGACGTTCGCATTTTAAGAGCAGGACTGGCGGAGGAGCCCGGCACCAAACACCAAAGCTACGTTTGAAGATTGAGGGGGCAAGACAAGCAAGCAGCCCCAGTCTCTGTGCCTCTGTGCGAGCAGTGGCATGGGCAGATGAGGCTGAGCAACAGCTTTCCAGGCTAGCTCTTTCTGCCTGCGAGCTATCTGCAGACGTTCGCATTTTCGGAGCAGGGCTGTTGGAGGCCCCATGCACAGACCGCAAAACTACGTTTGAAGTTTGAGGTGGCAAGACAAGCAAGCAGCCCCAGTCTCTGTGCCTCTGTGCGAGCAGTGCCATGGGCAGATGAGGCTGAGCAACAGCTTTCCAAGCTAAGTATTTCTTCCTGCGAGCTATCTGCAGACGTTCGCATTTTCGGAGCAGGGCTGCCTGAGGCCCCATGCACAGACCCCAAAACTACTTTTGAAGTTTGAGGTGGCAAGACAAGCAAGCAGCCCCAGTCTCTGTGCCTCTGTGCGAGCAGTGCCATGGGCTGATGAGGCTGAGCAACAGCTTTCCAGGCTAGCTCTTTCTGGCTGCGAGCTATCTGCAGACGTTCGCATTTTCGGAGCAGGGCTGCCGCAAGCACCCAGCACGGACCACCTAAGTTACGTTTGAAGTTTGAGGGGACAAGACAAGCAAGCAGCCCCAGTCTCTGTGCCTCGGTGCGAGCAGTGCCATGGGCAGATGAGGCTGACCAACAGCTTTCCAAGCTAAATGTTTCTGCCTGCGAGCTATCTGAAGACGTTCGCATTGTCGGACCAGGCCTTCCGGAGGCGCCGGGCACGGACCACCTAAGTTACGTTTGAAGTTTGAGGAGGGAAGAGAAGCAAGCAGTCCCAGTCTCTGTGCCTCTGTGCGAGCAGTGCCATGGGCAGATGAGGCTGAGCAACAGCTTTCCAGGCTAGCTCTTTCTGGCTGCGAGCTATATGCAGATGTTCGCATTTTCAGAGCAGGGCTGTCGCAGGCCATCGTCACGAAACACCTCAGATACTTTTGAAGTTAGGTGGCAAGACAAGCAAGCAGCCCCAGTCTCTGTGCCTCTGTGCGAGCAGTGCCATGGGCAGATGAGGCTGAGCAACAGCTTTCCAGACTAGCTCTTTGTGGCTGCGAGCTATCTGCAGACGTTCGCATTTTCGGAGCAGGGCTGTTGGAGGCCCCATGCACAGACCGCAAAATTACGTTTGAAGTTTCAGGTGGCAAGACAAGCAAGCAGCCCCACTCTCTGTGCCTCTGTGCGAGCAGTGGCATGGGCAGATGAGGCTGAGCAACAGCTTTCCAGGCTAGCTCTTTCTGGCTGCGAGCTATCTGCAGACGTTCGCATTTTTGGAGCAGGGCTGCTGGAGACCCCATGCACAGACCCCAAAAACTACGTTTGAAGTTTGAGGTGCCAAGACAAGCAAGCAGCCTCAGTCTCTGTGCCTCCGTGCGAGCAGTGCCATGGGCAGATGAGGCTGAGCAACAGCTTTCCAATCTAAATGATTCTGCCTGCGAGCTATCTGCAGACGTTCACATTGTCGGACCAGGCCTGCCGGAGGCGCCGGGTACGGACCACCTAAGCAATGTTTGAAGTTTGAGGTGGTAAGACAAGCAAGCAGCCCCAGTCTCTGTGCCTCGGTGCGAGCAGTGCCATGGGCAGATGAGGCTGACCAACAGCTTTCCAAGCTAAATATTTCTGCCTGCAAGCTATCTGAAGACGTTCGCATTGTCGGACCAGGCCTTCCGGAGGCGCCGGGCACGGACCACCTAAGCTACGTTTGAAGTTTGAGGTGGTAAGACAAGCAAGCATCCCAGTCTCTGTGCATTGGTGCGAGCAGTGCCATGGGCAGATGAGGCTGAGCAACAGCTTTCCAGGCTAGCTCTTTCTGGCTGCGAGCTATATGCAGATGTTCACATTTTTAGAGCAGGGCTGCCGCAGGCCATCGTCACGAACCACCTCAGATACTTTTGAAGTTAGGTGGCAAGACAAGCAAGCAGCCCCAGTCTCTGTGCCTCTGTGCGAGCAGTGCCATGGGCAGATGAGGCTGAGAAACAGCTTTCCAGGCTAGCTCTTTGTGCCTGCGAGCTATCTGCAGACGTTCGCATTTTCGGAGCAGGGCTGTTGGAGGCCCCATGCACAGACCGCAAAAATACGTTTGAAGTTTGAGTTGGCAAAACAAGCAAGCAGCCCCAGTATCTGTGCTTCTGCATGAGCAGTAGAATGGGCAGATGAGGCTGAGCAACAGCTTTCCAGACTAGCTCTTTCTGCCTGCGATCTATCTGCAGACATTCGCGTTTTTGGAGCAGGGCTGCTGGAGGCCCCATGCACAGACCCCAAAAACTACGTTTGAAGTTTGAGGGGGCAAGACAAGCAAGCAGCCCCAGTCTCTGTGCCTCCGTGCGAGCAGTGCCATGGGCAGATGAGGCTGAGCAACAGCTTTCCAATCTAAATGTTTCTGCTTGCGAGCTATCTGCAGACGTTCGCATTGTCGTATCAGGCCTTCCGGAGGCGCCCGGTACGGACCACCTAAGCTATGTTTGAAGTTTGAGGTGGTAAGACAAGCAAGCAGCCCCAGTCTCTGTGCCTCTGTGCGAGCAGTGCCATGGGCAGATGAGGCTGAGCAACAGGTTTCCAGGCTAGCTCTTTCTGGCTGCGAGCTATCTGCAGACTTTCGCATTTTAAGAGCAGGACTGGCGGAGGAGCCCGGCACCAAACACCAAAGCTACGTTTGAAGATTGAGGGGGCAAGACAAGCAAGCAGCCCCAGTCTCTGTGCCTCTGTGCGAGCAGTGCCATGGGCAGATGAGGCTGAGCAACAGCTTTCCAGGCTAACTCTTTCTGCCTGCGAGCTATCTGCAGACGTTCGCATTTTCGGAGCAGGGCTGTTGGAGGCCCCATGCACAGACCGCAAAACTACGTTTGAAGTTTGAGGTGGCAAGACAAGCAAGCAGCCCCAGTCTCTGTGCCTCTGCACGAGCAGTGCCATGGACAGATGAGGCTGAGCAAGAGCTTTCCAGGCTAGCTCTTTCTGGCTGCGAGCTATCTGCAGACGTTCACATTTCCAGAGCAGGGCTGCCGTTGGCTATTGGAAAGGACCACCAAAGATGCATTTGAAGTTTGAGGTGGCAAGACAAGCAAGCAGCCCCAGTCTCTGTGCCTCTGTGCGAGCAGTGGCATGGGCAGATGAGGCTGAGCAACAGCTGTCCAGGCTAGCTCTTTCTGCCTGCGAGCTATCTGCAGACGTTCGCATTTTCGGAGCAGGGCTGTTGGAGGCCCCATGCACAGACCGCAAAACTACGTTTGAAGTTTGAGGTGGCAAGACAAGCAAGCAGCCCCAGTCTCTGTGCCTCTGCACGAGCAGTGCCATGGGCACATGAGGCTGAGAAACAGCTTTCCAGGCTAGCTCTTTCTGCCTGCGAGCTATCTGCAGACGTTCGCATTTTCGCAACAGGGCTGCCGGAGGCCCCACGCACAGACCCCAAAATTACGTTTGAAGTTTGAGGTGGCAAGACAAGCAAGCAGCCCCAGTATTTCTGGCTCTGTGTGGGCAGTGCCATGGGCAGAGGAGGCTGAGCAACAGCTTTCCAGGCTAGCTCTTTCTGGCTGCGAGCTATCTGCAGACGTTCGCATTTCCGAAGCACGTCTGCCCGAGGACCCGATCACAGACCACCAAATTTCTGTTTGAAGTTTGAGGTGGCAAGAGAAGCAAGCAGCCCCTTGTCTCTGTGCCTCTGTGCGAGCAGTGCCATGGGCAGATGAGGCTGAGCAAGAGTTTTCCAGGCTAGCTAATTCTGCCTGCGAGCTATCTGCAGACGTTCGCATTTTCGCAACAGGGCTGCCGGAGGCCCCACGCACAGACCCCAAAATTATGTTTGAAGTTTGAGGTGGCAAGACAAGCAAGCAGCCCTAGTATTTCTGGCTCTGTGTGGGCAGTGCCATGGGCAGAGGAGGCTGAGCAACAGCTTTCCAGGCTAGCTCTTTATGCCTCCGAGCTATCTGCAGACGTTCGCATTTTAAGAGCAGGACTGGAGGAGGAGCCCGGCACCAAACACCTAAGCTACGTTTCAAGATTGAGGGGGCAAGATAAGCAAGCAGCCCCAGTCTCTGTGCCTCTGTGCGAGCAGTGCCATGGGCAGATGAGGCTGAGCAACAGTTTTCCAGGCTAGCTAATTCTGGCTGTGAGCTATCTGCAGATGTTAGCATTGTAGGAGCAGCGCTGCCGGAGCCCCCCTGCACGGACTCCCAAAGCTACGTTTTAAGTTTGAGGTGGCAAGACAAGCAAGCAGCCCCAGTCTCTGTGCCTCTGTGCGAGCAGTGCCATGGGCAGATGAGGCTGAGCAACAGCTTTCCAGGCTAGCTCTTTCTGCCTGCGAGCTATCTGCAGACGTTCGCATTTTCAGAGCAGGGCTGCCGCAAGCACCCAGCACGGACCACCTAAGTTACGTTTGAAGTTTGAGGGGACAAGACAAGCAAGCAGCCCCAGTCTCTGTGCCTCGGTGCGAGCAGTGCCATGGGCAGATGAGGCTGACCAACAGCTTTCCAAGCTAAATGTTTCTGCCTGCGATCTATCTGAAGACGTTCGCATTGTCGGACCAGGCCTTCCGGAGGCGCCGGGCACGGACCACCTAAGTTACGTTTGAAGTTTGAGGAGGGAAGAGAAGCAAGCAGTCCCAGTCTCTGTGCCTTGGTGCGAGCAGTGCCATGGGCAGATGAGGCTGAGCAACAGCTTTCCAGGCTAGCTCTTTCTGGCTGCGAGCTATATGCAGATGTTCGCATTTTCAGAGCAGGGCTGTCGCAGGCCATCGTCACGAAACACCTCAGATACTTTTGAAGTTAGGTGGCAAGACAAGCAAGCAGCCCCAGTCTCTGTGCCTCTGTGCGAGCAGTGCCATGGGCAGATGAGGCTGAGCAACAGCTTTCCAGGCTAGCTCTTTGTGGCTGCGAGCTATCTGCAGACGTTCGCATTTTCGGAGCAGGGCTGTTGGAGGCCCCATGCACAGACCGCAAAATTACGTTTGAAGTTTGAGGTGGCAAGACAAGTAAGCAGCCCCACTCTCTGTGCCTCTGTGCGAGCAGTGGCATGGGCAGATGAGGCTGAGCAACAGCTTTCCAGGATAGCTCTTTCTGTCTGCGATCTATCTGCAGACGTTCGCGTTTTTGGAGCAGGGCTGCTGGAGACCCCATGCACAGACCCCAAAAACTACGTTTGAAGTTTGAGGTGCCAAGAAAAGCAAGCAGCCTCAGTCTCTGTGCCTCCGTGCGAGCAGTGCCATGGGCAGATGAGGCTGAGCAACAGCTTTCCAATCTAAATGATTCTGCCTGCGAGCTATCTGCAGATGTTCACATTGTCGGACCAGGCGTGCCGGAGGCGCCGGGTACCGACCACCTAAGCAATGTTTGAAGTTTGAGGTGGTAAGACAAGCAAGCAGCCCCAGTCTCTGTGCCTCGGTGCGAGCAGTGCCATGGGCAGATGAGGCTGACCAACAGCTTTCCAAGCTAAATATTTCTGCCTGCAAGCTATCTGAAGACGTTCCCATTGTCGGACCAGGCCTTATGGAGGCGCCGGGCACGGACCACCTAAGTTACGTTTGAAGTTTGAGGTGGTAAGACAAGCAAGCAGCCCCAGTCTCTGTGCATTGGTGCGAGCAGTGCCATGGGCAGATGAGGCTGAGCAACAGCTTTCCAGGCTAGCTCTTTCTGGCTGCGAGCTATATGCAGATGTTCACATTTTTAGAGCAGGGCTGCCGCAGGCCATCGTCACGAACCACCTCAGATACTTTTGAAGTTAGGTGGCAAGACAAGCAAGCAGCCCCAGTCTCTGTGCCTCTGTGCGAGCAGTGCCATGGGCAGATGAGGCTGAGAAACAGCTTTCCAGGCTAGCTCTTTATGCCTGCGAGCTATCTGCAGACGTTCGCATTTTCGGAGCAGGGCTGTTGGAGGCCCCATGCACAGACCGCAAAAATACGTTTGAAGTTTGAGTTGGCAAAACAAGCAAGCAGCCCCAGTCTCTGTGCTTCTGCATGAGCAGTAGCATGGGCAGATGAGGCTGAGCAACAGCTTTCCAGACTAGCTCTTTCTGCCTGCGATCTATCTGCAGACATTCGCGTTTTTGGAGCAGGGCTGCTGGAGGCCCCATGCACAGACCCCAAAAACTACGTTTGAAGTTTGAGGTGCCAAGACAAGCAAGCAGCCCCAGTCTCTGTGCCTCCGTGCGAGCAGTGCCATGGGCAGATGAGGCTGAGCAACAGCTTTCCAATCTAAATGTTTCTGGTTGCGAGCTATCTGCTGACGTTCGCATTGTCGTACCAGGCCTTCCGGAGTCGCCCGGTACGGACCACCTAAGCTATGTTTGAAGTTTGAGGTGGTAAGACAAGCAAGCAGCCCCAGTCTCTGTGCCTCTGTGCGAGCAGTGCCATGGGCAGATGAGGCTGAGCAACAGGTTTCCAGGCTAGCTCTTTCTGGCTGCGAGCTATCTGCAGACTTTCGCATTTTAAGAGCAGGACTGGCGGAGGAGCCCGGCACCAAACACCAAAGCTACGTTTGAAGATTGAGGGGGCAAGACAAGCAAGCAGCCCCAGTCTCTGTGCCTCTGTGCGAGCAGTGCCATGGGCAGATGAGGCTGAGCAACAGCTTTCCAGGCTAACTCTTTCTGCCTGCGAGCTATCTGCAGACGTTCGCATTTTCGGAGCAGGGCTGTTGGAGGCCCCATGCACAGACTGCAAAACTACGTTTGAAGTTTGAGGTGGCAAGACAAGCAACCAGCCCCAGTCTCTGTGTCTCTGCACGAGCAGTGCCATGGGCAGATGAGGCTGAGCAACAGCTTTCCAGGCTAGCTCTTTCTGGCTGCGAGCTATCTGCAGACGTTCACATTTCCAGAGCAGGGCTGCCATTTGCTATTGGAAAGGACCACCAAAGATGCATTTGAAGTTTGAGGTGGCAAGACAAGCAAGCAGCCCCAGTCTCTGTGCCTCTGTGCGAGCAGTGCCATGGGCAGATGAGGCTGAGCAACAGCTGTCCAGGCTAGCTCTTTCTGCCTGCGAGCTATCTGCAGACGTTCGCATTTTCGGAGCTGGGCTGTTGGAGGCCCCATGCACAGACCGCAAAACTACGTTTGAAGTTTGAGGTGGCAAGACAAGCAAGCAGCCCCAGTCTCTGTGCCTCTGTGCGAGCAGTGCCATGGGCAGATGAGGCTGACCAACAGCTTTCCAGGCTAGCTCTTTCTGCCTCCGAGCTATCTGCAGACGTTCGCATTTTCGCAACAGGGCTGTCGGAGGCCCCACGCACAGACCCCAAAATTACGTTTGAAGTTTGAGGTGGCAAGACAAGCAAGCAGCCCCAGTATTTCTGGCTCTGTGTGGGCAGTGCCATGGGCAGAGGAGGCTGAGCAACAGCTTTCCAGGCTAGCTCTTTCTGGCTGCGAGATATCTGCAGACGTTCGCATTTCCGAAGCACGTCTGCCCGAGGCCCTGATCACAGACCACCAAATTTCTGTTTGAAGTTTGAGGTGGCAAGAGAAGCAAGCAGCCCCTTGTCTCTGTGCCTCTGTGCGAGCAGTGCCATGGGCAGATGAGGCTGAGCAACAGTTTTCCAGGCTAGCTAATTCTGCCTGCGAGCTATCTGCAGACGTTCGCATTTTCGCAACAGGGCTGCCGGAGGCCCCACGCACAGACCCCAAAATTACGTTTGAAGTTTGAGGTGGCAAGACAAGCAAGCAGCCCTAGTATTTCTGGCTCTGTGTGGGCAGTGCCATGGGCAGAGGAGGCTGAGCAACAGCTTTCCAGGCTAGCTCTTTCTGGCTGCGAGCTATCTGCAGACGTTCGCATTTTAAGAGCAGGACTGGAGGAGGAGCCCGGCACCAAACACCTAAGCTACGTTTCAAGATTGAGGGGGCAAGATAAGCAAGCAGCCCCAGTCTCTGTGCCTCTGTGCGAGCAGTGCCATGGGCAGATGAGGCTGAGCAACAGTTTTCCAGGCTAGCTAATTCTGGCTGTGAGCTATCTGCAGATGTTAGCATTGTAGGAGCAGCGCTGCCGGAGCCCCCCTGCACGGACTCCCAAAGCTACGTTTTAAGTTTGAGGTGGCAAGACAAGCAAGCAGCCCCAGTCTCTGTGCCTCTGTGCGAGCAGTGCCATGGGCTGATGAGGCTGAGCAACAGCTTTCCAGGCTAGCTCTTTCTGCCTGCGAGCTATCTGCAGACGTTCGCATTTTCAGAGCAGGGCTGCCGCAAGCACCCAGCACGGACCACCTAAGTTACGTTTGAAGTTTGAGGGGACAAGACAAGCAAGCAGCCCCAGTCTCTGTGCCTCGGTGCGAGCAGTGCCATGGGCAGATGAGGCTGACCAACAGCTTTCCAAGCTAAATGTTTCTGCCTGCGATCTATCTGAAGACGTTCGCATTGTCGGACCAGGCCTTCCGGAGGCGCCGGGCACGGACCACCTAAGTTACGTTTGAAGTTTGAGGAGGGAAGAGAAGCAAGCAGTCCCAGTCTCTGTGCCTTGGTGCGAGCAGTGCCATGGGCAGATGAGGCTGAGCAACAGCTTTCCAGGCTAGCTCTTTCTGGCTGCGAGCTATATGCAGATGTTCACATTTTTAGAGCAGGGCTGCCGCAGGCCATCGTCACGAACCACCTCAGATACTTTTGAAGTTAGGTGGCAAGACAAGCAAGCAGCCCCAGTCTCTGTGCCTCTGTGCGAGCAGTGCCATGGGCAGATGAGGCTGAGAAACAGCTTTCCAGGCTAGCTCTTTATGCCTGCGAGCTATCTGCAGACGTTCGCATTTTCGGAGCAGGGCTGTTGGAGGCCCCATGCACAGACCGCAAAAATACGTTTGAAGTTTGAGTTGGCAAAACAAGCAAGCAGCCCCAGTCTCTGTGCTTCTGCATGAGCAGTAGCATGGGCAGATGAGGCTGAGCAACAGCTTTCCAGACTAGCTCTTTCTGCCTGCGATCTATCTGCAGACATTCGCGTTTTTGGAGCAGGGCTGCTGGAGGCCCCATGCACAGACCCCAAAAACTACGTTTGAAGTTTGAGGTGCCAAGACAAGCAAGCAGCCCCAGTCTCTGTGCCTCCGTGCGAGCAGTGCCATGGGCAGATGAGGCTGAGCAACAGCTTTCCAATCTAAATGTTTCTGGTTGCGAGCTATCTGCTGACGTTCGCATTGTCGTACCAGGCCTTCCGGAGTCGCCCGGTACGGACCACCTAAGCTATGTTTGAAGTTTGAGGTGGTAAGACAAGCAAGCAGCCCCAGTCTCTGTGCCTCTGTGCGAGCAGTGCCATGGGCAGATGAGGCTGAGCAACAGGTTTCCAGGCTAGCTCTTTCTGGCTGCGAGCTATCTGCAGACTTTCGCATTTTAAGAGCAGGACTGGCGGAGGAGCCCGGCACCAAACACCAAAGCTACGTTTGAAGATTGAGGGGGCAAGACAAGCAAGCAGCCCCAGTCTCTGTGCCTCTGTGCGAGCAGTGCCATGGGCAGATGAGGCTGAGCAACAGCTTTCCAGGCTAACTCTTTCTGCCTGCGAGCTATCTGCAGACGTTCGCATTTTCGGAGCAGGGCTGTTGGAGGCCCCATGCACAGACTGCAAAACTACGTTTGAAGTTTGAGGTGGCAAGACAAGCAACCAGCCCCAGTCTCTGTGTCTCTGCACGAGCAGTGCCATGGGCAGATGAGGCTGAGCAACAGCTTTCCAGGCTAGCTCTTTCTGGCTGCGAGCTATCTGCAGACGTTCACATTTCCAGAGCAGGGCTGCCATTTGCTATTGGAAAGGACCACCAAAGATGCATTTGAAGTTTGAGGTGGCAAGACAAGCAAGCAGCCCCAGTCTCTGTGCCTCTGTGCGAGCAGTGCCATGGGCAGATGAGGCTGAGCAACAGCTGTCCAGGCTAGCTCTTTCTGCCTGCGAGCTATCTGCAGACGTTCGCATTTTCGGAGCTGGGCTGTTGGAGGCCCCATGCACAGACCGCAAAACTACGTTTGAAGTTTGAGGTGGCAAGACAAGCAAGCAGCCCCAGTCTCTGTGCCTCTGTGCGAGCAGTGCCATGGGCAGATGAGGCTGACCAACAGCTTTCCAGGCTAGCTCTTTCTGCCTCCGAGCTATCTGCAGACGTTCGCATTTTCGCAACAGGGCTGTCGGAGGCCCCACGCACAGACCCCAAAATTACGTTTGAAGTTTGAGGTGGCAAGACAAGCAAGCAGCCCCAGTATTTCTGGCTCTGTGTGGGCAGTGCCATGGGCAGAGGAGGCTGAGCAACAGCTTTCCAGGCTAGCTCTTTCTGGCTGCGAGATATCTGCAGACGTTCGCATTTCCGAAGCACGTCTGCCCGAGGCCCTGATCACAGACCACCAAATTTCTGTTTGAAGTTTGAGGTGGCAAGAGAAGCAAGCAGCCCCTTGTCTCTGTGCCTCTGTGCGAGCAGTGCCATGGGCAGATGAGGCTGAGCAACAGTTTTCCAGGCTAGCTAATTCTGCCTGCGAGCTATCTGCAGACGTTCGCATTTTCGCAACAGGGCTGCCGGAGGCCCCACGCACAGACCCCAAAATTACGTTTGAAGTTTGAGGTGGCAAGACAAGCAAGCAGCCCTAGTATTTCTGGCTCTGTGTGGGCAGTGCCATGGGCAGAGGAGGCTGAGCAACAGCTTTCCAGGCTAGCTCTTTCTGGCTGCGAGCTATCTGCAGACGTTCGCATTTTAAGAGCAGGACTGGAGGAGGAGCCCGGCACCAAACACCTAAGCTACGTTTCAAGATTGAGGGGGCAAGATAAGCAAGCAGCCCCAGTCTCTGTGCCTCTGTGCGAGCAGTGCCATGGGCAGATGAGGCTGAGCAACAGTTTTCCAGGCTAGCTAATTCTGGCTGTGAGCTATCTGCAGATGTTAGCATTGTAGGAGCAGCGCTGCCGGAGCCCCCCTGCACGGACTCCCAAAGCTACGTTTTAAGTTTGAGGTGGCAAGACAAGCAAGCAGCCCCAGTCTCTGTGCCTCTGTGCGAGCAGTGCCATGGGCTGATGAGGCTGAGCAACAGCTTTCCAGGCTAGCTCTTTCTGCCTGCGAGCTATCTGCAGACGTTCGCATTTTCAGAGCAGGGCTGCCGCAAGCACCCAGCACGGACCACCTAAGTTACGTTTGAAGTTTGAGGGGACAAGACAAGCAAGCAGCCCCAGTCTCTGTGCCTCGGTGCGAGCAGTGCCATGGGCAGATGAGGCTGACCAACAGCTTTCCAAGCTAAATGTTTCTGCCTGCGATCTATCTGAAGACGTTCGCATTGTCGGACCAGGCCTTCCGGAGGCGCCGGGCACGGACCACCTAAGTTACGTTTGAAGTTTGAGGAGGGAAGAGAAGCAAGCAGTCCCAGTCTCTGTGCCTTGGTGCGAGCAGTGCCATGGGCAGATGAGGCTGAGCAACAGCTTTCCAGGCTAGCTCTTTCTGGCTGCGAGCTATATGCAGATGTTCACATTTTTAGAGCAGGGCTGCCGCAGGCCATCGTCACGAACCACCTCAGATACTTTTGAAGTTAGGTGGCAAGACAAGCAAGCAGCCCCAGTCTCTGTGCCTCTGTGCGAGCAGTGCCATGGGCAGATGAGGCTGAGAAACAGCTTTCCAGGCTAGCTCTTTATGCCTGCGAGCTATCTGCAGACGTTCGCATTTTCGGAGCAGGGCTGTTGGAGGCCCCATGCACAGACCGCAAAAATACGTTTGAAGTTTGAGTTGGCAAAACAAGCAAGCAGCCCCAGTCTCTGTGCTTCTGCATGAGCAGTAGCATGGGCAGATGAGGCTGAGCAACAGCTTTCCAGACTAGCTCTTTCTGCCTGCGATCTATCTGCAGACATTCGCGTTTTTGGAGCAGGGCTGCTGGAGGCCCCATGCACAGACCCCAAAAACTACGTTTGAAGTTTGAGGAGGCAAGACAAGCAAGCAGCCCCAGTCTCTGTGCCTCCGTGCGAGCAGTGCCATGGGCAGATGAGGCTGAGCAACAGCTTTCCAATCTAAATGTTTCTGGTTGCGAGCTATCTGCTGACGTTCGCATTGTCGTACCAGGCCTTCCGGAGTCGCCCGGTACGGACCACCTAAGCTATGTTTGAAATTTGAGGTGGTAAGACAAGCAAGCAGCCCCAGTCTCTGTGCCTCTGTGCGAGCAGTGCCATGGGCAGATGAGGCTGAGCAACAGGTTTCCAGGCTAGCTCTTTCTGGCTGCGAGCTATCTGCAGACTTTCGCATTTTAAGAGCAGGACTGGCGGAGGAGCCCGGCACCAAACACCAAAGCTACGTTTGAAGATTGAGGGGGCAAGACAAGCAAGCAGCCCCAGTCTCTGTGCCTCTGTGCGAGCAGTGCCATGGGCAGATGAGGCTGAGCAACAGCTTTCCAGGCTAACTCTTTCTGCCTGCGAGCTATCTGCAGACGTTCGCATTTTCGGAGCTGGGCTGTTGGAGGCCCCATGCACAGACCGCAAAACTACGTTTGAAGTTTGAGGTGGCAAGACAAGCAAGCAGCCCCAGTCTCTGTGCCTCTGTGCGAGCAGTGCCATGGGCAGATGAGGCTGACCAACAGCTTTCCAGGCTAGCTCTTTCTGCCTCCGAGCTATCTGCAGACGTTCGCATTTTCGCAACAGGGCTGTCGGAGGCCCCACGCACAGACCCCAAAATTACGTTTGAAGTTTGAGGTGGCAAGACAAGCAAGCAGCCCCAGTATTTCTGGCTCTGTGTGGGCAGTGCCATGGGCAGAGGAGGCTGAGCAACAGCTTTCCAGGCTAGCTCTTTCTGGCTGCGAGATATCTGCAGACGTTCGCATTTCCGAAGCACGTCTGCCCGAGGCCCTGATCACAGACCACCAAATTTCTGTTTGAAGTTTGAGGTGGCAAGAGAAGCAAGCAGCCCCTTGTCTCTGTGCCTCTGTGCGAGCAGTGCCATGGGCAGATGAGGCTGAGCAACAGTTTTCCAGGCTAGCTAATTCTGCCTGCGAGCTATCTGCAGACGTTCGCATTTTCGCAACAGGGCTGCCGGAGGCCCCACGCACAGACCCCAAAATTACGTTTGAAGTTTGAGGTGGCAAGACAAGCAAGCAGCCCTAGTATTTCTGGCTCTGTGTGGGCAGTGCCATGGGCAGAGGAGGCTGAGCAACAGCTTTCCAGGCTAGCTCTTTCTGGCTGCGAGCTATCTGCAGACGTTCGCATTTTAAGAGCAGGACTGGAGGAGGAGCCCGGCACCAAACACCTAAGCTACGTTTCAAGATTGAGGGGGCAAGATAAGCAAGCAGCCCCAGTCTCTGTGCCTCTGTGCGAGCAGTGCCATGGGCAGATGAGGCTGAGCAACAGTTTTCCAGGCTAGCTAATTCTGGCTGTGAGCTATCTGCAGATGTTAGCATTGTAGGAGCAGCGCTGCCGGAGCCCCCCTGCACGGACTCCCAAAGCTACGTTTTAAGTTTGAGGTGGCAAGACAAGCAAGCAGCCCCAGTCTCTGTGCCTCTGTGCGAGCAGTGCCATGGGCTGATGAGGCTGAGCAACAGCTTTCCAGGCTAGCTCTTTCTGCCTGCGAGCTATCTGCAGACGTTCGCATTTTCAGAGCAGGGCTGCCGCAAGCACCCAGCACGGACCACCTAAGTTACGTTTGAAGTTTGAGGGGACAAGACAAGCAAGCAGCCCCAGTCTCTGTGCCTCGGTGCGAGCAGTGCCATGGGCAGATGAGGCTGACCAACAGCTTTCCAAGCTAAATGTTTCTGCCTGCGATCTATCTGAAGACGTTCGCATTGTCGGACCAGGCCTTCCGGAGGCGCCGGGCACGGACCACCTAAGTTACGTTTGAAGTTTGAGGAGGGAAGAGAAGCAAGCAGTCCCAGTCTCTGTGCCTTGGTGCGAGCAGTGCCATGGGCAGATGAGGCTGAGCAACAGCTTTCCAGGCTAGCTCTTTCTGGCTGCGAGCTATATGCAGATGTTCACATTTTTAGAGCAGGGCTGCCGCAGGCCATCGTCACGAACCACCTCAGATACTTTTGAAGTTAGGTGGCAAGACAAGCAAGCAGCCCCAGTCTCTGTGCCTCTGTGCGAGCAGTGCCATGGGCAGATGAGGCTGAGAAACAGCTTTCCAGGCTAGCTCTTTATGCCTGCGAGCTATCTGCAGACGTTCGCATTTTCGGAGCAGGGCTGTTGGAGGCCCCATGCACAGACCGCAAAAATACGTTTGAAGTTTGAGTTGGCAAAACAAGCAAGCAGCCCCAGTCTCTGTGCTTCTGCATGAGCAGTAGCATGGGCAGATGAGGCTGAGCAACAGCTTTCCAGACTAGCTCTTTCTGCCTGCGATCTATCTGCAGACATTCGCGTTTTTGGAGCAGGGCTGCTGGAGGCCCCATGCACAGACCCCAAAAACTACGTTTGAAGTTTGAGGAGGCAAGACAAGCAAGCAGCCCCAGTCTCTGTGCCTCCGTGCGAGCAGTGCCATGGGCAGATGAGGCTGAGCAACAGCTTTCCAGGCTAACTCTTTCTGCCTGCGAGCTATCTGCAGACGTTCGCATTTTCGGAGCAGGGCTGTTGGAGGCCCCATGCACAGACCGAAAAACTACGTTTGAAGTTTGAGGTGGCAAGACAAGCAAGCAGCCCCAGTCTCTGTGCCTCTGCACGAGCAGTGCCATGGGCAGATGAGGCTGAGCAACAGCTTTCCAGGCTAGCTCTTTCTGGCTGCGAGCTATCTGCAGACGTTCACATTTCCAGAGCAGGGCTGCCATTTGCTATTGGAAAGGACCACCAAAGATGCATTTGAAGTTTGAGGTGGCAAGACAAGCAAGCAGCCCCAGTCTCTGTGCCTCTGTGCGAGCAGTGCCATGGGCAGATGAGGCTGAGCAACAGCTGTCCAGGCTAGCTCTTTCTGCCTGCGAGCTATCTGCAGACGTTCGCATTTTCGGAGCTGGGCTGTTGGAGGCCCCATGCACAGACCGCAAAACTACGTTTGAAGTTTGAGGTGGCAAGACAAGCAAGCAGCCCCAGTCTCTGTGCCTCTGTGCGAGCAGTGCCATGGGCAGATGAGGCTGAGCAACAGCTTTCCAGGCTAGCTCTTTCTGCCTGCGAGCTATCTGCAGACGTTCGCATTTTCGCAACAGGGCTGTCGGAGGCCCCACGCACAGACCCCAAAATTACGTTTGAAGTTTGAGGTGGCAAGACAAGCAAGCAGCCCCAGTATTTCTGGCTCTGTGTGGGCAGTGCCATGGGCAGAGGAGGCTGAGCAACAGCTTTCCAGGCTAGCTCTTTCTGGCTGCGAGCTATCTGCAGACGTTCGCATTTCCGAAGCACGTCTGCCCGAGGCCCTGATCACAGACCACCAAATTTCTGTTTGAAGTTTGAGGTGGCAAGAGAAGCAAGCAGCCCCTTGTCTCTGTGCCTCTGTGCGAGCAGTGCCATGGGCAGATGAGGCTGAGCAACAGTTTTCCAGGCTAGCTAATTCTGCCTGCGAGCTATCTGCAGACGTTCGCATTTTCGCAACAGGGCTGCCGGAGGCCCCACGCACAGACCCCAAAATTACGTTTGAAGTTTGAGGTGGCAAGACAAGCAAGCAGCCCTAGTATTTCTGGCTCTGTGTGGGCAGTGCCATGGGCAGAGGAGGCTGAGCAACAGCTTTCCAGGCTAGCTCTTTCTGGCTGCGAGCTATCTGCAGACGTTCGCATTTTAAGAGCAGGACTGGAGGAGGAGCCCGGCACCAAACACCTAAGCTACGTTTCAAGATTGAGGGGGCAAGATAAGCAAGCAGCCCCAGTCTCTGTGCCTCTGTGCGAGCAGTGCCATGGGCAGATGAGGCTGAGCAACAGTTTTCCAGGCTAGCTAATTCTGGCTGTGAGCTATCTGCAGATGTTAGCATTGTAGGAGCAGCGCTGCCGGAGCCCCCCTGCACGGACTCCCAAAGCTACGTTTTAAGTTTGAGGTGGCAAGACAAGCAAGCAGCCCCAGTCTCTGTGCCTCTGTGCGAGCAGTGCCATGGGCTGATGAGGCTGAGCAACAGCTTTCCAGGCTAGCTCTTTCTGCCTGCGAGCTATCTGCAGACGTTCGCATTTTCAGAGCAGGGCTGCCGCAAGCACCCAGCACGGACCACCTAAGTTACGTTTGAAGTTTGAGGGGACAAGACAAGCAAGCAGCCCCAGTCTCTGTGCCTCGGTGCGAGCAGTGCCATGGGCAGATGAGGCTGACCAACAGCTTTCCAAGCTAAATGTTTCTGCCTGCGATCTATCTGAAGACGTTCGCATTGTCGGACCAGGCCTTCCGGAGGCGCCGGGCACGGACCACCTAAGTTACGTTTGAAGTTTGAGGAGGGAAGAGAAGCAAGCAGTCCCAGTCTCTGTGCCTTGGTGCGAGCAGTGCCATGGGCAGATGAGGCTGAGCAACAGCTTTCCAGGCTAGCTCTTTCTGGCTGCGAGCTATCTGCAGACGTTCGCATTTTCGGAGCAGGGCTGTTGGAGGCCCCATGCACAGACCGCAAAAATACGTTTGAAGTTTGAGGTGGCAAGACAAGTAAGCAGCCCCACTCTCTGTGCCTCTGTGCGAGCAGTGGCATGGGCAGATGAGGCTGAGCAACAGCTTTCCAGGATAGCTCTTTCTGTCTGCGATCTATCTGCAGACGTTCGCGTTTTTGGAGCAGGGCTGCTGGAGACCCCATGCACAGACCCCAAAAACTACGTTTGAAGTTTGAGGTGCCAAGACAAGCAAGCAGCCTCAGTCTCTGTGCCTCCGTGCGAGCAGTGCCATGGGCAGATGAGGCTGAGCAACAGCTTTCCAATCTAAATGATTCTGCCTGCGAGCTATCTGCAGATGTTCACATTGTCGGACCAGGCCTGCCGGAGGCGCCGGGTACGGACCACCTAAGCAATGTTTGAAGTTTGAGGTGGTAAGACAAGCAAGCAGCCCCAGTCTCTGTGCCTCGGTGCGAGCAGTGCCATGGGCAGATGAGGCTGACCAACAGCTTTCCAAGCTAAATATTTCTGCCTGCAAGCTATCTGAAGACGTTCCCATTGTCGGACCAGGCCTTCCGGAGGCGCCGGGCACGGACCACCTAAGCTATGTTTGAAGTTTGAGGTGGTAAGACAAGCAAGCAGCCCCAGTCTCTGTGCATTGGTGCGAGCAGTGCCATGGGCAGATGAGGCTGAGCAACAGCTTTCCAGGCTAGCTCTTTCTGGCTGCGAGCTATCTGCAGACGTTCGCATTTTTAGAGCAGGGCTGCCGCAAGCACCCAGCACGGACCACCTAAGTTACGTTTGAAGTTTGAGGGGACAAGACAAGCAAGCAGCCCCAGTCTCTGTGCCTCGGTGCGAGCAGTGCCATGGGCAGATGAGGCTGACCAACAGCTTTCCAAGCTAAATGTTTCTGCCTGCGATCTATCTGAAGACGTTCGCATTGTCGGACCAGGCCTTCCGGAGGCGCCGGGCACGGACCACCTAAGTTACGTTTGAAGTTTGAGGAGGGAAGAGAAGCAAGCAGTCCCAGTCTCTGTGCCTCTGTGCGAGCAGTGCCATGGGCAGATGAGGCTGAGCAACAGCTTTCCAGGCTAGCTCTTTCTGGCTGCGAGCTATATGCAGATGTTCGCATTTTCAGAGCAGGGCTGTCGCAGGCCATCGTCACGAAACACCTCAGATACTTTTGAAGTTAGGTGGCAAGACAAGCAAGCAGCCCCAGTCTCTGTGCCTCTGTGCGAGCAGTGCCATGGGCAGATGAGGCTGAGCAACAGCTTTCCAGGCTAGCTCTTTGTGGCTGCGAGCTATCTGCAGACGTTCGCATTTTCGGAGCAGGGCTGTTGGAGGCCCCATGCACAGACCGCAAAATTACGTTTGAAGTTTGAGGTGGCAAGACAAGTAAGCAGCCCCACTCTCTGTGCCTCTGTGCGAGCAGTGGCATGGGCAGATGAGGCTGAGCAACAGCTTTCCAGGATAGCTCTTTGTGTCTGCGATCTATCTGCAGACGTTCGCATTTTTGGAGCAGGGCTGCTGGAGACCCCATGCACAGACCCCAAAAACTACGTTTGAAGTTTGAGGTGCCAAGACAAGCAAGCAGCCTCAGTCTCTGTGCCTCCGTGCGAGCAGTGCCATGGGCAGATGAGGCTGAGCAACAGCTTTCCAATCTAAATGATTCTGCCTGCGAGCTATCTGCAGATGTTCACATTGTCGGACCAGGCCTGACGGAGGCGCCGGGTACGGACCACCTAAGCAATGTTTGAAGTTTGCGGTGGTAAGACAAGCAAGCAGCCCCAGTCTCTGTGCCTCGGTGCGAGCAGTGCCATGGGCAGATGAGGCTGACCAACAGCTTTCCAAGCTAAATATTTCTGCCTGCAAACTATCTGAAGACGTTCCCATTGTCGGACCAGGCCTTCCGGAGGCGCCGGGCACGGACCACCTAAGCTACGTTTGAAGTTTGAGGTGGTAAGACAAGCAAGCAGTCCCAGTCTCTGTGCATTGGTGCGAGCAGTGCCATGGGCAGATGAGGCTGAGCAACAGCTTTCCAGGCTAGCTCTTTCTGGCTGCGAGCTATCTGCAGACTTTCGCATTTTAAGAGCAGGACTGGCGGAGGAGCCCGGCACCAAACACCAAAGCTACGTTTGAAGATTGAGGGGGCAAGACAAGCAAGCAGCCCCAGTCTCTGTGCCTCTGTGCGAGCAGTGCCATGGGCAGATGAGGCTGAGCAACAGCTTTCCAGGCTAACTCTTTCTGCCTGCGAGCTATCTGCAGACGTTCGCATTTTTGGAGCAGGGCTGTTGGAGGCCCCATGCACAGACCGCAAAACTACGTTTGAAGTTTGAGGTGGCAAGACAAGCAAGCAGCCCCAGTCTCTGTGCCTCTGCACGAGCAGTGCCATGGGCAGATGAGGCTGAGCAACAGCTTTCCAGGCTAGCTCTTTCTGGCTGCGAGCTATCTGCAGACGTTCACATTTCCAGAGCAGGGCTGCCGTTGGCTATTGGAAAGGACCACCAAAGATGCATTTGAAGTTTGAGGTGGCAAGACAAGCAAGCAGCCCCAGTCTCTGTGCCTCTGTGCGAGCAGTGCCATGGGCAGATGAGGCTGAGCAACAGCTGTCCAGGCTAGCTCTTTCTGCCTGTGAGCTATCTGCAGACGTTCGCATTTTCGGAGCAGGGCTGTTGGAGGCCCCATGCACAGACCGCAAAACTACGTTTGAAGTTTGAGGTGGCAAGACAAGCAAGCAGCCCCAGTCTCTGTGCCTCTGCACGAGCAGTGCCATGGGCAGATGAGGCTGAGAAACAGCTTTCCAGGCTAGCTCTTTCTGCCTGCGAGCTATCTGCAGACGTTCGCATTTTCGCAACAGGGCTGCCGAAGGCCCCACGCACAGACCCCAAAATTACGTTTGAAGTTTGAGGTGGCAAGACAAGCAAGCAGCCCCAGTATTTCTGACTCTGTGTGGGCAGTGCCATGGGCAGAGGAGGCTGAGCAACAGCTTTCCAGGCTAGCTCTTTCTGGCTGCGAGCTATCTGCAGACGTTCGCATTTCCGAAGCACGTCTGCCCAAGGCCCCGATCACAGACCACCAAATTTCTGTTTGAAGTTTGAGGTGGCAAGAGAAGCAAGCAGCCCCTTGTCTCTGTGCCTCTGTGCGAGCAGTGCCATGGGCAGATGAGGCTGAGCAACAGTTTTCCAGGCTAGCTAATTCTGCCTGCGAGCTATCTGCAGACGTTCGCATTTTCGCAACAGGGCTGCCGGAGGCCCCACGCACAGACCCCAAAATTACGTTTGAAGTTTGAGGTGGCAAGACAAGCAAGCAGCCCTAGTATTTCTGGCTCTGTGTGGGCAGTGCCATGGGCAGAGGAGGCTGAGCAACAGCTTTCCAGGCTAGCTCTTTCTGGCTGCGAGCTATCTGCAGACGTTCGCATTTTAAGAGCAGGACTGGAGGAGGAGCCCGGCACCAAACACCTAAGCTACGTTTCAAGATTGAGGGGGCAAGATAAGCAAGCAGCCCCAGTCTCTGTGCCTCTGTGCGAGCAGTGCCATGGGCAGATGAGGCTGAGCAACAGTTTTCCAGGCTAGCTAATTCTGGCTGTGAGCTATCTGCAGATGTTAGCATTGTAGGAGCAGCGCTGCCGGAGCCCCCCTGCACGGACTCCCAAAGCTACGTTTTAAGTTTGAGGTGGCAAGACAAGCAAGCAGCCCCAGTCTCTTTGCCTCTGTGCGAGCGGTGCCATGGGCAGATGAGGCTAAGCAACAGCTTTCCAGGCTAGATCTTTCTGACTGCGAGCTATCTACAGACGTTCGCATTTTCGGAGCAGGGCTGCCGTTGGCTATTGGAAAGGACCACCAAAGATGCATTTGAAGTTTGAGGTGGCAAGACAAGCAAGCAGCCCCAGTCTCTGTGCCTCTGTGCGAGCAGTGCCATGGGCAGATGAGGCTGAGCAACAGCTTTCCAGGCTAGCTCTTTCTGGCTGCGAGCTATCTGCAGACGCTCGCATTTTCAGAGCAGGGCTGCCGCAAGCACCCAGCACGGACCACCTAAGTTACGTTTGAAGTTTGAGGGGACAAGACAAGCAAGCAGCCCCAGTCTCTGTGCCTCGGTGCGAGCAGTGCCATGGGCAGATGAGGCTGACCAACAGCTTTCCAAGCTAAATGTTTCTGCCTGCGATCTATCTGAAGACGTTCGCATTGTCGGACCAGGCCTGCCGGAGGCGCCGGGTACGGACCACCTAAGCAATGTTTGAAGTTTGAGGTGGTAAGACAAGCAAGCAGCCCCAGTCTCTGTGCCTCTGTGCGAGCAGTGCCATGGGCAGATGAGGCTGAGAAACAGCTTTCCAGGCTAGCTCTTTATGCCTGCGAGCTATCTGCAGACGTTCGCATTTTCGGAGCAGGGCTGTTGGAGGCCCCATGCACAGACCGCAAAAATACGTTTGAAGTTTGAGTTGGCAAAACAAGCAAGCAGCCCCAGTCTCTGTGCTTCTGCATGAGCAGTAGCATGGGCAGATGAGGCTGAGCAACAGCTTTCCAGACTAGCTCTTTCTGCCTGCGATCTATCTGCAGACATTCGCGTTTTTGGAGCAGGGCTGCTGGAGGCCCCATGCACAGACCCCAAAAACTACGTTTGAAGTTTGAGGGGGCAAGACAAGCAAGCAGCCCCAGTCTCTGTGCCTCCGTGCGAGCAGTGCCATGGGCAGATGAGGCTGAGCAACAGCTTTCCAATCTAAATGTTTCTGCTTGCGAGCTATCTGCTGACGTTCGCATTTTCGTACCAGGCCTTCCGGAGTCGCCCGGTACGGACCACCTAAGCTATGTTTGAAGTTTGAGGTGGTAAGACAAGCAAGCAGCCCCAGTCTCTGTGCCTCTGTGCGAGCAGTGCCATGGGCAGATGAGGCTGAGCAACAGGTTTCCAGGCTAGCTCTTTCTGGCTGCGAGCTATCTGCAGACTTTCGCATTTTAAGAGCAGGACTGGCGGAGGAGCCCGGCACCAAACACCAAAGCTACGTTTGAAGATTGAGGGGGCAAGACAAGCAAGCAGCCCCAGTCTCTGTGCCTCTGTGCGAGCAGTGCCATGGGCAGATGAGGCTGAGCAACAGCTTTCCAGGCTAACTCTTTCTGCCTGCGAGCTATCTGCAGACGTTCGCATTTTCGGAGCAGGGCTGTTGGAGGCCCCATGCACAGACCCCAAAAACTACGTTTGAAGTTTGAGGTGGCAAGACAAGCAAGCAGCCCCAGTCTCTGTGCCTCTGCACGAGCAGTGCCATGGGCAGATGAGGCTGAGCAACAGCTTTCCAGGCTAGCTCTTTCTGGCTGCGAGCTATCTGCAGACGTTCACATTTCCAGAGCAGGGCTGCCGTTGGCTATTGGAAAGGACCACCAAAGATGCATTTGAAGTTTGAGGTGGCAAGACAAGCAAGCAGCCCCAGTCTCTGTGCCTCTGTGCGAGCAGTGCCATGGGCAGATGAGGCTGAGCAACAGCTGTCCAGGCTAGCTCTTTCTGCCTGTGAGCTATCTGCAGACGTTCGCATTTTCGGAGCAGGGCTGTTGGAGGCCCCATGCACAGACCGCAAAACTACGTTTGAAGTTTGAGGTGGCAAGACAAGCAAGCAGCCCCAGTCTCTGTGCCTCTGCACGAGCAGTGCCATGGGCACATGAGGCTGAGAAACAGCTTTCCAGGCTAGCTCTTTCTGCCTGCGAGCTATCTGCAGACGTTCGCATTTTCGCAACAGGGCTGCCGGAGGCCCCACGCACAGACCCCAAAATTACGTTTGAAGTTTGAGGTGGCAAGACAAGCAAGCAGCCCCAGTATTTCTGGCTCTGTGTGGGCAGTGCCATGGGCAGAGGAGGCTGAGCAACAGCTTTCCATGCTAGCTCTTTCTGGCTGCGAGCTATCTGCAGACGTTCGCATTTCCGAAGCACGTCTGCCCGAGGCCCCGATCACAGACCACCAAATTTCTGTTTGAAGTTTGAGGTGGCAAGAGAAGCAAGCAGCCCCTTGTCTCTGTGCCTCTGTGCGAGCAGTGCCATGGGCAGATGAGGCTGAGCAACAGTTTTCCAGGCTAGCTAATTCTGCCTGCGAGCTATCTGCAGACGTTCGCATTTTCGCAACAGGGCTGCCGGAGGCCCCACGCACAGACCCCAAAATTACGTTTGAAGTTTGAGATGGCAAGACAAGCAAGCAGCCCTAGTATTTCTGGCTCTGTGTGGGCAGTGCCATGGGCAGAGGAGGCTGAGCAACAGCTTTCCAGGCTAGCTCTTTCTGGCTGCGAGCTATCTGCAGACGTTCGCATTTTAAGAGCAGGACTGGAGGAGGAGCCCGGCACCAAACACCTAAGCTACGTTTCAAGATTGAGGGGGCAAGATAAGCAAGCAGCCCCAGTCTCTGTGCCTCTGTGCGAGCAGTGCCATGGGCAGATGAGGCTGAGCAACAGTTTTCCAGGCTAGCTAATTCTGGCTGTGAGCTATCTGCAGATGTTAGCATTGTAGGAGCAGCGCTGCCGGAGCCCCCCTGCACGGACTCCCAAATCTACGTTTGAAGTTTGAGGTGGCAAGACAAGCAAGCAGCCCCAGTCTCTTTGCCTCTGTGCGAGCGGTGCCATGGGCAGATGAGGCTGAGCAACAGCTGTCCAGGCTAGCTCTTTCTGCCTGTGAGCTATCTACAGACGTTCGCATTTTGGGAGCAGGGTTGCCGGAGGCCCCCTGCACGGACCCCTAAAGCTACGTTTGAAGTTTGAGGTGGCAAGACAAGCAAGCAGCCCCAGTCTCTGTGCCTCTGCACGAGCAGTGCCATGGGCAGATGAGGCTGAGCAACAGCTTTCCAGGCTAGCTCTTTCTGGCTGCGAGCTATCTGCAGACGTTCACATTTCCAGAGCAGGGCTGCCGTTGGCTATTGGAAAGGACCACCAAAGATGCATTTGAAGTTTGAGGTGGCAAGACAAGCAAGCAGCCCCAGTCTCTGTGCCTCTGTGCGAGCGGTGCCATGGGCAGATGAGGCTGAGCAACAGCTGTCCAGGCTAGCTCTTTCTGCCTGCGAGCTATCTGCAGACGTTCGCATTTTCGCAACAGGGCTGCCGGAGGCCCCACGCACAGACCGCAAAAATACGTTTGAAGTTTGAGTTGGCAAAACAAGCAAGCAGCCCCAGTCTCTGTGCTTCTGCATGAGCAGTAGCATGGGCAGATGAGGCTGAGCAACAGCTTTCCAGACTAGCTCTTTCTGCCTGCGATCTATCTGCAGACATTCGCGTTTTTGGAGCAGGGCTGCTGGAGGCCCCATGCACAGACCCCAAAAACTACGTTTGAAGTTTGAGGGGGCAAGACAAGCAAGCAGCCCCAGTCTCTGTGCCTCCGTGCGAGCAGTGCCATGGGCAGATGAGGCTGAGCAACAGCTTTCCAATCTAAATGTTTCTGCTTGCGAGCTATCTGCTGACGTTCGCATTGTCGTACCAGGCCTTCCGGAGTCGCCCGGTACGGACCACCTAAGCTATGTTTGAAGTTTGAGGTGGTAAGACAAGCAAGCAGCCCCAGTCTCTGTGCCTCTGTGCGAGCAGTGCCATGGGCAGATGAGGCTGAGCAACAGGTTTCCAGGCTAGCTCTTTCTGGCTGCGAGCTATCTGCAGACTTTCGCATTTTAAGAGCAGGACTGGCGGAGGAGCCCGGCACCAAACACCAAAGCTACGTTTGAAGATTGAGGGGGCAAGACAAGCAAGCAGCCCCAGTCTCTGTGCCTCTGTGCGAGCAGTGCCATGGGCAGATGAGGCTGAGCAACAGCTTTCCAGGCTAACTCTTTCTGCCTGCGAGCTATCTGCAGACGTTCGCATTTTCGGAGCAGGGCTGTTGGAGGCCCCATGCACAGACCGCAAAACTACGTTTGAAGTTTGAGGTGGCAAGACAAGCAAGCAGCCCCAGTCTCTGTGCCTCTGCACGAGCAGTGCCATGGGCAGATGAGGCTGAGCAACAGCTTTCCAGGCTAGCTATTTCTGGCTGCGAGCTATCTGCAGACGTTCACATTTCCAGAGCAGGGCTGCCGTTGGCTATTGGAAAGGACCACCAAAGATGCATTTGAAGTTTGAGGTGGCAAGACAAGCAAGCAGCCCCAGTCTCTGTGCCTCTGTGCGAGCAGTGCCATGGGCAGATGAGGCTGAGCAACAGCTGTCCAGGCTAGCTCTTTCTGCCTGTGAGCTATCTGCAGACGTTCGCATTTTCGGAGCAGGGCTGTTGGAGGCCCCATGCACAGACCGCAAAACTACGTTTGAAGTTTGAGGTGGCAAGACAAGCAAGCAGCCCCAGTCTCTGTGCCTCTGCACGAGCAGTGCCATGGGCACATGAGGCTGAGAAACAGGTTTCCAGGCTAGCTCTTTCTGCCTGCGAGCTATCTGCAGACGTTCGCATTTTCGCAACAGGGCTGCCGGAGGCCCCACGCACAGACCCCAAAATTACGTTTGAAGTTTGAGGTGGCAAGACAAGCAAGCAGCCCCAGTATTTCTGGCTCTGTGTGGGCAGTGCCATGGGCAGAGGAGGCTGAGCAACAGCTTTCCAGGCTAGCTCTTTCTGGCTGCGAGCTATCTGCAGACGTTCGCATTTCCGAAGCACGTCTGCCCGAGGCCCCGATCACAGACCACCAAATTTCTGTTTGAAGTTTGAGGTGGCAAGAGAAGCAAGCAGCCCCTTGTCTCTGTGCCTCTGTGCGAGCAGTGCCATGGGCAGATGAGGCTGAGCAACAGTTTTCCAGGCTAGCTAATTCTGCCTGCGAGCTATCTGCAGACGTTCGCATTTTCGCAACAGGGCTGCCGGAGGCCCCACGCACAGACCCCAAAATTACGTTTGAAGTTTGAGGTGGCAAGACAAGCAAGCAGCCCTAGTATTTCTGGCTCTGTGTGGGCAGTGCCATGGGCAGAGGAGGCTGAGCAACAGCTTTCCAGGCTAGCTCTTTCTGGCTGCGAGCTATCTGCAGACGTTCGCATTTTAAGAGCAGGACTGGAGGAGGAGCCCGGCACCAAACACCTAAGCTACGTTTCAAGATTGAGGGGGCAAGATAAGCAAGCAGCCCCAGTCTCTGTGCCTCTGTGCGAGCAGTGCCATGGGCAGATGAGGCTGAGCAACAGTTTTCCAGGCTAGCTAATTCTGGCTGTGAGCTATCTACAGACGTTCGCATTTTGGGAGCAGGGTTGCCGGAGGCCCCCTGCACGGACCCCCAAAGCTACGTTTGAAGTTTGAGGTGGCAAGACAAGCAAGCAGCCCCAGTCTCTGTGCCTCTGTGCGAGCGGTGCCATGGGCAGATGAGGCTGAGCAACAGCTGTCCAGGCTAGCTCTTTCTGCCTGTGAGCTATCTACAGACGTTCGCATTTTGGGAGCAGGGTTGCCGGAGGCCCCCTGCACGGACCCCCAAAGCTACGTTTGAAGTTTGAGGTGGCAAGACAAGCAAGCAGCCCCAGTCTCTGTGCCTCTGCACGAGCAGTGCCATGGGCAGATGAGGCTGAGCAACAGCTTTCCAGGCTAGCTCTTTCTGGCTGCGAGCTATCTGCAGACGTTCACATTTCCAGAGCAGGGCTGCCGTTGGCTATTGGAAAGGACCACCAAAGATGCATTTGAAGTTTGAGGTGGCAAGACAAGCAAGCAGCCCCAGTCTCTGTGCCTCTGTGCGAGCGGTGCCATGGGCAGATGAGGCTGAGCAACAGCTGTCCAGGCTAGCTCTTTCTGCCTGCGAGCTATCTGCAGACGTTCGCATTTTCGCAACAGGGCTGCCGGAGGCCCCACGCACAGACCCCAAAATTACGTTTGAAGTTTGAGGTGGCAAGACAAGCAAGCAGCCCCAGTATTTCTGGCTCTGTGTGGGCAGTGCCATGGGCAGAGGAGGCTGAGCAACAGCTTTCCAGGCTAGCTCTTTCTGGCTGCGAGCTATCTGCAGACGTTCGCATTTCCGAAGCACGTCTGCCCGAGGCCCCGATCACAGACCACCAAATTTCTGTTTGAAGTTTGAGGTGGCAAGAGAAGCAAGCAGCCCCTTGTCTCTGTGCCTCTGTGCGAGCAGTGCCATGGGCAGATGAGGCTGAGCAACAGTTTTCCAGGCTAGCTAATTCTGCCTGCGAGCTATCTGCAGACGTTCGCATTTTCGCAACAGGGCTGCCGGAGGCCCCACGCACAGACCCCAAAATTACGTTTGAAGTTTGAGGTGGCAAGACAAGCAAGCAGCCCCAGTATTTCTGGCTCTGTGTGGGCAGTGCCATGGGCAGAGGAGGCTGAGCAACAGCTTTCCAGGCTAGCTCTTTCTGGCTGCGAGCTATCTGCAGACGTTCGCATTTTAAGAGCAGGACTGGAGGAGGAGCCCGGCACCAAACACCTAAGCTACGTTTCAAGATTGAGGGGGCAAGATAAGCAAGCAGCCCCAGTCTCTGTGCCTCTGTGCGAGCAGTGCCATGGGCAGATGAGGCTGAGCAACAGTTTTCCAGGCTAGCTAATTCTGGCTGTGAGCTATCTGCAGATGTTAGCATTGTAGGAGCAGCGCTGCCGGAGCCCCCCTGCACGGACTCCCAAAGCTACGTTTTAAGTTTGAGGTGGCAAGACAAGCAAGCAGCCCCAGTCTCTTTGCCTCTGTGCGAGCGGTGCCATGGGCAGATGAGGCTGAGCAACAGCTTTCCAAGCTAAGTATTTCTTCCTGCGAGCTATCTGCAGACGTTCGCATTGTCGGAGCAGGCCTGCCGGAGGCGCCGGGCACGAACCACCTAAGCTACGTTTGAAGTTTGAGGTGGTAAGACAAGCAAGCAGCCCCAGTCTCTGTGTTTCTGTGCGAGCAGTGCCATGGGCAGATGAGGCTGAGCAACAGCTTTCCAAGCTAAATATTCCTTCCTGCGAACTATCTGCAGATATTCGCATTGTCGGAGCAGGGCTGTCGGAGGCCCCCAGCACGGACACCCAAATCTACGTTTGAAGTTTGAGGTGGCAAGACGAGCAAGCAGCCCCAGTCTCTGTGCCTCGGTGCGAGCAGTGCCATGGGCAGATGAGGCTGACCAACAGCTTTCCAAGCTAAATGTTTCTGCCTGCGAGCTATCTGCAGACGTTCGCATTGTCGGACCAGGCCTTCCGGAGGCGCCGGGCACGGACCACCTAAGCTACGTTTGAAGTTTGAGGAGGGAAGAGAAGCAAGCAGTCCCAGTCTCTGTGCATTGGTGCGAGCAGTGCCATGGGCAGATGAGGCTGAGCAACAGCTTTCCAGGCTAGCTCTTTCTGGCTGCGAGCTATATGCAGATGTTCGCATTTTCAGAGCAGGGCTGTTGGAGGCCCCATGCACAGACCGCAAAAATACGTTTGAAGTTTGAGGTGGCAAGACAAGCAAGCAGCCCCAGTCTCTGTGCCTCTGTGCGAGCAGTGCCATGGGCAGATGAGGCTGAGCAACAGCTTTCCAGGCTAGCTCTTTCTGTCTGCGATCTATCTGCAGACGTTCGCATTTTCGCAACAGGGCTGCCGGAGGCCCCACGCACAGACCCCAAAATTACGTTTGAAGTTTGAGGTGGCAAGACAAGCAAGCAGCCCCAGTATTTCTGGCTCTGTGTGGGCAGTGCCATGGGCAGAGGAGGCTGAGCAACAGCTTTCCAGGCTAGCTCTTTCTGGCTGCGAGCTATCTGCAGACGTTCGCATTTCCGAAGCACGTCTGCCCGTGGCCCCGATCACAGACCACCAAATTTCTGTTTGAAGTTTGAGGTGGCAAGAGAAGCAAGCAGCCCCTTGTCTCTGTGCCTCTGTGCGAGCAGTGCCATGGGCAGATGAGGCTGAGCAACAGTTTTCCAGGCTAGCTAATTCTGCCTGCGAGCTATCTGCAGACATTCGCATTTTCGCAACAGGGCTGCCGGAGGCCCCACGCACAGACCCCAAAATTACGTTTGAAGTTTGAGGTGGCAAGACAAGCAAGCAACCCTAGTATTTCTGGCTCTGTGTGGGCAGTGCCATGGGCAGAGGAGGCTGAGCAACAGCTTTCCAGGCTAGCTCTTTCTGGCTGCGAGCTATCTGCAGACGTTCGCATTTTAAGAGCAGGACTGGAGGAGGAGCCCGGCACCAAACACCTAAGCTACGTTTCAAGATTGAGGGGGCAAGATAAGCAAGCAGCCCCAGTCTCTGTGCCTCTGTGCGAGCAGTGCCATGGGCAGATGAGGCTGAGCAACAGTTTTCCAGGCTAGCTAATTCTGGCTGTGAGCTATCTGCAGATGTTAGCATTGTAGGAGCAGCGCTGCCGGAGCCCCCCTGCACGGACTCCCAAAGCTACGTTTTAAGTTTGAGGTGGCAAGACAAGCAAGCAGCCCCAGTCTCTGTGCCTCTGTGCGAGCAGTGCCATGGGCTGATGAGGCTGAGCAACAGCTTTCCAGGCTAGCTCTTTCTGGCTGCGAGCTATCTGCAGACGTTCGCATTTTCAGAGCAGGGCTGCCGCAAGCACCCAGCACGGACCACCTAAGTTACGTTTGAAGTTTGAGGGGACAAGACAAGCAAGCAGCCCCAGTCTCTGTGCCTCGGTGCGAGCAGTGCCATGGGCAGATGAGGCTGACCAACAGCTTTCCAAGCTAAATGTTTCTGCATGCGATCTATCTGAAGACGTTCGCATTGTCGGACCAGGCCTTCCGGAGGCGCCGGGCACGGACCACCTAAGTTACGTTTGAAGTTTGAGGAGGGAAGAGAAGCAAGCAGTCCCAGTCTCTGTGCCTTGGTGCGAGCAGTGCCATGGGCAGATGAGGCTGAGCAACAGCTTTCCAGGCTAGCTCTTTCTGGCTGCGAGCTATCTGCAGATGTTCGCATTTTCAGAGCAGGGCTGTCGCAGGCCATCGTCACGAAACACCTCAGATACTTTTGAAGTTAGGTGGCAAGACAAGCAAGCAGCCCCAGTCTCTGTGCCTCTGTGCGAGCAGTGCCATGGGCAGATGAGGCTGAGCAACAGCTTTCCAGGCTAGCTCTTTGTGGCTGCGAGCTATCTGCAGACGTTCGCATTTTCGGAGCAGGGCTGTTGGAGGCCCCATGCACAGACCGCAAAATTACGTTTGAAGTTTGAGGTGGCAAGACAAGTAAGCAGCCCCAGTCTCTGTGCCTCTGTGCGAGCAGTGGCATGGGCGGATGAGGCTGAGCAACAGCTTTCCAGGATAGCTCTTTCTGTCTGCGATCTATCTGCAGACGTTCGCGTTTTTGGAGCAGGGCTGCTGGAGACCCCATGCACAGACCCCAAAAACTACGTTTGAAGTTTGAGGTGCCAAGACAAGCAAGCAGCCTCAGTCTCTGTGCCTCCGTGCGAGCAGTGCCATGGGCAGATGAGGCTGAGCAACAGCTTTCCAATCTAAATGATTGTGCCTGCGAGCTATCTGCAGACGTTCACATTGTCGGACCAGGCCTGCCGGAGGCGCCGGGTACGGACCACCTAAGCAATGTTTGAAGTTTGAGGTGGTAAGACAAGCAAGCAGCCCCAGTCTCTGTGCCTCGGTGCGAGCAGTGCCATGGGCAGATGAGGCTGACCAACAGCTTTCCAAGCTAAATATTTCTGCCTGCAAGCTATCTGAAGACGTTCCCATTGTCGGACCAGGCCTTCCGGAGGCGCCGGGCACGGACCACCTAAGCTACGTTTGAAGTTTGAGGTGGTAAGACAAGCAAGCAGTCCCAGTCTCTGTGCATTGGTGCGAGCAGTGCCATGGGCAGATGAGGCTGAGCAACAGATTTCCAGGCTAGCTCTTTCTGGCTGCGAACTATATGCAGATGTTCACATTTTTAGAGCAGGGCTGCCGCAGGCCATCGTCACGAACCACCTCAGATACTTTTGAAGTTAGGTGGCAAGACAAGCAAGCAGCCCCAGTCTCTGTGCCTCTGTGCGAGCAGTGCCATGGGCAGATGAGGCTGAGAAACAGCTTTCCAGGCTAGCTCTTTATGCCTGCGAGCTATCTGCAGACGTTCGCATTTTCGGAGCAGGGCTGTTGGAGGCCCCATGCACAGACCGCAAAAATACGTTTGAAGTTTGAGTTGGCAAAACAAGCAAGCAGCCCCAGTCTCTGTGCTTCTGCATGAGCAGTAGCATGGGCAGATGAGGCTGAGCAACAGCTTTCCAGACTAGCTCTTTCTGCCTGCGATCTATCTGCAGACATTCGCGTTTTTGGAGCAGGGCTGCTGGAGGCCCCATGCACAGACCCCAAAAACTACGTTTGAAGTTTGAGGGGGCAAGACAAGCAAGCAGCCCCAGTCTCTGTGCCTCCGTGCGAGCAGTGCCATGGGCAGATGAGGCTGAGCAACAGCTTTCCAATCTAAATGTTTCTGCTTGCGAGCTATCTGCAGACGTTCGCATTGTCGTACCAGGCCTTCCGGAGTCGCCCGGTACGGACCACCTAAGCTATGTTTGAAGTTTGAGGTGGTAAGACAAGCAAGCAGCCCCAGTCTCTGTGCCTCTGTGCGAGCAGTGCCATGGGCAGATGAGGCTGAGCAACAGGTTTCCAGGCTAGCTCTTTCTGGCTGCGAGCTATCTGCAGACTTTCGCATTTTAAGAGCAGGACTGGCGGAGGAGCCCGGCACCAAACACCAAAGCTACGTTTGAAGATTGAGGGGGCAAGACAAGCAAGCAGCCCCAGTCTCTGTGCCTCTGTGCGAGCAGTGCCATGGACAGATGAGGCTGAGCAACAGCTTTCCAGGCTAACTCTTTCTGCCTGCGAGCTATCTGCAGACGTTCGCATTTTCGGAGCAGGGCTGTTGGAGGCCCCATGCACAGACCGCAAAACTACGTTTGAAGTTTGAGGTGGCAAGACAAGCAAGCAGCCCCAGTCTCTCTGCCTCTGTGCGAGCAGTGCCATGGGCAGATGAGGCTGAGCAACAGCTTTCCAGGCTAGCTCTTTCTGGCTGCGAGCTATCTGCAGACGTTCACATTTCCAGAGCAGGGCTGCCGTTGGCTATTGGAAAGGACCACCAAAGATGCATTTGAAGTTTGAGGTGGCAAGACAAGCAAGCAGCCCCAGTCTCTGTGCCTCTGTGCGAGCAGTGCCATGGGCAGATGAGGCTGAGCAACAGCTGTCCAGGCTAGCTCTTTCTGCCTGCGAGCTATCTGCAGACGTTCGCATTTTCGGAGCAGGGCTGTTGGAGGCCCCATGCACAGACCGCAAAACTACGTTTGAAGTTTGAGGTGGCAAGACAAGCAAGCAGCCCCAGTCTCTGTGCCTCTGCACGAGCAGTGCCATGGGCAGATGAGGCTGAGAAACAGCTTTCCAGGCTAGCTCTTTCTGCCTGCGAGCTATCTGCAGACGTTCGCATTTTCGCAACAGGGCTGCCGGAGGCCCCACGCACAGACCCCAAAATTACGTTTGAAGTTTGAGGTGGCAAGACAAGCAAGCAGCCCCTTGTCTCTGTGCCTCTGTGCGAGCAGTGCCATGGGCAGATGAGGCTGAGCAACAGTTTTCCAGGCTAGCTAATTCTGCCTGCGAGCTATCTGCAGACGTTCGCATTTTCGCAACAGGGCTGCCGGAGGCCCCACGCACAGACCCCAAAATTACGTTTGAAGTTTGAGGTGGCAAGACAAGCAAGCAGCCCTAGTATTTCTGGCTCTGTGTGGGCAGTGCCATGGGCAGAGGAGGCTGAGCAACAGCTTTCCAGGCTAGCTCTTTCTGGCTGCGAGCTATCTGCAGACGTTCGCATTTTAAGAGCAGGACTGGAGGAGGAGCCCGGCACCAAACACCTAAGCTACGTTTCAAGATTGATGGGGCAAGATAAGCAAGCAGCCCCAGTCTCTGTGCCTCTGTGCGAGCAGTGCCATGGGCAGATGAGGCTGAGCAACAGTTTTCCAGGCTAGCTAACTCTGGCTGTGAGCTATCTGCAGATGTTAGCATTGTAGGAGCAGCGCTGCCGGAGCCCCCCTGCACGGACTCCCAAAGCTACGTTTTAAGTTTGAGGTGGCAAGACAAGCAAGCAGCCCCAGTCTCTTTGCCTCTGTGCGAGCGGTGCCATGGGCAGATGAGGCTAAGCAACAGCTTTCCAGGCTAGCTCTTTCTGACTGCGAGCTATCTACAGACGTTCGCATTTTGGGAGCAGGGTTGCCGGAGGCCCCCTGCACGGACCCCCAAAGGTACGTTTGAAGTTTGAGGTGGCAAGACAAGCAAGCAGCCCCAGTCTCTTTGCCTCTGTGCGAGCAGTGCCATGGGCAGATGAGGCTGAGCAACAGCTTTCCAAGATAAGTATTTCTTCCTGCGAGCTATCTGCAGACGTTCGCATTGTCGGAGCAGGCCTGCCGGAGGCGCCGGGCACGAACCACCTAAGCTACGTTTGAAGTTTGAGGTGGTAAGACAAGCAAGCAGCCCCAGTCTCTGTGTTTCTGTGCGAGCAGTGCCATGGGCAGATGAGGCTGAGCAACAGCTTTCCAAGCTAAATATTCCTTCCTGCGAACTATCTGCAGATATTCGCATTGTCGGAGCAGGGCTGTCGGAGGCCCCCAGCACGGACACCCAAATCTACGTTTGAAGTTTGAGGTGGCAAGACGAGCAAGCAGCCCCAGTCTCTGTGCCTCGGTGCGAGCAGTGCCATGGGCAGATGAGGCTGACCAACAGCTTTCCAAGCTAAATGTTTCTGCCTGCGAGCTATCTGCAGACGTTCGCATTGTCGGACCAGGCCTTCCGGAGGCGCCGGGCACGGACCACCTAAGCTACGTTTGAAGTTTGAGGAGGGAAGAGAAGCAAGCAGTCCCAGTCTCTGTGCATTGGTGCGAGCAGTGCCATGGGCAGATGAGGCTGAGCAACAGCTTTCCAGGCTAGCTCTTTCTGGCTGCGAGCTATATGCAGATGTTCGCATTTTCAGAGCAGGGCTGCCGCAGGCCATCGTCACGAACCACCTCAGATACTTTTGAAGTTAGGTGGCAAGACAAGCAAGCAGCCCCAGTCTCTGTGCCTCTGTGCGAGCAGTGCCATGGGCAGATGAGGCTGAGCAACAGCTTTCCAGGCTAGCTCTTTCTGCCTGCGAGCTATCTGCAGACGTTCGCATTTTCGGAGCAGGGCTGTTGGAGGCCCCATGCACAGACCGCAAAAATACGTTTGAAGTTTGAGGTGGCAAGACAAGCAAGCAGCCCCAGTCTCTGTGCCTCTGTGCGAGCAGTGGCATGGGCAGATGAGGCTGAGCAACAGCTTTCCAGGCTAGCTCTTTCTGTCTGCGATCTATCTGCAGACGTTCGCGTTTTTGGAGCAGGGCTGCTGGAGGCCCCATGCACAGACCCCAAAAACTACGTTTGAAGTTTGAGGTGCCAAGACAAGCAAGCAGCCCCAGTCTCTGTGCCTCTGTGCGAGCAGTGCCATGGGCACATGAGGCTGAGCAACAGCTTTCCAGGCTGGCTCTTTCTGACTGCGAGCTATCTGCAGACGTTCGCATTTTAAGAGCAGGACTGGCGGAGGAGCCCGGCACCAAACACCAAAGCTACGTTTGAAGATTGAGGGGGCAAGACAAGCAAGCAGCCCCACTCTCTGTGCCTCTGTGTGAGCAGTGCCATGGGCAGATGAGGCTGAGCAACAGCTTTCCAGGCTAGCTCTTTCTGCCTGCGAGCTATCTGCAGACGTTCGCGTTTTCGGAGCAGGGCTGCTGGAGGCCCCATGCACAGACCCCAAGAAATACGTTTGAAGTTTGAGGTGGCAAGACAAGCAAGCAGCCCCAGTCTCTGTGCCTCTGCACGAGCAGTGCCATGGGCAGATGAGGCTGAGCAACAGCTTTCCAGGCTAGCTCTTTCTGGCTGCGAGCTATCTGCAGACGTTCACATTTCCAGAGCAGGGCTGCCGTTGGCTATTGGAAAGGACCACCAAAGATGCATTTGAAGTTTGAGGTGGCAAGACAAGCAAGCAGCCCCAGTCTCTGTGCCTCTGTGCGAGCAGTGCCATGGGCAGATGAGGCTGAGCAACAGCTGTCCAGGCTAGCTCTTTCTGCCTGCGAGCTATCTGCAGACGTTCGCATTTTCGGAGCAGGCCTGCCGAAGGCCCCCTGCAGAGAACGCAAAACTACGTTTGACGTTTGAGGGGACAAGACAAGAAAGCAGCCCCAGTCTCTGTGCCTCTGTGTGAGCAGTGCCATGGGCAGATGAGGCTGAGCAAGACCTTTCCAGGCTAGCTCTTTCTGCCTGCGAGCTATCTGCAGACGTTCGCATTTTCGGAGCAGGCCTTCCGAAGGCCCCCTGCAGAGAACGCAAAACTACGTTTGACGTTTGAGGGGACAAGACAAGCAAGCAGCCCCTGTCTCTGTGCCTCTATGTGAGCAGTGCCATGGGCAGATGAGGCTGAGCAACAGCTTTCCAGGCTGGATTTTCTGCCTGCGAACTATCTGCAGACATTTGCATTTTCAGAGCAGGGCTGCCGGAGACGGCCGGCACGGACCACCTAAGATACGTTAGAAGTTTAGAGGAGGCAAGACAAGCAAGCAGCCCCAGTCCCTGTGCCTCTGTGCGAGCAGTGCCATGGGCAGATGAGGCTGAGCAACAGCTTTCCAGGCTAGCTCTTTCTGTCTGCGAGCTATCTGCAGACGTTCGCATTTTCGGAGCGGGCCTGCAGGACCCCCCCTGTACAGACCCCCAAATATACGTTTGAAGTTTGAGGTGGCATGTTAAGCAAGCAGCCCCAGTCTCTGTGCCTCTGTGCGAGGAGTGCCATGGGCAGATGAGGCTGAGCAACAGCTTTCCAGGCTAGCTCTTTCTGCCTGCGAGCTATCTGCAGACGTTCGCATTTTCGGAGCAGGCCTGCCGGAGGCGCCCGGCACAAACAGCCAAAAGATACGTTTGAAGTTTGAGGGGGCAAGACAAGCAAGCAGCCCCAGTCTCTCTGCCTCTGTGCCAGCAATGCCATGGGCAGATGAGGCTGAGAAACAGCTTTCCAGGCTAGCTCTTTATGCCTGCGAGCTATCTGCAGACGTTCGCATTTTCGGAGCAGGGCTGTTGGAGGCCCCATGCACAGACCGCACAAATACGTTTGAAGTTTGAGTTGGCAAAACAAGCAAGCAGCCCCAGTCTCTGTGCTTCTGCATGAGCAGTAGCATGGGCAGATGAGGCTGAGCAACAGCTTTCCAGACTAGCTCTTTCTGTCTGCGATCTATCTGCAGACATTCGCGTTTTTGGAGCAGGGCTGCTGGAGGCCCCATGCACAGACCCCAAAAATTACGTTTGAAGTTTGAGGGGGCAAGACAAGCAAGCAGCCCCAGACTCTGTGCCTCCGTGCGAGCAGTGCCATGGGCAGATGAGGCTGAGCAACAGCTTTCCAATCTAAATGTTTCTGCTTGCGAGCTATCTGCAGACGTTCGCATTGTCGTACCATTCCTTCCGGAGGCGCCCGGTACGGACCACCTAAGCTATGTTTGAAGTTTGAGGTGGTAAGACAAGCAAGCAGCCCCAGTCTCTGTGCCTCTGTGCGAGCAGTGCCATGGGCAGATGAGGCTGAGCAACAGGTTTCCAGGCTAGCTCTTTCTGGCTGCGAGCTATCTGCAGACTTTCGCATTTTAAGAGCAGGACTGGCGGAGGAGCCCGGCACCAAACACCAAAGCTACGTTTGAAGATTGAGGGGGCAAGACAAGCAAGCAGCCCCAGTCTCTGTGCCTCTGTGCGAGCAGTGCCATGGGCAGATGAGGCTGAGCAACAGCTTTCCAGGCTAACTCTTTCTGCCTGCGAGCTATCTGCAGACGTTCGCATTTTCGGAGCAGGGCTGTTGGAGGCCCCATGCACAGACCGCAAAACTACGTTTGAAGTTTGAGGTGGCAAGACAAGCAAGCAGCCCCAGTCTCTGTGCCTCTGCACGAGCAGTGCCATGGGCACATGAGGCTGAGAAACAGCTTTCCAGGCTAGCTCTTTCTGCCTGCGAGCTATCTGCAGACGTTCGCATTTTCGCAACAGGGCTGCCGGAGGCCCCACGCACAGACCCCAAAATTACGTTTGAAGTTTGAGGTGGCAAGACAAGCAAGCAGCCCCAGTATTTCTGGCTCTGTGTGGGCAGTGCCATGGGCAGATGAGGCTGAGCAACAGCTTTCCAGGCTAGCTCTTTCTGGCTGCGAGCTATCTGCAGACGTTCGCATTTCCGAAGCACGTCTGCCCGAGGCCCCAATCACAGACCACCAAATTTCTGTTTGAAGTTTGAGGTGGCAAGAGAAGCAAGCAGCCCCTTGTCTCTGTGCCTCTGTGCGAGCAGTGCCATGGGCAGATGAGGCTGAGCAACAGTTTTCCAGGCTAGCTAATTCTGCCTGCGAGCTATCTGCAGACGTTCGCATTTTCGCAACAGGGCTGCCGGAGGCCCCACGCACAGACCCCAAAATTACGTTTGAAGTTTGAGGTGGCAAGACAAGCAAGCAGCCCTAGTATTTCTGGCTCTGTGTGGGCAGTGCCATGGGCAGAGGAGGCTGAGCAACAGCTTTCCAGGCTAGCTCTTTCTGGCTGCGAGCTATCTGCAGACGTTCGCATTTTAAGAGCAGGACTGGAGGAGGAGCCCGGCACCAAACACCTAAGCTACGTTTCAAGATTGAGGGGGCAAGATAAGCAAGCAGCCCCAGTCTCTGTGCCTCTGTGCGAGCAGTGCCATGGGCAGATGAGGCTGAGCAACAGTTTTCCAGGCTAGCTAATTCTGGCTGTGAGCTATCTGCAGATGTTAGCATTGTAGGAGCAGCGCTGCCGGAGCCCCCCTGCACGGACTCCCAAAGCTACGTTTTAAGTTTGAGGTGGCAAGACAAGCAAGCAGCCCCAGTATCTTTGCCTCTGTGCGAGCAGTGCCATGGGCAGATGAGGCTGAGCAACAGCTTTCCAAGCTAAGTATTTCTTCCTGCGAGCTATCTGCAGACGTTCGCATTGTCGGAGCAGGCCTGCCGGAGGCGCCGGGCACGAACCACCTAAGCTACGTTTGAAGTTTGAGGTGGTAAGACAAGCAAGCAGCCCCAGTCTCTGTGTTTCTGTGCGAGCAGTGCCATGGGCAGATGAGGCTGAGCAACAGCTTTCCAAGCTAAATATTCCTTCCTGCGAACTATCTGCAGATATTCGCATTGTCGGAGCAGGGCTGTCGGAGGCCCCCAGCACGGACACCCAAATCTACGTTTGAAGTTTGAGGTGGCAAGACGAGCAAGCAGCCCCAGTCTCTGTGCCTCGGTGCGAGCAGTGCCATGGGCAGATGAGGCTGACCAACAGCTTTCCAAGCTAAATGTTTCTGCCTGCGAGCTATCTGCAGACGTTCGCATTGTCGGACCAGGCCTTCCGGAGGCGCCGGGCACGGACCACCTAAGCTACGTTTGAAGTTTGAGGAGGGAAGAGAAGCAAGCAGTCCCAGTCTCTGTGCATTGGTGCGAGCAGTGCCATGGGCAGATGAGGCTGAGCAAAAGCTTTCCAGGCTAGCTCTTTCTGGCTGCGAGACATATGCAGATGTTCGCATTTTCAGAGCAGGGCTGCCGCAGGCCATCGTCACGAACCACCTCAGATACTTTTGAAGTTAGGTGGCAAGACAAGCAAGCAGCCCCAGTCTCTGTGCCTCTGTGCGAGCAGTGCCATGGGCAGATGAGGCTGAGAAACAGCTTTCCAGGCTAGCTCTTTGTGGCTGCGAGCTATCTGCAGACGTTCGCATTTTCGGAGCAGGGCTGTTGGAGGCCCCATGCACAGACCGCAAAAATACGTTTGAAGTTTGAGGTGGCAAGACAAGCAAGCAGCCCCAGTCTCTGTGCCTCTGTGCGAGCAGTGGCATGGGCAGATGAGGCTGAGCAACAGCTTTCCAGGCTAGCTCTTTCTGTCTGCGATCTATCTGCAGACGTTCGCGTTTTTGGAGCAGGGCTGCTGGAGGCCCCATGCACAGACCCCAAAAACTACGTTTGAAGTTTGAGGTGCCAAGACAAGCAAGCAGCCCCAGTCTCTGTGCCTCTGTGCGAGCAGTGCCATGGGCACATGAGGCTGAGCAACAGCTTTGCAGGCTGGCTCTTTCTGACTGCGAGCTATCTGCAGACGTTCGCATTTTAAGAGCAGGACTGGCGGAGGAGCCCGGCACCAAACACCAAAGCTACGTTTGAAGATTGAGGGGGCAAGACAAGCAAGCAGCCCCAGTCTCTGTGCCTCTGTGCGAGCAGTGCCATGGGCAGATGAGGCTGAGCAACAGCTTTCCAGGCTAGCTCTTTCTGCCTGCGAGCTATCTGCAGACGTTCGCATTTTCGGAGCAGGGCTGTTGGAGGCCCCATGCACAGACCGCAAAACTACGTTTGAAGTTTGAGGTGGCAAGACAAGCAAGCAGCCCCAGTCTCTGTGCCTCTGCACGAGAAGTGCCATGGGCAGATGAGGCTGAGCAACAGCTTTCCAGGCTAGCTCTTTCTGGCTGCGAGCTATCTGCAGACGTTCACATTTCCAGAGCAGGGCTGCCGTTGGCTATTGGAAAGTACCACCAAAGATGCATTTGAAGTTTGAGGTGGCAAGACAAGCCAGCAGCCCCAGTCTCTGTGCCTCTGTGCGAGCAGTGCCATGGGCAGATGAGGCTGAGCAACAGCTTTCCAGGCTAGCTCTTTCTGTCTGCAAGCTATCTGCAGACGTTCGCATTTTCGGAGCGGGCCTGCAGGACGCCCCCTGTACAGACCCCCAAATATACGTTTGAAGTTTGAGGTGGCATGTTAAGCAAGCAGCCCCAGTCTCTGTGCCTCTGTGCGAGCAGTGCCATGGGCAGATGAGGTTGAGCAAGAGCTTTCCAGGCTAGCTCTTTCTGCCTGCGAGCTATCTGCAGACGTTCCCATTCTCGGACCAGGCCTGCCGAAGGCCCCCTGCCCAGACACCCAAAGCTACGTTTGAAGTTTGAGGGGACAAGACAAGCAAGCAGCCCCAGTCTCTGTGCCTCTGTGCGAGCAGTGCCATGGACAAATGAGGCTGAGCAACAGCTTTCCAGGCTAGCTCTATCTGCCTGCGAGCTATCTGCAGACTTTAGCATTTTCAGAGCAGGTCTGCCGGAGCCCCACTGCACGGACCCCCAAAGTTACGTTTGAATTTTGAGGTGGCAAGACAAGCAAGCAGCCCCAGTCTCTGTGCCTCTGTGCGAGCAGTGCCATGGGCAGATGAGGCTGACCAACAGCTTTCCAGGATAGCTCTTTCTGGCTGCCAGCTATCTGTAGACGTTCCCATTTTCGGAGCAGGGCTGCTGGATGACCCCTTCATGGACACCCAAAGATACGTTTGAAGTTTGAGGTGGCAAGACAAGCAAGCAGTCCCAGTCTCTGTGCCTCTGTGCGAGCAGTGCCATGGGCAGATGAGGCTGAGCAACAGCTTTCCAGGCTAGCTCTTTCTGCCTGCGACCTATCTGCAGACGTTCCCGTTTTCGGTGCAGGCCTGCCGAAGACCCCCTGCCCAGACCCCCAAATCTACGTTTGACGTTTGAGGGGACAAGACAAGCAAGCAGCCCCTGTCTCTGTGCCTCTATGTGAGCAGTGCCATGGGCAGATGAGGCTGAGCAACAGCTTTCCAGGCTGGATTTTCTGCCTGCGAACTATCTGCAGACATTTGCATTTTCAGAGCAGGGCTGCCGGAGACGTCCGGCACGGACCACCTAAGATACGTTAGAAGTTTAGAGGAGGCAAGACAAGCAAGCAGCCCCAGTCTCTGTGCCTCTGTGCGAGCAGTGCCATGGGCAGATGAGGCTGAGCAACAGCTTTCCAGGCTAGCTCTTTATGCCTGCGAGCTATCTGCAGACGTTCGCATTTTCGGAGCGGGCCTGCCGGAGGCGCCCGGCACAAACAGCCAAAAGATACGTTTGAAGTTTGAGGAGCCAAGACAAGCAAGCAGCCCCAGTCTCTCTGCCTCTGTGCGAGCAGTGCCATGGGCAGATGAGGCTGAGCAACAGCTTTCCAGGCTAGCTCTATCTGCCTGCGAGCTATCTGCAGACGTTCGCATTTTCAGAGCAGGGCTGCCGGATGCCCACTGCACGGACACCCAAAGCTGCATTTGAAGTTTGAGGGGGCAAGACAAGCCAGCAGTCCCAGTCTCTGTGCCTCTGTGCGAGCAGTGCCATGGGCAGGTGAGGCTGAGCAACAGCTTTCCAGGCTAGCTCTTTCTGGCTGCGAGCTATCTGCAGACGTTCGCATTTTCGGAGCGGGTCTGCTGGAGGCCCCATGTAAGGAACCCACAATCTTCGTTTGAAGTTTGAGGTGGCAAGACAAGCAAGCAGCCCCAGTCTCTGTGCCTCTGTGCGAGCAGTGCCATGGGCAGATGAGGCTGAGCAACAGCTTTCCAGGCTAGCTCTTTCTGCCTGCGAGCTATCTGCAGACGTTCGCATTTTCGGAGCAGGGCTGACGGAGGCGCCCGGCACAGAACACCTAAGCTACTCTTCAAGTTTGAGGTGACAAGACAAGCAAGCAGCCCCTTGTCTCTGTGCCTCTGTGCGAGCAGTGCCATGGGCAGATGAGGCTGAGCAACAGTTTTCCAGGCTAGCTAATTCTGCCTGCGAGCTATCTGCAGATGTTAGCATTGTAGGAGCAGCGCTGCCGGAGCCCCCCTGCACGGACTCCCAAAGCTACGTTTTAAGTTTGAGGTGGCAAGACAAGCAAGCAGCCCCAGTATCTTTGCCTCTGTGCGAGCGGTGCCATGGGCAGATGAGGCTAAGCAACAGCTTTCCAGGCTAGCTCTTTCTGACTGCGAGCTATCTACAGACGTTCGCGTTTTGGGAGCAGGGTTGCCGGAGGTCCCCTGCACGGACCCCCAAAGCTACGTTTGAAGTTTGAGGGGACAAGACAAGCAAGCAGCCCCAGTCTCTGTGCCTCTGTGCGAGCAGTGCCATGGACAAATGAGGCTGAGCAACAGCTTTCCAGGCTAGCTCTATCTGCCTGCGAGCTATCTGCAGACTTTAGCATTTTCAGAGCAGGTCTGCCGGAGCCCCACTGCACGGACCCCCAAAGCTACGTTTGAAGTTTGAGGGGACAAGACAAGCAAGCAGCCCCAGTCTCTGTGCCTCTATGTGAGCAGTGCCATGGGCAGATGAGGCTGAGCAACAGCTTTCCAGGCTGGATTTTCTGCCTGCGAACTATCTGCAGACATTTGCATTTTCAGAGCAGGGCTGCCGGAGACGGCCGGCACGGACCACCTAAGATACGTTAGAAGTTTAGAGGGGGCAAGACAAGCAAGCAGCCCCAGTCTCTGTGCCTCTGTGCGAGCAGTGCCATGGGCAGATGAGGCTGAGCAACAGCTTTCCAGGCTGGATTTTCTGCCTGCGAACTATCTGCAGACATTTGCATTTTCAGAGCAGGGCTGCCGGAGACGTCCGGCACGGACCACCTAAGATACGTTAGAAGTTTAGAGGAGGCAAGACAAGCAAGCAGCCCCAGTCTCTGTGCCTCTGTGCGAGCAGTGCCATGGGCAGATGAGGCTCAGCAACAGCTTTCCAGGCTAGCTCTTTATGCCTGCGAGCTATCTGCAGACGTTCGCATTTTTGGAGCGGGCCTGCCGGAGGCGCCCGGCACAAACAGCCAAAAGATACGTTTGAAGTTTGAGGGGCCAAGATAAGCAAGCAGCCCCAGTCTCTCTGCCTCTGTGCGAGCAGTGCCATGGGCAGATGAGGCTGAGCAACAGCTTTCCAGGCTAGCCCCTTCTGGCTGCCATCTATCTGCAGACGTTCGCATTTTCGGAGCAGCGCTGCCGCAAGCACCCAGCACGGACCACCTAAGCTACGTTTGAAGTTTGAGGGGACAAGACAAGCAAGCAGCCCCAGTCTCTGTGCCTCTGTGCGAGCAGTGCCATGGACAAATGAGGCTGAGCAACAGCTTTCCAGGCTAGCTCTATCTGCCTGCGAGCTATCTGCAGACGTTCGCATTTTCAGAGCAGGGCTGACGGATGCCCACTGCACGGACCCCCAAAGCTGCATTTGAAGTTTGAGGGGGCAAGACAAGCAAGCAGTCCCAGTCTCTGTGCCTCTGTGCGAGCAGTGCCATGGGCAGATGAGGCTGAGCAACAGCTTTCCAGGATAGCTCTTTCTGGCTGCGAGCTATCTGCAGACGTTCGCATTTTCGGAGCGAGTCTGCTGGAGGCCCCATGTAAGGACCCCACAATCTACGTTTGAAGTTTGAGGTGGCAAGACAAGCAAGCAGCCCCAGTCTCTGTGCCTCTGTGTGAGCAGTGCCATGGGCAGATGAGGCTGAGCAACAGCTTTCCAGGCTAGCTCTTTCTGCCTGCGAGCTATCTGCAGACGTTTATATTTTCGGAGCAGAGCTGCCGGAGGCGCCCGGCACAGACCACCTAAGCTACGTTTGAAGTTTGAGAGGGCAAGACAAGCAAGCAGCCCCAGTCTCTGTGCCTCTGTGCAAGCAGTGCCATGGGCAGATGAGGCTGAGCAACAGCTTTCCAGGCTAGCTCTTTCTGCCTGTGAGCTATCTGCAGACGTTCGCATTTTCAGAGCAGGGCTGCCGGATACGCCCGGCACGGACCACCTAATCTACATTTGAAGTTTGAGGTGGCAAGACAAGCAAGCAGCCCCAGTCTCTGTGCCTCTGTGCGAGCAGTGCCATGGGCAGATGAGGCTGAGCAACAGCTTTCCAGGCTAGCTCTTTCTGCCTGCGAGCTATCTGCAGACGTTCGCATTGTCGGAGTAGCGCTGCCGCAAGCACCCAGCACGGACCACCTAAGCTACGTTTGAAGTTTGAGGGGACAAGACAAGCAAGCAGCCCCAGTCTCTGTGCCTCTGTGCGAGCAGTGCCATGGGCAGATGAGGCTGAGCAACAGCTTTCCAGGCTAGCTCTTTCTGCCTGCGAGCTATCTGCAGACGTTCGCATTTTTGGAGCAGGGCTGACGGAGGCGCCCGGCACAGAACACCTAAGCTACTTCTCAAGTTTGAGCTGACAAGACAAGCAAGCAGCCCCAGTCTCTGTGCCTCTGTGCGAGCAGTGCCATGGGCAGATGAGGCTGAGCAACAGCTTTCCAGACGAGCTATTTCTGCCTGCGAGCTATCTGCAGACGTTCGCATTTTCGGAGCAGACCTGCCGAAGGCCCCCTGCAGAGAACGCAAAACTACGTTTGACGTTTGAGGGGACAAGACAAGCAAGCAGCCCCAGTCTCTGTGCCTCTATGTGAGCAGTGCCATGGGCAGATGAGGCTGAGCAACAGCTTTCCAGGCTGGATTTTCTGCCTGCGAACTATCTGCAGACATTTGCATTTTCAGAGCAGGGCTGCCGGAGACGGCCGGCACGGACCACCTAAGATACGTTAGAAGTTTAGAGGGGGCAAGACAAGCAAGCAGCCCCAGTCTCTGTGTCTCTGTGCGAGCAGTGCCATGGGCAGATGAGGCTGAGCAACAGCTTTCCAGGCTAGCTCTTTCTGCCTGTGAGCTATCTGCAGACGTTCTCATTTTCAGAGCTGGGCTGCCGGAAGCGCCCGGCACGGACCACCTAAGCTACGTTTGAAGTTTGAGGGGGCAAGACAAGCAAGCAGCCCCAGTCTCTGTGCCTCTGTGCGAGCAGTGCCATGGGCAGATGAGGCTGAGCAACAGCTTTCCAGGCTAGCCCCTTCTGGCTGCCATCTATCTGCAGACGTTCTCATTTTCGGAGCAGCGCTGCCGCAAGCACCCAGCACGGACCACCTAAGCTACGTTTGAAGTTTGAGGGGACAAGACAAGCAAGCAGCCCCAGTCTCTGTGCCTCTATGTGAGCAGTGCCATGGGCAAATGAGGCTGAGCAACAGCTTTCCAGGCTGGATTTTCTGCCTGCGAACTATCTGCAGACGTTTGCATTTTCAGAGCAGGGCTGCCGGAGACGCCCGGCACGGACCACCTAAGATACGTTAGAAGATTAGAGGGGGCAAGACAAGCAAGCAGCCCCAGTCTCTGTGCCTCTGTGCGAGCAGTGCCATGGGCAGATGAGGCTCAGCAACAGCTTTCCAGGCTAGCTCTTTATGCCTGCGAGCTATCTGCAGACGTTCGCATTTTTGGAGCGGGCCTGCCGGAGGCGCCCGGCACAAACAGCCAAAAGATACGTTTGAAGTTTGAGGGGCCAAGACAAGCAAGCAGCCCCAGTCTCTCTGCCTCTGTGCGAGCAGTGCCATGGGCAGATGAGGCTGAGCAACAGCTTTCCAGGCTAGCCCCTTCTGGCTGCCATCTATCTGCAGACGTTCGCATTTTCGGAGCAGCGCTGCCGCAATCACCCAGCACGGACCACCTAAGCTACGTTGGAAGTTTGGGGGGACAAGACAAGCAAGCAGCCTCAGTCTCTGTGCCTCTGTGCGAGCAGTGCCATGGACAAATGAGGCTGAGCAACAGCTTTCCAGGCTAGCTCTATCTGCCTGCGAGCTATCTGCAGACGTTTGCATTTTCAGAGCAGGGCTGACGGATGCCCACTGCACGGACCCCCAAAGCTGCATTTGAAGTTTGAGGGGGCAAGACAAGCAAGCAGTCCCAGTCTCTGTGCCTCTGTGCGAGCAGTGCCATGGGCAGATGAGGCTGAGCAACAGCTTTCCAGGATAGCTCTTTCTGGCTGCGAGCTATCTGCAGACGTTCGCATTTTCGGAGCGGGTCTGCTGGAGGCCCCATGTAAGGACCCCACAATCTACGTTTGAAGTTTGAGGTGGCAAGACAAGCAAGCAGCCCCAGTCTCTGTGCCTCTGTGTGAGCAGTGCCATGGGCAGATGAGGCTGAGCAACAGCTTTCCAGGCTAGCTCTTTCTGCCTGCGAGCTATCTGCAGACGTTTATATTTTCGGAGCAGAGCTGCTGGAGGCGCCCGGCACAGACCACCTAAGCTACGTTTGAAGTTTGAGAGGGCAAGACAAGCAAGCAGCCCCAGTCTCTGTGCCTCTGTGCAAGCAGTGCCATGGGCAGATGAGGCTGAGCAACAGCTTTCCAGGCTAGCTCTTTCTGCCTGTGAGCTATCTGCAGACGTTCGCATTTTCAGAGCAGGGCTGCCGGATACGCCCGGCACGGACCACCTAATCTACATTTGAAGTTTGAGGTGGCAAGACAAGCAAGCAGCCCCAGTCTCTGTGCCTCTGTGCGAGCAGTGCCATGGGCAGATGAGGCTGAGCAACAGCTTTCCAGACGAGCTATTTCTGCCTGCGAGCTATCTGCAGACGTTCGCATTTTCGGAGCAGACATGCCGAAGGCCCCCTGCAGAGAACGCAAAACTACGTTTGACGTTTGAGGGGACAAGACAAGCAAGCAGCCCCAGTCTCTGTGCCTCTATGTGAGCAGTGCCATGGGCAGATGAGGCTGAGCAACAGCTTTCCAGGCTGGATTTTCTGCCTGCGAACTATCTGCAGACATTTGCATTTTCAGAGCAGGGCTGCCGGAGACGGCCGGCACGGACCACCTATGATACGTTAGAAGTTTAGAGGGAGCAAGACAAGCAAGCAGCCCCAGTCTCTGTGTCTCTGTGCGAGCAGTGCCATGGGCAGATGAGGCTGAGCAACAGCTTTCCAGGCTAGCTCTTTCTGCCTGTGAGCTATCTGCAGACGTTCTCATTTTCAGAGCTGGGCTGCCGGAAGCGCCCGGCACGGACCACCTAAGCTACGTTTGAAGTTTGAGGGGGCAAGACAAGCAAGCAGCCCCAGTCTCTGTGCCTCTGTGCGAGCAGTGCCATGGGCAGATGAGGCTGAGCAACAGCTTTCCAGGCTAGCCCCTTCTGGCTGCCATCTATCTGCAGACGTTCTCATTTTCGGAGCAGCGCTGCCGCAAGCACCCAGCACGGACCACCTAAGCTACGTTTGAAGTTTGAGGGGACAAGACAAGCAAGCAGCCCCAGTCTCTGTGCCTCTATGTGAGCAGTGCCATGGGCAAATGAGGCTGAGCAACAGCTTTCCAGGCTGGATTTTCTGCCTGCGAACTATCTGCAGACATTTGCATTTTCAGAGCAGGGCTGCCGGAGACGGCCGGCACGGACCACCTAAGATACGTTAGAAGTTTTAGAGGGGGCAAGACAAGCAAGCAGTCCCAGTCTCTGTGCCTCTGTGCGAGCAGTGCCATGGGCAGATGAGGCTGAGCAACAGCTTTCCAGGCTGGATTTTCTGCCTGCGAACTATCTGCAGACATTTGCATTTTCAGAGCAGGGCTGCCGGAGACGTCCGGCACGGACCACCTAAGATACGTTAGAAGTTTAGAGGAGGCAAGACAAGCAAGCAGCCCCAGTCTCTGTGCCTCTGTGCGAGCAGTGCCATGGGCAGATGAGGCTCAGCAACAGCTTTCCAGGCTAGCTCTTTATGCCTGCGAGCTATCTGCAGACGTTCGCATTTTTGGAGCGGGCCTGCCGGAGGCGCCCGGCACAAACAGCCAAAAGATACGTTTGAAGTTTGAGGGGCCAAGACAAGCAAGCAGCCCCAGTCTCTCTGCCTCTGTGCGAGCAGTGCCATGGGCAGATGAGGCTGAGCAACAGCTTTCCAGGCTAGCCCCTTCTGGCTGCCATCTATCTGCAGACGTTCGCATTTTCGGAGCAGCGCTGCCGCAAGCACCCAGCACGGACCACCTAAGCTACGTTGGAAGTTTGGGGGGACAAGACAAGCAAGCAGCCTCAGTCTCTGTGCCTCTGTGCGAGCAGTGCCATGGACAAATGAGGCTGAGCAACAGCTTTCCAGGCTAGCTCTATCTGCCTGCGAGCTATCTGCAGACGTTTGCATTTTCAGAGCAGGGCTGACGGATGCCCACTGCACGGACCCCCAAAGCTGCATTTGAAGTTTGAGGGGGCAAGACAAGCAAGCAGTCCCAGTCTCTGTGCCTCTGTGCGAGCAGTGCCATGGGCAGATGAGGCTGAGCAACAGCTTTCCAGGATAGCTCTTTCTGGCTGCGAGCTATCTGCAGACGTTCGCATTTTCGGAGCGGGTCTGCTGAAGGCCCCATGTAAGGACCCCACAATCTACGTTTGAAGTTTGAGGTGGCAAGACAAGCAAGCAGCCCCAGTCTCTGTGCCTCTGTGTGAGCAGTGCCATGGGCAGATGAGGCTGAGCAACAGCTTTCCAGGCTAGCTCTTTCTGCCTGCGAGCTATCTGCAGACGTTTATATTTTCGGAGCAGAGCTGCTGGAGGCGCCCGGCACAGACCACCTAAGCTACGTTTGAAGTTTGAGAGGGCAAGACAAGCAAGCAGCCCCAGTCTCTGTGCCTCTGTGCAAGCAGTGCCATGGGCAGATGAGGCTGAGCAACAGCTTTCCAGGCTAGCTCTTTCTGCCTGTGAGCTATCTGCAGACGTTCGCATTTTCAGAGCAGGGCTGCCGGATACGCCCGGCACGGACCACCTAATCTACATTTGAAGTTTGAGGTGGCAAGACAAGCAAGCAGCCCCAGTCTCTGTGCCTCTGTGCGAGCAGTGCCATGGGCAGATGAGGCTGAGCAAAAGCTTTCCAGGCTAGCTCTTTCTGCCTGCGAGCTATCTGCAGACGTTCGCATTTTTGGAGCAGGGCTGACGGAGGCGCCCGGCACAGAACACCTAAGCTACTTCTCAAGTTTGAGCTGACAAGACAAGCAAGCAGCCCCAGTCTCTGTGCCTCTGTGCGAGCAGTGCCATGGGCAGATGAGGCTGAGCAACAGCTTTCCAGACGAGCTATTTCTGCCTGCGAGCTATCTGCAGACGTTCGCATTTTCGGAGCAGACATGCCGAAGGCCCCCTGCAGAGAACGCAAAACTACGTTTGACGTTTGAGGGGACAAGACAAGCAAGCAGCCCCAGTCTCTGTGCCTCTATGTGAGCAGTGCCATGGGCAGATGAGGCTGAGCAACAGCTTTCCAGGCTGGATTTTCTGCCTGCGAACTATCTGCAGACATTTGCATTTTCAGAGCAGGGCTGCCGGAGACGGCCGGCACGGACCACCTATGATACGTTAGAAGTTTAGAGGGGGCAAGACAAGCAAGCAGCCCCAGTCTCTGTGTCTCTGTGCGAGCAGTGCCATGGGCAGATGAGGCTGAGCAACAGCTTTCCAGGCTAGCTCTTTCTGCCTGTGAGCTATCTGCAGACGTTCTCATTTTCAGAGCTGGGCTGCCGGAAGCGCCCGGCACGGACCACCTAAGCTACGTTTGAAGTTTGAGGGGGCAAGACAAGCAAGCAGCCCCAGTCTCTGTGCCTCTGTGCGAGCAGTGCCATGGGCAGATGAGGCTGAGCAACAGCTTTCCAGGCTAGCCCCTTCTGGCTGCCATCTATCTGCAGACGTTCTCATTTTCGGAGCAGCGCTGCCGCAAGCACCCAGCACGGACCACCTAAGCTACTTTTGAAGTTTGAGGGGACAAGACAAGCAAGCAGCCCCAGTCTCTGTGCCTCTATGTGAGCAGTGCCATGGGCAAATGAGGCTGAGCAACAGCTTTCCAGGCTAGCCCCTTCTGGCTGCCATCTATCTGCAGACGTTCTCATTTTCGGAGCAGCGCTGCCGCAAGCACCCAGCACGGACCACCTAAGCTACGTTTGAAGTTTGAGGGGACAAGACAAGCAAGCAGCCCCAGTCTCTGTGCCTCTATGTGAGCAGTGCCATGGGCAAATGAGGCTGAGCAACAGCTTTCCAGGCTGGATTTTCTGCCTGCGAACTATCTGCAGACGTTTGCATTTTCAGAGCAGGGCTGCCGGAGACGCCCGGCACGGACCACCTAAGATACGTTAGAAGTTTAGAGGGGGCAAGACAAGCAAGCAGCCCCAGTCTCTGTGCCTCTATGTGAGCAGTGCCATGGGCAGATGAGCCTGAGCAACAGCTTTCCAAGCTAAGTATTTCTTCCTGCGAGCTATCTGCAGACGTTCGCATTGTCGGAGCAGGCCTGCCGGAGGCGCCGGGCACGAACCACCTAAGGTACGTTTGAAGTTTGAGGTGGTAAGACAAGCAAGCAGCCCCAGTCTCTGTGTTTCTGTGCGAGCAGTGCCATGGGCAGATGAGGCTGAGCAACAGCTTTCCAAGCTAAATATTCCTTCCTGCGAACTATCTGCAGATATTCGCATTGTCGGAGCAGGGCTGTCGGAGGCCCCCAGCACGGACACCCAAATCTACGTTTGAAGTTTGAGGTGGCAAGACAAGCAAGCAGCCCCAGTCTCTGTGCCTCGGTGCGAGCAGTGGCATGGGCAGATGAGGCTGAGCAACAGCTTTCCAGGCTAGCTCTTTCTGGCTGCGAGCTATCTGCAGACGTTCGCATTTTCGGAGCAGGGGTGCTGGAGGCCCCATTCACAGACCCCAAAAACTACGTTTGAAGTTTGAGGTGCCAAGACAAGCAAGAAGCCCCAGTCTCTGTGCCTGTGTGCGAGCAGTGCCATGGGCACATGAGGCTGAGCAACAGCTTTCCAGGCTAGCTCTTTCTGCCTGCGAGCTATCTGCAGACGTTCGCATTTTAAGAGCAGGACTGGCGGAGGAGCCCGGCACCAAACACCAAAGCTACGTTTGAAGATTGAGGGGGCAAGACAAGCAAGCAGCCCCAGTTTCCGTGCCTCTGTGCGAGCAGTGGCATGGGCAGATGAGGCTGAGCAACAGCTTTCCAGGCTAGCTCTTTCTGGCTGCGAGCTATCTGCAAACGTCCGCATTTTCGGAGCAGGGCTGCCTGAGGCCCCATGCACAGTCCCCAAAACTACTTTTGAAGTTTGAGGTGGCAAAACAAGCAAGCAGCCCCAGTCTCTCTGCCTCTGTGCGAGCGGTGTCATGGGCAGATGAGACTAAGCAACAGCTTTCCAGGCTAGCTCTTTCTGCCTGCGAGCTATCTACAGACGTTCGCATTTTGGGAGGAGGCCTGCCAGAGGCGCCGGGCACGAACCACCTAAGCTACGTTTGAAGATTGAGGTGGCAAGACAAGCAAGCAGTCCCAGTCTCTGTGCCTTTGTGCGAGCAGTGCCATGGGCAGATGAGGCTGAGCAACAGCTTTCCAGGCTAGCTCTTTCTGGCTGCGAGCTATATGCAGATGTTCGCATTTTCAGAGCAGGGCTGCCGCAGGCCATCGTCACGAATCACCTCAGATACTTTTGAAGTTAGGTGGCAAGACAAGCAAGCAGCCCCAGTCTCTGTGCCTCTGTGCGAGCAGTGGCATGGGCAGATGAGGCTGAGCAACAGCTTTCCAGGATAGCTCTTTCTGTCTGCGATCTATCTGCAGACGTTCGCGTTTTTAGAGCAGGGCTGCTGGAGACCCCATGCACAGACCCCAAAAACTACGTGTGAAGTTTGAGGTGCCAAGACAAGCAAGCAGCGTCAGTCTCTGTGCCTCCGTGCGAGCAGTGCCATGGGCAGATGAGGCTGAGCAACAGCTTTCCAATCTAAATGTTTCTGCCTGCGAGCTATCTGCAGACGTTCGCATTTTCGTACAAGGCCTGCCGGAGGAGCCTGCTACGGACCACCTAAGCTATGTTTGAAGTTTGAGGTGGTAAGACAAGCAAGCAGCCCCAGTCTCTGTGCCTCCGTGCGAGCAGTGCCATGGGCAGATGAGGCTGAGCAACAGCATTCCAATCTAAATGTTTCTGCCTGCGAGTTATCTGCAGACGTTCGCATTGTCGGACCAGGCCTGCCGGAGGAGCCTGCTACGGACCACCTAAGCTATGTTTGAAGTTTGAGGTGGTAAGACAAGCAAGCAGCCCCAGTCTCTGTGCCTCTGTGCGAGCAGTGCCATGGGCACATGAGGCTGAGCAAGAGCTTTCCAGGCTAGCTCTTTCTGGCTGCGAGCTATCTGCAGACGTTCGCATTTTCAGAGCAGGACTGGCGGAGGAGCCCGGCACCAAACACCAAAGCTACGTTTGAAGATTGAGAGGGCAAAACAAGCAAGCAGCCCCAGTCTCTGTGCCTCTGTGCGAGCAGTGCCATGGGCAGATGAGGCTGAGCAACAGCTTTCCAGGCTAGCTCTTTCTGCCTGCGAGCTATCTGCAAACGTTCGTGTTTTTGGAGCAGGGCTGCTGGAGGCCCCATGCACAGACCCCAAAAACTACGTTTGAAGTTTGAGGTGCCAAGAGAAGCAAGAAGCCCCAGTCTCTGTGCCTGTGTGCGAGCAGTGCCATGGGCACATGAGGCTGAGCAACAGCTTTCCAGGCTAGCTCTTTCTGGCTGCGAGCTATCTGCAGACGTTCGCATTTTAAGAGCAGGACTGGCGGAGGAGCCCGGCACCAAACACCAAAGCTACGTTTGAAGATTGAGGGGGCAAGACAAGCAAGCAGCCCCAGTGTCTGTGCCTCTGTGCGAGCAGTGCCATGGGCAGATGAGGCTGAGCAACAGCTTTCCAGGCTAGCTCTTTCTGCCTGTGAGCTATCTGCAGACGTTTGCATTTTTGGAGCAGGGCTGCCAGAGACGCCCGGCACGGACCAGCTAAGCTACGTTTGAAGTTTGAGGGGACAAGACAAGCAAGCAGCCCCAGTCTCTGTGCCTCTGTGCGAGCAGTGCCATGGGCAGATGAGGCTGAGCAACAGCTTTCCAGGCTAGCTCTTTCTGCCTGTGAGCTATCTGCAGACGTTCGCATTTTCAGAGCTGGGCTGCCGGAAGCGCCCGGCACGGACCACCTAAGCTACGTTTGAAGTTTGAGGGGGCATGTTAAGCAAGTAGCCCCAGTCTCTGTGCCTCTGTGCGAGTAGTGCCATGGGCAGATGAGGCTGAGCAACAGCTTTCCAGGCTAGCCCCTTCTGGCTGCCATCTATCTGCAGAAATTCGCATTTTCGGAGGAGGCCTGCCGAAGGCCCCCTGCAGAGAACGCAAAACTACGTTTGACGTTTGAGGGGACAAGACAAGCAAGCAGCCCCAGTCTCTGTACCTCTATGTGAGCAGTGCCATGGGCAGATGAGGCTGAGCAACAGCTTTCCAGGCTGGATTTTCTGCCTGCGAACTATCTGCAGACGTTTGCATTTTCAGAGCAGGGCTGCCGGAGACGCCCGGCACGGACCACCTAAGATACGTTAGAAGTTTAGAGGGGGCAAGACAAGCAAGCAGCCCCAGTCTCTGTGCCTCTGTGCGAGCAGTGCCATGGGCAGATGAGGCTGACCAACAGCTTTCCAGGCTAGCTCTTTCTGGCTGCGAGCTATCTGCAGACATTCCCATTTTCGAACCTGGCCTGCCGAAGGCCCCCTGCCCAGACACCCAAAGCTACGTTTGAAGTTTCAGGGGACAAGACAAGCAAACAGCACCAGTCTCTGTGCCTCTGTGCGAGCAGTGCCATGGACAAATGAGGCTGAGCAACAGCTTTCCAGGCTAGCTCTATCTGCCTGCGAGCTATCTGCAGACGTTTGCATTTTCAGAGCAGGGCTGCCGGATGCCCACTACACGGACCCCTAAAGCTGCATTTGAAGTTTGAGGGGGCAAGACAAGCAAGCAGTCCCAGTCTCTGTGCCTCTGTGCGAGCAGTGCCATGGCCAGATGAGGCTGAGCAACAGCTTTCCAGGCTAGCTCTTTCTGCCTGCGAGCTATCTGCAGACGTTCGCATTGTCGGAGTAGCGCTGCCGCAAGCACCCAGCACGGACCACCTAAGCTACGTTTGAAGTTTGAGGGGACAAGACAAGCAAGCAGCCCCAGTCTCTGTGCCTCTGTGCGAGCAGTGCCATGGGCAGATGAGGCTGAGCAACAGCTTTCCAGGCTAGCTCTTTCTGCCTGCGAGCTATCTGCAGACGTTCGCATTTTCGGAGCAGGGCTGACGGAGGCGCCCAGCACAGAACACCTAAGCTACTTTTCAAGTTTGAGGTGACAAGACAAGCAAGCAGCCCCAGTCTCTGTGCCTCTGTGCGAGCAGTGCCATGGGCAGATGAGGCTGAGCAACAGCTTTACAGGCTGGATTTTCTGCCTGCGAACTATCTGCAGACATTTGCATTTTCAGAGCAGGGCTGCCGGAGACGGCCGGCACGGACCACCTAAGATACGTTAGAAGTTTAGAGGAGGCAAGACAAGCAAGCAGCCCCAGTCCCTGTGCCTCTGTGCGAGCAGTGCCATGGGCAGATGAGGCTGAGCAACAGCTTTCCAGGCTAGCTCTTTCTGCCTGCGAGCTATCTGCAGACGTTCGCATTTTCGGAGCGGGCCTGCAGGACGCCCCCTGTACAGACCCCCAAATCTACGTTTGAAGTTTGAGGTTTCATGTTAAGCAAGCAGCCCCAGTCTCTGTGCCTCGGTGCGAGCAGTGCCATGGGCAGATGAGGCTGAGCAACAGCTTTCCAGGCTAGCTCTTTCTGCCTGCGAGCTATCTGCAGACGTTCGCATTTTCGGACCAGGCCTGCCGGAGGCGCCCGGCACAAACAGCCAAAAGATACGTTTGAAGTTTGAGGGGGCAAGACAAGCAAGCAGCCCCAGTCTCTGTGCCTCTGTGCGAGCAGTGCCATGGGCAGATGAGGCTGACCAACAGCTTTCCAGGCTAGCTCTTTCTGCCTGCGAGCTATCTGCAGACGTTCCCATTCTCGGACCAGGCCTGCCGAAGGCCCCCTGCCCAGACACCCAAAGCTACGTTTGAAGTTTGAGGGGACAAGACAAGCAAGCAGCCCCAGTCTCTGTGCCTCTGTGCGAGCAGTGCCATGGACAAATGAGGCTGAGCAACAGCTTTCCAGGCTAGCTCTATCTGCCTGCGAGCTATCTGCAGACGTTAGCATTTTCAGAGCAGGTCTGCCGGAGCCCCACTGCACGGACGCCCAAAGTTACGTTTGAAGTTTTAGGTGGCAAGACAAGCAAGCAGCCCCAGTCTCTGTGCCTCTGTGCGAGCAGTGCCATGGGCAGATGAGGCTGACCAACAGCTTTCCAGGCTAGCTCTTTCTGGCTGCCAGCTATCTGCAGACGTTCGCATTTTCGGAGCAGGGCTGCTGGATGACCCCTTCATGGACACCCAAAGATACGTTTGAAGTTTGAGGTGGCAAGACAAGCAAGCAGCCCCAGTCTCTGTGCCTCTCTGCAAGCAGTGCCATGGGCAGATGAGGCTGAGCAACAGCTTTCCAGGCTAGCTCTTTCTGCCTGCGAGCTATCTGCAGACGTTTGCATTTTTGTAGCAGGGCTGCCGGAGGCCCCCTGTACGGACCACCTAAGATACGTTTGAAGTCTGAGGGGACAAGACAAGCAAGCAGCGCCAGTCTCTGTGCCTCTCTGCAAGCAGTGCCATGGGCAGATGAGGCTGAGCAACAGCTTTCCAGGCTAGCTCTTTCTGCCTGCGAGCTATCTGCAGACGTTCGCATTTTCGGAGCGGGCCTGCTGGAGGCCCCATGTAAGGACCCCACAATCTACGTTTGAAGTTTGAGGTGGCAAGACAAGCAAGCAGCCCCAGTCTCTGTGCCTCTGTGCGAGCAGTGCCATGGGCAGATGAGGCTGAGCAACAGCTTTCCAGGCTAGCTCTTTCTGCCTGCGAGCTATCTGCAGACGTTCGCATTGTCGGAGTAGCGCTGCCGCAAGCACCTAGCACGGACCACCTAAGCTACGTTTGAAGTTTGAGTGGACAAGACAAGCAAGCAGCCCCAGTCTCTGTGCCTCTGTGCGAGCAGTGCCATGGGCAGATGAGGCTGAGCAACAGCTTTCCAGGCTAGCTCTTTCTGCCTGCGAGCTATCTGCAGACGTTCGCATTTTTGGAGCAGGGCTGACGGAGGCGCCCGGCACAGAACACCTAAGCTACTTTTCAAGTTTGAGCTGACAAGACAAGCAAGCAGCCCCAGTCTCTGTGCCTCTGTGCGAGCAGTGCCATGGGCAGATGAGGCTGAGCAACAGCTTTACAGGCTGGATTTTCTGCCTGCGAACTATCTGCAGACATTTGCATTTTCAGAGCAGGGCTGCCGGAGACGGCCGGCACGGACCACCTAAGATACGTTAGAAGTTTTAGAGGGGGCAAGACAAGCAAGCAGTCCCAGTCTCTGTGCCTCTGTGCGAGCAGTGCCATGGGCAGATGAGGCTGAGCAACAGCTTTCCAGGCTGGATTTTCTGCCTGCGAACTATCTGCAGACATTTGCATTTTCAGAGCAGGGCTGCCGGAGACGTCCGGCACGGACCACCTAAGATACGTTAGAAGTTTAGAGGAGGCAAGACAAGCAAGCAGCCCCAGTCTCTGTGCCTCTGTGCGAGCAGTGCCATGGGCAGATGAGGCTCAGCAACAGCTTTCCAGGCTAGCTCTTTATGCCTGCGAGCTATCTGCAGACGTTCGCATTTTTGGAGCGGGCCTGCCGGAGGCGCCAGGCACAAACAGCCAAAAGATACGTTTGAAGTTTGAGGGGCCAAGACAAGCAAGCAGCCCCAGTCTCTGTGCCTCTGTGCGAGCAGTGCCATGGGCAGATGAGGCTGAGCAACAGCTTTCCAGGCTAGCTCTTTCTGTCTGCCATCTATCTGCAGACGTTCGCATTTTCGGAGCAGCGCTGCCGCAATCACCCAGCACGGACCACCTAAGCTACGTTTGAAGTTTGAGGGGACAAGACAAGCAAGCAGCCCCAGTCTCTGTGCCTCTGTGCGAGCAGTGCCATGGACAAATGAGGCTGAGCAACAGCTTTCCAGGCTAGCTCTATCTGCCTGCGAGCTATCTGCAGACGTTCGCATTTTCAGAGCAGGGCTGACGGATGCCCACTGCACGGACCCCCAAAGCTGCATTTGAAGTTTGAGGGGGCAAGACAAGCAAGCAGTCCCAGTCTCTGTGCCTCTGTGCGAGCAGTGCCATGGGCAGATGAGGCTGAGCAACAGCTTTCCAGGATAGCTCTTTCTGGCTGCGAGCTATCTGCAGACGTTCGCATTTTCGGAGCGGGTCTGCTGGAGGCCCCATGTAAGGACCCCACAATCTACGTTTGAAGTTTGAGGTGGCAAGAGAAGCAAGCAGCCCCAGTCTCTGTGCCTCTGTGCGAGCAGTGCCATGGGCAGATGAGGCTGAGCAACAGCTTTCCAGGCTAGCTCTTTCTGTCTGCCATCTATCTGCAGACGTTCGCATTTTCGGAGCAGCGCTGCCGCAATCACCCAGCACGGACCACCTAAGCTACGTTTGAAGTTTGAGGGGACAAGACAAGCAAGCAGCCCCAGTCTCTGTGCCTCTGTGCGAGCAGTGCCATGGACAAATGAGGCTGAGCAACAGCTTTCCAGGCTAGCTCTATCTGCCTGCGAGCTATCTGCAGACGTTCGCATTTTCAGAGCAGGGCTGACGGATGCCCACTGCACGGACCCCCAAAGCTGCATTTGAAGTTTGAGGAGGCAAGACAAGCAAGCAGTCCCAGTCTCTGTGCCTCTGTGCGAGCAGTGCCATGGGCAGATGAGGCTGAGCAACAGCTTTCCAGGATAGCTCTTTCTGGCTGCGAGCTATCTGCAGACGTTCGCATTTTCGGAGCGGGTCTGCTGGAGGCCCCATGTAAGGACCCCACAATCTACGTTTGAAGTTTGAGGTGGCAAGACAAGCAAGCAGCCCCAGTCTCTGTGCCTCTGTGTGAGCAGTGCCATGGGCAGATGAGGCTGAGCAACAGCTTTCCAGGCTAGCTCTTTCTGCCTGCGAGCTATCTGCAGACGTTCGCATTTTCGGACCAGGCCTGCCGGAGGCGCCCGGCACAAACAGCCAAAAGATACGTTTGAAGTTTGAGGGGGCAATACAAGCAAGCAGCCCCAGTCTCTGTGCCTCTGTGCGAGCAGTGCCATGGGCAGATGAGGCTGAGCAACAGCTTTCCAGGCTAGCCCCTTCTGGCTGCCATCTATCTGCAGACGTTCGCATTTTCGGAGCAGCGCTGCCGCAAGCACCGAGCACGGACCACCTAAGCTACGTTTGAAGTTTGAGGGGACAAGACAAGCAAGCAGCCCCAGTCTCTGTGCCTCTGTGCGAGCAGTGCCATGGGCAGATGAGGCTGACCAACAGCTTTCCAGGCTAGCTCTTTCTGCCTGCGAGCTATCTGCAGACGTTCCCATTCTCGGACCAGGCCTGCCGAAGGCCCCCTGCCCAGACACCCAAAGCTACGTTTGAAGTTTGAGGGGACAAGACAAGCAAGCAGCCCCAGTCTCTGTGCCTCTGTGCGAGCAGTGCCATGGACAAATGAGGCTGAGCAACAGCTTTCCAGGCTAGCTCTATCTGCCTGCGAGCTATCTGCAGACGTTAGCATTTTCAGAGCAGGTCTGCCGGAGCCCCACTGCACGGACGCCCAAAGTTACGTTTGAAGTTTGAGGTGGCAAGACAAGCAAGCAGCCCCAGTCTCTGTGCCTCTGTGCGAGCAGTGCCATGGGCAGATGAGGCTGACCAACAGCTTTCCAGGCTAGCTCTTTCTGGCTGCCAGCTATCTGCAGACGTTCGCATTTTCGGAGCAGGGCTGCTGGATGACCCCTTCATGGACACCCAAAGATACGTTTGAAGTTTGAGGTGGCAAGACAAGCAAGCAGCCCCAGTCTCTGTGCCTCTCTGCAAGCAGTGCCATGGGCAGATGAGGCTGAGCAACAGCTTTCCAGGCTAGCTCTTTCTGCCTGCGAGCTATCTGCAGACGTTTGCATTTTTGTAGCAGGGCTGCAAGAGGCCCCCGGCACGGACCACCTAAGATACGTTTGAAGTCTGAGGGGACAAGACAAGCAAGCAGCGCCAGTCTCTGTGCCTCTCTGCAAGCAGTGCCATGGGCAGATGAGGCTGAGCAACAGCTTTCCAGGCTAGCTCTTTCTGCCTGCGAGCTCTCTGCAGACGTTCGCATTTTCGGAGCGGGCCTGCTGGAGGCCCCATGTAAGGACCCCACAATCTACGTTTGAAGTTTGAGGTGGCAAGACAAGCAAGCAGCCCCAGTCTCTGTGCCTCTGTGCGAGCAGTGCCATGGGCAGATGAGGCTGAGCAACAGCTTTCCAGGCTAGCTCTTTCTGCCTGCGAGCTATCTGCAGACGTTCGCATTGTCGGAGTAGCGCTGCCGCAAGCACCTAGCACGGACCACCTAAGCTACGTTTGAAGTTTGAGTGGACAAGACAAGCAAGCAGCCCCAGTCTCTGTGCCTCTGTGCGAGCAGTGCCATGGGCAGATGAGGCTGAGCAACAGCTTTCCAGGCTAGCTCTTTCTGCCTGCGAGCTATCTGCAGACGTTCGCATTTTTGGAGCAGGGCTGACGGAGGCGCCCGGCACAGAACACCTAAGCTACTTTTCAAGTTTGAGCTGACAAGACAAGCAAGCAGCCCCAGTCTCTGTGCCTCTGTGCGAGCAGTGCCATGGGCAGATGAGGCTGAGCAACAGCTTTACAGGCTGGATTTTCTGCCTGCGAACTATCTGCAGACATTTGCATTTTCAGAGCAGGGCTGCCGGAGACGGCCGGCACGGACCACCTAAGATACGTTAGAAGTTTTAGAGGGGGCAAGACAAGCAAGCAGTCCCAGTCTCTGTGCCTCTGTGCGAGCAGTGCCATGGGCAGATGAGGCTGAGCAACAGCTTTCCAGGCTGGATTTTCTGCCTGCGAACTATCTGCAGACATTTGCATTTTCAGAGCAGGGCTGCCGGAGACGTCCGGCACGGACCACCTAAGATACGTTAGAAGTTTAGAGGAGGCAAGACAAGCAAGCAGCCCCAGTCTCTGTGCCTCTGTGCGAGCAGTGCCATGGGCAGATGAGGCTCAGCAACAGCTTTCCAGGCTAGCTCTATATGCCTGCGAGCTATCTGCAGACGTTCGCATTTTTGGAGCGGGCCTGCCGGAGGCGCCAGGCACAAACAGCCAAAAGATACGTTTGAAGTTTGAGGGGCCAAGACAAGCAAGCAGCCCCAGTCTCTCTGCCTCTGTGCGAGCAGTGCCATGGGCAGATGAGGCTGAGCAACAGCTTTCCAGGCTAGCTCTTTCTGTCTGCCATCTATCTGCAGACGTTCGCATTTTCGGAGTAGCGCTGCCGCAATCACCCAGCACGGACCCCCAAAGCTACGTTTGAAGTTTGAGGGGACAAGACAAGCAAGCAGCCCCAGTCTCTGTGCCTCTGTGCGAGCAGTGCCATGGACAAATGAGGCTGAGCAACAGCTTTCCAGGCTAGCTCTATCTGCCTGCGAGCTATCTGCAGACGTTCGCATTTTCAGAGCAGGGCTGACGGATGCCCACTGCACGGACCCCCAAAGCTGCATTTGAAGTTTGAGGGGGCAAGACAAGCAAGCAGTCCCAGTCTCTGTGCCTCTGTGCGAGGAGTGCCATGGGCAGATGAGGCTGAGCAAGAGCTTTCCAGGCTAGCTCTTTCTGCCTGCGAGCTATCTGCAGACGTTCGCATTTTCGGAGCGGGTCTGCTGGAGGCCCCATGTAAGGACCCCACAATCTACGTTTGAAGTTTGAGGTGGCAAGACAAGCAAGCAGCCCCAGTCTCTGTGCCTCTGTGCGAGCAGTGCCATGGGCAGATGAGGCTGAGCAACAGCTTTCCAGGCTAGCTCTTTCTGTCTGCCATCTATCTGCAGACGTTCGCATTTTCGGAGCAGCGCTGCCGCAATCACCCAGCACGGACCACCTAAGCAACGTTTGAAGTTTGAGGGGACAAGACAAGCAAGCAGCCCCAGTCTCTGTGCCTCTGTGCGAGCTGTGCCATGGACAAATGAGGCTGAGCAACAGCTTTCCAGGCTAGCTCTATCTGCCTGCGAGCTATCTGCAGACGTTCGCATTTTCAGAGCAGGGCTGACGGATGCCCACTGCACGGACCCCCAAAGCTGCATTTGAAGTTTGAGGGGGCAAGACAAGCAAGCAGTCCCAGTCTCTGTGCCTCTGTGCGAGCAGTGCCATGGGCAGATGAGGCTGAGCAACAGCTTTCCAGGATAGATCTTTCTGGCTGCGAGCTATCTGCAGACGTTCGCATTTTCGGAGCGGGTCTGCTGGAGGCCCCATGTAAGGACCCCACAATCTACGTTTGAAGTTTGAGGTGGCAAGACAAGCAAGCAGCCCCAGTCTCTGTGCCTCTGTGTGAGCAGTGCCATGGGCAGATGAGGCTGAGCAACAGCTTTCCAGGCTAGCTCTTTCTGCCTGCGAGCTATCTGCAGACGTTTATATTTTCGGAGCAGAGCTGCCGGAGGCGCCCGGCACAGACCACCTAAGCTACGTTTGAAGTTTGAGAGGGCAAGACAAGCAAGCAGCCCCAGTCTCTGTGCCTCTGTGCAAGCAGTGCCATGGGCAGATGAGGCTGAGCAACAGCTTTCCAGGCTAGCTCTTTCTGCCTGCGAGCTATCTGCAGACGTTCGCATTTTCAGAGCAGGGCTGCCGGATACGCCCGGCACGGACCACCTAATCTACATTTGAAGTTTGAGGTGGCAAGACAAGCAAGCAGCCCCAGTCTCTGTGCCTCTGTGCGAGCAGTGCCATGGGCAGATGAGGCTGAGCAACAGCTTTCCAGGCTAGCTCTTTCTGCCTGCGAGCTATCTGCAGACGTTCGCATTGTCGGAGTAGCGCTGCCGCAAGCACCCAGCACGGACCACCTAAGCTACGTTTGAAGTTTGAGGGGACAAGACAAGCAAGCAGCCCCAGTCTCTGTGCCTCTGTGCGAGCAGTGCCATGGGCAGATGAGGCTGAGCAACAGCTTTCCAGGCTAGCTCTTTCTGCCTGCGAGCTATCTGCAGACGTTCGCATTTTTGGAGCAGGGCTGACGGAGGCGCCCGGCACAGAACACCTAAGCTACTTTTCAAGTTTGAGCTGACAAGACAAGCAAGCAGCCCCAGTCTCTGTGCCTCTGTGCGAGCAGTGCCATGGGCAGATGAGGCTGAGCAACAGCTTTCCAGACGAGCTACTTCTGCCTGCGAGCTATCTGCAGACGTTCGCATTTTCGGAGCAGACCTGCCGAAGGCCCCCTGCAGAGAACGCAAAACTACGTTTGACGTTTGAGGGGACAAGACAAGCAAGCAGACCCAGTCTCTGTGCCTCTATGTGAGCAGTGCCATGGGCAGATGAGGCTGAGCAACAGCTTTCCAGGCTGGATTTTCTGCCTGCGAACTATCTGCAGTCATTTGCATTTTCAGAGCAGGGCTGCCGGAGACGGCCGGCACGGACCACCTAAGATACGTTAGAAGTTTAGAGGGGGCAAGACAAGCAAGCAGCCCCAGTCTCTGTGTCTCTGTGCGAGCAGTGCCATGGGCAGATGAGGCTGAGCAACAGCTTTCCAGGCTAGCTCTTTCTGCCTGTGAGCTATCTGCAGACGTTCTCATTTTCAGAGCTGGGCTGCCGGAAGCGCCCGGCACGGACCACCTAAGCTACGTTTGAAGTTTGAGGGGGCAAGACAAGCAAGCAGCCCCAGTCTCTGTGCCTCTGTGCGAGCAGTGCCATGGGCAGATGAGGCTGAGCAACAGCTTTCCAGGCTAGCCCCTTCTGGCTGCCATCTATCTGCAGACGTTCTCATTTTCGGAGCAGCGCTGCCGCAAGCACCCAGCACGGACCACCTAAGCTACGTTTGAAGTTTGAGGGGACAAGACAAGCAAGCAGCCCCAGTCTCTGTGCCTCTATGTGAGCAGTGCCATGGGCAGATGAGGCTAAGCAACAGCTTTCCAGGCTAGCTCTTTCTGACTGCGAGCTATCTACAGACGTTCGCATTTTGGGAGCAGGGTTGCCGGAGGCCCCCTGCACGGACCCCCAAAGCTACGTTTGAAGTTTGATGTGGCAAGACAAGCAAGCAGCCCCAGTCTCTGTGCCTCTATGTGAGCAGTGCCATGGGCAGATGAGCCTGAGCAACAGCTTTCCAAGCTAAGTATTTCTTCCTGCGAGCTATCTGCAGACGTTCGCATTGTCGGAGCAGGCCTGCCGGAGGCGCCGGGCACGAACCACCTAAGCTACGTTTGAAGTTTGAGGTGGTAAGACAAGCAAGCAGCCCCAGTCTCTGTGTTTCTGTGCGAGCAGTGCCATGGGCAGATGAGGCTGAGCAACAGCTTTCCAAGCTAAATATTCCTTCCTGCGAACTATCTGCAGATATTCGCATTGTCGGAGCAGGGCTGTCGGAGGCCCCCAGCACGGACACCCAAATCTACGTTTGAAGTTTGAGGTGGCAAGACAAGCAAGCAGCCCCAGTCTCTGTGCCTCGGTGCGAGCAGTGCCATGGGCAGATGAGGCTGAGCAACAGCTTTCCAGGCTAGCTCTTTCTGGCTGCGAGCTATCTGCAGACGTCCGCATTTTCGGAGCAGGGCTGCCTGAGGCCCCATGCACAGTCCCCAAAACTACTTTTGAAGTTTGAGGTGGCAAAACAAGCAAGCAGCCCCAGTCTCTCTGCCTCTGTGTGAGCGGTGTCATGGGCAGATGAGACTAAGCAACAGCTTTCCAGGCTAGCTCTTTCTGCCTGCGAGCTATCTACAGACGTTCGCATTTTGGGAGGAGGCCTGCCAGAGGCGCCGGGCACGAACCACCTAAGCTACGTTTGAAGATTGAGGTGGTAAAACAAGCAAGCAGTCCCAGTCTCTGTGCCTTTGTGCGAGCAGTGCCATGGGCAGATGAGGCTGAGCAACAGCTTTCCAGGCTAGCTCTTTCTGGCTGCGAGCTATATGCAGATGTTCGCATTTTCAGAGCAGGGCTGCCGCAGGCCATCGTCACGAATCACCTCAGATACTTTTGAAGTTAGGTGGCAAGACAAGCAAGCAGCCCCAGTCTCTGTGCCTCTGTGCGAGCAGTGGCATGGGCAGATGAGGCTGAGCAACAGCTTTCCAGGATAGCTCTTTCTGTCTGCGATCTATCTGCAGACGTTCGCGTTTTTAGAGCAGGGCTGCCGGAGACCCCATGCACAGACCCCAAAAACTACGTGTGAAGTTTGAGGTGCCAAGACAAGCAAACAGCGTCAGTCTCTGTGCCTCCGTGCGAGCAGTGCCATGGGCAGATGAGGCTGAGCAACAGCTTTCCAATCTAAATGTTTCTGCCTGCGAGCTATCTGCAGACGTTCGCATTGTCGTACAAGGCCTGCCGGAGGAGCCTGCTACGGACCACCTAAGCTATGTTTGAAGTTTGAGGTGGTAAGACAAGCAAGCAGCCCCAGTCTCTGTGCCTCTGTGCGAGCAGTGCCATGGACAGATGAGGCTGAGCAACAGCATTCCAATCTAAATGTTTCTACCTGCGAGCTATCTGCAGACATTCGCATTGTCGGACCAGGCCTGCCGGAGGCGCCGGGTACGGACCACCTAAGCTATGTTTGAAGTTTGAGGTGGTAAGACAAGCAAGCAGCCCCAGTCTCTGTGCCTCTGTGCGAGCAGTGCCATGGGCACATGAGGCTGAGCAAGAGCTTTCCAGGCTAGCTCTTTCTGGCTGCGAGCTATCTGCAGACGTTCGCATTTTCAGAGCAGGGCTGTTGGAGGCCCCATGCACAGACCGCAAAACTACGTTTGAAGTTTGAGGTGGCAAGACAAGCAAGCAGCCCCAGTGTCTGTGCCTCTGTGCGAGCAGTGCCATGGGCAGATTAGGCTGAGTAACAGCTTTCCAGGCTAGCTCTTTATGCCTGCGAGCTATCTGCAGACGTTCGCATTTTCAAAGCATGGCTGACGGAGGCGATCGGCAAGGACCACCTAAGATACGTTTGAACTTTGAGGTATCAAAAAAAGCAAGCAGCCCCAGTCTCTGTTCCTCTGTGCGAGCAGTGCCATGGGCAGATGAGGCTGAGCAACAGCTTTCCAGGCTAGCTCTTTCTGCCTGTGAGCTATCTGCAGACGTTTGCATTTTTGGAGCAGGGCTGCCAGAGACGCCCGGCACGGACCAGCTAAGCTACGTTTGAAGTTTGAGGGGGCATGTTAAGCAAGTAGCCCCAGTCTCTGTGCCTCTGTGCGAGCAGTGCCATGGGCAGATGAGGCTGAGCAACAGCTTTCCAGGCTAGCTCTTTGTGCCTGCGAGCTATCTGCAGACGTTCGCATTTTCGGAGCTGGGCTGCCGCAGGCGCCCAGCACAAACAGCCAAAAGATACTTTTGAAGTTTGAGGGGGCAAGACAAGCAAGCAGCCCCAGTCTCTGTGCCTCTGTGCGAGCAGTGCCATGGGCAGATGAGGCTGAGCAACAGCTTTCCAGGCTAGCCACTTCTGGCTGCCATCTATCTGCAGAAATTCGCATTTTCGGAGGAGGCCTGCCGAAGGCCCCCTGCAGAGAACGCAAAACTACGTTTGACGTTTGAGGGGACAAGACAAGCAAGCAGCCCCAGTCTCTGTGCCTCTATGTGAGCAGTGCCATGGGCAGATGAGGCTGAGCAACAGGTTTCCAGGCTAGCTATTTCTGGCTGCAAGCTATCTGCAGACGTTCACATTTCCAGAGCAGGGCTGCCGTTGGCTATTGGAAAGGACCACCAAAGATACGTTTGAAGTTTGAGGTGGCAAGACAAGCAAGCAGCCCCAGTCTCTGTGCCTCTGTGCGAGCAGTGTCATGCGCAGATGAGGCTGAGCAACAGCTTTGCAGGCCAGCTATTTCTGCCTGTGAGCTATCTGCAGACGCTCGCATTTTCGAAACAGCACTGCCCTAAGCCCCCGGCACGGACCACCTAATTTACATTTGAAGTTTGAGGTGGCAAGATAAGCAAGCAGCCCCAGTCTCTGTGCCTCTGTGCGAGCAGTGCCATGGGCAGATTAGGCTGAGCAACAGCTTTCCAGGCTAGCTCTTTATGCCGGCGAGCTATCTGCAGACGTTCGCATTTTCAAAGCAGGGCTGACGGAGGCGATCGGCAAGGACCACCTAAGATACGTTTGAACTTAGGAGGTATCAAAAAAAGCAAGCAGCCCCAGTCTCTGTGCCTCTGTGCGAGCAGTGCCATGGGCAGATGAGGCTGAGCAACAGCTTTCCAGGCTAGCTCTTTCTGCCTGTGAGCTATCTGCAGACGTTCGCATTTTTGGAGCAGGGCTGCCAGAGACGCCCGGCACGGACCAGCTAAGCTACGTTTGAAGTTTGAGGGGACAAGACAAGCAAGCAGCCCCCGTCTTTGTGCCTCTGTGCGAGCAGTGCCATGGGCAGATGAGGCTGAACAACAGCTTTCCAGGCTAGCTCTTTCTGCCTGTGAGCTATCTGCAGACGTTCGCATTTTCAGAGCTGGGCTGCCGGAAGCGCCCGGCACGAACCACCTAAGCTACGTTTGAAGTTTGAGGGGGCATGTTAAGCAAGTAGCCCCAGTCTCTGTGCCTCTGTGCGAGCAGTGCCATGGGCAGATGAGGTTGAGCAACAGCTTTCCAGGCTAGCTCTTTGTGCCTGCGAGCTATATGCAGACGTTCGCATTTTCGGAGCTGGGCTGCCGGAGGCCCCATGTAAGGAAGCCACAATCTACGTTTGAAGTTTGAGGTGGCAAGACAAGCAAGCAGCCCCAGTCTCTGTGCCTCTGCACGAGCAGTGCCATGGGCAGATGAGGCTGAGCAACAGCTTTCCAGGCTAGCTCTTTCTGCCTGCGAGCTATCTGCAGACGTTTATATTTTCGGAGCAGGGCTGCCGGAGGCGCCTGGCACGTACCACTTAAGCTACGTTTGAATTTTCAGGGGGCAAGACAAGCAAGCAGCCCCAGTCTCTGTGCCTCTGTGCGAGCAGTGCCATGGGCAGATGAGGCTGAGCAACAGCTTTCCAGGCTAGCTCTTTCTGCCTGCGAGCTATCTGCAGACGTTTATATTTTCGGAGCTGGGCTGCCGGAGGCGCCCGGAACAAACAGCCAAAAGGTACGTTTGAAGTTTGAGGGGGCAAGACAAGCAAGCAGCCCCAGTCTCTGTGCCTCTGTGCGAGCAGTGCCATGGGCAGATGAGGCTGAGCAACAGCTTTCCAGGCTAGCTCTTTCTGTCTGCTATCTATCTGCAGACGTTCGCGTTTTTGGAGCAGGGCTGCTGGAGGTCCCATGCACAGACCCCAAAAACTACGTTGAAGTTTGAGGTGCCAAGACAAGCAAGCAGCCCCAGTCTCTGTGCCTCTGTGCGAGCAGTGCCATGGGCAGATGAGGCTGAGCAACAGCTTTCCAGGCTAGCTCTTTCTGGCTGCGAGCTATCTGCAGACGTTCGCATTTTAAGAGCAGGACTGGCGGAGGAGCCTGGCAGCAAACACCAAAGCTACGTTTGAAGATTGAGGGGGCAAGACAAGCAAGCAGCCCCAGTTTCTGTGCCTCTGTGCGAGCAGTGGCATGGGCAGATGAGGCTGAGCAACAGCTTTCCAGGCTAGCTCTTTCTGGCTGCGAGCTATCTGCAGACGTTCGCATTTTCGGAGCAGGGCTGTTGGAGGCCCCATGCACAGACCGCAAAACTACGTTTGAAGTTTGAGGTGGCAAGACAAGCAAGCAGCCCCAGTCTCTGTGCCTCTGTGCGAGCAGTGCCATGGGCAGATGAGGCTGAGCAACAGCTTTCCAGGCTAGCTATTTCTGGCTGCGAGCTATCTGCAGACGTTCACATTTCCAGAGCAGGGCTGCCGTTGGCTATTGGAAAGGACCACCAAAGATACGTTTGAAGTTTGAGGTGGCAAGACAAGCAAGCAGCCCCAGTCTCTGTGCCTCTGTGCGAGCAGTGTCATGGGCAGATGAGGCTGAGCAACAGCTTTGCAGGCCAGCTATTTCTGCCTGTGAGCTATCTGCAGACGCTCGCATTTTCGAAACAGCACTGCCCTAAGCCCCCGGCACGGACCACCTAATTTACATTTGAAGTTTGAGGTGGCAAGATAAGCAAGCAGCCCCAGTCTCTGTGCCTCTGTGCGAGCAGTGCCATGGGCAGATTAGGCTGAGCAACAGCTTTCCAGGCTAGCTCTTTATGCCGGCGAGCTATCTGCAGACGTTCGCATTTTCAAAGCAGGGCTGACGGAGGCGATCGGCAAGGACCACCTAAGATACGTTTGAACTTTGAGGTATCAAAAAAAGCAAGCAGCCCCAGTCTCTGTGCCTCTGTGCGAGCAGTGCCATGGGCAGATGAGGCTGAGCAACAGCTTTCCAGGCTAGCTCTTTCTGCCTGTGAGCTATCCGCAGACGTTCGCATTTTTGGAGCAGGGCTGCCAGAGACGCCCGGCACGGACCAGCTAAGCTACGTTTGAAGTTTGAGGGGACAAGACAAGCAAGCAGCCCCCGTCTTTGTGCCTCTGTGCGAGCAGTGCCATGGGCAGATGAGGCTGAACAACAGCTTTCCAGGCTAGCTCTTTCTGCCTGTGAGCTATCTGCAGACGTTCGCATTTTCAGAGCTGGGCTGCCGGAAGCGCCCGGCACGAACCACCTAAGCTACGTTTGAAGTTTGAGGGGGCATGTTAAGCAAGTAGCCCCAGTCTCTGTGCCTCTGTGCGAGCAGTGCCATGGGCAGATGAGGTTGAGCAACAGCTTTCCAGGCTAGCTCTTTGTGCCTGCGAGCTATATGCAGACGTTCGCATTTTCGGAGCTGGGCTGCCGGAGGCGCCCAGCACAAACAGCCAAAAGATACGTTTGAAGTTTGAGGGGGCAAGACAAGCAAGCAGCCCCAGTCTCTGTGCCTCTGTGCGAGCAGTGCCATGGGCAGATGAGGCTGAGCAACAGCTTTCCAGGCTAGCCCCTTCTGGCTGCCATCTATCTGCAGACGTTCGCATTTTCGGAGCAGCGCTGCCGCAAGCACCCAGCACGGACCACCTAAGCTACGTTTGAAGTTTGAGGGGACAAGACAAGCAAGCAGCCCCAGTCTCTGTGCCTCTGTGCGAGCAGTGCCATGGGCAGATGAGGCTGAGCAACAGCTGTCCAGGCTGGCTCTTTCTGCCTGCGAGCTATCTGCAGACGTTCGCATTTTTGTAGCGGGCCTGCTGGAGGCCCCATGTAAGGACCCCACAATCTACGTTTGAAGTTTGAGGTGGCAAGACAAGCAAGCAGCCCCAGTCTCTGTGCCTCTGTGTGAGCAGTGCCATGGGCAGATGAGGCTGAGCAACAGCTTTCCAGACGAGCTCTTTCTGCCTGCGAGCTATCTGCAGACGTTTATATTTTCGGAGCAGAGCTGCCGGAGGCGCCCGGCACGGACCACCTAAGCTACGTTTGAAGTTTGAGGGGACAAGACAAGCAAGCAGCCCCAGTCTCTGTGCCTCTGTGCGAGCAGTGCCATGGGCAGATGAGGCTGAGCAACAGCTTTCCAGGCTAGCTCTTTCTGCCTGCGAGCTATCTGCAGACGTTCGCATTGTCGGAGTAGCGCTGCCACAAGCACCCAGCACGGACCACCTAAGCTACGTTTGAAGTTTGAGGGGACAAGACAAGCAAGCAGCCCCAGTCTCTGTGCCTCTGTGCGAGCAGTGCCATGGGCAGATGAGGCTGAGCAACAGCTTTCCAGGCTGGATTTTCTGCCTGCGAACTATCTGCAGACATTTGCATTTTCAGAGCAGGGCTGCCGGAGACGGCCGGCACAAACCACCTAAGATACGTTAGAAGTTTAGAGGGGGCAAGACAAGCAAGCAGCCACAGTCTCTGTGCCTCTGTGTGAGCAGTGCCATGGGCAGATGAGGCTGAGCAACAGCTTTCCAGGCTAGCTCTTTATGCCTGCGAGCTATATGCAGACGTTCGCATTTTTGGAGCGGGCCTGCAGGACGCCCCCTGTACAGACCCCCAAATCTACGTTTGAAGTTTGAGGTGGCATGTTAAGCAAGCAGCCCCAGTCTCTGTGCCTCTGTGCGAGCAGTGCCATGGGCAGATGAGGCTGACCAACAGCTTTCCAGGCTAGCTCTTTCTGGCTGCCAGCTATCTGCAGACATTCCCATTTTCGGACCAGGCCTGCCGAAGGCCCCCTGCCCAGACACCCAAAGCTACGTTTGAAGTTTGAGGGGACAAGACAAGCAAACAGCATCAGTCTCTGTGCCTCTGTGCGACCAGTGCCATGGGCAGATGAGGCTGAGCAACAGCTTTCCAGGCTAGCTCTTTCTGCCTGTGAGCTATCTGCAGACGTTCTCATTTTCAGAGCTGGGCTGCCGGAAGCGCCCGGCACGGACCACCTAATCTACGTTTGAAGTCTGAGGGGGCAAGACAAGCAAGCAGCCCCAGTCTCTGTGCCTCTGTGCGAGCAGTGCCATGGGCAGATGAGGCTGAGCAACAGCTTTCCAAGCTAGCCCCTTCTGGCTGCCATCTATCTGCAGACGTTCGCATTTTCGGAGCAGCGCTGCCGCAAGCACCCAGCACGGACCACCTAAGTTACGTTTGAAGTTTGAGGGGACAAAACAAGCAAGCAGCCCCAGTCTCTGTGCCTCTATGTGAGCAGTGCCATGGGCAAATGAGGCTGAGCAACAGCTTTCCAGGCTGGATTTTCTGCCTGCGAACTATCTGCAGACGTTTGCATTTTCAGAGCAGGGCTGCCGGAGACGCCCGGCACGGACCACCTAAGATACGTTACAAGTTTAGAGGGGGCAAGACAAGCAAGCAGCCCCAGTCTCTGTGCCTCTGTGCGAGCAGTGCCATGGGCAGATGAGGCTGACCAACAGCTTTCCAGGCTAGCTCTTTCTGGCTGCGAGCTATCTGCAGACATTCCCATTTTCGGAGCGGGCCTGCCGAAGGCCCCCTGCCCAGACACCCAAAGTTACGTTTGAAATTTGAGGGGGCAAGACAAGCAAGCAGCCCCAGTCTCTGTGCCTCTGTGCGAGCAGTGCCATGGACAAATGAGGCTGAGCAACAGCTTTCCAGGCTAGCTCTATCTACCTGCGAGCTATCTGCAGACGTTCGCATTTTCAGAGCAGGGCTGCCGGATGCCCACTGCACGGACCCCCAAAGCTGCATTTGAAGTTTGAGGGGGCAAGACAAGCAAGCAGCCCCAGTCTCTGTGCCTCTGTGCGAGCAGTGCCATGGGCAGATGAGGCTGAGCAACAGCTTTCCAGGCTGGATTTTCTGCCTGCGAACTATCTGCAGACATTTGCATTTTCAGAGCAGGGCTGCCGGAGACGGCCGGCACAAACCACCTAAGATACTTTAGAAGTTTAGAGGGGGCAAGACAAGCAAGCAGCCCCAGTCTCTGTGCCTCTGTGTGAGCAGTGCCATGGGCAGATGAGGCTGAGCAACAGCTTTCCAGGCTAGCTCTTTATGCCTGCGAGCTATATGCAGACGTTCGCATTTTTGGAGCGGGCCTGCAGGACGCCCCCTGTACAGACCCCCAAATCTACGTTTGAAGTTTGAGGTGGCATGTTAAGCAAGCAGCCCCAGTCTCTGTGCCTCTGTGCGAGCAGTGCCATGGGCAGATGAGGCTGACCAACAGCTTTCCAGGCTAGCTCTTTCTGGCTGCCAGCTATCTGCAGACATTCCCATTTTCGGACCAGGCCTGCCGAAGGCCCCCTGCCCAGACACCCAAAGCTACGTTTGAAGTTTGAGGGGACAAGACAAGCAAACAGCATCAGTCTCTGTGCCTCTGTGCGACCAGTGCCATGGGCAGATGAGGCTGAGCAACAGCTTTCCAGGCTAGCTCTTTCTGCCTGTGAGCTATCTGCAGACGTTCTCATTTTCAGAGCTGGGCTGCCGGAAGCGCCCGGCACGGACCACCTAAGCTACGTTTGAAGTCTGAGGGGGCAAGACAAGCAAGCAGTCCCAGTCTCTGTGCCTCTGTGCGAGCAGTGCCATGGGCAGATGAGGCTGAGCAACAGCTTTCCAAGCTAGCCCCTTCTGGCTGCCATCTATCTGCAGACGTTCGCATTTTCGGAGCAGCGCTGCCGCAAGCACCCAGCACGGACCACCTAAGTTACGTTTGAAGTTTGAGGGGACAAAACAAGCAGGCAGCCCCAGTCTCTGTGCCTCTATGTGAGCAGTGCCATGGGCAAATGAGGCTGAGCAACAGCTTTCCAGGCTGGATTTTCTGCCTGCGAACTATCTGCAGACGTTTGCATTTTCAGAGCAGGGCTGCCGGAGACGCCCGGCACGGACCACCTAAGATACGTTACAAGTTTAGAGGGGGCAAGACAAGCAAGCAGCCCCAGTCTCTGTGCCTCTGTGCGAGCAGTGCCATGGGCAGATGAGGCTGACCAACAGCTTTCCAGGCTAGCTCTTTCTGGCTGCGAGCTATCTGCAGACATTCCCATTTTCGGAGCGGGCCTGCCGAAGGCCCCCTGCCCAGACACCCAAAGTTACGTTTGAAATTTGAGGGGGCAAGACAAGCAAACAGCACCAGTCTCTGTGCCTCTGTGCGAGCAGTGCCATGGACAAATGAGGCTGAGCAACAGCTTTCCAGGCTAGCTCTATCTACCTGCGAGCTATCTGCAGACGTTCGCATTTTCAGAGCAGGGCTGCCGGATGCCCACTGCACGGACCCCCAAAGCTGCATTTGAAGTTTGAGGGGGCAAGACAAGCAAGCAGCCCCAGTCTCTGTGCCTCTGTGCGAGCAGTGCCATGGGCAGATGAGGCTGAGCAACAGCTTTCCAGGATAGCTCTTTCTGGCTGCGAGCTATCTGCAGACGTTCGCATTTTCGTAGCGGGCCTGCTGGAGGCCCCATGTAAGGAAGCCACAATCTACGTTTGAAGTTTGAGGGGACAAGACAAGCAAGCAGCCCCAGTCTCTGTGCCTCTGCACGAGCAGTGCCATGGGCAGATGAGGCTGAGCAACAGCTTTCCAGGCTAGCTCTTTCTGCCTGCGAGCTATCTGCAGACGTTTATATTTTCGGAGCAGGGCTGCCGGAGGCGCCTGGCACGTACCACTTAAGCTACGTTTGAATTTTCAGGGGGCAAGACAAGCAAGCAGCCCCAGTCTCTGTGCCTCTGTGCGAGCAGTGCCATGGGCAGATGAGGCTGAGCAACAGCTTTCCAGGCTAGCTCTTTCTGCCTGCGAGCTATCTGCAGACGTTTATATTTTCGGAGCTGGGCTGCCGGAGGCGCCCGGAACAAACAGCCAAAAGGTACGTTTGAAGTTTGAGGGGGCAAGACAAGCAAGCAGCCCCAGTCTCTGTGCCTCTGTGCGAGCAGTGCCATGGGCAGATGAGGCTGAGCAACAGCTTTCCAGGCTAGCTCTTTCTGTCTGCTATCTATCTGCAGACGTTCGCGTTTTTGGAGCAGGGCTGCTGGAGGTCCCATGCACAGACCCCAAAAACTACGTTGAAGTTTGAGGTGCCAAGACAAGCAAGCAGCCCCAGTCTCTGTGCCTCTGTGCGAGCAGTGCCATGGGCAGATGAGGTTGAGCAACAGCTTTCCAGGCTAGCTCTTTGTGCCTGCGAGCTATATGCAGACGTTCGCATTTTCGGAGCTGGGCTGCCGGAGGCGCCCAGCACAAACAGCCAAAAGATACGTTTGAAGTTTGAGGGGGCAAGACAAGCAAGCAGCCCCAGTCTCTGTGCCTCTGTGCGAGCAGTGCCATGGGCAGATGAGGCTGAGCAACAGCTTTCCAGGCTAGCCCCTTCTGGCTGCCATCTATCTGCAGACGTTCGCATTTTCGGAGCAGCGCTGCCGCAAGCACCCAGCACGGACCACCTAAGCTACGTTTGAAGTTTGAGGGGACAAGACAAGCAAGCAGCCCCAGTCTCTGTGCCTCTGTGCGAGCAGTGCCATGGGCAGATGAGGCTGAGCAACAGCTGTCCAGGCTGGCTCTTTCTGCCTGCGAGCTATCTGCAGACGTTCGCATTTTTGTAGCGGGCCTGCTGGAGGCCCCATGTAAGGACCCCACAATCTACGTTTGAAGTTTGAGGTGGCAAGACAAGCAAGCAGCCCCATTCTCTGTGCCTCTGTGTGAGCAGTGCCATGGGCAGATGAGGCTGAGCAACAGCTTTCCAGGCTAGCTCTTTCTGCCTGCGAGCTATCTGCAGACGTTTATATTTTCGGAGCAGAGCTGCCGGAGGCGCCCGGCACGGACCACCTAAGCTACGTTTGAAGTTTGAGGGGACAAGACAAGCAAGCAGCCCCAGTCTCTGTGCCTCTGTGCGAGCAGTGCCATGGGCAGATGAGGCTGAGCAACAGCTTTCCAGGCTAGCTCTTTCTGCCTGCGAGCTCTCTGCAGACGTTCGCATTGTCGGAGTAGCGCTGCCACAAGCACCCAGCACGGACCACCTAAGCTACGTTTGAAGTTTGAGGGGACAAGACAAGCAAGCAGCCCCAGTCTCTGTGCCTCTGTGCGAGCAGTGCCATGGGCAGATGAGGCTGAGCAACAGCTTTCCAGGCTGGATTTTCTGCCTGCGAACTATCTGCAGACATTTGCATTTTCAGAGCAGGGCTGCCGGAGACGGCCGGCACAAACCACCTAAGATACGTTAGAAGTTTAGAGGGGGCAAGACAAGCAAGCAGCCCCAGTCTCTGTGCCTCTGTGTGAGCAGTGCCATGGGCAGATGAGGCTGAGCAACAGCTTTCCAGGCTAGCTCTTTATGCCTGCGAGCTATATGCAGACGTTCGCATTTTTGGAGCGGGCCTGCAGGACGCCCCCTGTACAGACCCCCAAATCTACGTTTGAAGTTTGAGGTGGCATGTTAAGCAAGCAGCCCCAGTCTCTGTGCCTCTGTGCGAGCAGTGCCATGGGCAGATGAGGCTGACCAACAGCTTTCCAGGCTAGCTCTTTCTGGCTGCCAGCTATCTGCAGACATTCCCATTTTCGGACCAGGCCTGCCGAAGGCCCCCTGCCCAGACACCCAAAGCTACGTTTGAAGTTTGAGGGGACAAGACAAGCAAACAGCATCAGTCTCTGTGCCTCTGTGCGACCAGTGCCATGGGCAGATGAGGCTGAGCAACAGCTTTCCAGGCTAGCTCTTTCTGCCTGTGAGCTATCTGCAGACGTTCTCATTTTCAGAGCTCGGCTGCCGGAAGCGCCCGGCACGGACCACCTAAGCTACGTTTGAAGTCTGAGGGGGCAAGACAAGCAAGCAGCCCCAGTCTCTGTGCCTCTGTGCGAGCAGTGCCATGGGCAGATGAGGCTGAGCAACAGCTTTCCAAGCTAGCCCCTTCTGGCTGCCATCTATCTGCAGACGTTCGCATTTTCGGAGCAGCGCTGCCGCAAGCACCCAGCACGGACCACCTAAGTTACGTTTGAAGTTTGAGGGGACAAAACAAGCAAGCAGCCCCAGTCTCTGTGCCTCTATGTGAGCAGTGCCATGGGCAAATGAGGCTGAGCAACAGCTTTCCAGGCTGGATTTTCTGCCTGCGAACTATCTGCAGACGTTTGCATTTTCAGAGCAGGGCTGCCGGAGACGCCCGGCACGGACCACCTAAGATACGTTACAAGTTTAGAGGGGGCAAGACAAGCAAGCAGCCCCAGTCTCTGTGCCTCTGTGCGAGCAGTGCCATGGGCAGATGAGGCTGACCAACAGCTTTCCAGGCTAGCTCTTTCTGGCTGCGAGCTATCTGCAGACATTCCCATTTTCGGAGCGGGCCTGCCGAAGGCCCCCTGCCCAGACACCCAAAGTTACGTTTGAAATTTGAGGGGGCAAGACAAGCAAACAGCACCAGTCTCTGTGCCTCTGTGCGAGCAGTGCCATGGACAAATGAGGCTGAGCAACAGCTTTCCAGGCTAGCTCTATCTACCTGCGAGCTATCTGCAGACGTTCGCATTTTCAGAGCAGGGCTGCCGGATGCCCACTGCACGGACCCCCAAAGCTGCATTTGAAGTTTGAGGGGGCAAGACAAGCAAGCAGCCCCAGTCTCTGTGCCTCTGTGCGAGCAGTGCCATGGGCAGATGAGGCTGAGCAACAGCTTTCCAGGCTGGATTTTCTGCCTGCGAACTATCTGCAGACATTTGCATTTTCAGAGCAGGGCTGCCGGAGACGGCCGGCACAAACCACCTAAGATACGTTAGAAGTTTAGAGGGGGCAAGACAAGCAAGCAGCCCCAGTCTCTGTGCCTCTGTGTGAGCAGTGCCATGGGCAGATGAGGCTGAGCAACAGCTTTCCAGGCTAGCTCTTTATGCCTGTGAGCTATATGCAGACGTTCGCATTTTTGGAGCGGGCCTGCAGGACGCCCCCTGTACAGACCCCCAAATCTACGTTTGAAGTTTGAGGTGGCATGTTAAGCAAGCAGCCCCAGTCTCTGTGCCTCTGTGCGAGCAGTGCCATGGGCAGATGAGGCTGACCAACAGCTTTCCAGGCTAGCTCTTTCTGGCTGCCAGCTATCTGCAGACATTCCCATTTTCGGACCAGGCCTGCCGAAGGCCCCCTGCCCAGACACCCAAAGCTACGTTTGAAGTTTGAGGGGACAAGACAAGCAAACAGCATCAGTCTCTGTGCCTCTGTGCGACCAGTGCCATGGGCAGATGAGGCTGAGCAACAGCTTTCCAGGCTAGCTCTTTCTGCCTGTGAGCTATCTGCAGACGTTCTCATTTTCAGAGCTGGGCTGCCGGAAGCGCCCGGCACGGACCACCTAAGCTACGTTTGAAGTCTGAGGGGGCAAGACAAGCAAGCAGCCCCAGTCTCTGTGCCTCTGTGCGAGCAGTGCCATGGGCAGATGAGGCTGAGCAACAGCTTTCCAAGCTAGCCCCTTCTGGCTGCCATCTATCTGCAGACGTTCGCATTTTCGGAGCAGCGCTGCCGCAAGCACCCAGCACGGACCACCTAAGTTACGTTTGAAGTTTGAGGGGACAAAACAAGCAAGCAGCCCCAGTCTCTGTGCCTCTATGTGAGCAGTGCCATGGGCAAATGAGGCTGAGCAACAGCTTTCCAGGCTGGATTTTCTGCCTGCGAACTATCTGCAGACGTTTGCATTTTCAGAGCAGGGCTGCCGGAGACGCCCGGCACGGACCACCTAAGATACGTTACAAGTTTAGAGGGGGCAAGACAAGCAAGCAGCCCCAGTCTCTGTGCCTCTGTGCGAGCAGTGCCATGGGCAGATGAGGCTGACCAACAGCTTTCCAGGCTAGCTCTTTCTGGCTGCGAGCTATCTGCAGACATTCCCATTTTCGGAGCGGGCCTGCCGAAGGCCCCCTGCCCAGACACCCAAAGTTACGTTTGAAATTTGAGGGGGCAAGACAAGCAAACAGCACCAGTCTCTGTGCCTCTGTGCGAGCAGTGCCATGGACAAATGAGGCTGAGCAACAGCTTTCCAGGCTAGCTCTATCTACCTGCGAGCTATCTGCAGACGTTCGCATTTTCAGAGCAGGGCTGCCGGATGCCCACTGCACGGACCCCCAAAGCTGCATTTGAAGTTTGAGGGGGCAAGACAAGCAAGCAGCCCCAGTCTCTGTGCCTCTGTGCGAGCAGTGCCATGGGCAGATGAGGCTGAGCAACAGCTTTCCAGGATAGCTCTTTCTGGCTGCGAGCTATCTGCAGACGTTCGCATTTTCGTAGCGGGCCTGCTGGAGGCCCCATGTAAGGAAGCCACAATCTACGTTTGAAGTTTGAGGTGGCAAGACAAGCAAGCAGCCCCAGTCTCTGTGCCTCTGCACGAGCAGTGCCATGGGCAGATGAGGCTGAGCAACAGCTTTCCAGGCTAGCTCTTTCTGCCTGCGAGCTATCTGCAGACGTTTATATTTTCGGAGCAGGGCTGCCGGAGGCGCCTGGCACGTACCACTTAAGCTACGTTTGAATTTTCAGGGGGCAAGACAAGCAAGCAGCCCCAGTCTCTGTGCCTCTGTGCGAGCAGTGCCATGGGCAGATGAGGCTGAGCAACAGCTTTCCAGGCTAGCTCTTTCTGCCTGCGAGCTATCTGCAGACGTTTATATTTTCGAGCTGGGCTGCCGGAGGCGCCCGGAACAAACAGCCAAAAGGTACGTTTGAAGTTTGAGGGGGCAAGACAAGCAAGCAGCCCCAGTCTCTGTGCCTCTGTGCGAGCAGTGCCATGGGCAGATGAGGCTGAGCAACAGCTTTCCAGGCTAGCTCTTTCTGTCTGCTATCTATCTGCAGACGTTCGCGTTTTTGGAGCAGGGCTGCTGGAGGTCCCATGCACAGACCCCAAAAACTACGTTGAAGTTTGAGGTGCCAAGACAAGCAAGCAGCCCCAGTCTCTGTGCCTCTGTGCGAGCAGTGCCATGGGCAGATGAGGCTGAGCAACAGCTTTCCAGGCTAGCTCTTTCTGCCTGCGAGCTATGTGCAGACGTTCGCATTTTAAGAGCAGGACTGGCGGAGGAGCCTGGCAGCAAACACCAAAGCTACGTTTGAAGATTGAGGGGGCAAGACAAGCAAGCAGCCCCAGTTTCTGTGCCTCTGTGCGAGCAGTGGCATGGGCAGATGAGGCTGAGCAACAGCTTTCCAGGCTAGCTCTTTCTGGCTGCGAGCTATCTGCAGACGTTCGCATTTTCGGAGCAGGGCTGTTGGAGGCCCCATGCACAGACCGCAAAACTACGTTTGAAGTTTGAGGTGGCAAGACAAGCAAGCAGCCCCAGTCTCTGTGCCTCTGTGCGAGCAGTGCCATGGGCAGATGAGGCTGAGCAACAGCTTTCCAGGCTAGCTCTTTCTGCCTGTGAGCTATCTGCAGACGTTCTCATTTTCAGAGCTGGGCTGCCGGAAGCGCCCGGCACGGACCACCTAAGCTACGTTTGAAGTCTGAGGGGGCAAGACAAGCAAGCAGCCCCAGTCTCTGTGCCTCTGTGCGAGCAGTGCCATGGGCAGATGAGGCTGAGCAACAGCTTTCCAAGCTAGCCCCTTCTGGCTGCCATCTATCTGCAGACGTTCGCATTTTCGGAGCAGCGCTGCCGCAAGCACCCAGCACGGACCACCTAAGTTACGTTTGAAGTTTGAGGGGACAAAACAAGCAAGCAGCCCCAGTCTCTGTGCCTCTATGTGAGCAGTGCCATGGGCAAATGAGGCTGAGCAACAGCTTTCCAGGCTGGATTTTCTGCCTGCGAACTATCTGCAGACGTTTGCATTTTCAGAGCAGGGCTGCCGGAGACGCCCGGCACGGACCACCTAAGATACGTTACAAGTTTAGAGGGGGCAAGACAAGCAAGCAGCCCCAGTCTCTGTGCCTCTGTGCGAGCAGTGCCATGGGCAGATGAGGCTGACCAACAGCTTTCCAGGCTAGCTCTTTCTGGCTGCGAGCTATCTGCAGACATTCCCATTTTCGGAGCGGGCCTGCCGAAGGCCCCCTGCCCAGACACCCAAAGTTACGTTTGAAATTTGAGGGGGCAAGACAAGCAAACAGCACCAGTCTCTGTGCCTCTGTGCGAGCAGTGCCATGGACAAATGAGGCTGAGCAACAGCTTTCCAGGCTAGCTCTATCTACCTGCGAGCTATCTGCAGACGTTCGCATTTTCAGAGCAGGGCTGCCGGATGCCCACTGCACGGACCCCCAAAGCTGCATTTGAAGTTTGAGGGGGCAAGACAAGCAAGCAGCCCCAGTCTCTGTGCCTCTGTGCGAGCAGTGCCATGGGCAGATGAGGCTGAGCAACAGCTTTCCAGGCTGGATTTTCTGCCTGCGAACTATCTGCAGACATTTGCATTTTCAGAGCAGGGCTGCCGGAGACGGCCGGCACAAACCACCTAAGATACGTTAGAAGTTTAGAGGGGGCAAGACAAGCAAGCAGCCCCAGTCTCTGTGCCTCTGTGTGAGCAGTGCCATGGGCAGATGAGGCTGAGCAACAGCTTTCCAGGCTAGCTCTTTATGCCTGCGAGCTATATGCAGACGTTCGCATTTTTGGAGCGGGCCTGCAGGACGCCCCCTGTACAGACCCCCAAATCTACGTTTGAAGTTTGAGGTGGCATGTTAAGCAAGCAGCCCCAGTCTCTGTGCCTCTGTGCGAGCAGTGCCATGGGCAGATGAGGCTGACCAACAGCTTTCCAGGCTAGCTCTTTCTGGCTGCCAGCTATCTGCAGACATTCCCATTTTCGGACCAGGCCTGCCGAAGGCCCCCTGCCCAGACACCCAAAGCTACGTTTGAAGTTTGAGGGGACAAGACAAGCAAACAGCATCAGTCTCTGTGCCTCTGTGCGACCAGTGCCATGGGCAGATGAGGCTGAGCAACAGCTTTCCAGGCTAGCTCTTTCTGCCTGTGAGCTATCTGCAGACGTTCTCATTTTCAGAGCTGGGCTGCCGGAAGCGCCCGGCACGGACCACCTAAGCTACGTTTGAAGTCTGAGGGGGCAAGACAAGCAAGCAGCCCCAGTCTCTGTGCCTCTGTGCGAGCAGTGCCATGGGCAGATGAGGCTGAGCAACAGCTTTCCAAGCTAGCCCCTTCTGGCTGCCATCTATCTGCAGACGTTCGCATTTTCGGAGCAGCGCTGCCGCAAGCACCCAGCACGGACCACCTAAGTTACGTTTGAAGTTTGAGGGGACAAAACAAGCAAGCAGCCCCAGTCTCTGTGCCTCTATGTGAGCAGTGCCATGGGCAAATGAGGCTGAGCAACAGCTTTCCAGGCTGGATTTTCTGCCTGCGAACTATCTGCAGACGTTTGCATTTTCAGAGCAGGGCTGCCGGAGACGCCCGGCACGGACCACCTAAGATACGTTACAAGTTTAGAGGGGGCAAGACAAGCAAGCAGCCCCAGTCTCTGTGCCTCTGTGCGAGCAGTGCCATGGGCAGATGAGGCTGACCAACAGCTTTCCAGGCTAGCTCTTTCTGGCTGCGAGCTATCTGCAGACATTCCCATTTTCGGAGCGGGCCTGCCGAAGGCCCCCTGCCCAGACACCCAAAGTTACGTTTGAAATTTGAGGGGGCAAGACAAGCAAACAGCACCAGTCTCTGTGCCTCTGTGCGAGCAGTGCCATGGACAAATGAGGCTGAGCAACAGCTTTCCAGGCTAGCTCTATCTACCTGCGAGCTATCTGCAGACGTTCGCATTTTCAGAGCAGGGCTGCCGGATGCCCACTGCACGGACCCCCAAAGCTGCATTTGAAGTTTGAGGGGGCAAGACAAGCAAGCAGCCCCAGTCTCTGTGCCTCTGTGCGAGCAGTGCCATGGGCAGATGAGGCTGAGCAACAGCTTTCCAGGATAGCTCTTTCTGGCTGCGAGCTATCTGCAGACGTTCGCATTTTCGTAGCGGGCCTGCTGGAGGCCCCATGTAAGGAAGCCACAATCTACGTTTGAAGTTTGAGGTGGCAAGACAAGCAAGCAGCCCCAGTCTCTGTGCCTCTGCACGAGCAGTGCCATGGGCAGATGAGGCTGAGCAACAGCTTTCCAGGCTAGCTCTTTCTGCCTGCGAGCTATCTGCAGACGTTTATATTTTCGGAGCAGGGCTGCCGGAGGCGCCTGGCACGTACCACTTAAGCTACGTTTGAATTTTCAGGGGGCAAGACAAGCAAGCAGCCCCAGTCTCTGTGCCTCTGTGCGAGCAGTGCCATGGGCAGATGAGGCTGAGCAACAGCTTTCCAGGCTAGCTCTTTCTGCCTGCGAGCTATCTGCAGACGTTTATATTTTCGGAGCTGGGCTGCCGGAGGCGCCCGGAACAAACAGCCAAAAGGTACGTTTGAAGTTTGAGGGGGCAAGACAAGCAAGCAGCCCCAGTCTCTGTGCCTCTGTGCGAGCAGTGCCATGGGCAGATGAGGCTGAGCAACAGCTGTCCAGGCTAGCTCTTTCTGCCTGCTATCTATCTGCAGACGTTCGCGTTTTTGAAGCAGGGCTGCTGGAGGTCCCATGCACAGACCCCAAAAACTACGTTGAAGTTTGAGGTGCCAAGACAAGCAAGCAGCCCCAGTCTCTGTGCCTCTGTGCGAGCAGTGCCATGGGCAGATGAGGCTGAGCAACAGCTTTCCAGGCTAGCTCTTTCTGCCTGCGAGCTATGTGCAGACGTTCGCATTTTAAGAGCAGGACTGGCGGAGGAGCCTGGCAGCAAACACCAAAGCTACGTTTGAAGATTGAGGGGGCAAGACAAGCAAGCAGCCCCAGTTTCTGTGCCTCTGTGCGAGCAGTGGCATGGGCAGATGAGGCTGAGCAACAGCTTTCCAGGCTAGCTCTTTCTGCCTGCGAGCTATCTGCAGACGTTCGCATTTTCGGAGCAGGGCTGTTGGAGGCCCCATGCACAGACCGCAAAACTACGTTTGAAGTTTGAGGTGGCAAGACAAGCAAGCAGCCCCAGTCTCTGTGCCTCTGTGCGAGCAGTGCCATGGGCAGATGAGGCTGAGCAACAGCTTTCCAGGCTAGCTATTTCTGGCTGCGAGCTATCTGCAGACGTTCACATTTCCAGAGCAGGGCTGCCGTTGGCTATTGGAAAGGACCACCAAAGATACGTTTGAAGTTTGAGGTGGCAAGACAAGCAAGCAGCCCCAGTCTCTGTGCCTCTGTGCGAGCAGTGTCATGGGCAGATGAGGCTGAGCAACAGCTTTGCAGGCCAGCTATTTCTGCCTGTGAGCTATCTGCTGACGCTCGCATTTTCGAAACAGCACTGCCCTAAGCCCCCGGCACGGACCACCTAATTTACATTTGAAGTTTGAGGTGGCAAGATAAGCAAGCAGCCCCAGTCTCTGTGCCTCTGTGCGAGCAGTGCCATGGGCAGATTAGGCTGAGCAACAGCTTTCCAGGCTAGCTCTTTATGCCGGCGAGCTATCTGCAGACGTTCGCATTTTCAAAGCAGGGCTGACGGAGGCGATCGGCAAGGACCACCTAAGATACGTTTGAACTTTGAGGTATCAAAAAAAGCAAGCAGCCCCAGTCTCTGTGCCTCTGTGCGAGCAGTGCCATGGGCAGATGAGGCTGAGCAACAGCTTTCCAGGCTAGCTCTTTCTGCCTGTGAGCTATCTGCAGACGTTCGCATTTTTGGAGCAGGGCTGCCAGAGACGCCCGGCACGGACCAGCTAAGCTACGTTTGAAGTTTGAGGGGACAAGACAAGCAAGCAGCCCCCGTCTTTGTGCCTCTGTGCGAGCAGTGCCATGGGCAGATGAGGCTGAACAACAGCTTTCCAGGCTAGCTCTTTCTGCCTGTGAGCTATCTGCAGACGTTCGCATTTTCAGAGCTGGGCTGCCGGAAGCGCCCGGCACGAACCACCTAAGCTACGTTTGAAGTTTGAGGGGGCATGTTAAGCAAGTAGCCCCAGTCTCTGTGCCTCTGTGCGAGCAGTGCCATGGGCAGATGAGGTTGAGCAACAGCTTTCCAGGCTAGCTCTTTGTGCCTGCGAGCTATATGCAGACGTTCGCATTTTCGGAGCTGGGCTGCCGGAGGCGCCCAGCACAAACAGCCAAAAGATACGTTTGAAGTTTGAGGGGGCAAGACAAGCAAGCAGCCCCAGTCTCTGTGCCTCTGTGCGAGCAGTGCCATGGGCAGATGAGGCTGAGCAACAGCTTTCCAGGCTAGCCCCTTCTGGCTGCCATCTATCTGCAGACGTTCGCATTTTCGGAGCAGCGCTGCCGCAAGCACCCAGCACGGACCACCTAAGCTACGTTTGAAGTTTGAGGGGACAAGACAAGCAAGCAGCCCCAGTCTCTGTGCCTCTGTGCGAGCAGTGCCATGGGCAGATGAGGCTGAGCAACAGCTGTCCAGGCTGGCTCTTTCTGCCTGCGAGCTATCTGCAGACGTTCGCATTTTTGTAGCGGGCCTGCTGGAGGCCCCATGTAAGGACCCCACAATCTACGTTTGAAGTTTGAGGTGGCAAGACAAGCAAGCAGCCCCAGTCTCTGTGCCTCTGTGTGAGCAGTGCCATGGGCAGATGAGGCTGAGCAACAGCTTTCCAGGCTAGCTCTTTCTGCCTGCGAGCTATCTGCAGACGTTTATATTTTCGGAGCAGAGCTGCCGGAGGCGCCCGGCACGGACCACCTAAGCTACGTTTGAAGTTTGAGGGGACAAGACAAGCAAGCAGCCCCAGTCTCTGTGCCTCTGTGCGAGCAGTGCCATGGGCAGATGAGGCTGAGCAACAGCTTTCCAGGCTAGCTCTTTCTGCCTGCGAGCTATCTGCAGACGTTCGCATTGTCGGAGTAGCGCTGCCACAAGCACCCAGCACGGACCACCTAAGCTACGTTTGAAGTTTGAGGGGACAAGACAAGCAAGCAGCCCCAGTCTCTGTGCCTCTGTGCGAGCAGTGCCATGGGCAGATGAGGCTGAGCAACAGCTTTCCAGGCTATCTTTTTCTGCCTGCGAGCTATCTGCAGACGTTCGCATTTTCAGAGCAGGGCTGCCGGAGACGCCCGGCACGGACCACCTAAGATACGTTAGAAGTTTAGAGGGGGCAAGACAAGCAAGCAGCCCCAGTCTCTGTGCCTCTGTGCGAGCAGTGCCATGGGCAGATGAGGCTGAGCAACAGCTTTCCAGGCTAGCTCTTTCTGGCTGCGAGCTATCTGCAGACATTCCCATTTTCGGACCAGGCCTGCCGAAGGCCCCCTGCCCAGACACCCAAAGCTACGTTTGAAGTTTGAGGGGACAAGACAAGGAAACAGCACCAGTCTCTGTGCCTCTGTGCGAGCAGTGCCATGGACAAATGAGGCTTAGAAACAGCTTTCCAGGCTAGCTCTATCTGCCTGCGAGCTATCTGCAGACGTTCGCATTTTCAGAGCAGGGCTGCCGGATGCCCACTGCACGGACCCCCAAAGCTGCATTTGAAGTTTGAGGGGGCAAGACAAGCAAGCAGTCCCAGTCTCTGTGCCTCTGTGCGAGCAGTGCCATGGGCAGATGAGGCTGAGCAACAGCTTTCCAGGATAGCTCTTTCTGGCTGCGAGCTATCTGCAGACGTTCGCATTTTCGGAGCGGGTCTGCTGGAGGCCCCATGTAAGGACCCCACAATCTACGTTTGAAGTTTGAGGTGGCAAGACAAGCAAGCAGCCCCAGTCTCTGTGCCTCTGTGTGATCAGTGCCATGGGCAGATGAGGCTGAGCAACAGCTTTCCAGGCTAGCTCTTTCTGCCTGCGAGCTATCTGCAGACGTTTATATTTTCGGAGCAGGGCTGCCGGAGGCGCCTGGCACGTACCACCTAAGCTACGTTTGAATTTTCATGGGGCAAGACAAGCAAGCAGCCCCAGTCTCTGTGCCTCTGTGCGAGCAGTGCCATGGGCAGATGAGGCTGAGCAACAGCTTTCCAGGCTAGCTCTTTCTGCCTGCGAGCTATCTGCAGACGTTTATATTTTCGGAGCTGGTCTGCCGGAGGCGCCCGGCACAAACAGCCAAAAGATACGTTTGAAGTTTGAGGGGGCAAGACAAGCAAGCAGCCCCAGTCTCTGTGCCTCTGTGCGAGCAGTGCCATGGGCAGATGAGGCTGAGCAACAGCTTTCCAGGCTAGCTCTTTCTGGCTGCGAGCTATCTGCAGACGTTCGCATTTTCGGAGCAGGGCTGTTGGAGGCCCCATGCACAGACCGCAAAAATACGTTTGAAGTTTGAGGTGGCAAGACAAGCAAGCAGCCCCAGTCTCTGTGCCTCTGTGCGAGCAGTGCCATGGGCAGATGAGGCTGAGCAACAGCTTTCCAGGCTAGCTCTTTCTGTCTGCGATCTATCTGCTAACGTTCGCGTTTTTGGAGCAGGGCTGCTGGAGGCCCCATGCACAGACCCCAAAAACTACGTTGAAGTTTGAGGTGCCAAGACAAGCAAGCAGCCCCAGTCTCTGTGCCTCTGTGCGAGCAGTGCCATGGGCAGATGAGGCTGAGCAACAGCTTTCCAGGCTAGCTCTTTCTGCCTGCGAGCTATCTGCAGACGTTCGCATTTTAAGAGCAGGACTGGCGGACGAGCCCGGCACCAAACACCAAAGCTACGTTTGAAGATTGAGGGGGCAAGACAAGCAAGCAGCCCCAGTCTCTGTGCCTCTGTGCGAGCAGTGCCATGGGCAGATGAGGCTGAGCAACAGCTTTCCAGGCTAGCTCTTTCTGGCTGCGAGCTATCTGCAGACGTCCGCATTTTCGGAGCAGGGCTGCCTGAGGCCCCATGAACAGTCCCCAAAACTACTTTTGAAGTTTGAGGTGGCAAGACAAGCAAGCAGCCCCAGTCTCTCTGCCTCTGTGCGAGCGGTGTCATGGGCAGATGAGACTAAGCAACAGCTTTCCAGGCTAGCTCTTTCTGCCTGCGAGCTATCTACAGACATTCGCATTTTGGGAAGAGGCCTGCCAGAGGCGCCAGGCACGAACCACCTAAGCTACGTTTGAAGTTTGAGGTGGTAAGACAAGCAAGCAGTCCCAGTCTCTGTGCCTTTGTGCGAGCAGTGCCATGGGCAGATGAGGCTGAGCAACAGCTTTCCAGGCTAGCTCTTTCTGGCTGCGAGCTATATGCAGATGTTCGCATTTTCAGACCAGGGCTGCCGCAGGCCATCGTCACGAATCACCTCAGATACTTTTGAAGTTAGGTGGCAAGACAAGCAAGCAGCCCCAGTCTCTGTGCCTCTGTGCGAGCAGTGCCATGGGCAGATGAGGCTGAGCAACAGCTTTCCAGGCTAGCTCTTTGTGGCTGCGAGCTATCTGCAGACGTTCGCATTTTCGGAGCAGGGCTGTTGGAGGCCCCATGCACAGACCGCAAAATTACGTTTGAAGTTTCAGGTGGCAAGACAAGCAATCAGCCCCAGTCTCTGTGCCTCTGTGCGAGCAGTGGCATGGGCAGATGAGGCTGAGCAACAGCTTTCCAGGATAGCTCTTTCTGTCTGCGATCTATCTGCAGACGTTCGCGTTTTTGAAGCAGAGCTGCTGGAGACCCCATGCACAGACCCCAAAAACTACGTGTGAAGTTTGAGGTGCCAATACAAGCAAGCAGCGTCAGTCTCTGTGCCTCCGTGCGAGCAGTGCCATGGGCAGATGAGGCTGAGCAACAGCTTTCCAATCTAAATGTTTCTGCCTGCGAGCTATCTGCAGACGTTCGCATTGTGGTACAAGGCCTGCCGGAGGCGCCTGCTACGGACCACCTAAGCTATGTTTGAAGTTTGAGGTAGTAAGACAAGCAAGCAGCCCCAGTCTCTGTGCCTCCGTGCGAGCAGTGCCATGGGCAGATGAGGCTGAGCAACAGCTTTCCAACCTAAATGTTTCTGCCTGCGAGCTATCTGCAGACGTTCGCATTGTCGGACCAGGCCTGCTGGAGGCGCCGGGTACGGACCACCTAAGTTATGTTTGAAGTTTGAGGTGGTAAGACAAGCAAGCAGCCCCAGTCTCTGTGCCTCTGTGCGAGCAGTGCCATGGGCACATGAGGCTGAGCAAGAGCTTTCCAGGCTAGCTCTTTCTGGCTGCGAGCTATCTGCAGACGTTCGCATTTTCAGAGCAGGTCTGGCGGAGGAGCCCGGCACCAAACACCAAAGCTACGTTTGAAGTTTGAGGTGGCAAGACAAGCAAGCAGCCCCAGTCTCTGTGCCTCTGTGCGAGCAGTGCCATGGGCAGATGAGGCTGAGCAACAGCTTTCCAGGCTAGCTCTTTCTGTCTGCGATCTATCTGCAGACGTTCGCGTTTTTGGAGCAGGGCTGCTGGAGGCCCCATGCACAGACACCAAAAACTACGTTGAAGTTTGAGGTGCCAAGACAAGCAAGCAGCCCCAGTCTCTGTGCCTCTGTGCGAGCAGTGCCATGGGCAGATGAGGCTGAGCAACAGCTTTCCAGGCTAGCTCTTTCTGGCTGCGAGCTATCTGCAGACATTCCCATTTTCGGACCAGGCCTGCCGAAGGCCCCCTGCCCAGACACCCAAAGCTACGTTTGAAGTTTGAGGGGACAAGACAAGCAAACAGCACCAGTCTCTGTGCCTCTGTGCGAGCAGTGCCATGGACAAATGAGGCTGAGAAACAGCTTTCCAGGCTAGCTCTATCTGCCTGCGAGCTATCTGCAGACGTTCGCATTTTCAGAGCAGGGCTGCCGGATGCCCACTGCACGGACCCCCAAAGCTGCATTTGAAGTTTGAGGGGGCAAGACAAGCAAGCAGTCCCAGTCTCTGTGCCTCTGTGCGAGCAGTGCCATGGGCAGATGAGGCTGAGAAACAGCTTTCCAGGATAGCTCTTTCTGGCTGCGAGCTATCTGCAGACGTTCGCATTTTCGGAGCGGGCCTGCTGGAGGCCCCATGTAAGGACCCCACAATCTACGTTTGAAGTTTGAGGTGGCAAGACAAGCAAGCAGCCCCAGTCTCTGTGCCTCTGTGTGATCAGTGCCATGGGCAGATGAGGCTGAGCAACAGCTTTCCAGGCTAGCTCTTTCTGCCTGCCAGCTATCTGCAGACGTTTATATTTTCGGAGCTGGTCTGCCGGAGGCGCCCGGCACAAACAGCCAAAAGATACGTTTGAAGTTTGAGGGGGCAAGACAAGCAAGCAGCCCCAGTCTCTGTGCCTCTGTGCGAGCAGTGCCATGGGCAGATGAGGCTGAGCAACAGCTTTCCAGGCTAGCTCTTTCTGGCTGCGAGCTATCTGCAGACGTTCGCATTTTCGGAGCAGGGCTGTTGGAGGCCCCATGCACAGACCGCAAAAATACGTTTGAAGTTTGAGGTGGCAAGACAAGCAAGCAGCCCCAGTCTCTGTGCCTCTGTGCGAGCAGTGCCATGGGCAGATGAGGCTGAGCAACAGCTTTCCAGGCTAGCTCTTTCTGTCTGCAATCTATCTGCTAACGTTCGCGTTTTTGGAGCAGGGCTGCTGGAGGCCCCATGCACAGACCCCAAAAACTACGTTGAAGTTTGAGGTGCCAAGACAAGCAAGCAGCCCCAGTCTCTGTGCCTCTGTGCGAGCAGTGCCATGGGCAGATGAGGCTGAGCAACAGCTTTCCAGGCTAGCTCTTTCTGCCTGCGAGCTATCTGCAGACGTTCGCATTTTAAGAGCAGGACTGGCGGACGAGCCCGGCACCAAACACCAAAGCTACGTTTGAAGATTGAGGGGGCAAGACAAGCAAGCAGCCCCAGTCTCTGTGCCTCTGTGCGAGCAGTGCCATGGGCAGATGAGGCTGAGCAACAGCTTTCCAGGCTAGCTCTTTCTGGCTGCGAGCTATCTGCAGACGTCCGCATTTTCGGAGCAGGGCTGCCTGAGGCCCCATGAACAGTCCCCAAAACTACTTTTGAAGTTTGAGGTGGCAAGACAACCAAGCAGCCCCAGTCTCTCTGCCTCTGTGCGAGCGGTGTCATGGGCAGATGAGACTAAGCAACAGCTTTCCAGGCTAGCTCTTTCTGCCTGCGAGCTATCTACAGACATTCGCATTTTGGGAAGAGGCCTGCCAGAGGCGCCAGGCACGAACCACCTAAGCTACGTTTGAAGTTTGAGGTGGTAAGACAAGCAAGCAGTCCCAGTCTCTGTGCCTTTGTGCTAGCAGTGCCATGGGCAGATGAGGCTGAGCAACAGCTTTCCAGGCTAGCTCTTTCTGGCTGCGAGCTATATGCAGATGTTCGCATTTTCAGACCAGGGCTGCCGCAGGCCATCGTCACGAATCACCTCAGATACTTTTGAAGTTAGGTGGCAAGACAAGCAAGCAGCCCCAGTCTCTGTGCCTCTGTGCGAGCAGTGCCATGGGCAGATGAGGCTGAGCAACAGCTTTCCAGGCTAGCTCTTTGTGGCTGCGAGCTATCTGCAGACGTTCGCATTTTCGGAGCAGGGCTGTTGGAGGCCCCATGCACAGACCGCAAAATTACGTTTGAAGTTTCAGGTGGCAAGACAAGCAATCAGCCCCAGTCTCTGTGCCTCTGTGCGAGCAGTGCCATGGGCAGATGAGGCTGAGCAACAGCTTTCCAGGATAGCTCTTTCTGTCTGCGATCTATCTGCAGACGTTCGCGTTTTTGAAGCAGAGCTGCTGGAGACCCCATGCACAGACCCCAAAAACTACGTGTGAAGTTTGAGGAGCCAATACAAGCAAGCAGCGTCAGTCTCTGTGCCTCCGTGCGAGCAGTGCCATGGGCAGATGAGGCTGAGCAACAGCTTTCCAATCTAAATGTTTCTGCCTGCGAGCTATCTGCAGACGTTCGCATTGTGGTACAAGGCCTGCCGGAGGCGCCTGCTACGGACCACCTAAGCTATGTTTGAAGTTTGAGGTAGTAAGACAAGCAAGCAGCCCCAGTCTCTGTGCCTCCGTGCGAGCAGTGCCATGGGCAGATGAGGCTGAGCAACAGCTTTCCAACCTAAATGTTTCTGCCTGCGAGCTATCTGCAGACGTTCGCATTGTCGGACCAGGCCTGCTGGAGGCGCCGGGTACGGACCACCTAAGTTATGTTTGAAGTTTGAGGTGGTAAGACAAGCAAGCAGCCCCAGTCTCTGTGCCTCTGTGCGAGCAGTGCCATGGGCACATGAGGCTGAGCAAGAGCTTTCCAGGCTAGCTCTTTCTGGCTGCGAGCTATCTGCAGACGTTCGCATTTTCAGAGCAGGTCTGGCGGAGGAGCCCGGCACCAAACACCAAAGCTACGTTTGAAGTTTGAGGTGGCAAGACAAGCAAGCAGCCCCAGTCTCTGTGCCTCTGTGCGAGCAGTGCCATGGGCAGATGAGGCTGAGCAACAGCTTTCCAGGCTAGCTCTTTCTGTCTGCGATCTATCTGCAGACGTTCGCGTTTTTGGAGCAGGGCTGCTGGAGGCCCCATGCACAGACCCCAAAAACTACGTTGAAGTTTGAGGTGCCAAGACAAGCAAGCAGCCCCAGTCTCTGTGCCTCTGTGCGAGCAGTGCCATGGGCAGATGAGGCTGAGCAACAGCTTTCCAGGCTAGCTCTTTCTGGCTGCGAGCTATCTGCAGACATTCCCATTTTCGGACCCGGCCTGCCGAAGGCCCCCTGCCCAGACACCCAAAGCTACGTTTGAAGTTTGAGGGGACAAGACAAGCAAACAGCCCCAGTCTCTGTGCCTCTGTGCGAGCAGTGCCATGGACAAATGAGGCTGAGAAACAGCTTTCCAGGCTAGCTCTATCTGCCTGCGAGCTATCTGCAGACGTTCGCATTTTCAGAGCAGGGCTGCCGGATGCCCACTGCACGGACCCCCAAAGCTGCATTTGAAGTTTGAGGGGGCAAGACAAGCAAGCAGTCCCAGTCTCTGTGCCTCTGTGCGAGCAGTGCCATGGGCAGATGAGGCTGAGAAACAGCTTTCCAGGATAGCTCTTTCTGGCTGCGAGCTATCTGCAGACGTTCGCATTTTCGGAGCGGGCCTGCTGGAGGCCCCATGTAAGGACCCCACAATCTACGTTTGAAGTTTGAGGTGGCAAGACAAGCAAGCAGCCCCAGTCTCTGTGCCTCTGTGTGATCAGTGCCATGGGCAGATGAGGCTGAGCAACAGCTTTCCAGGCTAGCTCTTTCTGCCTGCGAGCTATCTGCAGACGTTTATATTTTCGGAGCAGGGCTGCCGGAGGCGCCTGGCACGTACCACCTAAGCTACGTTTGAATTTTCATGGGGCAAGACAAGCAAGCAGCCCCAGTCTCTGTGCCTCTGTGCGAGCAGTGCCATGGGCAGATGAGGCTGAGCAACAGCTTTCCAGGCTAGCTCTTTCTGCCTGCGAGCTATCTGCAGACGTTTATATTTTCGGAGCTGGTCTGCCGGAGGCGCCCGGCACAAACAGCCAAAAGATACGTTTGAAGTTTGAGGGGGCAAGACAAGCAAGCAGCCCCAGTCTCTGTGCCTCTGTGCGAGCAGTGCCATGGGCAGATGAGGCTGAGCAACAGCTTTCCAGGCTAGCTCTTTCTGGCTGCGAGCTATCTGCAGACGTTCGCATTTTCGGAGCAGGGCTGTTGGAGGCCCCATGCACAGACCGCAAAAATACGTTTGAAGTTTGAGGTGGCAAGACAAGCAAGCAGCCCCAGTCTCTGTGCCTCTGTGCGAGCAGTGCCATGGGCAGATGAGGCTGAGCAACAGCTTTCCAGGCTAGCTCTTTCTGTCTGCAATCTATCTGCTAACGTTCGCGTTTTTGGAGCAGGGCTGCTGGAGGCCCCATGCACAGACCCCAAAAACTACGTTGAAGTTTGAGGTGCCAAGACAAGCAAGCAGCCCCAGTCTCTGTGCCTCTGTGCGAGCAGTGCCATGGGCAGATGAGGCTGAGCAACAGCTTTCCAGGCTAGCTCTTTCTGCCTGCGAGCTATCTGCAGACGTTCGCATTTTAAGAGCAGGACTGGCGGACGAGCCCGGCACCAAACACCAAAGCTACGTTTGAAGATTGAGGGGGCAAGACAAGCAAGCAGCCCCAGTCTCTGTGCCTCTGTGCGAGCAGTGCCATGGGCAGATGAGGCTGAGCAACAGCTTTCCAGGCTAGCTCTTTCTGCCTGCGAGCTATCTGCAGACGTCCGCATTTTCGGAGCAGGGCTGCCTGAGGCCCCATGAACAGTCCCCAAAACTACTTTTGAAGTTTGAGGTGGCAAGACAAGCAAGCAGCCCCAGTCTCTCTGCCTCTGTGCGAGCGGTGTCATGGGCAGATGAGACTAAGCAACAGCTTTCCAGGCTAGCTCTTTCTGCCTGCGAGCTATCTACAGACATTCGCATTTTGGGAGGAGGCCTGCCAGAGGCGCCAGGCACGAACCACCTAAGCTACGTTTGAAGTTTGAGGTGGTAAGACAAGCAAGCAGTCCCAGTCTCTGTGCCTTTGTGCGAGCAGTGCCATGGGCAGATGAGGCTGAGCAACAGCTTTCCAGGCTAGCTCTTTCTGGCTGCGAGCTATATGCAGATGTTCGCATTTTCAGACCAGGGCTGCCGCAGGCCATCGTCACGAATCACCTCAGATACTTTTGAAGTTAGGTGGCAAGACAAGCAAGCAGCCCCAGTCTCTGTGCCTCTGTGCGAGCAGTGCCATGGGCAGATGAGGCTGAGCAACAGCTTTCCAGGCTAGCTCTTTGTGGCTGCGAGCTATCTGCAGACGTTCGCATTTTCGGAGCAGGGCTGTTGGAGGCCCCATGCACAGACCGCAAAATTACGTTTGAAGTTTCAGGTGGCAAGACAAGCAATCAGCCCCAGTCTCTGTGCCTCTGTGCGAGCAGTGGCATGGGCAGATGAGGCTGAGCAACAGCTTTCCAGGATAGCTCTTTCTGTCTGCGATCTATCTGCAGACGTTCGCGTTTTTGAAGCAGAGCTGCTGGAGACCCCATGCACAGACCCCAAAAACTACGTGTGAAGTTTGAGGTGCCAATACAAGCAAGCAGCGTCAGTCTCTTTGCCTCCGTGCGAGCAGTGCCATGGGCAGATGAGGCTGAGCAACAGCTTTCCAATCTAAATGTTTCTGCCTGCGAGCTATCTGCAGACGTTCGCATTGTGGTACAAGGCCTGCCGGAGGCGCCTGCTACGGACCACCTAAGCTATGTTTGAAGTTTGAGGTAGTAAGACAAGCAAGCAGCCCCAGTCTCTGTGCCTCCGTGCGAGCAGTGCCATGGGCAGATGAGGCTGAGCAACAGCTTTCCAACCTAAATGTTTCTGCCTGCGAGCTATCTGCAGACGTTCGCATTGTCGGACCAGGCCTGCTGGAGGCGCCGGGTACGGACCACCTAAGCTATGTTTGAAGTTTGAGGTGGTAAGACAAGCAAGCAGCCCCAGTCTCTGTGCCTCTGTGCGAGCAGTGCCATGGGCACATGAGGCTGAGCAAGAGCTTTCCAGGCTAGCTCTTTCTGGCTGCGAGCTATCTGCAGACGTTCGCATTTTCAGAGCAGGTCTGGCGGAGGAGCCCGGCACCAAACACCAAAGCTACGTTTGAAGTTTGAGGTGGCAAGACAAGCAAGCAGCCCCAGTCTCTGTGCCTCTGTGCGAGCAGTGCCATGGGCAGATGAGGCTGAGCAACAGCTTTCCAGGCTAGCTCTTTCTGTCTGCGATCTATCTGCAGACGTTCGCGTTTTTGGAGCAGGGCTGCTGGAGGCCCCATGCACAGACCCCAAAAACTACGTTGAAGTTTGAGGTGCCAAGACAAGCAAGCAGCCCCAGTCTCTGTGCCTCTGTGCGAGCAGTGCCATGGGCAGATGAGGCTGAGCAACAGCTTTCCAGGCTAGCTCTTTCTGCCTGCGAGCTATCTGCAGACGTTCGCATTTTAAGAGCAGGACTGGCGGAGGAGCCCGGCACCAAACACCAAAGCTACGTTTGAAGATTGAGGGGGCAAGACAAACAAGCAGCCCCAGTCTCTGTGCCTCTGTGCGAGCAGTGCCATGGGCAGATGAGGCTGAGCAACAGCTTTCCAGGCTAGCTCTTTCTGCCTGCGAGCTATCTGCAGACGTTCGCATTTTCGGAGCAGGGCTGCCTGAGGCCCCATGAACAGTCCCCAAAACTACTTTTGAAGTTTGAGGTGGCAAGACAAGCAAGCAGCCCCAGTCTCTCTGCCTCTGTGCGAGCGGTGTCATGGGCAGATGAGACTAAGCAACAGCTTTCCAGGCTAGCTCTTTCTGCCTGCGAGCTATCTACAGACGTTCGCATTTTGGGAGGAGGTCTGCCAGAGGCGCCGGGAACGAACCACCTAAGCTACGTTTGAAGTTTGAGGTGGCAAGACAAGCAAGCAGCCCCAGTCTCTGTGCCTCTGTGCGAGCAGTGCCATGGGCAGATGAGGCTGAGCAACAGCTTTCCAGGCTAGCCCCTTCTGGCTGCCATCTATCTGCAGACGTTCGCATTTTCGGAGCAGCGCTGCCGCAAGCACCCAGCACGGACCACCTAAGCTACGTTTGAAGTTTGAGGGGACAAGACAAGCAAGCAGCCCCAGTCTCTGTGCCTCTGTGCGAGCAGTGCCATGGGCAGATGAGGCTGAGCAACAGCTTTCCAGGCTAGCTTTTTCTGCCTGCGAGCTATCTGCAGACGTTCGCATTGTCGGAGTAGCGCTGCCACAAGCACCCAGCACAGACCACCTAAGCTACGTTTGAAGTTTGAGGGGACAAGACAAGCAAGCAGCCCCAGTCTCTGTGCCTCTCTGCGAGCAGTGCCATGGGCAGATGAGGCTGAGCAACAGCTTTCCAGGCTAGCTCTTTCTGCCTGCGAGCTATCTGCAGACGTTCGCATTTTCAGAGCAGGGCTGCCGGAGACGCCCGGCACGGACCACCTAAGATACGTTAGACGTTTAGAGGGGGCAAGACAAGCAAGCAGCCCCAGTCTCTGTGCCTCTGTGCGAGCAGTGCCATGGGCAGATGAGGCTGAGCAACAGCTTTCCAGGCTAGCTCTTTCTGGCTGCGAGCTATCTGCAGACATTCCCATTTTCGGACCAGGCCTGCCGAAGGCCCCCTGCCCAGACACCCAAAGCTACGTTTGAAGTTTGAGGGGACAAGACAAGCAAACAGCACCAGTCTCTGTGCCTCTGTGCGAGCAGTGCCATGGACAAATGAGGCTGAGAAACAGCTTTCCAGGCTAGCTCTATCTGCCTGCGAGCTATCTGCAGACGTTCGCATTTTCAGAGCAGGGCTGCCGGATGCCCACTGCACGGACCCCCAAAGCTGCATTTGAAGTTTGAGGGGGCAAGACAAGCAAGCAGTCCCAGTCTCTGTGCCTCTGTGCGAGCAGTGCCATGGGCAGATGAGGCTGAGAAACAGCTTTCCAGGATAGCTCTTTCTGGCTGCGAGCTATCTGCAGACGTTCGCATTTTCGGAGCGGGCCTGCTGGAGGCCCCATGTAAGGACCCCACAATCTACGTTTGAAGTTTGAGGTGGCAAGACAAGCAAGCAGCCCCAGTCTCTGTGCCTCTGTGTGATCAGTGCCATGGGCAGATGAGGCTGAGCAACAGCTTTCCAGGCTAGCTCTTTCTGCCTGCGAGCTATCTGCAGACGTTTATATTTTCGGAGCAGGGCTGCCGGAGGCGCCTGGCACGTACCACCTAAGCTACGTTTGAATTTTCATGGGGCAAGACAAGCAAGCAGCCCCAGTCTCTGTGCCTCTGTGCGAGCAGTGCCATGGGCAGATGAGGCTGAGCAACAGCTTTCCAGGCTAGCTCTTTCTGCCTGCGAGCTATCTGCAGACGTTTATATTTTCGGAGCTGGTCTGCCGGAGGCGCCCGGCACAAACAGCCAAAAGATACGTTAGAAGTTTGAGGGGGCAAGACAAGCAAGCAGCCCCAGTCTCTGTGCCTCTGTGCGAGCAGTGCCATGGGCAGATGAGGCTGAGCAACAGCTTTCCAGGCTAGCTCTTTCTGGCTGCGAGCTATCTGCAGACGTTCGCATTTTCGGAGCAGGGCTGTTGGAGGCCCCATGCACAGACCGCAAAAATACGTTTGAAGTTTGAGGTGGCAAGACAAGCAAGCAGCCCCAGTCTCTGTGCCTCTGTGCGAGCAGTGCCATGGGCAGATGAGGCTGAGCAACAGCTTTCCAGGCTAGCTCTTTCTGTCTGCGATCTATCTGCTAACGTTCGCGTTTTTGGAGCAGGGCTGCTGGAGGCCCCATGCACAGACCCCAAAAACTACGTTGAAGTTTGAGGTGCCAAGACAAGCAAGCAGCCCCAGTCTCTGTGCCTCTGTGCGAGCAGTGCCATGGGCAGATGAGGCTGAGCAACAGCTTTCCAGGCTAGCTCTTTCTGCCTGCGAGCTATCTACAGACATTCGCATTTTGGGAGGAGGCCTGCCAGAGGCGCCAGGCACGAACCACCTAAGCTACGTTTGAAGTTTGAGGTGGTAAGACAAGCAAGCAGTCCCAGTCTCTGTGCCTTTGTGCGAGCAGTGCCATGGGCAGATGAGGCTGAGCAACAGCTTTCCAGGCTAGCTCTTTCTGGCTGCGAGCTATATGCAGATGTTCGCATTTTCAGACCAGGGCTGCCGCAGGCCATCGTCACGAATCACCTCAGATACTTTTGAAGTTAGGTGGCAAGACAAGCAAGCAGCCCCAGTCTCTGTGCCTCTGTGCGAGCAGTGCCATGGGCAGATGAGGCTGAGCAACAGCTTTCCAGGCTAGCTCTTTGTGGCTGCGAGCTATCTGCAGACGTTCGCATTTTCGGAGCAGGGCTGTTGGAGGCCCCATGCACAGACCGCAAAATTACGTTTGAAGTTTCAGGTGGCAAGACAAGCAAGCAGCCCCAGTCTCTGTGCCTCTGTGCGAGCAGTGGCATGGGCAGATGAGGCTGAGCAACAGCTTTCCAGGATAGCTCTTTCTGTCTGCGATCTATCTGCAGACGTTCGCGTTTTTGAAGCAGAGCTGCTGGAGACCCCATGCACAGACCCCAAAAACTACGTGTGAAGTTTGAGGTGCCAATACAAGCAAGCAGCGTCAGTCTCTGTGCCTCCGTGCGAGCAGTGCCATGGGCAGATGAGGCTGAGCAACAGCTTTCCAATCTAAATGTTTCTGCCTGCGAGCTATCTGCAGACGTTCGCATTGTGGTACAAGGCCTGCCGGAGGCGCCTGCTACGGACCACCTAAGCTATGTTTGAAGTTTGAGGTAGTAAGACAAGCAAGCAGCCCCAGTCTCTGTGCCTCCGTGCGAGCAGTGCCATGGGCAGATGAGGCTGAGCAACAGCTTTCCAACCTAAATGTTTCTGCCTGCGAGCTATCTGCAGACGTTCGCATTGTCGGACCAGGCCTGCTGGAGGCGCCGGGTACGGACCACCTAAGCTATGTTTGAAGTTTGAGGTGGTAAGACAAGCAAGCAGCCCCAGTCTCTGTGCCTCTGTGCGAGCAGTGCCATGGGCACATGAGGCTGAGCAAGAGCTTTCCAGGCTAGCTCTTTCTGGCTGCGAGCTATCTGCAGACGTTCGCATTTTCAGAGCAGGTCTGGCGGAGGAGCCCGGCACCAAACACCAAAGCTACGTTTGAAGTTTGAGGTGGCAAGACAAGCAAGCAGCCCCAGTCTCTGTGCCTCTGTGCGAGCAGTGCCATGGGCAGATGAGGCTGAGCAACAGCTTTCCAGGCTAGCTCTTTCTGTCTGCGATCTATCTGCAGACGTTCGCGTTTTTGGAGCAGGGCTGCTGGAGGCCCCATGCACAGACCCCAAAAACTACGTTGAAGTTTGAGGTGCCAAGACAAGCAAGCAGCCCCAGTCTCTGTGCCTCTGTGCGAGCAGTGCCATGGGCAGATGAGGCTGAGCAACAGCTTTCCAGGCTAGCTCTTTCTGCCTGCGAGCTATCTACAGACGTTCGCATTTTGGGAGGAGGTCTGCCAGAGGCGCCGGGCACGAACCACCTAAGCTACGTTTGAAGTTTGAGGTGGTAAGACAAGCAAGCAGTCCCAGTCTCTGTGCCTCTGTGCGAGCAGTGCCATGGGCAGATGAGGCTGAGCAACAGCTTTCCAGGCTAGCTCTTTGTGGCTGCGAGCTATCTGCAGACGTTCGCATTTTCGGATCAGGGCTGTTGGAGGCCCCATGCACAGACCGCAAAATTACGTTTGAAGTTTCAGGTGTCAAGACAAGCAAGCAGCCCCAGTCTCTGTGCCTCTGTGCGAGCAGTGGCATGGGCAGATGAGGCTGAGCAACAGCTTTCCAGGATAGCTCTTTCTGTCTGCGATCTATCTGCAGACGTTCGCGTTTTTGAAGCAGAGCTGCTGGAGACCCCATGCACAGACCCCAAAAACTACGTGTGAAGTTTGAGGTGCCAATACAAGAAAGCAGCGTCAGTCTCTGTGCCTCCGTGCGAGCAGTGCCATGGGCAGATGAGGCTGAGCAACAGCTTTCCAACCTAAATGTTTCTGCCTGCGAGCTATCTGCAGACGTTCGCATTGTCGGAGTAGCGCTGCCACAAGCATCCAGCACGGACCACCTAAGCTACGTTTGAAGTTTGAGGGGACAAGACAAGCAAGCAGCCCCAGTCTCTGTGCCTCTGTGCGAGCAGTGCCATGGGCAAATGAGGCTGAGCAACAGCTTTCCAGGCTAGCTCTTTCTGCCTGCGAGCTATCTGCAGACGTTCGCATTTTCAGAGCAGGGCTGCCGGAGACGCCCGGCACGGACCACCTAAGATACGTTAGAAGTTTAGAGGAGGCAAGACAAGCAAGCAGCCCCAGTCTCTGTGCCTCTGTGCGAGCAGTGCCATGGGCAGATGAGGCTGAGCAACAGCTTTCCAGGCTAGCTCTTTCTGGCTGCGAGCTATCTGCAGACATTCCCATTTTCGGACCAGGCCTGCCGAAGGCCCCCTGCCCAGACACCCAAAGCTACGTTTGAAGTTTGAGGGGACAAGACAAGCAAACAGCACCAGTCTCTGTGCCTCTGTGCGAGCAGTGCCATGGACAAATGAGGCTGAGCAACAGCTTTCCAGGCTAGCTCTATCTGCCTGCGAGCTATCTGCAGACGTTCGCATTTTCAGAGCAGGGCTGCCGGATGCCCACTGCACGGACCCCCAAAGCTGCATTTGAAGTTTGAGGGGGCAAGACAAGCAAGCAGTCCCAGTCTCTGTGCCTCTGTGCGAGCAGTGCCATGGGCAGATGAGGCTGAGCAACAGCTTTCCAGGATAGCTCTTTCTGGCTGCGAGCTATCTGCAGACGTTCGCATTTTCGGAGCGGGCCTGCTGGAGGCCCCATGTAAGGACCCCACAATCTACGTTTGAAGTTTGAGGTGGCAAGACAAGCAAGCAGCCCCAGTCTCTGTGCCTCTGTGCGAGCAGTGCCATGGGCAGATGAGGCTGAGCAACAGCTTTCCAGGCTAGCTCTTTCTGCCTGCGAGCTATCTGCAGACGTTTATATTTTCGGAGCAGGGCTGCCGGAGGCGCCTGGCACGTACCACTTAAGCTACGTTTGAATTTTCAGGGGGCAAGACAAGCAAGCAGCCCCAGTCTCTGTGCCTCTGTGCGAGCAGTGCCATGGGCAGATGAGGCTGAGCAACAGCTTTCCAGGCTAGCTCTTTCTGCCTGCGAGCTATCTGCAGACGTTCGCATTTTCGGAGCAGATCTGCCAGAGCCCCACTGAACGGAACCCCAAAGTTACGTTTGAAGTTTGAGGTGGCAAGACAAGCAAGCAGCCCCAGTCTCTGTGCCTCGGTGCGAGCAGTGCCATGGGCAGATGAGGCTGACCAGCAGCTTTCCAAGCTAAATTTTTCTGCCTGCGAGCTATCTGAAGACGTTCGCATTGTCGGACCAGGCCTTCCGGAGGCGCCGGGCACGTACCACCTAAGTTACGTTTGAAGTTTGAGGAGGGAAGAGAAGCAAGCAGTCCCAGTCTCTGTGCATTGGTGCGAGCAGTGCCATGGGCAGATGAGGCTGAGCAACAGCTTTCCAGGCTAGCTCTTTATGCCTGCGAGCTATATGCAGATGTTCGCATTTTCAGAGCAGGGCTGCCGCAGGCCATCGTCACGAACCACCTCAGATACTTTTGAAGTTAGGTGGCAAGACAAGCAAGCAGCCCCAGTCTCTGTGCCTCTGTGCGAGCAGTGCCATGGGCAGATGAGGCTGAGCAACAGCTTTCCAGGCTAGCTCTTTCTGGCTGCAAGCTATCTGCAGACGTTCGCATTTTTGGAGAAGGGCTGTTGGAGGCCCCATGCACAGACCGCAAAAATACGTTTGAAGTTTGAGGTGGCAAGACAAGCAAGCAGCCCCAGTCTCTGTGCCTCTGTGCGAGCAGTGCCATGGGCAGATGAGGCTGAGCAACAGCTTTCCAGGCTAGCTCTTTCTGGCTGCGAGCTATCTGCAGACGTTCGCATTTTCGGAGCAGGGCTGCCTGAGGCCCCATGAACAGTCCCCAAAACTACTTTTGAAGTTTGAGGTGGCAAGACAAGCAAGCAGCCCCAGTCTCTCTGCCTCTGTGCGAGCGGTGTCATGGGCAGATGAGACTAAGCAACAGCTTTCCAGGCTAGCTCTTTCTGCCTGCGAGCTATCTACAGACGTTCGCATTTTGGGAGGAGGTCTGCCAGAGGGGCCGGGCACGAACCACCTAAGCTACGTTTGAAGTTTGAGGTGGTAAGACAAGCAAGCAGTCCCAGTCTCTGTGCCTCTGTGCGAGCAGTGCCATGGGCAGATGAGGCTGAGCAACAGCTTTCCAGGCTAGCCCCTTCTGGCTGCCATCTATCAGCAGACGTTCGCATTTTCGGAGCAGCGCTGCCGCAAGCACCCAGCACGGACCACCTAAGCTACGTTTGAAGTTTGAGGGGACAAGACAAGCAAGCAGCCTCAGTCTCTGTGCCTCTGTGCGAGCAGTGCCATGGGCAGATGAGGCTGAGCAACAGCTGTCCAGGCTGGCTCTTTCTGCCTGCGAGCTATCTGCAGACGTTCGCATTTTCGTAGCGGGCCTGCTGGAGGCCCCATGTAAGGACCCCACAATCTACGTTTGAAGTTTGAGGGTGCAAGACAAGCAAGCAGCCCCAGTCTCTGTGCCTCTGTGCGAGCAGTGCCATGGGCAGATGAGGCTGAGCAACAGCTTTCCAGGCTAGCTCTTTCTGCCTGCGAGCTATCTGCAGACGTTTATATTTTCGGAGCAGAGCTGCCGGAGGCGCCCGGCACGGACCACCTAAGCTACGTTTGAAGTTTGAGGGGACAAGACAAGCAAGCAGCCCCAGTCTCTGTGCCTCTGTGCAAGCAGTGCCATGGGCAGATGAGGCTGAGCAACAGCTTTCCAGGCTAGCTCTTTCTGACTGCGAGCTATCTGCAGACGTTCGCATTTTTGGAGCAGGGCTGCCGGATGCGCCCGGCACAGAACACCTAAGCTACTTTTCAAGTTTGAGGTGACAAGACAAGCAAGCAGCCCCAGTCTCTGTGCCTCTGTGCGAGCAGTGCCATGGGCAGATGAGGCTGAGCAACAGCTTTCCAGGCTAGCTCTTTCTGCCTGCGAGCTATCTGCAGACGTTCGCATTTTCAGAGCAGGTCTGCCGGAGCCCCACTGCACGGACCCCCAAGTTACGTTTGAAGTTTGAGGTGGCAAGACAAGCAAGCAGTCCCAGTCTCTGTGCCTCTGTGCGAGCAGTGCCATGGGCAGATGAGGCTGAGCAACAGCTTTCCAGGCTAGCTCTTTCTGGCTGCGACCTATCTGCAGACGTTCCCGTTTTCGGAGCAGCGCTGCCGAAGACCCCCTGCCCAGACCCCCAAAGCTACGTTTGAAGTTTGAGGTGGCAAGACAAGCAAGCAGCCCCAGTCTCTGTGCCTCTGTGCGAGCAGTGCCATGGGCAGATGAGGCTGAGCAACAGCTTTCCAGGCTAGCTCTTTCTGCCTGCGAGCTATCTGCAGACGTTCGCATTTTCGGAGCAGGCCTACCGAAGGCCCCCTGCAGAGAACGCAAAACTACGTTTGACGTTTGAGGGGACAAGACAAGCAAGCAGCCCCTGTCTCTGTGACTCTATGTGAGCAGTGCCATGGGCAGATGAGGCTGAGCAACAGCTTTCCAGGCTGGATTTTCTGCCTGCGAACTATCTGCAGACATTTGCATTTTCAGAGCAGGGCTGCCGGAGACGGCCGGCAAGGACCACCTAAGATACGTTAGAAGTTTAGAGGAGGCAAGACAAGCAAGCAGCCCCAGTCCCTGTGCCTCTGTGCGAGCAGTGCCATGGGCAGATGAGGCTGAGCAACAGCTTTCCAGGCTAGCTCTTTCTGCCTGCGAGCTATCTGCAGACGTTCGCATTTTCGGACCAGGCCTGCCGGAGGCGCCCGGCACAAACAGCCAAAAGATACGTTTGAAGTCTGAGGGGGCAAGACAAGCAAGCAGCCCCAGTCTCTGTGCCTCTGTGCGAGCAGTGCCATGGGCAGATGAGGCTGAGCAACAGCTTTCCAGGCTAGCTCTTTCTGCCTCCGAGCTATCTGCAGACGTTCGCATTTTCAGAGCGGGCCTGCAGGACGCCCCTGTACAGACCCCCAAATCTACGTTTGAAGTTTGAGGTGGCATGTTAAGCAAGCAGTCCCAGTCTCTGTGCCTCTGTGCGAGCGGTGCCATGGGCAGATGAGGCTGAGCAACAGCTTTCCAGGCTGGATTTTCTGCCTGCGAGCTATCTGCAGACGTTCGCATTTTTGGAGCAGGGCTGACGGAGGCGCCCGGCACAGAACACCTAAGCTACTTTTCAAGTTTGAGGTGACAAGACAAGCAAGCAGCCCCAGTCTCTGTGCCTCTGTGCGAGCAGTGCCATGGGCAGATGAGGCTGAGCAACAGCTTTCCAGGCTAGCTCTTTCTGGCTGCGAGCTATCTGCAGACGTTCGCATTTTCGGAGCGGGCCTGCAGGACGCCCCCTGTACAGACCCCCAAATATACGTTTGAAGTTTGAGGTGGCATGTTAAGCAAGCAGCCCCAGTCTCTGTGCCTCTGTGCGAGGAGTGCCATGGGCAGATGAGGCTGAGCAACAGCTTTCCAGGCTAGCTCTTTCTGCCTGCGAGCTATCTGCAGACGTTCGCATTTTCGGACCAGCCCTGCCGGAGGCGCCCGGCACAAACAGCCAAAAGCTACGTTTGAAGTTTGAGGGGCCAAGACAAGCAAGCAGCCCCAGTCTCTCTGCCTCTGTGCGAGCAGTGCCATGGGCAGATGAGGCTGAGCAACAGCTTTCCAGGCTAGCTCTTTCTGGCTGCGAGCTATCTGCAGACATTCCCATTTTCGGACCAGGCCTGCCGAAGGCCCCCTGCCCAGACACCCAAAGCTACGTTTGAAGTTTGAGGGGACAAGACAAGGAAACAGCCCCAGTCTCTGTGCCTCTGTGCGAGCAGTGCCATGGGCAGATGAGGCTGACCAACAGCTTTCCAGGCTAGCTCTTTCTGGCTGCGAGCTATCTGCAGACGTTCGCATTTTCAGAGCAGGGCTGCCGGATGCCCACTGCACGGACCCCCAAAGCTGCATTTGAAGTTTGAGGGGCCAAGACAAGCAAGCAGCCCCAGTCTCTCTGCCTCTGTGCGAGCAGTGCCATGGGCAGATGAGGCTGAGCAACAGCTTTCCAGGATAGCTCTTTCTGGCTGCGAGCTATCTGCAGACGTTCGCATTTTCGGAGCGGGCCTGCTGGAGGCCCCATGTAAGGACCCCACAATCTACGTTTGAAGTTTGAGGTGGCAAGACAAGCAAGCAGCCCCAGTCTCTGTGCCTCTGTGTGAGCAGTGCCATGGGCAGATGAGGCTGAGCAACAGCTTTCCAGGCTAGCTCTTTCTGCCTGCGAGCTATCTGCAGACGTTTATATTTTCGGAGCAGGGCTGCCGGAGGCGCCTGGCACGTACCACTTAAGCTACGTTTGAATTTTCAGGGGGCAAGACAAGCAAGCAGCCCCAGTCTCTGTGCCTCTGTGCGAGCAGTGCCATGGGCAGATGAGGCTGAGCAACAGCTTTCCAGGCTAGCTCTTTCTGCCTGCGAGCTATCTGCAGACGTTCGCATTTTCAGAGCAGATCTGCCGGAGCCCCACTGCACGGAACCCCAAAGTTACGTTTGAAGTTTGAGGTGGCAAGACAAGCAAGCAGCCCCAGTCTCTGTGCCTCGGTGCGAGCAGTGCCATGGGCAGATGAGGCTGAGCAACAGCTTTCCAGGCTAGCTCTTTATGCCTGCGAGCTATATGCAGATGTTCGCATTTTTAAAGCAGGGCTGCCGCAGGCCATCGTCACGAACCACCTCAGATACTTTTGAAGTTAGGTGGCAAGACAAGCAAGCAGCCCCAGTCTCTGTGCCTCTGTGCGAGCAGTGCCATGGGCAGATGAGGCTGAGCAACAGCTTTCCAGGCTAGCTCTTTTTGGCTGCAAGCTATCTGCAGACGTTCGCATTTTTGGAGCAGGGCTGTTGGAGGCCCCATGCACAGACCGCAAAAATACGTTTGAAGTTTGAGGTGGCAAGACAAGCAAGCAGCCCCAGTCTCTGTGCCTCTGTGCGAGCAGTGCCATGGGCAGATGAGGCTGAGCAACAGCTTTCCAGGCTAGCTCTTTCTGCCTGTGAGCTATCTGCAGACGTTCGCATTTTCGGAGCTGGGCTGCCGGAGGCGCCCGGCACAAACAGCCAAAAGATACGTTTGAAGTTTGAGGGGGCAAGACAAGCAAGCAGCCCCAGTCTCTGTGCCTCTGTGCGAGCAGTGCCATGGGCAGATGAGGCTGAGCAACAGCTTTCCATGCTAGCCCCTTCTGGCTGCCATCTATCAGCAGACGTTCGCATTTTCGGAGCAGCGCTGCCGCAAGCACCCGGCACGGACCACCTAAGCTACGTTTGAAGTTTGAGGGGACAAGACAAGCAAGCAGCCTCAGTCTCTGTGCCTCTGTGCGAGCAGTGCCATGGGCAGATGAGGCTGAGCAACAGCTGTCCAGGCTGGCTCTTTCTGCCTGCGAGCTATCTGCAGACGTTCGCAATTTCGTAGCGGGCCTGCTGGAGGCCCCATGTAAGGACCCCACAATCTACGTTTGAAGTTTGAGGGTGCAAGACAAACAAGCAGCCCCAGTCTCTGTGCCTCTGTGCGAGCAGTGCCATGGGCAGATGAGGCTGAGCAACAGCTTTCCAGGCTAGCTCTTTCTGCCTGCGAGCTATCTGCAGACGTTTATATTTTCGGAGCAGAGCTGCCGGAGGCGCCCGGCACGGACCACCTAAGCTACGTTTGAAGTTTGAGGGGACAAGACAAGCAAGCAGCCCCAGTCTCTGTGCCTCTGTGCAAGCAGTGCCATGGGCAGATGAGGCTGAGCAACAGCTTTCCAGGCTAGCTCTTTCTGGCTGCGAGCTATCTGCAGACGTTCGCATTTTCGGAGCGGGCCTGCAGGACGCCCCCTGTACAGACCCCCAAATATACGTTTGAAGTTTGAGGTGGCATGTTAAGCAAGCAGCCCCAGTCTCTGTGCCTCTGTGCGAGGAGTGCCATGGGCAGATGAGGCTGAGCAACAGCTTTCCAGGCTAGCTCTTTCTGCCTGCGAGCTATCTGCAGACGTTCGCATTTTCGGACCAGCCCTGCCGGAGGCGCCCGGCACAAACAGCCAAAAGCTACGTTTGAAGTTTGAGGGGCCAAGACAAGCAAGCAGCCCCAGTCTCTCTGCCTCTGTGCGAGCAGTGCCATGGGCAGATGAGGCTGAGCAACAGCTTTCCAGGCTAGCTCTTTCTGGCTGCGAGCTATCTGCAGACATTCCCATTTTCGGACCAGGCCTGCCGAAGGCCCCCTGCCCAGACACCCAAAGCTACGTTTGAAGTTTGAGGGGACAAGACAAGGAAACAGCCCCAGTCTCTGTGCCTCTGTGCGAGCAGTGCCATGGGCAGATGAGGCTGACCAACAGCTTTCCAGGCTAGCTCTTTCTGGCTGCGAGCTATCTGCAGACGTTCGCATTTTCAGAGCAGGGCTGCCGGATGCCCACTGCACGGACCCCCAAAGCTGCATTTGAAGTTTGAGGGGCCAAGACAAGCAAGCAGCCCCAGTCTCTCTGCCTCTGTGCGAGCAGTGCCATGGGCAGATGAGGCTGAGCAACAGCTTTCCAGGATAGCTCTTTCTGGCTGCGAGCTATCTGCAGACGTTCGCATTTTCGGAGCGGGCCTGCTGGAGGCCCCATGTAAGGACCCCACAATCTACGTTTGAAGTTTGAGGTGGCAAGACAAGCAAGCAGCCCCAGTCTCTGTGCCTCTGTGTGAGCAGTGCCATGGGCAGATGAGGCTGAGCAACAGCTTTCCAGGCTAGCTCTTTCTGCCTGCGAGCTATCTGCAGACGTTTATATTTTCGGAGCAGGGCTGCCGGAGGCGCCTGGCACGTACCACTTAAGCTACGTTTGAATTTTCAGGGGGCAAGACAAGCAAGCAGCCCCAGTCTCTGTGCCTCTGTGCGAGCAGTGCCATGGGCAGATGAGGCTGAGCAACAGCTTTCCAGGCTAGCTCTTTCTGCCTGCGAGCTATCTGCAGACGTTCGCATTTTCAGAGCAGATCTGCCGGAGCCCCACTGCACGGAACCCCAAAGTTACGTTTGAAGTTTGAGGTGGCAAGACAAGCAAGCAGCCCCAGTCTCTGTGCCTCGGTGCGAGCAGTGCCATGGGCAGATGAGGCTGAGCAACAGCTTTCCAGGCTAGCTCTTTATGCCTGCGAGCTATATGCAGATGTTCGCATTTTTAAAGCAGGGCTGCCGCAGGCCATCGTCACGAACCACCTCAGATACTTTTGAAGTTAGGTGGCAAGACAAGCAAGCAGCCCCAGTCTCTGTGCCTCTGTGCGAGCAGTGCCATGGGCAGATGAGGCTGAGCAACAGCTTTCCAGGCTAGCTCTTTTTGGCTGCAAGCTATCTGCAGACGTTCGCATTTTTGGAGCAGGGCTGTTGGAGGCCCCATGCACAGACCGCAAAAATACGTTTGAAGTTTGAGGTGGCAAGACAAGCAAGCAGCCCCAGTCTCTGTGCCTCTGTGCGAGCAGTGCCATGGGCAGATGAGGCTGAGCAACAGCTTTCCAGGCTAGCTCTTTCTGCCTGTGAGCTATCTGCAGACGTTCGCATTTTCGGAGCTGGGCTGCCGGAGGCGCCCGGCACAAACAGCCAAAAGATACGTTTGAAGTTTGAGGGGGCAAGACAAGCAAGCAGCCCCAGTCTCTGTGCCTCTGTGCGAGCAGTGCCATGGGCAGATGAGGCTGAGCAACAGCTTTCCAGGCTAGCCCCTTCTGGCTGCCATCTATCAGCAGACGTTCGCATTTTCGGAGCAGCGCTGCCGCAAGCACCCGGCACGGACCACCTAAGCTACGTTTGAAGTTTGAGGGGACAAGACAAGCAAGCAGCCTCAGTCTCTGTGCCTCTGTGCGAGCAGTGCCATGGGCAGATGAGGCTGAGCAACAGCTGTCCAGGCTGGCTCTTTCTGCCTGCGAGCTATCTGCAGACGTTCGCAATTTCGTAGCGGGCCTGCTGGAGGCCCCATGTAAGGACCCCACAATCTACGTTTGAAGTTTGAGGGTGCAAGACAAACAAGCAGCCCCAGTCTCTGTGCCTCTGTGCGAGCAGTGCCATGGGCAGATGAGGCTGAGCAACAGCTTTCCAGGCTAGCTCTTTCTGCCTGCGAGCTATCTGCAGACGTTTATATTTTCGGAGCAGAGCTGCCGGAGGCGCCCGGCACGGACCACCTAAGCTACGTTTGAAGTTTGAGGGGACAAGACAAGCAAGCAGCCCCAGTCTCTGTGCCTCTGTGCAAGCAGTGCCATGGGCAGATGAGGCTGAGCAACAGCTTTCCAGGCTAGCTCTTTCTGGCTGCGAGCTATCTGCAGACGTTCGCATTTTCGGAGCGGGCCTGCAGGACGCCCCCTGTACAGACCCCCAAATATACGTTTGAAGTTTGAGGTGGCATGTTAAGCAAGCAGCCCCAGTCTCTGTGCCTCTGTGCGAGGAGTGCCATGGGCAGATGAGGCTGAGCAACAGCTTTCCAGGCTAGCTCTTTCTGCCTGCGAGCTATCTGCAGACGTTCGCATTTTCGGACCAGGCCTGCCGGAGGCGTCCGGCACAAACAGCCAAAAGCTACGTTTGAAGTTTGAGGGGCCAAGACAAGCAAGCAGCCCCAGTCTCTCTGCCTCTGTGCGAGCAGTGCCATGGGCAGATGAGGCTGAGCAACAGCTTTCCAGGCTAGCTCTTTCTGGCTGCGAGCTATCTGCAGACATTCCCATTTTCGGACCAGGCCTGCCGAAGGCCCCCTGCCCAGACACCCAAAGCTACGTTTGAAGTTTGAGGGGACAAGACAAGCAAACAGCACCAGTCTCTGTGCCTCTGTGCGAGCAGTGCCATGGACAAATGAGGCTGAGCAACAGCTTTCCAGGCTAGCTCTATCTGCCTGCGAGCTATCTGCAGACGTTCGCATTTTCAGAGCAGGGCTGCCGGATGCACACTGCACGGACCCCCAAAGCTGCATTTGAAGTTTGAGGGGGCAAGACAAGCAAGCAGTCCCAGTCTCTGTGCCTCTGTGCGAGCAGTGCCATGGGCAGATGAGGCTGAGCAACAGCTTTCCAGGATAGCTCTTTCTGGCTGCGAGCTATCTGCAGACGTTCGCATTTTTGGAGCGGGCCTGCTGGAGGCCCCATGTAAGGACCCCACAATCTACGTTTGAAGTTTGAGGTGGCAAGACAAGCAAGCAGCCCCAGTCTCTGTGCCTCTGTGCGAGCAGTGCCATGGGCAGATGAGGCTGAGCAACAGCTTTCCAGGCTAGCTCTTTCTGCCTGCGAGCTATCTGCAGACGTTTATATTTTCGGAGCAGGGCTGCCGGAGGCGCCTGGCACGTACCACTTAAGCTACGTTTGAATTTTCAGGGGGCAAGACAAGCAAGCAGCCCCAGTCTCTGTGCCTCTGTGCGAGCAGTGCCATGGGCAGATGAGGCTGAGCAACAGCTTTCCAGGCTAGCTCTTTCTGCCTGCGAGCTATCTGCAGACGTTCGCATTTTCGGAGCAGATCTGCCAGAGCCCCACTGAACGGAACCCCAAAGTTACGTTTGAAGTTTGAGGTGGCAAGACAAGCAAGCAGCCCCAGTCTCTGTGCCTCGGTGCGAGCAGTGCCATGGGCAGATGAGGCTGACCAGCAGCTTTCCAAGCTAAATTTTTCTGCCTGCGAGCTATCTGAAGACGTTCGCATTGTCGGACCAGGCCTTCCGGAGGCGCCGGGCACGTACCACCTAAGTTACGTTTGAAGTTTGAGGAGGGAAGAGAAGCAAGCAGTCCCAGTCTCTGTGCATTGGTGCGAGCAGTGCCATGGGCAGATGAGGCTGAGCAACAGCTTTCCAGGCTAGCTCTTTCTGGCTGCGAGCTATATGCAGATGTTCGCATTTTCAGAGCAGGGCTGCCGCAGGCCATCGTCACGAACCACCTCAGATACTTTTGAAGTTAGGTGGCAAGACAAGCAAGCAGCCCCAGTCTCTGTGCCTCTGTGCGAGCAGTGCCATGGGCAGATGAGGCTGAGCAACAGCTTTCCAGGCTAGCTCTTTCTGGCTGCAAGCTATCTGCAGACGTTCGCATTTTTGGAGAAGGGCTGTTGGAGGCCCCATGCACAGACCGCAAAAATACGTTTGAAGTTTGAGGTGGCAAGACAAGCAAGCAGCCCCAGTCTCTGTGCCTCTGTGCGAGCAGTGCCATGGGCAGATGAGGCTGAGCAACAGCTTTCCAGGCTAGCTCTTTCTGGCTGCGAGCTATCTGCAGACGTTCGCATTTTCGGAGCAGGGCTGCCTGAGGCCCCATGAACAGTCCCCAAAACTACTTTTGAAGTTTGAGGTGGCAAGACAAGCAAGCAGCCCCAGTCTCTCTGCCTCTGTGCGAGCGGTGTCATGGGCAGATGAGACTAAGCAACAGCTTTCCAGGCTAGCTCTTTCTGCCTGCGAGCTATCTACAGACGTTCGCATTTTGGGAGGAGGTCTGCCAGAGGCGCCGGGCACGAACCACCTAAGCTACGTTTGAAGTTTGAGGTGGTAAGACAAGCAAGCAGTCCCAGTCTCTGTGCCTCTGTGCGAGCAGTGCCATGGGCAGATGAGGCTGAGCAACAGCTTTCCAGGCTAGCCCCTTCTGGCTGCCATCTATCAGCAGACGTTCGCATTTTCGGAGCAGCGCTGCCGCAAGCACCCAGCACGGACCACCTAAGCTACGTTTGAAGTTTGAGGGGACAAGACAAGCAAGCAGCCTCAGTCTCTGTGCCTCTGTGCGAGCAGTGCCATGGGCAGATGAGGCTGAGCAACAGCTGTCCAGGCTGGCTCTTTCTGCCTGCGAGCTATCTGCAGACGTTCGCATTTTCGTAGCGGGCCTGCTGGAGGCCCCATGTAAGGACCCCACAATCTACGTTTGAAGTTTGAGGGTGCAAGACAAGCAAGCAGCCCCAGTCTCTGTGCCTCTGTGCGAGCAGTGCCATGGGCAGATGAGGCTGAGCAACAGCTTTCCAGGCTAGCTCTTTCTGCCTGCGAGCTATCTGCAGACGTTTATATTTTCGGAGCAGAGCTGCCGGAGGCGCCCGGCACGGACCACCTAAGCTACGTTTGAAGTTTGAGGGGACAAGACAAGCAAGCAGCCCCAGTCTCTGTGCCTCTGTGCAAGCAGTGCCATGGGCAGATGAGGCTGAGCAACAGCTTTCCAGGCTAGCTCTTTCTGACTGCGAGCTATCTGCAGACGTTCGCATTTTTGGAGCAGGGCTGCCGGATGCGCCCGGCACAGAACACCTAAGCTACTTTTCAAGTTTGAGGTGACAAGACAAGCAAGCAGCCCCAGTCTCTGTGCCTCTGTGCGAGCAGTGCCATGGGCAGATGAGGCTGAGCAACAGCTTTCCAGGCTAGCTCTTTCTGCCTGCGAGCTATCTGCAGACGTTCGCATTTTCAGAGCAGGTCTGCCGGAGCCCCACTGCACGGACCCCCAAGTTACGTTTGAAGTTTGAGGTGGCAAGACAAGCAAGCAGTCCCAGTCTCTGTGCCTCTGTGCGAGCAGTGCCATGGGCAGATGAGGCTGAGCAACAGCTTTCCAGGCTAGCTCTTTCTGGCTGCGACCTATCTGCAGACGTTCCCGTTTTCGGAGCAGCGCTGCCGAAGACCCCCTGCCCAGACCCCCAAAGCTACGTTTGAAGTTTGAGGTGTCAAGACAAGCAAGCAGCCCCAGTCTCTGTGCCTCTGTGCGAGCAGTGCCATGGGCAGATGAGGCTGAGCAACAGCTTTCCAGGCTAGCTCTTTCTGCCTGCGAGCTATCTGCAGACGTTCGCATTTTCGGAGCAGGCCTACCGAAGGCCCCCTGCAGAGAACGCAAAACTACGTTTGACGTTTGAGGGGACAAGACAAGCAAGCAGCCCCTGTCTCTGTGACTCTATGTGAGCAGTGCCATGGGCAGATGAGGCTGAGCAACAGCTTTCCAGGCTGGATTTTCTGCCTGCGAACTATCTGCAGACATTTGCATTTTCAGAGCAGGGCTGCCGGAGACGGCCGGCAAGGACCACCTAAGATACGTTAGAAGTTTAGAGGAGGCAAGACAAGCAAGCAGCCCCAGTCCCTGTGCCTCTGTGCGAGCAGTGCCATGGGCAGATGAGGCTGAGCAACAGCTTTCCAGGCTAGCTCTTTCTGCCTGCGAGCTATCTGCAGACGTTCGCATTTTCGGACCAGGCCTGCCGGAGGCGCCCGGCACAAACAGCCAAAAGATACGTTTGAAGTCTGAGGGGGCAAGACAAGCAAGCAGCCCCAGTCTCTCTGCCTCTGTGCGAGCAGTGCCATGGGCAGATGAGGCTGAGCAACAGCTTTCCAGGCTAGCTCTTTCTGCCTCCGAGCTATCTGCAGACGTTCGCATTTTCAGAGCGGGCCTGCAGGACGCCCCTGTACAGACCCCCAAATCTACGTTTGAAGTTTGAGGTGGCATGTTAAGCAAGCAGTCCCAGTCTCTGTGCCTCTGTGCGAGCGGTGCCATGGGCAGATGAGGCTGAGCAACAGCTTTCCAGGCTGGATTTTCTGCCTGCGAGCTATCTGCAGACGTTCGCATTTTTGGAGCAGGGCTGACGGAGGCGCCCGGCACAGAACACCTAAGCTACTTTTCAAGTTTGAGGTGACAAGACAAGCAAGCAGCCCCAGTCTCTGTGCCTCTGTGCGAGCAGTGCCATGGGCAGATGAGGCTGAGCAACAGCTTTCCAGGCTAGCTCTTTCTGGCTGCGAGCTATCTGCAGACGTTCGCATTTTCGGAGCGGGCCTGCAGGACGCCCCCTGTACAGACCCCCAAATATACGTTTGAAGTTTGAGGTGGCATGTTAAGCAAGCAGCCCCAGTCTCTGTGCCTCTGTGCGAGGAGTGCCATGGGCAGATGAGGCTGAGCAACAGCTTTCCAGGCTAGCTCTTTCTGCCTGCGAGCTATCTGCAGACGTTCGCATTTTCGGACCAGCCCTGCCGGAGGCGCCCGGCACATACAGCCAAAAGCTACGTTTGAAGTTTGAGGGGCCAAGACAAGCAAGCAGCCCCAGTCTCTCTGCCTCTGTGCGAGCAGTGCCATGGGCAGATGAGGCTGAGCAACAGCTTTCCAGGCTAGCTCTTTATGCCTGCGAGCTATATGCAGATGTTCGCATTTTTAAAGCAGGGCTGCCGCAGGCCATCGTCACGAACCACCTCAGATACTTTTGAAGTTAGGTGGCAAGACAAGCAAGCAGCCCCAGTCTCTGTGCCTCTGTGCGAGCAGTGCCATGGGCAGATGAGGCTGAGCAACAGCTTTCCAGGCTAGCTCTTTTTGGCTGCAAGCTATCTGCAGACGTTCGCATTTTTGGACCAGGGCTGTTGAAGGCCCCATGCACAGACCGCAAAAATACGTTTGAAGTTTGAGGTGGCAAGACAAGCAAGCAGCCCCAGTCTCTGTGCCTCTGTGCGAGCAGTGCCATGGGCAGATGAGGCTGAGCAACAGCTTTCCAGGCTAGCTCTTTCTGCCTGTGAGCTATCTGCAGACGTTCGCATTTTCGGAGCTGGGCTGCCAGAGGCGCCCGGCACAAACAGCCAAAAGATACGTTTGAAGTTTGAGGGGGCAAGACAAGCAAGCAGCCCCAGTCTCTGTGCCTCTGTGCGAGCAGTGCCATGGGCAGATGAGGCTGAGCAACAGCTTTCCAGGCTAGCCCCTTCTGGCTGCCATCTATCAGCAGACGTTCGCATTTTCGGAGCAGCGCTGCCGCAAGCACCCGGCACGGACCACCTAAGCTACGTTTGAAGTTTGAGGGGACAAGACAAGCAAGCAGCCTCAGTCTCTGTGCCTCTGTGCGAGCAGTGCCATGGGCAGATGAGGCTGAGCAACAGCTGTCCAGGCTGGCTCTTTCTGCCTGCGAGCTATCTGCAGACGTTCGCAATTTCGTAGCGGGCCTGCTGGAGGCCCCATGTAAGGACCCCACAATCTACGTTTGAAGTTTGAGGGTGCAAGACAAACAAGCAGCCCCAGTCTCTGTGCCTCTGTGCGAGCAGTGCCATGGGCAGATGAGGCTGAGCAACAGCTTTCCAGGCTAGCTCTTTCTGCCTGCGAGCTATCTGCAGACGTTTATATTTTCGGAGCAGAGCTGCCGGAGGCGCCCGGCACGGACCACCTAAGCTACGTTTGAAGTTTGAGGGGACAAGACAAGCAAGCAGCCCCAGTCTCTGTGCCTCTGTGCAAGCAGTGCCATGGGCAGATGAGGCTGAGCAACAGCTTTCCAGGCTAGCTCTTTCTGCCTGCGAGCTATCTGCAGACGTTCGCATTTTCGGAGCGGGCCTGCAGGACGCCCCCTGTACAGACCCCCAAATATACGTTTGAAGTTTGAGGTGGCATGTTAAGCAAGCAGCCCCAGTCTCTGTGCCTCTGTGCGAGGAGTGCCATGGGCAGATGAGGCTGAGCAACAGCTTTCCAGGCTAGCTCTTTCTGCCTGCGAGCTATCTGCAGACGTTCGCATTTTCGGACCAGGCCTGCCGGAGGCGCCCGGCACAAACAGCCAAAAGCTACGTTTGAAGTTTGAGGGGCCAAGACAAGCAAGCAGCCCCAGTCTCTCTGCCTCTGTGCAAGCAGTGCCATGGGCAGATGAGGCTGAGCAACAGCTTTCCAGGCTAGCTCTTTCTGGCTGCGAGCTATCTGCAGACATTCCCATTTTCGGACCAGGCCTGCCGAAGGCCCCCTGCCCAGACACCCAAAGCTACGTTTGAAGTTTGAGGGGACAAGACAAGCAAACAGCACCAGTCTCTGTGCCTCTGTGCGAGCAGTGCCATGGACAAATGAGGCTGAGCAACAGCTTTCCAGGCTAGCTCTATCTGCCTGCGAGCTATCTGCAGACGTTCGCATTTTCAGAGCAGGGCTGCCGGATGCCCACTGCACGGACCCCCAAAGCTGCATTTGAAGTTTGAGGGGCCAAGACAAGCAAGCAGCCCCAGTCTCTCTGCCTCTGTGCGAGCAGTGCCATGGGCAGATGAGGCTGAGCAACAGCTTTCCAGGCTAGCTCTTTCTGCCTGCGAGCTATCTGCAGACGTTTATATTTTCGGAGCAGAGCTGCCGGAGGCGCCCGGCACGGACCACCTAAGCTACGTTTGAAGTTTGAGGGGACAAGACAAGCAAGCAGCCCCAGTCTCTGTGCCTCTGTGCAAGCAGTGCCATGGGCAGATGAGGCTGAGCAACAGCTTTCCAGGCTAGCTCTTTCTGCCTGCGAGCTATCTGCAGACGTTCGCATTTTTGGAGCAGGGCTGCCGGATGCACCCGGCACAGAACACCTAAGCTACTTTTCAAGTTTGAGGTGACAAGACAAGCAAGCAGCCCCAGTCTCTGTGCCTCTGTGCGAGCAGTACCATGGGCAGATGAGGCTGAGCAACAGCTTTCCAGGCTAGCTCTTTCTGCCTGCGAGCTATCTGCAGACGTTCGCATTTTCAGAGCAGGTCTGCCGGAGCCCCACTGCACGGACCCCCAAAGTTACGTTTGAAGTTTGAGGTGGCAAGACAAGCAAGCAGTCCCAGTCTCTGTGCCTCTGTGCGAGCAGTGCCATGGGCAGATGAGGCTGAGCAACAGCTTTCCAGGCTAGCTCTTTCTGGCTGCGACCTATCTGCAGACGTTCCCGTTTTCGGAGCAGCGCTGCCGAAGACCCCCTGCCCAGACCCCCAAAGCTACGTTTGAAGTTTGAGGTGGCAAGACAAGCAAGCAGCCCCAGTCTCTGTGCCTCTGTGCGAGCAGTGCCATGGGCAGATGAGGCTGAGCAAGAGCTTTCCAGGCTAGCTCTTTCTGGCTGCGAGCTATCTGCAGTCGTTCGCATTTTCGGAGCAGGCCTGCCGAAGGCCCCCTGCAGAGAACGCAAAACTACGTTTGACGTTTGAGGGGACAAGACATGCAAGCAGCCCCTGTCTCTGTGCCTCTATGTGAGCAGTGCCATGGGCAGATGAGGCTGAGCAACAGCTTTCCAGGCTAGCCCCTTCTGGCTGCCATCTATCAGCAGACGTTCGCATTTTCGGAGCAGCGCTGCCGCAAGCACCCGGCACGGACCACCTAAGCTACGTTTGAAGTTTGAGGGGACAAGACAAGCAAGCAGCCTCAGTCTCTGTGCCTCTGTGCGAGCAGTGCCATGGGCAGATGAGGCTGAGCAACAGCTGTCCAGGCTGGCTCTTTCTGCCTGCGAGCTATCTGCAGACGTTCGCAATTTCGTAGCGGGCCTGCTGGAGGCCCCATGTAAGGACCCCACAATCTACGTTTGAAGTTTGAGGGTGCAAGACAAACAAGCAGCCCCAGTCTCTGTGCCTCTGTGCGAGCAGTGCCATGGGCAGATGAGGCTGAGCAACAGCTTTCCAGGCTAGCTCTTTCTGGCTGCGAGCTATCTGCAGACGTTTATATTTTCGGAGCAGAGCTGCCGGAGGCGCCCGGCACGGACCACCTAAGCTACGTTTGAAGTTTGAGGGGACAAGACAAGCAAGCAGCCCCAGTCTCTGTGCCTCTGTGCAAGCAGTGCCATGGGCAGATGAGGCTGAGCAACAGCTTTCCAGGCTAGCTCTTTCTGGCTGCGAGCTATCTGCAGACGTTCGCATTTTCGGAGCGGGCCTGCAGGACGCCCCCTGTACAGACCCCCAAATATACGTTTGAAGTTTGAGGTGGCATGTTAAGCAAGCAGCCCCAGTCTCTGTGCCTCTGTGCGAGGAGTGCCATGGGCAGATGAGGCTGAGCAACAGCTTTCCAGGCTAGCTCTTTCTGCCTGCGAGCTATCTGCAGACGTTCGCATTTTCGGACCAGGCCTGCCGGAGGCGCCCGGCACAAACAGCCAAAAGCTACGTTTGAAGTTTGAGGGGCCAAGACAAGCAAGCAGCCCCAGTCTCTCTGCCTCTGTGCGAGCAGTGCCATGGGCAGATGAGGCTGAGCAACAGCTTTCCAGGCTAGCTCTTTCTGGCTGCGAGCTATCTGCAGACATTCCCATTTTCGGACCAGGCCTGCCGAAGGCCCCCTGCCCAGACACCCAAAGCTACGTTTGAAGTTTGAGGGGACAAGACAAGCAAACAGCACCAGTCTCTGTGCCTCTGTGCGAGCAGTGCCATGGACAAATGAGGCTGAGCAACAGCTTTCCAGGCTAGCTCTATCTGCCTGCGAGCTATCTGCAGACGTTCGCATTTTCAGAGCAGGGCTGCCGGATGCCCACTGCACGGACCCCCAAAGCTGCATTTGAAGTTTGAGGGGCCAAGACAAGCAAGCAGCCCCAGTCTCTCTGCCTCTGTGCGAGCAGTGCCATGGGCAGATGAGGCTGAGCAACAGCTTTCCAGGCTAGCTCTTTCTGCCTGCGAGCTATCTGCAGACGTTTATATTTTCGGAGCAGAGCTGCCGGAGGCGCCCGGCACGGACCACCTAAGCTACGTTTGAAGTTTGAGGGGACAAGACAAGCAAGCAGCCCCAGTCTCTGTGCCTCTGTGCAAGCAGTGCCATGGGCAGATGAGGCTGAGCAACAGCTTTCCAGGCTAGCTCTTTCTGCCTGCGAGCTATCTGCAGACGTTCGCATTTTTGGAGCATGGCTGCCGGATGCACCCGGCACAGAACACCTAAGCTACTTTTCAAGTTTGAGGTGACAAGACAAGCAAGCAGCCCCAGTCTCTGTGCCTCTGTGCGAGCAGTACCATGGGCAGATGAGGCTGAGCAACAGCTTTCCAGGCTAGCTCTTTCTGCCTGCGAGCTATCTGCAGACGTTCGCATTTTCAGAGCAGGTCTGCCGGAGCCCCACTGCACGGACCCCCAAAGTTACGTTTGAAGTTTGAGGTGGCAAGACAAGCAAGCAGTCCCAGTCTCTGTGCCTCTGTGCGAGCAGTGCCATGGGCAGATGAGGCTGAGCAACAGCTTTCCAGGCTAGCTCTTTCTGGCTGCGCCCTATCTGCAGACGTTCCCGTTTTCGGAGCAGCGCTGCCGAAGACCCCCTGCCCAGACCCCCAAAGCTACGTTTGAAGTTTGAGGTGGCAAGACAAGCAAGCAGCCCCAGTCTCTGTGCCTCTGTGCGAGCAGTGCCATGGGCAGATGAGGCTGAGCAAGAGCTTTCCAGGCTAGCTCTTTCTGCCTGCGAGCTATCTGCAGTCGTTCGCATTTTCGGAGCAGGCCTGCCGAAGGCCCCCTGCAGAGAACGCAAAACTACGTTTGACGTTTGAGGGGACAAGACATGCAAGCAGCCCCTGTCTCTGTGCCTCTATGTGAGCAGTGCCATGGGCAGATGAGGCTGAGCAACAGCTTTCCAGGCTGGATTTTCTGCCTGCGAACTATCTGCAGACATTTGCATTTTCAGAGCAGGGCTGCCGGAGACGGCCGGCAAGGACCACCTAAGATACGTTAGAAGTTTAGAGGAGGCAAGACAAGCAAGCAGCCCCAGTCCCTGTGCCTCTGTGCGAGCAGTGCCATGGGCAGATGAGGCTGAGCAACAGCTTTCCAGACTAGCTCTTTCTGCCTGCGAGCTATCTGCAGACGTTCGCATTTTCGGACCAGGCCTGCCGGAGGCGCCCGGCACAAACAGCCAAAAGATACGTTTGAAGTCTGAGGGGGCAAGACAAGCAAGCAGCCCCAGTCTCTCTGCCTCTGTGCGAGCAGTGCCATGGGCAGATGAGGCTGAGCAACAGCTTTCCAGGCTAGCTCTTTCTGCCTCCGAGCTATCTGCAGACGTTCGCATTTTCAGAGCGGGCCTGCAGGACGCCCCTGTACAGACCCCCAAATCTACGTTTGAAGTTTGAGGTGGCATGTTAAGCAAGCAGTCCCAGTCTCTGTGCCTCTGTGCGAGCAGTGCCATGGGCAGATGAGGCTGAGCAACAGCTTTCCAGGCTAGCTCTTTCTGGCTGCGACCTATCTGCAGACGTTCCCGTTTTTGGAGCAGGCCTGCCGAAGACCCCCTGCCCAGACCCCCAAAGCTACGTTTGAAGTTTGAGGTGTGAAGACAAGCAAGCAGCCCCAGTCTCTGTGCCTCTGTGCTTGCAGTGCCATGGGCAGATGAGGCTGAGCAAGAGCTTCCCAGGCTAGCTCTTTCTGCCTGCGAGCTATCTGCAGACGTTCGCATTTTCGGAGCAGGCCTGCCAAAGGCCCCCTGCAGAGAACGCAAAACTACGTTTGACGTTTGAGGGGACAAGACAAGCAAGCAGCCCCTGTCTCTGTGCCTCTATGTGAGCAGTGCCATGGGCAGATGAGGCTGAGCAACAGCTTTCCAGGCTGGATTTTCTGCCTGCGAGCTATCTGCAGACGTTCGCATTTTTGGAGCAGGGCTGACGGAGGCGCCCGGCACAGAACACCTAAGCTACTTTTCAAGTTTGAGGTGACAAGACAAGCAAGCAGCCCCAGTCTCTGTGCCTCTGTGCGAGCAGTGCCATGGGCAGATGAGGCTGAGCAACAGCTTTCCAGGCTAGCTCTTTCTGGCTGCGAGCTATCTGCAGACGTTCGCATTTTCGGAGCGGGCCTGCAGGACGCCCCCTGTACAGACCCCCAAATCTACGTTTGAAGTTTGAGGTGGCATGTTAAGCAAGCAGCCCCAGTCTCTGTGCCTCTGTGCGAGGAGTGCCATGGGCAGATGAGGCTGAGCAACAGCTTTCCAGGCTAGCTCTTTCTGCCTGCGAGCTATCTGCAGACGTTCGCATTTTCGGACCAGGCCTGCCGGAGGCGCTCGGCACAAACAGCCAAAAGCTACGTTTGAAGTTTGAGGGGCCAAGACAAGCAAGCAGCCCCAGTCTCTCTGCCTCTGTGCGAGCAGTGCCATGGGCAGATGAGGCTGAGCAACAGCTTTCCAGGCTAGCTCTTTCTGGCTGCGAGCTATCTGCAGACGTTCGCATTTTCGGAGCGGGCTTGCAGGACGCCCCCTGTACAGACCCCCAAATATACGTTTGAAGTTTGAGGGGACAAGACAAGCAAGCAGCCCCAGTCTCTGTGCCTCTGTGCGAGCAGTGCCATGGGCAGATGAGGCTGAGCAACAGCTTTCCAGGCTAGCTCTTTCTGCCTGCGAGCTATCTGCAGACGTTCGCATTTTTGGAGCAGGGCTGACGGAGGCGCCCGGCACAGAACACCTAAGCTACTTTTCAAGTTTGAGGGGACAAGACAAGCAAGCAGCCCCAGTCTCTCTGCCTCTGTGCGAGCAGTGCCATGGGCAGATGAGGCTGAGCAACAGCTTTCCAGGCTAGCTCTTTCTGCCTGCGAGCTATCTGCAGACTTTCGCATTTTCGGAGCGGGCCTGCAGGACGCCCCCTGTACAGACCCCCAAATATACGTTTGAAGTTTGAGGTGGCATGTTAAGCAAGCAGCCCCAGTCTCTGTGCCTCTGTGCGAGGAGTGCCATGGGCAGATGAGGCTGAGCAACAGCTTTCCAGGCTAGCTCTTTCTGCCTGCGAGCTATCTGCAGACGTTCGCATTTTCGGACCAGGCCTGCCGGAGGCGCCCGGCACAAACAGCCAAAAGCTACGTTTGAAGTTTGAGGGGCCAAGACAAGCAAGCAGCCCCAGTCTCTGTGCCTCTGTGCGAGCAGTGCCATGGTCAGATGAGGCTGAGCAACAGCTTTCCAGGCTAGCTCTTTCTGCCTGCGAGCTATCTGCAGACGTTCGCATTTTTGGAGCAGGGCTGACGGAGGCGCCCGGCACAGAACACCTAAGCTACATTTCAAGTTTGAGGTGACAAGACAAGCAAGCAGCCCCAGTCTCTGTGCCTCTGTGCGAGCAGTGCCATGGGCAGATGAGGCTGAGCAACAGCTTTCCAGGCTAGCTCTTTCTGCCTGCGAGCTATCTGCAGACGTTCGCATTTTTGGAGCAGGGCTGACGGAGGCGCCCGGCACAGAACACCTAAGCTACTTTTCAAGTTTGAGGTGACAAGACAAGCAAGCAGCCCCAGTCTCTGTGCCTCTGTGCGAGCAGTGCCATGGGCAGATGAGGCTGAGCAACAGCTTTCCAGACTAGCTCTTTCTGCCTGCGAGCTATCTGCAGACGTTCGCATTTTCGGACCAGGCCTGCCGGAGGCGCCCGGCACAAACAGCCAAAAGATACGTTTGAAGTCTGAGGGGGCAAGACAAGCAAGCAGCCCCAGTCTCTCTGCCTCTGTGCGAGCAGTGCCATGGGCAGATGAGGCTGAGCAACAGCTTTCCAGGCTAGCTCTTTCTGCCTCCGAGCTATCTGCAGACGTTCGCATTTTCAGAGCGGGCCTGCAGGACGCCCCTGTACAGACCCCCAAATCTACGTTTGAAGTTTGAGGTGGCATGTTAAGCAAGCAGTCCCAGTCTCTGTGCCTCTGTGCGAGCAGTGCCATGGGCAGATGAGGCTGAGCAACAGCTTTCCAGGCTAGCTCTTTCTGGCTGCGACCTATCTGCAGACGTTCCCGTTTTTGGAGCAGGCCTGCCGAAGACCCCCTGCCCAGACCCCCAAAGCTACGTTTGAAGTTTGAGGTGTGAAGACAAGCAAGCAGCCCCAGTCTCTGTGCCTCTGTGCTTGCAGTGCCATGGGCAGATGAGGCTGAGCAAGAGCTTCCCAGGCTAGCTCTTTCTGCCTGCGAGCTATCTGCAGACGTTCGCATTTTCGGAGCAGGCCTGCCAAAGGCCCCCTGCAGAGAACGCAAAACTACGTTTGACGTTTGAGGGGACAAGACAAGCAAGCAGCCCCTGTCTCTGTGCCTCTATGTGAGCAGTGCCATGGGCAGATGAGGCTGAGCAACAGCTTTCCAGGCTGGATTTTCTGCCTGCGAGCTATCTGCAGACGTTCGCATTTTTGGAGCAGGGCTGACGGAGGCGCCCGGCACAGAACACCTAAGCTACTTTTCAAGTTTGAGGTGACAAGACAAGCAAGCAGCCCCAGTCTCTGTGCCTCTGTGCGAGCAGTGCCATGGGCAGATGAGGCTGAGCAACAGCTTTCCAGGCTAGCTCTTTCTGGCTGCGAGCTATCTGCAGACGTTCGCATTTTCGGAGCGGGCCTGCAGGACGCCCCCTGTACAGACCCCCAAATCTACGTTTGAAGTTTGAGGTGGCATGTTAAGCAAGCAGCCCCAGTCTCTGTGCCTCTGTGCGAGGAGTGCCATGGGCAGATGAGGCTGAGCAACAGCTTTCCAGGCTAGCTCTTTCTGCCTGCGAGCTATCTGCAGACGTTCGCATTTTCGGACCAGGCCTGCCGGAGGCGCTCGGCACAAACAGCCAAAAGCTACGTTTGAAGTTTGAGGGGCCAAGACAAGCAAGCAGCCCCAGTCTCTCTGCCTCTGTGCGAGCAGTGCCATGGGCAGATGAGGCTGAGCAACAGCTTTCCAGGCTAGCTCTTTCTGGCTGCGAGCTATCTGCAGACGTTCGCATTTTCGGAGCGGGCTTGCAGGACGCCCCCTGTACAGACCCCCAAATATACGTTTGAAGTTTGAGGGGACAAGACAAGCAAGCAGCCCCAGTCTCTGTGCCTCTGTGCGAGCAGTGCCATGGGCAGATGAGGCTGAGCAACAGCTTTCCAGGCTAGCTCTTTCTGCCTGCGAGCTATCTGCAGACGTTCGCATTTTTGGAGCAGGGCTGACGGAGGCGCCCGGCACAGAACACCTAAGCTACTTTTCAAGTTTGAGGGGACAAGACAAGCAAGCAGCCCCAGTCTCTCTGCCTCTGTGCGAGCAGTGCCATGGGCAGATGAGGCTGAGCAACAGCTTTCCAGGCTAGCTCTTTCTGCCTGCGAGCTATCTGCAGACTTTCGCATTTTCGGAGCGGGCCTGCAGGACGCCCCCTGTACAGACCCCCAAATATACGTTTGAAGTTTGAGGTGGCATGTTAAGCAAGCAGCCCCAGTCTCTGTGCCTCTGTGCGAGGAGTGCCATGGGCAGATGAGGCTGAGCAACAGCTTTCCAGGCTAGCTCTTTCTGCCTGCGAGCTATCTGCAGACGTTCGCATTTTCGGACCAGGCCTGCCGGAGGCGCCCGGCACAAACAGCCAAAAGCTACGTTTGAAGTTTGAGGGGCCAAGACAAGCAAGCAGCCCCAGTCTCTGTGCCTCTGTGCGAGCAGTGCCATGGTCAGATGAGGCTGAGCAACAGCTTTCCAGGCTAGCTCTTTCTGCCTGCGAGCTATCTGCAGACGTTCGCATTTTTGGAGCAGGGCTGACGGAGGCGCCCGGCACAGAACACCTAAGCTACATTTCAAGTTTGAGGTGACAAGACAAGCAAGCAGCCCCAGTCTCTGTGCCTCTGTGCGAGCAGTGCCATGGGCAGATGAGGCTGAGCAACAGCTTTCCAGGCTAGCTCTTTCTGCCTGCGAGCTATCTGCAGACGTTCGCATTTTTGGAGCAGGGCTGACGGAGGCGCCCGGCACAGAACACCTAAGCTACTTTTCAAGTTTGAGGTGACAAGACAAGCAAGCAGCCCCAGTCTCTGTGCCTCTGTGCGAGCAGTGCCATGGGCAGATGAGGCTGAGCAACAGCTTTCCAGGCTAGCTCTTTCTGGCTGCGAGCTATCTGCAGACGTTCGCATTTTCGGAGCGGGCCTGCAGGACGCCCCCTGTACAGACCCCCAAATATACGTTTGAAGTTTGAGGTGGCATGTTAAGCAAGCAGCCCCAGTCTCTGTGCCTCTGTGCGAGGAGTGCCATGGGCAGATGAGGCTGAGCAACAGCTTTCCAGGCTAGCTCTTTCTGCCTGCGAGCTATCTGCAGACGTTCGCATTTTCGGACCAGACCTGCCGGAGGCGCCCGGCACAAACAGCCAAAAGATACGTTTGAAGTTTGAGGGGCCAAGACAAGCAAGCAGCCCCAGTCTCTCTGCCTCTGTGCGAGCAGTGCCATGGGCAGATGAGGCTGAGCAACAGCTTTCCAGGCTAGCCCCTTCTGGCTGCCATCTATCTGCAGACGTTCGCATTTTCGAAGCAGCGCTGCCGCAAGCACCCAGCACGGACCACCTAAGCTACGTTTGAAGTTTGAGGGGACAAGACAAGCAAGCAGCCCCAGTCTCTGTGCCTCTGTGCGAGCAGTGCCATAGGCAGATGAGGCTGACCAACAGCTTTCCAGGCTAGCTCTTTCTGGCTGCGAGCTATCTGCAGACGTTCCCATTTTCGGACCAGGCCTGCCGAAGGCCCCCTGCCCAGACACCCAAATCTACGTTTGAAGTTTGAGGGGACAAGACAAGCAAACAGCACCAGTCTCTGTGCCTCTTTGCGAGCAGTGCCATGGACAAATGAGGCTGAGCAACAGCTTTCCAGGCTAGCTCTATCTGCCTGCGAGCTATCTGCAGACGTTCGCATTTTCAGAGCAGGGCTGCCGGATGCCCACTGCACGGACCCCCAAAGCTGCATTTGAAGTTTGAGGGGGCAAGACAAGCAAGCAGTACCAGTCTCTGTGCCTCTGTGCGAGCAGTGCCATGGGCAGATGAGGCTGAGCAACAGCTTTCCAGGCTAGCTCTTTCTGCCTGCGAGCTATCTGCAGACGTTCGCATTTTCGGAGCAGATCTGCCGTAGCCGCCCGGCACAGACCACCTAAGCTACGTTTGAAGTTTGAGGGGGCAAGACAAGCAAGCAGCCCCAGTCTCTGTGCCTCTGTGCAAGCAGTGCCATGGGCAGATGAGGTTGAGCAACAGCTTTCCAGGCTAGCTCTTTCTGCCTGCGAGCTATCTGCAGACGTTTATATTTTCGGAGCTGGGCTGCCGGAGGAGCCCGGCACAAACAGCCAAAACATACGTTTGAGGTTTGAGGGGGCAAGACAAGCAAGCAGCCCCAGTCTCTGTGCCTCTGTGTGAGCAGTGCCATGGGCAGATGAGGCTGAGCAACAGCTTTCCAGGCTAGCTCTTTCTGCCTGCGAGCTATCTGCAGACGTTCGCATTGTCGGAGTAGCGCTGCCGCAAGCACCCAGCACGGACCACCTAAGCTACGTTTGAAGTTTGAGGGGACAAGACAAGCAAGCAGCCCCAGTCTCTGTGCCTCTGTGTGAGCAGTGCCATGGGCAGATGAGGCTGAGCAACAGCTTTCCAGGCTAGCTCTTTCTGCCTGCGAGCTATCTGCAGACGTTCGCATTTTTGGAGCAGGGCTGACGGAGGCGCCCGGCACAGAACACCTAAGCTACTTTTCAAGTTTGAGGTGACAAGACAAGCAAGCAGCCCCAGTCTCTGTGCCTCTGTGCGAGCAGTGCCATGGGCAGATGAGGCTGAGCAACAGCTTTCCAGGCTAGCTCTTTCTGCCTGCGAGCTATCTGCAGACGTTCGCATTTTCAGAGCAGGGCTGCCGGATGCCCACTGCACGGACCCCCAAAGCTGCATTTGAAGTTTGAGGGGGCAAGACAAGCAAGCAGCCCCAGTCTCTGTGCCTCTGTGCGAGCAGTGCCATGGGCAGATGAGGCTGAGCAACAGCTGTCCAGGCTAGCTCTTTCTGCCTGCGAGCTATCTGCAGACGTTCGCATTTTCAGAGCAGGGCTGCCGGATGCGCCCGGCACGGACCACCTAATCTACATTTGAAGTTTGAGGGGACAAGACTAGCAAGCAGACCCAGTCTCTGTGCCTCTGTGCGAGCAGTGCCATGGGCAGATGAGGCTGAGCAACAGCTTTCCAGGCTAGCTCTTTCTGCCTGCGAACTATCTGCAGACGTTCGCATTGTCGGAGTAGCGCTGCCGCAAGCACCCAGCACGGACCACCTAAGCTACGTTTGAAGTTTGAGGGGACAAGACAAGCAAGCAGCCCCAGTCTCTGTGCCTCTGTGCGAGCAGTGCCATGGGCAGATGAGGCTGAGCAACAGCTTTCCAGGCTAGCTCTTTCTGCCTGCGAGCTATCTGCAGACGTTCGCATTTTTGGAGCAGGGCTGACGGAGGCGCCCGGCACAGAACACCTAAGCTACTTTTCAAGTTTGAGGGGGCAAGACAAGCAAGCAGCCCCAGTCTCTGTGCCTCTGTGCGAGCAGTGCCATGGGCAGATGAGGCTGAGCAAGAGCTTTCCAGGCTAGCTCTTTCTGCCTGCGAGCTATCTGCAGACGTTCGCATTTTCGGAGCAGGCCTGCCGAAGGCCCCCTGCAGAGAACGCAAAACTACGTTTGACGTTTGAGGGGACAAGACAAGCAAGCAGCCCCAGTCTCTGTGCCTCTATGTGAGCAGTGCCATGGGCAGATGAGGCTGAGCAACAGCTTTCCAGGCTGGATTTTCTGCCTGCGAGCTATCTGCAGACGTTCGCATTTTTGGAGCAGGCCTGATGGAGGCGCCCGGCACAGAACACCTAAGTTACTTTTCAAGTTTGAGGTGACAAGACAAGCAAGCAGCCCCAGTCTCTGTGCCTCTGTGCGAGCATTGCCATGGGCAGATGAGGCTGAGCAACAGCTTTCCAGGCTAGCTCTTTCTGCCTGCCAGCTATCTGCAGACGTTCGCATTTTCGGACCAGGCCTGCCGGAGGCGCCCGGCACAAACAGCCAAAAGCTACGTTTGAAGTTTGAGGGGCCAAGACAAGCAAGCAGCCCCAGTCTCTGTGCCTCTGTGCGAGGAGTGCCATGGGCAGATGAGGCTGAGCAACAGCTTTCCAGGCTAGCTCTTTCTGGCTGCGAGCTATCTGCAGACGTTCGCATTTTCGGAGCGGGCCTGCAGGACGCCCCCTGTACAGACCCCCAAATCTACGTTTGAAGTTTGAGGTGGCATGTTAAGCAAGCAGCCCCAGTCTCTGTGCCTCTGTGCGAGCAGTGCCATGGGCAGATGAGGCTGAGCAACAGCTTTCCAGGCTAGCTCTTTCTTCCTGCAAGCTATCTGCAGACGTTCGCATTTTTGGAGCAGGGCTGACGGAGGCGCCCGGCACAGAACAACTAAGCTACTTTTCAAGTTTGAGCTGACAAGACAAGCAAGCAGCCCCAGTCTCTGTGCCTCTGTGCGAGCAGTGCCATGGGCAGATGAGGCTGAGCAAGAGCTTTCCAGGCTAGCTCTTTCTGCCTGCGAGCTATCTGCAGACGTTAGCATTTTCGGAGCAGGCCTGCCGAAGGCCCCCTGCAGAGAACGCAAAACTACGTTTGACGTTTGAGGTGGCAAGACAAGCAAGCAGCCCCAGTCTCTGTGCCTCTATGTGAGCAGTGCCATGGGCAGATGAGGCTGAGCAACAGCTTTCCAGGCTGGATTTTCTGCCTGCGAGCTATCTGCAGACGTTCTCATTTTCAGAGCTGGGCTGCCGGAAGCGCCCGGCAAGGACCACCTAACCTACGTTTGAAGTTTGAGGGGGCAAGACAAGCAAGCAGCCCCAGTCTCTGTGCCTCTGTGCGAGCAGTGCCATGGGCAGATGAGGCTGAGCAACAGCTTTCCAGGCTAGCTCTTTCTGCCTGCGAGCTATCTGCAGACGTTCGCATTTTTGGAGCGGGCCTGCAGGACGCCCCCTGTACAGACCCCCAAATCTACGTTTGAAGTTTGAGGTGGCATGTTAAGCAAGCAGCCCCAGTCTCTGTGCCTCTGTGCGAGCAGTGCCATGGGCAGAGGAGGCTGACAAACAGCTTTCCAGGATAGCTCTTTCTGCCTGCGAGCTATCTGCAGACGTTCGCATTGTCGGAGTAGCGCTGCCGCAAGCACCCAGCACGGACCACCTAAGCTACGTTTGAAGTTTGAGGGGACAAGACAAGCAAGCAGCCCCAGTCTCTGTGCCTCTGTGCGAGCAGTGCCATGGGCAGATGAGGCTGAGCAACAGCTTTCCAGGCTAGCTCTTTCTGCCTGCGAGCTATCTGCAGACGTTCGCATTTTTGGAGCAGGGCTGACGGAGGCGCGCGGCACAGAACACCTAAGCTACGTTTGAAGTTTCAGGGGACAAGACAAGCAAGCAGCCCCAGTCTCTGTGCCTCTGTGCGAGCAGTGCCATGGGCAGATGAGGCTGAGCAACAGCTTTCAAGGCTAGCTCTTTCTGGCTGCGAGCTATCTGCAGACGTTCGCATTTTCGGAGCGGGCCTGCAGGACGCCCCCTGTACAGACCCCCAAATATACGTTTGAAGTTTGAGGTGGCATGTTAAGCAAGCAGCCCCAGTCTCTGTGCCTCTGTGCGAGGAGTGCCATGGGCAGATGAGGCTGAGCAACAGCTTTCCAGGCTAGCTCTTTCTGCCTGCGAGCTATCTGCAGACGTTTATATTTTCGGAGCTGGGCTGCCGGAGGCGCCCGGCACAAACAGCCAAAACATACGTTTGAGGTTTGAGGGGGCAAGACAAGCAAGCAGCCCCAGTCTCTGTGCCTCTGTGCGAGCAGTGCCATGGGCAGATGAGGCTGAGCAACAGCTTTCCAGGCTAGCCCCTTCTGGCTGCCATCTATCTGCAGACGTTCGCATTTTCGGAGCAGCGCTGCCGCAAGCACCGAGCACGGACCACCTAAGCTACGTTTGAAGTTTGAGGGGACAAGACAAGCAAGCAGCCCCAGTCTCTGTGCCTCTGTGCGAGCAGTGCCATGGGCAGATGAGGCTGAGCAACAGCTTTCCAGGCTAGCTCTTTCTGGCTGCCAGCTATCTGCAGACGTTTATATTTTCGGACCAGGCCTGCCGGAGGCGCCCGGCACAAACAGCCAAAAGATACGTTTGAAGTTTGAGGGGCCAAGACAAGCAAGCAGCCCCAGTCTCTCTGCCTCTGTGCGAGCAGTGCCATGGGCAGATGAGGCTGAGCAACAGCTTTCCAGGCTAGCCCCTTCTGGCTGCCGTCTATCTGCAGACGTTCGCATTTTCAGAGCAGGGCTGCCGGATGCCCACTGCACGGACCCCCAAAGCTGCATTTGAAGTTTGAGGGGGCAAGACAAGCAAGCAGTCCCAGTCTCTGTGCCTCTGTGCGAGCAGTGCCATGGGCAGATGAGGCTGAGCAACAGCTTTCCAGGCTAGCTCTTTCTGGCTGCGAGCTATCTGCAGACGTTCGCATTTTCGGAGCGGGTCTGCTGGAGGCCCCATGTAAGGACCCCACAATCTACGTTTGAAGTTTGAGGTGGCAAGACAAGCAAGCAGCCCCAGTCTCTGTGCCTCTGTGTGATCAGTGCCATGGGCAGATGAGGCTGAGCAACAGCTTTCCAGGCTAGCTCTTTCTGCCTGCGAGCTATCTGCAGACGTTTATATTTTCGGAGCAGAGCTGCCGGAGGCGCCCGGCACAGACCACCTAAGCTACGTTTGAAGTTTGAGGGGGCAAGACAAGCAAGCAGCCCCAGTCTCTGTGCCTCTGTGCAAGCAGTGCCATGGGCAGATGAGGCTGAGCAACAGCTTTCCAGGCTAGCTCTTTCTGCCTGCGAGCTATCTGCAGACGTTTATATTTTCGGAGCTGGGCTGCCGGAGGCGCCCGGCACAAACAGCCAAAAGATACGTTTGAGGTTTGAGGGGGCAAGACAAGCAAGCAGCCCCAGTCTCTGTGCCTCTGTGCGTGCAGTGCCATGGGCAGATGAGGCTGAGCAACAGCTTTCCAGGCTAGCTCTTTCTGCCTGCGAGCTATCTGCAGACGTTCGCATTGTCGGAGTAGCGCTGCCGCAAGCACCCAGCACGGACCACCTAAGCTACGTTTGAAGTTTGAGGGGACAAGACAAGCAAGCAGCCCCAGTCTCTGTGCCTCTGTGCGAGCAGTGCCATGGGCAGATGAGGCTGAGCAACAGCTTTCCAGGCTAGCTCTTTCTGCCTGCGAGCTATCTGCAGACGTTCGCATTTTTGGAGCAGGGCTGACGGAGGCGCCCGGCACAGAACACCTAAGCTACTTTTCAAGTTTGAGGTGACAAGACAAGCAAGCAGCCCCAGTCTCTGTGCCTCTGTGCTAGCAGTGCCATGGGCAGATGAGGCTGAGCAAGAGCTTTCCAGGCTAGCTCTTTCTGGCTGCGAGCTATCTGCAGACGTTAGCATTTTCGGAGCAGGCCTGCCGAAGGCCCCCTGCAGAGAACGCAAAACTACGTTTGACGTTTGAGGGGACAAGACAAGCAAGCAGACCCAGTCTCTGTGCCTCTATGTGAGCAGTGCCATGGGCAGATGAGGCTGAGCAACAGCTTTCCAGGCTGGATTTTCTGCCTGCGAGCTATCTGCAGACGTTCTCATTTTCAGAGCTGGGCTGCCGGAAGCGCCCGGCAAGGACCACCTAACCTACGTTTGAAGTTTGAGGGGGCAAGACAAGCAAGCAGCCCCAGTCTCTGTGCCTCTGTGCGAGCAGTGCCATGGGCAGATGAGGCTGAGCAACAGCTTTCCAGGCTAGCTCTTTCTGCCTGCGAGCTATCTGCAGACGTTCGCATTTTTGGAGCGGGCCTGCAGGACGCCCCCTGTACAGACCCCCAAATCTACGTTTGAAGTTTGAGGTGGCATGTTAAGCAAGCAGCCCCAGTCTCTGTGCCTCTGTGCGAGCAGTGCCATGGGCAGAGGAGGCTGACAAACAGCTTTCCAGGATAGCTCTTTCTGCCTGCGAGCTATCTGCAGACGTTCGCATTGTCGGAGTAGCGCTGCCGCAAGCACCCAGCACGGACCACCTAAGCTACGTTTGAAGTTTGAGGGGACAAGACAAGCAAGCAGCCCCAGTCTCTGTGCCTCTGTGCGAGCAGTGCCATGGGCAGATGAGGCTGAGCAACAGCTGTCCAGGCTAGCTCTTTCTGCCTGCGAGCTATCTGCAGACGTTCGCATTTTTGGAGCAGGGCTGACGGAGGCGCGCGGCACAGAACACCTAAGCTACGTTTGAAGTTTCAGGGGACAAGACAAGCAAGCAGCCCCAGTCTCTGTGCCTCTGTGCGAGCAGTGCCATGGGCAGATGAGGCTGAGCAACAGCTTTCAAGGCTAGCTCTTTCTGGCTGCGAGCTATCTGCAGACGTTCGCATTTTCGGAGCGGGCCTGCAGGACGCCCCCTGTACAGACCCCCAAATATACGTTTGAAGTTTGAGGTGGCATGTTAAGCAAGCAGCCCCAGTCTCTGTGCCTCTGTGCGAGGAGTGCCATGGGCAGATGAGGCTGAGCAACAGCTTTCCAGGCTAGCTCTTTCTGCCTGCGAGCTATCTGCAGACGTTTATATTTTCGGAGCTGGGCTGCCGGAGGCGCCCGGCACAAACAGCCAAAACATACGTTTGAGGTTTGAGGGGGCAAGACAAGCAAGCAGCCCCAGTCTCTGTGCCTCTGTGCGAGCAGTGCCATGGGCAGATGAGGCTGAGCAACAGCTTTCCAGGCTAGCCCCTTCTGGCTGCCATCTATCTGCAGACGTTCGCATTTTCGGAGCAGCGCTGCCGCAAGCACCGAGCACGGACCACCTAAGCTACGTTTGAAGTTTGAGGGGACAAGACAAGCAAGCAGCCCCAGTCTCTGTGCCTCTGTGCGAGCAGTGCCATGGGCAGATGAGGCTGAGCAACAGCTTTCCAGGCTAGCTCTTTCTGCCTGCGAGCTATCTGCAGACGTTCGCATTTTTGGAGCAGGGCTGACGGAGGCGCCCGGCACAGAACACCTAAGCTACTTTTCAAGTTTGAGGTGACAAGACAAGCAAGCAGCCCCAGTCTCTGTGCCTCTGTGCAAGCAGTGCCATGGGCAGATGAGGCTGAGCAAGAGCTTTCCAGGCTAGCTCTTTCTGGCTGCGAGCTATCTGCAGACGTTAGCATTTTCGGAGCAGGCCTGCCGAAGGCCCCCTGCAGAGAACGCAAAACTACGTTTGACGTTTGAGGGGACAAGACAAGCAAGCAGACCCAGTCTCTGTGCCTCTATGTGAGCAGTGCCATGGGCAGATGAGGCTGAGCAACAGCTTTCCAGGCTGGATTTTCTGCCTGCGAGCTATCTGCAGACGTTCTCATTTTCAGAGCTGGGCTGCCGGAAGCGCCCGGCAAGGACCACCTAAGCTACGTTTGAAGTTTGAGGGGGCAAGACAAGCAAGCAGCCCCAGTCTCTGTGCCTCTGTGCGAGCAGTGCCATGGGCAGATGAGGCTGAGCAACAGCTTTCCAGGATAGCTCTTTCTGGCTGCGAGCTATCTGCAGACGTTCGCATTTTTGGAGCGGGCCTGCAGGACGCCCCCTGTACAGACCCCCAAATCTACGTTTGAAGTTTGAGGTGGCATGTTAAGCAAGCAGCCCCAGTCTCTGTGCCTCTGTGCGAGCAGTGCCATGGGCAGAGGAGGCTGACAAACAGCTATCCAGGATAGCTCTTTCTGGCTGCGAGCTATCTGCAGACGTTCGCATTGTCGGAGTAGCGCTGCCGCAAGCACCCAGCACGGACCACCTAAGCTACGTTTGAAGTTTGAGGGGACAAGACAAGCAAGCAGCCCCAGTCTCTGTGCCTCTGTGCGAGCAGTGCCATGGGCAGATGAGGCTGAGCAAGAGCTTTCCAGGCTAGCTCTTTCTGCCTGCGAGCTATCTGCAGACGTTCGCATTTTTGGAGCAGGGCTGACGGAGGCGCCCGGCACAGAACACCTAAGCTACTTTTGAAGTTTCAGGGGACAAGACAAGCAAGCAGCCCCAGTCTCTGTGCCTCTGTGCGAGCAGTGCCATGGGCAGATGAGGCTGAGCAACAGCTTTCCAGGCTAGCTCTTTCTGGCTGCGAGCTATCTGCAGACGTTCGCATTTTCGGAGCGGGCCTGCAGGACGCCCCCTGTACAGACCCCCAAATATACGTTTGAAGTTTGAGGTGGCATGTTAAGCAAGCAGCCCCAGTCTCTGTGCCTCTGTGCGAGGAGTGCCATGGGCAGATGAGGCTGAGCAACAGCTTTCCAGGCTAGCTCTTTCTGCCTGCGAGCTATCTGCAGACGTTTATATTTTCGGAGCTGGGCTGCCGGAGGCGCCCGGCACAAACAGCCAAAACATACGTTTGAGGTTTGAGGGGGCAAGACAAGCAAGCAGCCCCAGTCTCTGTGCCTCTGTGCGAGCAGTGCCATGGGCAGATGAGGCTGAGCAACAGCTTTCCAGGCTAGCCCCTTCTGGCTGCCATCTATCTGCAGACGTTCGCATTTTCGGAGCAGCGCTGCCGCAAGCACCGAGCACGGACCACCTAAGCTACGTTTGAAGTTTGAGGGGACAAGACAAGCAAGCAGCCCCAGTCTCTGTGCCTCTGTGCGAGCAGTGCCATGGGCAGATGAGGCTGACCAACAGCTTTCCAGGCTAGCTCTTTCTGCCTGCGAGCTATCTGCAGACGTTCGCATTTTCGGACCAGGCCTGCCGGAGGCGCCCAGCACAAACAGCCAAAAGATACGTTTGAAGTTTGAGGGGCCAAGACAAGCAAGCAGCCCCAGTCTCTCTGCCTCTGTGCGAGCAGTGCCATGGGCAGATGAGGCTGAGCAACAGCTTTCCAGGCTAGCCCCTTCTGGCTGCCAGCTATCTGCAGACGTTCGCATTTTCAGAGCAGGGCTGCCGGATGCCCACTGCACGGACCCCCAAAGCTGCATTTGAAGTTTGAGGGGGCAAGACAAGCAAGCAGCCCCAGTCTCTGTGCCTCTGTGCGAGCAGTGCCATGGGCAGATGAGGCTGAGCAACAGCTTTCCAGGCTAGCTCTTTCTGCCTGCGAGCTATCTGCAGACGTTCGCATTTTTGGAGCAGGGCTGACGGAGGCGCCCGGCACAGAACACCTAAGCTACTTTTCAAGTTTGAGGTGACAAGACAAGCAAGCAGCCCCAGTCTCTGTGCCTCTGTGCGAGCAGTGCCATGGGCAGATGAGGCTGAGCAAGAGCTTTCCAGGCTAGCTCTTTCTGCCTGCGAGCTATCTGCAGACGTTAGCATTTTCGGAGCAGGCCTGCCGAAGGCCCCCTGCAGAGAACGCAGAACTACGTTTGACGTTTGAGGGGACAAGACAAGCAAGCAGCCCCAGTCTCTGTGCCTCTATGTGAGCAGTGCCATGGGCAGATGAGGCTGAGCAACAGCTTTCCAGGCTGGATTTTCTGCCTGCGAGCTATCTGCAGACGTTCTCATTTTCAGAGCTGGGCTGCCGGAAGCGCCCGGCAAGGACCACCTAAGCTACGTTTGAAGTTTGAGGGGGCAAGACAAGCAAGCAGCCCCAGTCTCTGTGCCTCTGTGCGAGCAGTGCCATGGGCAGATGAGGCTGAGCAACAGCTTTCCAGGCTAGCTCTTTCTGGCTGCGAGCTATCTGCAGACGTTCGCATTTTTGGAGCGGGCCTGCAGGACGCCCCCTGTACAGACCCCCAAATCTACGTTTGAAGTTTGAGGTGGCATGTTAAGCAAGCAGCCCCAGTCTCTGTGCCTCTGTGCGAGCAGTGCCATGGGCAGAGGAGGCTGACAAACAGCTTTCCAGGATAGCTCTTTCTGGCTGCGAGCTATCTGCAGACGTTCGCATTTTCGGAGCGGGCCTGCTGGAGGCCCCATGTAAGGACCCCACAATCTACGTTTGAAGTTTGAGGTGGCAAGACAAGCAAGCAGCCCCAGTCTCTGTGCCTCTGTGCTTGCAGTGCCATGGGCAGATGAGGCTGAGCAAGAGCTTCCCAGGCTAGCTCTTTCTGCCTGCGAGCTATCTGCAGACGTTCGCATTTTCGGAGCAGGCCTGCCGAAGGCCCCCTGCAGAGAACGCAAAACTACGTTTGACGTTTGAGGGGACAAGACAAGCAAGCAGCCCCAGTCTCTGTGCCTCTATGTAAGCAGTGCCATGGGCAGATGAGGCTGAGCAACAGCTTTCCAGGCTGGATTTTCTGCCTGCGAGCTATCTGCAGACGTTCGCATTTTCGGACCAGGCCTGCCGGAGGCGCCCGGCACAAACAGCCAAAAGCTACGTTTGAAGTTTGAGGGGCCAAGACAAGCAAGCAGCCCCAGTCTCTCTGCCTCTGTGCGAGCAGTGCCATGGGCAGATGAGGCTGAGCAACAGCTTTCCAGGCTAGCTCTTTCTGGCTGCGAGCTATCTGCAGACGTTCGCATTTTTGGAGCGGGCCTGCAGGACGCCCCCTGTACAGACCCCCAAATCTACGTTTGAAGTTTGAGGTGGCATGTTAAGCAAGCAGCCCCAGTCTCTGTGCCTCTGTGCGAGCAGTGCCATGGGCAGAGGAGGCTGACAAACAGCTATCCAGGATAGCTCTTTCTGGCTGCGAGCTATCTGCAGACGTTCGCATTGTCGGAGTAGCGCTGCCGCAAGCACCCAGCACGGACCACCTAAGCTACGTTTGAAGTTTGAGGGGACAAGACAAGCAAGCAGCCCCAGTCTCTGTGCCTCTGTGCGAGCAGTGCCATGGGCAGATGAGGCTGAGCAAGAGCTTTCCAGGCTAGCTCTTTCTGCCTGCGAGCTATCTGCAGACGTTCGCATTTTTGGAGCAGGGCTGACGGAGGCGCCCGGCACAGAACACCTAAGCTACTTTTGAAGTTTCAGGGGACAAGACAAGCAAGCAGCCCCAGTCTCTGTGCCTCTGTGCGAGCAGTGCCATGGGCAGATGAGGCTGAGCAACAGCTTTCCAGGCTAGCTCTTTCTGGCTGCGAGCTATCTGCAGACGTTCGCATTTTCGGAGCGGGCCTGCAGGACGCCCCCTGTACAGACCCCCAAATATACGTTTGAAGTTTGAGGTGGCATGTTAAGCAAGCAGCCCCAGTCTCTGTGCCTCTGTGCGAGGAGTGCCATGGGCAGATGAGGCTGAGCAACAGCTTTCCAGGCTAGCTCTTTCTGCCTGCGAGCTATCTGCAGACGTTTATATTTTCGGAGCTGGGCTGCCGGAGGCGCCCGGCACAAACAGCCAAAACATACGTTTGAGGTTTGAGGGGGCAAGACAAGCAAGCAGCCCCAGTCTCTGTGCCTCTGTGCGAGCAGTGCCATGGGCAGATGAGGCTGAGCAACAGCTTTCCAGGCTAGCCCCTTCTGGCTGCCATCTATCTGCAGACGTTCGCATTTTCGGAGCAGCGCTGCCGCAAGCACCGAGCACGGACCACCTAAGCTACGTTTGAAGTTTGAGGGGACAAGACAAGCAAGCAGCCCCAGTCTCTGTGCCTCTGTGCGAGCAGTGCCATGGGCAGATGAGGCTGACCAACAGCTTTCCAGGCTAGCTCTTTCTGCCTGCGAGCTATCTGCAGACGTTCGCATTTTCGGACCAGGCCTGCCGGAGGCGCCCAGCACAAACAGCCAAAAGATACGTTTGAAGTTTGAGGGGCCAAGACAAGCAAGCAGCCCCAGTCTCTCTGCCTCTGTGCGAGCAGTGCCATGGGCAGATGAGGCTGAGCAACAGCTTTCCAGGCTAGCCCCTTCTGGCTGCCAGCTATCTGCAGACGTTCGCATTTTCAGAGCAGGGCTGCCGGATGCCCACTGCACGGACCCCCAAAGCTGCATTTGAAGTTTGAGGGGGCAAGACAAGCAAGCAGCCCCAGTCTCTGTGCCTCTGTGCGAGCAGTGCCATGGGCAGATGAGGCTGAGCAACAGCTTTCCAGGCTAGCTCTTTCTGCCTGCGAGCTATCTGCAGACGTTCGCATTTTTGGAGCAGGGCTGACGGAGGCGCCCGGCACAGAACACCTAAGCTACTTTTCAAGTTTGAGGTGACAAGACAAGCAAGCAGCCCCAGTCTCTGTGCCTCTGTGCGAGCAGTGCCATGGGCAGATGAGGCTGAGCAAGAGCTTTCCAGGCTAGCTCTTTCTGCCTGCGAGCTATCTGCAGACGTTAGCATTTTCGGAGCAGGCCTGCCGAAGGCCCCCTGCAGAGAACGCAGAACTACGTTTGACGTTTGAGGGGACAAGACAAGCAAGCAGCCCCAGTCTCTGTGCCTCTATGTGAGCAGTGCCATGGGCAGATGAGGCTGAGCAACAGCTTTCCAGGCTGGATTTTCTGCCTGCGAGCTATCTGCAGACGTTCTCATTTTCAGAGCTGGGCTGCCGGAAGCGCCCGGCAAGGACCACCTAAGCTACGTTTGAAGTTTGAGGGGGCAAGACAAGCAAGCAGCCCCAGTCTCTGTGCCTCTGTGCGAGCAGTGCCATGGGCAGATGAGGCTGAGCAACAGCTTTCCAGGCTAGCTCTTTCTGGCTGCGAGCTATCTGCAGACGTTCGCATTTTTGGAGCGGGCCTGCAGGACGCCCCCTGTACAGACCCCCAAATCTACGTTTGAAGTTTGAGGTGGCATGTTAAGCAAGCAGCCCCAGTCTCTGTGCCTCTGTGCGAGCAGTGCCATGGGCAGAGGAGGCTGACAAACAGCTTTCCAGGATAGCTCTTTCTGGCTGCGAGCTATCTGCAGACGTTCGCATTTTCGGAGCGGGCCTGCTGGAGGCCCCATGTAAGGACCCCACAATCTACGTTTGAAGTTTGAGGTGGCAAGACAAGCAAGCAGCCCCAGTCTCTGTGCCTCTGTGCTTGCAGTGCCATGGGCAGATGAGGCTGAGCAAGAGCTTCCCAGGCTAGCTCTTTCTGCCTGCGAGCTATCTGCAGACGTTCGCATTTTCGGAGCAGGCCTGCCGAAGGCCCCCTGCAGAGAACGCAAAACTACGTTTGACGTTTGAGGGGACAAGACAAGCAAGCAGCCCCAGTCTCTGTGCCTCTATGTAAGCAGTGCCATGGGCAGATGAGGCTGAGCAACAGCTTTCCAGGCTGGATTTTCTGCCTGCGAGCTATCTGCAGACGTTCGCATTTTCGGACCAGGCCTGCCGGAGGCGCCCGGCACAAACAGCCAAAAGCTACGTTTGAAGTTTGAGGGGCCAAGACAAGCAAGCAGCCCCAGTCTCTCTGCCTCTGTGCGAGCAGTGCCATGGGCAGATGAGGCTGAGCAACAGCTTTCCAGGCTAGCTCTTTCTGGCTGCGAGCTATCTGCAGACGTTCGCATTTTCGGAGCGGGCCTGCAGGACGCCCCCTGTACAGACCCCCAAATATACGTTTGAAGTTTGAGGTGGCATGTTAAGCAAGCAGCCCCAATCTCTGTGCCTCTGTGCGAGGAGTGCCATGGGCAGATGAGGCTGAGCAACAGCTTTCCAGGCTAGCTCTTTCTGGCTGCGAGCTATCTGCAGACGTTCGCATTGTCGGAGTAGCGCTGCCGCAAGCACCCAGCACGGACCACCTAAGCTACGTTTGAAGTTTGAGGGGCCAAGACAAGCAAGCAGCCCCAGTCTCTCTGCCTCTGTGCGAGCAGTGCCATGGGCAGATGAGGCTGAGCAACAGCTTTCCAGGCTAGCTCTTTCTGCCTGCGAGCTATCTGCAGACGTTCGCATTTTTGGAGCAGGGCTGACGGAGGCGCCCGGCACAGAACACCTAAGCTACTTTTGAAGTTTCAGGGGACAAGACAAGCAAGCAGCCCCAGTCTCTGTGCCTCTGTGCGAGCAGTGCCATGGGCAGATGAGGCTGAGCAACAGCTTTCCAGGCTAGCTCTTTCTGGCTGCGAGCTATCTGCAGACGTTCGCATTTTCGGAGCGGGCCTGCAGGACGCCCCCTGTACAGACCCCCAAATATACGTTTGAAGTTTGAGGTGGCATGTTAAGCAAGCAGCCCCAGTCTCTGTGCCTCTGTGCGAGGAGTGCCATGGGCAGATGAGGCTGAGCAACAGCTTTCCAGGCTAGCTCTTTCTGCCTGCGAGCTATCTGCAGACGTTTATATTTTCGGAGCTGGGCTGCCGGAGGCGCCCGGCACAAACAGCCAAAACATACGTTTGAGGTTTGAGGGGGCAAGACAAGCAAGCAGCCCCAGTCTCTGTGCCTCTGTGCGAGCAGTGCCATGGGCAGATGAGGCTGAGCAACAGCTTTCCAGGCTAGCCCCTTCTGCCTGCGATCTATCTGCAGACGTTCGCATTTTCAGAGCAGGGCTGCCGGATGCCCACTGCACAGACCCCCAAAGCTGCATTTGAAGTTTGAGGGGGCAAGACAAGCAAGCAGTCCCAGTCTCTGTGCCTCTGTGCGAGCAGTGCCATGGGCAGATGAGGCTGAGCAACAGCTTTCCAGGATAGCTCTTTCTGGCTGCGAGCTATCTGCAGACGTTCGCATTTTCGGAGCGGGTCTGCTGGAGGCCCCATGTAAGGACCCCACAATCTACGTTTGAAGTTTGAGGTGGCAAGACAAGCAAGCAGCCCCAGTCTCTGTGCCTCTGTGTGATCAGTGCCATGGGCAGATGAGGCTGAGCAACAGCTTTCCAGGCTAGCTCTTTCTGCCTGCGAGCTATCTGCAGACGTTTATATTTTCGGAGCAGAGCTGCCGGAGGCGCCCGGCACAGACCACCTAAGCTACGTTTGAAGTTTGAGGGGGCAAGACAAGCAAGCAGCCCCAGTCTCTGTGCCTCTGTGCAAGCAGTGCCATGGGCAGATGAGGCTGAGCAACAGCTTTCCAGGCTAGCTCTTTCTGCCTGCGAGCTATCTGCAGACGTTTATATTTTCGGAGCTGGGCTGCCGGAGGCGCCCGGCACAAACAGCCAAAAGATACGTTTGAGGTTTGAGGGGGCAAGACAAGCAAGCAGCCCCAGTCTCTGTGCCTCTGTGCGAGCAGTGCCATGGGCAGATGAGGCTGAGCAACAGCTTTCCAGGCTAGCTCTTTCTGCCTGCGAGCTATCTGCAGACGTTCGCATTTTTGGAGCAGGGCTGACGGAGGCGCCCGGCACAGAACACCTAAGCTACTTTTCAAGTTTGAGGTGACAAGACAAGCAAGCAGCCCCAGTCTCTGTGCCTCTGTGCGAGCAGTGCCATGGGCAGATGAGGCTGAGCAACAGCTTTCCAGGATAGCTCTTTCTGCCTGCGAGCTATCTGCAGACGTTAGCATTTTCGGAGCAGGCCTGCCGAAGGCCCCCTGCAGAGAACGCAAAACTACGTTTGACGTTTGAGGGGACAAGACAAGCAAGCAGCCCCAGTCTCTGTGCCTCTATGTGAGCAGTGCCATGGGCAGATGAGGCTGAGCAACAGCTTTCCAGGCTGGATTTTCTGCCTGCGAGCTATCTGCAGACGTTCGCATTTTCAGAGCTGGGCTGCCGGAAGCGCCCGGCAAGGACCACCTAAGCTACGTTTGAAGTTTGAGGGGGCAAGACAAGCAAGCAGCCCCAGTCTCTGTGCCTCTGTGCGAGCAGTGCCATGGGCAGATGAGGCTGAGCAACAGCTTTCCAGGCTAGCTCTTTCTGGCTGCGAGCTATATGCAGACGTTCGCATTTTTGGAGCGGGCCTGCAGGACGCCCCCTGTACAGACCCCCAAATCTACGTTTGAAGTTTGAGGTGGCATGTTAAGCAAGCAGCCCCAGTCTCTGTGCCTCTGTGCGAGCAGTGCCATGGGCAGAGGAGGCTGACAAACAGCTTTCCAGGATAGCTCTTTCTGCCTGCGAGCTATCTGCAGACATTCCCATTTTCGGACCAGACCTGCCGAAGGCCCCCTGCCCAGACACCCAAAGCTACGTTTGAAGTTTGAGGTGGCAAGACAAGCAAGCAGCCCCAGTCTCTGTGCCTCTGTGCAAGCAGTGCCATGGGCAGATGAGGCTGAGCAAGAGCTTCCCAGGCTAGCTCTTTCTGCCTGCGAGCTATCTGCAGACGTTCGCATTTTCGGAGCAGGCCTGCCGAAGGCCCCCTGCAGAGAACGCAAAACTACGTTTGACGTTTGAGGGGACAAGACAAGCAAGCAGCCCCAGTCTCTGTGCCTCTATGTGAGCAGTGCCATGGGCAGATGAGGCTGAGCAACAGCTTTCCAGGCTGGATTTTCTGCCTGCGAGCTATCTGCAGACGTTCGCATTTTCGGACCAGGCCTGCCGGAGGCGCCCGGCACAAACAGCCAAAAGCTACGTTTGAAGTTTGAGGGGCCAAGACAAGCAAGCAGCCCCAGTCTCTCTGCCTCTGTGCGAGCAGTGCCATGGGCAGATGAGGCTGAGCAACAGCTTTCCAGGCTAGCTCTTTCTGGCTGCGAGCTATCTGCAGACGTTCGCATTTTCGGAGCGGGCCTGCAGGACGCCCCCTGTACAGACCCCCAAATATACGTTTGAAGTTTGAGGTGGCATGTTAAGCAAGCAGCCCCAATCTCTGTGCCTCTGTGCGAGGAGTGCCATGGGCAGATGAGGCTGAGCAACAGCTTTCCAGGCTAGCTCTTTCTGGCTGCGAGCTATCTGCAGACGTTCGCATTGTCGGAGTAGCGCTGCCGCAAGCACCCAGCACGGACCACCTAAGCTACGTTTGAAGTTTGAGGGGACAAGACAAGCAAGCAGCCCCAGTCTCTGTGCCTCTGTGCGAGCAGTGCCATGGGCAGATGAGGCTGAGCAACAGCTTTCCAGGCTAGCTCTTTCTGCCTGCGAGCTATCTGCAGACGTTCGCATTTTTGGAGCAGGGCTGACGGAGGCGCCCGGCACAGAACACCTAAGCTACGTTTGAAGTTTCAGGGGACAAGACAAGCAAGCAGCCCCAGTCTCTGTGCCTCTGTGCGAGCAGTGCCATGGGCAGATGAGGCTGAGCAACAGCTTTCCAGGCTAGCTCTTTCTGGCTGCGAGCTATCTGCAGACGTTCGCATTTTCGGAGCGGGCCTGCAGGACGCCCCCTGTACAGACCCCCAAATATACGTTTGAAGTTTGAGGTGGCATGTTAAGCAAGCAGCCCCAGTCTCTGTGCCTCTGTGCGAGGAGTGCCATGGGCAGATGAGGCTGAGCAACAGCTTTCCAGGCTAGCTCTTTCTGCCTGCGAGCTATCTGCAGACGTTTATATTTTCGGAGCTGGGCTGCCGGAGGCGCCCGGCACAAACAGCCAAAACATACGTTTGAGGTTTGAGGGGGCAAGACAAGCAAGCAGCCCCAGTCTCTGTGCCTCTGTGCGAGCAGTGCCATGGGCAGATGAGGCTGAGCAACAGCTTTCCAGGCTAGCCCCTTCTGGCTGCCATCTATCTGCAGACGTTCGCATTTTCGGAGCAGCGCTGCCGCAAGCACCGAGCACGGACCACCTAAGCTACGTTTGAAGTTTGAGGGGACAAGACAAGCAAGCAGCCCCAGTCTCTGTGCCTCTGTGCGAGCAGTGCCATGGGCAGATGAGGCTGACCAACAGCTTTCCAGGCTAGCTCTTTCTGCCTGCGAGCTATCTGCAGACGTTCGCATTTTCGGACCAGGCCTGCCGGAGGCGCCCGGCACAAACAGCCAAAAGATACGTTTGAAGTTTGAGGTGGCAAGACAAGCAAGCAGCCCCAGTCTCTGTGCCTCTGTGCGAGCAGTGCCATGGGCAGATGAGGCTGAGCAACAGCTTTCCAGGCTAGCCCCTTCTGCCTGCGATCTATCTGCAGACGTTCGCATTTTCAGAGCAGGGCTGCCGGATGCCCACTGCACAGACCCCCAAAGCTGCATTTGAAGTTTGAGGGGGCAAGACAAGCAAGCAGTCCCAGTCTCTGTGCCTCTGTGCGAGCAGTGCCATGGGCAGATGAGGCTGAGCAACAGCTTTCCAGGATAGCTCTTTCTGGCTGCGAGCTATCTGCAGACGTTCGCATTTTCGGAGCGGGTCTGCTGGAGGCCCCATGTAAGGACCCCACAATCTACGTTTGAAGTTTGAGGTGGCAAGACAAGCAAGCAGCCCCAGTCTCTGTGCCTCTGTGTGATCAGTGCCATGGGCAGATGAGGCTGAGCAACAGCTTTCCAGGCTAGCTCTTTCTGCCTGCGAGCTATCTGCAGACGTTTATATTTTCGGAGCAGAGCTGCCGGAGGCGCCCGGCACAGACCACCTAAGCTACGTTTGAAGTTTGAGGGGGCAAGACAAGCAAGCAGCCCCAGTCTCTGTGCCTCTGTGCAAGCAGTGCCATGGGCAGATGAGGCTGAGCAACAGCTTTCCAGGCTAGCTCTTTCTGCCTGCGAGCTATCTGCAGACGTTTATATTTTCGGAGCTGGGCTGCCGGAGGCGCCCGGCACAAACAGCCAAAAGATACGTTTGAGGTTTGAGGGGGCAAGACAAGCAAGCAGCCCCAGTCTCTGTGCCTCTGTGCGAGCAGTGCCATGGGCAGATGAGGCTGAGCAACAGCTTTCCAGGCTAGCTCTTTCTGCCTGCGAGCTATCTGCAGACGTTCGCATTGTCGGAGTAGCGCTGCCGCAAGCACCCAGCACGGACCACCTAAGCTACGTTTGAAGTTTGAGGGGACAAGACAAGCAAGCAGCCCCAGTCTCTGTGCCTCTGTGCGAGCAGTGCCATGGGCAGATGAGGCTGAGCAACAGCTTTCCAGGCTAGCTCTTTCTGCCTGCGAGCTATCTGCAGACGTTCGCATTTTTGGAGCAGGGCTGACGGAGGCGCCCGGCACAGAACACCTAAGCTACTTTTCAAGTTTGAGGTGACAAGACAAGCAAGCAGCCCCAGTCTCTGTGCCTCTGTGCGAGCAGTGCCATGGGCAGATGAGGCTGAGCAACAGCTTTCCAGGCTAGCTCTTTCTGCCTGCGAGCTATCTGCAGACGTTCGCATTTTCGGAGCAGGCCTGCCGAAGGCCCCCTGCAGAGAACGCAAAACTACATTTGACGTTTGAGGGGACAAGACAAGCATGCAGCCCCAGTCTCTGTGCCTCTGTGCGAGCAGTGCCATGGGCAGATGAGGCTGAGCAACAGCTTTCCAGGCTGGATTTTCTGCCTGCGAGCTATCTGCAGACGTTCTCATTTTCAGAGCTGGGCTGCCGGAAGCGCCCGGCAAGGACCACCTAAGCTACGTTTGAAGTTTGAGGGGGCAAGACAAGCAAGCAGCCCCAGTCTCTGTGCCTCTGTGCGAGCAGTGCCATGGGCAGATGAGGCTGAGCAACAGCTTTCCAGGCTAGCTCTTTCTGGCTGCGAGCTATCTGCAGACGTTCGCATTTTTGGAGCGGGCCTGCAGGACGCCCCCTGTACAGACCCCCAAATCTACGTTTGAAGTTTGAGGTGGCATGTTAAGCAAGCAGCCCCAGTCTCTGTGCCTCTGTGCGAGCAGTGCCATGGGCAGAGGAGGCTGACAAACAGCTTTCCAGGATAGCTCTTTCTGCCTGCGAGCTATCTGCAGACATTCCCATTTTCGGACCAGACCTGCCGAAGGCCCCCTGCCCAGACACCCAAAGCTACGTTTGAAGTTTGAGGGGGCAAGACAAGCAAGCAGCCCCAGTCTCTGTGCCTCTGTGCGAGCAGTGCCATGGGCAGATGAGGCTGAGCAACAGCTTTCCAGGCTAGCTCTTTCTGCGTGCGAGCTATCTGCAGACGTTCGCATTGTCGGAGTAGCGCTGCCGCAAGCACCCAGCACGGACCACCTAAGCTACGTTTGAAGTTTGAGGGGACAAGACAAGCAAGCAGCTCCAGTCTCTGTGCCTCTATATGAGCAGTGCCATGGGCAAATGAGGCTGAGCAACAGCTTTCCAGGCTGGATTTTCTGCCTGCGAACTATCTGCAGACGTTTGCATTTTCAGAGCAGGGCTGCCGGAGACGCCTGGCACGGACCACCTAAGATACGTTAGAAGTTTAGAGGGGGCAAGACAAGCAAGCAGCCCCAGTCTCTGTGCCTCTGTGCGAGCAGTGCCATGGGCAGATGAGGCTGACCAACAGCTTTCCAGGCTAGCTCTTTCTGGCTGCGAGCTATCTGCAGACATTCCCATTTTCGGACCAGGCCTGCCGAAGTCCTCCTGCCCAGACACCCAAAGTTACGTTTGAAATTTGAGGGGACAAGACAAGCAAACAGCACCAGTCTCTGTGCCTCTGTGCGAGCAGTGCCATGGACAAATGACGCTGAGCAACAGCTTTCCAGGCTAGCTCTATCTGCCTGCAAGCTATCTGCAGACGTTCGCATTTTCAGAGCAGGGCTGCCGAATGCCCACTGCACGGACCCCCAAAGCTGCATTTGAAGTTTGAGGTGGCAAGACAAGCAAGTAGCCCCAGTCTCTGTGCCTCTGTGCGAGCAGTGCCATGGGCAGAGGAGGCTGACCAACAGCTTTCCAGGATAGCTCTTTCTGCCTGCGAGCTATCTTCAGACGTTTATATTTTCGGAGCTGGGCTGCCGGAGGCGCCCGGCACAAACAGCCAAAAGGTACTTTTGAAGTTTGAGGGGGAAGACAAGCAAGCAGCCCCAGTCTCTGTGCCTCTGTGCGAGCAGTGCCATGGGCAGATGAGGCTGAGCAACAGCTTTCCAGGCTAGCTCTTTCTGCCTGCGAGCTATCTGCAGACGTTCGCATTTTCAGAGCAGGGCTGCCGGAGACGCCCGGCACGGACCACCTAAGATACGTTAGAAGTTTAGAGGGGGCAAGACAAGCAAGCAGCCCCAGTCTCTGTGCCTCTGTGCGAGCAGTGCCATGGGCAGATGAGGCTGACCAACAGCTTTCCAGGCTAGCTCTTTCTGGCTGCGAGCTATCTGCAGACATTCTCATTTTCGGACCAGGCCTGCAAAAGGCCCCCTGCAGAGAACGCAAAACTACGTTTGACATTTGAGGGGACAAGACAAGCAAGCAGCCCCAGTCTCTGTGCCTCTATGTGAGCAGTGCCATGTGCAGATGAGGCTGAGCAACAGCTTTCCAGGCTAGCTCTTTCTGGCTGCGAGCTATCTGCAGACGTTTGCATTTTCGGAGCGGGCCTGCAGGACGCCCCCTGTACAGACCCCCAAATATACGTTTGAAGTTTGAGGTGGCATGTTAAGCAAGCAGCCCCAGTCTCTGTGCCTCTGTGCGAGGAGTGCCATGGGCAGATGAGGCTGAGCAACAGCTTTCCAGGCTAGCTCTTTCTGCCTGCGAGCTATCTGCAGACGTTCGCATTTTCGGACCACGCCTGCCGGAGGCGCCCGACACAAACAGCCAACAGCTACGTTTGAAGTTTGAGGGGCCAAGACAAGCAAGCAGCCCCAGTCTCTGTGCCTCTGTGCGAGCAGTGCCATGGGCAGATGAGGCTGAGCAACAGCTTTCCAGGCTAGCTCTTTCTGCCTGCGAGCTATCTGCAGACGTTCGCATTTTCGGAGCGGGCCTGCAGGACGCCCCCTGTACAGACCCCCAAATATACGTTTGAAGTTTGAGGTGGCATGTTAAGCAAGCAGCCCCAATCTCTGTGCCTCTGTGCGAGGAGTGCCATGGGCAGATGAGGCTGAGCAACAGCTTTCCAGGCTAGCTCTTTCTGCCTGCGAGCTATCTGCAGACGTTCGCATTTTTGGAGCAGGGCTGACGGAGGCGCCCGGCACAGAACACCTAAGCTACTTTTCAAGTTTGAGGTGACAAGACAAGCAAGCAGCCCCAGTCTCTGTGCCTCTGTGCGAGGAGTGCCATGGGCAGATGAGGCTGAGCAACAGCTTTCCAGGATAGCTCTTTCTGCCTGCGAGCTATCTGCAGACGTTTATATTTTCGGAGCTGGGCTGCCGGAGGCGCCCGGCACAAACAGCCAAAACATACGTTTGAGGTTTGAGGGGGCAAGACAAGCAAGCAGCCCCAGTCTCTGTGCCTCTGTGCGAGCAGTGCCATGGGCAGATGAGGCTGAGCAACAGCTTTCCAGGCTAGCCCCTTCTGGCTGCCATCTATCTGCAGACGTTCGCATTTTCAGAGCAGGGCTGCCGGATGCCCACTGCACGGACCCCCAAAGCTGCATTTGAAGTTTGAGCGGGCAAGACAAGCAAGCAGTCCCAGTCTCTGTGCCTCTGTGCGAGCAGTGCCATGGGCAGATGAGGCTGAGCAACAGCTTTCCAGGATAGCTCTTTCTGGCTGCCAGCTATCTGCAGACGTTCGCATTTTCGGAGCGGGTCTGCTGGGGGCCCCATGTAAGGACCCCACAATCTACGTTTGAAGTTTGAGGTGGCAAGACAAGCAAGCAGCCCCAGTCTCTGTGCCTCTGTGCAAGCAGTGCCATGGGCAGATGAGGCTGAGCAACAGCTTTCCAGGCTAGCTCTTTCTGCCTGCGCGCTATCTGCAGACGTTTATATTTTCGGAGCTGGGCTGCCGGAGGCGCCCGGCACAAACAGCCAAAAGATACGTTTGAGGTTTGAGGGGACAAGACAAGCAAGCAGCCCCAGTCTCTGTGCCTCTGTGCGAGCAGTGCCATGGGCAGATGAGGCTGAGCAACAGCTTTCCAGGCTAGCTCTTTCTGCCTGCGAGCTATCTGCAGACGTTCGCATTTTTGGAGCAGGGCTGACGGAGGCGCCCGGCACAGAACACCTAAGCTACTTTTCAAGTTTGAGGTGACAAGACAAGCAAGCAGCCCCAGTCTCTGTGCCTCTGTGCGAGCAGTGCCATGGGCAGATGAGGCTGAGCAAGAGCTTTCCAGGCTAGCTCTTTCTGCCTGCGAGCTATCTGCAGACGTTCGCATTTTCGGAGCAGGCCTGCCGAAGGCCCCCTGCAGAGAACGCAAAACTACGTTTGAAGTTTGAGGGGACAAGACAAGCAAGCAGCCCCAGTCTCTGTGCCTCTATGTAAGCAGTGCCATGGGCAGGTGAGGCTGAGCAACAGCTTTCCAGGCTGGATTTTCTGCCTGCGAGCTATCTGCAGGCGTTCTCATTTTCAGAGCTGGGCTGCCGGAAGCGCCCGGCAAGGACCACCTAAGCTACGTTTGAAGGTTGAGGGGGCAAGACAAGCAAGCAGCCCCAGTCTCTGTGCCTCTGTGCGAGCAGTGCCATGGGCAGATGAGGCTGAGCAACAGCTTTCCAGGCTAGCTCTTTCTGGCTGCGAGCTATCTGCAGATGTTCGCATTTTTGGAGCGGGCCTGCAGGACGCCCCCTGTACAGACCCCCAAATCTACGTTTGAAGTTTGAGGTGGCATGTTAAGCAAGCAGCCCCAGTCTCTGTGCCTCTGTGCGAGCAGTGCCATGGGCAGAGGAGGCTGACCAACAGCTTTCCAGGATAGCTCTTTCTGCCTGCGAGCTATCTGCAGACGTTTATATTTTCGAAGCTGGGCTGCCGGAGGCGCCCGGCACAAACAGCCAAAAGGTACTTTTGAAGTTTGAGGGGGCAAGACAAGCAAGCAGCCCCAGTCTCTGTGCCTCTGTGCGAGCAGTTCCATGGGCAGATGAGGCTGACCAACAGCTTTCCAGGCTAGCTCTTTCTGCCTGCTAGCTATCTGCAGACGTTTATATTTTCGGAGCTGGGCTGCCGGAGGCGCCCGGCACAAAAGCCAAAAGGTACTTTTGAAGTTTGAGGTGACAAGACAAGCAAGCAGCCCCAGTCTCTGTGCCTCTGTGCGAGCAGTGCCATGGGCAGATGAGGCTGAGCAACAGCTTTCCAGGCTAGCTCTTTCTGCCTGCGAGCTATCTGCAGACGTTCGCATTTTCAGAGCAGGGCTGCCGGAGACGCCCGGCACGGACCACCTAAGATACGTTTGAAGTTTGAGGGGGCAAGACAAGCAAGCAGCCCCAGTCTCTGTGCCTCTGTGCGAGCAGTGCCATGGGCAGATGAGGCTGACCAACAGCTTTCCAGGCTAGCTCTTTCTGGCTGCGAGCTATCTGCAGACATTCCCATTTTCGGACCAGGCCTGCAAAAGGCCCCCTGCAGAGAACGCAAAACTACGTTTGACGTTTGAGGGGACAAGACAAGCAAGCAGCCCCAGTCTCTGTGCCTCTATGTGAGCAGTGCCATGTGCAGATGAGGCTGAGCAACAGCTTTCCAGGCTAGCTCTTTCTGGCTGCGAGCTATCTGCAGACGTTCGCATTTTTGGAGCGGGCCTGCAGGACGCCCCCTGTACAGACCCCCAAATATACGTTTGAAGTTTGAGGTGGCATGTTAAGCAAGCAGCCCCAGTCTCTGTGCCTCTGTGCGAGGAGTGCCATGGGCAGATGAGGCTGAGCAACAGCTTTCCAGGCTAGCTCTTTCTGCCTGCGAGCTATCTGCAGACGTTCGCATTTTCGGACCACGCCTGCCGGAGGCGCCCGGCACAAACAGCCAAAAGCTACGTTTGAAGTTTGAGGGGCCAAGACAAGCAAGCAGCCCCAGTCTCTCTGCCTCTGTGCGAGCAGTGCCATGGGCAGATGAGGCTGAGCAACAGCTTTCCAGGCTAGCTCTTTCTGCCTGCGAGCTATCTGCAGACGTTCGCATTTTCGGAGCGGGCCTGCAGGACGCCCCCTGTACAGACCCCCAAATATACGTTTGAAGTTTGAGGTGGCATGTTAAGCAAGCAGCCCCAATCTCTGTGCCTCTGTGCGAGGAGTGCCATGGGCAGATGAGGCTGAGCAACAGCTTTCCAGGCTAGCTCTTTCTGCCTGCGAGCTATCTGCAGACGTTCGCATTGTCGGAGTAGCGCTGCCGCAAGCACCCAGCACGGACCACCTAAGCTACGTTTGAAGTTTGAGGGGGCAAGACAAGCAAGCAGCCCCAGTCTCTGTGCCTCTGTGCGAGTAGTGCCATGGGCAGATGAGGCTGAGCAACAGCTTTCCAGGCTAGCTCTTTCTGCCTGCGAGCTATCTGCAGACGTTCGCATTTTTGGAGCAGGGCTGACGGAGGCGCCCGGCACAGAACACCTAAGCTACTTTTCAAGTTTGAGGTGACAAGACAAGCAAGCAGCCCCAGTCTCTGTGCCTCTGTGCGAGGAGTGCCATGGGCAGATGAGGCTGAGCAACAGCTTTCCAGGCTAGCTCTTTCTGCCTGCGAGCTATCTGCAGACGTTTATATTTTCGGAGCTGGGCTGCCGGAGGCGCCCGGCACAAACAGCCAAAACATACGTTTGAGGTTTGAGGGGGCAAGACAAGCAAGCAGCCCCAGTCTCTGTGCCTCTGTGCGAGCAGTGCCATGGGCAGATGAGGCTGACCAACAGCTTTCCAGGCTAGCTCTTTCTGGCTGCGAGCTATCTGCAGACATTCCCATTTTCGGACCAGGCCTGCAAAAGGCCCCCTGCAGAGAACGCAAAACTACGTTTGACGTTTGAGGGTACAAGACAAGCAAGCAGCCCCAGTCTCTGTGCCTCTATGTGAGCAGTGCCATGTGCAGATGAGGCTGAGCAACAGCTTTCCAGGCTAGCTCTTTCTGGCTGCGAGCTATCTGCAGACGTTCGCATTTTTGGAGCGGGCCTGCAGGACGCCCCCTGTACAGACCCCCAAATATACGTTTGAAGTTTGAGGTGGCATGTTAAGCAAGCAGCCCCAGTCTCTGTGCCTCTGTGCGAGGAGTGCCATGGGCAGATGAGGCTGAGCAACAGCTTTCCAGGCTAGCTCTTTCTGGCTGCGAGCTATCTGCAGACGTTCGCATTTTCGGACCACGCCTGCCGGAGGCGCCCGGCACAAACAGCCAAAAGCTACGTTTGAAGTTTGAGGGGCCAAGACAAGCAAGCAGCCCCAGTCTCTCTGCCTCTGTGCGAGCAGTGCCATGGGCAGATGAGGCTGAGCAACAGCTTTCCAGGCTAGCTCTTTCTGCCTGCGAGCTATCTGCAGACGTTCGCATTTTCGGAGCGGGCCTGCAGGACGCCCCCTGTACAGACCCCCAAATATACGTTTGAAGTTTGAGGTGGCATGTTAAGCAAGCAGCCCCAATCTCTGTGCCTCTGTGCGAGGAGTGCCATGGGCAGATGAGGCTGAGCAACAGCTTTCCAGGCTAGCTCTTTCTGGCTGCGAGCTATCTGCAGACGTTCGCATTGTCGGAGTAGCGCTGCCGCAAGCACCCAGCACGGACCACCTAAGCTACGTTTGAAGTTTGAGGGGGCAAGACAAGCAAGCAGCCCCAGTCTCTGTGCCTCTGTGCGAGTAGTGCCATGGGCAGATGAGGCTGAGCAACAGCTTTCCAGGCTAGCTCTTTCTGCCTGCGAGCTATCTGCAGACGTTCGCATTTTTGGAGCAGGGCTGACGGAGGCGCCCGGCACAGAACACCTAAGCTACTTTTCAAGTTTGAGGTGACAAGACAAGCAAGCAGCCCCACTCTCTGTGCCTCTGTGCGAGGAGTGCCATGGGCAGATGAGGCTGAGCAACAGCTTTCCAGGCTAGCTCTTTCTGCCTGCGAGCTATCTGCAGACGTTTATATTTTCGGAGCTGGGCTGCCGGAGGCGCCCGGCACAAACAGCCAAAACATACGTTTGAGGTTTGAGGGGGCAAGACAAGCAAGCAGCCCCAGTCTCTGTGCCTCTGTGCGAGCAGTGCCATGGGCAGATGAGGCTGAGCAACAGCTTTCCAGGCTAGCCCCTTCTGGCTGCCATCTATCTGCAGACGTTCGCATTTTCAGAGCAGGGCTGCCGGATGCCCACTGCACGGACCCCCAAAGCTGCATTTGAAGTTTGAGCGGGCAAGACAAGCAAGCAGTCCCAGTCTCTGTGCCTCTGTGCGAGCAGTGCCATGGGCAGATGAGGCTGAGCAACAGCTTTCCAGGATAGCTCTTTCTGGCTGCGAGCTATCTGCAGACGTTCGCATTTTCGGAGCGGGTGTGCTGGAGGCCCCATGTAAGGACCCCACAATCTACGTTTGAAGTTTGAGGTGGCAAGACAAGCAAGCAGCCCCAGTCTCTGTGCCTCTGTGCAAGCAGTGCCATGGGCAGATGAGGCTGAGCAACAGCTTTCCAGGCTAGCTCTTTCTGCCTGCGAGCTATCTGCAGACGTTTATATTTTCGGAGCTGGGCTGCCGGAGGCGCCCGGCACAAACAGCCAAAAGATACGTTTGAGGTTTGAGGGGACAAGACAAGCAAGCAGCCCCAGTCTCTGTGCCTCTGTGCGAGCAGTGCCATCGGCAGATGAGGCTGAGCAACAGCTTTCCAGGCTAGCTCTTTCTGCCTGCGAGCTATCTGCAGACGTTCGCATTTTTGGAGCAGGGCTGACGGAGGCGCCCGGCACAGAACACCTAAGCTACTTTTCAAGTTTGAGGTGACAAGACAAGCAAGCAGCCCCAGTCTCTGTGCCTCTGTGCGAGCAGTGCCATGGGCAGATGAGGCTGAGCAAGAGCTTTCCAGGCTAGCTCTTTCTGCCTGCGAGCTATCTGCAGACGTTCGCATTTTCGGAGCAGGCCTGCCGAAGGCCCCCTGCAGAGAACGCAAAACTACGTTTGAAGTTTGAGGGGACAAGACAAGCAAGCAGCCCCAGTCTCTGTGCCTCTATGTAAGCAGTGCCATGGGCAGGTGAGGCTGAGCAACAGCTTTCCAGGCTGGATTTTCTGCCTGCGAGCTATCTGCAGGCGTTCTCATTTTCAGAGCTGGGCTGCCGGAAGCGCCCGGCAAGGACCACCTAAGCTACGTTTGAAGGTTGAGGGGGCAAGACAAGCAAGCAGCCCCAGTCTCTGTGCCTCTGTGCGAGCAGTGCCATGGGCAGATGAGGCTGAGCAACAGCTTTCCAGGCTAGCTCTTTCTGGCTGCGAGCTATCTGCAGACGTTCGCATTTTTGGAGCGGGCCTGCAGGACGCCCCCTGTACAGACCCCCAAATCTACGTTTGAAGTTTGAGGTGGCATGTTAAGCAAGCAGCCCCAGTCTCTGTGCCTCTGTGCGAGCAGTGCCATGGGCAGAGGAGGCTGACCAACAGCTTTCCAGGATAGCTCTTTCTGCCTGCGAGCTATCTGCAGACGTTTATATTTTCGAAGCTGGGCTGCCGGAGGCGCCCGGCACAAACAGCCAAAAGGTACTTTTGAAGTTTGAGGGGGCAAGACAAGCAAGCAGCCCCAGTCTCTGTGCCTCTGTGCGAGCAGTTCCATGGGCAGATGAGGCTGACCAACAGCTTTCCAGGCTAGCTCTTTCTGCCTGCTAGCTATCTGCAGACGTTTATATTTTCGGAGCTGGGCTGCCGGAGGCGCCCGGCACAAAAGCCAAAAGGTACTTTTGAAGTTTGAGGTGACAAGACAAGCAAGCAGCCCCAGTCTCTGTGCCTCTGTGCGAGCAGTGCCATGGGCAGATGAGGCTGAGCAACAGCTTTCCAGGCTAGCTCTTTCTGCCTGCGAGCTATCTGCAGACGTTCGCATTTTCAGAGCAGGGCTGCCGGAGACGCCCGGCACGGACCACCTAAGATACGTTAGAAGTTTAGAGGGGGCAAGACAAGCAAGCAGCCCCAGTCTCTGTGCCTCTGTGCGAGCAGTGCCATGGGCAGATGAGGCTGACCAACAGCTTTCCAGGCTAGCTCTTTCTGGCTGCGAGCTATCTGCAGACATTCCCATTTTCGGACCAGGCCTGCAAAAGGCCCCCTGCAGAGAACGCAAAACTACGTTTGACGTTTGAGGGGACAAGACAAGCAAGCAGCCCCAGTCTCTGTGCCTCTATGTGAGCAGTGCCATGTGCAGATGAGGCTGAGCAACAGCTTTCCAGGCTAGCTCTTTCTGGCTGCGAGCTATCTGCAGACGTTCGCATTTTTGGAGCGGGCCTGCAGGACGCCCCCTGTACAGACCCCCAAATATACGTTTGAAGTTTGAGGTGGCATGTTAAGCAAGCAGCCCCAGTCTCTGTGCCTCTGTGCGAGGAGTGCCATGGGCAGATGAGGCTGAGCAACAGCTTTCCAGGCTAGCTCTTTCTGTCTGCGAGCTATCTGCAGACGTTCGCATTTTCGGACCACGCCTGCCGGAGGCGCCCGGCACAAACAGCCAAAAGCTACGTTTGAAGTTTGAGGGGCCAAGACAAGCAAGCAGCCCCAGTCTCTCTGCCTCTGTGCGAGCAGTGCCATGGGCAGATGAGGCTGAGCAACAGCTTTCCAGGCTAGCTCTTTCTGCCTGCGAGCTATCTGCAGACGTTCGCATTTTCGGAGCGGGCCTGCAGGACGCCACCTGTACAGACCCCCAAATATACGTTTGAAGTTTGAGGTGGCATGTTAAGCAAGCAGCCCCAATCTCTGTGCCTCTGTGCGAGGAGTGCCATGGGCAGATGAGGCTGAGCAACAGCTTTCCAGGCTAGCTCTTTCTGGCTGCGAGCTATCTGCAGACGTTCGCATTGTCGGAGTAGCGCTGCCGCAAGCACCCAGCACGGACCACCTAAGCTACGTTTGAAGTTTGAGGGGGCAAGACAAGCAAGCAGCCCCAGTCTCTGTGCCTCTGTGCGAGTAGTGCCATGGGCAGATGAGGCTGAGCAACAGCTTTCCAGGCTAGCTCTTTCTGCCTGCGAGCTATCTGCAGACGTTCGCATTTTTGGAGCAGGGCTGACGGAGGCGCCCGGCACAGAACACCTAAGCTACTTTTCAAGTTTGAGGTGACAAGACAAGCAAGCAGCCCCAGTCTCTGTGCCTCTGTGCGAGGAGTGCCATGGGCAGATGAGGCTGAGCAACAGCTTTCCAGGCTAGCTCTTTCTGCCTGCGAGCTATCTGCAGACGTTTATATTTTCGGAGCTGGGCTGCCGGAGGCGCCCGGCACAAACAGCCAAAACATACGTTTGAGGTTTGAGGGGGCAAGACAAGCAAGCAGCCCCAGTCTCTGTGCCTCTGTGCGAGCAGTGCCATGGGCAGATGAGGCTGACCAACAGCTTTCCAGGCTAGCTCTTTCTGGCTGCGAGCTATCTGCAGACATTCCCATTTTCGGACCAGGCCTGCAAAAGGCCCCCTGCAGAGAACGCAAAACTACGTTTGACGTTTGAGGGTACAAGACAAGCAAGCAGCCCCAGTCTCTGTGCCTCTATGTGAGCAGTGCCATGTGCAGATGAGGCTGAGCAACAGCTTTCCAGGCTAGCTCTTTCTGGCTGCGAGCTATCTGCAGACGTTCGCATTTTTTGAGCGGGCCTGCAGGACGCCCCCTGTACAGACCCCCAAATATACGTTTGAAGTTTGAGGTGGCATGTTAAGCAAGCAGCCCCAGTCTCTGTGCCTCTGTGCGAGGAGTGCCATGGGCAGATGAGGCTGAGCAACAGCTTTCCAGGCTAGCTCTTTCTGGCTGCGAGCTATCTGCAGACGTTCGCATTTTCGGACCACGCCTGCCGGAGGCGCCCGGCACAAACAGCCAAAAGCTACGTTTGAAGTTTGAGGGGCCAAGACAAGCAAGCAGCCCCAGTCTCTCTGCCTCTGTGCGAGCAGTGCCATGGGCAGATGAGGCTGAGCAACAGCTTTCCAGGCTAGCTCTTTCTGCCTGCGAGCTATCTGCAGACGTTCGCATTTTCGGAGCGGGCCTGCAGGACGCCCCCTGTACAGACCCCCAAATATACGTTTGAAGTTTGAGGTGGCATGTTAAGCAAGCAGCCCCAATCTCTGTGCCTCTGTGCGAGGAGTGCCATGGGCAGATGAGGCTGAGCAACAGCTTTCCAGGCTAGCTCTTTCTGGCTGCGAGCTATCTGCAGACGTTCGCATTGTCGGAGTAGCGCTGCCGCAAGCACCCAGCACGGACCACCTAAGCTACGTTTGAAGTTTGAGGGGGCAAGACAAGCAAGCAGCCCCAGTCTCTGTGCCTCTGTGCGAGTAGTGCCATGGGCAGATGAGGCTGAGCAACAGCTTTCCAGGCTAGCTCTTTCTGCCTGCGAGCTATCTGCAGACGTTCGCATTTTTGGAGCAGGGCTGACGGAGGCGCCCGGCACAGAACACCTAAGCTACTTTTCAAGTTTGAGGTGGCAAGACAAGCAAGCAGCCCCAGTCTCTGTGCCTCTGTGCGAGGAGTGCCATGGGCAGATGAGGCTGAGCAACAGCTTTCCAGGCTAGCTCTTTCTGCCTGCGAGCTATCTGCAGACGTTTATATTTTCGGAGCTGGGCTGCCGGAGGCGCCCGGCACAAACAGCCAAAACATACGTTTGAGGTTTGAGGGGGCAAGACAAGCAAGCAGCCCCAGTCTCTGTGCCTCTGTGCGAGCAGTGCCATGGGCAGATGAGGCTGAGCAACAGCTTTCCAGGCTAGCCCCTTCTGGCTGCCATCTATCTGCAGACGTTCGCATTTTCGGAGCAGGCCTGCCGAAGGCCCCCTGCAGAGAACGCAAAACTACGTTTGAAGTTTGAGGGGACAAGACAAGCAAGCAGCCCCAGTCTCTGTGCCTCTATGTAAGCAGTGCCATGGGCAGGTGAGGCTGAGCAACAGCTTTCCAGGCTGGATTTTCTGCCTGCGAGCTATCTGCAGACGTTCTCATTTTCAGAGCTGGGCTGCCGGAATCGCCCGGCAAGGACCCCACAATCTACGTTTGAAGTTTGAGGGGGCAAGACAAGCAAGCAGCCCCAGTCTCTGTGCTTCTGTGCGAGCAGTGCCATGGGCAGATGAGGCTGAGCAACAGCTTTCCAGGCTAGCTCTTTCTGGCTGCGAGCTATCTGCAGACGTTCGCATTTTTGGAGCGGGCCTGCAGGACGCCCCCTGTACAGACCCCCAAATCTACGTTTGAAGTTTGAGGTGGCATGTTAAGCAAGCAGCCCCAGTCTCTGTGCCTCTGTGCGAGCAGTGCCATGGGCAGAGGAGGCTGACCAACAGCTTTCCAGGATAGCTCTTTCTGCCTGCGAGCTATCTGCAGACGTTTATATTTTCGGAGCTGGGCTGCCGGAGGCGCCCGGCACAAACAGCCAAAAGGTACTTTTGAAGTTTGAGGGGGCAAGACAAGCAAGCAGCCCCAGTCTCTGTGCCTCTGTGCGAGCAGTGCCATGGGCAGATGAGGCTGAGCAACAGCTTTCCAGGCTAGCTCTTTCTGCCTGCGAGCTATCTGCAGACGTTCGCATTTTCAGAGCAGGGCTGCCGGAGACGCCCGGCACGGACCACCTAAGATACGTTAGAAGTTTAGAGGGGGCAAGACAAGCAAGCAGCCCCAGTCTCTGTGCCTCTGTGCGAGCAGTGCCATGGGCAGATGAGGCTGACCAACAGCTTTCCAGGCTAGCTCTTTCTGGCTGCGAGCTATCTGCAGACATTCCCATTTTTGGACCAGGCCTGCAAAAGGCCCCCTGCAGAGAACGCAAAACTACGTTTGACGTTTGAGGGGACAAGACAAGCAAGCAGCCCCAGTCTCTGTGCCTCTATGTGAGCAGTGCCATGTGCAGATGAGGCTGAGCAACAGCTTTCCAGGCTAGCTCTTTCTGGCTGCGAGCTATCTGCAGACGTTCGCATTTTCGGAGCGGGCCTGCAGGACGCCCCCTGTACAGACCCCCAAATATACGTTTGAAGTTTGAGGTGGCATGTTAAGCAAGCAGCCCCAGTCTCTGTGCCTCTGTGCGAGGAGTGCCATGGGCAGATGAGGCTGAGCAACAGCTTTCCAGGCTAGCTCTTTCTGCCTGCGAGCTATCTGCAGACGTTCGCATTTTCGGACCACGCCTGCCGGAGGCGCCCGGCACAAACAGCCAAAAGCTACGTTTGAAGTTTGAGGGGCCAAGACAAGCAAGCAGCCCCAGTCTCTCTGCCTCTGTGCGAGCAGTGCCATGGGCAGATGAGGCTGAGCAACAGCTTTCCAGGCTAGCTCTTTCTGCCTGCGAGCTATCTGCAGACGTTCGCATTTTCGCAGCGGGCCTGCAGGACGCCCCCTGTACAGACCCCCAAATATACGTTTGAAGTTTGAGGTGGCATGTTAAGCAAGCAGCCCCAATCTCTGTGCCTCTGTGCCAGGAGTGCCATGGGCAGATGAGGCTGAGCAACAGCTTTCCAGGCTAGCTCTTTCTGGCTGCGAGCTATCTGCAGACGTTCGCATTGTCGGAGTAGCGCTGCCGCAAGCACCCAGCACGGACCACCTAAGCTACGTTTGAAGTTTGAGGGGGCAAGACAAGCAAGCAGCCCCAGTCTCTGTGCCTCTGTGCGAGTAGTGCCATGGGCAGATGAGGCTGAGCAACAGCTTTCCAGGCTAGCTCTTTCTGCCTGCGAGCTATCTGCAGACGTTCGCATTTTTGGAGCAGGGCTGACGGAGGCGCCCGGCACAGAACACCTAAGCTACTTTTCAAGTTTGAGGTGACAAGACAAGCAAGCAGCCCCAGTCTCTGTGCCTCTGTGCGAGCAGTGCCATGGGCAGATGAGGCTGAGCAACAGCTTTCCAGGCTAGCCCCTTCTGGCTGCCATCTATCTGCAGACGTTCGCATTTTCAGAGCAGGGCTGCCGGATGCCCACTGCACGGACCCCCAAAGCTGCATTTGAAGTTTGAGGGGGAAGACAAGCAAGCAGTCCCAGTCTCTGTGCCTCTGTGCGAGCAGTGCCATGGGCAGATGAGGCTGAGCAACAGCTTTCCAGGATAGCTCTTTCTGGCTGCGAGCTATCTGCAGACGTTCGCATTTTCGGAGCGGGTCTGCTGGAGGCCCCATGTAAGGACCCCACAATCTACGTTTGAAGTTTGAGGTGGCAAGACAAGCAAGCAGCCCCAGTCTCTGTGCCTCTGTGTGATCAGTGCCATGGGCAGATGAGGCTGAGCAACAGCTTTCCAGGCTAGCTCTTTCTGCCTGCGAGCTATCTGCAGACGTTTATATTTTCGGAGCAGAGCTGCCGGAGGCGCCCGGCACAGACCACCTAAGCTACGTTTGAAGTTTGAGAGGGCAAGACAAGCAAGCAGCCCCAGTCTCTGTGCCTCTGTGCGAGCAGTGCCATGGGCAGATGAGGCTGAGCAACAGCTTTCCAGGCTAGCTCTTTCTGGCTGCGAGCTATCTGCAGACGTTCGCATTTTTGGAGCGGGCCTGCAGGACGCCCCCTGTACAGACCCCCAAATCTACGTTTGAAGTTTGAGGTGGCATGTTAAGCAAGCAGCCCCAGTCTCTGTGCCTCTGTGCGAGCAGTGCCATGGGCAGAGGAGGCTGACCAACAGCTTTCCAGGATAGCTCTTTCTGCCTGCGAGCTATCTGCAGACGTTTATATTTTCGGAGCTGGGCTGCCGGAGGCGCCCGGCACAAACAGCCAAAAGGTACTTTTGAAGTTTGAGGGGGCAAGACAAGCAAGCAGCCCCAGTCTCTGTGCCTCTGTGCGAGCAGTGCCATGGGCAGATGAGGCTGAGCAACAGCTTTCCAGGCTAGCTCTTTCTGCCTGCGAGCTATCTGCAGACGTTCGCATTTTCAGAGCAGGGCTGCCGGAGACGCCCGGCACGGACCACCTAAGATACGTTAGAAGTTTAGAGGGGGCAAGACAAGCAAGCAGCCCCAGTCTCTGTGCCTCTGTGCGAGCAGTGCCATGGGCAGATGAGGCTGAGCAACAGCTTTCCAGGCTAGCTCTTTCTGCCTGCGAGCTATCTGCAGACATTCCCATTTTCGGACCAGGCCTGCAAAAGGCCCCCTGCAGAGAACGCAAAACTACGTTTGACGTTTGAGGGGACAAGACAAGCAAGCAGCCCCAGTCTCTGTGCCTCTATGTGAGCAGTGCCATGTGCAGATGAGGCTGAGCAACAGCTTTCCAGGCTAGCTCTTTCTGGCTGCGAGCTATCTGCAGACGTTCGCATTTTCGGAGCGGGCCTGCAGGACGCCCCCTGTACAGACCCCCAAATATACGTTTGAAGTTTGAGGTGGCATGTTAAGCAAGCAGCCCCAGTCTCTGTGCCTCTGTGCGAGGAGTGCCATGGGCAGATGAGGCTGAGCAACAGCTTTCCAGGCTAGCTCTTTCTGGCTGCGAGCTATCTGCAGACGTTCGCATTTTTGGAGCAGGGCTGACGGAGGCGCCCGGCACAGAACACCTAAGCTACTTTTCAAGTTTGAGGTGACAAGACAAGCAAGCAGCCCCAGTCTCTGTGCCTCTGTGCGAGCAGTGCCATGGGCAGATGAGGCTGAGCAAGAGCTTTCCAGGCTAGCTCTTTCTGCCTGCGAGCTATCTGCAGACGTTCGCATTTTCGGAGCAGGCCTGCCGAAGGCCCCCTGCAGAGAACGCAAAACTACGTTTGAAGTTTGAGGGGACAAGACAAGCAAGCAGCCCCAGTTTCTGTGCCTCTATGTAAGCAGTGCCATGGGCAGGTGAGGCTGAGCAACAGCTTTCCAGGCTGGATTTTCTGCCTGCGAGCTATCTGCAGACGTTCTCATTTTCAGAGCTGGGCTGCCGGAAGCGCCCGGCAAGGACCACCTAAGCTACGTTTGAAGTTTGAGGGGGCAAGACAAGCAAGCAGCCCCAGTCTCTGTGCCTCTGTGCGAGCAGTGCCATGGGCAGATGAGGCTGAGCAACAGCTTTCCAGGCTAGCTCTTTCTGGCTGCGAGCTATCTGCAGACGTTCGCATTTTTGGAGCAGGGCTGCCGGAGACGCCCGGCACGGACCACCTAAGATACGTTAGAAGTTTAGAGGGGGCAAGACAAGCAAGCAGCCCCAGTCTCTGTGCCTCTGTGCGAGCAGTGCCATGGGCAGATGAGGCTGACCAACAGCTTTCCAGGCTAGCTCTTTCTGGCTGCGAGCTATCTGCAGACATTCCCATTTTCGGACCAGGCCTGCCGAAGGCCCCCTGCCCAGACACCCAAAGCTACGTTTGAAGTTTGAGGGGACAAGAGAAGCAACCAGCACCAGTCTCTGTGCCTCTGTGCGAGCAGTGCCATGGACAAATGAGGCTGAGCAACAGCTTTCCAGGCTAGCTCTGTCTGCCTGCGAGCTATCTGCAGACGTTCGCATTTTCAGAGCAGGGCTGCCGGATGCCCACTGCACGGACCCCCAAAGCTGCATTTGAAGTTTGAGGGGGCAAGACAAGCAAGCAGCCCCAGTCTCTGTGCCTCTGTGCGAGCAGTGCCATGGGCAGATGAGGCTGAGCAACAGCTTTCCAAGCTGGATTTTCTGCCTGCGAACTGTCTGCAGACATTTGCATTTTCAGAGCAGGGCTGCCGGAGACGCCCGGCACGGACCACCTAAGATACGTTAGAAGTTTAGAGGGGGCAAGACAAGCAAGCAGCCCCAGTCTCTGTGCCTCTGTGCGAGCAGTGCCATGGACAAATGAGGGTGAGCAACAGCTTTCCAGGCTAGCTCTTTCTGCCTCCGAGCTATCTGCAGACGTTCGCATTTTCGGAGCAGGCCTGCCGAAGGCCCCCTGTACGGACCCCCAAATATACGTTTGAAGTTTGAGGGGGCAAGACAAGCAAGCAGCCCCAGTCTCTGTGCCTCTGTGCGAGCAGTGCCATGGGCAGATGAGGCTGAGCAACAGCTTTCCAGGCTAGCTCTTTCTGCCTGCGAGCTATCTGCAGACGTTCGCATTTTTGGAGCAGGGCTGCCGGAGGCGCCCGGCACGGACCACCTAAGCTACGTTTGAAGTTTGAGGGGACAAGACAAGCAAGCAGCCCCAGTCTCTGTGCCTCTGTGCGAGCAGTGCCATGGGCAGATGAGGCTGAGCAACAGCTTTCCAGGCTAGCTCTTTCTGCCTGTGACCTATCTGCAGACGTTCGCATTTTCAGAGCTGGGCTGCCGGAAGCGCCCGGCACGGACCACGTAAGCTACGTTTGAAGTTTGAGGGGGCAAGACAAGCAAGCAGCCCCAGTCTCTGTGCCTCTGTGCGAGCAGTGCCATGGACAAATGAGGCTGAGCAACAGCTTTCCAGGCTAGCTCTTTCTGCCTGCGAGCTATCTGCAGACGTTCGCATTTTCAGAGCAGGGCTGCCGGATGCCCACTGCACGGACCCACAAAGATGCATTTGAAGTTTGAGGGGGCCAAACAAGCAAGCAGCCTTAGTCTCTGCGCCTCTGTGCGAGCAGTGCCATGGGCAGATGTTGCTGAGCAGCAGCTTTCCAGGCTAGCTCTTTCTGCCTCCGAGCTATCTGCAGACGTTCGCATTTTCGGAGCAGGCCTGCCGAAGGCCCCCTGTACGGACCCCAAATATACGTTTGAAGTTTGAGGGGGCAAGACAAGCAAGCAGCCCCAGTCTCTGTGCCTCTGTGTGAGCAGTGCCATGGGCAGATGAGGCTGAGCAACAGCTTTCCAGGCTAGCTCTTTCTGCCTGCGAGCTATCTGCAGACGTTTATATTTTCGGAGCAGAGCTGCCGGAGGCACCCGGCACGGACCACCTAAGCTACGTTTGAAGTTTGAGGGGACAAGACAAGCAAGCAGCCCCAGTCTCTGTGCCTCTGTGCGAGCAGTGCCATGGGCAGATGAGGCTGAGCAACAGCTTTCCAGGCTAGCTCTATCTGCCTGCGAGCTATCTGCAGACGTTCGCATTTTCAGAGCAGGGCTGCCGCATGCCCACTGCACGGACCCCCAAAGATGCATTTGAAGTTTGAGGGGGCAAGACAAGCAAGCAGCCCCAGTCTCTGTGCCTCTGTGCGAGCAGTGCCATGGGCAGATGAGGCTGAGCAACAGCTTTCCAGGCTAGCTCTTTCTGCCTCCGAGCTATCTGCAGACGTTCGCATTTTCGGAGCAGGCCTGCCGAAGGCCCCCCATACGGACCCCCAAATATACGTTTGAAGTTTGAGGGGGCAAGACAAGCAAGCAGCCCCAGTCTCTGTGCCTCTGTGCGAGCAGTGCCATGGGCAGATGAGGCTGACCAACAGCTTTCCAGGCTAGCTCTTTCTGGCTGCGAGCTATCTGCAGACATTTCCATTTTCGGACCAGGCCTGCCGAAGGCCCCCTGCCCAGACACCCAAAGCTACGTTTGAAGTTTGAGGGGACAAGACAAGCAAACAGCACCAGTCTCTGTGCCTCTGTGCGAGCAGTGCCATGGACAAATGAGGCTGAGCAACAGCTTTCCAGGCTAGCTCTATCTGCCTGCGAGCTATCTGCAGACGTTCGCATTTTCAGAGCAGGGCTGCCGGATGCCCACTGCACGGATCCCCAAAGCTGCATTTGAAGTTTGAGGGGGCAAGACAAGCAAGCAGCCCCAGTCTCTGTGCCTCTGTGCGAGCAGTGCCATGGGCAGATGAGGCTGAGCAACAGCTTTCCAAGCTGGATTTTCTGCCTGCGAACTGTCTGCAGACATTTGCATTTTCAGAGCAGGGCTGCCGGAGACGCCCGGCACGGACCACCTAAGATACGTTAGAAGTTTAGAGGGGGCAAGACAAGCAAGCAGCCCCAGTCTCTGTGCCTCTGTGCGAGCAGTGCCATGGACAAATGAGGCTGAGCAACAGCTTTCCAGGCTAGCTCTATCTGCCTGCGAGCTATCTGCAGACGTTCGCATTTTCAGAGCAGGGCTGCCGGATGCCAACTGCACGGACCCCCAAAGCTGCATTTGAAGTTTGAGGGGGCAAGACAAGCAAGCAGCCTTAGTCTCTGTGCCTCTGTGCGAGCAGTGCCATGGGCAGATGAGGCTAAGCAACAGCTTTCCAGGCTAGCTCTTTCTGCCTGCGAGCTATCTGCAGACGTTCGCATTTTCGGAGCAGGCCTGCCGAAGGCCCCCTGTACGGACCCCCAAATATACGTTTGAAGTTTGAGGGGGCAAGACAAGCAAGCAGCCCCAGTCTCTGTGCCTCTGTGCGAGCAGTGCCATGGGCAGATGAGGCTGAGCAACAGCTTTCCAGGCTAGCTCTTTCTGCCTGCGAGCTATCTGCAGACGTTCGCATTTTTGGAGCAGGGCTGCCGGAGGCGCCCGGCACGGACCACCTAAGCTACGTTTGAAGTTTGAGGGGACAAGACAAGCAAGCAGCCCCAGTCTCTGTGCCTCTGTGCGAGCAGTGCCATGGGCAGATGAGGCTGAGCAACAGCTTTCCAGGCTAGCTCTTTCTGCCTGTGACCTATCTGCAGACGTTCGCATTTTCAGAGCTGGGCTGCCGGAAGCGCCCGGCACGGACCACCTAAGCTACGTTTGAAGTTTGAGGGGGCAAGACAAGCAAGCAGCCCCAGTCTCTGTGCCTCTGTGCGAGCAGTGCCATGGACAAATGAGGCTGAGCAACAGCTTTCCAGGCTAGCTCTTTCTGCCTGCGAGCTATCTGCAGACGTTCGCATTTTCAGAGCAGGGCTGCCGGATGCCCACTGCACGGACCCACAAAGATGCATTTGAAGTTTGAGGGGGCAAGACAAGCAAGCAGCCTTAGTCTCTGCGCCTCTGTGCGAGCAGTGCCATGGGCAGATGAGGCTGAGCAACAGCTTTCCAGGCTAGCTCTTTCTGCCTCCGAGCTATCTGCAGACGTTCGCATTTTCGGAGCAGGCCTGCCGAAGGCCCCCTGTACGGACCCCAAATATACGTTTGAAGTTTGAGGGGGCAAGACAAGCAAGCAGCCCCAGTCTCTGTGCCTCTGTGTGAGCAGTGCCATGGGCAGATGAGGCTGAGCAACAGCTTTCCAGGCTAGCTCTTTCTGCCTGCGAGCTATCTGCAGACGTTTATATTTTCGGAGCAGAGCTGCCGGAGGCACCCGGCACGGACCACCTAAGCTACGTTTGAAGTTTGAGGGGACAAGACAAGCAAGCAGCCCCAGTCTCTGTGCCTCTGTGCGAGCAGTGCCATGGGCAGATGAGGCTGAGCAACAGCTTTCCAGGCTAGCTCTATCTGCCTGCGAGCTATCTGCAGACGTTCGCATTTTCAGAGCAGGGCTGCCGCATGCCCACTGCACGGACCCCCAAAGATGCATTTGAAGTTTGAGGGGGCAAGACAAGCAAGCAGCCCCAGTCTCTGTGCCTCTGTGCGAGCAGTGCCATGGGCAGATGAGGCTGAGCAACAGCTTTCCAGGCTAGCTCTTTCTGCCTCCGAGCTATCTGCAGACGTTCGCATTTTCGGAGCAGGCCTGCCGAAGGCCCCCTGTACGGACCCCCAAATATACGTTTGAAGTTTGAGGGGGCAAGACAAGCAAGCAGCCCCAGTCTCTGTGCCTCTGTGCGAGCAGTGCCATGGACAGATGAGGCTGAGCAACAGCTTTCCAGGCTAGCTCTTTCTGCCTGCGAGCTATCTGCAGACGTTCGCATTTTCAGAGCTGGGCTGCGGGAAGCGCCCGGCACGGACCACCTAAGCTACGTTTGAAGTTTGTGGGGGCAAGACAAGCAAGCAGCCCCAGTCTCTGTGCCTCTGTGCGAGCAGTGCCATGGGCAGATGAGGCTGAGCAAGAGCTTTCCAGGCTAGCTCTTTCTGCCTGCAAGCTATCTGCAGACGTTCGCATTTTCGGAGCAGGCCTGCCGGAGGCGCCCGGCACAAACAGCCAAAAGCTACGTTTGAAGTTTGAGGGGGCAAGACAAGCAAGCAGCCCCAGTCTCTGTGCCTCTGTGCTAGCAGTGCCATGGGCAGATGAGGCTGAGCAACAGCTTTCCAGGATAGCCCCTTCTGGCTGCCATCTATCTGCAGACGTTCGCATTTTCGGAGCAGCGCTGCCGCAAGCACCCAGCACGGACCACCTAAGTTACGTTTGAAGTTTGAGGGGACAAGACAAGCAAGCAGCCCCAGTCTCTGTGCCTCTGTGCGAACAGTGCCATGGGCAGATGAGGCTGAGCAAGAGCTTTCCAGGCTAGCTCTTTCTGCCTCCGAGCTATCTGCAGACGTTCGCATTTTCGGAGCAGGCCTGTCGAAGCCCCCCTGCAGAGAACGCAAATCTACGTTTGACGTTTGAGGGGACAAGACAAGCAAGCAGCCCCAGTCTCTGTGCCTCTATGTGAGCAGTGCCATGGGCAAATGAGGCTGAGCAACAGCTTTCCAGGCTAGCTTTTTCTGCCTGCGAGCTATCTGCAGACGTTCGCATTTTTGGAGCAGGGCTGACGGAGGCGCCCGGCACAGAACACCTAAGCTACTTTTCAAGTTTGAGGTGACAAGACAAGCAAGCAGCCCCAGTCTCTGTGCCTCTGTGCGAGCAGTGCCATGGGCAGATGAGGCTGAGCAACAGCTTTCCAGGCTAGCTCTTTCTTCCTGCGAGCTATCTGCAGACGTTCACATTTTCAGAGCAGGTCTGCCGGAGCCCCACTGCACGGACCCCCAAAGTTACGTTTGAAGTTTGAGGTGGCAAGACAAGCAAGCAGCCCCAGTCTCTGTGCCTCTGTGCGAGCAGTGCCATGGGCAGATGAGGCTGAGCAACAGCTTTCCAGGCTAGCTCTTTTTGGCTGCCAGCTATCTGCAGACGTTCCCATTTTCGGAGCAGGGCTGCTGGATGACCACTTCATGGACACCCAAAGATACGTTTGAAGTTTGAGGTGGCAAGACAAGCAAGCAGCCCCAGTCTCTGTGCCTCTGTGCGAGCAGTGCCATGGGCAGATGAGGCTGAGCAACAGCTTTCCAGACTAGCTCTTTCTGCCTCCGAGCTATCTGCAGACGTTCGCATTTTCAGAGCGGGCCTGCAGGAGGCCCCTTGTACAGACCCCCAAATCTACGTTTGAAGTTTGAGGTGGCATGTTAAGCAAGCAGCCCCAGTCTCTGTGCCTCTGTGCGAGCAGTGCCATGGGCAGATGAGGCTGACCAACAGCTTTCCAGGCTAGCTCTTTCTGGCTGCGACCTATCTGCAGACGTTCCCGTTTTCGGAGCAGGCCTGCCGAAGACCCCCTGCCCAGACCCCCAAAGCTACGTTTGAAGTTTGAGGTGGCAAGACAAGCAAGCAGCCCCAGTCTCTGTGCCTCTGTGCGAGCAGTGCAATGGGCAGATGAGGTTGAGCAAGAGCTTTCCAGGCTAGCTCTTTCTGCCTGCGAGCTATCTGCAGACGTTCGCATTTTCGGAGCAGGGCTGCCGAAGGCCCCCTGCAGAGAACGCAAAACTACGTTTGACGTTTGAGGGGACAAGACAAGCAATCAGCCCCAGTCTCTGTGCCTCTATGTGAGCAGTGCCATGGGCAGATGAGGCTGAGCAACAGCTTTCCAGGCTGGATTTTCTGCCTGCGAACTATCTGCAGACATTTGCATTTTCAGAGCAGGGCTGCCGGAGACGGCCGGCACGGACCACCTAAGATACGTTAGAAGTTTAGAGGGGGCAAGACAAGCAAGCAGCCCCAGTCTCTGTGCCTCTGTGCGAGCAGTGCCATGGGCAGATGAGGCTGAGCAACAGCTTTCCAGGCTAGCTCTTTCTGGCTGCCAGCTATCTGCAGACGTTCCCATTTTCGGAGCAGGGCTGCTGGATGACCCCTTCATGGACACCCAAAGGTACGTTTGAAGTTTGAGGGGGCAAGACAAGCAAGCAGCCCCAGTCTCTGTGCCTCTGTGCGAGCAGTGCCATGGGCAGATGAGGCTGAGCAACAGCTTTCCAGGCTAGCTCTTTCTGCCTCCGAGCTATCTGCAGACGTTCGCATTTTCAGAGCGGGCCTGCAGGACGCCCCTGTACAGACCCCCAAATCTACGTTTGAAGTTTCAGGTGGCATGTTAAGCAAGCAGTCCCAGTCTCTGTGCCTCTGTGCGAGCAGTGCCATGGGCAGATGAGGCTGAGCAACAGCTTTCCAGGCTAGCTCTTTCTGCCTGCGAGCTATCTGCAGACGTTCCCGTTTTCGGAGCAGGCCTGCCGAAGACCCCCTGTCCAGACCCCCAAAGCTACGTTTGAAGTTTGAGGTGGCAAGACAAGCAAGCAGCCCCAGTCTCTGTGCCTCTGTGCGAGCAGTGCCATGGGCAGATGAGGCTGAGCAACAGCTTTCCAGGCTAGCTCTTTCTGCCTGCGAGCTATCTGCAGACGTTCGTATTTTTGGAGCAGGGCTGCCGGAGGCGCCCGGCACGGACCACCTAAGCTACGTTTGAAGTTTGAGGGGACAAGACAAGCAAGCAGCCCCAGTCTCTGTGCCTCTGTGCGAGCAGTGCCATGGGCAGATGAGGCTGACCAACAGCTTTCCAGGCTAGCTCTTTCTGGCTGCGAGCTATCTGCAGACATTCCCATTTTCGGACCAGGCCTGCAAAAGGCCCCCTGCAGAGAACGCAAAACTACGTTTGACGTTTGAGGGGACAAGACAAGCAAGCAGCCCCAGTCTCTGTGCCTCTATGTGAGCAGTGCCATGTGCAGATGAGGCTGAGCAACAGCTTTCCAGGCTAGCTCTTTCTGGCTGCGAGCTATCTGCAGACGTTCGCATTTTTGGAGCGGGCCTGCAGGACGCCCCCTGTACAGACCCCCAAATATACGTTTGAAGTTTGAGGTGGCATGTTAAGCAAGCAGCCCCAGTCTCTGTGCCTCTGTGCGAGGAGTGCCATGGGCAGATGAGGCTGAGCAACAGCTTTCCAGGCTAGCTCTTTCTGCCTGCGAGCTATCTGCAGACGTTCGCATTTTCGGACCACGCCTGCCGGAGGCGCCCGGCACAAACAGCCAAAAGCTACGTTTGAAGTTTGAGGGGCCAAGACAAGCAAGCAGCCCCAGTCTCTCTGCCTCTGTGCGAGCAGTGCCATGGGCAGATGAGGCTGAGCAACAGCTTTCCAGGCTAGCTCTTTCTGCCTGCGAGCTATCTGCAGACGTTCGCATTTTCGGAGCGGGCCTGCAGGACGCCACCTGTACAGACCCCCAAATATACGTTTGAAGTTTGAGGTGGCATGTTAAGCAAGCAACCCCAATCTCTGTGCCTCTGTGCGAGGAGTGCCATGGGCAGATGAGGCTGAGCAACAGCTTTCCAGGCTAGCTCTTTCTGGCTGCGAGCTATCTGCAGACGTTCGCATTGTCGGAGTAGCGCTGCCGCAAGCACCCAGCACGGACCACCTAAGCTACGTTTGAAGTTTGAGGGGGCAAGACAAGCAAGCAGCCCCAGTCTCTGTGCCTCTGTGCGAGTAGTGCCATGGGCAGATGAGGCTGAGCAACAGCTTTCCAGGCTAGCTCTTTCTGCCTGCGAGCTATCTGCAGACGTTCGCATTTTTGGAGCAGGGCTGACGGAGGCGCCCGGCACAGAACACCTAAGCTACTTTTCAAGTTTGAGGTGACAAGACAAGCAAGCAGCCCCAGTCTCTGTGCCTCTGTGCGAGGAGTGCCATGGGCAGATGAGGCTGAGCAACAGCTTTCCAGGCTAGCTCTTTCTGCCTGCGAGCTATCTGCAGACGTTTATATTTTCGGAGCTGGGCTGCCGGAGGCGCCCGGCACAAACAGCCAAAACATACGTTTGAGGTTTGAGGGGGCAAGACAAGCAAGCAGCCCCAGTCTCTGTGCCTCTGTGCGAGCAGTGCCATGGGCAGATGAGGCTGAGCAACAGCTTTCCAGGCTAGCCCCTTCTGGCTGCCATCTATCTGCAGACGTTCGCATTTTCGGAGCAGGCCTGCCGAAGGCCCCCTGCAGAGAACGCAAAACTACGTTTGAAGTTTGAGGGGACAAGACAAGCAAGCAGCCCCAGTCTCTGTGCCTCTATGTAAGCAGTGCCATGGGCAGGTGAGGCTGAGCAACAGCTTTCCAGGCTGGATTTTCTGCCTGCGAGCTATCTGCAGACGTTCTCATTTTCAGAGCTGGGCTGCCGGAAGCGCCCGGCAAGGACCACCTAAGCTGCGTTTGAAGGTTGACGGGGCAAGACAAGCAAGCAGCCCCAGTCTCTGTGCCTCTGTGCGAGCAGTGCCATGGGCAGATGAGGCTGAGCAACAGCTTTCCAGGCTAGCTCTTTCTGCCTGCGAGCTATCTGCAGACGTTCGCATTTTTGGAGCGGGCCTGCAGGACGCCCCCTGTACAGACCCCCAAATCTACGTTTGAAGTTTGAGGTGGCATGTTAAGCAAGCAGCCCCAGTCTCTGTGCCTCTGTGCGAGCAGTGCCATGGGCAGATGAGGCTAAGCAACAGCTGTCCAGGCTAGCTCTTTCTGCCTCCGAGCTATCTGCAGACGTTCGCATTTTCGGAGCAGGCCTGCCGAAGGCCCCCTGTACGGACCCCCAAATATACGTTTGAAGTTTGAGGGGGCAAGACAAGCAAGCAGCCCCAGTCTCTGTGCCTCTGTGCGAGCAGTGCCATGGGCAGATGAGGCTGAGCAACAGCTTTCCAGGCTAGCTCTTTCTGCCTGCGAGCTATCTGCAGACGTTCGCATTTTTGGAGCAGGGCTGCCGGAGGCGCCCGGCACGGACCACCTAAGCTACGTTTGAAGTTTCAGGGGACAAGACAAGCAAGCAGCCCCAGTCTCTGTGCCTCTGTGCGAGCAGTGCCATGGGCAGATGAGGCTGAGCAACAGCTTTCCAGGCTAGGTCTTTCTGCCTGTGACCTATCTGCAGACGTTCGCATTTTCAGAGCTGGGCTGCCGGAAGCGCCCGGCACGGACCACGTAAGCTACGTTTGAAGTTTGAGGGGGCAAGACAAGCAAGCAGCCCCAGTCTCTGTGCCTCTGTGCGAGCAGTGCCATGGACAAATGAGGCTGAGCAACAGCTTTCCAGGCTAGCTCTATCTGCCTGCGAGCTATCTGCAGACGTTCGCATTTTCAGAGCAGGGCTGCCGCATGCCCACTGCACGGACCCCCAAAGATGCATTTGAAGTTTGAGGGGGCAAGACAAGCAAGCAGCCCCAGTCTCTGTGCCTCTGTGCGAGCAGTGCCATGGGCAGATGAGGCTGAGCAACAGCTTTCCAGGCTAGCTCTTTCTGCCTCCGAGCTATCTGCAGACGTTCGCATTTTCGAAGCAGGCCTGCCGAAGGCCCCCTGTACGGACCCCCAAATATACGTTTGAAGTTTGAGGGGGCAAGACAAGCAAGCAGCCCCAGTCTCTGTGCCTCTGTGCGAGCAGTGCCATGGGCAGATGAGGCTGACCAACAGCTTTCCAGGCTAGCTCTTTCTGGCTGCGAGCTATCTGCAGACATTCCCATTTTCGGACCAGGCCTGCCGAAGGCCCCCTGCCCAGACACCCAAAGCTACGTTTGAAGTTTGAGGGGACAAGACAAGCAAACAGCACCAGTCTCTGTGCCTCTGTGCGAGCAGTGCCATGGACAAATGAGGCTGAGCAACAGCTTTCCAGGCTAGCTCTATCTGCCTGCGAGCTATCTGCAGACGTTCGCATTTTCAGAGCAGGCATGCCGGATGCCCACTGCACGGATCCCCAAAGCTGCATTTGAAGTTTGAGGGGGCAAGACAAGCAAGCAGCCCCAGTCTCTGTGCCTCTGTGCGAGCAGTGCCATGGGCAGATGAGGCTGAGCAACAGCTTTCCAAGCTGGATTTTCTGCCTGCGAACTGTCTGCAGACATTTGCATTTTCAGAGCAGGGCTGCCGGAGACGCCCGGCACGGACCACCTAAGATACGTTAGAAGTTTAGAGGGGGCAAGACAAGCAAGCAGCCCCAGTCTCTGTGCCTCTGTGCGAGCAGTGCCATGGACAAATGAGGCTGAGCAACAGCTTTCCAGGCTAGCTCTATCTGCCTGCGAGCTATCTGCAGACGTTCGCATTTTCAGAGCAGGGCTGCCGGATGCCAACTGCACGGACCCCCAAAGCTGCATTTGAAGTTTGAGGGGGCAAGACAAGCAAGCAGCGTTAGTCTCTGTGCCTCTGTGCGAGCAGTGCCATGGGCAGATGAGGCTAAGCAACAGCTTTCCAGGCTAGCTCTTTCTGCCTCCGAGCTATCTGCAGACGTTCGCATTTTCGGAGCAGGCCTGCCGAAGGCCCCCTGTACGGACCCCCAAATATACGTTTGAAGTTTGAGGGGGCAAGACAAGCAAGCAGCCCCAGTCTCTGTGCCTCTGTGCGAGCAGTGCCATGGGCAGATGAGGCTGAGCAACAGCTTTCCAGGCTAGCTCTTTCTGCCTGCGAGCTATCTGCAGACGTTCGCATTTTTGGAGCAGGGCTGCCGGAGGCGCCCGGCACGGACCACCTAAGCTACGTTTGAAGTTTGAGGGGACAAGACAAGCAAGCAGCCCCAGTCTCTGTGCCTCTGTGCGAGCAGTGCCATGGGCAGATGAGGCTGAGCAACAGCTTTCCAGGCTAGCTCTTTCTGCCTGTGACCTATCTGCAGACGTTCGCATTTTCAGAGCTGGGCTGCCGGAAGCGCCCGGCACGGACCACCTAAGCTACGTTTGAAGTTTGAGGGGGCAAGACAAGCAAGCAGCCCCAGTCTCTGTGCCTCTGTGCGAGCAGTGCCATGGACAAATGAGGCTGAGCAACAGCTTTCCAGGCTAGCTCTTTCTGCCTGCGAGCTATCTGCAGACGTTCGCATTTTCAGAGCAGGGCTGCCGGATGCCCACTGCACGGACCCACAAAGATGCATTTGAAGTTTGAGGGGGCAAGACAAGCAAGCAGCCTTAGTCTCTGTGCCTCTGTGCGAGCAGTGCCATGGGCAGATGAGGCTGAGCAACAGCTTTCCAGGATAGCTCTTTCTGCCTCCGAGCTATCTGCAGACGTTCGCATTTTCGGAGCAGGCCTGCCGAAGGCCCCCTGTACGGACCCCAAATATACGTTTGAAGTTTGAGGGGGCAAGACAAGCAAGCAGCCCCAGTCTCTGTGCCTCTGTGTGAGCAGTGCCATGGGCAGATGAGGCTGAGCAACAGCTTTCCAGGCTAGCTCTTTCTGCCTGCGAGCTATCTGCAGACGTTTATATTTTCGGAGCAGAGCTGCCGGAGGCACCCGGCACGGACCACCTAAGCTACGTTTGAAGTTTGAGGGGACAAGACAAGCAAGCAGCCCCAGTCTCTGTGCCTCTGTGCGAGCAGTGCCATGGGCAGATGAGGCTGAGCAACAGCTTTCCAGGCTAGCTCTATCTGCCTGCGAGCTATCTGCAGACGTTCGCATTTTCAGAGCAGGGCTGCCGCATGCCCACTGCACGGACCCCCAAAGATGCATTTGAAGTTTGAGGGGGCAAGACCAGCAAGCAGCCCCAGTCTCTGTGCCTCTGTGCGAGCAGTGCCATGGGCAGATGAGGCTGAGCAACAGCTTTCCAGGCTAGCTCTTTCTGCCTCCGAGCTATCTGCAGACGTTCGCATTTTCGGAGCAGGCCTGCCGAAGGCCCCCTGTACGGACCCCCAAATATACGTTTGAAGTTTGAGGGGGCAAGACAAGCAAGCAGCCCCAGTCTCTGTGCCTCTGTGCGAGCAGTGCCATGGACAGATGAGGCTGAGCAACAGCTTTCCAGGCTAGCTCTTTCTGCCTGCGAGCTATCTGCAGACGTTCGCATTTTCAGAGCTGGGCTGCGGGAAGCGCCCGGCACGGACCACCTAAGCTACGTTTGAAGTTTGTGGGGGCAAGACAAGCAAGCAGCCCCAGTCTCTGTGCCTCTGTGCGAGCAGTGCCATGGGCAGATGAGGCTGAGCAACAGCTTTCCAGGCTAGCTCTTTCTGCCTGCAAGCTATCTGCAGACGTTCGCATTTTCGGAGCAGGCCTGCCGGAGGCGCCCGGCACAAACAGCCAAAAGCTACGTTTGAAGTTTGAGGGGGCAAGACAAGCAAGCAGCCCCAGTCTCTGTGCCTCTGTGCTAGCAGTGCCATGGGCAGATGAGGCTGAGCAACAGCTTTCCAGGCTAGCCCCTTCTGGCTGCCATCTATCTGCAGACGTTCGCATTTTCGGAGCAGGCCTGCCGAAGGCCCCCTGCAGAGAACGCAAAACTACGTTTGAAGTTTGAGGGGACAAGACAAGCAAGCAGCCCCAGTCTCTGTGCCTCTATGTAAGCAGTGCCATGGGCAGGTGAGGCTGAGCAACAGCTTTCCAGGCTGGATTTTCTGCCTGCGAGCTATCTGCAGACGTTCTCATTTTCAGAGCTGGGCTGCCGGAAGCGCCCGGCAAGGACCACCTAAGCTGCGTTTGAAGGTTGACGGGGCAAGACAAGCAAGCAGCCCCAGTCTCTGTGCCTCTGTGCGAGCAGTGCCATGGGCAGATGAGGCTGAGCAACAGCTTTCCAGGCTAGCTCTTTCTGCCTGCGAGCTATCTGCAGACGTTCGCATTTTTGGAGCGGGCCTGCAGGACGCCCCCTGTACAGACCCCCAAATCTACGTTTGAAGTTTGAGGTGGCATGTTAAGCAAGCAGCCCCAGTCTCTGTGCCTCTGTGCGAGCAGTGCCATGGGCAGATGAGGCTAAGCAACAGCTGTCCAGGCTAGCTCTTTCTGCCTCCGAGCTATCTGCAGACGTTCGCATTTTCGGAGCAGGCCTGCCGAAGGCCCCCTGTACGGACCCCCAAATATACGTTTGAAGTTTGAGGGGGCAAGACAAGCAAGCAGCCCCAGTCTCTGTGCCTCTGTGCGAGCAGTGCCATGGGCAGATGAGGCTGAGCAACAGCTTTCCAGGCTAGCTCTTTCTGCCTGCGAGCTATCTGCAGACGTTCGCATTTTTGGAGCAGGGCTGCCGGAGGCGCCCGGCACGGACCACCTAAGCTACGTTTGAAGTTTCAGGGGACAAGACAAGCAAGCAGCCCCAGTCTCTGTGCCTCTGTGCGAGCAGTGCCATGGGCAGATGAGGCTGAGCAACAGCTTTCCAGGCTAGGTCTTTCTGCCTGTGACCTATCTGCAGACGTTCGCATTTTCAGAGCAGGGCTGCCGCATGCCCACTGCACGGACCCCCAAAGATGCATTTGAAGTTTGAGGGGGCAAGACAAGCAAGCAGCCCCAGTCTCTGTGCCTCTGTGCGAGCAGTGCCATGGGCAGATGAGGCTGAGCAACAGCTTTCCAGGCTAGCTCTTTCTGCCTCCGAGCTATCTGCAGACGTTCGCATTTTCGAAGCAGGCCTGCCGAAGGCCCCCTGTACGGACCCCCAAATATACGTTTGAAGTTTGAGGGGGCAAGACAAGCAAGCAGCCCCAGTCTCTGTGCCTCTGTGCGAGCAGTGCCATGGGCAGATGAGGCTGACCAACAGCTTTCCAGGCTAGCTCTTTCTGGCTGCGAGCTATCTGCAGACATTCCCATTTTCGGACCAGGCCTGCCGAAGGCCCCCTGCCCAGACACCCAAAGCTACGTTTGAAGTTTGAGGGGACAAGACAAGCAAACAGCACCAGTCTCTGTGCCTCTGTGCGAGCAGTGCCATGGACAAATGAGGCTGAGCAACAGCTTTCCAGGCTAGCTCTATCTGCCTGCGAGCTATCTGCAGACGTTCGCATTTTCAGAGCAGGCATGCCGGATGCCCACTGCACGGATCCCCAAAGCTGCATTTGAAGTTTGAGGGGGCAAGACAAGCAAGCAGCCCCAGTCTCTGTGCCTCTGTGCGAGCAGTGCCATGGGCAGATGAGGCTGAGCAACAGCTTTCCAAGCTGGATTTTCTGCCTGCGAACTGTCTGCAGACATTTGCATTTTCAGAGCAGGGCTGCCGGAGACGCCCGGCACGGACCACCTAAGATACGTTAGAAGTTTAGAGGGGGCAAGACAAGCAAGCAGCCCCAGTCTCTGTGCCTCTGTGCGAGCAGTGCCATGGACAAATGAGGCTGAGCAACAGCTTTCCAGGCTAGCTCTATCTGCCTGCGAGCTATCTGCAGACGTTCGCATTTTCAGAGCAGGGCTGCCGGATGCCAACTGCACGGACCCCCAAAGCTGCATTTGAAGTTTGAGGGGGCAAGACAAGCAAGCAGCGTTAGTCTCTGTGCCTCTGTGCGAGCAGTGCCATGGGCAGATGAGGCTAAGCAACAGCTTTCCAGGCTAGCTCTTTCTGCCTCCGAGCTATCTGCAGACGTTCGCATTTTCGGAGCAGGCCTGCCGAAGGCCCCCTGTACGGACCCCCAAATATACGTTTGAAGTTTGAGGGGGCAAGACAAGCAAGCAGCCCCAGTCTCTGTGCCTCTGTGCGAGCAGTGCCATGGGCAGATGAGGCTGAGCAACAGCTTTCCAGGCTAGCTCTTTCTGCCCGCGAGCTATCTGCAGACGTTCGCATTTTTGGAGCAGGGCTGCCGGAGGCGCCCGGCACGGACCACCTAAGCTACGTTTGAAGTTTGAGGGGACAAGACAAGCAAGCAGCCCCAGTCTCTGTGCCTCTGTGCGAGCAGTGCCATGGGCAGATGAGGCTGAGCAACAGCTTTCCAGGCTAGCTCTTTCTGCCTGTGACCTATCTGCAGACGTTCGCATTTTCAGAGCTGGGCTGCCGGAAGCGCCCGGCACGGACCACCTAAGCTACGTTTGAAGTTTGAGGGGGCAAGACAAGCAAGCAGCCCCAGTCTCTGTGCCTCTGTGCGAGCAGTGCCATGGACAAATGAGGCTGAGCAACAGCTTTCCAGGCTAGCTCTTTCTGCCTGCGAGCTATCTGCAGACGTTCGCATTTTCAGAGCAGGGCTGCCGGATGCCCACTGCACGGACCCACAAAGATGCATTTGAAGTTTGAGGGGGCAAGACAAGCAAGCAGCCTTAGTCTCTGTGCCTCTGTGCGAGCAGTGCCATGGGCAGATGAGGCTGAGCAACAGCTTTCCAGGATAGCTCTTTCTGCCTCCGAGCTATCTGCAGACGTTCGCATTTTCGGAGCAGGCCTGCCGAAGGCCCCCTGTACGGACCCCAAATATACGTTTGAAGTTTGAGGGGGCAAGACAAGCAAGCAGCCCCAGTCTCTGTGCCTCTGTGTGAGCAGTGCCATGGGCAGATGAGGCTGAGCAACAGCTTTCCAGGCTAGCTCTTTCTGCCTGCGAGCTATCTGCAGACGTTTATATTTTCGGAGCAGAGCTGCCGGAGGCACCCGGCACGGACCACCTAAGCTACGTTTGAAGTTTGAGGGGACAAGACAAGCAAGCAGCCCCAGTCTCTGTGCCTCTGTGCGAGCAGTGCCATGGGCAGATGAGGCTGAGCAACAGCTTTCCAGGCTAGCTCTATCTGCCTGCGAGCTATCTGCAGACGTTCGCATTTTCAGAGCAGGGCTGCCGCATGCCCACTGCACGGACCCCCAAAGATGCATTTGAAGTTTGAGGGGGCAAGACCAGCAAGCAGCCCCAGTCTCTGTGCCTCTGTGCGAGCAGTGCCATGGGCAGATGAGGCTGAGCAACAGCTTTCCAGGCTAGCTCTTTCTGCCTCCGAGCTATCTGCAGACGTTCGCATTTTCGGAGCAGGCCTGCCGAAGGCCCCCTGTACGGACCCCCAAATATACGTTTGAAGTTTGAGGGGGCAAGACAAGCAAGCAGCCCCAGTCTCTGTGCCTCTGTGCGAGCAGTGCCATGGACAGATGAGGCTGAGCAACAGCTTTCCAGGCTAGCTCTTTCTGCCTGCGAGCTATCTGCAGACGTTCGCATTTTCAGAGCTGGGCTGCGGGAAGCGCCCGGCACGGACCACCTAAGCTACGTTTGAAGTTTGTGGGGGCAAGACAAGCAAGCAGCCCCAGTCTCTGTGCCTCTGTGCGAGCAGTGCCATGGGCAGATGAGGCTGAGCAACAGCTTTCCAGGCTAGCTCTTTCTGCCTGCAAGCTATCTGCAGACGTTCGCATTTTCGGAGCAGGCCTGCCGGAGGCGCCCGGCACAAACAGCCAAAAGCTACGTTTGAAGTTTGAGGGGGCAAGACAAGCAAGCAGCCCCAGTCTCTGTGCCTCTGTGCTAGCAGTGCCATGGGCAGATGAGGCTGAGCAACAGCTTTCCAGGATAGCCCCTTCTGGCTGCCATCTATCTGCAGACGTTCGCATTTTCGGAGCAGCGCTGCCGCAAGCACCCAGCACGGACCACCTAAGTTACGTTTGAAGTTTGAGGGGACAAGACAAGCAAGCAGCCCCAGTCTCTGTGCCTCTGTGCGAACAGTGCCATGGGCAGATGAGGCTGAGCAAGAGCTTTCCAGGCTAGCTCTTTCTGCCTCCGAGCTATCTGCAGACGTTCGCATTTTCGGAGCAGGCCTGTCGAAGCCCCCCTGCAGAGAACGCAAATCTACGTTTGACGTTTGAGGGGACAAGACAAGCAAGCAGCCCCAGTCTCTGTGCCTCTATGTGAGCAGTGCCATGGGCAAATGAGGCTAAGCAACAGCTTTCCAGGCTAGCTTTTTCTGCCTGCGAGCTATCTGCAGACGTTCGCATTTTTGGAGCAGGGCTAACGGAGGCGCCCGGCACAGAACACCTAAGCTACTTTTCAAGTTTGAGGTGACAAGACAAGCAAGCAGCCCCAGTCTCTGTGCCTCTGTGCGAGCAGTGCCATGGGCAGATGAGGCTGAGCAACAGCTTTCCAGGCTAGCTCTTTCTTCCTGCGAGCTATCTGCAGACGTTCGCATTTTCAGAGCAGGTCTGCCGGAGCCCCACTGCACGGACCCCCAAAGTTACGTTTGAAGTTTGAGGTGGCAAGACAAGCAAGCAGCCCCAGTCTCTGTGCCTCTGTGCGAGCAGTGCCATGGGCAGATGAGGCTGAGCAACAGCTTTCCAGGCTAGCTCTTTTTGGCTGCCAGCTATCTGCAGACGTTCCCATTTTCGGAGCAGGGCTGCTGGATGACCACTTCATGGACACCCAAAGATACGTTTGAAGTTTGAGGTGGCAAGACAAGCAAGCAGCCCCAGTCTCTGTGCCTCTGTGCGAGCAGTGCCATGGGCAGATGAGGCTGAGCAACAGCTTTCCAGACTAGCTCTTTCTGCCTCCGAGCTATCTGCAGACGTTCGCATTTTCAGAGCGGGCCTGCAGGAGGCCCCTTGTACAGACCCCCAAATCTACGTTTGAAGTTTGAGGTGGCATGTTAAGCAAGCAGCCCCAGTCTCTGTGCCTCTGTGCGAGCAGTGCCATGGGCAGATGAGGCTGACCAACAGCTTTCCAGGCTAGCTCTTTCTGGCTGCGACCTATCTGCAGACGTTCCCGTTTTCGGAGCAGGCCTGCCGAAGACCCCCTGCCCAGACCCCCAAAGCTACGTTTGAAGTTTGAGGTGGCAAGACAAGCAAGCAGCCCCAGTCTCTGTGCCTCTGTGCGAGCAGTGCAATGGGCAGATGAGGTTGAGCAAGAGCTTTCCAGGCTAGCTCTTTCTGCCTGCGAGCTATCTGCAGACGTTCGCATTTTCGGAGCAGGGCTGCCGAAGGCCCCCTGCAGAGAACGCAAAACTACGTTTGACGTTTGAGGGGACAAGACAAGCAAGCAGCCCCAGTCTCTGTGCCTCTATGTGAGCAGTGCCATGGGCAGATGAGGCTGAGCAACAGCTTTCCAGGCTGGATTTTCTGCCTGCGAACTATCTGCAGACATTTGCATTTTCAGAGCAGGGCTGCCGGAGACGGCCGGCACGGACCACCTAAGATACGTTAGAAGTTTAGAGGGGGCAAGACAAGCAAGCAGCCCCAGTCTCTGTGCCTCTGTGCGAGCAGTGCCATGGGCAGATGAGGCTGAGCAACAGCTTTCCAGGCTAGCTCTTTCTGGCTGCCAGCTATCTGCAGACGTTCCCATTTTCGGAGCAGGGCTGCTGGATGACCCCTTCATGGACACCCAAAGGTACGTTTGAAGTTTGAGGGGGCAAGACAAGCAAGCAGCCCCAGTCTCTGTGCCTCTGTGCGAGCAGTGCCATGGGCAGATGAGGCTGAGCAACAGCTTTCCAGGCTAGCTCTTTCTGCCTCCGAGCTATCTGCAGACGTTCGCATTTTCAGAGCGGGCCTGCAGGACGCCCCTGTACAGACCCCCAAATCTACGTTTGAAGTTTCAGGTGGCATGTTAAGCAAGCAGTCCCAGTCTCTGTGCCTCTGTGCGAGCAGTGCCATGGGCAGATGAGGCTGAGCAACAGCTTTCCAGGCTAGCTCTTTCTGCCTGCGAGCTATCTGCAGACGTTCCCGTTTTCGGAGCAGGCCTGCCGAAGACCCCCTGTCCAGACCCCCAAAGCTACGTTTGAAGTTTGAGGTGGCAAGACAAGCAAGCAGTCCCAGTCTCTGTGCCTCTGTGCGAGCAGTGCCATGGGCAGATGAGGCTGAGCAACAGCTTTCCAGGCTAGCTCTTTCTGCCTGCGAGCTATCTGCAGACGTTTATATTTTCGGAGCTGGGCTGCCGGAGGCGCCCGGCACAAACAGCCAAAACATACGTTTGAGGTTTGAGGGGGCAAGACAAGCAAGCAGCCCCAGTCTCTGTGCCTCTGTGCGAGCAGTGCCATGGGCAGATGAGGCTGAGCAACAGCTTTCCAGGCTAGCCCCTTCTGGCTGCCATCTATCTGCAGACGTTCGCATTTTCGGAGCAGGCCTGCCGAAGGCCCCCTGCAGAGAACGCAAAACTACGTTTGAAGTTTGAGGGGACAAGACAAGCAAGCAGCCCCAGTCTCTGTGCCTCTATGTAAGCAGTGCCATGGGCAGGTGAGGCTGAGCAACAGCTTTCCAGGCTGGATTTTCTGCCTGCGAGCTATCTGCAGACGTTCTCATTTTCAGAGCTGGGCTGCCGGAAGCGCCCGGCAAGGACCACCTAAGCTGCGTTTGAAGGTTGAGGGGGCAAGACAAGCAAGCAGCCCCAGTCTCTGTGCCTCTGTGCGAGCAGTGCCATGGGCAGATGAGGCTGAGCAACAGCTTTCCAGGCTAGCTCTTTCTGGCTGCGAGCTATCTGCAGACGTACGCATTTTTGGAGCGGGCCTGCAGGACGCCCCCTGTACAGACCCCCAAATCTACGTTTGAAGTTTGAGGTGGCATGTTAAGCAAGCAGCCCCAGTCTCTGTGCCTCTGTGCGAGCAGTGCCATGGGCAGAGGAGGCTGACCAACAGCTTTCCAGGATAGCTCTTTCTGCCTGCGAGCTATCTGCAGACGTTTATATTTTCGGAGCTGGGCTGCCGGAGGCGCCCGGCACAAACAGTCAAAAGGTACTTTTGAAGTTTGAGGGGGCAAGACAAGCAAGCAGCCCCAGTCTCTGTGCCTCTGTGCGAACAGTGCCATGGGCAGATGAGGCTGAGCAAGAGCTTTCCAGGCTAGCTCTTTCTGCCTCCGAGCTATCTGCAGACGTTCGCATTTTCGGAGCAGGCCTGTCGAAGCCCCCCTGCAGAGAACGCAAATCTACGTTTGACGTTTGAGGGGACAAGACAAGCAAGCAGCCCCAGTCTCTGTGCCTCTATGTGAGCAGTGCCATGGGCAAATGAGGCTGAGCAACAGCTTTCCAGGCTAGCTTTTTCTGCCTGCGAGCTATCTGCAGACGTTCGCATTTTTGGAGCAGGGCTGACGGAGGCGCCCGGCACAGAACACCTAAGCTACTTTTCAAGTTTGAGTTGACAAGACAAGCAAGCAGCCCCAGTCTCTGTGCCTCTGTGCGAGCAGTGCCATGGGCAGATGAGGCTGAGCAACAGCTTTCCAGGCTAGCTCTTTCTTCCTGCGAGCTATCTGCAGACGTTCGCATTTTCAGAGCAGGTCTGCCGGAGCCCCACTGCACGGACCCCCAAAGTTACGTTTGAAGTTTGAGGTGGCAAGACAAGCAAGCAGCCCCAGTCTCTGTGCCTCTGTGCGAGCAGTGCCATGGGCAGATGAGGCTGAGCAACAGCTTTCCAGGATAGCTCTTTCTGGCTGCGAGCTATCTGCAGACGTTCGCATTTTCGGAGCGGGTCTGCTGGAGGCCCCATGTAAGGACCCCACAATCTACGTTTGAAGTTTGAGGTGGCAAGACAAGCAAGCAGCCCCAGTCTCTGTGCCTCTGTGTGATCAGTGCCATGGGCAGATGAGGGTGAGCAACAGCTTTCCAGGCTAGCTCTTTCTGCCTGCGAGCTATCTGCAGACGTTTATATTTTCGGAGCAGAGCTGCCGGAGGCGCCCGGCACAGACCACCTAAGCTACGTTTGAAGTTTGAGGGGGCAAGACAAGCAAGCAGCCCCAGTCTCTGTGCCTCTGTGCGAGCAGTGCCATGGGCAGATGAGGCTGAGCAACAGCTTTCCAGGCTAGCTCTTTCTGGCTGCGAGCTATCTGCAGACGTTCGCATTTTTGGAGCGGGCCTGCAGGACGCCCCCTGTACAGACCCCCAAATCTACGTTTGAAGTTTGAGGTGGCATGTTAAGCAAGCAGCCCCAGTCTCTGTGCCTCTGTGCGAGCAGTGCCATGGGCAGAGGAGGCTGACCAACAGCTTTCCAGGATAGCTCTTTCAGCCTGCGAGCTATCTGCAGACGTTTATATTTTCGGAGCTGGGCTGCCGGAGGCGCCCTGTACAGACCCCCAAATATACGTTTGAAGTTTGAGGTGGCATGTTAAGCAAGCAGCCCCAGTCTCTGTGCCTCTGTGCGAGGAGTGCCATGGGCAGATGAGGCTGAGCAACAGCTTTCCAGGCTAGCTCTTTCTGCCTGCGAGCTATCTGCAGACGTTCGCATTGTCGGAGTAGCGCTGCCGCAAGCACCCAGCACGGACCACCTAAGCTACGTTTGAAGTTTGAGGGGGCAAGACAAGCAAGCAGCCCCAGTCTCTGTGCCTCTGTGCGAGTAGTGCCATGGGCAGATGAGGCTGAGCAACAGCTTTCCAGGCTAGCTCTTTCTGCCTGCGAGCTATCTGCAGACGTTCGCATTTTTGGAGCAGGGCTGACGGAGGCGCCCGGCACAGAACACCTAAGCTACTTTTCAAGTTTGAGGTGACAAGACAAGCAAGCAGCCCCAGTCTCTGTGCCTCTGTGCGAGGAGTGCCATGGGCAGATGAGGCTGAGCAACAGCTTTCCAGGCTAGCTCTTTCTGCCTGCGAGCTATCTGCAGACGTTTATATTTTCGGAGCTGGGCTGCCGGAGGCGCCCGGCACAAACAGCCAAAACATACGTTTGAGGTTTGAGGGGGCAAGACAAGCAAGCAGCCCCAGTCTCTGTGCCTCTGTGCGAGCAGTGCCATGGGCAGATGAGGCTGAGCAACAGCTTTCCAGGCTAGCCCCTTCTGGCTGCCATCTATCTGCAGACGTTCGCATTTTCAGAGCAGGGCTGCCGGATGCCCACTGCACGGACCCCCAAAGCTGCATTTGAAGTTTGAGGGGGAAGACAAGCAAGCAGTCCCAGTCTCTGTGCCTCTGTGTGAGCAGTGCCATGGGCAGATGAGGCTGAGCAACAGCTTTCCAGGATAGCTCTTTCTGGCTGCGAGCTATCTGCAGACGTTCGCATTTTCGGAGCGGGTCTGCTGGAGGCCCCATGTAAGGACCACACAATCTACGTTTGAAGTTTGAGGTGGCAAGACAAGCAAGCAGCCCCAGTCTCTGTGCCTCTGTGTGATCAGTGCCATGGGCAGATGAGGCTGAGCAACAGCTTTCCAGGCTAGCTCTTTCTGCCTGCGAGCTATCTGCAGACGTTTATATTTTCGGAGCAGAGCTGCCGGAGGCGCCCGGCACAGACCACCTAAGCTACGTTTGAAGTTTGAGGGGGCAAGACAAGCAAGCAGCCCCAGTCTCTGTGCCTCTGTGCAAGCAGTGCCATGGGCAGATGAGGCTGAGCAACAGCTTTCCAGGCTAGCTCTTTCTGCCTGCGAGCTATCTGCAGACGTTTATATTTTCGGAGCTGGGCTGCTGGAGGCGCCCGGCACAAACAGCCAAAAGATACGTTTGAGTTTTGAGGGGGCAAGACAAGCAAACAGCCCCAGTCTCTGTGCCTCTGTGCGAGCAGTGCCATGGGCAGATGAGGCTGAGCAACAGCTTTCCAGGCTAGCTCTTTCTGCCTGCGAGCTATCTGCAGACGTTCGCATTTTTGGAGCAGGGCTGACGGAGGCGCCCGGCACAGAACACCTAAGCTACTTTTCAAGTTTGAGGTGACAAGACAAGCAAGCAGCCCCAGTCTCTGTGCCTCTGTGCGAGCAGTGCCATGGGCAGATGAGGCTGAGCAAGAGCTTTCCAGGCTAGCTCTTTCTGCCTGCGAGCTATCTGCAGACGTTCGCATTTTCGGAGCAGGCCTGCCGAAGGCCCCCTGCAGAGAACGCAAAACTACGTTTGAAGTTTGAGGGGACAAGACAAGCAAGCAGCCCCAGTCTCTGTGCCTCTATGTAAGCAGTGCCATGGGCAGGTGAGGCTGAGCAACAGCTTTCCAGGCTGGATTTTCTGCCTGCGAGCTATCTGCAGACGTTCTCATTTTCAGAGCTGGGCTGCCGGAAGCGCCCGGCAAGGACCACCTAAGCTACGTTTGAAGTTTGAGGGGGCAAGACAAGCAAGCAGCCCCAGTCTCTGTGCCTCTGTGCGAGCAGTGCCATGGGCAGATGAGGCTGAGCAACAGCTTTCCAGGCTAGCTCTTTCTGGCTGCGAGCTATCTGCAGACGTTCGCATTTTTGGAGCAGGGCTGCCGGAGACGCCCGGCACGGACCACCTAAGATACGTTAGAAGTTTAGAGGGGGCAAGACAAGCAAGCAGCCCCAGTCTCTGTGCCTCTGTGCGAGCAGTGCCATGGGCAGATGAGGCTGAGCAACAGCTTTCCAGGCTAGCTCTGTCTGGCTGCGAGCTATCTGCAGACATTCCCATTTTCGGACCAGGCCTGCCGAAGGCCCCCTGCCCAGACACCCAAAGCTACGTTTGAAGTTTGAGGGGACAAGACAAGCAAACAGCACCAGTCTCTGTGCCTCTGTGCGAGCAGTGCCATGGACAAATGAGGCTGAGCAACAGCTTTCCAGGCTAGCTCTATCTGCCTGCGAGCTATCTGCAGACGTTCGCATTTTCAGAGCAGGGCTGCCGGATGCCCACTGCACGGACCCCCAAAGCTGCATTTGAAGTTTGAGGGGGCAAGACAAGCAAGCAGCCCCAGTCTCTGTGCCTCTGTGCGAGCAGTGCCATGGGCAGATGAGGCTGAGCAACAGCTTTCCAAGCTGGATTTTCTGCCTGCGAACTGTCTGCAGACATTTGCATTTTCAGAGCAGGGCTGCTGGAGACGCCCGGCACGGACCACCTAAGATACGTTAGAAGTTTAGAGGGGGCAAGACAAGCAAGCAGCCCCAGTCTCTGTGCCTCTGTGCGAGCAGTGCCATGGACAAATGAGGATGAGCAACAGCTTTCCAGGCTAGCTCTATCTGCCTGCGAGCTATCTGCAGACGTTCGCATTTTCAGAGCAGGGCTGCCGGATTCCAACTGCACGGACCCCCAAAGCTGCATTTGAAGTTTGAGGGGGCAAGACAAGCAAGCAGCCTTAGTCTCTGTGCCTCTGTGCGAGCAGTGCCATGGGCAGATGAGGCTAAGCAACAGCTTTCCAGGCTAGCTCTTTCTGCCTCCGAGCTATCTGCAGACGTTCGCATTTTCGGAGCAGGCCTGCCGAAGGCCCCCTGTACGGACCCCCAAATATACGTTTGAAGTTTGAGGGGGCAAGACAAGCAAGCAGCCCCAGTCTCTGTGCCTCTGTGCGAGCAGTGCCATGGGCAGATGAGGCTGAGCAACAGCTTTCCAGGCTAGCTCTTTCTGCCTGCGAGCTATCTGCAGACGTTCGCATTTTTGGAGCAGGGCTGCCGGAGGCGCCCGGCACGGACCACCTAAGCTACGTTTGAAGTTTGAGGGGACAAGACAAGCAAGCAGCCCCAGTCTCTGTGCCTCTGTGCGAGCAGTGCCATGGGCAGATGAGGCTGAGCAACAGCTTTCCAGGCTAGCTCTTTCTGCCTGTGACCTATCTGCAGACGTTCGCATTTTCAGAGCTGGGCTGCCGGAAGCGCCCGGCACGGACCACGTAAGCTACGTTTGAAGTTTGAGGGGGCAAGACAAGCAAGCAGCCCCAGTCTCTGTGCCTCTGTGCGAGCAGTGCCATGGACAAATGAGGCTGAGTAACAGCTTTCCAGGCTAGCTCTTTCTGCCTGCGAGCTATCTGCAGACGTTCGCATTTTCAGAGCAGGGCTGCCGGATGCCCACTGCACGGACCCACAAAGATGCATTTGAAGTTTGAGGGGGCAAGACAAGCAAGCAGCCTTAGTCTCTGCGCTTCTGTGCGAGCAGTGCCATGGGCAGATGAGGCTGAGCAACAGCTTTCCAGGCTAGCTCTTTCTGCCTCCGAGCTATCTGCAGACGTTCGCATTTTCGGAGCAGGCCTGCCGAAGGCCCCCTGTACGGACCCCAAATATACGTTTGAAGTTTGAGGGGGCAAGACAAGCAAGCAGCCCCAGTCTCTGTGCCTCTGTGCGAGCAGTGCCATGGGCAGATGAGGCTGAGCAACAGCTTTCCAGGCTAGCTCTTTCTGCCTGCGAGCTATCTGCAGACGTTTATATTTTCGGAGCAGAGCTGCCGGAGGCACCCGTCACGGACCACCTAAGCTACGTTTGAAGTTTGAGGGGACAAGACAAGCAAGCAGCCCCAGTCTCTGTGCCTCTGTGCGAGCAGTGCCATGGGCAGATGAGGCTGAGCAACAGCTTTCCAGGCTAGCTCTATCTGCCTGCGAGCTATCTGCAGACGTTCGCATTTTCACAGCAGGGCTGCCGCATGCCCACTGCACGGACCCCCAAAGATGCATTTGAAGTTTGAGGGGGCAAGACAAGCAAGCAGCCCCAGTCTCTGTGCCTCTGTGCGAGCAGTGCCATGGGCAGATGAGGCTGAGCAACAGCTTTCCAAGCTGGATTTTCTGCCTGCGAACTGTCTGCAGACATTTGCATTTTCAGAGCAGGGCTGCCGGAGACGCCCGGCACGGACCACCTAAGATACGTTAGAAGTTTAGAGGGGGCAAGACAAGCAAGCAGCCCCAGTCTCTGTGCCTCTGTGCGAGCAGTGCCATGGACAAATGAGGATGAGCAACAGCTTTCCAGGCTAGCTCTATCTGCCTGCGAGCTATCTGCAGACGTTCGCATTTTCAGAGCAGGGCTGCCGGATGCCAACTGCACGGACCCCCAAAGCTGCATTTGAAGTTTGAGGGGGCAAGACAAGCAAGCAGCCTTAGTCTCTGTGCCTCTGTGCGAGCAGTGCCATGGGCAGATGAGGCTAAGCAACAGCTTTCCAGGCTAGCTCTTTCTGCCTCCGAGCTATCTGCAGACGTTCGCATTTTCGGAGCAGGCCTGCCGAAGGCCCCCTATACGGACCCCCAAATATACGTTTGAAGTTTGAGGGGGCAAGACAAGCAAGCAGCCCCAGTCTCTGTGCCTCTGTGCGAGCAGTGCCATGGGCAGATGAGGCTGAGCAACAGCTTTCCAGGCTAGCTCTTTCTGCCTGCGAGCTATCTGCAGACGTTCGCATTTTTGGAGCAGGGCTGCCGGAGGCGCCCGGCACGGACCACCTAAGCTACGTTTGAAGTTTGAGGGGACAAGACAAGCAAGCAGCCCCAGTCTCTGTGCCTCTGTGCGAGCAGTGCCATGGGCAGATGAGGCTGAGCAACAGCTTTCCAGGCTAGCTCTTTCTGCCTGTGACCTATCTGCAGACGTTCGCATTTTCAGAGCTGGGCTGCCGGAAGCGCCCGGCACGGACCACGTAAGCTACGTTTGAAGTTTGAGGGGGCAAGACAAGCAAGCAGCCCCAGTCTCTGTGCCTCTGTGCGAGCAGTGCCATGGACAAATGAGGCTGAGCAACAGCTTTCCAGGCTAGCTCTTTCTGCCTGCGAGCTATCTGCAGACGTTCGCATTTTCAGAGCAGGGCTGCCGGATGCCCACTGCACGGACCCACAAAGATGCATTTGAAGTTTGAGGGGGCAAGACAAGCAAGCAGCCTTAGTCTCTGCGCCTCTGTGCGAGCAGTGCCATGGGCAGATGAGGCTGAGCAACAGCTTTCCAGGCTAGCTCTTTCTGCCTCCGAGCTATCTGCAGACGTTCGCATTTTCGGAGCAGGCCTGCCGAAGGCCCCCTGTACGGACCCCAAATATACGTTTGAAGTTTGAGGGGGCAAGACAAGCAAGCAGCCCCAGTCTGTGTGCCTCTGTGCGAGCAGTGCCATGGGCAGATGAGGCTGAGCAACAGCTTTCCAGGCTAGCTCTTTCTGCCTGCGAGCTATCTGCAGACGTTTATATTTTCGGAGCAGAGCTGCCGGAGGCACCCGGCACGGACCACCTAAGCTACGTTTGAAGTTTGAGGGGACAAGACAAGCAAGCAGCCCCAGTCTCTGTGCCTCTGTGCGAGCAGTGCCATGGGCAGATGAGGCTGAGCAACAGCTTTCCAGGCTAGCTCTATCTGCCTGCGAGCTATCTGCAGACGTTCGCATTTTCAGAGCAGGGCTGCCGCATGCCCACTGCACGGACCCCCAAAGATGCATTTGAAGTTTGAGGGGGCAAGACAAGCAAGCAGCCCCAGTCTCTGTGCCTCTGTGCGAGCAGTGCCATGGGCAGATGAGGCTGAGCAACAGCTTTCCAGGCTAGCTCTTTCTGCCTCCGAGCTATCTGCAGACGTTCGCATTTTCGGAGCAGGCCTGCCGAAGGCCCCCTGTACGGACCCCCAAATATACGTTTGAAGTTTGAGGGGGCAAGACAAGCAAGCAGCCCCAGTCTCTGTGCCTCTGTGCGAGCAGTGCCATGGGCAGATGAGGCTGACCAACAGCTTTCCAGGCTAGCTCTTTCTGGCTGCGAGCTATCTGCAGACATTCCCATTTTCGGACCAGGCCTGCCGAAGGCCCCCTGCCCAGACACCCAAAGCTACGTTTGAAGTTTGAGGGGACAAGACAAGCAAACAGCACCAGTCTCTGTGCCTCTGTGCGAGCAGTGCCATGGACAAATGAGGCTGAGCAACAGCTTTCCAGGCTAGCTCTATCTGCCTGCGAGCTATCTGCAGACGTTCGCATTTTCAGAGCAGGGCTGCCGGATGCCCACTGCACGGACCCCCAAAGCTGCATTTGAAGTTTGAGGGGGCAAGACAAGCAAGCAGTCCCAGTCTCTGTGCCTCTGTGCGAGCAGTGCCATGGGCAGATGAGGCTGAGCAACAGCTTTCCAAGCTGGATTTTCTGCCTGCGAACTGTCTGCAGACGTTCGCATTTTCAGAGCAGGGCTGCCGGATGCCAACTGCACGGACCCCCAAAGCTGCATTTGAAGTTTGAGGGGGCAAGACAAGCAAGCAGCCTTAGTCTCTGTGCCTCTGTGCGAGCAGTGCCATGGGCAGATGAGGCTAAGCAACAGCTTTCCACGCTAGCTCTTTCTGCCTCCGAGCTATCTGCAGACGTTCGCATTTTCAGAGCAGGGCTGCCGGATGCCCACTGCACGGACCCACAAAGATGCATTTGAAGTTTGAGGGGGCAAGACAAGCAAGCAGCCTTAGTCTCTGCGCCTCTGTGCGAGCAGTGCCATGGGCAGATTAGGCTGAGCAACAGCTTTCCAGGCTAGCTCTTTCTGCCTCCGAGCTATCTGCAGACGTTCGCATTTTCGGAGCAGGCCTGCCGAAGGCCCCCTGTACGGACCCCAAATATACGTTTGAAGTTTGAGGGGGCAAGACAAGCAAGCAGCCCCAGTCTCTGTGCCTCTGTGTGAGCAGTGCCATGGGCAGATGAGGCTGAGCAACAGCTTTCCAGGCTAGCTCTTTCTGCCTGCGAGCTATCTGCAGACGTTTATATTTTCGGAGCAGAGCTGCCGGAGGCACCCGGCACGGACCACCTAAGCTACGTTTGAAGTTTGAGGGGACAAGACAAGCAAGCAGCCCCAGTCTCTGTGCCTCTGTGCGAGCAGTGTCATGGGCAGATGAGGCTGAGCAACAGCTTTCCAGGCTAGCTCTATCTGCCTGCGAGCTATCTGCAGACGTTCGCATTTTCAGAGCAGGGCTGCCGGATGCCCACTGCACGGACCCCCAAAGATGCATTTGAAGTTTGAGGGGGCAAGACAAGCAAGCAGCCCCAGTCTCTGTGCCTCTGTGCGAGCAGTGCCATGGGCAGATGAGGCTGAGCAACAGCTTTCCAGGCTAGCTCTTTCTGCCTCCGAGCTATCTGCAGACGTTCGCATTTTCGGAGCAGGCCTGCCGAAGGCCCCCTGTACGGACCCCCAAATATACGTTTGAAGTTTGAGGGGGCAAGACAAGCAAGCAGCCCCAGTCTCTGTGCCTCTGTGCGAGCAGTGCCATGGGCAGATGAGGCTGAGCAACAGCTTTCCAGACTAGCTCTTTCTGCCTCCGAGCTATCTGCAGACGTTCGCATTTTCAGAGCGGGCCTGCAGGAGGCCCCTTGTACAGACCCCCAAATCTACGTTTGAAGTTTGAGGTGGCATGTTAAGCAAGCAGTCCCAGTCTCTGTGCCTCTGTGCGAGCAGTGCCATGGGCAGATGAGGCTGACCAACAGCTTTCCAGGCTAGCTCTTTCTGGCTGCGACCTATCTGCAGACGTTCCCGTTTTCGGAGCAGGCCTGCCGAAGACCCCCTGCCCAGACCCCCAAAGCTACGTTTGAAGTTTGAGGTGGCAAGACAAGCAAGCAGCCCCAGTCTCTGTGCCTCTGTGCGAGCAGTGCAATGGGCAGATGAGGTTGAGCAAGAGCTTTCCAGGCTAGCTCTTTCTGCCTGCGAGCTATCTGCAGACGTTCGCATTTTCGGAGCAGGGCTGCCGAAGGCCCCCTGCAGAGAACGCAAAACTACGTTTGACGTTTGAGGGGACAAGACAAGCAATCAGCCCCAGTCTCTGTGCCTCTATGTGAGCAGTGCCATGGGCAGATGAGGCTGAGCAACAGCTTTCCAGGCTGGATTTTCTGCCTGCGAACTATCTGCAGACATTTGCATTTTCAGAGCAGAGCTGCCGGAGACGGCCGGCACGGACCACCTAAGATACGTTAGAAGTTTAGAGGGGGCAAGACAAGCAAGCAGCCCCAGTCTCTGTGCCTCTGTGCGAGCAGTGCCATGGGCAGATGAGGCTGAGCAACAGCTTTCCAGGCTAGCTCTTTCTGGCTGCCAGCTATCTGCAGACGTTCCCATTTTCGGAGCAGGGCTGCTGGATGACCCCTTCATGGACACCCAAAGGTACGTTTGAAGTTTGAGGTGGCAAGACAAGCAAGCAGCCCCAGTCTCTGTGCCTCTGTGCGAGCAGTGCCATGGGCAGATGAGGCTGAGCAACAGCTTTCCAGGCTAGCTCTTTCTGCCTCCGAGCTATCTGCAGACGTTCGCATTTTCAGAGCAGGGCTGCCGGATGCCCACTGCACGGACCCCCAAAGATGCATTTGAAGTTTGAGGGGGCAAGACAAGCAAGCAGCCCCAGTCTCTATGCCTCTGTGCGAGCAGTGCTATGGGCAGATGAGGCTGAGCAACAGCTTTCCAAGCTGGATTTTCTGCCTGCGAACTGTCTGCAGACATTTGCATTTTCAGAGCAGGGCTGCCGGAGACGCCCGGCACGGACCACCTAAGATACGTTAGAAGTTTAGAGGGGGCAAGACAAGCAAGCAGCCCCAGTCTCTGTGCCTCTGTGCGAGCAGTGCCATGGGCAGATGAGGCTGAGCAACAGCTTTCCAGGCTAGCTCTATCTGCCTGCGAGCTATCTGCAGACGTTCACATTTTCAGAGCAGGCATGCCGGATGCCAACTGCACGGACCCCCAAAGCTGCATTTGAAGTTTGAGGGGGCAAGACAAGCAAGCAGCCTCAGTCTCTGTGCCTCTGTGCGAGCAGTGCCATGGGCAGATGAGGCTGAGCAACAGCTTTCCAAGCTGGATTTTCTGCCTGCGAACTGTCTGCAGACATTTGCATTTTCAGAGCAGGGCTGCCGGAGACGCCCGGCACGGACCCCCAAAGCTGCATTTGAAGTTTGAGGGGGCAAGACAAGCAAGCAGCCTCAGTCTCTGTGCCTCTGTGCGAGCAGTGCCATGGGCAGATGAGGCTGAGCAACAGCTTTCCAGGCTAGCTCTTTCTGCCTCCGAGCTATCTGCAGACGTTCGCATTTTCGGAGCAGGCCTGCCGAAGGCCCCCTGTACGGACCCCCAAATATACGTTTGAAGTTTGAGGGGGCAAGACAAGCAAGCAGCCCCAGTCTCTGTGCCTCTGTGCGAGCAGTGCCATGGGCAGATGAGGCTGAGCAACAGCTTTCCAGACTAGCTCTTTCTGCCTCCGAGCTATCTGCAGACGTTCGCATTTTCAGAGCGGGCCTGCAGGAGGCCCCTTGTACAGACCCCCAAATCTACGTTTGAAGTTTGAGGTGGCATGTTAAGCAAGCAGTCCCAGTCTCTGTGCCTCTGTGCGAGCAGTGCCATGGGCAGATGAGGCTGACCAACAGCTTTCCAGGCTAGCTCTTTCTGGCTGCGACCTATCTGCAGACGTTCCCGTTTTCGGAGCAGGCCTGCCGAAGACCCCCTGCCCAGACCCCCAAAGCTACGTTTGAAGTTTGAGGTGGCAAGACAAGCAAGCAGCCCCAGTCTCTGTGCCTCTGTGCGAGCAGTGCAATGGGCAGATGAGGTTGAGCAAGAGCTTTCCAGGCTAGCTCTTTCTGCCTGCGAGCTATCTGCAGACGTTCGCATTTTCGGAGCAGGGCTGCCGAAGGCCCCCTGCAGAGAACGCAAAACTACGTTTGACGTTTGAGGGGACAAGACAAGCAAGCAGCCCCAGTCTCTGTGCCTCTATGTGAGCAGTGCCATGGGCAGATGAGGCTGAGCAACAGCTTTCCAGGCTGGATTTTCTGCCTGCGAACTATCTGCAGACATTTGCATTTTCAGAGCAGGGCTGCCGGAGACGGCCGGCACGGACCACCTAAGATACGTTAGAAGTTTAGAGGGGGCAAGACAAGCAAGCAGCCCCAGTCTCTGTGCCTCTGTGCGAGCAGTGCCATGGGCAGATGAGGCTGAGCAACAGCTTTCCAGGCTAGCTCTTTCTGGCTGCCAGCTATCTGCAGACGTTCCCATTTTCGGAGCAGGGCTGCTGGATGACCCCTTCATGGACACCCAAAGGTACGTTTGAAGTTTGAGGGGGCAAGACAAGCAAGCAGCCCCAGTCTCTGTGCCTCTGTGCGAGCAGTGCCATGGGCAGATGAGGCTGAGCAACAGCTTTCCAGGCTAGCTCTTTCTGCCTCCGAGCTATCTGCAGACGTTCGCATTTTCAGAGCAGGGCTGCCGGATGCCCACTGCACGGACCCCCAAAGCTGCATTTGAAGTTTGAGGGGGCAAGACAAGCAAGCAGCCCCAGTCTCTATGCCTCTGTGCGAGCAGTGCTATGGGCAGATGAGGCTGAGCAACAGCTTTCCAAGCTGGATTTTCTGCCTGCGAACTGTCTGCAGACATTTGCATTTTCAGAGCAGGGCTGCCGGAGACGCCCGGCACGGACCACCTAAGATACGTTAGAAGTTTAGAGGGGGCAAGACAAGCAAGCAGCCCCAGTCTCTGTGCCTCTGTGCGAGCAGTGCCATGGGCAGATGAGGCTGAGCAACAGCTTTCCAGGCTAGCTCTATCTGCCTGCGAGCTATCTGCAGACGTTCACATTTTCAGAGCAGGCATGCCGGATGCCAACTGCACGGACCCCCAAAGCTGCATTTGAAGTTTGAGGGGGCAAGACAAGCAAGCAGCCTCAGTCTCTGTGCCTCTGTGCGAGCAGTGCCATGGGCAGATGAGGCTGAGCAACAGCTTTCCAAGCTGGATTTTCTGCCTGCGAACTGTCTGCAGACATTTGCATTTTCAGAGCAGGGCTGCCGGAGACGCCCGGCACGGACCCCCAAAGCTGCATTTGAAGTTTGAGGGGGCAAGACAAGCAAGCAGCCTCAGTCTCTGTGCCTCTGTGCGAGCAGTGCCATGGGCAGATGAGGCTGAGCAACAGCTTTCCAGGCTAGCTCTTTCTGCCTCCGAGCTATCTGCAGACGTTCGCATTTTCGGAGCAGGCCTGCCGAAGGCCCCCTGTACGGACCCCCAAATATACGTTTGAAGTTTGAGGGGGCAAGACAAGCAAGCAGCCCCAGTCTCTGTGCCTCTGTGCGAGCAGTGCCATGGGCAGATGAGGCTGAGCAACAGCTTTCCAGGCTAGCTCTTTCTGCCTGCGAGCTATCTGCAGACGTTCGCATTTTTGGAGCAGGGCTGCCGGAGGCGCCCGGCACGGACCACCTAAGCTACGTTTGAAGTTTGAGGGGACAAGACAAGCAAGCAGCCCCAGTCTCTGTGCCTCTGTGCGAGCAGTGCCATGGGCAGATGAGGCTGAGCAACAGCTTTCCAGGCTAGCTCTTTCTGCCTGTGACATATCTGCAGACGTTCGCATTTTCAGAGCTGGGCTGCCGGAAGCGCCCGGCACGGACCACCTAAGCTACGTTTGAAGTTTGAGGGGGCAAGACAAGCAAGCAGCCCCAGTCTCTGTGCCTCTGTGCGAGCAGTGCCATGGACAAATGAGGCTGAGCAACAGCTTTCCAGGCTAGCTCTTTCTGCCTGCGAGCTATCTGCAGACGTTCGCATTTTCAGAGCAGGGCTGCCGGATGCCCACTGCACGGACCCACAAAGATGCATTTGAAGTTTGAGGGGGCAAGACAAGCAAGCAGCCTTAGTCTCTGTGCCTCTGTGCGAGCAGTGCCATGGGCAGATGAGGCTGAGCAACAGCTTTCCAGGCTAGCTCTTTCTGCCTCCGAGCTATCTGCAGACGTTCGCATTTTCGGAGCAGGCCTGCCGAAGGCCCCCTGTACGGACCCCCAAATATACGTTTGAAGTTTGAGGGGGCAAGACAAGCAAGCAGCCCCAGTCTCTGTGCCTCTGTGTGAGCAGTGCCATGGGCAGATGAGGCTGAGCAACAGCTTTCCAGGCTAGCTCTTTCTGCCTGCGAGCTATCTGCAGACGTTTATATTTTCGGAGCAGAGCTGCCGGAGGCACCCGGCACGGACCACCTAAGCTACGTTTGAAGTTTGAGGGGACAAGACAAGCAAGCAGCCCCAGTCTCTGTGCCTCTGTGCGAGCAGTGCCATGGGCAGATGAGGCTGAGCAACAGCTTTCCAGGCTAGCTCTATCTGCCTGCGAGCTATCTGCAGACGTTCGCATTTTCAGAGCAGGGCTGCCGGATGCCCACTGCACGGACCCCCAAAGATGCATTTGAAGTTTGAGGGGGCAAGACAAGCAAGCAGCCCCAGTCTCTGTGCCTCTGTGCGAGCAGTGCCATGGGCAGATGAGGCTGAGCAACAGCTTTCCAGGCTAGCTCTTTCTGCCTCCGAGCTATCTGAAGACGTTCGCATTTTCGGAGCAGGCCTGCCGAAGGCCCCCTGTACGGACCCCCAAATATACGTTTGAAGTTTGAGGGGGCAAGACAAGCAAGCAGCCCCAGTCTCTGTGCCTCTGTGCGAGCAGTGCCATGGGCAGATGAGGCTGAGCAACAGCTTTCCAGGCTAGCTCTTTCTGCCTGCGAGCTATCTGCAGACGTTCGCATTTTCAGAGCTGGGCTGCCGGAAGCGCCCGGCACGGACCACCTAAGCTACGTTTGAAGTTTGAGGGGGCAAGACAAGCAAGCAGCCCCAGTCTCTGTGCCTCTGTGCGAGCAGTGCCATGGGCAGATGAGGCTGAGCAACAGCTTTCCAGGCTAGCTCTTTCTGCCTGCAAGCTATCTGCAGACGTTCGCATTTTCGGAGCTGGGCTGCCGGAGGCGCCCGGCACAAACAGCCAAAAGCTACGTTTGAAGTTTAAGGGGGCAAGACAAGCAAGCAGCCCCAGTCTCTGTGCCTCTGTGCTAGCAGTGCCATGGGCAGATGAGGCTGAGCAACAGCTTTCCAGGATAGCCCCTTCTGGCTGCCATCTATCTGCAGACGTTCGCATTTTCGGAGCAGCGCTGCCGCAAGCACCCAGCACGGACCACCTAAGCTACGTTTGAAGTTTGAGGGGACAAGACAAGCAAGCAGCCCCAGTCTCTGTGCCTCTGTGCGAACAGTGCCATGGGCAGATGAGGCTGAGCAAGAGCTTTCCAGGATAGCTCTTTCTGCCTCCGAGCTATCTGCAGACGTTCGCATTTTCGGAGCAGGCCTGTCGAAGGCCCCCTGCAGAGAACGCAAATCTACGTTTGACGTTTGAGGGGACAAGACAAGCAAGCAGCCCCAGTCTCTGTGCCTCTATGTGAGCAGTGCCATGGGCAAATGAGGCTGAGCAACAGCTTTCCAGGCTAGCTTTTTCTGCCTGCGAGCTATCTGCAGACGTTCGCATTTTTGGAGCAGGGCTGACGGAGGCGCCCGGCACAGAACACCTAAGCTACTTTTCAAGTTTGAGGTGACAAGACAAGCAAGCAGCCCCAGTCTCTGTGCCTCTGTGCGAGCAGTGCCATGGGCAGATGAGGCTGAGCAACAGCTTTCCAGGCTAGCTCTTTCTTCCTGCGAGCTATCTGCAGACGTTCGCATTTTCAGAGCAGGTCTGCCGGAGCCCCACTGCACGGACCCCCAAAGTTACGTTTGAAGTTTGAGGTGGCAAGACAAGCAAGCAGCCCCAGTCTCTGTGCCTCTGTGCGAGCAGTGCCATGGGCAGATGAGGCTGAGCAACAGCTTTCCAGGCTAGCTCTTTCTGGCTGCCAGCTATCTGCAGACGTTCCCATTTTCGGAGCAGGGCTGCTGGATGACCACTTCATGGACACCCAAAGATACGTTTGAAGTTTGAGGTGGCAAGACAAGCAAGCAGCCCCAGTCTCTGTGCCTCTGTGCGAGCAGTGCCATGGGCAGATGAGGCTGAGCAACAGCTTTCCAGACTAGCTCTTTCTGCCTCCGAGCTATCTGCAGACGTTCGCATTTTCAGAGCGGGCCTGCAGGAGGCCCCTTGTACAGACCCCCAAATCTACGTTTGAAGTTTGAGGTGGCATGTTAAGCAAGCAGTCCCAGTCTCTGTGCCTCTGTGCGAGCAGTGCCATGGGCAGATGAGGCTGACCAACAGCTTTCCAGGCTAGCTCTTTCTGGCTGCGACCTATCTGCAGACGTTCCCGTTTTCGGAGCAGGCCTGCCGAAGACCCCCTGCCCAGACCCCCAAAGCTACGTTTGAAGTTTGAGGTGGCAAGACAAGCAAGCAGCCCCAGTCTCTGTGCCTCTGTGCGAGCAGTGCAATGGGCAGATGAGGTTGAGCAAGAGCTTTCCAGGCTAGCTCTTTCTGCCTGCGAGCTATCTGCAGACGTTCGCATTTTCGGAGCAGGCCTGCCGAAGGCCCCCTGCAGAGAACGCAAAACTACGTTTGACGTTTGAGGGGACAAGACAAGCAAGCAGCCCCAGTCTCTGTGCCTCTATGTGAGCAGTGCCATGGGCAGATGAGGCTGAGCAACAGCTTTCCAGGCTGGATTTTCTGCCTGCGAACTATCTGCAGACATTTGCATTTTCAGAGCAGGGATGCCGGAGACGGCCGGCACGGACCACCTAAGATACGTTAGAAGTTTAGAGGGGGCAAGACAAGCAAGCAGCCCCAGTCTCTGTGCCTCTGTGCGAGCAGTGCCATGGGCAGATGAGGCTGAGCAACAGCTTTCCAGGCTAGCTCTTTCTGGCTGCCAGCTATCTGCAGACGTTCCCATTTTCGGAGCAGGGCTGCTGGATGACCCCTTCATGGACACCCAAAGGTACGTTTGAAGTTTGAGGGGGCAAGACAAGCAAGCAGCCCCAGTCTCTGTGCCTCTGTGCGAGCAGTGCCATGGGCAGATGAGGCTGAGCAACAGCTTTCCAGGCTAGCTCTTTCTGCCTCCGAGCTATCTGCAGACGTTCGCATTTTCAGAGCGGGCCTGCAGGACGCCCCTGTACAGACCCCCAAATCTACGTTTGAAGTTTCAGGTGGCATGTTAAGCAAGCAGTCCCAGTCTCTGTGCCTCTGTGCGAGCAGTGCCATGGGCAGATGAGGCTGAGCAACAGCTTTCCAGGCTAGCTCTTTCTGGCTGCGAGCTATCTGCATACGTTCCCGTTTTCGGAGCAGGCCTGCCGAAGACCCCCTGTCCAGACCCCCAAAGCTACGTTTGAAGTTTGAGGTGGCAAGACAAGCAAGCAGCCCCAGTCTCTGTGCCTCTGTGCGAGCAGTGCCATGGGCAGATGAGGCTGAGCAACAGCTTTCCAGGCTAGCTCTTTCTGCCTGCGAGCTATCTGCAGACGTTCGTATTTTTGGAGCAGGGCTGCCGGAGGCGCCCGGCACGGACCACCTAAGCTACGTTTGAAGTTTGAGGGGACAAGACAAGCAAGCAGCCCCAGTCTCTGTGCCTCTGTGCGAGCAGTGCCATGGGCAGATGAGGCTGAGCAACAGCTTTCCAGGCTAGCTCTTTCTGCCTGTGAGCTATCTGCAGACGTTCGCATTTTCAGAGCTGGGCTGCCGGAAGCGCCCGGCACGGACCACCTAAGCTACGTTTGAAGTTTGAGGGGGCAAGACAAGCAAGCAGCCCCAGTCTCTGTGCCTCTGTGCGAGCAGTGCCATGGGCAGATGAGGCTGAGCAACAGCTTTCCAGGATAGCCCCTTCTGGCTGCCATCTATCTGCAGACGTTCGCATTTTCGGAGCAGCGCTGCCGCAAGCACCCAGCACGGACCACCTAAGCTACGTTTGAAGTTTGAGGGGACAAGACAAGCAAGCAGCCCCAGTCTCTGTGCCTCTGTGCGAACAGTGCCATGGGCAGATGAGGCTGAGCAAGAGCTTTCCAGGATAGCTCTTTCTGCCTCCGAGCTATCTGCAGACGTTCGCATTTTCGGAGCAGGCCTGTCGAAGGCCCCCTGCAGAGAACGCAAATCTACGTTTGACGTTTGAGGGGACAAGACAAGCAAGCAGCCCCAGTCTCTGTGCCTCTATGTGAGCAGTGCCATGGGCAAATGAGGCTGAGCAACAGCTTTCCAGGCTAGCTTTTTCTGCCTGCGAGCTATCTGCAGACGTTCGCATTTTTGGAGCAGGGCTGACGGAGGCGCCCGGCACAGAACACCTAAGCTACTTTTCAAGTTTGAGGTGACAAGACAAGCAAGCAGCCCCAGTCTCTGTGCCTCTGTGCGAGCAGTGCCATGGGCAGATGAGGCTGAGCAACAGCTTTCCAGGCTAGCTCTTTCTTCCTGCGAGCTATCTGCAGACGTTCGCATTTTCAGAGCAGGTCTGCCGGAGCCCCACTGCACGGACCCCCAAAGTTACGTTTGAAGTTTGAGGTGGCAAGACAAGCAAGCAGCCCCAGTCTCTGTGCCTCTGTGCGAGCAGTGCCATGGGCAGATGAGGCTGAGCAACAGCTTTCCAGGCTAGCTCTTTCTGGCTGCCAGCTATCTGCAGACGTTCCCATTTTCGGAGCAGGGCTGCTGGATGACCACTTCATGGACACCCAAAGATACGTTTGAAGTTTGAGGTGGCAAGACAAGCAAGCAGCCCCAGTCTCTGTGCCTCTGTGCGAGCAGTGCCATGGGCAGATGAGGCTGAGCAACAGCTTTCCAGACTAGCTCTTTCTGCCTCCGAGCTATCTGCAGACGTTCGCATTTTCAGAGCGGGCCTGCAGGAGGCCCCTTGTACAGACCCCCAAATCTACGTTTGAAGTTTGAGGTGGCATGTTAAGCAAGCAGTCCCAGTCTCTGTGCCTCTGTGCGAGCAGTGCCATGGGCAGATGAGGCTGACCAACAGCTTTCCAGGCTAGCTCTTTCTGGCTGCGACCTATCTGCAGACGTTCCCGTTTTCGGAGCAGGCCTGCCGAAGACCCCCTGCCCAGACCCCCAAAGCTACGTTTGAAGTTTGAGGTGGCAAGACAAGCAAGCAGCCCCAGTCTCTGTGCCTCTGTGCGAGCAGTGCAATGGGCAGATGAGGTTGAGCAAGAGCTTTCCAGGCTAGCTCTTTCTGCCTGCGAGCTATCTGCAGACGTTCGCATTTTCGGAGCAGGCCTGCCGAAGGCCCCCTGCAGAGAACGCAAAACTACGTTTGACGTTTGAGGGGACAAGACAAGCAAGCAGCCCCAGTCTCTGTGCCTCTATGTGAGCAGTGCCATGGGCAGATGAGGCTGAGCAACAGCTTTCCAGGCTGGATTTTCTGCCTGCGAACTATCTGCAGACATTTGCATTTTCAGAGCAGGGATGCCGGAGACGGCCGGCACGGACCACCTAAGATACGTTAGAAGTTTAGAGGGGGCAAGACAAGCAAGCAGCCCCAGTCTCTGTGCCTCTGTGCGAGCAGTGCCATGGGCAGATGAGGCTGAGCAACAGCTTTCCAGGCTAGCTCTTTCTGGCTGCCAGCTATCTGCAGACGTTCCCATTTTCGGAGCAGGGCTGCTGGATGACCCCTTCATGGACACCCAAAGGTACGTTTGAAGTTTGAGGGGGCAAGACAAGCAAGCAGCCCCAGTCTCTGTGCCTCTGTGCGAGCAGTGCCATGGGCAGATGAGGCTGAGCAACAGCTTTCCAGGCTAGCTCTTTCTGCCTCCGAGCTATCTGCAGACGTTCGCATTTTCAGAGCGGGCCTGCAGGACGCCCCTGTACAGACCCCCAAATCTACGTTTGAAGTTTCAGGTGGCATGTTAAGCAAGCAGTCCCAGTCTCTGTGCCTCTGTGCGAGCAGTGCCATGGGCAGATGAGGCTGAGCAACAGCTTTCCAGGCTAGCTCTTTCTGGCTGCGAGCTATCTGCATACGTTCCCGTTTTCGGAGCAGGCCTGCCGAAGACCCCCTGTCCAGACCCCCAAAGCTACGTTTGAAGTTTGAGGTGGCAAGACAAGCAAGCAGCCCCAGTCTCTGTGCCTCTGTGCGAGCAGTGCCATGGGCAGATGAGGCTGAGCAACAGCTTTCCAGGCTAGCTCTTTCTGCCTGCGAGCTATCTGCAGACGTTCGTATTTTTGGAGCAGGGCTGCCGGAGGCGCCCGGCACGGACCACCTAAGCTACGTTTGAAGTTTGAGGGGACAAGACAAGCAAGCAGCCCCAGTCTCTGTGCCTCTGTGCGAGCAGTGCCATGGGCAGATGAGGCTGAGCAACAGCTTTCCAGGCTAGCTCTTTCTGCCTGTGAGCTATCTGCAGACGTTCGCATTTTCAGAGCTGGGCTGCCGGAAGCGCCCGGCACGGACCACCTAAGCTACGTTTGAAGTTTGAGGGGGCAAGACAAGCAAGCAGCCCCAGTCTCTGTGCCTCTGTGCGAGCAGTGCCATGGGCAGATGAGGCTGAGCAACAGCTTTCCAGGATAGCCCCTTCTGGCTGCCATCTATCTGCAGACGTTCGCATTTTCGGAGCAGCGCTGCCGCAAGCACCCAGCACGGACCACCTAAGCTACGTTTGAAGTTTGAGGGGACAAGACAAGCAAGCAGCCCCAGTCTCTGTGCCTCTGTGCGAACAGTGCCATGGGCAGATGAGGCTGAGCAAGAGCTTTCCAGGCTAGCTCTTTCTGCCTGCGAGCTATCTGCAGACGTTCGCATTTTCGGAGCAGGCCTGTCGAAGGCCCCCTGCAGAGAACGCAAATCTACGTTTGACGTTTGAGGGGGCCAGACAAGCAAGCAGCCCCAGTCTCTGTGCCTCTATGTGAGCAGTGCCATGGGCAAATGAGGCTGAGCAACAGCTTTCCAGGCTAGCTCTTTCTGGCTGCGAGCTATCTGCAGACGTTCGCATTTTCAGAGCAGGGCTGCCGGAGACGCCCACTGCACGGACCACCTAAGATACGTTAGAAGTTTAGAGGGGGCAAGACAAGCAAGCAGTTCCAGTCTCTGTGCCTCGGTGCGAGCAGTGCCATGGGCAGATGAGGCTGAGCAACAGCTTTCCAGGCTAGCTCTTTCTGGCTGCGAGCTATCTGCAGACATTCCCATTTTCGGACCAGACCTGCCGAAGGCCCCCTGCCCAGACCCCCAAAGATACGTTTGAAGTTTGAGGTGGCAAGACAAGCAAGCAGCCCCAGTCTCTGTGCCTCTGTGCGAGCAGTGCCACAGGCAGATGAGGCTGAGCAAGAGCTTTCCAGGCTAGCTCTTTCTGCCTCCGAGCTATCTGCAGACGTTCGCATTTTCGGAGCAGGCCTGCCGAAGGTCCCCTGCAGAGAACGCAAAACTACGTTTGACGTTTGAGGGGACAAGACAAGCAAGCAGCCCCAGTCTCTGTGCCTCTATGTGAGCAGTGCCATGGGCAGATGAGGCTGAGCAACAGCTTTCCAAGCTGGATTTTCTGCCTGCGAACTATCTGCAGACATTTGCATTTTCAGAGCAGGGCTGCCGGAGGCCCCCGGCACGAACCACCTAAGATAAGTTAGAAGTTTAGAGGGGGCAAGACAAGCAAGCAGCCCCAGTCTCTGTGCCTCTGTGCGAGCAGTGCCATGGGCAGATGAGGCTGAGCAACAGCTTTCCAGGCTAGCTCTTTCTGCCTCCGAGCTATCTGCAGACGTTTGCATTTTCAGAGCGGGCCTGCAGGACGCCCCTGTACAGACCCCCAAATCTACGTTTGAAGTTTCAGGTGGCATGTTAAGCAAGCAGTCCCAGTCTCTGTGCCTCTGTGCGAGCAGTGCCATGGGCAGATGAGGCTGAGCTACAGCTTTCCAGGCTAGCTCTTTCTGGCTGCGAGCTATCTGCAGACGTTCCCGTTTTCGGAGCAGGCCTGCCGAAGACCCCCTGCCCAGACCCCCAAAGCTACGTTTGAAGTTTGAGGTGGCAAGACAAGCAAGCAGCCCCAGTCTCTGTGCCTCTGTGCGAGCAGTGCCACGGGCAGATGAGGCTGAGCAAGAGCTTTCCAGGCTAGCTCTTTCTGCCTGCGAGCTATCTGCAGACGTTCGCATTTTCGGAGCAGGCCTGCCGAAGGCCCCGTGCAGAGAACGCAAAACTACGTTTGACGTTTGAGGGGACAAGACAAGCAAGCAGCCCCAGTCTCTGTGCCTCTATGTGAGCAGTGCCATGGGCAGATGAGGCTGAGCAACAGCTTTCCAAGCTGGATTTTCTGCCTGCGAACTATCTGCAGACATTTGCATTTTCAGAGCAGGGCTGCCGGAGACGCCCGGCACGGACCACCTAAGATACGTTAGAAGTTTAGAGGGGGCAAGACAAGCAAGCAGCCCCAGTCTCTGTGCCTCTGTGCGAGCAGTGCCATGGACAAATGAGGCTGAGCAACAGCTTTCCAGGCTAGCTCTATCTGCCTGCGAGCTATCTGCAGACGTTCGCATTTTCACAGCAGGGCTGCCGGATGCCCACTGCACGGACCCCCAAAGCTGCATTTGAAGTTTGAGGTGGCAAGACAAGCAAGCAGCCCCAGTCTCTGTGCCTCTGTGCGAGCAGTGCCATGGGCAGATGAGGCTGAGCAACAGCTTTCCAGGCTAGCTCTTTCTGCCTGCGAGCTATCTGCAGACGTTTATATTTTCGGAGCAGAGCTGCCGGAGGCACCCGGCACGGACAACCTAAGCTACGTTTGAAGTTTGAGGGGACAAGACAAGCAAGCAGCCACAGTCTCTGTGCCTCTGTGCGAGCAGTGCCATGGGCAGATGAGGCTGAGCAACAGCTTTCCAGGATAGCCCCTTCTGGCTGCCATCTATCTGCAGACGTTCGCATTTTCGGAGCAGCGCTGCCGCAAGCACCCAGCACGGACCACCTAAGCTACGTTTGAAGTTTGAGGGGACAAGACAAGCAAGCAGCCCCAGTCTCTGTGCCTCTGTGCGAACAGTGCCATGGGCAGATGAGGCTGAGCAAGAGCTTTCCAGGCTAGCTCTTTCTGGCTGCGAGCTATTTGCAGACGTTCGCATTTTCGGAGCAGGCCTGCCGAAGGCCCGCTGCAGAGAACGCAAATCTACGTTTGACGTTTGAGGGGACAAGACAAGCAAGCAGCCCCAGTCTCTGTGCCTCTATGTGAGCAGTGCCATGGGCAAATGAGGCTGAGCAACAGCTTTCCAGGCTGGATTTTGTGCCTGCGAACTATCTGCAGACGTTTGCATTTTCAGAGCAGGGCTGCCGGAGACGCCCGGCACGGACCACCTAAGATACGTTACAAGTTTAGAGGGGGCAAGACAAGCAAGCAGCCCCAGTCTCTGTGCCTCTGTGCGAGCAATGCCATGGGCAGATGAGGCTGAGCAACAGCTTTCCAGGATAGCTCTTTCTGGCTGCGAGCTATCTGCAGACGTTTGCATTTTTGGAGCGGGCCTGCTGGAGGCCCCATGTAAGGACACCACAATCTACGTTTGAAGTTTGAGGTGGCAAGACAAGCAAGCAGCCCCAGTCTCTGTGCCTCTGTGCGAGCAGTGCCATGGGCAGATGAGGCTGAGCAACAGCTTTCCAGGCTAGCTCTTTCTGCCTGCGAGCTATCTGCAGACGTTTATATTTTCGGAGCTGGGCTGCCGGAGGCGACCGGCACAAACAGCCAAAAAATACGTTTGAAGTTTGAGGGGGCAAGACAAGCAAGCAGCCCCAGTCTCTGTGCCTCTGTGCGAGCAGTGCCATGGGCAGATGAGGCTGAGCAACAGCTTTCCAGGCTAGCTCTTTCTGCCTGAGAGCTATCTGCAGACGTTCGCATTGTCGGAGTAGCGCTGCCGCAAGCAACCAGCACGGACCACCTAAGCTACGTTTGAAGTTTGAGGGGACAAGACAAGCAAGCAGCCCCAGTCTCTGTGCCTCTGTGCGAGCAGTGCCATGGGCAGATGAGGCTGAGCAACAGCTTTCCAGGCTAGCTCTTTCTGCCTGCGAGCTGTCTGCAGACGTTCGCATTTTCAGAGCAGGTCTGCCGGAGCCCCACTGCACGGACCCCCAAAGTTTCTTTAGAAATTTAGAAGTGGCAAGACAAGCAAGCAGCCCCAGTCTCTGTGCCTCTGTGCGAGCAGTGCCATGGGCAGATGAGGCTGAGCAAAAGCTTTCCAGGCTAGCTCTTTCTGGCTGCCAGCTATCAGCAGACGTTCCCATTTTCTGAGCAGGGCTGTCGGAGACGCCCGACACGGACCACCTAAGGTACGTTTGAAGTTCGAGGGGGCAAGACAAGCAAGCAGCCCCAGTCTCTGTGCCTCTGTGCGAGCAGTGCCATGGGCAGATGAGGCTGAGCAAGAGCTTTCCAGGCTAGCTCTATCTGCCTGCGAGCTATCTGCAGACGTTCACATTTTCAGAGCAGGCATGCCGGATGCCAACTGCACGGACCCCCAAAGCTGCATTTGAAGTTTGAGGGGGCAAGACAAGCAAGCAGCCTCAGTCTCTGTGCCTCTGTGCGAGCAGTGCCATGGGCAGATGAGGCTGAGCAACAGCTTTCCAGGCTAGCTCTTTCTGCCTCCGAGCTATCTGCAGACGTTCGCATTTTCGGAGCAGGCCTGCCGAAGGCCCCCTGTACGGACCCCCAAATATACGTTTGAAGTTTGAGGGGGCAAGACAAGCAAGCAGCCCCAGTCTCTGTGCCTCTGTGCGAGCAGTGCCATGGGCAGATGAGGCTGAGCAACAGCTTTCCAGGCTAGCTCTTTCTGCCTGCGAGCTATCTGCAGACGTTCGCATTTTTGGAGCAGGGCTGCCGGAGGTGCCCGGCACGGACCACCTAAGCTACGTTTGAAGTTTGAGGGGACAAGACAAGCAAGCAGCCCCAGTCTCTGTGCCTCTGTGCGAGCAGTGCCATGGGCAGATGAGGCTGAGCAACAGCTTTCCAGGCTAGCTCTTTCTGCCTGTGACATATCTGCAGACGTTCGCATTTTCAGAGCTGGGCTGCCGGAAGCGCCCGGCACGGACCACCTAAGCTACGTTTGAAGTTTGAGGGGGCAAGACAAGCAAGCAGCCCCAGTCTCTGTGCCTCTGTGCGAGCAGTGCCATGGACAAATGAGGCTGAGCAACAGCTTTCCAGGCTAGCTCTTTCTGCCTGCGAGCTATCTGCAGACGTTCGCATTTTCAGAGCAGGGCTGCCGGATGCCCACTGCACGGACCCACAAAGATGCATTTGAAGTTTGAGGGGGCAAGACAAGCAAGCAGCCTTAGTCTCTGTGCCTCTGTGCGAGCAGTGCCATGGGCAGATGAGGCTGAGCAACAGCTTTCCAGGCTAGCTCTTTCTGCCTCCGAGCTATCTGCAGACGTTCGCATTTTCGGAGCAGGCCTGCCGAAGGCCCCCTGTACGGACCCCCAAATATACGTTTGAAGTTTGAGGGGGCAAGACAAGCAAGCAGCCCCAGTCTCTGTGCCTCTGTGTGAGCAGTGCCATGGGCAGATGAGGCTGAGCAACAGCTTTCCAGGCTAGCTCTTTCTGCCTGCGAGCTATCTGCAGACGTTTATATTTTCGGAGCAGAGCTGCCGGAGGCACCCGGCACGGACCACCTAAGCTACGTTTGAAGTTTGAGGGGACAAGACAAGCAAGCAGCCCCAGTCTCTGTGCCTCTGTGCGAGCAGTGCCATGGGCAGATGAGGCTGAGCAACAGCTTTCCAGGCTAGCTCTATCTGCCTGCGAGCTATCTGCAGACGTTCGCATTTTCAGAGCAGGGCTGCCGGATGCCCACTGCACGGACCCCCAAAGATGCATTTGAAGTTTGAGGGGGCAAGACAAGCAAGCAGCCCCAGTCTCTGTGCCTCTGTGCGAGCAGTGCCATGGGCAGATGAGGCTGAGCAACAGCTTTCCAGGCTAGCTCTTTCTGCCTCCGAGCTATCTGAAGACGTTCGCATTTTCGGAGCAGGCCTGCCGAAGGCCCCCTGTACGGACCCCCAAATATACGTTTGAAGTTTGAGGGGGCAAGACAAGCAAGCAGCCCCAGTCTCTGTGCCTCTGTGCGAGCAGTGCCATGGGCAGATGAGGCTGAGCAACAGCTTTCCAGGCTAGCTCTTTCTGCCTGCGAGCTATCTGCAGACGTTCGCATTTTCAGAGCTGGGCTGCCGGAAGCGCCCGGCACGGACCACCTAAGCTACGTTTGAAGTTTGAGGGGGCAAGACAAGCAAGCAGCCCCAGTCTCTGTGCCTCTGTGCGAGCAGTGCCATGGGCAGATGAGGCTGAGCAACAGCTTTCCAGGCTAGCTCTTTCTGCCTGCAAGCTATCTGCAGACGTTCGCATTTTCGGAGCTGGGCTGCCGGAGGCGCCCGGCACAAACAGCCAAAAGCTACGTTTGAAGTTTAAGGGGGCAAGACAAGCAAGCAGCCCCAGTCTCTGTGCCTCTGTGCTAGCAGTGCCATGGGCAGATGAGGCTGAGCAACAGCTTTCCAGGATAGCCCCTTCTGGCTGCCATCTATCTGCAGACGTTCGCATTTTCGAAGCAGCGCTGCCGCAAGCACCCAGCACGGACCACCTAAGCTACGTTTGAAGTTTGAGGGGACAAGACAAGCAAGCAGCCCCAGTCTCTGTGCCTCTGTGCGAACAGTGCCATGGGCAGATGAGGCTGAGCAAGAGCTTTCCAGGATAGCTCTTTCTGCCTCCGAGCTATCTGCAGACGTTAGCATTTTCGGAGCAGGCCTGTCGAAGGCCCCCTGCAGAGAACGCAAATCTACGTTTGACGTTTGAGGGGACAAGACAAGCAAGCAGCCCCAGTCTCTGTGCCTCTATGTGAGCAGTGCCATGGGCAAATGAGGCTGAGCAACAGCTTTCCAGGCTAGCTTTTTCTGCCTGCGAGCTATCTGCAGACGTTCGCATTTTTGGAGCAGGGCTGACGGAGGCGCCCGGCACAGAACACCTAAGCTACTTTTCAATTTTGAGGTGACAAGACAAGCAAGCAGCCCCAGTCTCTGTGCCTCTGTGCGAGCAGTGCCATGGGCAGATGAGGCTGAGCAACAGCTTTCCAGGCTAGCTCTTTCTGCCTCCGAGCTATCTGCAGACGTTCGCATTTTCAGAGCGGGCCTGCAGGAGGCCCCTTGTACAGACCCCCAAATCTACGTTTGAAGTTTGAGGTGGCATGTTAAGCAAGCAGTCCCAGTCTCTGTGCCTCTGTGCGAGCAGTGCCATGGGCAGATGAGGCTGACCAACAGCTTTCCAGGCTAGCTCTTTCTGGCTGCGACCTATCTGCAGACGTTCCCGTTTTCGGAGCAGGCCTGCCGAAGACCCCCTGCCCAGACCCCCAAAGCTACGTTTGAAGTTTGAGGTGGCAAGACAAGCAAGCAGCCCCAGTCTCTGTGCCTCTGTGCGAGCAGTGCAATGGGCAGATGAGGTTGAGCAAGAGCTTTCCAGGCTAGCTCTTTCTGCCTGCGAGCTATCTGCAGACGTTCGCATTTTCGGAGCAGGCCTGCCGAAGGCCCCCTGCAGAGAACGCAAAACTACGTTTGACGTTTGAGGGGACAAGACAAGCAAGCAGCCCCAGTCTCTGTGCCTCTATGTGAGCAGTGCCATGGGCAGATGAGGCTGAGCAACAGCTTTCCAGGCTGGATTTTCTGCCTGCGAACTATCTGCAGACATTTGCATTTTCAGAGCAGGGATGCCGGAGACGGCCGGCACGGACCACCTAAGATACGTTAGAAGTTTAGAGGGGGCAAGACAAGCAAGCAGCCCCAGTCTCTGTGCCTCTGTGCGAGCAGTGCCATGGGCAGATGAGGCTGAGCAACAGCTTTCCAGGCTAGCTCTTTCTGGCTGCCAGCTATCTGCAGACGTTCCCATTTTCGGAGCAGGGCTGCTGGATGACCCCTTCATGGACACCCAAAGGTACGTTTGAAGTTTGAGGGGGCAAGACAAGCAAGCAGCCCCAGTCTCTGTGCCTCTGTGCGAGCAGTGCCATGGGCAGATGAGGCTGAGCAACAGCTTTCCAGGCTAGCTCTTTCTGCCTCCGAGCTATCTGCAGACGTTCGCATTTTCAGAGCGGGCCTGCAGGACGCCCCTGTACAGACCCCCAAATCTACGTTTGAAGTTTCAGGTGGCATGTTAAGCAAGCAGTCCCAGTCTCTGTGCCTCTGTGCGAGCAGTGCCATGGGCAGATGAGGCTGAGCAACAGCTTTCCAGGCTAGCTCTTTCTGGCTGCGAGCTATCTGCATACGTTCCCGTTTTCGGAGCAGGCCTGCCGAAGACCCCCTGTCCAGACCCCCAAAGCTACGTTTGAAGTTTGAGGTGGCAAGACAAGCAAGCAGCCCCAGTCTCTGTGCCTCTGTGCGAGCAGTGCCATGGGCAGATGAGGCTGAGCAACAGCTTTCCAGGCTAGCTCTTTCTGGCTGCAAGCTATCTGCAGACGTTCGCATTTTCGGAGCTGGGCTGCCGGAGGCGCCCGGCACAAACAGCCAAAAGCTACGTTTGAAGTTTAAGGGGGCAAGACAAGCAAGCAGCCCCAGTCTCTGTGCCTCTGTGCTAGCAGTGCCATGGGCAGATGAGGCTGAGCAACAGCTTTCCAGGATAGCCCCTTCTGGCTGCCATCTATCTGCAGACGTTCGCATTTTCGAAGCAGCGCTGCCGCAAGCACCCAGCACGGACCACCTAAGCTACGTTTGAAGTTTGAGGGGACAAGACAAGCAAGCAGCCCCAGTCTCTGTGCCTCTGTGCGAACAGTGCCATGGGCAGATGAGGCTGAGCAAGAGCTTTCCAGGATAGCTCTTTCTGCCTCCGAGCTATCTGCAGACGTTAGCATTTTCGGAGCAGGCCTGTCGAAGGGCCCTGCAGAGAACGCAAATCTACGTTTGACGTTTGAGGGGACAAGACAAGCAAGCAGCCCCAGTCTCTGTGCCTCTATGTGAGCAGTGCCATGGGCAAATGAGGCTGAGCAACAGCTTTCCAGGCTAGCTTTTTCTGCCTGCGAGCTATCTGCAGACGTTCGCATTTTTGGAGCAGGGCTGACGGAGGCGCCCGGCACAGAACACCTAAGCTACTTTTCAATTTTGAGGTGACAAGACAAGCAAGCAGCCCCAGTCTCTGTGCCTCTGTGCGAGCAGTGCCATGGGCAGATGAGGCTGAGCAACAGCTTTCCAGGCTAGCTCTTTCTTCCTGCGAGCTATCTGCAGACGTTCGCATTTTCAGAGCAGGTCTGCCGGAGCCCCACTGCACGGACCCCCAAAGTTACGTTTGAAGTTTGAGGTGGCAAGACAAGCAAGCAGCCCCAGTCTCTGTGCCTCTGTGCGAGCAGTGCCATGGGCAGATGAGGCTGAGCAACAGCTTTCCAGGCTAGCTCTTTTTGGCTGCCAGCTATCTGCAGACGTTCCCATTTTCGGAGCAGGGCTGCTGGATGACCACTTCATGGACACCCAAAGATACGTTTGAAGTTTGAGGTGGCAAGACAAGCAAGCAGCCCCAGTCTCTGTGCCTCTGTGCGAGCAGTGCCATGGGCAGATGAGGCTGAGCAACAGCTTTCCAGGCTAGCTCTTTCTGCCTCCGAGCTATCTGCAGACGTTCGCATTTTCAGAGCGGGCCTGCAGGAGGCCCCTTGTACAGACCCCCAAATCTACGTTTGAAGTTTGAGGTGGCATGTTAAGCAAGCAGTCCCAGTCTCTGTGCCTCTGTGCGAGCAGTGCCATGGGCAGATGAGGCTGACCAACAGCTTTCCAGGCTAGCTCTTTCTGGCTGCGACCTATCTGCAGACGTTCCCGTTTTCGGAGCAGGCCTGCCGAAGACCCCCTGCCCAGACCCCCAAAGCTACGTTTGAAGTTTGAGGTGGCAAGACAAGCAAGCAGCCCCAGTCTCTGTGCCTCTGTGCGAGCAGTGCAATGGGCAGATGAGGTTGAGCAAGAGCTTTCCAGGCTAGCTCTTTCTGCCTGCGAGCTATCTGCAGACGTTCGCATTTTCGGAGCAGGCCTGCCGAAGGCCCCCTGCAGAGAACGCAAAACTACGTTTGACGTTTGAGGGGACAAGACAAGCAAGCAGCCCCAGTCTCTGTGCCTCTATGTGAGCAGTGCCATGGGCAGATGAGGCTGAGCAACAGCTTTCCAGGCTGGATTTTCTGCCTGCGAACTATCTGCAGACATTTGCATTTTCAGAGCAGGGATGCCGGAGACGGCCGGCACGGACCACCTAAGATACGTTAGAAGTTTAGAGGGGGCAAGACAAGCAAGCAGCCCCAGTCTCTGTGCCTCTGTGCGAGCAGTGCCATGGGCAGATGAGGCTGAGCAACAGCTTTCCAGGCTAGCTCTTTCTGGCTGCCAGCTATCTGCAGACGTTCCCATTTTCGGAGCAGGGCTGCTGGATGACCCCTTCATGGACACCCAAAGGTACGTTTGAAGTTTGAGGGGGCAAGACAAGCAAGCAGCCCCAGTCTCTGTGCCTCTGTGCGAGCAGTGCCATGGGCAGATGAGGCTGAGCAACAGCTTTCCAGGCTAGCTCTTTCTGCCTCCGAGCTATCTGCAGACGTTCGCATTTTCAGAGCGGGCCTGCAGGACGCCCCTGTACAGACCCCCAAATCTACGTTTGAAGTTTGAGGTGGCATGTTAAGCAAGCAGTCCCAGTCTCTGTGCCTCTGTGCGAGCAGTGCCATGGGCAGATGAGGCTGAGCAACAGCTTTCCAGGCTAGCTCTTTCTGGCTGCGAGCTATCTGCATACGTTCCCGTTTTCGGAGCAGGCCTGCCGAAGACCCCCTGTCCAGACCCCCAAAGCTACGTTTGAAGTTTGAGGTGGCAAGACAAGCAAGCAGCCCCAGTCTCTGTGCCTCTGTGCGAGCAGTGCCATGGGCAGATGAGGCTGAGCAACAGCTTTCCAGGCTAGCTCTTTCTGCCTGCGAGCTATCTGCAGACGTTCGTATTTTTGGAGCAGGGCTGCCGGAGGCGCCCGGCACGGACCACCTAAGCTACGTTTGAAGTTTGAGGGGACAAGACAAGCAAGCAGCCCCAGTCTCTGTGCCTCTGTGCGAGCAGTGCCATGGGCAGATGAGGCTGAGCAACAGCTTTCCAGGCTAGCTCTTTCTGCCTGTGAGCTATCTGCAGACGTTCGCATTTTCAGAGCTGGGCTGCCGGAAGCGCCCGGCACGGACCACCTAAGCTACGTTTGAAGTTTGAGGGGGCAAGACAAGCAAGCAGCCCCAGTCTCTGTGCCTCTGTGCGAGCAGTGCCATGGGCAGATGAGGCTGAGCAACAGCTTTCCAGGATAGCCCCTTCTGGCTGCCATCTATCTGCAGACGTTCGCATTTTCGGAGCAGCGCTGCCGCAAGCACCCAGCACGGACCACCTAAGCTACGTTTGAAGTTTGAGGGGACAAGACAAGCAAGCAGCCCCAGTCTCTGTGCCTCTGTGCGAACAGTGCCATGGGCAGATGAGGCTGAGCAAGAGCTTTCCAGGCTAGCTCTTTCTGCCTGCGAGCTATCTGCAGACGTTCGCATTTTCGGAGCAGGCCTGTCGAAGGCCCCCTGCAGAGAACGCAAATCTACGTTTGACGTTTGAGGGGGCCAGACAAGCAAGCAGCCCCAGTCTCTGTGCCTCTATGTGAGCAGTGCCATGGGCAAATGAGGCTGAGCAACAGCTTTCCAGGCTAGCTTTTTCTGCCTGCGAGCTATCTGCAGACGTTCGCATTTTCAGAGCAGGGCTGACGGAGGCGCCCGGCAGAGAACACCTAAGCTACTTTTCAAGTTTGAGGTGACAAGACAAGCAAGCAGCCTCAGTCTCTGTGCCTCTGTGCGAGCAGTGCCATGGGCAGATGAGGCTGAGCAACAGCTTTCCAGGCTAGCCCCTTCTGGCTGCCATCTATCTGCAGACGTTCTCATTTTCGGAGCAGCGCTGCCGCAAGCACCCAGCACGGACCACCTAAGCTACGTTTGAAGTTTGAGGGGGCAAGACAAGCAAGCAGCCCCAGTCTCTGTGCCTCTGTGCGAGCAGTGCCATGGGCAGATGAGGCTGAGCAACAGCTTTCCAGGCTAGCTCTTTCTGCCTGTGAGCTATCTGCAGACGTTCGCATTTTCAGAGCAGGGCTGCCGGAGACGCCCACTGCACGGACCACCTAAGATACGTTAGAAGTTTAGTGGGGGCAAGACAAGCAAGCAGTCCCAGTCTCTGTGCCTCGGTGCGAGCAGTGCCATGGGCAGATGAGGCTGAGCAACAGCTTTCCAGGCTAGCTCTTTCTGGCTGCGAGCTATCTGCAGACATTCCCATTTTCGGACCAGACCTGCCGAAGGCCCCCTGCCCAGACCCCCAAAGATACGTTTGAAGTTTGAGGTGGCAAGACAAGCAAGCAGCCCCAGTCTCTGTGCCTCTGTGCGAGCAGTGCCACGGGCAGATGAGGCTGAGCAAGAGCTTTCCAGGCTAGCTCTTTCTGCCTCCGAGCTATCTGCAGACGTTCGCATTTTCGGAGCAGGCCTGCCGAAGGCCCCCTGCAGAGAACGCAAAACTACGTTTGACGTTTGAGGGGACAAGACAAGCAAGCAGCCCCAGTCTCTGTGCCTCTATGTGAGCAGTGCCATGGGCAGATGAGGCTGAGCAACAGCTTTCCAAGCTGGATTTTCTGCCTGCGAACTATCTGCAGACATTTGCATTTTCAGAGCAGGGCTGCCGGAGGCCCCCGGCACGAACCACCTAAGATAAGTTAGAAGTTTAGAGGGGGCAAGACAAGCAAGCAGCCCCAGTCTCTGTGCCTCTGTGCGAGCAGTGCCATGGGCAGATGAGGCTGAGCAACAGCTTTCCAGGCTAGCTCTTTCTGCCTCCGAGCTATCTGCAGACGTTTGCATTTTCAGAGCGGGCCTGCAGGACGCCCCTGTACAGACCCCCAAATCTACGTTTGAAGTTTCAGGTGGCATGTTAAGCAAGCAGTCCCAGTCTCTGTGCCTCTGTGCGAGCAGTGCCATGGGCAGATGAGGCTGAGCTACAGCTTTCCAGGCTAGCTCTTTCTGGCTGCGAGCTATCTGCAGACGTTCCCGTTTTCGGAGCAGGCCTGCCGAAGACCCCCTGCCCAGACCCCCAAAGCTACGTTTGAAGTTTGAGGTGGCAAGACAAGCAAGCAGCCCCAGTCTCTGTGCCTCTGTGCGAGCAGTGCCACGGGCAGATGAGGCTGAGCAAGAGCTTTCCAGGCTAGCTCTTTCTGCCTGCGAGCTATCTGCAGACGTTCGCATTTTCGGAGCAGGCCTGCCGAAGGCTCCGTGCAGAGAACGCAAAACTACGTTTGACGTTTGAGGGGACAAGACAAGCAAGCAGCCCCAGTCTCTGTGCCTCTATGTGAGCAGTGCCATGGGCAGATGAGGCTGAGCAACAGCTTTCCAAGCTGGATTTTCTGCCTGCGAACTATCTGCAGATATTTGCATTTTCAGAGCAGGGCTGCCGGAGACGCCCGGCACGGACCACATAAGATACGTTAGAAGTTTAGAGGGGGCAAGACAAGCAAGCAGCCCCAGTCTCTGTGCCTCTGTGCGAGCAGTGCCATGGACAAATGAGGCTGAGCAACAGCTTTCCAGGCTAGCTCTATCTGCCTGCGAGCTATCTGCAGACGTTCGCATTTTCACAGCAGGGCTGCCGGATGCCCACTGCACGGACCCCCAAAGCTGCATTTGAAGTTTGAGGTGGCAAGACAAGCAAGCAGCCCCAGTCTCTGTGCCTCTGTGCGAGCAGTGCCATGGGCAGATGAGGCTGAGCAACAGCTTTCCAGGCTAGCTCTTTCTGCCTGCGAGCTATCTGCAGACGTTTATATTTTCGGAGCAGAGCTGCCGGAGGCACCCGGCACGGACAACCTAAGCTACGTTTGAAGTTTGAGGGGACAAGACAAGCAAGCAGCCACAGTCTCTGTGCCTCTGTGCGAGCAGTGCCATGGGCAGATGAGGCTGAGCAACAGCTTTCCAGGATAGCCCCTTCTGGCTGCCATCTATCTGCAGACGTTCGCATTTTCGGAGCAGCGCTGCCGCAAGCACCCAGCACGGACCACCTAAGCTACGTTTGAAGTTTGAGGGGACAAGACAAGCAAGCAGCCCCAGTCTCTGTGCCTCTGTGCGAACAGTGCCATGGGCAGATGAGGCTGAGCAAGAGCTTTCCAGGCTAGCTCTTTCTGGCTGCGAGCTATCTGCAGACGTTCGCATTTTCGGAGCAGGCCTGCCGAAGGCCCGCTGCAGAGAACGCAAATCTACGTTTGACGTTTGAGGGGACAAGACAAGCAAGCAGCCCCAGTCTCTGTGCCTCTATGTGAGCAGTGCCATGGGCAAATGAGGCTGAGCAACAGCTTTCCAGGCTGGATTTTGTGCCTGCGAACTATCTGCAGTCGTTTGTATTTTCAGAGCAGGGCTGCCGGAGACGCCCGGCACGGACCACCTAAGATACGTTACAAGTTTAGAAGGGGCAAGACAAGCAAGCAGCCCCAGTCTCTGTGCCTCTGTGCGAGCAATGCCATGGGCAGATGAGGCTGAGCAACAGCTTTCCAGGATAGCTCTTTCTGGCTGCGAGCTATCTGCAGACGTTCGCATTTTTGGAGCGGGCCTGCTGGAGGCCCCATGTAAGGACCCCACAATCTACGTTTGAAGTTTGAGGTGGCAAGACAAGCAAGCAGCCCCAGTCTCTGTGCCTCTGTGCGAGCAGTGCCATGGGCAGATGAGGCTGAGCAACAGCTTTCCAGGCTAGCTCTTTCTGCCTGCGAGCTATCTGCAGACGTTTATATTTTCGGAGCTGGGCTGCCGGAGGCGACCGGCACAAACAGCCAAAAAATACGTTTGAAGTTTGAGGGGGCAAGACAAGCAAGCAGCCCCAGTCTCTGTGCCTCTGTGCGAGCAGTGCCATGGGCAGATGAGGCTGAGCAACAGCTTTCCAGGCTAGCTCTTTCTGCCTGAGAGCTATCTGCAGACGTTCGCATTGTCGGAGTAGCGCTGCCGCAAGCAACCAGCACGGACCACCTAAGCTACGTTTGAAGTTTGAGGGGACAAGACAAGCAAGCAGCCCCAGTCTCTGTGCCTCTGTGCGAGCAGTGCCATGGGCAGATGAGGCTGAGCAACAGCTTTCCAGGCTAGCTCTTTCTGCCTGCGAGCTGTCTGCAGACGTTCGCATTTTCAGAGCAGGTCTGCCGGAGCCCCACTGCACGGACCCCCAAAGTTTCTTTAGAAATTTAGAGGTGGCAAGACAAGCAAGCAGCCCCAGTCTCTGTGCCTCTGTGCGAGCAGTGCCATGGGCAGATGAGGCTGAGCAAAAGCTTTCCAGGCTAGCTCTTTCTGGCTGCCAGCTATCTGCAGACGTTCCCATTTTCTGAGCAGGGCTGTCGGAGACGCCCGACACGGACCACCTAAGGTACGTTTGAAGTTCGAGGGGGCAAGACAAGCAAGCAGCCCCAGTCTCTGTGCCTCTGTGCGAGCAGTGCCATGGGCAGATGAGGCTGAGCAAGAGCTTTCCAGGCTAGCTCTTTCTGCCTGCGAGCTATCTGCAGACGTTTGCATTTTCAGAACAGGGCTGCCGGATTCCCACTGCACGGACCCCCAAAGCTGCATTTGAAGTTTGAGGGGGCAAGACAAGAAAGCAGCCCCAGTCTCTGTGCCTCTGTGCGAGCAGTGCCATGGGCAGATGAGGCTGAGCAACAGCTTTCCAGGCTAGCTCTTTCTGCCTCCGAGCTATCTTCAGACGTTTGCATTTTCGGAGCAGGCGTGCCGAAGGCCTCCTGTACGGACCCCCAAATATACGTTTGAAGTTTTAGGGGGCAAGACAAGCAAGCAGCCCCAGTCTCTGTGCCTCTGTGCGAGCAGTGCCATGGGCAGATGAGGCTGAGCAACAGCTTTCCAGGCTAGCTCTTTCTGGCTGCGAGCTATCTGCAGACGTTTGCATTTTTGGAGCAGGGCTGCCGGAGGCCCCCGGCACGGACCACCTAAGATACGTTTGAAGTTTGAGGGGGCAAGACAAGCAAGCAGCCCCAGTCTCTGTGCCTCTCTGCAAGCAGTGCCATGGGCAGATGAGGCTGAGCAACAGCTTTCCAGGCTAGCTCTTTCTGCCTGCGAGATATCTGCAGACGTTTGCATTTTCGGAGCAGGGCTGCCGGAGGCGCCTGGCACGTACCACTTAAGCTACGTTTGAATTTGCAGGGGGCAAGACAAGCAAGCAGCCCCAGTCTCTGTGCCTCTGTGCGAACAGTGCCATGGGCAGATGAGGCTGAGCAACAGCTTTCCAGGCTAGCTCTTTCTGCCTGCGAGCTATCTGCAGACGTTTATATTTTCGGAGCTGGGCTGCCGGAGGCGCCCGGCACAAACAGCCAAAAGATACGTTTGAAGTTTGAGGGGGCAAGACAAGCAAGCAGCCCCAGTCTCTGTGCCTCTGTGCGAGGAGTGCCATGGGCAGATGAGGCTGAGCAACAGCTTTCCAGGCTAGCTCTTTCTGCCTGCGAGCTATCTGCAGACGTTCGCATTGTCGGAGTAGCGCTGCCGCAAGCACCCAGCACGGACCACCTAAGCTACGTTTGAAGTTTGAGGGGACAAGACAAGCAAGCAGCCCCAGTCTCTGTGCCTCTGTGCGAGCAGTGCCATGGGCAGATGAGGCTGAGCAACAGCTTTCCAGGCTAGCTCTTTCTGCCTGCGAGCTATCTGCAGACGTTCGCATTTTCAGAGCAGGTCTGCCGGAGCCCCACTGCACGGACCCCCAAAGTTACGTTTGAAGTTTGAGGTGACAAGACAAGAAAGCAGCCCCAGTCTCTGTGCCTCTGTGCGAGCAGTGCCATGGGCAGATGAGGCTGAGCAACAGCTTTCCAGGCTAGCTCTTTCTGGCTGCCAGCTATCTGCAGACGTTCGCATTTTCGGAGCAGGGCTGCTGGATGACCCCTTCATGGACACCCAAAGATACGTTTGAAGTTTGAGGTGGCAAGACAAGCAAGCAGCCTCAGTCTCTGTGCCTCTGTGCGAGCAGTGCCATGGGCAGATGAGGCTGAGCAACAGCTTTCCAGGCTAGCTCTTTCTGCCTGCGAACTATCTGCAGACGTTCGCATTTTCTGAGCAGGGCTGCCGGAGACGCCCGACACGGACCACCTAAGGTACGTTTGAAGTTCGAGGGGGCAAGACAAGCAAGCAGCCCCAGTCTCTGTGCCTCTGTGCGAGCAGTGCCATGGGCAGATGAGGCTGAGCAACAGCTTTCCAGGCTAGCTCTTTCTGCCTGCCCGACATCTGCTGACGTTCGCATTTTCAAAGCATGGATCTCGCAGTCCCCACTGCACGGACCCCCAAGGCTACTTTTGAATTTTCAGGTGGCAAGACAAGCAAGCAGCCCCAGTCTCTGTGCCTCTGTGCGAGCAGTGCCATGGGCAGATGAGGCTGAGCAACAGCTTTCCAGGCTAGCTCTTTCTGGCTGCGAGCTATCTGCAGACGTTCGCATTTTCGGAGCTGGGCTGCCGGAGGCGCCCGGCACAAACAGCCAATAGATAGGTTTGAAGTTTGAGGGGGCAAGACAAGCAAGCAGCCCCAGTCTCTGTGCCTCTGTGCGAGCAGTGCCATGGGCAGATGAGGCTGAGCAACAGCTTTCCAGGCTAGCCCCTTCTGGCTGCGAGCTATCTGCAGACGTTCGCATTTTCGGAGCAGCGCTGCCGCAATCACCCAGCACGGACCACCTAAGCTACGTTTGAAGTTTGAGGGGACAAGACAAGCAAGCAGCCCCAGTCTCTGTGCCTCTGTGCGAGCAGTGCCATGGGCAGATGAGGCTGAGCAACAGCTTTCCAGGCTAGCTCTTTCTGCCTGCGAGCTATCTGCAGACGTTCGCATTTTCGGAGCAGGGCTGCCGCATGCGCCCGGCACGGACCACCTAATCTACATTTGAAGTTTGAGGGGAGAAGACAAGCAAGCAGCCCCAGTCTCTGTGCCTCTGTGCGAGCAGTGCCATGGGCAGATGAGGCTGAGCAAGAGCTTTCCAGGCTAGCTCTTTCTGCCTGCGAGCTATCTGCAGACGTTCGCATTTTTGGAGCAGGGCTGCCGGAGGCGCCCGGCACGGACCACCTAAGCTACGTTTGAAGTTTGAGGGGGCAAGACAAGCAAGCAGCCCCAGTCTCTGTGCCTCTGTGCGAGCAGTGCCATGGGCAGATGAGGCTGAGCAAGAGCTTTCCAGGCTAGCTCTTTCTGCCTGCGAGCTATCTGCAGACGTTCGCGTTTTCAGAGCAGGGCTGCCGGAGGCGCCCGGCACGGACCACTTAAGCTACGTTTGAATTTGCAGGTGGCAAGACAAGCAAGCAGCCCCAGTCTCTGTGCCTCTGTGCGAGCAGTGCCATGGGCAGATGAGGCTGAGCAACAGCTTTCCAGGCTAGCTCTTTCTGCCTGTGAGCTATCTGCAGACGTTCGCATTTTCAGAGCTGGGCTGCCGGAAGCGCCCGGCACGGACCACCTAAGCTACGTTTGAAGTTTGAGGGGGCAAGACAAGCAAGCAGCCCCAGTCTCTGTGCCTCTGTGCGAGCAGTGCCATGGGCAGATGAGGCTGAGCAACAGCTTTCCAGGCTAGCTCTTTCTGCCTGCGAGCTATCTGCAGACGTTCGCATTTTCGGAGCTGGGCTGCCGGAGGCGCCCATCACAAATAGCCAAAAGATACGTTTGAAGTTTGAGGGGGCAAGACAAGCAAGCAGCCCCAGTCTCTGTGCCTCTGTGCGAGCAGTGCCATGGGCAGATGAGGCTGAGCAACAGCTTTCCAGGCTAGCCCCTTCTGGCTGCCATCTATCTGCAGACGTTCGCATTTTCGAAGCAGCGCTGCCGCAAGCACCCAGCACGGACCACCTAAACTACGTTTGAAGTTTGAGGGGACAAGACAAGCAAGCAGCCCCAGTCTCTGTGCCTCTATGTGAGCAGTGCCATGGGCAGATGAGGCTGAGCAACAGCTTTCCAGGCTGGATTTTCTGCCTGTGAGCTATCTGCAGACGTTTGCATTTTCAGAGCAGGGCTGCCGGAGACGCCCGGCACGGACCACCTAAGATACGTTACAAGTTTAGAGGGGGCAAGACAAGCAAGCAGCCCCAGTCTCTGTGCCTCTGTGCGAGCAGTGCCATGGGCAGATGAGGCTGACCAACAGCTTTCCAGGCTAGCTCTTTCTGGCTGCGAGCTATCTGCAGACATTCCCATTTTCGGACCAGGCCTGCCGAAGGCCCCCTGCCCAGACACCCAAAGCTACGTTTGAAGTTTGAGGGGACAAGACAAGCAAACAGCACCAGTCTCTGTGCCTCTGTGCGAGCAGTGCCATGGACAAATGAGGCTGAGCAACAGCTTTCCAGGCTAGCTCTTTCTGTCTGCGAGCTATCTGCAGACGTTCGCATTTTCAGAGAAGGGCTGCCGGATGCCCACTGCACGGACCCCCAAAGCTGCATTTGAAGTTTGAGGGGGCAAGACAAGCAAGCAGTCCCAGTCTCTGTCCCTCTGTGCGAGCAGTGCCATGGGCAGATGAGGCTGAGCAACAGCTTTCCAGGATAGCTCTTTCTGGCTGCGAGCTATCTGCAGACGTTCGCATTTTTGGAGCGGGCCTGCTGGAGGCCCCATGTAAGGACCCCACAATCTACGTTTGAAGTTTGAGGTGGCAAGACAAGCAAGCAGCCCCAGTCTCTGTGCCTCTGTGTGAGCAGTGCCATGGGCAGATGAGGCTGAGCAACAGCTTTCCAGGCTAGCTCTTTCTGCCTGCGAGCTATCTGCAGACGTTCGCATTTTTGGAGCAGGGCTGCCGGAGGCACCCGGCACGGACCACCTAAGCTACGTTTGAAGTTTGAGGGGGCAAGACAAGCAAGCAGCCCCAGTCTCTGTGCCTCTGTGCGAGCAGTGCCATGGGCAGATGAGGCTGAGCAAGAGCTTTCCAGGCTAGCTCTTTCTGCCTGCGAGCTATCTGCAGACGTTCGCGTTTTCAGAGCAGGGCTGCCGGAGGCGACCGGCACGGACCACTTAAGCTACGTTTGAATTTGCAGGTGGCAAGACAAGCAAGCAGCCCCAGTCTCTGTGCCTCTGTGCGAGCAGTGCCATGGGCAGATGAGGCTGAGCAACAGCTTTCCAGGCTAGCTCTTTCTGCCTGTGAGCTATCTGCAGACGTTCGCATTTTCAGAGCTGGGCTTCCGGAAGCGCCTGGCACGGACCACCTAAGCTACGTTTGAAGTTTGAGGGGGCAAGACAAGCAAGCAGCCCCAGTCTCTGTGCCTCTGTGCGAGCAGTGCCATGGGCAGATGAGGCTGAGCAACAGCTTTCCAGGCTAGCTCTTTCTGCCTGCGAGCTATCTGCAGACGTTCGCATTTTCGGAGCTGGGCTGCCGGAGGCGCCCGGCACAAACAGCCAAAAGATACGTTTGAAGTTTGAGGGGGCAAGACAAGCAAGCAGCCCCAGTCTCTGTGCCTCTGTGCGAGCAGTGCCATGGGCAGATGAGGCTGAGCAACAGCTTTCCAGGCTAGCCCCTTCTGGCTGCCATCTATCTGCAGACGTTCGCATTTTCGAAGCAGCGCTGCCGCAAGCACCCAGCACGGACCACCTAAGCTACGTTTGAAGTTTGAGGGGACAAGACAAGCAAGCAGCCCCAGTCTCTGTGCCTCTATGTGAGCAGTGCCATGGGCAGATGAGGCTGAGCAACAGCTTTCCAGGCTGGATTTTCTGCCTGTGAGCTATCTGCAGACGTTTGCATTTTCAGAGCAGGGCTGCCGGAGACGCCCGGCACGGACCACCTAAGATACGTTAGAAGTTTAGAGGGGGCAAGACAAGCAAGCAGCCCCAGTCTCTGTGCCTCTGTGCGAGCAGTGCCATGGGCAGATGAGGCTGACCAACAGCTTTCCAGGCTAGCTCTTTCTGGCTGCGAGCTATCTGCAGACATTCCCATTTTCGGACCAGGCCTGCCGAAGGCCCCCTGCCCAGACACCCAAAGCTACGTTTGAAGTTTGAGGGGACAAGACAAGCAAGCAGCCCCAGTCTCTGTGCCTCTGTGCGAGCAGTGCCATGGACAAATGAGGCTGAGCAACAGCTTTCCAGGCTAGCTCTATCTGCCTGCGAGCTATCTGCAGACGTTCGCATTTTCAGAGCAGGGCTGCCGGATGCCCACTGCACGGACCCCCAAAGCTGCATTTGAAGTTTGAGGGGGCAAGACAAGCAAGCAGTCCCAGTCTCTGTGCCTCTGTGCGAGCAGTGCCATGGGCAGATGAGGCTGAGCAACAGCTTTCCAGGATAGCTCTTTCTGGCTGCGAGCTATCTGCAGACGTTCGCATTTTTGGAGCGGCCCTGCTGGAGGCCCCATGTAAGGACCCCACAATCTACGTTTGAAGTTTGAGGTGGCAAGACAAGCAAGCAGCCCCAGTCTCTGTGCCTCTGTGTGAGCAGTGCCATGGGCAGATGAGGCTGAGCAACAGCTTTCCAGGCTAGCTCTTTCTGCCTGCGAGCTATCTGCAGACGTTCGCATTTTCAGAGCAGGTCTTCCGGAGCCCCACTGCACGGACCCCCAAAGTTACGTTTGAAGTTTGAGGTGACAAGACAAGAAAGCAGCCCCAGTCTCTGTGCCTCTGTGCGAGCAGTGCCATGGGCAGATGAGGCTGAGCAACAGCTTTCCAGGCTAGCTCTTTCTGGCTGCCAGCTATCTGCAGACGTTCCCATTTTCGGAGCAGGGCTGCTGGATGACCCCTTCATGGACACCCAAAGATACGTTTGAAGTTTGAGGTGGCAAGACAAGCAAGCAGCCCCAGTCTCTGTGCCTCTGTGCGAGCAGTGCCATGGGCAGATGAGGCTGAGCAACAGCTTTCCAGGCTAGCTCTTTCTGCCTGCGAACTATCTGCAGACGTTCGCATTTTCTGAGCAGGGCTGCCGGAGACGCCCGACACGGACCACCTAAGGTACGTTTGAAGTTCGAGGGGGCAAGACAAGCAAGCAGCCCCAGTCTCTGTGCCTCTGTGCGAGCAGTGCCATGGGCAGATGAGGCTGAGCAACAGCTTTCCAGGCTAGCTCTTTCTGCCTGCCCGCCATCTGCTGACGTTCGCATTTTCAAAGCATGGAACTCGCAGTCCCCACTGCACGGACCCCCAAGGCTACTTTTGAATTTTCAGGTGGCAAGACAAGCAAGCAGCCCCAGTCTCTGTGCCTCTGTGCGAGCAGTGCCATGGGCAGATGAGGCTGAGCAACAGCTTTCCAGGCTAGCTCTTTCTGCCTGCAAGCTATCTGCAGACGTTCGCATTTTCGGAGCTGGGCTGCCGGAGGCGCCCGGCACAAACAGCCAATAGATAGGTTTGAAGTTTGAGGGGACAAGACAAGCAAGCAGCCCCAGTCTCTGTGCCTCTGTGCGAGCAGTGCCATGGGCAGATGAGGCTGAGCAACAGCTTTCCAGGCTGGATTTTCTGCCTGTGAGCTATCTGCAGACGTTTGCATTTTCAGAGCAGGGCTGCCGGAGACGCCCGGCACGGACCACCTAAGATACGTTAGAAGTTTAGAGGGGGCAAGACAAGCAAGCAGCCCCAGTCTCTGTGCCTCTGTGCGAGCAGTGCCATGGGCAGATGAGGCTGACCAACAGCTTTCCAGGCTAGCTCTTTCTGGCTGCGAGCTATCTGCAGACATTCCCATTTTCGGACCAGGCCTGCCGAAGGCCCCCTGCCCAGACACCCAAAGCTACGTTTGAAGTTTGAGGGGACAAGACAAGCAAGCAGCCCCAGTCTCTGTGCCTCTGTGCGAGCAGTGCCATGGGCAGATGAGGCTGAGCAAGAGCTTTCCAGGCTAGCTCTTTCTGCCTGCGAGCTATCTGCAGACGTTCGCGTTTTCAGAGCAGGGCTGCCGGAGGCGCCCGGCACGGACCACCTAAGCTACGTTTGAAGATTGAGGGGGCAAGACAAGCAAGCAGCCCCAGTCTCTGTGCCTCTGTGCGAGCAGTGCCATGGGCAGATGAGGCTGAGCAACAGCTTTCCAGGCTAGCTCTTTCTGCCTGCGAGCTATCTGCAGACGTTCGCATTTTCGGAGCTGGGCTGCCGGAGGCGCCCGGCACAAACAGCCAAAAGATACGTTTGAAGTTTGAGGGGGCAAGACAAGCAAGCAGCCCCAGTCTCTGTGCCTCTATGTGAGCAGTGCCATGGGCAGATGAGGCTGAGCAACAGCTTTCCAGGCTGGATTTTCTGCCTGTGAGCTATCTGCAGACGTTTGCATTTTCAGAGCAGGGCTGCCGGATGCCCACTGCACGGACCCCCAAAGCTGCATTTGAAGTTTGAGGGGGCAAGACAAGCAAGCAGTCCCAGTCTCTGTGCCTCTGTGCGAGCAGTGCCATGGGCAGATGAGGCTGAGCAACAGCTTTCCAGGATAGCTCTTTCTGGCTGCGAGCTATCTGCAGACGTTCGCATTTTTGGAGCGGGCCTGCTGGAGGCCCCATGTAAGGACCCCACAATCTACGTTTGAAGTTTGAGGTGGCAAGACAAGCAAGCAGCCCCAGTCTCTGTGCCTCTGTGTGAGCAGTGCCATGGGCAGATGAGGCTGAGCAACAGCTTTCCAGGCTAGCTCTTTCTGCCTGCGAGCTATCTGCAGACGTTTATATTTTCGGAGCAGAGCTGCCGGAGGCGCCCGGCACGGACCACCTAAGCTATGTTTGAAGTTTGAGGGGACAAGACAAGCAAGCAGCCCCAGTCTCTGTGCCTCTGTGCAAGCAGTGCCATGGGCAGATGAGGCTGAGCAACAGCTTTCCAGGCTAGCTCTTTCTGTCTGCGAGCTATCTGCAGACGTTTGCATTTTCGGAGCAGGGCTGTAGGAGGCCCCCGGCACGGACCACCTAAGATACGTTTGAAGTTTGAGGGGGCAAGACAAGCAAGCAGCCCCAGTCTCTGTGCCTCTGTGCGAGCAGTGCCATGGGCAGATGAGGCTGAGCAACAGCTTTCCAGGCTAGCTCTTTCTGCATGCGAGATATCTGCAGACGTTTGCATTTTCGGAGCAGGGCTGCCGGAGGCGCCTGGCACGTACCACTTAATCTACGTTTGAATTTGCAGGGGGCAAGACAAGCAAGCAGCCCCAGTCTCTGTGCCTCTGTGCGAACAGTGCCATGGGCAGATGAGGCTGAGCAACAGCTTTCCAGGCTAGCTCTTTCTGCCTGCGAGCTATCTGCAGACGTTTATATTTTCGGAGCTGGGCTGCCGGAGGCGCCCGGCACAAACAGCCAAAAGATACGTTTGAAGTTTGAGGGGGCAAGACAAGCAAGCAGCCCCAGTCTCTGTGCCTCTGTGCGAGCAGTGCCATGGGCAGATGAGGCTGAGCAACAGCTTTCCAGGCTAGCTCTTTCTGCCTGCGAACTATCTGCAGACGTTCGCATTGTCGGAGTAGCGCTGCCGCAAGCACCCAGCACGGACTACCTAAGATACGTTTGAAGTTTGAGGGGACAAGACAAGCAAGCAGCCCCAGTCTCTGTGCCTCTGTGCGAGCAGTGCCATGGGCAGATGAGGCTGAGCAACAGCTTTCCAGGCTAGCTCTTTCTGGCTGCCAGCTATCTGCAGACGTTCGCATTTTTGGAGCAGGGCTGACGGAGGCGCCCGGCACAGAACACCTAAGCTACTTTTCAAGTTTGAGGTGACAAGACAAGCAAGCAGCCCCAGTCTCTGTGCCTCTGTGCGAGCAGTGCCATGGGCAGATGAGGCTGAGCAACAGCTTTCCAGGCTAGCTCTTTCTGCCTGCGAGCTATCTGCAGACGTTCGCATTTTCAGAGCAGGTCTGCCGGAGCCCCACTGCACGGACCCCCAAAGTTACGTTTGAAGTTTGAGGTGACAAGACAAGCAAGCAGCCCCAGTCTCTGTGCCTCTGTGCGAGCAGTGCCATGGGCAGATGAGGCTGAGCAACAGCTTTCCAGGCTAGCTCTTTCTGGCTGCCAGCTATCTGCAGACGTTCCCATTTTCGGAGCAGGGCTGCTGGATGACCCGTTCATGGACACCCAAAGATACGTTTGAAGTTTGAGGTGGCAAGACAAGAAAGCAGCCCCAGTCTCTGTGCCTCTGTGCGAGCAGTGCCATGGGCAGATGAGGCTGAGCAACAGCTTTCCAGGCTAGCTCTTTCTGGCTGCGAGCTATCTGCAGACATTCCCATTTTCGGACCAGGCCTGCCGAAGGCCCCCTGCCCAGACACCCAAAGCTACGTTTGAAGTTTGAGGGGACAAGACAAGCAAACAGCACCAGTCTCTGTGCCTCTGTGCGAGCAGTGCCATGGACAAATGAGGCTGAGCAACAGCTTTCCAGGCTAGCTCTATCTGCCTGCGAGCTATCTGCAGACGTTCGCATTTTCAGAGCAGGGCTGCCGGATGCCCACCTCACGGACCCCCAAAGCTGCATTTGAAGTTTGAGGGGGCAAGACAAGCAAGCAGTCCCAGTCTCTGTGCCTCTGTGCGAGCAGTGCCATGGGCAGATGAGGCTGAGCAACAGCTTTCCAGGATAGCTCTTTCTGGCTGCGAGCTATCTGCAGACGTTCGCATTTTTGGAGCGGGCCTGCTGGAGGCCCCATGTAAGGACCCCACAATCTACGTTTGAAGTTTGAGGTGGCAAGACAAGCAAGCAGCCCAAGTCTCTGTGCCTCTGTGTGAGCAGTGCCATGGGCAGATGAGGCTGAGCAACAGCTTTCCAGGCTAGCACTTTCTGCCTGCGAGCTATCTGCAGACGTTTATATTTTCGGAGCAGAGCTGCCGGAGGCGCCCGGCACGGACCACCTAAGCTATGTTTGAAGTTTGAGGGGACAAGACAAGCAAGCAGCCCCAGTCTCTGTGCCTCTGTGCAAGCAGTGCCATGGGCAGATGAGGCTGAGCAACAGCTTTCCAGGCTAGCTCTTTCTGTCTGCGAGCTATCTGCAGACGTTTGCATTTTCGGAGCAGGGCTGTAGGAGGCCCCCGGCACGGACCACCTAAGATACGTTTGAAGTTTGAGGGGGCAAGACAAGCAAGCAGCCCCAGTCTCTGTGCCTCTGTGCGAGCAGTGCCATGGGCAGATGAGGCTGAGCAACAGCTTTCCAGGCTAGCTCTTTCTGCATGCGAGATATCTGCAGACGTTTGCATTTTTGGAGCAGGGCTGCCGGAGGCGCCTGGCACGTACCACTTAATCTACGTTTGAATTTGCAGGGGGCAAGACAAGCAAGCAGCCCCAGTCTCTGTGCCTCTGTGCGAACAGTGCCATGGGCAGATGAGGCTGAGCAACAGCTTTCCAGGCTAGCTCTTTCTGCCTGCGAGCTATCTGCAGACGTTTATATTTTCGGAGCTGGGCTGCCGGAGGCGCCCGGCACAAACAGCCAAAAGATACGTTTGAAGTTTGAGGGGGCAAGACAAGCAAGCAGCCCCAGTCTCTGTGCCTCTGTGCGAGCAGTGCCATGGGCAGATGAGGCTGAGCAACAGCTTTCCAGGCTAGCTCTTTCTGCCTGCGAACTATCTGCAGACGTTCGCATTGTCGGAGTAGCGCTGCCGCAAGCACCCAGCACGGACTACCTAAGATACGTTTGAAGTTTGAGGGGACAAGACAAGCAAGCAGCCCCAGTCTCTGTGCCTCTGTGCGAGCAGTGCCATGGGCAGATGAGGCTGAGCAACAGCTTTCCAGGCTAGCTCTTTCTGGCTGCCAGCTATCTGCAGACGTTCGCATTTTTGGAGCAGGGCTGACGGAGGCGCCCGGCACAGAACACCTAAGCTACTTTTCAAGTTTGAGGTGACAAGACAAGCAAGCAGCCCCAGTCTCTGTGCCTCTGTGCGAGCAGTGCCATGGGCAGATGAGGCTGAGCAACAGCTTTCCAGGCTAGCTCTTTCTGCCTGCGAGCTATCTGCAGACGTTCGCATTTTCAGAGCAGGTCTGCCGGAGCCCCACTGCACGGACCCCCAAAGTTACGTTTGAAGTTTGAGGTGACAAGACAAGCAAGCAGCCCCAGTCTCTGTGCCTCTGTGCGAGCAGTGCCATGGGCAGATGAGGCTGAGCAACAGCTTTCCAGGCTAGCTCTTTCTGGCTGCCAGCTATCTGCAGACGTTCCCATTTTCGGAGCAGGGCTGCTGGATGACCCGTTCATGGACACCCAAAGATACGTTTGAAGTTTGAGGTGGCAAGACAAGAAAGCAGCCCCAGTCTCTGTGCCTCTGTGCGAGCAGTGCCATGGGCAGATGAGGCTGAGCAACAGCTTTCCAGGCTAGCTCTTTCTGGCTGCGAGCTATCTGCAGACATTCCCATTTTCGGACCAGGCCTGCCGAAGGCCCCCTGCCCAGACAGCCAAAGCTACGTTTGAAGTTTGAGGGGACAAGACAAGCAAACAGCACCAGTCTCTGTGCCTCTGTGCGAGCAGTGCCATGGACAAATGAGGCTGAGCAACAGCTTTCCAGGCTAGCTCTATCTGCCTGCGAGCTATCTGCAGACGTTCGCATTTTCAGAGCAGGGCTGCCGGATGCCCACCTCACGGACCCCCAAAGCTGCATTTGAAGTTTGAGGGGGCAAGACAAGCAAGCAGTCCCAGTCTCTGTGCCTCTGTGCGAGCAGTGCCATGGGCAGATGAGGCTGAGCAACAGCTTTCCAGGATAGCTCTTTCTGGCTGCGAGCTATCTGCAGACGTTCGCATTTTTGGAGCGGGCCTGCTGGAGGCCCCATGTAAGGACCCCACAATCTACGTTTGAAGTTTGAGGTGGCAAGACAAGCAAGCAGCCCAAGTCTCTGTGCCTCTGTGTGAGCAGTGCCATGGGCAGATGAGGCTGAGCAACAGCTTTCCAGGCTAGCACTTTCTGCCTGCGAGCTATCTGCAGACGTTTATATTTTCGGAGCAGAGCTGCCGGAGGCGCCCGGCACGGACCACCTAAGCTATGTTTGAAGTTTGAGGGGACAAGACAAGCAAGCAGCCCCAGTCTCTGTGCCTCTGTGCAAGCAGTGCCATGGGCAGATGAGGCTGAGCAACAGCTTTCCAGGCTAGCTCTTTCTGTCTGCGAGCTATCTGCAGACGTTTGCATTTTCGGAGCAGGGCTGTAGGAGGCCCCCGGCACGGACCACCTAAGATACGTTTGAAGTTTGAGGGGGCAAGACAAGCAAGCAGCCCCAGTCTCTGTGCCTCTGTGCGAGCAGTGCCATGGGCAGATGAGGCTGAGCAACAGCTTTCCAGGCTAGCTCTTTCTGCATGCGAGATATCTGCAGACGTTTGCATTTTTGGAGCAGGGCTGCCGGAGGCGCCTGGCACGTACCACTTAATCTACGTTTGAATTTGCAGGGGGCAAGACAAGCAAGCAGCCCCAGTCTCTGTGCCTCTGTGCGAACAGTGCCATGGGCAGATGAGGCTGAGCAACAGCTTTCCAGGCTAGCTCTTTCTGCCTGCGAGCTATCTGCAGACGTTTATATTTTCGGAGCTGGGCTGCCGGAGGCGCCCGGCACAAACAGCCAAAAGATACGTTTGAAGTTTGAGGGGGCAAGACAAGCAAGCAGCCCCAGTCTCTGTGCCTCTGTGCGAGCAGTGCCATGGGCAGATGAGGCTGAGCAACAGCTTTCCAGGCTAGCTCTTTCTGGCTGCGAACTATCTGCAGACGTTCGCATTGTCGGAGTAGAGCTGCCGCAAGCACCCAGCACGGACTACCTAAGATACGTTTGAAGTTTGAGGGGACAAGACAAGCAAGCAGCCCCAGTCTCTGTGCCTCTGTGCGAGCAGTGCCATGGGCAGATGAGGCTGAGCAACAGCTTTCCAGGCTAGCTCTTTCTGCCTGCGAGCTATCTGCAGACGTTCGCATTTTTGGAGCAGGGCTGCCGGAGGCGCCCGGCACAGAACACCTAAGCTACTTTTCAAGTTTGAGGTGACAAGACAAGCAAGCAGCCCCAGTCTCTGTGCCTCTGTGCGAGCAGTGCCATGGGCAGATGAGGCTGAGCAACAGCTTTCCAGGCTAGCTCTTTCTGCCTGCGAGCTATCTGCAGACGTTCGCATTTTCAGAGCAGGTCTGCCGGAGCCCCACTGCACGGACCCCCAAAGTTACGTTTGAAGTTTGAGGTGACAAGACAAGCAAGCAGCCCCAGTCTCTGTGCCTCTGTGCGAGCAGTGCCATGGGCAGATGAGGCTGAGCAACAGCTTTCCAGGCTAGCTCTTTCTGGCTGCCAGCTATCTGCAGACGTTCCCATTTTCGGAGCAGGGCTGCTGGATGACCCGTTCATGGACACCCAAAGATACGTTTGAAGTTTGAGGTGGCAAGACAAGAAAGCAGCCCCAGTCTCTGTGCCTCTGTGCGAGCAGTGCCATGGGCAGATGAGGCTGAGCAACAGCTTTCCAGGCTAGCTCTTTCTGCCTGCGAACTATCTGCAGACGTTCGCATTTTCTGAGCAGGGCTGCCGGAGACGCCCGACACGGACCACTTAAGCTACGTTTGAATTTGCAGGTGGCAAGACAAGCAAGCAGCCCCAGTCTCTGTGCCTCTGTGCGAGCAGTGCCATGGGCAGATGAGGCTGAGCAACAGCTTTCCAGGCTAGCTCTTTCTGCCTGCCCGCCATCTGCTGACGTTCGCATTTTCAAAGCAGGGCTGCCGGAGGCGCCCGGCACGGACCACTTAAGCTACGTTTGAATTTGCAGGTGGCAAGACAAGCAAGCAGCCCCAGTCTCTGTGCCTCTGTGCGAGCAGTGCCATGGGCAGATGAGGCTGAGCAACAGCTTTCCAGGCTAGCTCTTTCTGGCTGCCATCTATCTGCAGACGTTCGCATTTTCGGAGCTGGGCTGCCGGAGGCGCCCGGCACAAACAGCCAAAAGATACGTTTGAAGTTTGAGGGGGCAAGACAAGCAAGCAGCCCCAGTCTCTGTGCCTCTGTGCGAGCAGTGCCATGGGCAGATGAGGCTGAGCAACAGCTTTCCAGGCTAGCTCTTTCTGGCTGCGAGCTATCTGCAGACGTTCGCATTTTCGGAGCAGGGCTGCCGCATGCGCCCGGCACGGACCACCTAATCTACATTTGAAGTTTGAGGGGAGAAGACAAGCAAGCAGCCCCAGTCTCTGTGCCTCTATGTGAGCAGTGCCATGGGCAGATGAGGCTGAGCAACAGCTTTCCAGGCTGGATTTTCTGCCTGTGAGCTATCTGCAGACGTTTGCATTTTCAGAGCAGGGCTGCCGCAGACGCCCGGCACGGACCACCTAAGATACGTTAGAAGTTTAGAGGGGGCAAGACAAGCAAGCAGCCCCAGTCTCTGTGCCTCTGTGCGAGCAGTGCCATGGGCAGATGAGGCTGACCAACAGCTTTCCAGGCTAGCTCTTTCTGGCTGCGAGCTATCTGCAGACATTCCCATTTTCGGACCAGGCCTGCCGAAGGCCCCCTGCCCAGACACCCAAAGCTACGTTTGAAGTTTGAGGGAACAAGACAAGCAAACAGCCCCAGTCTCTGTGCCTCTGTGCGAGCAGTGCCATGGACAAATGAGGCTGAGCAACAGCTTTCCAGGATAGCTCTTTCTGGCTGCGAGCTATCTGCAGACGTTCGCATTTTTGGAGCGGGCCTTCTGGAGGCCCCATGTAAGGACCCCACATTCTACGTTTGAAGTTTGAGGGGGCAAGACAAGCAAGCAGCCCCAGTCTCTGTGCCTCTGTGTGAGCAGTGCCATGGGCAGATGAGGCTGAGCAACAGCTTTCCTAGCTAGCTCTTTCTGCCTGCGAGCTATCTGCAGACGTTTATATTTTCGGAGCAGAGCTGCCGGAGGCGCCCGGCACGGAGCACCTAAGCTATGTTTGAAGTTTGAGGGGACAACACAAGCAAGCAGCCCCAGTCTCTGTGCCTCTGTGCAAGCAGTGCCATGGGCAGATGAGGCTGAGCAACAGCTTTCCAGGCTAGCTCTTTCTGGCTGCGAGCTATCTGCAGACGTTTGCATTTTCGGAGCAGGGCTGTAGGAGGCCCCCGGCACGGACCACCTAAGATACGTTTGAAGTTTGAGGGGGCAAGACAAGCAAGCAGCCCCAGTCTCTGTGCCTCTGTGCGAGCAGTGCCATGGGCAGATGAGGCTGAGCAACAGCTTTCCAGGCTAGCTCTTTCTGCCTGCGAGATATCTGCAGACGTTTGCATTTTCGGAGCAGGGCTGCCGGAGGCGCCTGGCACGTACCACTTAAGCTACGTTTGAATTTGCAGGGGGCAAGACAAGCAAGCAGCCCCAGTCTCTGTGCCTCTGTGCGAACAGTGCCATGGGCAGATGAGGCTGAGCAACAGCTTTCCAGGCTAGCTCTTTCTGCCTGCGAGCTATCTGCAGACGTTTATATTTCGGGAGCTGGGCTGCCGGAGGCGCCCGGCACAAACAGCCAAAAGATACGTTTGAAGTTTGAGGGGGCAAGACAAGCAAGCAGCCCCAGTCTCTGTGCCTCTGTGCGAGCAGTGCCATGGGCAGATGAGGCTGAGCAACAGCTTTCCAGGCTAGCTCTTTCTGCCTGCGAACTATCTGCAGACGTTCGCATTGTCGGAGTAGCGCTGCCGCAAGCACCCAGCACGGACTACCTAAGATACGTTTGAAGTTTGAGGGGACAAGACAAGCAAGCAGCCCCAGTCTCTGTGCCTCTGTGCGAGCAGTGCCATGGGCAGATGAGGCTGAGCAACAGCTTTCCAGGCTAGCTCTTTCTGCCTGCGAGCTATCTGCAGACGTTCGCATTTTTGGAGCAGGGCTGACGGAGGCGCCCGGCACAGAACACCTAAGCTACTTTTCAAGTTTGAGGTGACAAGACAAGCAAGCAGCCCCAGTCTCTGTGCCTCTGTGCGAGCAGTGCCATGGGCAGATGAGGCTGAGCAACAGCTTTCCAGGCTAGCTCTTTCTGCCTGCGAGCTATCTGCAGACGTTCGCATTTTCAGAGCAGGTCTGCCGGAGCCCCACTGCACGGACCCCCAAAGTTACGTTTGAAGTTTGAGGTGACAAGACAAGCAAGCAGCCCCAGTCTCTGTGCCTCTGTGCGAGCAGTGCCATGGGCAGATGAGGCTGAGCAACAGCTTTCCAGGCTAGCTCTTTCTGGCTGCCAGCTATCTGCAGACGTTCCCATTTTCGGAGCAGGGCTGCTGGATGACCCCTTCATGGACACCCAAAGATACGTTTGAAGTTTGAGGTGGCAAGACAAGCAAGCAGCCCCAGTCTCTGTGCCTCTGTGCGAGCAGTGCCATGGGCAGATGAGGCTGAGCAACAGCTTTCCAGGCTAGCTCTTTCTGCCTGCGAACTATCTGCAGACGTTCGCATTTTCTGAGCAGGGCTGCCGGAGATGCCCGACACGGACCACTTAAGCTACGTTTGAATTTGCAGTTGGCAAGACAAGCAAGCAGCCCCAGTCTCTGTGCCTCTGTGCGAGCAGTGCCATGGGCAGATGAGGCTGAGCAACAGCTTTCCAGGCTAGCTCTTTCTGCCTGCCCGCCATCTGCTGACGTTCGCATTTTCAAAGCAGGGCTGCCGGAGGCGCCCGGCACGGACCACTTAAGCTACGTTTGAATTTGCAGGTGGCAAGACAAGCAAGCAGCCCCAGTCTCTGTGCCTCTGTGCGAGCAGTGCCATGGGCAGATGAGGCTGAGCAACAGCTTTCCAGGCTAGCTCTTTCTGGCTGCCATCTATCTGCAGACGTTCGCATTTTCGGAGCTGGGCTGCCGGAGGCGCCCGGCACAAACAGCCAAAAGATACGTTTGAAGTTTGAGGGGACAAGACAAGCAAGCAGCCCCAGTCTCTGTGCCTCTGTGCGAGCAGTGCCATGGGCAGATGAGGCTTAGGAACATCTTTCCAGGCTAGCTCTTTCTGCCTGCGAGCTATCTGCAGACGTTCGCATTTTCGGAGCAGACTGCCGCAAGCACCCGGCACGGACCACCTAAGATACTTTTGAAGTTTGAGGGGACAAGACAAGCAAGCAGCCCCAGTCTCTGTGCCTCTGTGCGAGTAGTGCCATGGGCAGATGAGGCTGAGCAACAGCTTTCCAGGCTAGCTCTTTCTGCCTGCCCGCCATCTGCTGACGTTCGCATTTTCAAAGCATGGATCTCGCAGTCCCCACTGCACGGACCCCCAAGGCTACTTTTGAATTTTCAGGTGGCAAGACAAGCAAGTAGCCCCAGTCTCTGTGCCTCTGTGCGAGCAGTGCCATGGGCAGATGAGGCTGAGCAACAGCTTTCCAGGCTAGCTCTTTCTGCCTGCGAGCTATCTGCAGACGTTCGCATTTTCGGAGCAGGGCTGCCGGAGGCGCCCGGCACAAACAGCCAAAAGATACGTTTGAAGTTTGAGCGGGCAAGACAAGCAAGCAGCCCCAGTCTCTGTGCCTCTGTGCGAGCAGTGCCATGGGCAGATGAGGCTGAGCAACAGCTTTCCAGGCTAGCTCTTTCTGGCTGCGAGCTATCTGCAGACGTTCGCATTTTCGGAGCAGGGCTGCCGCATGCGCCCGGCACGGACCACCTAATCTACATTTGAAGTTTGAGGGAAGAAGACAAGCAAGCAGCCCCAGTCTCTGTGCCTCTGTGCGAGCAGTGCCATGGGCAGATGAGGCTGAGCAACAGCTGTCCAGGCTAGCTCTTTCTGCCTGCGAGCTATCTGCAGACGTTCGCATTTTTGGAGCAGGGCTGCCGGAGGCGCCCGGCACGGACCACCTAAGCTACGTTTGAAGTTTGAGGGGACAAGACAAGCAAGCAGCCCCAGTCTCTGTGCCTCTGTGCGAGCAGTGCCATGGGCAGATGAGGCTGAGCTACAGCTTTCCAGGCTAGCACTTTCTGCCTGCGAGCTATCTGCAGACGTTCGCATTTTCGGAGCTGGGCTGCCGAAAGCGCCCGGCACGGACCACCTAAGTTACGTTTGAAGTTTGAGGGGGCAAGACAAGAAAGCAGCCCCAGTCTCTGTGCCTCTGTGCGAGCAGTGCCATGGGCAGATGAGGCTGAGCAACAGCTTTCCAGGCTAGCTCTTTCTGCCTGCGAGCTATCTGCAGACGTTCGCATTTTCAGAGCAGGTCTGCCGGAGGCGCCCGGCACGGACCACTTAAGCTACGTTTGAATTTGCAGGTGGCAAGACAAGCAAGCAGCCCCAGTCTCTGTGCCTCTGTGCGAGCAGTGCCATGGGCAGATGAGGCTGAGCAACAGCTTTCCAGGCTAGCTCTTTCTGGCTGCCATCTATCTGCAGACGTTCGCATTTTCGGAGCAGGGCTGCCGGAGGCGCCCGGCACAAACAGCCAAAAGATACGTTTGAAGTTTGAGGGGGCAAGACAAGAAAGCAGCCCCAGTCTCTGTGCCTCTGTGCGAGCAGTGCCATGGGCAGATGAGGCTGAGCAACAGCTTTCCAGGCTAGCTCTTTCTGCCTCCGAGCTATCTGCAGACGTTCGCATTTTCGGAGCAGACTGCCGCAAGCACCCGGCACGGACCACCTAAGATACGTTTGAAGTTTGAGGGGACAAGACAAGCAAGCAGCCCCAGTCTCTGTGCCTCTGTGCGAGCAGTGCCATGGGCAGATGAGGCTGAGCAACAGCTTTCCAGGCTAGCTCTTTCTGCCTGCCCGCCATCTGCTGACGTTCGCATTTTCAAAGCATGGATCTCGCAGTCCCCACTGCACGGACCCCCAAGGCTACTTTTGAATTTTCAGGTGGCAAGACAAGCAAGCAGCCCCAGTCTCTGTGCCTCTGTGCGAGCAGTGCCATGGGCAGATGAGGCTGAGCAACAGCTTTCCAGGCTAGCTCTTTCTGCCTGCGAGCTATCTGCAGACGTTCGCATTTTCGGAGCTGGGCTGCCGGAGGCGCCCGGCACAAACAGCCAAAAGATACGTTTGAAGTTTGAGGGGGCAAGACAAGCAAGCAGCCCCAGTCTCTGTGCCTCTGTGCGAGCAGTGCCATGGGCAGATGAGGCTGAGCAACAGCTTTCCAGGCTAGCTCTTTCTGGCTGCGAGCTATCTGCAGACGTTCGCATTTTCGGAGCAGGGCTGCCGCATGCGCCTGGCACGGACCACCTCATCTACATTTGAAGTTTGAGGGGAGAAGACAAACAAGCAGCCCCAGTCTCTGTGCCTCTGTGCGAGCAGTGCCATGGGCAGATGAGGCTGAGCAACAGCTTTCCAGGCTAGCTCTTTCTGCCTGCGAGCTATCTGCAGACGTTCGCATTTTTGGAGCAGGGCTGCCGGAGGCGCCCGGCACGGACCACCTAAGCTACGTTTGAAGTTTGAGGGGACAAGACAAGCAAGCAGCCCCAGTCTCTGTGCCTCTGTGCGAGCAGTGCCATGGGCAGATGAGGCTGAGCAACAGCTTTCCAGGCTAGATCTTTCTGCCTGCGAGCTATCTGCAGACGTTCGCATTTTCGGAGCTGGGCTGCCGAAAGCGCCCGGCACGGACCACCTAAGTTACGTTTGAAGTTTGAGGGGGCAAGACAAGCAAGCAGCCCCAGTCTCTGTGCCTCTGTGCGAGCAGTGCCATGGGCAGATGAGGCTGAGCAACAGCTTTCCAGGATAGCTCTTTCTGGCTGCGAGCTATCTGCAGACGTTCGCATTTTCAGAGCAGGGCTGCCGGAGGTGCCCGGCACGGACCACTTAAGCTACGTTTGTATTTGCAGGTGACAAGACAAGCAAGCAGCTCCAATCTCTGTGCCTCTGTGCGAGCAGTGCCATGGGCAGATGAGGCTGAGCAACAGCTTTCCAGGCTAGCTCTTTCTGGCTGCGAGCTATCTGCAGACGTTCGCATTTTCGGAGCAGGGCTGCCGGAGGCGCCCGGCACAAACAGCCAAAAGATACGTTTGAAGTTTGAGGGGGCAAGACAAGCAAGCATCCCCAGTCTCTGTGCCTCTGTGCGAGCAGTGCCATGGGCAGATGAGGCTGAGCAACAGCTTTCCAGGCTAGCTCTTTCTGCCTGCGGGCTATCTGCAGACGTTCGCATTTTCGGAGCTGGGCTGCCGGAGGCGCCCGGCACAAACAGCCAAAAGATATGTTTGAAGTTTGAGAGGGCAAGACAAGCAAGCAGCCCCAATCTCTGTGCCTCTGTGCGAGCAGTTCCATGGGCAGATGAGGCTGAGCAACAGCTTTCCAGGCTAGCCCCTTCTGGCTGCGAGCTATCTGCAGACGTTCGCATTTTCGGAGCAGCGCTGCCGCAATCACCCAGCATGGACCACCTAAGTTACGTTTGAAGTTTGAGGGGACAAGACAACCAAGTAGCCCCAGTCTCTGTTCCTCTGTGCGAGCAGTGCCATGGGCAGATGAGGCTGAGCAACAGCTTTCCAGGCTAGATCTTTCTGCCTTCCCGCCATGTGCTGACGTTCGCATTTTCAAAGCAGGGATCTCGCAGGCCCCCTGCACGGACCCCCAAGGCGACGTTTGAAGTTTGAGGTGGCAAGACAAGCAAGCAGCCCAGTCTCTGTGCCTCTGTGCGAACAGTGCCATGGGCAAATGAGGCTGAGCAGCAGCTTTCCAGGCTAGCTCTTTCTGCCTGCGAGCTATCTGCAGACGTTCGCATTTTCGGAGCTGGGCTGCCGGAGGCACCCGGCACAAACAGCCAAAAGATACGTGTGAAGTTTGAGTGGGCAAGACAAGCAAGCAGCCCCAATCTCTGTGCCTCTATGCGAGCAGTTCCATGGGCAGATGAGGATTAGGAACAGCTTTCCAGGCTAGCTCTTTCTGGCTGCGAGCTATCTGCAGACGTTCACATTGTCGGAGTAGCGCTGCCGCAAGCACCCAGCACGGACCACCTAAGATACATTTGAAGTTTGAGGGGACAAGACAAGCAAGCAGCCCCAGTCTCTGTGCCTCTGTGCGAGCAGTGCCATGGGCAGATGAGGCTGAGCAACAGCTTTCCAGGCTAGCTCTTTCTGGCTGCGAGCTATCTGCAGACGTTCGCATTTTTGGAGCAGGGCTGCCGGAGACGCCCGACACGGACCACCTAAGGTACGTTTGAAGTTCGAGGGGGCAAGACAAGCAAGCAGCCCCAGTCTCTGTGCCTCTGTGCGAGCAGTGCCATGGGCAGATGAGGCTGAGCAACAGCTTTCCAGGCTAGCTCTTTCTGCCTGCGAGCTATCTGCAGACGTTCGCATTTTCGGAGCAGACTGCCGCAAGCACCCGGCACGGACCACCTAAGATACGTTTGAAGTTTGAGGGGACAAGACAAGCAAGCAGCCCCAGTCTCTGTGCCTCTGTGCGAGCAGTGCCATGGGCAGATGAGGCTGAGCAACAGCTTTCCAGGCTTTCTGCCTGCCCGCCATCTTCTGACGTTCGCATTTTCAAAGCATGGATCTCGCAGTCCCCACTGCATGGACCCCCAAGGCTACTTTTGAATTTTCAGGTGGCAAGACAAGCAAGCAGCCCCAGTCTCTGTGCCTCTGTGCGAGCAGTGCCATGGGCAGATGAGGCTGAGCAACAGCTTTCCAGCTAGCCCCTTCTGGCTGCGAGCTATCTGCAGACGTTCGCATTTTCGGAGCAGGGCTGCCGCATGCGCCCGGCACGGACCACCTCATCTACATTTGAAGTTTGAGGGGAGAAGACAAACAAGCAGCCCCAGTCTCTGTGCCTCTGTGCGAGCAGTGCCATGGGCAGATGAGGCTGAGCAACAGCTTTCCAGGCTAGCTCTTTCTGCCTGCGAGCTATCTGCAGACGTTCGCATTTTTTGGAGCAGGGATGCCGCAGGCGCCCGGCACGGACCACCTAAGCTACGTTTGAAGTTTGAGGGGACAAGACAAGCAAGCAGCCCCAGTCTCTGTGCCTCTGTGCGAGCAGTGCCATGGGCAGATAAGGCTGAGCAACAGCTTTCCAGGCTAGATCTTTCTGCCTGTGAGCTATCTGCAGACGTTCGCATTTTCGGAGCTGGGCTGCCGAAAGCGCCCGGCACGGACCACCTAAGTTACGTTTGAAGTTTGAGGGGGCAAGACAAGCAAGCAGCCCCAGTCTCTGTGCCTCTGTGCGAGCAGTGCCATGGGCAGATAAGGCTGAGCAACAGCTTTCCAGGATACCTCTTTCTGGCTGCGAGCTATCTGCAGACGTTCGCATTTTCAGAGCAGGGCTGCCGGAGGTGCCCGGCACGGACCACTTAAGCTACGTTTGAATTTGCAGGTGACAAGACAAGCAAGCAGCCCCAGTCTCTGTGCCTCTGTGCGAGCAGTGCCATGGGCAGATGAGGCTGAGCAACAGCTTTCCAGGCTAGCTCTTTCTGGCTGCGAGCTATCTGCAGACGTTCGCATTTTCGGAGCAGGGCTGCCGGAGGCGCCCGGCACAAACAGCCAAAAGATACGTTTGAAGTTTGAGGGGGCAAGACAAGCAAGCATCCCCAGTCTCTGTGCCTCTGTGCGAGCAGTGCCATGGGCAGATGAGGCTGAGCAACAGCTTTCCAGGCTAGCTCTTTCTGCCTGCGGGCTATCTGCAGACGTTCGCATTTTCGGAGCTGGGCTGCCGGAGGCGCCCGGCACAAACAGCCAAAAGAAACGTTTGAAGTTTGAGAGGGCAAGACAAGCAAGCAGCCCCAATCTCTGTGCCTCTGTGCGAGCAGTTCCATGGGCAGATGAGGCTGAGCAACAGCTTTACAGGCTAGCTCTTTCTGCGTGCGAGCTATCTGCAGACGTTCGCATTGTCGGAGTAGCGCTGCCGCAAGCACCCAGCACGGACCACCTAAGATACGTTTGAAGTTTGAGGGGACAAGACAAGCAAGCAGCCCCAGTCTCTGTGCCTCTGTGCGAGCAGTGCCATGGGCAGATGAGGCTGAGCAACAGCTTTCCAGGCTAGCTCTTTCTGGCTGCGAGCTATCTGCAGACGTTCGCATTTTTGGAGCAGGGCTGCCGGAGACGCCCGACACGGACCACCTAAGGTACGTTTGAAGTTCGAGGGGGCAAGACAAGCAAGCAGCCCCAGTCTCTGTGCCTCTGTGCGAGCAGTGCCATGGGCAGATGAGGCTGAGCAACAGCTTTCCAGGCTAGCTCTTTCTGCCTGCCCGCCATCTGCTGACGTTCGCATTTTCAAAGCATGGATTACGCAGGCCCCACTGCACGGACCCCCAAGGCTACTTTTGAATTTTCAGGTGGCAAGACAAGCAAGCAGCCCCAGTCTCTGTGCCTCTGTGCGAGCAGTGCCATGGGCAGATGAGGCTGAGCAACAGCTTTCCAGGCTAGCTCTTTCTGGCTGCCATCTATCTGCAGACGTTCGCATTTTCGGAGCTGTGCTGTCGGAGGCGCCCGGCACAAACAGCCAAAAGATACGTTTGAAGTTTGAGGGGGCAAGACAAGCAAGCAGCCCCAGTCTCTGTGCCTCTGTGCGAGCAGTGCCATGTGCAGATGAGGCTGAGCAACAGCTTTCCAGGCTAGCTCTATCGGCCTGCGAGCTATCTGCAGACGTTCGCATTTTCAGAACAGGGCTGCCGGATTCCCACTGCACGGACCCCCAAAGCTGCATTTGAAGTTTGAGGGGGCAAGACAAGAAAGCAGCCCCAGTCTCTGTGCCTCTGTGCGAGCAGTGCCATGGGCAGATGAGGCTGAGCAACAGCTTTCCAGGCTAGCTCTTTCTGCCTGCGAGCTATCTGCAGACGTTCGCATTTTCGGAGCAGGCCTGCCGAGGGCCCCCTGTACGAACCCCCAAATATACGTTTGAAGTTTGAGGGGGCAAGACAAGCAAGCAGCCCCAGTCTCTGTGCCTCTGTGCGAGCAGTGCCATGGGCAGATGAGGCTGAGCAACAGCTTTCCAGGCTAGCTCTTTCTGCCTGCGAGCTATCTGCAGACGTTTATATTTTCGGAGCAGAGCTTCCGGAGGCGCCCGGCACGTACCACCTAAGCTACGTTTGAAGTTTGAGAGGACAAGACAAGCAAGCAGCCCCAGTCTCTGTGCCTCTGTGCGAGCAGTGCCATGGGCAGATGAGGCTGAGCAACAGCTTTCCAGGCTAGCCCCTTCTGGCTGCCATCTTTCTGCAGACGTTCGCATTTTCGGAGCAGCGCTGCCGCAAGCACCCAGCACGGACCACCTAAGCTACGTTTGAAGTTTGAGGGGACAAGACAAGCAAGCAGCCCCAGTCTCTGTGCCTCTATGTGAGCAGTGCCATGGGCAGATGAGGCTGAGCAACATCTTTCCAGGCTGGATTTTCTGCCTGCGAACTATCTGCAGACGTTTCAATTTTCAGAGCAGGGCTGCCGGAGACGCCCGGCACGGACCACCTAAGATACTTTATAAGCTTAGAGGGGGCAAGACAAGCAAGCAGCCCCAGTCTCTGTGCCTCTGTGCGAGCAGTGCCATGGGCAGATGAGGCTGAGCAACAGCTTTCCAGGCTAGCTCTTTCTGGCTGCGAGCTATCTGCAGACATTCCCATTTTCGGACCAGGCCTGCCGAAGGCCCCCTGCCCAGACACCCAAAGCTACGTTTGAAGTTTGAGGGGACAAGAGAAGCAAGCAGCCCCAGTCTCTGTGCCTCTGTGCGAGCAGTGCCATGGGCAGATGAGGCTGAGCAACAGCTTTCCAGGCTAGCTCTTTCTGCCTGCGAACTATCTGCAGACGTTCGCATTGTCGGAGTAGCGCTGCCGCAAGCACCCAGCACGGACCACCTAAGATACGTTTGAAGTTTGAGGGGACAAGACAAGCAAGCAGCCCCAGTCTCTGTGCCTCTGTGCGAGCAGTGCCATGGGCAGATGAGGCTGAGCAACAGCTTTCCAGGCTAGCTCTTTCTGGCTGCCAGCTATCTGCAGACGTTCGCATTTTCGGAGCAGGGCTGACGGAGGCGCCCGGCACAGAACACCTAAGCTACTTTTCAAGTTTGAGGTGACAAGACAAGCAAGCAGCCCCAGTCTCTGTGCCTCTGTGCGAGCAGTGCCATGGGCAGATGAGGCTGAGCAACAGCTTTCCAGGCTAGCTCTTTCTGCATGCGAGCTATCTGCAGACGTTCGCATTTTCAGAGCAGGTCTGACGGAGCCCCACTGCACGGACCCCCAAAGTTACGTTTGAAGTTTGAGGTGACAAGACAAGAAAGCAGCCCCAGTCTCTGTGCCTCTGTGCGAGCAGTGCCATGGGCAGATGAGGCTGAGCAACAGCTTTCCAGGCTAGCTCTTTCTGCCTGCGAACTATCTGCAGACGTTCGCATTTTCGGAGCAGGGCTGCCGGAGAGGCCCGACACGGACCACCTAAGGTACGTTTGAAGTTAGAGGGGGCAAGACAAGCAAGCAGCCCCAGTCTCTGTGCCTCTGTGCGAGCAGTGCCATGGGCAGATGAGGCTGAGCAACAGTTTTCCAGGCTAGCTCTTTCTGGCTGCGAGCTATCTGCAGACGTTCGCATTTTCAAAGCAGGGATCTCGCAGTCCCCACTGCACGGACCCCCAAGGCTACTTTTGAATTTTCAGGTGGCAAGACAAGCAAGCAGCCCCAGTCTCTGTGCCTCTGTGCGAGCAGTGCCATGGGCAGAGGAGGCTGAGCAACAGCTTTCCAGGCTAGCTCTTTCTGGCTGCGAGCTATCTGCAGACGTTCGCATTTTCGGAGCTGGGCTGCCGGAGGCGCCCGGCACAAACAGCCAAAAGATACGTTTGAAGTTTGAGGGGGCAAGATAAGCAAGCAGCCCCAGTCTCTGTGCCTCTGTGCGAGCAGTGCCATGGGCAGATGAGGCTGAGCAACAGCTTTCCAGGCTAGCCCCTTCTGGCTGCGAGCTATCTGCAGACGTTCGCATTTTCGGAGCAGCGCTGCCGCAATCACCCAGCACGGACCACCTAAGCTACGTTTGAAGTTTCAGGGGAGAAGACAAGCAAGCAGCCCCAGTCTCTGTGCCTCTGTGCGAGCAGTGCCATGGGCAGATGAGGCTGAGCAACAGCTTTCAGGCTAGCTCTTTCTGCCTGCGAGCTATCTGCAGACGTTCGCATTTTTGGAGCAGGGCTGCCGGAGGCGCCCGGCACGGACCACTTAAGCTACGTTTGAAGTTTGAGGTGGCAAGACAAGCAAGCAGCCCCAGTCTCTGTGCCTCTGTGCGAGCAGTGCCATGGGCAGATGAGGCTGAGCAAGAGCTTTCCAGGCTAGCTCTTTCTGCCTGCAAGCTATCTGCAGACGTTCGCATTTTCAGAGCAGGGCTGCCGGAGGCGCCCGGCACGGACCACTTAAGCTACGTTTGAATTTGCAGGTGGCAAGACAAGCAAGCAGCCCCAGTCTCTGTGCCTCTGTGCGAGCAGTGCCATGGGCAGATGAGGCTGAGCAACAGCTTTCCAGGCTAGCTCTTTCTGCCTGTGAGCTATCTGCAGACGTTCGCATTTTCAGAGCTGGGCTGCCGGAAGCGCCCGGCACGGACCACCTAAGCTACGTTTGAAGTTTGAGGGGGCAAGACAAGCAAGCAGCCCCAGTCTCTGTGCCTCTATGTGAGCAGTGCCATGGGCAGATGAGGCTGAGCAACATCTTTCCAGGCTGGATTTTCTGCCTGCGAACTATCTGCAGACGTTTGCATTTTCAGAGCAGGGCTGCCGGAGACGCCCGGCACGGACCACCTAAATACTTTATAAGCTTAGAGGGGGCAAGACAAGCAAGCAGCCCCAGTCTCTGTGCCTCTGTGCGAGCAGTGCCATGGACAAATGAGGCTGAGCAACAGCTTTCCAGGCTAGCTCTATCTGCCTGCGAGCTATCTGCAGACGTTCGCATTTTCAGAGCAGGGCTGCCGGATGCCCACTGCACGGACCCCCAAAGCTGCATTTGAAGTTTGAGGGGGCAAGACAAGCAAGCAGTCCCAGTCTCTGTGCCTCTGTGCGAGCAGTGCCATGGGCAGATGAGGCTGAGCAACAGCTTTCCAGGATAGCTCTTTCTGGCTGCGAGCTATCTGCAGACGTTCGCATTTTTGGAGCGGGCCTGCTGGAGGCCCCATGTAAGGACCCCACAATCTACGTTTGAAGTTTGAGGTGGCAAGACAAGCAAGCAGCCCCAGTCTCTGTGCCTCTGTGCAAGCAGTGCCATGGGCAGATGAGGCTGAGCAACAGCTTTCCAGGCTAGCTCTTTCTGGCTGCCAGCTATCTGCAGACGTTCGCATTTTCGGAGCAGGGCTGCCGGAGGCGCCTGGCACGTACCACTTAAGCTACGTTTGAATTTGCAGGGAGCAAGACAAGCAAGCAGCCCCAGTCTCTGTGCCTCTGTGCGAACAGTGCCATGGGCAGATGAGGCTGAGCAACAGCTTTCCAGGCTAGCTCTTTCTGCCTGCGAGCTATCTGCAGACGTTCGCATTTTTGGAGCAGGGCTGCCGGAGGCGCCCGGCACGGACCACCTAAGCTACGTTTGAAGTTTGAGGGGGCAAGACAAGCAAGCAGCCCCAGTCTCTGTGCCTCTGTGCGAGCAGTGCCATGGGCAGATGAGGCTGAGCAAGAGCTTTACAGGCTAGCTCTTTCTGCCTGCGAGCTATCTGCAGACGTTCGCATTTTCAGAGCAGGTCTGCCGGAGGCGCCCGGCACGGACCACTTAAGCTACGTTTGAATTTGCAGGTGGCAAGACAAGCAAGCAGCCCCAGTCTCTGTGCCTCTGTGCGAGCAGTGCCATGGGCAGATGAGGCTGACCAACAGCTTTCCAGGCTAGCTCTTTCTGGCTGCGAGCTATCTGCAGACATTCCCATTTTCGGACCAGGCCTGCCGAAGGCCCCCTGCCCAGACACCCAAAGCTACGTTTGAAGTTTGAGGGGACAAGAGAAGCAAACAGCACCAGTCTCTGTGCCTCTGTGCGAGCAGTGCCATGGACAAATGAGGCTGAGCAACAGCTTTCCAGGCTAGCTCTATCTGCCTGCGAGCTATCTGCAGACGTTCGCATTTTCAGAGCAGGGCTGCCGGATGCCCACTGCACGGACCCCCAAAGCTGCATTTGAAGTTTGAGGGGGCAAGACAAGCAAGCAGTCCCAGTCTCTGTGCCTCTGTGCGAGCAGTGCCATGGGCAGATGAGGCTGAGCAACAGCTTTCCAGGATAGCTCTTTCTGGCTGCGAGCTATCTGCAGACGTTCGCATTTTTGGAGCGGGCCTGCTGGAGGCCCCATGTAAGGACCCCACAATCTACGTTTGAAGTTTGAGGTGGCAAGACAAGCAAGCAGCCCCAGTCTCTGTGCCTCTGTGTGAGCAGTGCCATGGGCAGATGAGGCTGAGCAACAGCTTTCCAGGCTAGCTCTTTCTGCCTGCGAGCTATCTGCAGACGTTTATATTTTCGGAGCAGAGCTGCCGGAGGCGCCCGGCACGGACCACCTAAGCTATGTTTGAAGTTTGAGGGGACAAGACAAGCAAGCAGCCCCAGTCTCTGTGCCTCTGTGCGAGCAGTGCCATGGGCAGATGAGGCTGAGCAACAGCTTTCCAGGCTAGCTCTTTCTGGCTGCGAGCTATCTGCAGACGTTTGCATTTTCGGAGCAGGGCTGTAGGAGGCCCCCGGCACGGACCACCTAAGATACGTTTCAAGTTTGAGGGTGCAAGACAAGCAAGCAGCCCCAGTCTCTGTGCCTCTGTGCGAGCAGTGCCATGGGCAGATGAGGCTGAGCAACAGCTTTCCATGCTAGCTCTTTCTGCATGCGAGATATCTGCAGACGTTTGCATTTTCGGAGCAGGGCTGCCGGAGGCGCCTGGCACGTACCACTTAAGCTACGTTTAAATTTGCAGGGGGCAAGACAAGCAAGCAGCCCCAGTCTCTGTGCCTCTGTGCGAACAGTGCCATGGGCAGATGAGGCTGAGCAACAGCTTTCCAGGCTAGCTCTTTCTGCCTGCGAGCTATCTGCAGACGTTTATATTTTCGGAGCTGGGCTGCCGGAGGCGCCCGGCACAAACAGCCAAAAGATACGTTTGAAGTTTGAGGGGGCAAGACAAGCAAGCAGCCCCAGTCTCTGTGCCTCTGTGCGAGCAGTGCCATGGGCAGATGAGGCTGAGCAACAGCTTTCCAGGCTAGCTCTTTCTGCCTGCGAACTATCTGCAGACGTTCGCATTGTCGGAGTAGCGCTGCCGCAAGCACCCAGCACGGACTACCTAAGATACGTTTGAAGTTTGAGGGGACAAGACAAGCAAGCAGCCCCAGTCTCTGTGCCTCTGTGCGAGCAGTGCCATGGGCAGATGAGGCTGAGCAACAGCTTTCCAGGCTAGCTCTTTCTGCCTGCGAGCTATCTGCAGACGTTCGCATTTTCGGAGCAGGGCTGACGGAGGCGCCCGGCACAGAACACCTAAGCTACTTTTCAAGTTTGAGGTGACAAGACAAGCAAGCAGCCCCAGTCTCTGTGCCTCTGTGCGAGCAGTGCCATGGGCAGATGAGGCTGAGCAACAGCTTTCCAGGCTAGCTCTTTCTTCCTGCGAGCTATCTGCAGACGTTCGCATTTTCAGAGCAGGTCTGCCGGAGCCCCACTGCACGGACCCCCAAAGTTACGTTTGAAGTTTGAGGTGACAAGACAAGCAAGCAGCCCCAGTCTCTGTGCCTCTGTGCGAGCAGTGCCATGGGCAGATGAGGCTGAGCAACAGCTTTCCAGGCTAGCTCTTTCTGCCTGTGAACTATCTGCAGACGTTCGCATTTTCTGAGCAGGGCTGCCGGAGACGCCCGACACGGACCACTTAAGCTACGTTTGAATTTGCAGGTGGCAAGACAAGCAAGCAGCCCCAGTCTCTGTGCCTCTGTGCGAGCAGTGCCATGGGCAGATGAGGCTGAGCAACAGCTTTCCAGGCTAGCTCTTTCTGCCTGCGAACTATCTGCAGACGTTCGCATTGTCGGAGTAGCGCTGTCGCAAGCACCCAGCACGGACCACCTAAGATACGTTTGAAGTTTGAGGTGGCAAGACAAGCAAGCAGCCCCAATCTCTGTGCCTCTGTGCGAGCAGTTCCATGGGCAGATGAGGCTGAGCAACAGCTTTACAGGCTAGCTCTTTCTGCGTGCGAGCTATCTGCAGACGTTCGCATTGTCGGAGTAGCGCTGCCGCAAGCACCCAGCACGGACCACCTAAGATACGTTTGAAGTTTGAGGGGACAAGACAAGCAAGCAGCCCCAGTCTCTGTGCCTCTGTGCGAGCAGTGCCATGGGCAGATGAGGCTGAGCAACAGCTTTCCAGGCTAGCTCTTTCTGGCTGCGAGCTATCTGCAGACGTTCGCATTTTTGGAGCAGGGCTGCCGGAGACGCCCGACACGGACCACCTAAGGTACGTTTGAAGTTCGAGGGGGCAAGACAAGCAAGCAGCCCCAGTCTCTGTGCCTCTGTGCGAGCAGTGCCATGGGCAGATGAGGCTGAGCAACAGCTTTCCAGGCTAGCTCTTTCTGCCTGCCCGCCATCTGCTGACGTTCGCATTTTCAAAGCATGGATTACGCAGGCCCCACTGCACGGACCCCCAAGGCTACTTTTGAATTTTCAGGTGGCAAGACAAGCAAGCAGCCCCAGTCTCTGTGCCTCTGTGCGAGCAGTGCCATGGGCAGATGAGGCTGAGCAACAGCTTTCCAGGCTAGCTCTTTCTGGCTGCCATCTATCTGCAGACGTTTGCATTTTCGGAGCTGTGCTGTCGGAGGCGCCCGGCACAAACAGCCAAAAGATACGTTTGAAGTTTGAGGGGGCAAGACAAGCAAGCAGCCCCAGTCTCTGTGCCTCTGTGCGAGCAGTGCCATGGGCAGATGAGGCTGAGCAACAGCTTTCCAGGCTAGCTCTATCGGCCTGCGAGCTATCTGCAGACGTTCGCATTTTCAGAACAGGGCTGCCGGATTCCCACTGCACGGACCCCCAAAGCTGCATTTGAAGTTTGAGGGGGCAAGACAAGAAAGCAGCCCCAGTCTCTGTGCCTCTGTGCGAGCAGTGCCATGGGCAGATAAGGCTGAGCAACAGCTTTCCAGGCTAGCTCTTTCTGCCTCCGAGCTATCTGCAGACGTTCGCATTTTCGGAGCAGGCCTGCCGAAGGCCCCCTGTACGAACCCCCAAATATACGTTTGAAGTTTGAGGGGGCAAGACAAGCAAGCAGCCCCAGTCTCTGTGCCTCTGTGCGAGCAGTGCCATGGGCAGATGAGGCTGAGCAACAGCTTTCCAGGCTAGCTCTTTCTGCCTGCGAGCTATCTGCAGACGTTTATATTTTCGGAGCAGAGCTGCCGGAGGCGCCCGGCACGGACCACCTAAGCTACGTTCGAAGTTTGAGAGGACAAGACAAGCAAGCAGCCCCAGTCTCTGTGCCTCTGTGCGAGCAGTGCCATGGGCAGATGAGGCTGAGCAACAGCTTTCCAGGCTAGCCCCTTCTGGCTGCCATCTATCTGCAGACGTTCGCATTTTCGGAGCAGCGCTGCCGCAAGCACCCAGCACGGACCACCTAAGCTACGTTTGAAGTTTGAGGGGACAAGACAAGCAAGCAGCCCCAGTCTCTGTGCCTCTATGTGAGCAGTGCCATGGGCAGATGAGGCTGAGCAACATCTTTCCAGGCTGGATTTTCTGCCTGCGAACTATCTGCAGACGTTTCAATTTTCAGAGCAGGGCTGCCGGAGACGCCCGGCACGGACCACCTAAGATACTTTATAAGCTTAGAGGGGGCAAGACAAGCAAGCAGCCCCAGTCTCTGTGCCTCTGTGCGAGCAGTGCCATGGGCAGATGAGGCTGAGCAACAGCTTTCCAGGCTAGCTCTTTCTGGCTGCGAGCTATCTGCAGACATTCCCATTTTCGGACCAGGCCTGCCGAAGGCCCCCTGCCCAGACACCCAAAGCTACGTTTGAAGTTTGAGGGGACAAGAGAAGCAAGCAGCCCCAGTCTCTGTGCCTCTGTGCGAGCAGTGCCATGGACAAATGAGGCTGAGCAACAGCTTTCCAGGCTAGCTCTATCTGCCTGCGAGCTATCTGCAGACGTTCGCATTTTCAGAGCAGGGCTGCCGGATGCCCACTGCACGGACCCCCAAAGCTGCATTTGAAGTTTGAGGGGGCAAGACAAGCAAGCAGCCCCAGTCTCTGTGCCTCTGTGCGAGCAGTGCCATGGGCAGATGAGGCTGAGCAACAGCTTTCCAGGCTAGCTCTTTCTGCCTGCGAGCTATCTGCAGACGTTTATATTTTCGGAGCAGAGCTGCCGGAGGCGCCCGGCACGGACCACCTAAGCTACGTTTGAAGTTTGAGGGTACAAGACAAGCAAGCAGCCCCAGTCTCTGTGCCTCTGTGCAAGCAGTGCCATGGGCAGATGAGGCTGAGCAACAGCTTTCCAGGCTAGCTCTTTCTGGCTGCGAGCTATCTGCAGACGTTTGCATTTTTGGAGCAGGGCTGCCGGAGGCCCCCGGCACGGACCACCTAAGATACGTTTGAAGTTTGAGGGGGCAAGACAAGCAAGCAGCCCCAGTCTCTGTGCCTCTCTGCAAGCAGTGCCATGGGCAGATGAGGCTGAGCAACAGCTTTCCAGGCTAGCTCTTTCTGCCTGCGAGATATCTGCAGACGTTTGCATTTTCGGAGCAGGGCTGCCGGAGGTGCCTGGCACGTACCACTTAAGCTACGTTTGAATTTGCAGGGGGCAATACAAGCAAGCAGCCCCAGTCTCTGTGCCTCTGTGCGAACAGTGCCATGGGCAGATGAGGCTGAGCAACAGCTTTCCAGGCTAGCTCTTTCTGCCTGCGAGCTATCTGCAGACGTTTATATTTTCGGAGCTGTGCTGCCGGAGGCGCCCGGCACAAACAGCCAAAAGATACGTTTGAAGTTTGAGGGGGCAAGACAAGCAAGCAGCCCCAGTCTCTGTGCCTCTGTGCGAGCAGTGCCATGGGCAGATGAGGCTGAGCAACAGCTTTCCAGGCTAGCTCTTTCTGTCTGCGAACTATCTGCAGACGTTCGCATTGTCGGAGTAGCGCTGCCGCAAGCACCCAGCACGGACCACCTAAGATACGTTTGAAGTTTGAGGGGACAAGACAAGCAAGCAGCCCCAGTCTCTGTGCCTCTGTGCGAGCAGTGCCATGGGCAGATGAGGCTGAGCAACAGCTTTCCAGGCTAGCTCTTTCTGGCTGCCAGCTATCTGCAGACGTTCGCATTTTCGGAGCAGGGCTGACGGAGGCGCCCGGCACAGAACACCTAAGCTACTTTTCAAGTTTGAGGTGACAAGACAAGCAAGCAGCCCCAGTCTCTGTGCCTCTGTGCGAGCAGTGCCATGGGCAGATGAGGCTGAGCAACAGCTTTCCAGGCTAGCTCTTTCTGCATGCGAGCTATCTGCAGACGTTCGCATTTTCAGAGCAGGTCTGCCGGAGCCCCACTGCACGGACCCCCAAAGTTACGTTTGAAGTTTGAGGTGACAAGACAAGAAAGCAGCCCCAGTCTCTGTGCCTCTGTGCGAGCAGTGCCATGGGCAGATGAGGCTGAGCAACAGCTTTCCAGGCTAGCTCTTTCTGGCTGCCAGCTATCTGCAGACGTTCGCATTTTCGGAGCAGGGCTGCTGGATGACCCCTTCATGGACACCCAAAGATACGTTTGAAGTTTGAGGTGGCAAGACAAGCAAGCAGCCCCAGTCTCTGTGCCTCTGTGCGAGCAGTGCCATGGGCAGATGAGGCTGAGCAACAGCTTTCCAGGCTAGCTCTTTCTGCCTGCGAACTATCTGCAGACGTTCGCATTTTCTGAGCAGGGCTGCCGGAGACGCCCGACACGGACCACCTAAGGTACGTTTGAAGTTCGAGGGGGCAAGACAAGCAAGCAGCCCCAGTCTCTGTGCCTCTGTGCGAGCAGTGCCATGGGCAGATGAGGCTGAGCAACAGTTTTCCAGGCTAGCTCTTTCTGCCTGCGAGCTATCTGCAGACGTTCGCATTTTCAAAGCAGGGATCTCGCAGTCCCCACTGCACGGACCCCCAAGGCTACTTTTGAATTTTCAGGTGGCAAGACAAGCAAGCAGCCCCAGTCTCTGTGCCTCTGTGCGAGCAGTGCCATGGGCAGATGAGGCTGAGCAACAGCTTTCCAGGCTAGCTCTTTCTGGCTGCGAGCTATCTGCAGACGTTCGCATTTTCGGAGCTGGGCTGCCGGAGGCGCCCGGCACAAACAGCCAAAAGATACGTTTGAAGTTTGAGGGGGCAAGACAAGCAAGCAGCCCCAGTCTCTGTGCCTCTGTGCGAGCAGTGCCATGGGCAGATGAGGCTGAGCAACAGCTTTCCAGGCTAGCCCCTTCTGCCTGCGAGCTATCTGCAGACGTTCGCATTTTCGGAGCAGCGCTGCCGCAATCACCCAGCACGGACCACCTAAGCTACGTTTGAAGTTTGAGGGGGCAAGACAAGCAAGCAGCCCCAGTCTCTGTGCCTCTGTGCGAGCAGTGCCATGGGCAGATGAGGGTGAGCAACAGCTTTCCAGGCTAGCACTTTCTGGCTGCCAGCTATCTGCAGACGTTCTCATTTTCGGAGCAGGGCTGCCGCATGCGCCCGGCACGGACCACCTAATCTACATTTGAAGTTTGAGGGGAGAAGACAAGCAAGCAGCCCCAGTCTCTGTGCCTCTGTGCGAGCAGTGCCATGGGCAGATGAGGCTGAGCAACAGCTTTCCAGGCTAGCTCTTTCTGCCTGCGAGCTATCTGCAGACGTTCGCATTTTTGGAGCAGGGCTGCCGGAGGCGCCCGGCACGGACCACTTAAGCTACGTTTGAAGTTTGAGGGGGCAAGACAAGCAAGCAGCCCCAGTCTCTGTGCCTCTGTGCGAGCAGTGCCATGGGCAGATGAGGCTGAGCAAGAGCTTTCCAGGCTAGCTCTTTCTGCCTGCAAGCTATCTGCAGACGTTCGCATTTTCAGAGCAGGGCTGCCGCAGGCGCCCGGCACGGACCACTTAAGCTACGTTTGAATTTGCAGGTGGCAAGACAAGCAAGCAGCCCCAGTCTCTGTGCCTCTGTGCGAGCAGTGCCATGGGCAGATGAGGCTGAGCAACAGCTTTCCAGGCTAGCTCTTTCTGCCTGTGAGCTATCTGCAGACGTTCGCATTTTCAGAGCTGGGCTACCGGAAGTGCCCGGCACGGACCACCTAAGCTACGTTTGAAGTTTGAGGGGGCAAGACAAGCAAGCAGCCCCAGTCTCTGTGCCTCTGTGCGAGCAGTGCCATGGGCAGATGAGGCTGAGCAACAGCTTTCCAGGCTAGCTCTTTCTGGCTGCCAGCTATCTGCAGACGTTCGCATTTTCGGAGCAGGGCTGCCGGAGGCGCCTGGCACGTACCACTTAAGCTACGTTTGAATTTGCAGGGAGCAAGACAAGCAAGCAGCCCCAGTCTCTGTGCCTCTGTGCGAACAGTGCCATGGGCAGATGAGGCTGAGCAACAGCTTTCCAGGCTAGCTCTTTCTGCCTGCGAGCTATCTGCAGACGTTCGCATTTTTGGAGCAGGGCTGCCGGAGGCACCCGGCACGGACCACCTAAGCTACGTTTGAAGTTTGAGGGGGCAAGACAAGCAAGCAGCCCCAGTCTCTGTGCCTCTGTGCGAGCAGTGCCATGGGCAGATGAGGCTGAGCAACAGCTTTACAGGCTAGCTCTTTCTGCCTGCGAGCTATCTGCAGACGTTCGCATTTTCAGAGCAGGTCTGCCGGAGGCGCCCGGCACGGACCACTTAAGCTACGTTTGAATTTGCAGGTGGCAAGACAAGCAAGCAGCCCCAGTCTCTGTGCCTCTGTGCGAGCAGTGCCATGGGCAGATGAGGCTGACCAACAGCTTTCCAGGCTAGCTCTTTCTGGCTGCGAGCTATCTGCAGACATTCCCATTTTCGGACCAGGCCTGCCGAGGGCCCCCTGCCCAGACACCCAAAGCTACGTTTGAAGTTTGAGGGGACAAGAGAAGCAAACAGCACCAGTCTCTGTGCCTCTGTGCGAGCAGTGCCATGGACAAATGAGGCTGAGCAACAGCTTTCCAGGCTAGCTCTATCTGCCTGCGAGCTATCTGCAGACGTTCGCATTTTCAGAGCAGGGCTGCCGGATGCCCACTGCACGGACCCCCAAAGCTGCATTTGAAGTTTGAGGGGGCAAGACAAGCAAGCAGTCCCAGTCTCTGTGCCTCTGTGCGAGCAGTGCCATGGGCAGATGAGGCTGAGCAACAGCTTTCCAGGATAGCTCTTTCTGGCTGCGAGCTATCTGCAGACGTTCACATTTTTGGAGCGGGCCTGCTGGAGGCCCCATGTAAGGACCCCACAATCTACGTTTGAAGTTTGAGGTGGCAAGACAAGCAAGCAGCCCCAGTCTCTGTGCCTCTGTGTGAGCAGTGCCATGGGCAGATGAGGCTGAGCAACAGCTTTCCAGGCTAGCTCTTTCTGCCTGCGAGCTATCTGCAGACGTTTATATTTTCGGAGCAGAGCTGCCGGAGGCGCCCGGCACGGACCACCTAAGCTATGTTTGAAGTTTGAGGGGACAAGACAAGCAAGCAGCCCCAGTCTCTGTGCCTCTGTGCAAGCAGTGCCATGGGCAGATGAGGCTGAGCAACAGCTTTCCAGGCTAGCTCTTTCTGGCTGCGAGCTATCTGCAGAAGTTTGCATTTTCGGAGCAGGGCTGTAGGAGGCCCCCGGCACGGACCACCTAAGATACGTTTCAAGTTTGAGGGTGCAAGACAAGCAAGCAGCCCCAGTCTCTGTGCCTCTGTGCGAGCAGTGCCATGGGCAGATGAGGCTGAGCAACAGCTTTCCATGCTAGCTCTTTCTGCATGCGAGATATCTGCAGACGTTTGCATTTTCGGAGCAGGGCTGCCGGAGGCGCCTGGCACGTACCACTTAAGCTACGTTTGAATTTGCAGGGGGCAAGACAAGCAAGCAGCCCCAGTCTCTGTGCCTCTGTGCGAACAGTGCCATGGGCAGATGAGGCTGAGCAACAGCTTTCCAGGCTAGCTCTTTCTGCCTGCGAGCTATCTGCAGACGTTTATATTTTCGGAGCTGGGCTGCCGGAGGCGCCCGGCACAAACAGCCAAAAGATACGTTTGAAGTTTGAGGGGGCAAGACAAGCAAGCAGCCCCAGTCTCTGTGCCTCTGTGCGAGCAGTGCCATGGGCAGATGAGGCTGAGCAACAGCTTTCCAGGCTAGCTCTTTCTGCCTGCGAACTATCTGCAGACGTTCGCATTGTCGGAGTAGCGCTGCCGCAAGCACCCAGCACGGACTACCTAAGATACGTTTGAAGTTTGAGGTGGCAAGACAAGCAAGCAGCCCCAGTCTCTGTGCCTCTGTGCGAGCAGTGCCATGGGCAGATGAGGCTGAGCAACAGCTTTCCAGGCTAGCTCTTTCTGCCTGCGAGCTATCTGCAGACGTTCGCATTTTTGGAGCAGGGCTGACGGAGGCGCCCGGCACAGAACACCTAAGCTACTTTTCAAGTTTGAGGTGACAAGACAAGCAAGCAGCCCCAGTCTCTGTGCCTCTGTGCGAGCAGTGCCATGGGCAGATGAGGCTGAGCAACAGCTTTCCAGGCTAGCTCTTTCTTCCTGCGAGCTATCTGCAGACGTTCGCATTTTCAGAGCAGGTCTGCCGGAGCCCCACTGCACGGACCCCCAAAGTTACGTTTGAAGTTTGAGGTGACAAGACAAGCAAGCAGCCCCAGTCTCTGTGCCTCTGTGCGAGCAGTGCCATGGGCAGATGAGGCTGAGCAACAGCTTTCCAGGCTAGCTCTTTCTGGCTGCCAGCTATCTGCAGACGTTCCCATTTTCGGAGCAGGGCTGCTGGATGACCCCTTCATGGACACCCAAAGATACGTTTGAAGTTTGAGGTGGCAAGACAAGCAAGCAGCCCCAGTCTCTGTGCCTCTGTGCGAGCAGTGCCATGGGCAGATGAGGCTGAGCAACAGCTTTCCAGGCTAGCTCTTTCTGCCTGCGAACTATCTGCAGACGTTCGCATTTTCTGAGCAGGGCTGCCGGAGATGCCCGACACGGACCACTTAAGCTACGTTTGAATTTGCAGGTGGCAAGACAAGCAAGCAGCCCCAGTCTCTGTGCCTCTGTGCGAGCAGTGCCATGGGCAGATGAGGCTGAGCAACAGCTTTCCAGGCTAGCTCTTTCTGCCTGCGAACTATCTGCAGCCGTTCGCATTTTCTGAGCAGGGCTGCCGGAGACGCCCGACACGGACCACTTAAGCTACGTTTGAATTTGCAGGTGGCAAGACAAGCAAGCAGCCCCAGTCTCTGTGCCTCTGTGCGAGCAGTGCCATGGGCAGATGAGGCTGAGCAACAGCTTTCCAGGCTAGCTCTTTCTGCCTGCGAACTATCTGCAGACGTTCGCATTGTCGGAGTAGCGCTGCCGCAAGCACCCAGCACGGACCACCTAAGATACGTTTGAAGTTTGAGGTGGCAAGACAAGCAAGCAGCCCCAGTCTCTGTGCCTCTGTGCGAGCAGTGCCATGGGCAGATGAGGCTGAGCAACAGCTTTCCAGGCTAGCTCTTTCTGCCTGCGAGCTATCTGCAGACGTTCGCATTTTCGGAGCAGGGCTGACGGAGGCGCCCGGCACAGAACACCTAAGCTACTTTTCAAGTTTGAGGTGACAAGACAAGCAAGCAGCCCCAGTCTCTGTGCCTCTGTGCGAGCAGTGCCATGGGCAGATGAGGCTGAGCAACAGCTTTCCAGGCTAGCTCTTTCTGGCTGCGAACTATCTGCAGACGTTCGCATTTTCTGAGAAGGGCTGCCGGAGACGCCCGACACGGACCACCTAAGGTACGTTTGAAGTTCGAGGGGGCAAGACAAGCAAGCAGCCCCAGTCTCTGTGCCTCTGTGTGAGCAGTGCCATGGGCAGATGAGGCTGAGCAACAGCTTTCCAGGCTAGCTCTTTCTGCCTGCCCGCCATCTGCTGACGTTCGCATTTTCAAAGCATGGATCTCGCAGTCCCCACTGCACGGACCCCCAAGGCTACTTTTGAATTTGCAGGTGGCAAGACAAGCAAGCAGCCCCAGTCTCTGTGCCTCTGTGCGAGCAGTGCCATGGGCAGATGAGGCTGAGCAACAGCTTTCCAGGCTAGCTCTTTCTGGCTGCCAGCTATCTGCAGACGTTCGCATTTTCGGAGCAGGGCTGCCGGAGGCGCCTGGCACGTACCACTTAAGCTACGTTTGAATTTGCAGGGGGCAAGACAAGCAAGCAGCCCCAGTCTCTGTGCCTCTGTGCGAGCAGTGCCATGGGCAGATGAGGCTGAGCAACAGCTTTCCAGGCTAGCTCTTTCTGCCTGCGAACTATCTGCAGACGTTCGCATTGTCGGAGTAGCGCTGCCGCAAGCACCCAGCACGGACCACCTAAGATACGTTTGAAGTTTGAGGTGACAAGACAAGCAAGCAGCCCCAGTCTCTGTGCCTCTGTGCGAGCAGTGCCATGGGCAGATGAGGCTGAGCAACAGCTTTCCAGGCTAGCTCTTTCTGGCTGCCAGCTATCTGCAGACGTTCGCATTTTCGGAGCAGGGCTGACGGAGGCGCCCGGCACAGAACACCTAAGCTACTTTTCAAGTTTGAGGTGACAAGACAAGCAAGCAGCCCCAGTCTCTGTGCCTCTGTGCGAGCAGTGCCATGGGCAGATGAGGCTGAGCAACAGCTTTCCAGGCTAGCTCTTTCTGCATGCGAGCTATCTGCAGACGTTCGCATTTTCAGAGCAGGTCTGCCGGAGCCCCACTGCACGGACCCCCAAAGTTACGTTTGAAGTTTGAGGTGACAAGACAAGAAAGCAGCCCCAGTCTCTGTGCCTCTGTGCGAGCAGTGCCATGGGCAGATGAGGCTGAGCAACAGCTTTCCAGGCTAGCTCTTTCTGGCTGCCAGCTATCTGCAGACGTTCGCATTTTCGGAGCAGGGCTGCTGGATGACCCCTTCATGGACACCCAAAGATACGTTTGAAGTTTGAGGTGGCAAGACAAGCAAGCAGCCCCAGTCTCTGTGCCTCTGTGCGAGCAGTGCCATGGGCAGATGAGGCTGAGCAACAGCTTTCCAGGCTAGCTCTTTCTGCCTGCGAACTATCTGCAGACGTTCGCATTTTCTGAGCAGGGCTGCCGGAGACGCCCGACACGGACCACCTAAGGTACGTTTGAAGTTCGAGGGGGCAAGACAAGCAAGCAGCCCCAGTCTCTGTGCCTCTGTGCGAGCAGTGCCATGGGCAGATGAGGCTGAGCAACAGTTTTCCAGGCTAGCTCTTTCTGCCTGCGAGCTATCTGCAGACGTTCGCATTTTCAAAGCAGGGATCTCGCAGTCCCCACTGCACGGACCCCCAAGGCTACTTTTGAATTTTCAGGTGGCAAGACAAGCAAGCAGCCCCAGTCTCTGTGCCTCTGTGCGAGCAGTGCCATGGGCAGATGAGGCTGAGCAACAGCTTTCCAGGCTAGCTCTTTCTGGCTGCGAGCTATCTGCAGACGTTCGCATTTTCGGAGCTGGGCTGCCGGAGGCGCCCGGCACAAACAGCCAAAAGATACGTTTGAAGTTTGAGGGGGCAAGACAAGCAAGCAGCCCCAGTCTCTGTGCCTCTGTGCGAGCAGTGCCATGGGCAGATGAGGCTGAGCAACAGCTTTCCAGGCTAGCCCCTTCTGCCTGCGAGCTATCTGCAGACGTTCGCATTTTCGGAGCAGCGCTGCCGCAATCACCCAGCACGGACCACCTAAGCTACGTTTGAAGTTTGAGGGGGCAAGACAAGCAAGCAGCCCCAGTCTCTGTGCCTCTGTGCGAGCAGTGCCATGGGCAGATGAGGGTGAGCAACAGCTTTCCAGGCTAGCACTTTCTGGCTGCCAGCTATCTGCAGACGTTCTCATTTTCGGAGCAGGGCTGCCGCATGCGCCCGGCACGGACCACCTAATCTACATTTGAAGTTTGAGGGGAGAAGACAAGCAAGCAGCCCCAGTCTCTGTGCCTCTGTGCGAGCAGTGCCATGGGCAGATGAGGCTGAGCAACAGCTTTCCAGGCTAGCTCTTTCTGCCTGCGAGCTATCTGCAGACGTTCGCATTTTTGGAGCAGGGCTGCCGGAGGCGCCCGGCACGGACCACTTAAGCTACGTTTGAAGTTTGAGGGGGCAAGACAAGCAAGCAGCCCCAGTCTCTGTGCCTCTGTGCGAGCAGTGCCATGGGCAGATGAGGCTGAGCAAGAGCTTTCCAGGCTAGCTCTTTCTGCCTGCAAGCTATCTGCAGACGTTCGCATTTTCAGAGCAGGGCTGCCGGAGGCGCCCGACACGGACCACTTAAGCTACGTTTGAATTTGCAGGTGGCAAGACAAGCAAGCAGCCCCAGTCTCTGTGCCTCTGTGCGAGCAGTGCCATGGGCAGATGAGGCTGAGCAACAGCTTTCCAGGCTAGCTCTTTCTGCCTGTGAGCTATCTGCAGACGTTCGCATTTTCAGAGCTGGGCTGCCGGAAGCGCCCGGCACGGACCACCTAAGCTACGTTTGAAGTTTGAGGGGGCAAGACAAGCAAGCAGCCCCAGTCTCTGTGCCTCTGTGCGAGCAGTGCCATGGGCAGATGAGGCTGAGCAACAGCTTTCCAGGCTAGCTCTTTCTGGCTGCCAGCTATCTGCAGACGTTCGCATTTTCGGAGCAGGGCTGCCGGAGGCGCCTGGCACGTACCACTTAAGCTACGTTTGAATTTGCAGGGAGCAAGACAAGCAAGCAGCCCCAGTCTCTGTGCCTCTGTGCGAACAGTGCCATGGGCAGATGAGGCTGAGCAACAGCTTTCCAGGCTAGCTCTTTCTGCCTGCGAGCTATCTGCAGACGTTCGCATTTTTGGAGCAGGGCTGCCGGAGGCACCCGGCACGGACCACCTAAGCTACGTTTGAAGTTTGAGGGGGCAAGACAAGCAAGCAGCCCCAGTCTCTGTGCCTCTGTGCGAGCAGTGCCATGGGCAGATGAGGCTGAGCAACAGCTTTACAGGCTAGCTCTTTCTGCCTGCGAGCTATCTGCAGACGTTCGCATTTTCAGAGCAGGTCTGCCGGAGGCGCCCGGCACGGACCACTTAAGCTACGTTTGAATTTGCAGGTGGCAAGACAAGCAAGCAGCCCCAGTCTCTGTGCCTCTGTGCGAGCAGTGCCATGGGCAGATGAGGCTGACCAACAGCTTTCCAGGCTAGCTCTTTCTGGCTGCGAGCTATCTGCAGACATTCCCATTTTCGGACCAGGCCTGCCGAGGGCCCCCTGCCCAGACACCCAAAGCTACGTTTGAAGTTTGAGGGGACAAGAGAAGCAAACAGCACCAGTCTCTGTGCCTCTGTGCGAGCAGTGCCATGGACAAATGAGGCTGAGCAACAGCTTTCCAGGCTAGCTCTATCTGCCTGCGAGCTATCTGCAGACGTTCGCATTTTCAGAGCAGGGCTGCCGGATGCCCACTGCACGGACCCCCAAAGCTGCATTTGAAGTTTGAGGGGGCAAGACAAGCAAGCAGTCCCAGTCTCTGTGCCTCTGTGCGAGCAGTGCCATGGGCAGATGAGGCTGAGCAACAGCTTTCCAGGATAGCTCTTTCTGGCTGCGAGCTATCTGCAGACGTTCACATTTTTGGAGCGGGCCTGCTGGAGGCCCCATGTAAGGACCCCACAATCTACGTTTGAAGTTTGAGGTGGCAAGACAAGCAAGCAGCCCCAGTCTCTGTGCCTCTGTGTGAGCAGTGCCATGGGCAGATGAGGCTGAGCAACAGCTTTCCAGGCTAGCTCTTTCTGCCTGCGAGCTATCTGCAGACGTTTATATTTTCGGAGCAGAGCTGCCGGAGGCGCCCGGCACGGACCACCTAAGCTATGTTTGAAGTTTGAGGGGACAAGACAAGCAAGCAGCCCCAGTCTCTGTGCCTCTGTGCAAGCAGTGCCATGGGCAGATGAGGCTGAGCAACAGCTTTCCAGGCTAGCTCTTTCTGGCTGCGAGCTATCTGCAGAAGTTTGCATTTTCGGAGCAGGGCTGTAGGAGGCCCCCGGCACGGACCACCTAAGATACGTTTCAAGTTTGAGGGTGCAAGACAAGCAAGCAGCCCCAGTCTCTGTGCCTCTGTGCGAGCAGTGCCATGGGCAGATGAGGCTGAGCAACAGCTTTCCATGCTAGCTCTTTCTGCATGCGAGATATCTGCAGACGCTTGCATTTTCGGAGCAGGGCTGCCAGAGACGCCTGGCACGTACCACTTAAGCTACGTTTGAATTTGCAGGGGGCAAGACAAGCAAGCAGCCCCAGTCTCTGTGCCTCTGTGCGAACAGTGCCATGGGCAGATGAGGCTGAGCAACAGCTTTCCAGGCTAGCTCTTTCTGCCTGCGAGCTATCTGCAGACGTTTATATTTTCGGAGCTGGGCTGCCGGAGGCGCCCGGCACAAACAGCCAAAAGATACGTTTGAAGTTTGAGGGGGCAAGACAAGCAAGCAGCCCCAGTCTCTGTGCCTCTGTGCGAGCAGTGCCATGGGCAGATGAGGCTGAGCAACAGCTTTCCAGGCTAGCTCTTTCTGCCTGCGAACTATCTGCAGACGTTCGCATTGTCGGAGTAGCGCTGCCGCAAGCACCCAGCACGGACTACCTAAGATACGTTTGAAGTTTGAGGTGGCAAGACAAGCAAGCAGCCCCAGTCTCTGTGCCTCTGTGCGAGCAGTGCCATGGGCAGATGAGGCTGAGCAACAGCTTTCCAGGCTAGCTCTTTCTGCCTGCGAGCTATCTGCAGACGTTCGCATTTTTGGAGCAGGGCTGACGGAGGCGCCCGGCACAGAACACCTAAGCTACTTTTCAAGTTTGAGGTGACAAGACAAGCAAGCAGCCCCAGTCTCTGTGCCTCTGTGCGAGCAGTGCCATGGGCAGATGAGGCTGAGCAACAGCTTTCCAGGCTAGCTCTTTCTTCCTGCGAGCTATCTGCAGACGTTCGCATTTTCAGAGCAGGTCTGCCGGAGCCCCACTGCACGGACCCCCAAAGTTACGTTTGAAGTTTGAGGTGACAAGACAAGCAAGCAGCCCCAGTCTCTGTGCCTCTGTGCGAGCAGTGCCATGGGCAGATGAGGCTGAGCAACAGCTTTCCAGGCTAGCTCTTTCTGGCTGCCAGCTATCTGCAGACGTTCCCATTTTCGGAGCAGGGCTGCTGGATGACCCCTTCATGGACACCCAAAGATACGTTTGAAGTTTGAGGTGGCAAGACAAGCAAGCAGCCCCAGTCTCTGTGCCTCTGTGCGAGCAGTGCCATGGGCAGATGAGGCTGAGCAACAGCTTTCCAGGCTAGCTCTTTCTGCCTGCGAACTATCTGCAGACGTTCGCATTTTCTGAGCAGGGCTGCCGGAGATGCCCGACACGGACCACTTAAGCTACGTTTGAATTTGCAGGTGGCAAGACAAGCAAGCAGCCCCAGTCTCTGTGCCTCTGTGCGAGCAGTGCCATGGGCAGATGAGGCTGAGCAACAGCTTTCCAGGCTAGCTCTTTCTGCCTGCGAACTATCTGCAGACGTTCGCATTTTCTGAGCAGGGCTGCCGGAGACGCCCGACACGGACCACTTAAGCTACGTTTGAATTTGCAGGTGGCAAGACAAGCAAGCAGCCCCAGTCTCTGTGCCTCTGTGCGAGCAGTGCCATGGGCAGATGAGGCTGAGCAACAGCTTTCCAGGCTAGCTCTTTCTGCCTGCGAACTATCTGCAGACGTTCGCATTGTCGGAGTAGCGCTGCCGCAAGCACCCAGCACGGACCACCTAAGATACGTTTGAAGTTTGAGGTGGCAAGACAAGCAAGCAGCCCCAGTCTCTGTGCCTCTGTGCGAGCAGTGCCATGGGCAGATGAGGCTGAGCAACAGCTTTCCAGGCTAGCTCTTTCTGCCTGCGAGCTATCTGTAGACGTTCGCATTTTCGGAGCAGGGCTGACGGAGGCGCCCGGCACAGAACACCTAAGCTACTTTTCAAGTTTGAGGTGACAAGACAAGCAAGCAGCCCCAGTCTCTGTGCCTCTGTGCGAGCAGTGCCATGGGCAGATGAGGCTGAGCAACAGCTTTCCAGGCTAGCTCTTTCTGCCTGCGAGCTATCTGCAGACGTTCGCATTTTCAGAGCAGGTCTGCCGGAGCCCCACTGCACGGACCCCCAAAGTTACGTTTGAAGTTTGAGGTGACAAGACAAGCAAGCAGCCCCAGTCTCTGTGCCTCTGTGCGAGCAGTGCCATGGGCAGATGAGGCTGAGCAACAGCTTTCCAGGCTAGCTCTTTCTGGCTGCCAGCTATCTGCAGACGTTCCCATTTTCGGAGCAGGGCTGCCGGAGCCCCACTGCACGGACCCCCAAAGTTACGTTTGAAGTTTGAGGTGACAAGACAAGCAAGCAGCCCCAGTCTCTGTGCCTCTGTGCGAGCAGTGCCATGGGCAGATGAGGCTGAGCAACAGCTTTCCAGGCTAGCTCTTTCTGGCTGCGAACTATCTGCAGACGTTCGCATTTTCTGAGAAGGGCTGCCGGAGACGCCCGACACGGACCACCTAAGGTACGTTTGAAGTTCGAGGGGGCAAGACAAGCAAGCAGCCCCAGTCTCTGTGCCTCTGTGTGAGCAGTGCCATGGGCAGATGAGGCTGAGCAACAGCTTTCCAGGCTAGCTCTTTCTGCCTGCCCGCCATCTGCTGACGTTCGCATTTTCAAAGCATGGATCTCGCAGTCCCCACTGCACGGACCCCCAAGGCTACTTTTGAATTTTCAGGTGGCAAGACAAGCAAGCAGCCCCAGTCTCTGTGCCTCTGTGCGAGCAGTGCCATGGGCAGATGAGGCTGAGCAACAGCTTTCCAGGCTAGCTCTTTCTGGCTGCCAGCTATCTGCAGACGTTCGCATTTTCGGAGCAGGGCTGCCGGAGGCGCCTGGCACGTACCACTTAAGCTACGTTTGAATTTGCAGGGGGCAAGACAAGCAAGCAGCCCCAGTCTCTGTGCCTCTGTGCGAGCAGTGCCATGGGCAGATGAGGCTGAGCAACAGCTTTCCAGGCTAGCTCTTTCTGCCTGCGAACTATCTGCAGACGTTCGCATTGTCGGAGTAGCGCTGCCGCAAGCACCCAGCACGGACCACCTAAGATACGTTTGAAGTTTGAGGGGACAAGACAAGCAAGCAGCCCCAGTCTCTGTGCCTCTGTGCGAGCAGTGCCATGGGCAGATGAGGCTGAGCAACAGCTTTCCAGGCTAGCTCTTTCTGGCTGCCAGCTATCTGCAGACGTTCGCATTTTCGGAGCAGGGCTGACGGAGGCGCCCGGCACAGAACACCTAAGCTACTTTTCAAGTTTGAGGTGACAAGACAAGCAAGCAGCCCCAGTCTCTGTGCCTCTGTGCGAGCAGTGCCATGGGCAGATGAGGCTGAGCAACAGCTTTCCAGGCTAGCTCTTTCTGCCTGCGAGCTATCTGCAGACGTTCGCATTTTCAGAGCAGGTCTGCCGGAGCCCCACTGCACGGACCCCCAAAGTTACGTTTGAAGTTTGAGGTGACAAGACAAGCAAGCAGCCCCAGTCTCTGTGCCTCTGTGCGAGTAGTGCCATGGGCAGATGAGGCTGAGCAACAGCTTTCCAGGCTAGCTCTTTCTGGCTGCCAGCTATCTGCAGACGTTCCCATTTTCGGAGCAGGGCTGCTGGATGACCCCTTCATGGACACCCAAAGATACGTTTGAAGTTTGAGGTGGCAAGACAAGCAAGCAGCCCCAGTCTCTGTGCCTCTGTGCGAGCAGTGCCATGGGCAGATGAGGCTGAGCAACAGCTTTCCAGGCTAGCTCTTTCTGCCTGCGAACTATCTGCAGACGTTCGCATTTTCTGAGCAGGGCTGCCGGAGATGCCCGACACGGACCACTTAAGCTACGTTTGAATTTGCAGGTGGCAAGACAAGCAAGCAGCCCCAGTCTCTGTGCCTCTGTGCGAGCAGTGCCATGGGCAGATGAGGCTGAGCAACAGCTTTCCAGGCTAGCTCTTTCTGCCTGCGAACTATCTGCAGACGTTCGCATTTTCTGAGCAGGGCTGCCGGAGACGCCCGACACGGACCACTTAAGCTACGTTTGAATTTGCAGGTGGCAAGACAAGCAAGCAGCCCCAGTCTCTGTGCCTCTGTGCGAGCAGTGCCATGGGCAGATGAGGCTGAGCAACAGCTTTCCAGGCTAGCTCTTTCTGCCTGCGAACTATCTGCAGACGTTCGCATTGTCGGAGTAGCGCTGCCGCAAGCACCCAGCACGGACCACCTAAGATACGTTTGAAGTTTGAGGTGGCAAGACAAGCAAGCAGCCCCAGTCTCTGTGCCTCTGTGCGAGCAGTGCCATGGGCAGATGAGGCTGAGCAACAGCTTTCCAGGCTAGCTCTTTCTGCCTGCGAGCTATCTGTAGACGTTCGCATTTTCGGAGCAGGGCTGACGGAGGCGCCCGGCACAGAACACCTAAGCTACTTTTCAAGTTTGAGGTGACAAGACAAGCAAGCAGCCCCAGTCTCTGTGCCTCTGTGCGAGCAGTGCCATGGGCAGATGAGGCTGAGCAACAGCTTTCCAGGCTAGCTCTTTCTGCCTGCGAGCTATCTGCAGACGTTCGCATTTTCAGAGCAGGTCTGCCGGAGCCCCACTGCACGGACCCCCAAAGTTACGTTTGAAGTTTGAGGTGACAAGACAAGCAAGCAGCCCCAGTCTCTGTGCCTCTGTGCGAGCAGTGCCATGGGCAGATGAGGCTGAGCAACAGCTTTCCAGGCTAGCTCTTTCTGGCTGCCAGCTATCTGCAGACGTTCCCATTTTCGGAGCAGGGCTGCCGGAGCCCCACTGCACGGACCCCCAAAGTTACGTTTGAAGTTTGAGGTGACAAGACAAGCAAGCAGCCCCAGTCTCTGTGCCTCTGTGCGAGCAGTGCCATGGGCAGATGAGGCTGAGCAACAGCTTTCCAGGCTAGCTCTTTCTGGCTGCGAACTATCTGCAGACGTTCGCATTTTCTGAGAAGGGCTGCCGGAGACGCCCGACACGGACCACCTAAGGTACGTTTGAAGTTCGAGGGGGCAAGACAAGCAAGCAGCCCCAGTCTCTGTGCCTCTGTGTGAGCAGTGCCATGGGCAGATGAGGCTGAGCAACAGCTTTCCAGGCTAGCTCTTTCTGCCTGCCCGCCATCTGCTGACGTTCGCATTTTCAAAGCATGGATCTCGCAGTCCCCACTGCACGGACCCCCAAGGCTACTTTTGAATTTTCAGGTGGCAAGACAAGCAAGCAGCCCCAGTCTCTGTGCCTCTGTGCGAGCAGTGCCATGGGCAGATGAGGCTGAGCAACAGCTTTCCAGGCTAGCTCTTTCTGGCTGCCAGCTATCTGCAGACGTTCGCATTTTCGGAGCAGGGCTGCCGGAGGCGCCTGGCACGTACCACTTAAGCTACGTTTGAATTTGCAGGGGGCAAGACAAGCAAGCAGCCCCAGTCTCTGTGCCTCTGTGCGAGCAGTGCCATGGGCAGATGAGGCTGAGCAACAGCTTTCCAGGCTAGCTCTTTCTGCCTGCGAACTATCTGCAGACGTTCGCATTGTCGGAGTAGCGCTGCCGCAAGCACCCAGCACGGACCACCTAAGATACGTTTGAAGTTTGAGGGGACAAGACAAGCAAGCAGCCCCAGTCTCTGTGCCTCTGTGCGAGCAGTGCCATGGGCAGATGAGGCTGAGCAACAGCTTTCCAGGCTAGCTCTTTCTGGCTGCCAGCTATCTGCAGACGTTCGCATTTTCGGAGCAGGGCTGACGGAGGCGCCCGGCACAGAACACCTAAGCTACTTTTCAAGTTTGAGGTGACAAGACAAGCAAGCAGCCCCAGTCTCTGTGCCTCTGTGCGAGCAGTGCCATGGGCAGATGAGGCTGAGCAACAGCTTTCCAGGCTAGCTCTTTCTGCCTGCGAGCTATCTGCAGACGTTCGCATTTTCAGAGCAGGTCTGCCGGAGCCCCACTGCACGGACCCCCAAAGTTACGTTTGAAGTTTGAGGTGACAAGACAAGCAAGCAGCCCCAGTCTCTGTGCCTCTGTGCGAGTAGTGCCATGGGCAGATGAGGCTGAGCAACAGCTTTCCAGGCTAGCTCTTTCTGGCTGCCAGCTATCTGCAGACGTTCCCATTTTCGGAGCAGGGCTGCTGGATGACCCCTTCATGGACACCCAAAGATACGTTTGAAGTTTGAGGTGGCAAGACAAGCAAGCAGCCCCAGTCTCTGTGCCTCTGTGCGAGCAGTGCCATGGGCAGATGAGGCTGAGCAACAGCTTTCCAGGCTAGCTCTTTCTGCCTGCGAACTATCTGCAGACGTTCGCATTTTCTGAGCAGGGCTGCCGGAGACGCCCTACACGGACCACTTAAGCTACGTTTGAATTTGCAGGTGGCAAGACAAGCAAGCAGCCCCAGTCTCTGTGCCTCTGTGCGAGCAGTGCCATGGGCAGATGAGGCTGAGCAACAGCTTTCCAGGCTAGCTCTTTCTGCCTGCGAACTATCTGCAGACGTTCGCATTTTCTGAGCAGGGCTGCCGGAGACCCCCGACACGGACCACTTAAGCTACGTTTGAATTTGCAGGTGGCAAGACAAGCAAGCAGCCCCAGTCTCTGTGCCTCTGTGCGAGCAGTGCCATGGGCAGATGAGGCTGAGCAACAGCTTTCCAGGCTAGCTCTTTCTGCCTGCAAGCTATCTGCAGACGTTCGCATTGTCGGAGTAGCGCTGCCGCAAGCACTCAGCACGGACCACCTAAGATACGTTTGAAGTTTGAGGTGGCAAGACAAGCAAGCAGCCCCAGTCTCTGTGCCTCTGTGCGAGCAGTGCCATGGGCAGATGAGGCTGAGCAACAGCTTTCCAGGCTAGCTCTTTCTGGCTGCCAGCTATCTGCAGACGTTCGCATTTTCTGAGCAGGGCTGACGGAGGCGCCCGGCACAGAACACCTAAGCTACTTTTCAAGTTTGAGGTGACAAGACAAGCAAGCAGCCCCAGTCTCTGTGCCTCTGTGCGAGCAGTGCCATGGGCAGATGAGGCTGAGCAACAGCTTTCCAGGCTAGCTCTTTCTGCCTGCGAGCTATCTGCAGACGTTCGCATTTTCAGAGCAGGTCTGCCGGAGCCCCACTGCACGGACCCCCAAAGTTACGTTTGAAGTTTGAGGTGACAAGACAAGCAAGCAGCCCCAGTCTCTGTGCCTCTGTGCGAGCAGTGCCATGGGCAGATGAGGCTGAGCAACAGCTTTCCAGGCTAGCTCTTTCTGGCTGCCAGCTATCTGCAGACGTTCGCATTTTCGGAGCAGGGCTGCTGGATGACCCCTTCATGGACACCCAAAGATACGTTTGAAGTTTGAGGTGGCAAGACAAGCAAGCAGCCCCAGTCTCTGTGCCTCTGTGCGAGCAGTGCCATGGGCAGATGAGGCTGAGCAACAGCTTTCCAGGCTAGCTCTTTCTGCCTGCGAACTATCTGCAGACGTTCGCATTTTCTGAGCAGGGCTGCCGGAGACGCCCGACACGGACCACCTAAGGTACGTTTGAAGTTCGAGGGGGCAAGACAAGCAAGCAGCCCCAGTCTCTGTGCCTCTGTGCGAGCAGTGCCATGGGCAGATGAGGCTGAGCAACAGCTTTCCAGGCTAGCTCTTTCTGGCTGCCAGCTATCTGCAGACGTTCGCATTTTCGGAGCAGGGCTGACGGAGGCGCCCGGCACAGAACACCTAAGCTACTTTTCAAGTTTGAGGTGACAAGACAAGCAAGCAGCCCCAGTCTCTGTGCCTCTGTGCGAGCAGTGCCATGGGCAGATGAGGCTGAGCAACAGCTTTCCAGGCTAGCTCTTTCTGGCTGCGAGCTATCTGCAGACGTTCGCATTTTCAGAGCAGGTCTGCCGGAGCCCCACTGCACGGACCCCCAAAGTTACTTTTGAAGTTTGAGGTGACAAGACAAGCAAGCAGCCCCAGTCTCTGTGCCTCTGTGCGAGCAGTGCCATGGGCAGATGAGGCTGAGCAACAGCTTTCCAGGCTAGCTCTTTCTGGCTGCCAGCTATCTGCAGACGTTCCCATTTTCGGAGCAGGGCTGCTGGATGACCCCTTCATGGACACCCAAAGATACGTTTGAAGTTTGAGGTGGCAAGACAAGCAAGCAGCCCCAGTCTCTGTGCCTCTGTGCGAGCAGTGCCATGGGCAGATGAGGCTGAGCAACAGCTTTCCAGGCTAGCTCTTTCTGCCTGCGAACTATCTGCAGACGTTCGCATTTTCTGAGCAGGGCTGCCGGAGACGCCCGACACGGACCACTTAAGCTACGTTTGAATTTGCAGGTGGCAAGACAAGCAAGCAGCCCCAGTCTCTGTGCCTCTGTGCGAGCAGTGCCATGGGCAGATGAGGCTGAGCAACAGCTTTCCAGGCTAGCTCTTTCTGCCTGCGAACTATCTGCAGACGTTCGCATTTTCTGAGCAGGGCTGCCGGAGACGCCCGACACGGACCACTTAAGCTACGTTTGAATTTGCAGGTGGCAAGACAAGCAAGCAGCCCCAGTCTCTGTGCCTCTGTGCGAGCAGTGCCATGGGCAGATGAGGCTGAGCAACAGCTTTCCAGGCTAGCTCTTTCTGCCTGCAAGCTATCTGCAGACGTTCGCATTGTCGGAGTAGCGCTGCCGCAAGCACTCAGCACGGACCACCTAAGATACGTTTGAAGTTTGAGGTGGCAAGACAAGCAAGCAGCCCCAGTCTCTGTGCCTCTGTGCGAGCAGTGCCATGGGCAGATGAGGCTGAGCAACAGCTTTCCAGGCTAGCTCTTTCTGGCTGCCAGCTATCTGCAGACGTTCGCATTTTCGGAGCAGGGCTGACGGAGGCGCCCGGCACAGAACACCTAAGCTACTTTTCAAGTTTGAGGTGACAAGACAAGCAAGCAGCCCCAGTCTCTGTGCCTCTGTGCGAGCAGTGCCATGGGCAGATGAGGCTGAGCAACAGCTTTCCAGTCTAGCTCTTTCTGCCTGCGAGCTATCTGCAGACGTTCGCATTTTCAGAGCAGGTCTGCCGGAGCCCCACTGCACGGACCCCCAAAGTTACGTTTGAAGTTTGAGGTGACAAGACAAGCAAGCAGCCCCAGTCTCTGTGCCTCTGTGCGAGCAGTGCCATGGGCAGATGAGGCTGAGCAACAGCTTTCCAGGCTAGCTCTTTCTGGCTGCCAGCTATCTGCAGACGTTCGCATTTTCGGAGCAGGGCTGCTGGATGACCCCTTCATGGACACCCAAAGATACGTTTGAAGTTTGAGGTGGCAAGACAAGCAAGCAGCCCCAGTCTCTGTGCCTCTGTGCGAGCAGTGCCATGGGCAGATGAGGCTGAGCAACAGCTTTCCAGGCTAGCTCTTTCTGCCTGCGAACTATCTGCAGACGTTCGCATTTTCTGAGCAGGGCTGCCGGAGACGCCCGACACGGACCACCTAAGGTACGTTTGAAGTTCGAGGGTGCAAGACAAGCAAGCAGCCCCAGTCTCTGTGCCTCTGTGCGAGCAGTGCCATGGGCAGATGAGGCTGAGCAACAGCTTTCCAGGCTAGCTCTTTCTGCCTGCCCGCCATCTGCTGACGTTCGCATTTTCAAAGCATGGATCTCGCAGTCCCCACTGCACGGACCCCCAAGGCTACTTTTGAATTTTCAGGTGGCAAGACAAGCAAGCAGCCCCAGTCTCTGTGCCTCTGTGCGAGCAGTGCCATGGGCAGATGAGGCTGAGCAACAGCTTTCCAGGCTAGCTCTTTCTGGCTGCCAGCTATCTGCAGACGTTCGCATTTTCAGAGCAGGTCTGCCGGAGCCCCACTGCACGGACCCCCAAAGTTACGTTTGAAGTTTGAGGTGACAAGACAAGCAAGCAGCCCCAGTCTCTGTGCCTCTGTGCGAGCAGTGCCATGGGCAGATGAGGCTGAGCAACAGCTTTCCAGGCTAGCTCTTTCTGGCTGCCAGCTATCTGCAGACGTTCCCATTTTCGGAGCAGGGCTGCTGGATGACCCCTTCATGGACACCCAAAGATACGTTTGAAGTTTGAGATGGCAAGACAAGCAAGCAGCCCCAGTCTCTGTGCCTCTGTGCGAGCAGTGCCATGGGCAGATGAGGCTGAGCAACAGCTTTCCAGGCTAGCTCTTTCTGCCTGCGAACTATCTGCAGACGTTCGCATTTTCTGAGCAGGGCTGCCGGAGACGCCCGACACGGACCACTTAAGCTACGTTTGAATTTGCAGGTGGCAAGACAAGCAAGCAGCCCCAGTCTCTGTGCCTCTGTGCGAGCAGTGCCATGGGCAGATGAGGCTGAGCAACAGCTTTCCAGGCTAGCTCTTTCTGCCTGCGAACTATCTGCAGACGTTCGCATTTTCTGAGCAGGGCTGCCGGAGACGCCCGACACGGACCACTTAAGCTACGTTTGAATTTGCAGGTGGCAAGACAAGCAAGCAGCCCCAGTCTCTGTGCCTCTGTGCGAGCAGTGCCATGGGCAGATGAGGCTGAGCAACAGCTTTCCAGGCTAGCTCTTTCTGCCTGCGAACTATCTGCAGACGTTCGCATTGTCGGAGTAGCGCTGCCGCAAGCACCCAGCACGGACCACCTAAGATACGTTTGAAGTTTGAGGTGGCAAGACAAGCAAGCAGCCCCAGTCTCTGTGCCTCTGTGCGAGCAGTGCCATGGGCAGATGAGGCTGAGCAACAGCTTTCCAGGCTAGCTCTTTCTGGCTGCCAGCTATCTGCAGACGTTCGCATTTTCAGAGCAGGTCTGCCGGAGCCCCACTGCACGGACCCCCAAAGTTACGTTTGAAGTTTGAGGTGACAAGACAAGCAAGCAGCCCCAGTCTCTGTGCCTCTGTGCGAGCAGTGCCATGGGCAGATGAGGCTGAGCAACAGCTTTCCAGGCTAGCTCTTTCTGGCTGCCAGCTATCTGCAGACGTTCGCATTTTCGGAGCAGGGCTGCTGGATGACCCCTTCATGGACACCCAAAGATACGTTTGAAGTTTGAGGTGGCAAGACAAGCAAGCAGCCCCAGTCTCTGTGCCTCTGTGCGAGCAGTGCCATGGGCAGATGAGGCTGAGCAACAGCTTTCCAGGCTAGCTCTTTCTGCCTGCGAACTATCTGCAGACGTTCGCATTTTCTGAGCAGGGCTGCCGGAGACGCCCGACACGGACCACCTAAGGTACGTTTGAAGTTCGAGGGGGCAAGACAAGCAAGCAGCCCCAGTCTCTGTGCCTCTGTGCGAGCAGTGCCATGGGCAGATGAGGCTGAGCAACAGCTTTCCAGGCTAGCTCTTTCTGCCTGCCCGCCATCTGCTGACGTTCGCATTTTCAAAGCATGGATCTCGCAGTCCCCACTGCATGGACCCCCAAGGCTACTTTTGAATTTTCAGGTGGCAAGACAAGCAAGCAGCCCCAGTCTCTGTGCCTCTGTGCGAGCAGTGCCATGGGCAGATGAGGCTGAGCAACAGCTTTCCAGGCTAGCTCTTTCTGGCTGCCAGCTATCTGTAGACGTTCGCATTTTCGGAGCAGGGCTGCCGGAGGCGCCTGGCACTTACCACTTAAGCTACGTTTGAATTTGCAGGGGGCAAGACAAGCAAGCAGCCCCAGTCTCTGTGCCTCTGTGCGAACAGTGCCATGGGCAGATGAGGCTGAGCAACAGCTTTCCAGGCTAGCTCTTTCTGCCTGCGAGCTATCTGCAGACGTTTATATTTTCGGAGCTGGGCTGCCGGAGGCGCCCGGCACAAACAGCCAAAAGATACGTTTGAAGTTTGAGGGGGCAAGACAAGCAAGCAGCCCCAGTCTCTGTGCCTCTGTGCGAGCAGTGCCATGGGCAGATGAGGCTGAGCAACAGCTTTCCAGGCTAGCTCTTTCTGCCTGCGAACTATCTGCAGACGTTCGCATTGTCGGAGTAGCGCTGCCGCAAGCACCCAGCACGGACTACCTAAGATACGTTTGAAGTTTGAGGGGACAAGACAAGCAAGCAGCCCCAGTCTCTGTGCCTCTGTGCGAGCAGTGCCATGGGCAGATGAGGCTGAGCAACAGCTTTCCAGGCTAGCTCTTTCTGCCTGCGAGCTATCTGCAGACGTTCGCATTTTTGGAGCAGGGCTGACGGAGGCGCCCGGCACAGAACACCTAAGCTACTTTTCAAGTTTGAGGTGACAAGACAAGCAAGCAGCCCCAGTCTCTGTGCCTCTGTGCGAGCAGTGCCATGGGCAGATGAGGCTGAGCAACAGCTTTCCAGGCTAGCTCTTTCTGCCTGCGAGCTATCTGCAGACGTTCGCATTTTCAGAGCAGGTCTGCCGGAGCCCCACTGCACGGACCCCCAAAGTTACGTTTGAAGTTTGAGGTGACAAGGCAAGCAAGAAGCCCCAGTCTCTGTGCCTCTGTGCGAGCAGTGCCATGGGCAGATGAGGCTGAGCAACAGCTTTCCAGGCTAGCTCTTTCTGGCTGCCAGCTATCTGCAGACGTTCCCATTTTCGGAGCAGGGCTGCTGGATGACCCCTTCATGGACACCCAAAGATACGTTTGAAGTTTGAGGTGGCAAGACAAGCAAGCAGCCCCAGTCTCTGTGCCTCTGTGCGAGCAGTGCCATGGGCAGATGAGGCTGAGCAACAGCTTTCCAGGCTAGCTCTTTCTGCATGCGAACTATCTGCAGACGTTCGCATTTTCTGAGCAGGGCTGCCGGAGACGCCCGACACGGACCACTTAAGCTACGTTTGAATTTGTAGGTGGCAAGACAAGCAAGCAGCCCCAGTCTCTGTGCCTCTGTGCGAGCAGTGCCATGGGCAGATGAGGCTGAGCAACAGCTTTCCAGGCTAGCTCTTTCTGCCTGCGAACTATCTGCAGACGTTCGCATTTTCTGAGCAGGGCTGCCGGAGACGCCCGACACGGACCACTTAAGCTACGTTTGAATTTGCAGGTGGCAAGACAAGCAAGCAGCCCCAGTCTCTGTGCCTCTGTGCGAGCAGTGCCATGGGCAGATGAGGCTGAGCAACAGCTTTCCAGGCTAGCTCTTTCTGCCTGCGAACTATCTGCAGACGTTCGCATTGTCGGAGTAGCGCTGCCGCAAGCACCCAGCACGGACCACCTAAGATACGTTTGAAGTTTGAGGTGGCAAGACAAGCAAGCAGCCCCAGTCTCTGTGCCTCTGTGCGAGCAGTGCCATGGGCAGATGAGGCTGAGCAACAGCTTTCCAGGCTAGCTCTTTCTGGCTGCCAGCTATCTGCAGACGTTCGCATTTTCGGAGCAGGGCTGACGGAGGCGCCAGGCACGTACCACTTAAGCTACTTTTGAATTTGCAGGGGGCAAGACAAGCAAGCAGCCCCAGTCTCTGTGCCTCTGTGCGAACAGTGCCATGGGCAGATGAGGCTGAGCAACAGCTTTCCAGGCTAGCTCTTTCTGCCTGCGAGCTATCTGCAGACGTTTATATTTTCGGAGCTGGGCTGCCGGAGGCGCCCGGCACAAACAGCCAAAAGATACGTTTGAAGTTTGAGGGGGCAAGACAAGCAAGCAGCCCCAGTCTCTGTGCCTCTGTGCGAGCAGTGCCATGGGCAGATGAGGCTGAGCAACAGCTTTCCAGGCTAGCTCTTTCTGCCTGCGAGCTATCTGCAGACGTTCGCATTTTCAGAGCAGGTCTGCCGGAGCCCCACTGCACGGACCCCCAAAGTTACGTTTGAAGTTTGAGGTGACAAGACAAGCAAGCAGCCCCAGTCTCTGTGCCTCTGTGCGAGCAGTGCCATGGGCAGATGAGGCTGAGCAACAGCTTTCCAGGCTAGCTCTTTCTGGCTGCCAGCTATCTGCAGACGTTCGCATTTTCGGAGCAGGGCTGCTGGATGACCCCTTCATGGACACCCAAAGATACGTTTGAAGTTTGAGGTGGCAAGACAAGCAAGCAGCCCCAGTCTCTGTGCCTCTGTGCGAGCAGTGCCATGGGCAGATGAGGCTGAGCAACAGCTTTCCAGGCTAGCTCTTTCTGCCTGCGAACTATCTGCAGACGTTCGCATTTTCTGAGCAGGGCTGAATGAGACGCCCGACACGGACCACTTAAGCTACGTTTGAATTTGCAGGTGGCAAGACAAGCAAGCAGCCCCAGTCTCTGTGCCTCTGTGCGAGCAGTGCCATGGGCAGATGAGGCTGAGCAACAGCTTTCCAGGCTAGCTCTTTCTGCCTGCGAACTATCTGCAGACGTTCGCATTGTCGGAGTAGCGCTGCCGCAAGCACCCAGCACGGACCACCTAAGATACGTTTGAAGTTTGAGGTGGCAAGACAAGCAAGCAGCCCCAGTCTCTGTGCCTCTGTGCGAGCAGTGCCATGGGCAGATGAGGCTGAGCAACAGCTTTCCAGGCTAGCTCTTTCTGGCTGCCAGCTATCTGCAGACGTTCGCATTTTCTGAGCAGGGCTGCCGGAGACGCCCGACACGGACCACTTAAGCTACGTTTGAATTTGTAGGTGGCAAGACAAGCAAGCAGCCCCAGTCTCTGTGCCTCTGTGCGAGCAGTGCCATGGGCAGATGAGGCTGAGCAACAGCTTTCCAGGCTAGCTCTTTCTGCCTGCGAACTATCTGCAGACGTTCGCATTTTCTGAGCAGGGCTGCCGGAGACGCCCGACACGGACCACTTAAGCTACGTTTGAATTTGCAGGTGGCAAGACAAGCAAGCAGCCCCAGTCTCTGTGCCTCTGTGCGAGCAGTGCCATGGGCAGATGAGGCTGAGCAACAGCTTTCCAGGCTAGCTCTTTCTGCCTGCGAACTATCTGCAGACGTTCGCATTGTCGGAGTAGCGCTGCCGCAAGCACCCAGCACGGACCACCTAAGATACGTTTGAAGTTTGAGGTGGCAAGACAAGCAAGCAGCCCCAGTCTCTGTGCCTCTGTGCGAGCAGTGCCATGGGCAGATGAGGCTGAGCAACAGCTTTCCAGGCTAGCTCTTTCTGGCTGCCAGCTATCTGCAGACGTTCGCATTTTCGGAGCAGGGCTGACGGAGGCGCCAGGCACGTACCACTTAAGCTACTTTTGAATTTGCAGGGGGCAAGACAAGCAAGCAGCCCCAGTCTCTGTGCCTCTGTGCGAACAGTGCCATGGGCAGATGAGGCTGAGCAACAGCTTTCCAGGCTAGCTCTTTCTGCCTGCGAGCTATCTGCAGACGTTTATATTTTCGGAGCTGGGCTGCCGGAGGCGCCCGGCACAAACAGCCAAAAGATACGTTTGAAGTTTGAGGGGGCAAGACAAGCAAGCAGCCCCAGTCTCTGTGCCTCTGTGCGAGCAGTGCCATGGGCAGATGAGGCTGAGCAACAGCTTTCCAGGCTAGCTCTTTCTGCCTGCGAGCTATCTGCAGACGTTCGCATTTTCAGAGCAGGTCTGCCGGAGCCCCACTGCACGGACCCCCAAAGTTACGTTTGAAGTTTGAGGTGACAAGACAAGCAAGCAGCCCCAGTCTCTGTGCCTCTGTGCGAGCAGTGCCATGGGCAGATGAGGCTGAGCAACAGCTTTCCAGGCTAGCTCTTTCTGGCTGCCAGCTATCTGCAGACGTTCGCATTTTCGGAGCAGGGCTGCTGGATGACCCCTTCATGGACACCCAAAGATACGTTTGAAGTTTGAGGTGGCAAGACAAGCAAGCAGCCCCAGTCTCTGTGCCTCTGTGCGAGCAGTGCCATGGGCAGATGAGGCTGAGCAACAGCTTTCCAGGCTAGCTCTTTCTGCCTGCGAACTATCTGCAGACGTTCGCATTTTCTGAGCAGGGCTGAATGAGACGCCCGACACGGACCACTTAAGCTACGTTTGAATTTGCAGGTGGCAAGACAAGCAAGCAGCCCCAGTCTCTGTGCCTCTGTGCGAGCAGTGCCATGGGCAGATGAGGCTGAGCAACAGCTTTCCAGGCTAGCTCTTTCTGCCTGCGAACTATCTGCAGACGTTCGCATTGTCGGAGTAGCGCTGCCGCAAGCACCCAGCACGGACCACCTAAGATACGTTTGAAGTTTGAGGTGGCAAGACAAGCAAGCAGCCCCAGTCTCTGTGCCTCTGTGCGAGCAGTGCCATGGGCAGATGAGGCTGAGCAACAGCTTTCCAGGCTAGCTCTTTCTGGCTGCCAGCTATCTGCAGACGTTCGCATTTTCGGAGCAGGGCTGACGGAGGCGCCCGGCACAGAACACCAAAGCTACTTTTCAAGTTTGAGGTGACAAGACAAGCAAGCAGCCCCAGTCTCTGTGCCTCTGTGCGAGCAGTGCCATGGGCAGATGAGGCTGAGCAACAGCTTTCCAGGCTAGCTCTTTCTGCCTGCGAGCTATCTGCAGACGTTCGTATTTTCAGAGCAGGTCTGCCGGAGCCCCACTGCACGGACCCCCAAAGTTACGTTTGAAGTTTGAGGTGACAAGACAAGCAAGCAGCCCCAGTCTCTGTGCCTCTGTGCGAGCAGTGCCATGGGCAGATGAGGCTGAGCAACAGCTTTCCAGGCTAGCTCTTTCTGGCTGCCAGCTATCTGCAGACGTTCGCATTTTCGGAGCAGGGCTGCTGGATGACCCCTTCATGAACACCCAAAGATACGTTTGAAGTTTGAGGTGGCAAGACAAGCAAGCAGCCCCAGTCTCTGTGCCTCTGTGCGAACAGTGCCATGGGCAGATGAGGCTGAGCAACAGCTTTCCAGGCTAGCTCTTTCTGCCTGCGAACTATCTGCAGACGTTCTCATTTTCTGAGCAGGGCTGCCGGAGACGCCCGACACGGACCACCTAAGGTACGTTTGAAGTTCGAGGGGGCAAGACAAGCAAGCAGCCCCAGTCTCTGTGCCTCTGTGCGAGCAGTGCCATGGGCAGATGAGGCTGAGCAACAGCTTTCCAGGCTAGCTCTTTCTGCCTGCCCGCCATCTGCTGACGTTCGCATTTTCAAAGCATGGATCTCGCAGTCCCCACTGCACGGACCCCCAAGGCTACTTTTGAATTTTCAGGTGGCAAGACAAGCAAGCAGCCCCAGTCTCTGTGCCTCTGTGCGAGCAGTGCCATGGGCAGATGAGGCTGAGCAACAGCTTTCCAGGCTAGCTCTTTCTGGCTGCAAGCTATCTGCAGACGTTCGCATTATCGGAGCTGGGCTGCCGGAGGCGCCCGGCACAAACAGCCAAAAGATACGTTTGAAGTTTGAGGGGGCAAGACAAGCAAGCAGCCCCAGTCTCTGTGCCTCTGTGCGAGTAGTGCCATGGGCAGATGAGGCTGAGCAACAGCTTTCCAGGCTAGCCCCTTCTGGCTGCGAGCTATCTGCAGACGTTCGCATTTTCGGAGCAGCGCTGCCGCAATCACCCAGCACGGACCACCTAAGATACGTTTGAAGTTTGAGGGGACAAGACAAGCAAGCAGCCCCAGTCTCTGTGCCTCTGTGCGAGCAGTGCCATGGGCAGATGAGGCTGAGCAACAGCTTTCCAGGCTAACTCTTTCTGGCTGCCAGCTATCTGCAGACGTTCGCATTTTCGGAGCAGGGCTGACGGAGGCGCCCGGCACAGAACACCTAAGCTACTTTTCAAGTTTGAGGTGACAAGACAAGCAAGCAGCCCCAGTCTCTGTGCCTCTGTGCGAGCAGTGCCATGGGCAGATGAGGCTGAGCAACAGCTTTCCAGGCTAGCTCTTTCTGGCTGCCAGCTATCTGCAGACGTTCGCATTTTCGGAGCAGGGCTGCTGGATGACCCCTTCATGGACACCCAAAGATACGTTTGAAGTTTGAGGTGGCAAGACAAGCAAGCAGCCCCAGTCTCTGTGCCTCTGTGCGAGCAGTGCCATGGGCAGATGAGGCTGAGCAACAGCTTTCCAGGCTAGCTCTTTCTGCCTGCGAACTATCTGCAGACGTTCGCATTTTCTGAGCAGGGCTGCCGGAGACGCCCGACACGGACCACTTAAGCTACGTTTGAATTTGCAGGTGGCAAGACAAGCAAGCAGCCCCAGTCTCTGTGCCTCTGTGCGAGCAGTGCCATGGGCAGATGAGGCTGAGCAACAGCTTTCCAGGCTAGCTCTTTCTGCCTGCGAACTATCTGCAGACGTTCGCATTTTCTGAGCAGGGCTGCCGGAGACGCCCGACACGGACCACTTAAGCTACGTTTGAATTTGCAGGTGGCAAGACAAGCAAGCAGCCCCAGTCTCTGTGCCTCTGTGCGAGCAGTGCCATGGGCAGATGAGGCTGAGCAACAGCTTTCCAGGCTAGCTCTTTCTGGCTGCCAGCTATCTGCAGACGTTCGCATTTTCGGAGCAGGGCTGACGGAGGCGCCCGGCACAGAACACCAAAGCTACTTTTCAAGTTTGAGGTGACAAGACAAGCAAGCAGCCCCAGTCTCTGTGCCTCTGTGCGAGCAGTGCCATGGGCAGATGAGGCTGAGCAACAGCTTTCCAGGCTAGCTCTTTCTGCCTGCGAGCTATCTGCAGACGTTCGTATTTTCAGAGGAGGTCTGCCGGAGCCCCACTGCACGGACCCCCAAAGTTACGTTTGAAGTTTGAGGTGACAAGACAAGCAAGCAGCCCCAGTCTCTGTGCCTCTGTGCGAGCAGTGCCATGGGCAGATGAGGCTGAGCAACAGCTTTCCAGGCTAGCTCTTTCTGGCTGCCAGCTATCTGCAGACGTTCGCATTTTCGGAGCAGGGCTGCTGGATGACCCCTTCATGAACACCCAAAGATACGTTTGAAGTTTGAGGTGGCAAGACAAGCAAGCAGCCCCAGTCTCTGTGCCTCTGTGCGAACAGTGCCATGGGCAGATGAGGCTGAGCAACAGCTTTCCAGGCTAGCTCTTTCTGCCTGCGAACTATCTGCAGACGTTCTCATTTTCTGAGCAGGGCTGCCGGAGACGCCCGACACGGACCACCTAAGGTACGTTTGAAGTTCGAGGGGGCAAGACAAGCAAGCAGCCCCAGTCTCTGTGCCTCTGTGCGAGCAGTGCCATGGGCAGATGAGGCTGAGCAACAGCTTTCCAGGCTAGCTCTTTCTGCCTGCCCGCCATCTGCTGACGTTCGCATTTTCAAAGCATGGATCTCGCAGTCCCCACTGCACGGACCCCCAAGGCTACTTTTGAATTTTCAGGTGGCAAGACAAGCAAGCAGCCCCAGTCTCTGTGCCTCTGTGCGAGCAGTGCCATGGGCAGATGAGGCTGAGCAACAGCTTTCCAGGCTAGCTCTTTCTGGCTGCAAGCTATCTGCAGACGTTCGCATTATCGGAGCTGGGCTGCCGGAGGCGCCCGGCACAAACAGCCAAAAGATACGTTTGAAGTTTGAGGGGGCAAGACAAGCAAGCAGCCCCAGTCTCTGTGCCTCTGTGCGAGTAGTGCCATGGGCAGATGAGGCTGAGCAACAGCTTTCCAGGCTAGCCCCTTCTGGCTGCGAGCTATCTGCAGACGTTCGCATTTTCGGAGCAGCGCTGCCGCAATCACCCAGCACGGACCACCTAAGATACGTTTGAAGTTTGAGGGGACAAGACAAGCAAGCAGCCCCAGTCTCTGTGCCTCTGTGCGAGCAGTGCCATGGGCAGATGAGGCTGAGCAACAGCTTTCCAGGCTAACTCTTTCTGGCTGCCAGCTATCTGCAGACGTTCGCATTTTCGGAGCAGGGCTGACGGAGGCGCCCGGCACAGAACACCTAAGCTACTTTTCAAGTTTGAGGTGACAAGACAAGCAAGCAGCCCCAGTCTCTGTGCCTCTGTGCGAGCAGTGCCATGGGCAGATGAGGCTGAGCAACAGCTTTCCAGGCTAGCTCTTTCTGGCTGCCAGCTATCTGCAGACGTTCGCATTTTCGGAGCAGGGCTGCTGGATGACCCCTTCATGGACACCCAAAGATACGTTTGAAGTTTGAGGTGGCAAGACAAGCAAGCAGCCCCAGTCTCTGTGCCTCTGTGCGAGCAGTGCCATGGGCAGATGAGGCTGAGCAACAGCTTTCCAGGCTAGCTCTTTCTGCCTGCGAACTATCTGCAGACGTTCGCATTTTCTGAGCAGGGCTGCCGGAGACGCCCGACACGGACCACTTAAGCTACGTTTGAATTTGCAGGTGGCAAGACAAGCAAGCAGCCCCAGTCTCTGTGCCTCTGTGCGAGCAGTGCCATGGGCAGATGAGGCTGAGCAACAGCTTTCCAGGCTAGCTCTTTCTGCCTGCGAACTATCTGCAGACGTTCGCATTTTCTGAGCAGGGCTGCCGGAGACGCCCGACACGGACCACTTAAGCTACGTTTGAATTTGCAGGTGGCAAGACAAGCAAGCAGCCCCAGTCTCTGTGCCTCTGTGCGAGCAGTGCCATGGGCAGATGAGGCTGAGCAACAGCTTTCCAGGCTAGCTCTTTCTGGCTGCGAACTATCTGCAGACGTTCGCATTGTCGGAGTAGCGCTGCCGCAAGCACCCAGCACGGACCACCTAAGATACGTTTGAAGTTTGAGGTGGCAAGACAAGCAAGCAGCCCCAGTCTCTGTGCCTCTGTGCGAGCAGTGCCATGGGCAGATGAGGCTGAGCAACAGCTTTCCAGGCTAGCTCTTTCTGGCTGCCAGCTATCTGCAGACGTTCGCATTTTCGGAGCAGGGCTGACGGAGGCGCCAGGCACGTACCACTTAAGCTACTTTTGAATTTGCAGGGGGCAAGACAAGCAAGCAGCACCAGTCTCTGTGCCTCTGTGCGAACAGTGCCATGGGCAGATGAGGCTGAGCAACAGCTTTCCAGGCTAGCTCTTTCTGCCTGCGAGCTATCTGCAGACGTTTATATTTTCGGAGCTGGGCTGCCGGAGGCGCCCGGCACAAACAGCCAAAAGATACGTTTGAAGTTTGAGGGGGCAAGACAAGCAAGCAGCCCCAGTCTCTGTGCCTCTGTGCGAGCAGTGCCATGGGCAGATGAGGCTGAGCAACAGCTTTCCAGGCTAGCTCTTTCTGCCTGCGAGCTATCTGCAGACGTTCGCATTTTCAGAGCAGGTCTGCCGGAGCCCCACTGCACGGACCCCCAAAGTTACGTTTGAAGTTTGAGGTGACAAGACAAGCAAGCAGCCCCAGTCTCTGTGCCTCTGTGCGAGCAGTGCCATGGGCAGATGAGGCTGAGCAACAGCTTTCCAGGCTAGCTCTTTCTGGCTGCCAGCTATCTGCAGACGTTCGCATTTTCGGAGCAGGGCTGCTGGATGACCCCTTCATGGACACCCAAAGATACGTTTGAAGTTTGAGGTGGCAAGACAAGCAAGCAGCCCCAGTCTCTGTGCCTCTGTGCGAGCAGTGCCATGGGCAGATGAGGCTGAGCAACAGCTTTCCAGGCTAGCTCTTTCTGCCTGCGAACTATCTGCAGACGTTCGCATTTTCTGAGCAGGGCTGAATGAGACGCCCGACACGGACCACTTAAGCTACGTTTGAATTTGCAGGTGGCAAGACAAGCAAGCAGCCCCAGTCTCTGTGCCTCTGTGCGAGCAGTGCCATGGGCAGATGAGGCTGAGCAACAGCTTTCCAGGCTAGCTCTTTCTGCCTGCGAACTATCTGCAGACGTTCGCATTTTCTGAGCAGGGCTGCCGGAGACGCCCGACACGGACCACCTAAGGTACGTTTGAAGTTCGAGGGGGCAAGACAAGCAAGCAGCCCCAGTCTCTGTGCCTCTGTGCGAGCAGTGCCATGGGCAGATGAGGCTGAGCAACAGCTTTCCAGGCTAACTCTTTCTGGCTGCCAGCTATCTGCAGACGTTCGCATTTTCAGAGCAGGGCTGACGGAGGCGCCCGGCACAGAACACCTAAGCTACTTTTCAAGTTTGAGGTGACAAGACAAGCAAGCAGCCCCAGTCTCTGTGCCTCTGTGCGAGCAGTGCCATGGGCAGATGAGGCTGAGCAACAGCTTTCCAGGCTAGCTCTTTCTGCCTGCGAGCTATCTGCAGACGTTCGCATTTTCAGAGCAGGTCTGCCGGAGCCCCACTGCACGGACCCCCAAAGTTACGTTTGAAGTTTGAGGTGACAAGACAAGCAAGCAGCCCCAGTCTCTGTGCCTCTGTGCGAGCAGTGCCATGGGCAGATGAGGCTGAGCAACAGCTTTCCAGGCTAGCTCTTTCTGGCTGCCAGCTATCTGCAGACGTTCGCATTTTCGGAGCAGGGCTGCTGGATGACCCCTTCATGGACACCCAAAGATACGTTTGAAGTTTGAGGTGGCAAGACAAGCAAGCAGCCCCAGTCTCTGTGCCTCTGTGCGAGCAGTGCCATGGGCAGATGAGGCTGAGCAACAGCTTTCCAGGCTAGCTCTTTCTGCCTGCGAACTATGTGCAGACGTTCGCATTTTCTGAGCAGGGCTGCCGGAGACGCCCGACACGGACCACTTAAGCTACGTTTGAATTTGCAGGTGGCAAGACAAGCAAGCAGCCCCAGTCTCTGTGCCTCTGTGCGAGCAGTGCCATGGGCAGATGAGGCTGAGCAACAGCTTTCCAGGCTAGCTCTTTCTGCCTGCGAACTATCTGCAGACGTTCGCATTTTCTGAGCAGGGCTGCCGGAGGCGCCCGACACGGACCACTTAAGCTACGTTTGAATTTGCAGGTGGCAAGACAAGCAAGCAGCCCCAGTCTCTGTGCCTCTGTGCGAGCAGTGCCATGGGCAGATGAGGCTGAGCAACAGCTTTCCAGGCTAGCTCTTTCTGCCTGCGAACTATCTGCAGACATTCGCATTGTCGGAGTAGCGCTGCCGCAAGCACCCAGCACGGACCACCTAAGATACGTTTGAAGTTTGAGGTGGCAAGACAAGCAAGCAGCCCCAGTCTCTGTGCCTCTGTGCGAGCAGTGCCATGGGCAGATGAGGCTGAGCAACAGCTTTCCAGGCTAGCTCTTTCTGGCTGCCAGCTATCTGCAGACGTTCGCATTTTCGGAGCAGGGCTGACGGAGGCGCCAGGCACAGACCACCTAAGGTACTTTTCAAGTTTGAGGTGACAAGACAAGCAAGCAGCCCCAGTCTCTGTGCCTCTGTGCGAGCAGTGCCATGGGCAGATGAGGCTGAGCAACAGCTTTCCAGGCTAGCTCTTTCTGCCTGCGAGCTATCTGCAGACGTTCGCATTTTCAGAGCAGGTCTGCCGGAGCCCCACTGCACGGACCCCCAAAGTTACGTTTGAAGTTTGAGGTGACAAGACAAGCAAGCAGCCCCAGTCTCTGTGCCTCTGTGCGAGCAGTGCCATGGGCAGATGAGGCTGAGCAACAGCTTTCCAGGCTAGCTCTTTCTGGCTGCCAGCTATCTGCAGACGTTCGCATTTTCGGAGCAGGGCTGCTGGATGACCCCTTCATGGACACCCAAAGATACGTTTGAAGTTTGAGGTGGCAAGACAAGCAAGCAGCCCCAGTCTCTGTGCCTCTGTGCGAGCAGTGCCATGGGCAGATGAGGCTGAGCAACAGCTTTCCAGGCTAGCTCTTTCTGCCTGCGAACTATCTGCAGACGTTCGCATTTTCTGAGCAGGGCTGCCGGAGACGCCCGACACGGACCACCTAAGCTACGTTTGAAGGTTGAGGGGGCAAGACAAGCAAGCAGCCCCAGTCTCTGTGCCTCTGTGCGAGCAGTGCCATGGGCAGATGAGGCTGAGCAACAGCTTTCCAGGCTAGCTCTTTCTGCCTGCCCGCCATCTGCTGACGTTCGCATTTTCAAAGCATGGATCTCGCAGTCCCCACTGCACGGACCCCCAAGGCTACTTTTGAATTTTCAGGTGGCAAGACAAGCAAGCAGCCCCAGTCTCTGTGCCTCTGTGCGAGCAGTGCCATGGGCAGATGAGGCTGAGCAACAGCTTTCCAGGCTAGCTCTTTCTGGCTGCGAGCTATCTGCAGACGTTCGCATTTTCGGAGCAGGGCTGCCGGAGGCGCCTGGCACGTACCACTTAAGCTACGTTTGAATTTGCAGGGGGCAAGACAAGCAAGCAGCCCCAGTCTCTGTGCCTCTGTGCGAACAGTGCCATGGGCAGATGAGGCTGAGCAACAGCTTTCCAGGCTAGCTCTTTCTGCCTGCGAGCTATCTGCAGACGTTTATATTTTCGGAGCTGGGCTGCCGGAGGCGCCCGGCACAAACAGCCAAAAGATACGTTTGAAGATTGAGGGGGCAAGACAAGCAAGCAGCCCCAGTCTCTGTGCCTCTGTGCGAGCAGTGCCATGGGCAGATGAGGCTGAGCAACAGCTTTCCAGGCTAGCTCTTTCTGCCTGCGAACTATCTGCAGACGTTCGCATTGTCGGAGTAGCGCTGCCGCAAGCACCCAGCACGGACTACCTAAGATACGTTTGAAGTTTGAGGGGACAAGACAAGCAAGCAGCCCCAGTCTCTTTGCCTCTGTGCGAGCAGTGCCATGGGCAGATGAGGCTGAGCAACAGCTTTCCAGGCTAGCTCTTTCTGCCTGCGAGCTATCTGTAGACGTTCGCATTTTTGGAGCAGGGCTGACGGAGGCGCCCGGCACAGAACACCTAAGCTACTTTTCAAGTTTGAGGTGACAAGACAAGCAAGCAGCCCCAGTCTCTGTGCCTCTGTGCGAGCAGTGCCATGGGCAGATGAGGCTGAGCAACAGCTTTCCAGGCTAGCTCTTTCTGCCTGCGAACTATCTGCAGACGTTCGCATTGTCGGAGTAGCGCTGCCGCAAGCACCCAGCACGGACCACCTAAGATACGTTTGAAGTTTGAGGTGGCAAGACAAGCAAGCAGCCCCAGTCTCTGTGCCTCTGTGCGAGCAGTGCCATGGGCAGATGAGGCTGAGCAACAGCTTTCCAGGCTAGCTCTTTCTGGCTGCCAGCTATCTGCAGACGTTCGCATTTTCGGAGCAGGGCTGACGGAGGCGCCCGGCACAGAACACCTAAGCTACTTTTCAAGTTTGAGGTGACAAGACAAGCAAGCAGCCCCAGTCTCTGTGCCTCTGTGCGAGCAGTGCCATGGGCAGATGAGGCTGAGCAACAGCTTTCCAGGCTAGCTCTTTCTGCCTGCGAGCTATCTGCAGACGTTCGTATTTTCAGAGCAGGTCTGCCGGAGCCCCACTGCACGGACCCCCAAAGTTACGTTTGAAGTTTGAGGTGACAAGACAAGCAAGCAGCCCCAGTCTCTGTGCCTCTGTGCGAGCAGTGCCATGGGCAGATGAGGCTGAGCAACAGCTTTCCAGGCTAGCTCTTTCTGGCTGCCAGCTATCTGCAGACGTTCGCATTTTCTGAGCAGGGCTGCCGGAGACGCCCGACACGGACCACTTAAGCTACGTTTGAATTTGCAGGTGGCAAGACAAGCAAGCAGCCCCAGTCTCTGTGCCTCTGTGCGAGCAGTGCCATGGGCAGATGAGGCTGAGCAACAGCTTTCCAGGCTAGCTCTTTCTGCCTGCGAACTATGTGCAGACGTTCGCATTTTCTGAGCAGGGCTGCCGGAGACGCCCGACACGGACCACTTAAGCTACGTTTGAATTTGCAGGTGGCAAGACAAGCAAGCAGCCCCAGTCTCTGTGCCTCTGTGCGAGCAGTGCCATGGGCAGATGAGGCTGAGCAACAGCTTTCCAGGCTAGCTCTTTCTGCCTGCGAACTATCTGCAGACATTCGCATTGTCGGAGTAGCGCTGCCGCAAGCACCCAGCACGGACCACCTAAGATACGTTTGAAGTTTGAGGTGGCAAGACAAGCAAGCAGCCCCAGTCTCTGTGCCTCTGTGCGAGCAGTGCCATGGGCAGATGAGGCTGAGCAACAGCTTTCCAGGCTAGCTCTTTCTGGCTGCCAGCTATCTGCAGACGTTCGCATTTTCGGAGCAGGGCTGACGGAGGCGCCAGGCACAGACCACCTAAGGTACTTTTCAAGTTTGAGGTGACAAGACAAGCAAGCAGCCCCAGTCTCTGTGCCTCTGTGCGAGCAGTGCCATGGGCAGATGAGGCTGAGCAACAGCTTTCCAGGCTAGCTCTTTCTGCCTGCGAACTATCTGCAGACATTCGCATTGTCGGAGTAGCGCTGCCGCAAGCACCCAGCACGGACCACCTAAGATACGTTTGAAGTTTGAGGTGGCAAGACAAGCAAGCAGCCCCAGTCTCTGTGCCTCTGTGCGAGCAGTGCCATGGGCAGATGAGGCTGAGCAACAGCTTTCCAGGCTAGCTCTTTCTGGCTGCCAGCTATCTGCAGACGTTCGCATTTTGGGAGCAGGGCTGCTGGATGACCCCTTCATGGACACCCAAAGATACGTTTGAAGTTTGAGGTGGCAAGACAAGCAAGCAGCCCCAGTCTCTGTGCCTCTGTGCGAGCAGTGCCATGGGCAGATGAGGCTGAGCAACAGCTTTCCAGGCTAGCTCTTTCTGCCTGCGAACTATCTGCAGACGTTCGCATTTTCTGAGCAGGGCTGCCGGAGACGCCCGACACGGACCACCTAAGGTACGTTTGAAGTTCGAGGGGGCAAGACAAGCAAGCAGCCCCAGTCTCTGTGCCTCTGTGCGAGCAGTGCCATGGGCAGATGAGGCTGAGCAACAGCTTTCCAGGCTAGCTCTTTCTGCCTGCCCGCCATCTGCTGACGTTCGCATTTTCAAAGCATGGATCTCGCAGTCCCCACTGCACGGACCCCCAAGGCTACTTTTGAATTTTCAGGTGGCAAGACAAGCAAGCAGCCCCAGTCTCTGTGCCTCTGTGCGAGCAGTGCCATGGGCAGATGAGGCTGAGCAACAGCTTTCCAGGCTAGCTCTTTCTGGCTGCCAGCTATCTGCAGACGTTCGCATTTTCGGAGCAGGGCTGCCGGAGGCGCCTGGCACGTAGCACTTAAGCTACGTTTGAATTTGCAGGGGGCAAGACAAGCAAGCAGCCCCAGTCTCTGTGCCTCTGTGCGAACAGTGCCATGGGCAGATGAGGCTGAGCAACAGCTTTCCAGGCTAGCTCTTTCTGCCTGCGAGCTATCTGCAGACGTTTATATTTTCGGAGCTGGGCTGCCGGAGGCGCCCGGCACAAACAGCCAAAAGATACGTTTGAAGATTGAGGGGGCAAGACAAGCAAGCAGCCCCAGTCTCTCTGCCTCTGTGCGAGCAGTGCCATGGGCAGATGAGGCTGAGCAACAGCTTTCCAGGCTAGCTCTTTCTGCCTGCGAACTATCTGCAGACGTTCGCATTTTCGGAGTAGCGCTGCCGCAAGCACCCAGCACGGACTACCTAAGATACGTTTGAAGTTTGAGGTGACAAGACAAGCAAGCAGCCCCAGTCTCTTTGCCTCTGTGCGAGCAGTGCCATGGGCAGATGAGGCTGAGCAACAGCTTTCCAGGCTAGCTCTTTCTGCCTGCGAGCTATCTGTAGACGTTCGCATTTTTGGAGCAGGGCTGACGGAGGCGCCCGGCACAGAACACCTAAGCTACTTTTCAAGTTTGAGGTGACAAGACAAGCAAGCAGCCCCAGTCTCTGTGCCTCTGTGCGAGCAGTGCCATGGGCAGATGAGGCTGAGCAACAGCTTTCCAGGCTAGCTCTTTCTGCCTGCGAGCTATCTGCAGACGTTCGCATTTTCAGAGCAGGTCTGCCGGAGCCCCACTGCACGGACCCCCAAAGTTACGTTTGAAGTTTGAGGTGACAAGACAAGCAAGCAGCCCCAGTCTCTGTGCCTCTGTGCGAGCAGTGCCATGGGCAGATGAGGCTGAGCAACAGCTTTCCAGGCTAGCTCTTTCTGGCTGCCAGCTATCTGCAGACGTTCGCATTTTCGGAGCAGGGCTGCTGGATGACCCCTTCATGGACACCCAAAGATACGTTTGAAGTTTGAGGTGGCAAGACAAGCAAGCAGCCCCAGTCTCTGTGCCTCTGTGCGAGCAGTGCCATGGGCAGATGAGGCTGAGCAACAGCTGTCCAGGCTAGCTCTTTCTGCCTGCGAACTATCTGCAGACGTTCGCATTTTCTGAGCAGGGCTGCCGGAGACGCCCGACACGGACCACTTAAGCTACGTTTGAATTTGCAGGTGGCAAGACAAGCAAGCAGCCCCAGTCTCTGTGCCTCTGTGCGAGCAGTGCCATGGGCAGATGAGGCTGAGCAACAGCTTTCCAGGCTAGCTCTTTCTGCCTGCGCACTATCTGCAGACGTTCGCATTTTCTGAGCAGGGCTGCCGGAGACGCCCGACACGGACCACTTAAGCTACGTTTGAATTTGCAGGTGGCAAGACAAGCAAGCAGCCCCAGTCTCTGTGCCTCTGTGCGAGCAGTGCCATGGGCAGATGAGGCTGAGCAACAGCTTTCCAGGCTAGCTCTTTCTGCCTGCGAACTATCTGCAGACGTTCGCATTGTCGGAGTAGCGCTGCCGCAAGCACCCAGCACAGACCACCTAAGATACGTTTGAAGTTTGAGGGGGCAAGACAAGCAAGCAGCCCCAGTCTCTGTGCCTCTGTGCGAGCAGTGCCATGGGCAGATGAGGCTGAGCAACAGCTTTCCAGGCTAGCTCTTTCTGGCTGCCAGCTATCTGCAGACGTTCGCATTTTCGGAGCAGGGCTGACAGAGGCGCCTGGCACGTACCACTTAAGCTACGTTTGAATTTGCAGGGGGCAAGACAAGCAAGCAGCCCCAGTCTCTGTGCCTCTGTGCGAACAGTGCCATGGGCAGATGAGGCTGAGCAACAGCTTTCCAGGCTAGCTCTTTCTGCCTGCGAGCTATCTGCAGACGTTTATATTTTCGGAGCTGGGCTGCCGGAGGCGCCCGGCACAAACAGCCAAAAGATACGTTTGAAGTTTGAGGGGGCAAGACAAGCAAGCAGCCCCAGTCTCTGTGCCTCTGTGCGAGCAGTGCCATGGGCAGATGAGGCTGAGCAACAGCTTTCCAGGCTAGCTCTTTCTGCCTGCGAGCTATCTGCAGACGTTCGCATTTTCAGAGCAGGTCTGCCGGAGCCCCACTGCACGGACCCCCAAAGTTACGTTTGAAGTTTGAGGTGACAAGACAAGCAAGCAGCCCCAGTCTCTGTGCCTCTGTGCGAGCAGTGCCATGGGCAGATGAGGCTGAGCAACAGCTTTCCAGGCTAGCTCTTTCTGGCTGCCAGCTATCTGCAGACGTACCCATTTTCGGAGCAGGGCTGCTGGATGACCCCTTCATGGACACCCAAAGATACGTTTGAAGTTTGAGGTGGCAAGACAAGCAAGCAGCCCCAGTCTCTGTGCCTCTGTGCGAGCAGTGCCATGGGCAGATGAGGCTGAGCAACAGCTTTCCAGGCTAGCTCTTTCTGCCTGCGAACTATCTGCAGACGTTCGCATTTTCTGAGCAGGGCTGCCGGAGACGCCGGACACGGACCACTTAAGCTACGTTTGAATTTGCAGGTGACAAGACAAGCAAGCAGCCCCAGTCTCTGTGCCTCTGTGCGAGCAGTGCCATGGGCAGATGAGGCTGAGCAACAGCTTTCCAGGCTAGCTCTTTCTGCCTGCGAACTATCTGCAGACGTTCGCATTTTCTGAGCAGGGCTGCCGGAGACGCCCGACACGGACCACTTAAGCTACGTTTGAATTTGCAGGTGGCAAGACAAGCAAGCAGCCCCAGTCTCTGTGCCTCTGTGCGAGCAGTGCCATGGGCAGATGAGGCTGAGCAACAGCTTTCCAGGCTAGCTCTTTCTGCCTGCGAACTATCTGCAGACGTTCGCATTGTCGGAGTAGCGCTGCCGCAAGCACCCAGCACGGACCACCTAAGATACGTTTGAAGTTTGAGGTGGCAAGACAAGCAAGCAGCCCCAGTCTCTGTGCCTCTGTGCGAGCAGTGCCATGGGCAGATGAGGCTGAGCAACAGCTTTCCAGGCTAGCTCTTTCTGGCTGCCAGCTATCTGCAGACGTTCGCATTTTCGGAGCAGGGCTGACAGAGGCGCCCGGCACAGAACACCTAAGCTACTTTTCAAGTTTGAGGTGACAAGACAAGCAAGCAGCCCCAGTCTCTGTGCCTCTGTGCGAGCAGTGCCATGGGCAGATGAGGCTGAGCAACAGCTTTCCAGGCTAGCTCTTTCTGCCTGCGAGCTATCTGCAGACGTTCGTATTTTCAGAGCAGGTCTGCCGGAGCCCCACTGCACGGACCCCCAAAGTTACGTTTGAAGTTTGAGGGGGCAAGACAAGCAAGCAGCCCCAGTCTCTGTGCCTCTGTGCGAGCAGTGCCATGGGCAGATGAGGCTGAGCAACAGCTTTCCAGGCTAGCTCTTTCTGGCTGCCAGCTATCTGCAGACGTTCGCATTTTCGGAGCAGGGCTGCTGGATGACCCCTTCATGGACACCCAAAGATACGTTTGAAGTTTGAGGTGGCAAGACAAGCAAGCAGCCCCAGTCTCTGTGCCTCTGTGCGAGCAGTGCCATGGGCAGATGAGGCTGAGCAACAGCTTTCCAGGCTAGCTCTTTCTGGCTGCCAGCTATCTGCAGACGTTCGCATTTTGGGAGCAGGGCTGCTGGATGACCCCTTCATGGACACCCAAAGATACGTTTGAAGTTTGAGGTGGCAAGACAAGCAAGCAGCCCCAGTCTCTGTGCCTCTGTGCGAGCAGTGCCATGGGCAGATGAGGCTGAGCAACAGCTTTCCAGGCTAGCTCTTTCTGCCTGCGAACTATCTGCAGACGTTCGCATTTTCTGAGCAGGGCTGCCGGAGACGCCCGACACGGACCACCTAAGGTACGTTTGAAGTTCGAGGGGGCAAGACAAGCAAGCAGCCCCAGTCTCTGTGCCTCTGTGCGAGCAGTGCCATGGGCAGATGAGGCTGAGCAACAGCTTTCCAGGCTAGCTCTTTCTGCCTGCCCGCCATCTGCTGACGTTCGCATTTTCAAAGCATGGATCTCGCAGTCCCCACTGCACGGACCCCCAAGGCTACTTTTGAATTTTCAGGTGGCAAGACAAGCAAGCAGCCCCAGTCTCTGTGCCTCTGTGCGAGCAGTGCCATGGGCAGATGAGGCTGAGCAACAGCTTTCCAGGCTAGCTCTTTCTGGCTGCCAGCTATCTGCAGACGTTCGCATTTTCGGAGCAGGGCTGCCGGAGGCGCCTGGCACGTAGCACTTAAGCTACGTTTGAATTTGCAGGGGGCAAGACAAGCAAGCAGCCCCAGTCTCTGTGCCTCTGTGCGAACAGTGCCATGGGCAGATGAGGCTGAGCAACAGCTTTCCAGGCTAGCTCTTTCTGCCTGCGAGCTATCTGCAGACGTTTATATTTTCGGAGCTGGGCTGCCGGAGGCGCCCGGCACAAACAGCCAAAAGATACGTTTGAAGATTGAGGGGGCAAGACAAGCAAGCAGCCCCAGTCTCTGTGCCTCTGTGCGAGCAGTGCCATGGGCAGATGAGGCTGAGCAACAGCTTTCCAGGCTAGCTCTTTCTGCCTGCGAACTATCTGCAGACGTTCGCATTTTCGGAGTAGCGCTGCCGCAAGCACCCAGCACGGACTACCTAAGATACGTTTGAAGTTTGAGGGGACAAGACAAGCAAGCAGCCCCAGTCTCTTTGCCTCTGTGCGAGCAGTGCCATGGGCAGATGAGGCTGAGCAACAGCTTTCCAGGCTAGCTCTTTCTGCCTGCGAGCTATCTGTAGACGTTCGCATTTTTGGAGCAGGGCTGACGGAGGCGCCCGGCACAGAACACCTAAGCTACTTTTCAAGTTTGAGGTGACAAGACAAGCAAGCAGCCCCAGTCTCTGTGCCTCTGTGCGAGCAGTGCCATGGGCAGATGAGGCTGAGCAACAGCTTTCCAGGCTAGCTCTTTCTGCCTGCGAGCTATCTGCAGACGTTCGCATTTTCAGAGCAGGTCTGCCGGAGCCCCACTGCACGGACCCCCAAAGTTACGTTTGAAGTTTGAGGTGACAAGACAAGCAAGCAGCCCCAGTCTCTGTGCCTCTGTGCGAGCAGTGCCATGGGCAGATGAGGCTGAGCAACAGCTTTCCAGGCTAGCTCTTTCTGGCTGCCAGCTATCTGCAGACGTTCGCATTTTCGGAGCAGGGCTGCTGGATGACCCCTTCATGGACACCCAAAGATACGTTTGAAGTTTGAGGTGGCAAGACAAGCAAGCAGCCCCAGTCTCTGTGCCTCTGTGCGAGCAGTGCCATGGGCAGATGAGGCTGAGCAACAGCTGTCCAGGCTAGCTCTTTCTGCCTGCGAACTATCTGCAGACGTTCGCATTTTCTGAGCAGGGCTGCCGGAGACGCCCGACACGGACCACTTAAGCTACGTTTGAATTTGCAGGTGGCAAGACAAGCAAGCAGCCCCAGTCTCTGTGCCTCTGTGCGAGCAGTGCCATGGGCAGATGAGGCTGAGCAACAGCTTTCCAGGCTAGCTCTTTCTGCCTGCGCACTATCTGCAGACGTTCGCATTTTCTGAGCAGGGCTGCCGGAGACGCCCGACACGGACCACTTAAGCTACGTTTGAATTTGCAGGTGGCAAGACAAGCAAGCAGCCCCAGTCTCTGTGCCTCTGTGCGAGCAGTGCCATGGGCAGATGAGGCTGAGCAACAGCTTTCCAGGCTAGCTCTTTCTGCCTGCGAACTATCTGCAGACGTTCGCATTGTCGGAGTAGCGCTGCCGCAAGCACCCAGCACAGACCACCTAAGATACGTTTGAAGTTTGAGGGGGCAAGACAAGCAAGCAGCCCCAGTCTCTGTGCCTCTGTGCGAGCAGTGCCATGGGCAGATGAGGCTGAGCAACAGCTTTCCAGGCTAGCTCTTTCTGGCTGCCAGCTATCTGCAGACGTTCGCATTTTCGGAGCAGGGCTGACAGAGGCGCCTGGCACGTACCACTTAAGCTACGTTTGAATTTGCAGGGGGCAAGACAAGCAAGCAGCCCCAGTCTCTGTGCCTCTGTGCGAACAGTGCCATGGGCAGATGAGGCTGAGCAACAGCTTTCCAGGCTAGCTCTTTCTGCCTGCGAGCTATCTGCAGACGTTTATATTTTCGGAGCTGGGCTGCCGGAGGCGCCCGGCACAAACAGCCAAAAGATACGTTTGAAGTTTGAGGGGGCAAGACAAGCAAGCAGCCCCAGTCTCTGTGCCTCTGTGCGAGCAGTGCCATGGGCAGATGAGGCTGAGCAACAGCTTTCCAGGCTAGCTCTTTCTGCCTGCGAGCTATCTGCAGACGTTCGCATTTTCAGAGCAGGTCTGCCGGAGCCCCACTGCACGGACCCCCAAAGTTACGTTTGAAGTTTGAGGTGACAAGACAAGCAAGCAGCCCCAGTCTCTGTGCCTCTGTGCGAGCAGTGCCATGGGCAGATGAGGCTGAGCAACAGCTTTCCAGGCTAGCTCTTTCTGGCTGCCAGCTATCTGCAGACGTTCCCATTTTCGGAGCAGGGCTGCTGGATGACCCCTTCATGGACACCCAAAGATACGTTTGAAGTTTGAGGTGGCAAGACAAGCAAGCAGCCCCAGTCTCTGTGCCTCTGTGCGAGCAGTGCCATGGGCAGATGAGGCTGAGCAACAGCTTTCCAGGCTAGCTCTTTCTGCCTGCGAACTATCTGCAGACGTTCGCATTTTCTGAGCAGGGCTGCCGGAGACGCCGGACACGGACCACTTAAGCTACGTTTGAATTTGCAGGTGACAAGACAAGCAAGCAGCCCCAGTCTCTGTGCCTCTGTGCGAGCAGTGCCATGGGCAGATGAGGCTGAGCAACAGCTTTCCAGGCTAGCTCTTTCTGCCTGCGAACTATCTGCAGACGTTCGCATTTTCTGAGCAGGGCTGCCGGAGACGCCCGACACGGACCACTTAAGCTACGTTTGAAGTTTGAGGGGGCAAGACAAGCAAGCAGCCCCAGTCTCTGTGCCTCTGTGCGAGCAGTGCCATGGGCAGATGAGGCTGAGCAACAGCTTTCCAGGCTAGCTCTTTCTGGCTGCCAGCTATCTGCAGACGTTCGCATTTTCGGAGCAGGGCTGCTGGATGACCCCTTCATGGACACCCAAAGATACGTTTGAAGTTTGAGGTGGCAAGACAAGCAAGCAGCCCCAGTCTCTGTGCCTCTGTGCGAGCAGTGCCATGGGCAGATGAGGCTGAGCAACAGCTTTCCAGGCTAGCTCTTTCTGGCTGCCAGCTATCTGCAGACGTTCGCATTTTGGGAGCAGGGCTGCTGGATGACCCCTTCATGGACACCCAAAGATACGTTTGAAGTTTGAGGTGGCAAGACAAGCAAGCAGCCCCAGTCTCTGTGCCTCTGTGCGAGCAGTGCCATGGGCAGATGAGGCTGAGCAACAGCTTTCCAGGCTAGCTCTTTCTGCCTGCGAACTATCTGCAGACGTTCGCATTTTCTGAGCAGGGCTGCCGGAGACGCCCGACACGGACCACCTAAGGTACGTTTGAAGTTCGAGGGGGCAAGACAAGCAAGCAGCCCCAGTCTCTGTGCCTCTGTGCGAGCAGTGCCATGGGCAGATGAGGCTGAGCAACAGCTTTCCAGGCTAGCTCTTTCTGCCTGCCCGCCATCTGCTGACGTTCGCATTTTCAAAGCATGGATCTCGCAGTCCCCACTGCACGGACCCCCAAGGCTACTTTTGAATTTTCAGGTGGCAAGACAAGCAAGCAGCCCCAGTCTCTGTGCCTCTGTGCGAGCAGTGCCATGGGCAGATGAGGCTGAGCAACAGCTTTCCAGGCTAGCTCTTTCTGGCTGCCAGCTATCTGCAGACGTTCGCATTTTCGGAGCAGGGCTGCCGGAGGCGCCTGGCACGTAGCACTTAAGCTACGTTTGAATTTGCAGGGGGCAAGACAAGCAAGCAGCCCCAGTCTCTGTGCCTCTGTGCGAACAGTGCCATGGGCAGATGAGGCTGAGCAACAGCTTTCCAGGCTAGCTCTTTCTGCCTGCGAGCTATCTGCAGACGTTTATATTTTCGGAGCTGGGCTGCCGGAGGCGCCCGGCACAAACAGCCAAAAGATACGTTTGAAGATTGAGGGGGCAAGACAAGCAAGCAGCCCCAGTCTCTGTGCCTCTGTGCGAGCAGTGCCATGGGCAGATGAGGCTGAGCAACAGCTTTCCAGGCTAGCTCTTTCTGCCTGCGAACTATCTGCAGACGTTCGCATTTTCGGAGTAGCGCTGCCGCAAGCACCCAGCACGGACTACCTAAGATACGTTTGAAGTTTGAGGGGACAAGACAAGCAAGCAGCCCCAGTCTCTTTGCCTCTGTGCGAGCAGTGCCATGGGCAGATGAGGCTGAGCAACAGCTTTCCAGGCTAGCTCTTTCTGCCTGCGAGCTATCTGTAGACGTTCGCATTTTTGGAGCAGGGCTGACGGAGGCGCCCGGCACAGAACACCTAAGCTACTTTTCAAGTTTGAGGTGACAAGACAAGCAAGCAGCCCCAGTCTCTGTGCCTCTGTGCGAGCAGTGCCATGGGCAGATGAGGCTGAGCAACAGCTTTCCAGGCTAGCTCTTTCTGCCTGCGAGCTATCTGCAGACGTTCGCATTTTCAGAGCAGGTCTGCCGGAGCCCCACTGCACGGACCCCCAAAGTTACGTTTGAAGTTTGAGGTGACAAGACAAGCAAGCAGCCCCAGTCTCTGTGCCTCTGTGCGAGCAGTGCCATGGGCAGATGAGGCTGAGCAACAGCTTTCCAGGCTAGCTCTTTCTGGCTGCCAGCTATCTGCAGACGTTCGCATTTTCGGAGCAGGGCTGCTGGATGACCCCTTCATGGACACCCAAAGATACGTTTGAAGTTTGAGGTGGCAAGACAAGCAAGCAGCCCCAGTCTCTGTGCCTCTGTGCGAGCAGTGCCATGGGCAGATGAGGCTGAGCAACAGCTGTCCAGGCTAGCTCTTTCTGCCTGCGAACTATCTGCAGACGTTCGCATTTTCTGAGCAGGGCTGCCGGAGACGCCCGACACGGACCACTTAAGCTACGTTTGAATTTGCAGGTGGCAAGACAAGCAAGCAGCCCCAGTCTCTGTGCCTCTGTGCGAGCAGTGCCATGGGCAGATGAGGCTGAGCAACAGCTTTCCAGGCTAGCTCTTTCTGCCTGCGCACTATCTGCAGACGTTCGCATTTTCTGAGCAGGGCTGCCGGAGACGCCCGACACGGACCACTTAAGCTACGTTTGAATTTGCAGGTGGCAAGACAAGCAAGCAGCCCCAGTCTCTGTGCCTCTGTGCGAGCAGTGCCATGGGCAGATGAGGCTGAGCAACAGCTTTCCAGGCTAGCTCTTTCTGCCTGCGAACTATCTGCAGACGTTCGCATTGTCGGAGTAGCGCTGCCGCAAGCACCCAGCACAGACCACCTAAGATACGTTTGAAGTTTGAGGGGGCAAGACAAGCAAGCAGCCCCAGTCTCTGTGCCTCTGTGCGAGCAGTGCCATGGGCAGATGAGGCTGAGCAACAGCTTTCCAGGCTAGCTCTTTCTGGCTGCCAGCTATCTGCAGACGTTCGCATTTTCGGAGCAGGGCTGACAGAGGCGCCTGGCACGTACCACTTAAGCTACGTTTGAATTTGCAGGGGGCAAGACAAGCAAGCAGCCCCAGTCTCTGTGCCTCTGTGCGAACAGTGCCATGGGCAGATGAGGCTGAGCAACAGCTTTCCAGGCTAGCTCTTTCTGCCTGCGAGCTATCTGCAGACGTTTATATTTTCGGAGCTGGGCTGCCGGAGGCGCCCGGCACAAACAGCCAAAAGATACGTTTGAAGTTTGAGGGGGCAAGACAAGCAAGCAGCCCCAGTCTCTGTGCCTCTGTGCGAGCAGTGCCATGGGCAGATGAGGCTGAGCAACAGCTTTCCAGGCTAGCTCTTTCTGCCTGCGAGCTATCTGCAGACGTTCGCATTTTCAGAGCAGGTCTGCCGGAGCCCCACTGCACGGACCCCCAAAGTTACGTTTGAAGTTTGAGGTGACAAGACAAGCAAGCAGCCCCAGTCTCTGTGCCTCTGTGCGAGCAGTGCCATGGGCAGATGAGGCTGAGCAACAGCTTTCCAGGCTAGCTCTTTCTGGCTGCCAGCTATCTGCAGACGTTCCCATTTTCGGAGCAGGGCTGCTGGATGACCCCTTCATGGACACCCAAAGATACGTTTGAAGTTTGAGGTGGCAAGACAAGCAAGCAGCCCCAGTCTCTGTGCCTCTGTGCGAGCAGTGCCATGGGCAGATGAGGCTGAGCAACAGCTTTCCAGGCTAGCTCTTTCTGCCTGCGAACTATCTGCAGACGTTCGCATTTTCTGAGCAGGGCTGCCGGAGACGCCGGACACGGACCACTTAAGCTACGTTTGAATTTGCAGGTGACAAGACAAGCAAGCAGCCCCAGTCTCTGTGCCTCTGTGCGAGCAGTGCCATGGGCAGATGAGGCTGAGCAACAGCTTTCCAGGCTAGCTCTTTCTGCCTGCGAACTATCTGCAGACGTTCGCATTTTCTGAGCAGGGCTGCCGGAGACGCCCGACACGGACCACTTAAGCTACGTTTGAATTTGCAGGTGGCAAGACAAGCAAGCAGCCCCAGTCTCTGTGCCTCTGTGCGAGCAGTGCCATGGGCAGATGAGGCTGAGCAACAGCTTTCCAGGCTAGCTCTTTCTGCCTGCGAACTATCTGCAGACGTTCGCATTGTCGGAGTAGCGCTGCCGCAAGCACCCAGCACGGACCACCTAAGATACGTTTGAAGTTTGAGGTGGCAAGACAAGCAAGCAGCCCCAGTCTCTGTGCCTCTGTGCGAGCAGTGCCATGGGCAGATGAGGCTGAGCAACAGCTTTCCAGGCTAGCTCTTTCTGGCTGCCAGCTATCTGCAGACGTTCGCATTTTCGGAGCAGGGCTGACGGAGGCGCCCGGCACAGAACACCTAAGCTACTTTTCAAGTTTGAGGTGACAAGACAAGCAAGCAGCCCCAGTCTCTGTGCCTCTGTGCGAGCAGTGCCATGGGCAGATGAGGCTGAGCAACAGCTTTCCAGGCTAGCTCTTTCTGCCTGCGAGCTATCTGCAGACGTTCGCATTTTCAGAGCAGGTCTGCCGGAGCCCCACTGCACGGACCCCCAAAGTTACGTTTGAAGTTTGAGGGGGCAAGACAAGCAAGCAGCCCCAGTCTCTGTGCCTCTGTGCGAGCAGTGCCATGGGCAGATGAGGCTGAGCAACAGCTTTCCAGGCTAGCTCTTTCTGGCTGCCAGCTATCTGCAGACGTTCGCATTTTCGGAGCAGGGCTGCTGGATGACCCCTTCATGGACACCCAAAGATACGTTTGAAGTTTGAGGTGGCAAGACAAGCAAGCAGCCCCAGTCTCTGTGCCTCTGTGCGAGCAGTGCCATGGGCAGATGAGGCTGAGCAACAGCTTTCCAGGCTAGCTCTTTCTGCCTGCGAACTATGTGCAGACGTTCGCATTTTCTGAGCAGGGCTGCCGGAGACGCCCGACACGGACCACTTAAGCTACGTTTGAATTTGCAGGTGGCAAGACAAGCAAGCAGCCCCAGTCTCTGTGCCTCTGTGCGAGCAGTGCCATGGGCAGATGAGGCTGAGCAACAGCTTTCCAGGCTAGCTCTTTCTGCCTGCGAACTATCTGCAGACGTTCGCATTTTCTGAGCAGGGCTGCCGGAGACGCCCGACACGGACCACTTAAGCTACGTTTGAATTTGCAGGTGGCAAGACATGCAAGCAGCCCCAGTCTCTGTGCCTCTGTGCGAGCAGTGCCATGGGCAGATGAGGCTGAGCAACAGCTTTCCAGGCTAGCTCTTTCTGCCTGCGAACTATCTGCAGACGTTCGCATTTTCTGAGCAGGGCTGCCGGAGACGCCCGACACGGACCACTTAAGCTACGTTTGAATTTGCAGGTGGCAAGACAAGCAAGCAGCCCCAGTCTCTGTGCCTCTGTGCGAGCAGTGCCATGGGCAGATGAGGCTGAGCAACAGATTTCCAGGCTAGCTCTTTCTGCCTGCGAACTATCTGCAGACGTTCGCATTGTCGGAGTAGCGCTGCCGCAAGCACCCAGCACGGACCACCTAAGATACGTTTGAAGTTTGAGGTGGCAAGACAAGCAAGCAGCCCCAGTCTCTGTGCCTCTGTGCGAGCAGTGCCATGGGCAGATGAGGCTGAGCAACAGCTTTCCAGGCTAGCTCTTTCTGCCTGCGAGCTATCTGCAGACGTTCGCATTTTCGGAGCAGGGCTGACGGAGGCACCCGGCACAGAACACCTAAGCTACTTTTCAAGTTTGAGGTGACAAGACAAGCAAGCAGCCCCAGTCTCTGTGCCTCTGTGCGAGCAGTGCCATGGGCAGATGAGGCTGAGCAACAGCTTTCCAGGCTAGCTCTTTCTGCCTGCGAGCTATCTGCAGACGTTCGCATTTTCAGAGCAGGTCTGCCGGAGCCCCACTGCACGGACCCCCAAGGCTACATTTGAATTTTCAGGTGGCAAGACAAGCAAGCAGCCCCAGTCTCTGTGCCTCTGTGCGAGCAGTGCCATGGGCAGATGAGGCTGAGCAACAGCTTTCCAGGCTAGCTCTTTCTGGCTGCCAGCTATCTGCAGACGTTCGCATTTTCGGAGCAGGGCTGCCGGAGGCGCCTGGCACGTACCACTTAAGCTACGTTTGAATTTGCAGGGGGCAAGACAAGCAAGCAGCCCCAGTCTCTGTGCCTCTGTGCGAACAGTGCCATGGGCAGATGAGGCTGAGCAACAGCTTTCCAGGCTAGCTCTTTCTGCCTGCGAGCTATCTGCAGACGTTTATATTTTCGGAGCTGGGCTGCCGGAGGCGCCCGGCACAAACAGCCAAAAGATACGTTTGAAGTTTGAGGGGGCAAGACAAGCAAGCAGCCCCAGTCTCTCTGCCTCTGTGCGAGCAGTGCCATGGGCAGATGAGGCTGAGCAACAGCTTTCCAGGCTAGCTCTTTCTGCCTGCGAACTATCTGCAGACGTTCGCATTGTCGGAGTAGCGCTGCCGCAAGCACCCAGCACGGACTACCTAAGATACGTTTGAAGTTTGAGGGGACAAGACAAGCAAGCAGCCCCAGTCTCTGTGCCTCTGTGCGAGCAGTGCCATGGGCAGATGAGGCTGAGCAACAGCTTTCCAGGCTAGCTCTTTCTGCCTGCGAGCTATCTGCAGACGTTCGCATTTTCAGAGCAGGTCTGCCGGAGCCCCACTGCACGGACCCCCAAAGTTACGTTTGAAGTTTGAGGTGACAAGACAAGCAAGCAGCCCCAGTCTCTGTGCCTCTGTGCGAGCAGTGCCATGGGCAGATGAGGCTGAGCAACAGCTTTCCAGGCTAGCTCTTTCTGGCTGCCAGCTATCTGCAGACGTTCCCATTTTCGGAGCAGGGCTGCTGGATGACCCCTTCATGGACACCCAAAGATACGTTTGAAGTTTGAGGTGGCAAGACAAGCAAGCAGCCCCAGTCTCTGTGCCTCTGTGCGAGCAGTGCCATGGGCAGATGAGGCTGAGCAACAGCTTTCCAGGCTAGCTCTTTCTGCCTGCGAACTATCTGCAGACGTTCGCATTTTCTGAGCAGGGCTGCCGGAGACGCCGGACACGGACCACTTAAGCTACGTTTGAATTTGCAGGTGACAAGACAAGCAAGCAGCCCCAGTCTCTGTGCCTCTGTGCGAGCAGTGCCATGGGCAGATGAGGCTGAGCAACAGCTTTCCAGGCTAGCTCTTTCTGCCTGCGAACTATCTGCAGACGTTCGCATTTTCTGAGCAGGGCTGCCGGAGACGCCCGACACGGACCACTTAAGCTACGTTTGAATTTGCAGGTGGCAAGACAAGCAAGCAGCCCCAGTCTCTGTGCCTCTGTGCGAGCAGTGCCATGGGCAGATGAGGCTGAGCAACAGCTTTCCAGGCTAGCTCTTTCTGCCTGCGAACTATCTGCAGACGTTCGCATTGTCGGAGTAGCGCTGCCGCAAGCACCCAGCACGGACCACCTAAGATACGTTTGAAGTTTGAGGTGGCAAGACAAGCAAGCAGCCCCAGTCTCTGTGCCTCTGTGCGAGCAGTGCCATGGGCAGATGAGGCTGAGCAACAGCTTTCCAGGCTAGCTCTTTCTGGCTGCCAGCTATCTGCAGACGTTCGCATTTTCGGAGCAGGGCTGACGGAGGCGCCCGGCACAGAACACCTAAGCTACTTTTCAAGTTTGAGGTGACAAGACAAGCAAGCAGCCCCAGTCTCTGTGCCTCTGTGCGAGCAGTGCCATGGGCAGATGAGGCTGAGCAACAGCTTTCCAGGCTAGCTCTTTCTGCCTGCGTGCTATCTGCAGACGTTCGTATTTTCAGAGCAGGTCTGCCGGAGCCCCACTGCACGAACCCCCAAAGTTACGTTTGAAGTTTGAGGTGACAAGACAAGCAAGCAGCCCCAGTCTCTGTGCCTCTGTGCGAGCAGTGCCATGGGCAGATGAGGCTGAGCAACAGCTTTCCAGGCTAGCTCTTTCTGGCTGCCAGCTATCTGCAGACGTTCGCATTTTCGGAGCAGGGCTGCTGGATGACCCCTTCATGGACACCCAAAGATACGTTTGAAGTTTGAGGTGGCAAGACAAGCAAGCAGCCCCAGTCTCTGTGCCTCTGTGCGAGCAGTGCCATGGGCAGATGAGGCTGAGCAACAGCTTTCCAGGCTAGCTCTTTCTGCCTGCGAACTATCTGCAGACGTTCGCATTTTCAGAGCAGGGCTGCCGGAGACGCCCGACACGGACCACTTAAGCTACGTTTGAATTTGCAGGTGGCAAGACAAGCAAGCAGCCCCAGTCTCTGTGCCTCTGTGCGAGCAGTGCCATGGGCAGATGAGGCTGAGCAACAGCTTTCCAGGCTAGCTCTTTCTGCCTGCGAACTATCTGCAGACGTTCGCATTTTCTGAGCAGGGCTGCCGGAGACGCCCGACACGGACCACTTAAGCTACGTTTGAATTTGCAGGTGGCAAGACAAGCAAGCAGCCCCAGTCTCTGTGCCTCTGTGCGAGCAGTGCCATGGGCAGATGAGGCTGAGCAACAGCTTTCCAGGCTAGCTCTTTCTGCCTGCGAACTATCTGCAGACGTTCGCATTTTCTGAGCAGGGCTGCCGGAGACGCCGGACACGGACCACTTAAGCTACGTTTGAATTTGCAGGTGGCAAGACAAGCAAGCAGCCCCAGTCTCTGTGCCTCTGTGCGAGCAGTGCCATGGGCAGATGAGGCTGAGCAACAGCTTTCCAGGCTAGCTCTTTCTGCCTGCGAACTATCTGCAGACGTTCGCATTTTCTGAGCAGGGCTGCCGGAGACGCCCGACACGGACCACTTAAGATACGTTTGAATTTGCAGGTGGCAAGACAAGCAAGCAGCCCCAGTCTCTGTGCCTCTGTGCGAGCAGTGCCATGGGCAGATGAGGCTGAGCAACAGATTTCCAGGCTAGCTCTTTCTGCCTGCGAACTATCTGCAGACGTTCGCATTGTCGGAGTAGCGCTGCCGCAAGCACCCAGCACGGACCACCTAAGATACGTTTGAAGTTTGAGGTGGCAAGACAAGCAAGCAGACCCGGTCTCTGTGCCTCTGTGCGAGCAGTGCCATGGGCAGATGAGGCTGAGCAACAGCTTTCCAGGCTAGCTCTTTCTGGCTGCCAGCTATCTGCAGACGTTCGCATTTTCGGAGCAGGGCTGACGGAGGCGCCCGGCACAGAACACCTAAGCTACTTTTCAAGTTTGAGGTGACAAGACAAGCAAGCAGCCCCAGTCTCTGTGCCTCTGTGCGAGCAGTGCCATGGGCAGATGAGGCTGAGCAATAGCTTTCCAGGCTAGCTCTTTCTGGCTGCCAGCTATCTGCAGACGTTCGCATTTTCGGAGCAGGGCTGCTGGATGACCCCTTCATGGACACCCAAAGATACGTTTGAAGTTTGAGGTGGCAAGACAAGCAAGCAGCCCCAGTCTCTGTGCCTCTGTGCGAGCAGTGCCATGGGCAGATGAGGCTGAGCAACAGCTTTCCAGGCTAGCTCTTTCTGCCTGCGAACTATCTGCAGACGTTCGCATTTTCTGAGCAGGGCTGCCGGAGACGCCCGACACGGACCACCTAAGGTACGTTTGAAGTTCGAGGGGGCAAGACAAGCAAGCAGCCCCAGTCTCTGTGCCTCTGTGCGAGCAGTGCCATGGGCAGATGAGGCTGAGCAACAGCTTTCCAGGCTAGCTCTTTCTGCCTGCCCGCCATCTGCTGACGTTCGCATTTTCAAAGCATGGATCTCGCAGTCCCCACTGCACGGACCCCCAAGGCTACTTTTGAATTTTCAGGTGGCAAGACAAGCAAGCAGCCCCAGTCTCTGTGCCTCTGTGCGAGCAGTGCCATGGGCAGATGAGGCTGAGCAACAGCTTTCCAGGCTAGCTCTTTCTGCCTGCGAGCTATCTGCAGACGTTCGCATTTTCGGAGCTAGGCTGCCGGAGGCGCCCGGCACAAACAGCCAAAAGATACGTTTGAAGATTGAGGGGGCAAGACAAGCAAGCAGCCCCAGTCTCTGTGCCTCTGTGCGAGCAGTGCCATGGGCAGATGAGGCTGAGCAACAGCTTTCCAGGCTAGCCCCTTCTGGCTGCGAGCTATCTGCAGACGTTCGCATTTTCGGAGCAGCGCTGCCGCAATCACCCAGCACGGACCACCTAAGCTACGTTTGAAGTTTGAGGGGACAAGACAAGCAAGCAGCCCCAGTCTCTGTGCCTCTGTGCGAGCAGTGCCATGGGCAGATGAGGCTGAGCAACAGCTTTCCAGGCTAGCTCTTTCTGCCTGCGAGCTATCTGCAGACGTTCGCATTTTTGGAGCAGGGCTGCCGGAGGCGCACGGCACGGACCACCTAAGCTACGTTTGAAGTTTGAGGGGGCAAGACAAGCAAGCAGCCCCAGTCTCTGTGCCTCTGTGCGAGCAGTGCCATGGGCAGATGAGGCTGAGCAACAGCTTTCCAGGCTCGATCTTTCTGCCTGCCAGCTATCTGCAGACGTTCGCATTTTCAGATCAGGGCTGCCGGAGGCGCCCGGCACGGACCACTTAAGCTACGTTTGAATTTGCAGGTGGCAAGACAAGCAAGCAGCCCCAGTCTCTGTGCCTCTGTGCGAGCAGTGCCATGGGCAGATGAGGCTGAGCAACAGCTTTCCAGGCTAGCTCTTTCTGCCTGTGAGCTATCTGCAGACGTTCGCATTTTCAGAGCTGGGCTGCCGGAAGCGCCCGGCACGGACCACCTAAGCTACGTTTGAAGTTTGAGGGGGCAAGACAAGCAAGCAGCCCCAGTCTCTGTGCCTCTGTGCGAGCAGTGCCATGGGCAGATGAGGCTGAGCAACAGCCTTCCAGTCTAGCTCTTTCTGCCTGCGAGCTATCTGCAGACGTTCGCATTTTCGGAGCTGGGCTGCCGGAGGCGCCCTGCACAAACAGCCAAAAGATACGTTTGAAGTTTGAGGGGGCAAGACAAGCAAGCAGCCCCAGTCTCTGTGCCTCTGTGCGAGCAGTGCCATGGGCAGATGAGGCTGAGCAAGAGCTTTCCAGGATAGCCCCTTCTGGCTGCCATCTATCTGCAGACGTTCGCATTTTCGAAGCAGCGCTGCCGCAAGCACCCAGCACGGACCACCTAAGCTACGTTTGAAGTTTGAGGGGACAAGACAAGCAAGCAGCCCCAGTCTCTGTGCCTCTATGTGAGCAGTGCCAAGGGCAGATGAGGCTGAGCAACAGGTTTCCAGGCTGGATTTTCTGCCTGTGAGCTATCTGCAGACGTTTGCATTTTCAGAGCAGGGCTGCCGGAGACGCTCGGCACGGACCACCTAAGATACGTTAGAAGTTTAGAGGGGGCAAGACAAGCAAGCAGCCCCAGTCTCTGTGCCTCTGTGCGAGCAGTGCCATGGGCAGATGAGGCTGACCAACAGCTTTCCAGGCTAGCTCTTTCTGGCTGCGAGCTATCTGCAGACATTCCCATTTTCGGACCAGGCCTGCCGAAGGCCCCCTGCCCAGACACCCAAAGCTACGTTTGAAGTTTGAGGGGACAAGAGAAGCAAACAGCACCAGTCTCTGTGCCTCTGTGCGAGCAGTGCCATGGACAAATGAGGCTGAGCAACAGCTTTCCAGGCTAGCTCTATCTGCCTGCGAGCTATCTGCAGACGTTCGCATTTTCAGAGCAGGGCTGCCGGATGCCCACTGCACGGATCCCCAAAGCTGCATTTGAAGTTTGAGGGGGCAAGACAAGCAAGCAGTCCCAGTCTCTGTGCCTCTGTGCGAGCATTGCCATGGGCAGATGAGGCTGAGCAACAGCTTTCCAGGATAGCTCTTTCTGGCTGCGAGCTATCTGCAGACGTTCGCATTTTTGGAGCGGGCCTGCTGGAGGCCCCATGTAAGGACTCCACATTCTACGTTTGAAGTTTGAGGTGGCAAGACAAGCAAGCAGCCCCAGTCTCTGTGCCTCTGTGTGAGCAGTGCCATGGGCAGATGAGGCTGAGCAACAGCTTTCCAGGCTAGCTCTTTCTGCCTGCGAGCTATCTGCAGACGTTTATATTTTCGGAGCAGAGCTGCCGGAGGCGCCCGGCACGGACCACCTAAGCTATGTTTGAAGTTTGAGGGGACAAGACAAGCAAGCAGCCCCAGTCTCTGTGCCTCTGTGCAAGCAGTGCCATGGGCAGATGAGGCTGAGCAACAGCTTTCCAGGCTAGCTCTTTCTGGCTGCGAGCTATCTGCAGACGTTTGCATTTTCGGAGCAGGGCTGTAGGAGGCCCCCGGCACGGACCACCTAAGATACGTTTGAAGTTTGAGGGGGCAAGACAAGCAAGCAGCCCCAGTCTCTGTGCCTCTGTGCGAACAGTGCCATGGGCAGATGAGGCTGAGCAACAGCTTTCCAGGCTAGCTCTTTCTGCCTGCGAGCTATCTGCAGACGTTCGCATTTTCGGAGCAGGGCTGCCGGATGCTCCCGGCACGGACCACCTAATCTACATTTGAAGTTTGAGGGGACAAGACAAGCAAGCAGCCCCAGTCTCTGTGCCTCTGTGCGAGCAGTGCCATGGGCAGATGAGGCTGAGCAACAGCTTTCCAGGCTAGCCCCTTTTGGCTGCGAGCTATCTGCAGACGTTCGCATTTTCGGAGCAGGGCTGCCGCAATCACCCAGCACGGACCACCTAAGCTACGTTTGAAGTTTGAGGGGACAAGACAAGCAAGCAGCCCCAGTCTCTGTGCCTCTGTGCGAGCAGTGCCATGGGCAGATGAGGCTGAGCAACAGCTTTCCAGGCTAGCTCTTTCTGCCTGCGAGCTATCTGCAGACGTTCGCATTTTCGGAGCTGGGCTGCCGGAGGCGCCCGGCACAAACAGCCAAAAGATACGTTTGAAGTTTGAGGGGGCAAGACAAGCAAGCAGCCCCAGTCTCTGTGCCTCTGTGCGAGCAGTGCCATGGGCAGATGAGGCTGAGCAACAGCTTTCCAGGCTAGCCCCTTCTGGCTGCGAGCTATCTGCAGACGTTCGCATTTTCGGAGCAGCGCTGTCGCAATCACCCAGCACGGACCACCTAAGCTACGTTTGAAGTTTGAGGGGACAAGACAAGCAAGCAGCCCCAGTCTCTGTGCCTCTGTGCGAGCAGTGCCATGGGCAGATGAGGCTGAGCAACAGCTTTCCAGGCTAGCTCTTTCTGGCTGCGAGCTATCTGCAGACGTTCGCATTTTCGGAGCAGGGCTGCCGCATGCGCCCGGCACGGACCACCTAATCTACATTTGAAGTTTGAGGGGAGAAGACAAGCAAGCAGCCCCAGTCTCTGTGCCTCTGTGCGAGCAGTGCCATGGGCAGATGAGGCTGAGCAACAGCTTTCCAGGCTAGCTCTTTCTGCCTGCGAGCTATCTGCAGACGTTCGCATTTTTGGAGCAGGGCTGCCGGAGGCGCCCGGCACGGACCACCTAAGCTACGTTTGAAGTTTGAGGGGACAAGACAAGCAAGCAGCCCCAGTCTCTGTGCCTCTGTGCGAGCAGTGCCATGGGCAGATGAGGCTGAGCAACAGCTTTCCAGGCTAGCTCTTTCTGCCTGCGAGCTATCTGCAGACATTCGCATTTTCGGAGCTGGGCTGCCGAAAGCGCCCGGCACGGACCACCTAAGTTACGTTTGAAGTTTGAGGGGGCAAGACAAGCAAGCAGCCCCAGTCTCTGTGCCTCTGTGCGAGCAGTGCCATGGGCAGATGAGGCTGAGCAACAGCTTTCCAGGCTAGCTCTTTCTGCCTGCGAGCTATGTGCAGACGTTCGCATTTTCAGAGCAGGGCTGCCGGAGGCGCCCGGCACGGACCACTTAAGCTACGTTTGAATTTGCAGGTGGCAAGACAAGCAAGCAGCCCCAGTCTCTGTGCCTCTGTGCGAGCAGTGCCATGGGCAGATGAGGCTGAGCAACAGCTTTCCAGGCTAGCTCTTTCTGGCTGCCATCTATCTGCAGACGTTCGCATTTTCGGAGCAGGGCTGCCGGAGGTGCCCGGCACAAACAGCCAGAAGATACGTTTGAAGTTTGAGGGGGCAAGACAAGCAAGCAGCCCCAGTCTCTGTGCCTCTGTGCGACCAGTGCCATGGGCAGATGAGGCTTAGGAACAGCTTTCCAGGCTAGCTCTTTCTGCCTGCGAGCTATCTGCAGACGTTCGCATTTTCGGAGCAGACTGCCGCAAGCACCCGGCACGGACCACCTAAGATACTTTTGAAGTTTGAGGGGACAAGACAAGCAAGCAGCCCCAGTCTCTGTGGCTCTGTGAAAGCAGTGCCATGGGCAGATGAGGCTGAGCAACAGCTTTCCAGGCTAGCTCTTTCTGCCTGCGAGCTATCTGCAGACGTTCGCATTTTCGGAGCAGGGCTGCCGGATGCTCCCGGCACGGACCACCTAATCTACATTTGAAGTTTGAGGGGACAAGACAAGCAAGCAGCCCCAGTCTCTGTGCCTCTGTGCGAGCAGTGCCATGGGCAGATGAGGCTGAGCAACAGCTTTCCAGGCTAGCCCCTTCTGGCTGCGAGCTATCTGCAGACGTTCGCATTTTCGGAGCAGGGCTGCCGCAATCACCCAGCACGGACCACCTAAGCTACGTTTGAAGTTTGAGGGGACAAGACAAGCAAGCAGCCCCAGTCTCTGTGCCTCTGTGCGAGCAGTGCCATGGGCAGATGAGGCTGAGCAACAGCTTTCCAGGCTAGCTCTTTCTGCCTGCGAGCTATCTGCAGACGTTCGCATTTTCGGAGCTGGGCTGCCGAAAGCGCCCGGCACGGACCACCTAAGTTACGTTTGAAGTTTGAGGGGGCAAGACAAGCAAGCAGCCCCAGTCTCTGTGCCTCTGTGCGAGCAGTGCCATGGGCAGATGAGGCTGAGCAAGAGCTTTCCAGGCTAGCTCTTTCTGCCTGCGAGCTATGTGCAGACGTTCGCATTTTCAGATCAGGGCTGCCGGAGGCGCCCGGCACGGACCACTTAAGCTACGTTTGAATTTGCAGGTGGCAAGACAAGCAAGCAGCCCCAGTCTCTGTGCCTCTGTGCGAGCAGTGCCATGGGCAGATGAGGCTGAGCAACATCTTTCCAGGCTAGCTCTTTCTGGCTGCCATCTATCTGCAGACGTTCGCATTTTCGGAGCAGGGCTGCCGGAGGCGCCCGGCACAAACAGCCAAAAGATACGTTTGAAGTTTGAGGGGGCAAGACAAGCAAGCAGCCCCAGTCTCTGTGCCTCTGTGCGACCAGTGCCATGGGCAGATGAGGCTTAGGAACAGCTTTCCAGGCTAGCTCTTTCTGCCTGCGAGCTATCTGCAGACGTTTGCATTTTCGGAGCAGACTGCCGCAAGCACCCGGCACGGACCACCTAAGATACTTTTGAAGTTTGAGGGGACAAGACAAGCAAGCAGCCCCAGTCTCTGTGGCTCTGTGAAAGCAGTGCCATGGGCAGATGAGGCTGAGCAACAGCTTTCCAGGCTAGCTCTTTCTGCCTGCGAGCTATCTGCAGACGTTCGCATTTTCGGAGCAGGGCTGCCGGATGCTCCCGGCACGGACCACCTAATCTACATTTGAAGTTTGAGGGGACAAGACAAGCAAGCAGCCCCAGTCTCTGTGCCTCTGTGCGAGCAGTGCCATGGGCAGATGAGGCTGAGCAACAGCTTTCCAGGCTAGCCCCTTCTGGCTGCGAGCTATCTGCAGACGTTCGCATTTTCGGAGAAGGGCTGCCGCAATCACCCAGCACGGACCACCTAAGCTACGTTTGAAGTTTGAGGGGACAAGACAAGCAAGCAGCCCCAGTCTCTGTGCCTCTGTGCGAGCAGTGCCATGGGCAGATGAGGCTGAGCAAGAGCTTTCCAGGCTAGCTCTTTCTGCCTGCGAGCTATGTGCAGACGTTCGCATTTTCAGAGCAGGGCTGCCGGAGGCGCCCGGCACGGACCACTTAAGCTACGTTTGAATTTGCAGGTGGCAAGACAAGCAAGCAGCCCCAGTCTCTGTGCCTCTGTGCGAGCAGTGCCATGGGCAGATGAGGCTGAGCAACAGCTTTCCAGGCTAGCTCTTTCTGGCTGCCATCTCTCTGCAGACGTTCGCATTTTCGGAGCAGGGCTGCCGGAGGCGCCCGGCACAAACAGCCAAAAGATACGTTTGAAGTTTGATAGGGCAAGACAAGCAAGCAGCCCCAGTCTCTGTGCCTCTGTGCGAGCAGTGCCATGGGCAGATGAGGCTTAGGAACAGCTTTCCAGGCTAGCTCTTTCTGCCTGCGAGCTATCTGCAGACTTTCGCATTTTCGGAGCAGACTGCCGCAAGCACCCGGCACGGACCACCTAAGCTACGTTTGAAGTTTGAGGGGACAAGACAAGCAAGCAGCCCCAGTCTCTGTGCCTCTGTGCGAGCAGTGCCATGGGCAGATGAGGCTGAGCAACAGCTGTCCAGGCTAGCTCTTTCTGCCTGCCCGCCATCTGCTGACGTTCGCATTTTCAAAGCATGGATCTCGCAGTCCCCACTGCACGGACCCCCAAGGCTACTTTTGAATTTTCAGGTGGCAAGACAAGCAAGCAGCCCCAGTCTCTGTGCCTCTGTGCGAGCAGTGCCATGGGCAGATGAGGCTGAGCAACAGCTTTCCAGGCTAGCTCTTTCTGCCTGCGAGCTATCTGCAGACGTTCGCATTTTCGGAGCTGGGCTGCCGGAGGCGCCCAGCACGGACCACCTAAGATACGTTTGAAGTTTGAGGGGACAAGACAAGCAAGCAGCCCCAGTCTCTGTGCCTCTGTGCGAGCAGTGCCATGGGCAGATGAGGCTGAGCAACAGCTTTCCAGGCTAGATCTTTCTGCCTGCCCGCCATGTGCTGACGTTCGCATTTTCAAAGCAGGGATCTCGCAGGCCCCCTGCACGGACCCCCAAGGCGACGTTTAAAGTTTGAGGTGGCAAGACAAGCAAGTAGCCCAGTCTCTGTGCCTCTGTGCGAGCAGTGCCATGGGCAGATGAGGCTGAGCAACAGCTTTCCAGGCTAGCTCTTTCTGCCTGCGAGCTATGTGCAGACGTTCGCATTTTCGGAGCAGGGCTGCCGGCGGCGCCCGGCACGGACCACTTAAGCTACGTTTGAATTTGCAGGTGGCAAGACAAGCAAGCAGCCCCAGTCTCTGTGCCTCTGTGCGAGCAGTGCCATGGGCAGATGAGGCTGAGCAACAGCTTTCCAGGCTAGCTCTTTCTGGCTGCCATCTCTCTGCAGACGTTCGCATTTTCGGAGCAGGGCTGCCGGAGGCGCCCGGCACAAACAGCCAAAAGATACGTTTGAAGTTTGAGGGGGCAAGACAAGCAAGCAGCCCCAGTCTCTGTGCCTCTGTGCGAGGAGTGCCATGGGCAGATGAGGCTTAGGAACAGCTTTCCAGGCTAGCTCTTTCTGCCTGCGAGCTATCTGCAGACGTTCGCATTTTCGGAGCAGACTGCCGCAAGCACCCGGCACGGACCACCTAAGATACGTTTGAAGTTTGAGGGGACAAGACAAGCAAGCAGCCCCAGTCTCTGTGCCTCTGTGCGAGCAGTGCCATGGGCAGATGAGGCTGAGCAACAGCTGTCCAGGCTAGCTCTTTCTGCCTGCCCGCCATCTGCTGACGTTCGCATTTTCAAAGCATGGATCTCGCAGTCCCCACTGCACGGACCCCCAAGGCTACTTTTGAATTTTCAGGTGGCAAGACAAGCAAGCAGCCCCAGTCTCTGTGCCTCTGTGCGAGCAGTGCCATGGGCAGATGAGGCTGAGCAACAGCTTTCCAGGCTAGCTCTTTCTGCCTGCGAGCTATCTGCAGACGTTCGCATTTTCGGAGCTGGGCTGCCGGAGGCGCCCGGCACAAACAGCCAAAAGATACGTTTGAAGTTTGAGGGGGCAAGACAAGCAAGCAGCCCCAGTCTCTGTGCCTCTGTGCGAGCAGTGCCATGGGCAGATGAGGCTGAGCAACAGCTTTCCAGGCTAGCCCCTTCTGGCTGCGAGCTATCTGCAGACGTTCGCATTTTCGGAGCAGCGCTGCCGCAATCACCCAGCACGGACCACCTAAGCTACGTTTGAAGTTTGAGGGGACAAGACAAGCAAGCAGCCCCAGTCTCTGTGCCTCTGTGCGAGCAGTGCCATGGGCAGATGAGGCTGAGCAACAGCTTTCCAGGCTAGCTCTTTCTGCGTGCGAGCTATCTGCAGACGTTCGCATTTTCGGAGTAGCGCTGCCGCAAGCACCCAGCACGGACCACCTAAGATACGTTTGAAGTTTGAGGGGACAAGACAAGCAAGCAGCCCCAGTCTCTGTGCCTCTGTGCGAGCAGTGCCATGGGCAGATGAGGCTGAGCAACAGCTTTCCAGGCTAGCTCTTTCTGTCTGCGAGCTATCTGCAGACGTTCGCATTTTCGGAGCAGCGCTGCCGCAATCACCCAGCATGGACCACCTAAGTTACGTTTGAAGTTTGAGGGGACAAGACAAGCAAGTAGCCCCAGTCTCTGTGCCTCTGTGCGAGCAGTGCCATGGGCAGATGAGGCTGAGCAACAGCTTTCCAGGCTAGATCTTTCTGCCTGCCCGCCATGTGCTGACGTTCGCATTTTCAAAGCAGGGATCTCGCAGGCCCCCTGCACGGACCCCCAAGGCGACGTTTAAAGTTTGAGGTGGCAAGACAAGCAAGCAGCCCCAGTCTCTGTGCCTCTGTGCGAGCAGTGCCATGGGCAGATGAGGCTGAGCAAGAGCTTTCCAGGCTAGCTCTTTCTGCCTGCGAGCTATGTGCAGACGTTCGCATTTTCAGAGCAGGGCTGCCGGAGGCGCCCGGCACGGACCACTTAAGCTACGTTTGAATTTGCAGGTGGCAAGACAAGCAAGCAGCCCCAGTCTCTGTGCCTCTGTGCGAGCAGTGCCATGGGCAGATGAGGCTGAGCAACAGCTTTCCAGGCTAGCTCTTTCTGGCTGCCATCTCTCTGCAGACGTTCGCATTTTCGGAGCAGGGCTGCCGGAGGCGCCCGGCACAAACAGCCAAAAGATACGTTTGAAGTTTGAGGGGGCAAGACAAGCAAGCAGCCCCAGTCTCTGTGCCTCTGTGCGAGGAGTGCCATGGGCAGATGAGGCTTAGGAACAGCTTTCCAGGCTAGCTCTTTCTGCCTGCGAGCTATCTGCAGACGTTCGCATTTTCGGAGCAGACTGCCGCAAGCACCCGGCACGGACCACCTAAGATACGTTTGAAGTTTGAGGGGACAAGACAAGCAAGCAGCCCCAGTCTCTGTGCCTCTGTGCGAGCAGTGCCATGGGCAGATGAGGCTGAGCAACAGCTTTCCAGGCTAGCCCCTTCTGGCTGCGAGCTATCTGCAGACGTTCGCATTTTCGGAGAAGGGCTGCCGCAATCACCCAGCACGGACCACCTAAGCTACGTTTGAAGTTTGAGGGGACAAGACAAGCAAGCAGCCCCAGTCTCTGTGCCTCTGTGCGAGCAGTGCCATGGGCAGATGAGGCTGAGCAACAGCTTTCCAGGCTAGATCTTTCTGCCTGCGAGCTATCTGCAGACGTTCGCATTTTCGGAGCTGGGCTGCCGAAAGCGCCCGGCACGGACCACCTAAGTTACGTTTGAAGTTTGAGGGGGCAAGACAAGCAAGCAGCCCCAGTCTCTGTGCCTCTGTGCGAGCAGTGCCATGGGCAGATGAGGCTGAGCAAGAGCTTTCCAGGCTAGCTCTTTCTGCCTGCGAGCTATGTGCAGACGTTCGCATTTTCAGAGCAGGGCTGCCGGAGGCGCCCGGCACGGACCACTTAAGCTACGTTTGAATTTGCAGGTGGCAAGACAAGCAAGCAGCCCCAGTCTCTGTGCCTCTGTGCGAGCAGTGCCATGGGCAGATGAGGCTGAGCAACAGCTTTCCAGGCTAGCTCTTTCTGGCTGCCATCTCTCTGCAGACGTTCGCATTTTCGGAGCAGGGCTGACAGAGGCGCCCGGCACAAACAGCCAAAAGATACGTTTGAAGTTTGATAGGGCAAGACAAGCAAGCAGCCCCAGTCTCTGTGCCTCTGTGCGAGCAGTGCCATGGGCAGATGAGGCTTAGGAACAGCTTTCCAGGCTAGCTCTTTCTGCCTGCGAGCTATCTGCAGACTTTCGCATTTTCGGAGCAGACTGCCGCAAGCACCCGGCACGGACCACCTAAGATACGTTTGAAGTTTGAGGGGACAAGACAAGCAAGCAGCCCCAGTCTCTGTGCCTCTGTGCGAGCAGTGCCATGGGCAGATGAGGCTGAGCAACAGCTGTCCAGGCTAGCTCTTTCTGCCTGCCCGCCATCTGCTGACGTTCGCATTTTCAAAGCATGGATCTCGCAGTCCCCACTGCACGGACCCCCAAGGCTACTTTTGAATTTTCAGGTGGCAAGACAAGCAAGCAGCCCCAGTCTCTGTGCCTCTGTGCGAGCAGTGCCATGGGCAGATGAGGCTGAGCAACAGCTTTCCAGGCTAGCTCTTTCTGCCTGCGAGCTATCTGCAGACGTTCGCATTTTCGGAGCTGGGCTGCCGGAGGCGCCCAGCACGGACCACCTAAGATACGTTTGAAGTTTGAGGGGACAAGACAAGCAAGCAGCCCCAGTCTCTGTGCCTCTGTGCGAGCAGTGCCATGGGCAGATGAGGCTGAGCAACAGCTTTCCAGGCTAGATCTTTCTGCCTGCCCGCCATGTGCTGACGTTCGCATTTTCAAAGCAGGGATCTCGCAGGCCCCCTGCACGGACCCCCAAGGCGACGTTTAAAGTTTGAGGTGGCAAGACAAGCAAGTAGCCCAGTCTCTGTGCCTCTGTGCGAGCAGTGCCATGGGCAGATGAGGCTGAGCAACAGCTTTCCAGGCTAGCTCTTTCTGCCTGCGAGCTATGTGCAGACGTTCGCATTTTCAGAGCAGGGCTGCCGGAGGCGCCCGGCACGGACCACTTAAGCTACGTTTGAATTTGCAGGTGGCAAGACAAGCAAGCAGCCCCAGTCTCTGTGCCTCTGTGCGAGCAGTGCCATGGGCAGATGAGGCTGAGCAACAGCTTTCCAGGCTAGCTCTTTCTGGCTGCCATCTCTCTGAAGACGTTCGCATTTTCGGAGCAGGGCTGCCGGAGGCGCCCGGCACAAACAGCCAAAAGATACGTTTGAAGTTTGAGGGGGCAAGACAAGCAAGCAGCCCCAGTCTCTGTGCCTCTGTGCGAGGAGTGCCATGGGCAGATGAGGCTTAGGAACAGCTTTCCAGGCTAGCTCTTTCTGCCTGCGAGCTATCTGCAGACGTTCGCATTTTCGGAGCAGACTGCCGCAAGCACCCGGCACGGACCACCTAAGATACGTTTGAAGTTTGAGGGGACAAGACAAGCAAGCAGCCCCAGTCTCTGTGCCTCTGTGCGAGCAGTGCCATGGGCAGATGAGGCTGAGCAACAGCTGTCCAGGCTAGCTCTTTCTGCCTGCCCGCCATCTGCTGACGTTCGCATTTTCAAAGCATGGATCTCGCAGTCCCCACTGCACGGACCCCCAAGGCTACTTTTGAATTTTCAGGTGGCAAGACAAGCAAGCAGCCCCAGTCTCTGTGCCTCTGTGCGAGCAGTGCCATGGGCAGATGAGGCTGAGCAACAGCTTTCCAGGCTAGCTCTTTCTGCCTGCGAGCTATCTGCGGACGTTCGCATTTTCGGAGCTGGGCTGCCGGAGGCGCCCGGCACAAACAGCCAAAAGATACGTTTGAAGTTTGAGGGGGCAAGACAAGCAAGCAGCCCCAGTCTCTGTGCCTCTGTGCGAGCAGTGCCATGGGCAGATGAGGCTGAGCAACAGCTTTCCAGGCTAGCCCCTTCTGGCTGCGAGCTATCTGCAGACGTTCGCATTTTCGGAGCAGCGCTGCCGCAATCACCCAGCACGGACCACCTAAGCTACGTTTGAAGTTTGAGGGGACAAGACAAGCAAGCAGCCCCAGTCTCTGTGCCTCTGTGCGAGCAGTGCCATGGGCAGATGAGGCTGAGCAACAGCTTTCCAGGCTAGCTCTTTCTGCGTGCGAGCTATCTGCAGACGTTCGCATTTTCGGAGTAGCGCTGCCGCAAGCACCCAGCACGGACCACCTAAGATACGTTTGAAGTTTGAGGGGACAAGACAAGCAAGCAGCCCCAGTCTCTGTGCCTCTGTGCGAGCAGTGCCATGGGCAGATGAGGCTGAGCAACAGCTTTCCAGGCTAGCTCTTTCTGTCTGCGAGCTATCTGCAGACGTACGCATTTTCGGAGCAGCGCTGCCGCAATCACCCAGCATGGACCACCTAAGTTACGTTTGAAGTTTGAGGGGACAAGACAAGCAAGTAGCCCCAGTCTCTGTGCCTCTGTGCGAGCAGTGCCATGGGCAGATGAGGCTGAGCAACAGCTTTCCAGGCTAGATCTTTCTGCCTGCCCGCCATGTGCTGACGTTCGCATTTTCAAAGCAGGGATCTCGCAGGCCCCCTGCACGGACCCCCAAGGCGACGTTTAAAGTTTGAGGTGGCAAGACAAGCAAGCAGCCCCAGTCTCTGTGCCTCTGTGCGAGCAGTGCCATGGGCAGATGAGGCTGAGCAAGAGCTTTCCAGGCTAGCTCTTTCTGCCTGCGAGCTATGTGCAGACGTTCGCATTTTCAGAGCAGGGCTGCCGGAGGCGCCCGGCACGGACCACTTAAGCTACGTTTGAATTTGCAGGTGGCAAGACAAGCAAGCAGCCCCAGTCTCTGTGCCTCTGTGCGAGCAGTGCCATGGGCAGATGAGGCTGAGCAACAGCTTTCCAGGCTAGCTCTTTCTGGCTGCCATCTCTCTGCAGACGTTCGCATTTTCGGAGCAGGGCTGCCGGAGGCGCCCGGCACAAACAGCCAAAAGATACGTTTGAAGTTTGAGGGGGCAAGACAAGCAAGCAGCCCCAGTCTCTGTGCCTCTGTGCGAGGAGTGCCATGGGCAGATGAGGCTTAGGAACAGCTTTCCAGGCTAGCTCTTTCTGCCTGCGAGCTATCTGCAGACGTTCGCATTTTCGGAGCAGACTGCCGCAAGCACCCGGCACGGACCACCTAAGATACGTTTGAAGTTTGAGGGGACAAGACAAGCAAGCAGCCCCAGTCTCTGTGCCTCTGTGCGAGCAGTGCCATGGGCAGATGAGGCTGAGCAACAGCTGTCCAGGCTAGCTCTTTCTGCCTGCCCGCCATCTGCTGACGTTCGCATTTTCAAAGCATGGATCTCGCAGTCCCCACTGCACGGACCCCCAAGGCTACTTTTGAATTTTCAGGTGGCAAGACAAGCAAGCAGCCCCAGTCTCTGTGCCTCTGTGCGAGCAGTGCCATGGGCAGATGAGGCTGAGCAACAGCTTTCCAGGCTAGCTCTTTCTGCCTGCGAGCTATCTGCAGACGTTCGCATTTTCGGAGCTGGGCTGCCGGAGGCGCCCGGCACAAACAGCCAAAAGATACGTTTGAAGTTTGAGGGGGCAAGACAAGCAAGCAGCCCCAGTCTCTGTGCCTCTGTGCGAGCAGTGCCATGGGCAGATGAGGCTGAGCAACAGCTTTCCAGGCTAGCCCCTTCTGGCTGCGAGCTATCTGCAGACGTTCGCATTTTCGGAGCAGCGCTGCCGCAATCACCCAGCACGGACCACCTAAGCTACGTTTGAAGTTTGAGGGGACAAGACAAGCAAGCAGCCCCAGTCTCTGTGCCTCTGTGCGAGCAGTGCCATGGGCAGATGAGGCTGAGCAACAGCTTTCCAGGCTAGCTCTTTCTGCGTGCGAGCTATCTGCAGACGTTCGCATTTTCGGAGTAGCGCTGCCGCAAGCACCCAGCACGGACCACCTAAGATACGTTTGAAGTTTGAGGGGACAAGACAAGCAAGCAGCCCCAGTCTCTGTGCCTCTGTGCGAGCAGTGCCATGGGCAGATGAGGCTGAGCAACAGCTTTCCAGGCTAGCTCTTTCTGTCTGCGAGCTATCTGCAGACGTTCGCATTTTCGGAGCAGCGCTGCCGCAATCACCCAGCATGGACCACCTAAGTTACGTTTGAAGTTTGAGGGGACAAGACAAGCAAGTAGCCCCAGTCTCTGTGCCTCTGTGCGAGCAGTGCCATGGGCAGATGAGGCTGAGCAACAGCTTTCCAGGCTAGATCTTTCTGCCTGCCCGCCATGTGCTGACGTTCGCATTTTCAAAGCAGGGATCTCGCAGGCCCCCTGCACGGACCCCCAAGGCGACGTTTGAAGTTTGAGGTGGCAAGACAAGCAAGCAGCCCAGTCTCTGTGCCTCTGTGCGAACAGTGCCATGGGCAAATGAGGCTGAGCAGCAGCTTTCCAGGCTAGCTCTTTCTGCCTGCGAGCTATCTGCAGACGTTCGCATTTTCGGAGCTGGGCTGCCGGAGGCGCCCGGCACAAACAGCCAAAAGATACGTGTGAAGTTTGAGGGGGCAAGACAAGCAAGCAGCCCCAATCTCTGTGCCTCTATGCGAGCAGTTCCATGGGCAGATGAGGCTTAGGAACAGCTTTCCAGGCTAGCTCTTTCTGCCTGCGAGCTATCTGCAGACGTTCGCATTGTCGGAGTAGCGCTGCCGCAAGCACCCAGCACGGACCACCTAAGATACGTTTGAAGTTTGAGGGGACAAGACAAGCAAGCAGCCCCAGTCTCTGTGCCTCTGTGCGAGCAGTGCCATGGGCAGATGAGGCTGAGCAACAGCTTTCCAGGCTAGCTCTTTCTGGCTGCGAGCTATCTGCAGACGTTCGCATTTTTGGAGCAGGGCTGCCGGAGGCGCCCAGCACAGAACACCTAAGCTACTTTTGAAGTTTGAGGTGACAAGACAAGCAAGCAGCCCCAGTCTCTGTGCCTCTGTGCGAGCAGTGCCATGGGCAGATGAGGCTGAGCAACAGCTTTCCAGGCTAGCCCCTTCTGCCTGCGAGCTATCTGCAGACGTTCGCATTTTCGGAGCAGCGCTGCCGCAATCACCCAGCATGGACCACCTAAGTTACGTTTGAAGTTTGAGTGGACAAGACAAGCAAGTAGCCCCAGTCTCTGTGCCTCTGTGCGAGCAGTGCCATGGGCAGATGAGGCTGAGCAACAGCTTTCCAGGCTAGATCTTTCTGCCTGCCCGCCATGTGCTGACGTTCGCATTTTCAAAGCAGGGATCTCGCAGGCCCCCTGCACGGACCCCCAAGGCGACGTTTGAAGTTTGAGGTGGCAAGACAAGCAAGCAGCCCAGTCTCTGTGCCTCTGTGCGAACAGTGCCATGGGCAAATGAGGCTGAGCAACAGCTTTCCAGGCTAGCTCTTTCTGCCTGCGAGCTATCTGCAGACGTTCGCATTTTCGGAGCTGGGCTGCCGGAGGCGCCCGGCACAAACAGCCAAAAGATACGTGTGAAGTTTGAGTGGGCAAGACAAGCAAGCAGCCCCAATCTCTGTGCCTCTATGCGAGCAGTTCCATGGGCAGATGAGGCTTAGGAACAGCTTTCCAGGCTAGCTCTTTCTGCCTGCGAGCTATCTGCAGACGTTCGCATTGTCGGAGTAGCGCTGCCGCAAGCACCCAGCACGGACCACCTAAGATACGTTTGAAGTTTGAGGGGACAAGACAAGCAAGCAGCCCCAGTCTCTGTGCCTCTGTGCGAGCAGTGCCATGGGCAGATGAGGCTGAGCAACAGCTTTCCAGGCTAGCTCTTTCTGCCTGCGAGCTATCTGTAGACTTTCGCATTTTCGGAGCAGGGCTGCCAGAGGCGCCCGGCACGGACCATCTAAGCTACGTTTGAAGTTTGAGGAGGCAAGACAAGCAAGCAGCCCCAGTCTCTGTGCCTCTGTGCGAGCAGTGCCATGGGCAGATGAGGCTGAGCAACAGCTTTCCAGGCTAGCTCTTTCTGCCTCCGAGCTATCTGCAGACGTTCCCATTTTCGGAGCAGGGCTGCCGGAGGCGCCCGGCACGGACCACCTAAGCTACGTGTGAAGTTTGAGGGGACAAGACAAGCAAGCAACCCCATTCTCTGTGCCTCTGTGCGAGCAGTGCCATGGGCAGATGAGGCTGAGCAACAGCTTTCCAGGCTAGCTCTTTCTGCCTGCCCGCCATCTGCTGACGTTCGCATTTTCAAAGCATGGATCTCGCAGTCCCCACTGCACGGACCCCCAAGGCTACTTTTGAATTTTCAGGTGGCAAGACAAGCAAGCAGCCCCAGTCTCTGTGCCTCTGTGCGAGCAGTGCCATGGGCAGATGAGGCTGAGCAACAGCTTTCCAGGCTAGCTCTTTCTGGCTGCGAGCTATCTGCAGACGTTCGCATTTTCGGAGCTGGGCTGCCGGAGGCGCCCGGCACAAACAGCCAAAAGATACGTGTGAAGTTTGAGTGGGCAAGACAAGCAAGCAGCCCCAATCTCTGTGCCTCTATGTGAGCAGTTCCATGGGCAGATGAGGCTTAGGAACAGCTTTCCAGGCTAGCTCTTTCTGCCTGCGAGCTATCTGCAGACGTTCGCATTGTCGGAGTAGCGCTGCCGCAAGCACCCAGCACGGACCACCTAAGATACGTTTGAAGTTTGAGGGGACAAGACAAGCAAGCAGCCCCAGTCTCTGTGCCTCTGTGCGAGCAGTGCCATGGGCAGATGAGGCTGAGCAACAGCTTTCCAGGCTAGCTCTTTCTGCCTGCGAGCTATCTGCAGACGTTCGCATTGTCGGAGTAGCGCTGCCGCAAGCACCCAGCACGGACCACCTAAGACACGTTTGAAGTTTGAGGGGACAAGACAAGCAAGCAGCCCCAGTCTCTGTGCCTCTGTGCGAGCAGTGCCATGGGCAGATGAGGCTGAGCAACAGCTTTCCAGGCTAGCTCTTTCTGCCTGCGAGCTATCTGCAGACGTTCGCATTTTCAGAGCAGGGCTGCCGGAGGAGCCCAGCACAGACCACCTAAGCTACGTTTGAAGTTTGAGGGGGCAAGACAAGCAAGCAGCCCCAGTCTCTGTGCCTCTGTGCGAGCAGTGCCATGGGCAGATGAGGCTGAGCAACAGCTTTCCAGGCTAGCTCTTTCTGCCTGCGACCTATCTACAGACGTTCGCATTTTCAGAACAGGGCTGCCAGAGGCGCCCGGCACGGAACACCTAAGATACGTTTGAAGTTTGAGGAGGCAAGACAAGCAAGCAGCCCCAGTCTCTGTGCCTCTGTGCGAGCAGTGCCATGGGCAGATGAGGCTGAGCAACAGCTTTCCAGGCTAGCTCTTTCTGCCTGCGAGCTATCTGTAGACTTTCGCATTTTCGGAGCAGGGCTGCCAGAGGCGCCCGGCACGGACCATCTAAGCTACGTTTGAAGTTTGAGGAGGCAAGACAAGCAAGCAGCCCCAGTCTCTGTGCCTCTGTGCGAGCAGTGCCATGGGCAGATGAGGCTGAGCAACAGCTTTCCAGGCTAGCTCTTTCTGGCTGCGAGCTATCTGCAGACGTTCCCATTTTCGGAGCAGGGCTGCCGGAGGCGCCCGGCACGGACCACCTAAGCTACGTGTGAAGTTTGAGGGGACAAGACAAGCAAGCAGCCCCAGTCTCTGTGCCTCTGTGCGAGCAGTGCCATGGGCAGATGAGGCTGAACAACAGCTTTCCAGGTTGACTCTTTCTGGCTACGAGCCATCTGCAGACATTCACATTTTCAGAGCCCGGCTGACGGAGGCGCCCGGCACGGACCACCTATAGATACGTTTGCATTTTGAGGGGGCAAGACAAGCAAGCAGCCCCAGTCTCTGTACCTCTGTGCGAGCAGTGCCATTGGTAGATGAGGCTGAGCAACAGCTTTCCAGGCTAGCTCTGTCTGGCTGCGAGCTGTCCTCAGACGTTCGCATTTTCGGAACATGGCTGTCGGAGCCCCACTGCACGGACCCCCAAAGTTACGTTTGAAGTTTGAGGTGGCAAGACAAGCAAGCAGCCCCAGTCTCTGTGCCTCGGTGCGAGCAGTGCCATGGGCAGATGAGGCTGAGCAACAGCTTTCCAGGCTAGCTCTTTCTGCCTGCGAGCTATCTGCAGACGTTCGCATTTTCTGAGCAGGGCTGCCGGAGACGCCCGACACGGACCACCTAAGGTACGTTTGAAGTTCGAGGGGGCAAGACAAGCAAGCAGCCCCAGTCTCGGTGGCTCTGTGCGAGCAGTGCCATGGGCAGATGAGGCTGAGCAACAGCTTTCCAGGCTAGCTCTTTCTGCCTGCGATCTATCTGCTGATGTTCCCATTTTTGGAGCAGGGCTGCCGGATGACAATGCACGGATCCCCAAACATACGTTTGAAGTTTGAGGTGGCAAGGAAAGCAAGCAGCCCCAGTCTCTGTACCTCTGTGAGAGCAGTGCCATGGGCAGATGAGGCTGATCAACAGCTTTCCAGGCTAGCTCTTTCTGGCTGCGAGCTATCTGCAGACGTTCGCATTTTCAGAGCCCGGCTGACGGAGGCACCGGGCACTGACCACCTTTAGATACTTTTGCAGTTTGAGGGGGCAAGACAAGCAAACAGCCCCAGTCTCTGTGCCTCTGTGCGAGCAGCGCCATGGGCAGATGAGGCTGAGCAACAGCTTTCCAGGCTAGCTCTTTCTGGCTCAGATATATCTGCAGACGTTCGCATTTTCGGAGCAGGGCTGCCGGATGCGCCATTCACGGACCATCTAAGGTACGTTTGAAGTTTTAAGGGGCAAGACAAGCAAGCAGCCCCAGTCTCTGTTCCTCTGTGCGAGCAGTGCCATGGGCAGATGAGGCTGAGCAACAGCTTTCCAGGCTAGCAACTTCTCGCTGTGAGCTATCTGCAGATGTTCGCATTTTCAGAGCAGGGCTGCTGGAGGCGCCCGTCATGGTCCATCTAATAAACGTTTGAAATTTGAGGTGGCAAGACAAGCAAGCCGCCCCAGTCTCTGTGCCTCTGTGCGAGCAGTGCCATGGGCAGATGAGGCTGAGCAACAGCTTTCCAGGCTAGCTCTTTCTGGCTGCGAGCTATCTTCAGACGTTCGCATTTAGGGAGCAGGGCTGCCGGAGGCCCACTGCACGCACACCCAAAGATACGTTTCAAGTTTGAGGTGGCAAGACAAGAAAGCAGCCCCAGTCTCTGTACCTCTGTACGAGCAGTGCCATGGGCAGATGAGGCTGAGTAACAGGTTTCCAGGTTAGCTCTTTCTGGCTGCCAGCTATCTGCAGACGTTCGCATTTAGGGAGCAGGGCTACCGGCGGCCCCCTGCACGGACACCCAAAGCTATAATTTGAGTTTGAGGTGACAAGACAAGCAAGGAACCCCAGTCTCTGTGCCTCTGTGCGAGCAGTGCCATGGGCAGATGAGGCTGAGCAACAGCTTTCCAGGCTATCTCTTTCTGGATGCGAGCTATCTGCAGACGTTCGCATTTTCGGAGCGGGCCTGCTGGAGGCCCCATGTAAGGACCCCACAATCTACGTTTGAAGTTTGAGGTGGCATGTTACGCAAGCAGCCCCAGTCTCTGTGCCTCTGTGCGAGCAGTGCCATGGGCAGATGATTCTAAGCAACAGCTTTCCAGGCTAGCTCTTTCTGGCTGCGACCTATCTGCAGACATTACCATTTTCGGACCAGGCCTGCCGAAGGCCCCCTGCCCAGACACCCAAAGCTACGTTTGAAGTTTGAGGGGACAAGACAAGCAAACAGCACCAGTCTCTGTGCCTCTGTGCGAGCAGTGCCATGGAAAAATGAGGCTGAGCAACAGCTTTCCAGGCTAGCTCTATCTGCCTGCGAGCTATCTGCAGACGTTCGCATTTTCAGAGCAGGGCTGCTGGAGGCCCCCTTCACGGACACCCAAATCTACGTTTGAAGTTTGTGGTGGCAAAACAAGCAAGCAGCCCCAGTCTCTGTGCCTCTGTGCGAGCAGTGCCATGGGCAGATGAGGATGAGCAACAGCTTTACAGGTTAGCTCTTTCTGGCTGCTAGATATCTGCAGACGTTTGCATTTTCGGAGCAGCGCTGCCGGACGCCCCCTGCAAAGACCCCGAAAGGTACATTTGAAGTTTGAGGTGGCAAGACAAGCAAGCAGCCCCAGTCTCTGTGCCTCTGTGTGAGCAGTGCCATGGGCAGATGAGACTGAGCAGAGTCTTTCCAGGCTAGCTCTTTCTGCCTGCGAGCTATCTGCAGATGTTCCCATTTTTGGAGCAGGGCTGCCGGAGGACAATGCACGGACCCTCAAAGATACGTTTGAAGTTTGAGGTGGCAAGGCAAGCAAGCAGCCCCAGTCTCTGTGCCTCTGTGCGAGCAGTGCCATGGGCAGATGAGGCTGATCAACAGCTTTCCAGGCTAGCTCTTTCTGCCTGCGAGCTATCTGCAGACGTTCGCATTTTCAGAGCAGGGCTGCTGGGGGCCCCCTTCACGGACACCCAAATCTACGTTTGAAGTTTGTGGTGGCAAAACAAGCAAGCAGCCCCAGTCTCTGTGCATTGGTGCGAGCAGTGCCATGGGCAGATGAGGATGAGCAACAGCTTTACAGGTTAGCTCTTTCTGGCTGCTAGATATCTGCAGACGTTTGCATTTTCGGAGCAGCGCTGCCGGACGCCCCCTGCAAAGACCCCGAAAGGTACATTTGAAGTTTGAGGTGGCAAGACAAGCAAGCAGCCCCAGTCTCTGTGCCTCTGTGTGAGCAGTGCCATGGGCAGATGAGACTGAGCAGAGTCTTTCCAGGCTAGCTCTTTCTGCCTGCGAGCTATCTGCAGATGTTCCCATTTTTGGAGCAGGGCTGCCGGAGGACAATGCACGGACCCTCAAAGATACGTTTGAAGTTTGAGGTGGCAAGGCAAGCAAGCAGCCCCAGTCTCTGTGCCTCTGTGCGAGCAGTGCCATGGGCAGATGAGGCTGATCAACAGCTTTCCAGGCTAGCTCTTTCTGCCTGCGAGCTATCTGCAGACGTTCGCATTTTCAGAGCCCGGCTGACGGAGGCACCGGGCACGGACCACCTTTAGATACTTTTGCAGTTTGAGGGGGCAAGACAAGCAAACAGCCCCAGTCTCTGTGCCTCTGTGCGAGCAGTGCCATGGGCAGATGAGGCTGAGCAACAGCTTTCCAGGCTAGCTCTTTCTGCCTGCGAGCTATCTGTAGACTTTCGCATTTTCGGAGCAGGGCTGCCAGAGGCGCCCGGCACGGACCATCTAAGCTACGTTTGAAGTTTGAGGAGGCAAGACAAGCAAGCAGCCCCAGTCTCTGTGCCTCTGTGCGAGCAGCGCCATGGGCAGATGAGGCTGAGCAACAGCTTTCCAGGCTAGCTCTTTCTGGCTGCGAGCTATCTGCAGACGATCCCATTTTCGGAGCAGGGCTGCCGGAGGCGCCCGGCACGGACCACCTAAGCTACGTGTGAAGTTTGAGGAGACAAGACAAGCAAGCAGCCCCAGTCTCTGTGCCTCTGTGCGAGCAGTGCCATGGGCAGATGAGGCTGAACAACAGCTTTCCAGGTTGGCTCTTTCTGGCTACGAGCCATCTGCAGACATTCACATTTTCAGAGCCCGGCTGACGGAGGCGCCCGGCACGGACCCCCTGTAGATACGTTTGCATTTTGAGGGGGCAAGACAAGCAAGCAGCCCCAGTCTCTGTACCTCTGTGCGAGCAGTGCCATTGGTAGATGAGGCTGAGCAACAGCTTTCCAGGCTAGCTCTGTCTGGCTGCGAGCTGTCCTCAGACGTTCGCATTTTCGGAACATGGCTGGGGGAGCCCCACTGCACGGACCCCCAAAGTTACGTTTGAAGTTTGAGGTGGCAAGACAAGCAAGCAGCCCCAGTCTCTGTGCCTCTGTGCGAGCAGTGCCATGGGCAGATGAGGCTGAGCAACAGCTTTCCAGGCTAGCTCTTTCTGGCTGCCAGCTATCTGCAGACGTTCGCATTTTCAAAGCAGGGCTTTCTGAGGCGCTCAGCACGGACCCCCAAAGCTACGTTTGAAATTTGAGGTGGCAAGACAAGCAAGCAGCCCCAGTCTCTGTGCCTCTGTGCGAGCAGTGCCGTGGGCAGATGAGGCTGAGCAACAGCTTTCCAGGCTAGCTCTTTCTGCCTGCGAGCTATCTGCAGATGTTCCCATTTTTGGAGCAGGGCTGCCGGAGGACAATGCACGGACCCCCAAAGATACGTTTGAAGTTTGAGGTGGCAAGGCAAGCAAGCAGCCCCAGTCTCTGTGCCTCTGTGCGAGCAGTGCCATGGGCAGATGAGGCTGAGCAACAGCTTTCCAGGCTAGCTCTTTCTGCCTGCGAGCTATCTGCAGACGTTCGCATTTTCAGAGCCCGGCTGACGGAGGCACCGGGCACGGACCACCTTTAGATACTTTTGCAGTTTGAGGGGGCAAGACAAGCAAACAGCTCCAGTCTCTGTGCCTCTGTGCGAGCAGTGCCATGGGCAGATGAGGCTGAGCAACAGCTTTCCAGGCTAGCTCTTTCTGGCTCAGATATATCTGCAGACGTTTGCATTTTCGGAGCAGCGCTGTCGCAGGCCCAATGCAAAGACCCCGAAAGGTACGTTTGAAGTTTGAGGTGGCAAGACAAGCAAGCAGCCCCAGTCTCTGTGCCTCTGTACGAGCAGTGCCATGGGCAGATGAGGCTGAGCAACAGCTTTCCAGGCTAGCTCTTTCTGTCTGCGAGCTATCTGCAGACGTTCTCATTGTCGGAGTAGCGCTGCCGCAAGCACCCATCACGGACCACCTAAGATACGTTTGAAGTTTGAGGGGACAAGACAAGCAAGCAGACCCAGTCTCTGTGCCTCTGTGCGAGCAGTGCCATGGGCAGATTAGGCTGAGCAACAGCTTTCCAGGCTAGCTCTTTCTGCCTGCGACCTATCTACAGACGTTCGCATTTTCAGAACAGGGCTGCCAGAGGCGCCCGGCACGGACCACCTAAGCTAAGTTTGAAGTTTGAGGAGGCAAGACAAGCAAGCAGCCCCAGTCTCTGTGCCTCTGTGCGAGCAGTGCCATGGGCAGATGAGGCTGAGCAACAGCTTTCCAGGCTAGCTCTTTGTGCCTGCGAGCTATCTGTAGACTTTCGCATTTTCGGAGCAGGGCTGCCAGAGGCGCTCGGCACGGACCATCTAAGCTACGTTTGAAGTTTGAGGAGGCAAGACAAGCAAGCAGCCCCAGTCTCTGTGCCTCTGTGCGAGCAGTGCCATGGGCAGATGAGGCTGAGCAACAGCTTTCCAGGCTAGCTCTTTCTGGCTCAGATATATCTGCAGACGTTTGCATTTTCGGAGCAGCGCTGTCGCAGGCCCAATGCAAAGACCCCGAAAGGTACGTTTGAAGTTTGAGGTGGCAAGACAAGCAAGCAGCCCCAGTCTCTGTGCCTCTGTACGAGCAGTGCCATGGGCAGATGAGGCTGAGCAACAGCTTTCCAGGCTAGCTCTTTCTGCCTGCGAGCTATCTGCAGACGTTCTCATTGTCGGAGTAGCGCTGCCGCAAGCACCCATCACGGACCACCTAAGATACGTTTGAAGTTTGAGGGGACAAGACAAGCAAGCAGACCCAGTCTCTGTGCCTCTGTGCGAGCAGTGCCATGGGCAGATGAGGCTGATCAACAGCTTTCCAGGCTAGCTCTTTCTGCCTGCGACCTATCTACAGACGTTCGCATTTTCAGAACAGGGCTGCCAGAGGCGCCCGGCACGGACCACCTAAGCTAAGTTTGAAGTTTGAGGAGGCAAGACAAGCAAGCAGCCCCAGTCTCTGTGCCTCTGTGCGAGCAGTGCCATGGGCAGATGAGGCTGAGCAACAGCTTTCCAGGCTAGCTCTTTCTGCCTGCGAGCTATCTGTAGACTTTCGCATTTTCGGAGCAGGGCTGCCAGAGGCGCTCGGCACGGACCATCTAAGCTACGTTTGAAGTTTGAGGAGGCAAGACAAGCAAGCAGCCCCAGTCTCTGTGCCTCTGTGCGAGCAGTGCCATGGGCAGATGAGGCTGAACAACAGCTTTCCAGGCTAGCTCTTTCTGGCTGCGAGCTATCTGCAGACGTTCCCATTTTCGGAGCAGGGCTGCCGGAGGCGCCCGGCACGGACCACCTAAGCTACATGTGAAGTTTGAGGGGACAAGACAAGCAAGCAGCCCCAGTCTCTGTGCCTCTGTGCGAGCAGTGCCATGGGCAGATGAGGCTGAACAACAGCTTTCCAGGTTGGCTCTTTCTGGCTACGAGCCATCTGCAGACATTCACATTTTCAGAGCCCGGCTGACGGAGGCGCCCGGCACGGACCCCCTATAGATACGTTTGCATTTTGAGGGGGCAAGACAAGCAAGCAGCCCCAGTCTCTGTACCTCTGTGCGAGCAGTGCCATTGGTAGATGAGGCTGAGCAACAGCTTTCCAGGCTAGCTCTGTCTGGCTGCGAGCTGTCCTGAGACGTTCGCATTTTCGGAACATGGCTGCCGGAGCCCCACTGCACGGACCCCCAAAGTTACGTTTGAAGTTTGAGGTGGCAAGACAAGCAAGCAGCCCCAGTCTCTGTGCCTCTGCGCGAGCAGTGCCATGGGCAGACGAGACTGAGCAACAGCTTTCCAGGCTAGCTCTTTCTGCCTGCGAGCTATCTGCAGACGTTCGCATTTTCTGAGCAGGGCTGCCGGAGTCGCCCGACACGGACCACCTAAGGTACGTTTGAAGTTCGAGGGGGCAAGACAAGCAAGCAGCCCCAGTCTCGGTGGCTCTGTGCGAGCAGTGCCATGGGCAGATGAGGCTGAGCAACAGCTTTCCAGGCTAGCTCTTTCTGCCTGCGATCTATCTGCTGATGTTCCCATTTTTGGAGCAGGGCTGCCGGATGACAATGCACGGACCCCCAAACATACGTTTGAAGTTTGAGGTGGCAAGGCAAGCAAGCAGCCCCAGTCTCTGTACCTCTGTGAGAGCAGTGCCATGGGCAGATGAGGCTGATCAACAGCTTTCCAGGCTAGCTCTTTCTGGCTGCGAGCTATCTGCAGACGTTCGCATTTTCAGAGCCCGGCTGACGGAGGCACCGGGCACGGACCACCTTTAGATACTTTTGCAGTTTGAGGGGGCAAGACAAGCAAACAGCCCCAGTCTCTGTGCCTCTGTGCGAGCAGCGCCATGGGCAGATGAGGCTGAGCAACAGCTTTCCAGGCTAGCTCTTTCTGGCTCAGATATATCTGCAGACGTTCGCATTTTCGGAGCAGGGCTGCCGGATGCGCCATTCACGGACCATCTAAGGTACGTTTGAAGTTTTAAGGGGCAAGACAAGCAAGCAGCCCCAGTCTCTGTTCCTCTGTGCGAGCAGTGCCATGGGCAGATGCGGCTGAGCAACAGCTTTCCAGGCTAGCTCTTTCTGGCTGCGAGCTATCTTCAGACGTTCGCATTTAGGGAGCAGGGCTGCCGGAGGCCCACTGCACGCACACCCAAAGATACGTTTCAAGTTTGAGGTGGCAAGACAAGAAAGCAGCCCCAGTCTCTGTGCCTCTGTACGAGCAGTGCCATGGGCAGATGAGGCTGAGTAACAGGTTTCCAGGTTAGCTCTTTCTGGCTGCCAGCTATCTGCAGACGTTCGCATTGTCGGAGTAGCGCTGCCGCAAGCACCCAGCACGGACCACCTAAGACACGTTTGAAGTTTGAGGGAACAAGACAAGCAAGCAGCCCCAGTCTCTGTGCCTCTGTGCGAGCAGTGCCATGGGCAGATGAGGCTGAGCAACAGCTTTCCAGGCTAGCTCTTTCTGGCTGCGAGCTATCTTCAGACGTTCGCATTTAGGGAGCAGGGCTGCCGGAGGCCCACTGCACGCACACCCAAAGATACGTTTCAAGTTTGAGGTGGCAAGACAAGAAAGCAGCCCCAGTCTCTGTGCCTCTGTACGAGCAGTGCCATGGGCAGATGAGGCTGAGTAACAGGTTTCCAGGTTAGCTCTTTCTGGCTGCCAGCTATCTGCAGACGTTCGCATTGTCGGAGTAGCGCTGCCGCAAGCACCCAGCACGGACCACCTAAGACACGTTTGAAGTTTGAGGGGACAAGACAAGCAAGCAGCCCCAGTCTCTGTGCCTCTGTGCGAGCAGTGCCATGGGCAGATGAGGCTGAGCAACAGCTTTCCAGGCTAGCTCTTTCTGGCTGCCAGCTATCTGCAGACGTTCGCATTTTCAAAGCAGGGCTTTCTGAGGCGCTCAGCACGGACCCCCAAAGCTACGTTTGAAATTTGAGGTGGCAAGACAAGCAAGCAGCCCCAGTCTCTGTGCCTCTGTGCGAGCAGTGCCGTGGGCAGATGAGGCTGAGCAACAGCTTTCCAGGCTAGCTCTTTCTGGATGCGAGCTATCTGCAGACGTTCGCATTTTCGGAGCGGGCCTGCTGGAGGCCCCATGTAAGGACCCCACAATCTACGTTTGAAGTTTGAGGTGGCATGTTACGCAAGCAGCCCCAGTCTCTGTGCCTCTGTGCGAGCAGTGCCATGGGCAGATGATTCTAAGCAACAGCTTTCCAGGCTAGCTCTTTCTGGCTGCGACCTATCTGCAGACATTACCATTTTCGGACCAGGCCTGCCGAAGGCCCCCTGCCCAGACACCCAAAGCTACGCTTGAAGTTTGAGGGGACAAGACAAGCAAGCAGCCCCAGTCTCTGTGCCTCTGTGCGAGCAGTGCCATGGACAAATGAGGCTGAGCAACAGCTTTCCAGGATAGCTCTATCTGCCTGCGAGCTATCTGCAGACGTTCGCATTTTCAGAGCAGGGCTGCTGGAGGCCCCCTTCACGGACACCCAAACCTACGTTTGAAGTTTGTGGTGGCAAAACAAGCAAGCAGCCCCAGTCTCTGTGCCTCTGTGCGAGCAGTGCCATGGGCAGATGAGGATGAGCAACAGCTTTACAGGTTAGCACTTTCTGGCTGCTAGATATCTGCAGACGTTTGCATTTTCGGAGCAGCGCTGCCGGACGCCCCCTGCAAAGACCCCGAAAGGTACATTTGAAGTTTGAGGTGGCAAGACAAGCAAGCAGCCCCAGTCTCTGTGCCTCTGTGTGAGCAGTGCCATGGGCAGATGAGACTGAGCAGCGTCTTTCCAGGCTAGCTCTTTCTGCCTGCGAGCTATCTGCAGATGTTCCCATTTTTGGAGCAGGGCTGCCGGAGGACAATGCACGGACCCCCAAAGATACGTTTGAAGTTTGAGGTGGCAAGGCAAGCAAGCAGCCCCAGTCTCTGTGCCTCTGTGCGAGCAGTGCCATGGGCAGATGAGGCTGATCAACAGCTTTCCAGGCTAGCTCTTTCTGGCTGCGAGCTATCTGCAGACGTTCGCATTTTCAGAGCCCGGCTGACGGAGGCACCGGGCACGGACCACCTTTAGATACTTTTGCAGTTTGAGGGGGCAAGACAAGCAAACAGCCCCAGTCTCTGTACCTCTGTGCGAGCAGTGCCATGGGCAGATGAGGCTGAGCAACAGCTTTCCAGGCTAGCTCTTTCTGCCTGCGAGCGATCTGTAGACTTTCGCATTTTCGGAGCAGGGCTGCCAGAGGCGCCCGGCACGGACCATCTAAGCTACGTTTGAAGTTTGAGGAGGCAAGACAAGCAAGCAGCCCCAGTCTCTGTGCCTCTGTGCGAGCAGTGCCATGGGCAGATGAGGCTGAGCAACAGCTTTCCAGGCTAGCTCTTTCTGACTGCGAGCTATCTGCAGACGATCCCATTTTCGGAGCAGGGCTGCCGGAGGCGCCCGGCACGGACCACCTAAGCTACGTGTGAAGTTTGAGGGGACAAGACAAGCAAGCAGCCCCAGTCTCTGTGCCTCTGTGCGAGCAGTGCCATGGGCAGATGAGGCTGAACAACAGCTTTCCAGGTTGGCTCTTCCTGGCTACGAGCCATCTGCAGACATTCACATTTTCAGAGCCCGGCTGACGGAGGCACCCGGCACGGACCACCTATAGATACGTTTGCATTTTGAGGGGGCAAGACAAGCAAGCAGCCCCAGTCTCTGTACCTCTGTGCGAGCAGTGCCATTGGTAGATGCGGCTGAGCAACAGCTTTCCAGGCTAGCTCTTTCTGCCTGCGATCTATCTGCTGATGTTCCCATTTTTGGAGCAGGGCTGCCGGATGACAATGCACGGACCCCCAAAGATACGTTTGAAGTTTGAGGTGGCAAGACAAGCAAGCAGCCCCAGTCTCTGTACCTCTGTGAGAGCAGTGCCATGGGCAGATGAGGCTGATCAACAGCTTTCAAGGCTAGCTCTTTCTGGCTGCGAGCTATCTGCAGACGTTCGCATTTTCAGAGCCCGGCTGACGGAGGCACCGGGCACGGACCACCTTTAGATACTTTTGCAGTTTGAGGGGGCAAGACAAGCAAACAGCCCCAGTCTCTGTGCCTCTGTGCGAGCAGTGCCATGGGCAGATGAGGCTGAGCAACAGCTTTCCAGGCTAGCTCTTTCTGGCTCAGATATATCTGCAGACGTTCGCATTTTCGGAGCAGGGCTGCCGGATGCGCCATTCACGGACCATCTAAGGTACGTTTGAAGTTTTAAGGGGCAAGACAAGCAAGCAGCCCCAGTCTCTGTTCCTCTGTGCGACCAGTGCCATGGGCAGATGAGGCTGAGCAACAGCTTTCCAGGCTAGCAACTTCTCGCTGTGAGCTATCTGCAGATGTTCGCATTTTCAGAGCAGGGCTGCTGGAGGCGCCCGTCACGGTTCATCTAATAAACGTTTGAAATTTGAGGTGGCAAGACAAGCAAGCCGCCCCAGTCTCTGTGCCTCTGTGCGAGCAGTGCCATGGGCAGATGAGGCTGAGCAACAGCTTTCCAGGCTAGCTCTTTCTGGCTGCGAGCTATCTTCAGACGCTCGCATTTAGGGAGCAGGGCTGCCGGAGGCCCCCTGCACGGACACCCAAAGCTATAATTTGAGTTTGAGGTGACAAGACAAGCAAGGAACCCCAGTCTCTGTGCCTCTGTGCGAGCAGTGCCATGGGCAGATGAGGCTGAGCAACAGCTTTCCAGGCTATCTCTTTCTGGATGCCTGCGAGCTATCTGCAGACGTTCGCATTTTCGGAGCGGGCCTGCTGGAGGCCCCATGTAAGGACCCCACAATCTACGTTTGAAGTTTGAGGTGGCATGTTACGCAAGCAGCCCCAGTCTCTGTGCCTCTGTGCGAGCAGTGCCATGAGCAGATGATTCTAAGCAACAGCTTTCCAGGCTAGCTCTTTCTGGCTGCGACCTATCTGCAGACATTACCATTTTCGGACCATGCCTGCCGAAGGCCCCCTGCCCAGACACCCAAAGCTACGTTTGAAGTTTGAGGGGACAAGACAAGCAAACAGCACCAGTCTCTGTGCCTCTGTGCGAGCAGTGCCATGGACAAATGAGGCTGAGCAACAGCTTTCCAGGCTAGCTCTATATGCCTGCGAGCTATCTGCAGACGTTCGCATTTTCAGAGCAGGGCTGCTGGAGGCCCCCTTCACAGACACCCAAATCTACGTTTGAAGATTGTGGTGGCAAAACAAGCAAGCAGCACCAGTCTCTGTGCCTCTGTGCGAGGAGTGCTATGGGCAGATGAGGCTGAGCAACAGCTTTCCAGGCTAGCTCTTTCTGCCTGCGAGCTATCTGCAGACGTTTGCATTTTCGGAGCAGGGCTGCCGGAGGCCCACTGCACGTACACCCAAAGATATGTTTTAAGTTTGAGGTGACAAGACAAGCAAGCAGCCCCACTCTCTGTGCCTCTGTGCGAGCAGTGCCATGATCAGATGAGGCTGAGCAGCGTCTTTCCAGGCTAGCTCTTTCTGCCTGCCAGCTATCTGCAGACGTTCGCCTTTTGGGAGCAGGGCTGCCGGAGGCCCCCTGCACGGACACCCAAAGATATGTTTTAAGTTTGAGGGGGCAAGACAAGCACGCAGCCCCAGTCTCTGTGCCTCTGTGCGAGCAGTGCCATGGGCAGATGACGCTGAGCAACAGCTTTACAGGTTAGCTCTTTCTGGCTGCTAGATATCTGCAGACGTTTGCATTTTCGGAGCAGCGCTGCCGGACGCCACCTGCAAAGACCCCGAAAGGTACATTTGAAGTTTGAGGTGGCAAGACAAGCAAGCAGCCCCAGTCTCTGTGCCTCTGTGCGAGCAGTGCCATGGGCAGATGAGGCTGAGCAACAGCTTTCCAGGCTAGCTCTTTCTGGCTGCCAGCTATCTGCAGACGTTCGCATTTTCAAAGCAGGGCTTTCTGAGGCGCTCAGCACGGACCCCCAAAGCTACGTTTGAAGTTTGAGGTGGCAAGACAAGCAAGCAGCCCCAGTCTCTGTGCCTCTGTGCGAGCAGTGCCGTGGGCAGATGAGGCTGAGCAACAGCTTTCCAGGCTAGCTCTTTCTGCCTGCGAGCTATCTGCAGATGTTCCCATTTTTGGAGCAGGGCTGCCGGAGGACAATGCACGGACCCCCAAAGATACGTTTGAAGTTTGAGGTGGCAAGGCAAGCAAGCAGCCCCAGTCTCTGTGCCTCTGTGCGAGCAGTGCCATGGGCAGATGAGGCTGAGCAACAGCTTTCCAGGCTAGCTCTTTCTGCCTGCGAGCTATCTGCAGACGTTCGCATTTTCAGAGCCCGGCTGACGGAGGCACCGGGCACGGACCACCTTTAGATACTTTTGCAGTTTGAGGGAGCAAGACAAGCAAACAGCTCCAGTCTCTGTGCCTCTGTGCAAGCAGTGCCATGGGCAGATGAGGCTGAGCAACAGCTTTCCAGGCTAGCTCTTTCTGGCTCAGATATATCTGCAGACGTTTGCATTTTCGGAGCAGCGCTGTCGCAGGCCCAATGCAAAGACCCCGAAAGGTACGTTTGAAGTTTGAGGTGGCAAGACAAGCAAGCAGCCTCAGTCTCTGTGCCTCTGTACGAGCAGTGCCATGGGCAGATGAGGCTGAGCAACAGCTTTCCAGGCTAGCTCTTTCTGTCTGCGAGCTATCTGCAGACGTTCGCATTTTCAGAGCAGGGCTGCCGGAGGCCCCCTGTACGGACACCCAAATATATAATTTAAGTTTGAGGTGACAAGACAAGCAAGCAGCCCCAGTCTTTGTGCCTCTGTGCGAGCAGTGCCATGGGCATATGAGGCTGAGCAACATCTTTCCAGGCTAGCTCTTTCTGCCTGCGAGATATCTGCAGACGTTCGCATTTTCGGAGCAGGCCTGCCGAAGGCCCCCTGTACGGACCCCCAAATATGCGTTTGAAGTTTGAGGGGGCAAGACAAGCAAGCAGCCCCAGTCTCTGTTCCTCTGTGCGAGCAGTGCCATGGGCAGATGAGGCTGAGCAACAGCTTTCCAGGCTAGCAACTTCTCGCTGTGAGCTATCTGCAGATGTTCGCATTTTCAGAGCAGGGCTGCTGGAGGCGCCCGTCACGGTCCATCTAATAAACGTTTGAAATTTGAGGTGGCAAGACAAGCAAGCCGCCCCAGTCTCTGTGCCTCTGTGCGAGCAGTGCCATGGGCAGATGAGGCTGAGCAACAGCTTTCCAGGCTAGCTCTTTCTGGCTGCGAGCTATCTTCAGACGCTCGCATTTAGGGAGCAGGGCTGCCGGAGGCCCCCTGCACGGACACCCAAAGCTATAATTTGAGTTTGAGGTGACAAGACAAGCAAGGAACCCCAGTCTCTGTGCCTCTGTGCGAGCAGTGCCATGGGCAGATGAGGCTGAGCAACAGCTTTCCAGGCTATCTCTTTCTGGATGCGAGCTATCTGCAGACGTTCGCATTTTCGGAGCGGGCCTGCTGGAGGCCCCATGTAAGGACCCCACAATCTACGTTTGAAGTTTGAGGTGGCATGTTACGCAAGCAGCCCCAGTCTCTGTGCCTCTGTGCGAGCAGTGCCATGAGCAGATGATTCTAAGCAACAGCTTTCCAGGCTAGCTCTTTCTGGCTGCGACCTATCTGCAGACATTACCATTTTCGGACCAGGCCTGCCGAAGGCCCCCTGCCCAGACACCCAAAGCTACGTTTGAAGTTTGAGGGGACAAGACAAGCAAACAGCACCAGTCTCTGTGCCTCTGTGCGAGCAGTGCCATGGACAAATGAGGCTGAGCAACAGCTTTCCAGGCTAGCTCTATATGCCTGCGAGCTATCTGCAGACGTTCGCATTTTCAGAGCAGGGCTGCTGGAGGCCCCCTTCACAGACACTCAAATCTACGTTTGAAGATTGTGGTGGCAAAACAAGCAAGCAGCACCAGTCTCTGTGCCTCTGTGCGAGGAGTGCTATGGGCAGATGAGGCTGAGCAACAGCTTTCCAGGCTAGCTCTTTCTGCCTGCGAGCTATCTGCAGACGTTTGCATTTTCGGAGCAGGGCTGCCGGAGGCCCACTGCACGTACACCCAAAGATATGTTTTAAGTTTGAGGTGACAAGACAAGCAAGCAGCCCCACTCTCTGTGCCTCTGTGCGAGCAGTGCCATGATCAGATGAGGCTGAGCAGCGTCTTTCCAGGCTAGCTCTTTCTGCCTGCCAGCTATCTGCAGACGTTCGCCTTTTGGGAGCAGGGCTGCCGGAGGCCCCCTGCACGGACACCCAAAGATATGTTTTAAGTTTGAGGGGGCAAGACAAGCACGCAGCCCCAGTCTCTGTGCCTCTGTGCGAGCAGTGCCATGGGCAGATGACGCTGAGCAACAGCTTTACAGGTTAGCTCTTTCTGGCTGCTAGATATCTGCAGACGTTTGCATTTTCGGAGCAGCGCTGCCGGACGCCACCTGCAAAGACCCCGAAAGGTACATTTGAAGTTTGAGGTGGCAAGACAAGCAAGCAGCCCCAGTCTCTGTGCCTCTGTGCGAGCAGTGCCATGGGCAGATAAGGCTGAGCAACAGCTTTCCAGGCTAGCTCTTTCTGGCTGCCAGCTATCTGCAGACGTTCGCATTTTCAAAGCAGGGCTTTCTGAGGCGCTCAGCACGGACCCCCAAAGCTACGTTTGAAGTTTGAGGTGGCAAGACAAGCAAGCAGCCCCAGTCTCTGTGCCTCTGTGCGAGCAGTGCCGTGGGCAGATGAGGCTGAGCAACAGCTTTCCAGGCTAGCTCTTTCTGCCTGCGAGCTATCTGCAGATGTTCCCATTTTTGGAGCAGGGCTGCCGGAGGACAATGCACGGACCCCCAAAGATACGTTTGAAGTTTGAGGTGGCAAGGCAAGCAAGCAGCCCCAGTCTCTGTGCCTCTGTGCGAGCAGTGCCATGGGCAGATGAGGCTGAGCAACAGCTTTCCAGGCTAGCTCTTTCTGCCTGCGAGCTATCTGCAGACGTTCGCATTTTCAGAGCCCGGCTGACGGAGGCACCGGGCACGGACCACCTTTAGATACTTTTGCAGTTTGAGGGAGCAAGACAAGCAAACAGCTCCAGTCTCTGTGCCTCTGTGCAAGCAGTGCCATGGGCAGATGAGGCTGAGCAACAGCTTTCCAGGCTAGCTCTTTCTGGCTCAGATATATCTGCAGACGTTTGCATTTTCGGAGCAGCGCTGTCGCAGGCCCAATGCAAAGACCCCGAAAGGTACGTTTGAAGTTTGAGGTGGCAAGACAAGCAAGCAGCCCCAGTCTCTGTGCCTCTGTACGAGCAGTGCCATGGGCAGATGAGGCTGAGCAACAGCTTTCCAGGCTAGCTCTTTCTGTCTGCGAGCTATCTGCAGACGTTCGCATTTTCAGAGCAGGGCTGCCGGAGGCCCCCTGTACGGACACCCAAATATATAATTTAAGTTTGAGGTGACAAGACAAGCAAGCAGCCCCAGTCTCTGTGCCTCTGTGCGAGCAGTGCCATGGGCATATGAGGCTGAGCAACATCTTTCCAGGCTAGCTCTTTCTGCCTGCGAGATATCTGCAGACGTTCGCATTTTCGGAGCAGGCCTGCCGAAGGCCCCCTGTACGGATCCCAAATATACGTTTGAAGTTTGAGGGGGCAAGACAAGCAAGCAGCCCCAGTCTCTGTGCCTCTGTGCGAGCAGTGCCATGGGCAGATGAGGCTGAGCAACAGCTTTCCAGGCTAGCTCTTTCTACCTGCGATCTATCTGCAGACGTTCGTATTTTCGGAGCAGGGCTGCCGGAGGCGCCCGGCACGGACCACCTAAGCTACGTTTGAAGTTTGAGGGGACAAGACAAGCAAGCAGCCCCAGTCTCTGTGCCTCTGTGCGAGCAGTGCCATGGGCAGATGAGGCTGAGCAACAGCTTTCCAGGCTAGCTCTTTCTGTCTGCGAGCTATCTGCAGACGTTCGCATTTTCAAAGCAGGGCTTTCTGAGGCGCTCAGCACGGACCCCCAAAGCTACGTTTGAAGTTTGAGGGGGCAAGACAAGCAAGCAGCCCCAGTCTCTGTGCCTCTGTGCGAGCAGTGCCGTGGGCAGATGAGGCTGAGCAACAGCTTTCCAGGCTAGCTCTTTCTGCCTGCGAGCTATCTGCAGATGTTCCCATTTTTGGAGCAGGGCTGCCGGAGGACAATGCACGGACCCCCAAAGATACGTTTGAAGTTTGAGGGGGCAAGGCAAGCAAGCAGCCCCAGTCTCTGTGCCTCTGTGCGAGCAGTGCCATGGGCAGATGAGGCTGATCAACAGCTTTCCAGGCTAGCTCTTTCTGCCTGCGAGCTATCTGCAGACGTTCGCATTTTCAGAGCCCGGCTGACGGAGGCACCGGGCACGGACCACCTTTAGATACTTCTGCAGTTTGAGGGGGCAAGACAAGCAAACAGCCCCAGTCTCTGTGCCTCTGTGCGAGCAGTGCCATGGACAAATGAGGCTGAGCAACAGCTTTCCAGGCTAGCTCTTTCTGCCTGCGAGCTATCTGCAGACGTTCGCATTTTCGGAGCAGGCCTGCCGAAGGCCCCCTGTACGGACCACCAAATATACGTTTGAAGTTTGAGGTGGCAAGACAAGCAAGCAGCCCCAGTCTCTGTGCCTCTGTGCGAGCAGTGCCATGGGCAGATGAGGCTGAGCAACAGCTTTCCAGGCTAGCTCTTTCTACCTGCGAGCTATCTGCAGACGTTTGTATTTTCGGAGCAGGGCTGCCGGAGGCGCCCGGCACTGACCACCTAAGCTACGTTTGAAGTTTGAGGGAACAAGACAAGCAAGCAGCCCCAGCCGCTGTGCTTCTGTGCGAGCAGTGCCATGGGCAGATGAGGCTGAGCAACAGCTTTCCAGGCTAGCTCTTTCTGTCTGCGAGCTATCTGCAGACGTTCGCATTTAGGGAGCAGGGCTGCCGGAGGCCCCCTGTACGGACCCCCAAATATACGTTTGAAGTTTGAGGTGACAAGACAAGCAAGCAGCCCCAGTCTCTGTGCCTCTGTGCGAGCAGTGCCATGGGCAGATGAGGCTGAGCAACAGCTTTCCAGGCTAGCTTTTTCTGGCTGCAAGCTATCTGCAGACGTTCGCATTTGCAGAGCAGGGCTGTCGAAGTCACCCGGCACGGACCACCAAAGTTACGTTTCAAATTTGAGGTGGCAAGACAAGTAAGCATCCCCAATCTATATGCCTCTGTGAGAGCAGTGCCATGGGCAGATGAGGTTGAGCAACAGCTTTCCAGGCTAGCTCTCTCTGGCTAAGAGCTATCTGCAAACGTTCCCATTTTCGGAGCAGGGCTGCCGGAGCCCCCTGCACGAACAACCAAATATACGTTTGAAGTTTGAGGTGGCAAGACAAGCAAGCAGCCCCAGTCTCTGTACCTCTGTGAGATCAGCGCCATGGGCAGATGAGGCTGAGAAACAGCTTTACAGGCTAGCTCTTTCTGGCTGCTAGATATCTGCAGACGTTTGCATTTTCGGAGCAGCGCTGCCGGACGCCCCCTGCAAAGACCCCGAAAGGTACATTTGAAGTTTGAGGTGACAAGACAAGCAAGCAGCCCCAGTCTCTGTGCCTCTGTGCGAGCAGTGCCATGGGCAGATGAGACTGAGCAGCGTCTTTCCAGGCTAGCTCTTTCTGCCTGTCAGCTATCGGCAGACGTTCGCATTTTGGGAGCAGGGCTGCCGGAGGCCCCCTGCACGGACACCCAAAGCTATGTTTTAAGTTTGAGGGGGCAAGACAAGCAAGCAGCCCCAGTCTCTGTGCCTCTGTGCGAGCAGTGCCATGGGCAAATGAGGCTGAGCAACAGCTTTCCAGGCTAGCTCTTTCTGGCTGCGAGCTATCTGCAGACGTTCGCATTTTCAGAGCCCGGCTGACGGAGGCACCGGGCACGGACCACCTTTAGATACTTTTGCAGTTTGAGGTGGCAAGACAAGCAAGCAGCCCCAGTCTCTGTACCTCTGTGAGATCAGTGCCATGGGCAGATGAGGCTGAGCAACAGCTTTCCAGGCTAGCTCTTTCTGCATGCGAGCTATCTGCAGACGTTCGCATTTTCGGAGCAGGCCTGCCGAAGGCCCCCTGTACGGACCCCCAAATATACGTTTGAAGTTTGAGGTGGCAAGACAAGCAAGCAGCCCCAGTCTCTGTGCCTCTGTGCGAGCAGTGCCATGGGCAGATGAGACTGAGCAGCGTCTTTCCAGGCTAGCTCTTTCTGCCTGTCATCTATCGGCAGACGTTCGCATTTTGGGAGCAGGGCTGCCGGAGGCCCCCTGCACGGACACCCAAAGCTATGTTTTAAGTTTGAGGGGGCAAGACAAGCAAGCAGCCCCAGTCTCTGTGCCTCTGTGCGAGCAGTGCCGTGGGCAGATGAGGCTGAGCAACAGCTTTCCAGGCTAGCTCTTTCTGTCTGCGAGCTATCTGCAGACGTTCGCATTTTCAAAGCAGGGCTTTCTGAGGCGCTCAGCACGGACCCCCAAAGCTACGTTTGAAGTTTGAGGTGGCAAGACAAGCAAGCAGCCCCAGTCTCTGTGCCTCTGTGCGAGCAGTGCCGTGGGCAGATGAGGCTGAGCAACAGCTTTCCAGGCTAGCTCTTTCTGCCTGCGAGCTATCTGCAGATGTTCCCATTTTTGGAGCAGGGCTGCCGGAGGACAATGCACGGACCCCCAAAGATACGTTTGAAGTTTGAGGGGGCAAGGCAAGCAAGCAGCCCCAGTCTCTGTACCTCTGTGCGAGCAGTGCCATGGGCAGATGAGGCTGATCAACAGCTTTCCAGGCTAGCTCTTTCTGCCTGCGAGCTATCTGCAGACGTTCGCATTTTCAGAGCCCGGCTGACGGAGGCACCGGGCACGGACCACCTTTAGATACTTTTGCAGTTTGAGGGGGCAAGACAAGCAAACAGCCCCAGTCTCTGTGCCTCAGTGCGAGCAGTGCCATGGGCAGATGAGGCTGAGCAACAGCTTTCCAGGCTAGCTCTTTCTGCCTGCGAGCTATCTGCAGACGTTCGCATTTTCGGAGCAGGCCTGCCGAAGGCCCCCTGTACGGACCCCCAAATATACGTTTGAAGTTTGAGGTGGCAAGACAAGCAAGCAGCCCCAGTCTCTGTGCCTCTGTGCGAGCAGTGCCATGGGCAGATGAGACTGAGCAGCGTCTTTCCAGGCTAGCTCTTTCTGCCTGTCAGCTATCGGCAGACGTTCGCATTTTGGGAGCAGGGCTGCCGGAGGCCCCCTGCACGGACACCCAAAGCTATGTTTTAAGTTTGAGGGGGCAAGACAAGCAAGCAGCCCCAGTCTCTGTGCCTCTGTGCGAGCAGTGCCGTGGGCAGATGAGGCTGAGCAACAGCTTTCCAGGCTAGCTCTTTCTGTCTGCGAGCTATCTGCAGACGTTCGCATTTTCAAAGCAGGGCTTTCTGAGGCGCTCAGCACGGACCCCCAAAGCTACGTTTGAAGTTTGAGGTGGCAAGACAAGCAAGCAGCCCCAGTCTCTGTGCCTCTGTGCGAGCAGTGCCGTGGGCAGATGAGGCTGAGCAACAGCTTTCCAGGCTAGCTCTTTCTGCCTGCGAGCTATCTGCAGATGTTCCCATTTTTGGAGCAGGGCTGCCGGAGGACAATGCACGGACCCCCAAAGATACGTTTGAAGTTTGAGGGGGCAAGGCAAGCAAGCAGCCCCAGTCTCTGTGCCTCTGTGCGAGCAGTGCCATGGGCAGATGAGGCTGATCAACAGCTTTCCAGGCTAGCTCTTTCTGCCTGCGAGCTATCTGCAGACGTTCGCATTTTCAGAGCCCGGCTGACGGAGGCACCGGGCACGGACCACCTTTAGATACTTTTGCAGTTTGAGGGGGCAAGACAAGCAAACAGCCCCAGTCTCTGTGCCTCAGTGCGAGCAGTGCCATGGGCAGATGAGGCTGAGCAACAGCTTTCCAGGCTAGCTCTTTCTGCCTGCGAGCTATCTGCAGACGTTCGCATTTTCGGAGCAGGCCTGCCGAAGGCCCCCTGTACGGACCCCCAAATATACGTTTGAAGTTTGAGGTGGCAAGACAAGCAAGCAGCCCCAGTCTCTGTGCCTCTGTGCGAGCAGTGCCATGGGCAGATGAGGCTGAGCAACAGCTTTCCAGGCTAGCTCTTTCTACCTGCGAGCTATCTGCAGACGTTCGCATTTAGGGAGCAGGGCTGCCGGAGGCCCCCTGTACGGACCCCCAAATATACGTTTGAAGTTTGAGGTGACTAGACAAGCAAGCAGCCCCAGTCTCTGTGCCTCTGTGCGAGCAGTGCCATGGGCAGATGAGGCTGAGCAACAGCTTTCCAGGCTAGCATTTTCTGGCTGCAAGCTATCTGCAGACGTTCGCATTTGCAGAGCAGGGCTGTCGAAGTCACCCGGCATGGACCACCAAAGTTACGTTTCAAATTTGAGATGGCAAGACAAGTAAGAAGCCCCAATCTCTATGCCTCTGTGAGAGCAGTGCCATGGGCAGATGAGGTTGAGCAACAGCTTTCCAGGCTAGCTCTCTCTGGCTAAGAGCTATCTGCAGACGTTCCCATTTTCGGAGCAGGGCTGCCGGAGCCCCCTGCACGGACAACCAAATATACGTTTGAAGTTTGAGGTGGCAAGAGAAGCAAGCAGCCCCAGTCTCTGTACCTCTGTGAGATCAGCGCCATGGGCAGATGAGGCTGAGAAACAGCTTTACAGGCTAGCTCTTTCTGGCTGCTAGATATCTGCAGACGTTTGCATTTTCGGAGCAGCGCTGCCGGACGCCCCCTGCAAAGACCCCGAAAGGTACATTTGAAGTTTGAGGTGGCAAGACAAGCAAGCAGCCCCAGTCTCTGTGCCTCTGTGCGAGCAGTGCCATGGGCAGATGAGACTGAGCAGCGTCTTTCCAGGCTAGCTCTTTCTGCCTGTCAGCTATCGGCAGACGTTCGCATTTTGGAAGCAGGGCTGCCGGAGGCCCCCTGCACGGACACCCAAAGCTATGTTTTAAGTTTGAGGGGGCAAGACAAGCAAGCAGCCCCAGTCTCTGTGCCTCTGTGCGAGCAGTGCCATGGGCAAATGAGGCTGAGCAACAGCTTTCCAGGCTAGCTCTTTCTGGCTGCGAGCTATCTGCAGACGTTCGCATTTTCAGAGCCCGGCTGACGGAGGCACCGGGCACGGACCACCTTTAGATACTTTTGCAGTTTGAGGGGGCAAGACAAGCAAACAGCCCCAGTCTCTGTGCCTCAGTGCGAGCAGTGCCATGGGCAGATGAGGCTGAGCAACAGCTTTCCAGGCTAGCTCTTTCTGCATGCGAGCTATCTGCAGACGTTCGCATTTTCGGAGCAGGCCTGCCGAAGGCCCCCTGTACGGACCCCCAAATATACGTTTGAAGTTTGAGGGGGCAAGGCAAGCAAGCAGCCCCAGTCTCTGTGCCTCTGTGCGAGCAGTGCCATGGGCAGATGAGACTGAGCAGCGTCTTTCCAGGCTAGCTCTTTCTGCCTGTCAGCTATCGGCAGACGTTCGCATTTTGGGAGCAGGGCTGCCGGAGGCCCCCTGCACGGACACCCAAAGCTATGTTTTAAGTTTGAGGGGGCAAGACAAGCAAGCAGCCCCAGTCTCTGTGCCTCTGTGCGAGCAGTGCCGTGGGCAGATGAGGCTGAGCAACAGCTTTCCAGGCTAGCTCTTTCTGTCTGCGAGCTATCTGCAGACGTTCGCATTTTCGGAGCAGGCCTGCCGAAGGCCCCCTGTACGGACCCCCAAATATACGTTTGAAGTTTGAGGTGGCAAGACAAGCAAGCAGCCCCAGTCTCTGTGCCTCTGTGCGAGCAGTGCCATGGGCAGATGAGGCTGAGCAACAGCTTTCCAGGCTAGCTCTTTCTACCTGCGAGCTATCTGCAGACGTTTGTATTTTCGGAGCAGGGCTGCAGGAGGCGCCCGGCACGGACCACCTAAGCTACGTTTGAAGTTTGAGGGAACAAGACAAGCAAGCAGCCCCAGCCGCTGTGCCTCTGTGCGAGCAGTGCCATGGGCAGATGAGGCTGAGCAACAGCTTTCCAGGCTAGCTCTTTCTGTCTGCGAGCTATCTGCAGACGTTCGCATTTAGGGAGCAGGGCTGCCGGAGGCCCCCTGTACGGACCCCCAAATATACGTTTGAAGTTTGAGGTGACAAGACAAGCAAGCAGCCCCAGTCTCTGTGCCTCTGTGCGAGCAGTGCCATGGGCAGATGAGGCTGAGCAACAGCTTTCCAGGCTAGCTTTTTCTGGCTGCAAGCTATCTGCAGACGTTCGCATTTGCAGAGCAGGGCTGTCGAAGTCACCCGGCACGGACCACCAAAGTTACGTTTCAAATTTGAGGTGGCAAGACAAGTAAGCAGCCCCAATCTCTATGCCTCTGTGAGAGCAGTGCCATGGGCAGATGAGGTTGAGCAACAGCTTTCCAGGCTAGCTCTCTCTGGCTAAGAGCTATCTGCAAACGTTCCCATTTTCGGAGCAGGGCTGCCGGAGCCCCCTGCACGGACAACCAAATATACGTTTGAAGTTTGAGCTGGCCAGAGAAGCAAGCAGCCCCAGTCTCTGTACCTCTGTGAGATCAGCGCCATGGGCAGATGAGGCTGAGAAACAGCTTTACAGGCTAGCTCTTTCTGGCTGCTAGATATCTGCAGGCGTTTGCATTTTCGGAGCAGCGCTGCCGGACGCCCCCTGCAAAGACCCCGAAAGGTACATTTGAAGTTTGAGGTGGCAAGACAAGCAAGCAGCCCCAGTCTCTGTGCCTCTGTGCGAGCAGTGCCATGGGCAGATGAGACTGAGCAGCGTCTTTCCAGGCTAGCTCTTTCTGCCTGTCAGCTATCGGCAGACGTTCGCATTTTGGGAGCAGGGCTGCCGGAGGCCCCCTGCACGGACACCCAAAGCTATGTTTTAAGTTTGAGGGGGCAAGACAAGCAAGCAGCCCCAGTCTCTGTGCCTCTGTGCGAGCAGTGCCATGGGCAAATGAGGCTGAGCAACAGCTTTCCAGGCTAGCTCTTTCTGGCTGCGAGCTATCTGCAGACGTTCGCATTTTCAGAGCCCGGCTGACGGAGGCACCGGACACGGACCACCTTGAGATACTTTTGCAGTTTTAGGGGGCAAGACAAGCAAGCAGCCCCAGTCTCTGTGCCTCTGTGCGAGCAGTGCCATGGGCAGATGAGGCTGATCAACAGCTTTCCAGGCTAGCTCTTTCTGCCTGCGAGCTATCTGCAGACGTTCGCATTTTCGGAGCAGGCCTGCCGAAGGCCCCCTGTACGGACCCCCAAATATACGTTTGAAGTTTGAGGTGGCAAGACAAGCAAGCAGCCCCAGTCTCTGTGCCTCTGTGCGAGCAGTGCCATGGGCAGATGAGACTGAGCAGCGTCTTTCCAGGCTAGCTCTTTCTGCCTGTCAGCTATCGGCAGACGTTCGCATTTTGGGAGCAGGGCTGCCGGAGGCCCCCTGCACGGACACCCAAAGCTACGTTTTATGTTTGAGGGGGCAAGACAAGCAAGCAGCCCCACTCTCTGTGCCTCTGTGCGAGCAGTGCCATGGGCAGATGAGGCTGAGCAACAGCTTTACAGGTTAGCTCTTTCTGGCTGCTAGATATCTGCAGACGTTTGCATTTTCGGAGCAGCGCTGCCGGACGCCCCCTGCAAAGACCCCGAAAGGTACATTTGAAGTTTGAGGTGGCAAGACAAGCAAGCAGCCCCAGTCTCTGTGCCTCTGTGCGAGCAGTGCCATGGGCAGATGAGGCTGAGCAACAGCTTTCCAGGCTAGCTCTTTCTGGCTGCCAGCTATCTGCAGACGTTCGCATTTTCGGAGCAGGCCTGCCGAAGGCCCCCAGTACGGACCCCCAAATATACGTTTGAAGTTTGAGGTGGCAAGACAAGCAAGCAGCCCCAGTCTCTGTGCCTCTGTGCGAGCAGTGCCATGGGCAGATGAGACTGAGCAGCGTCTTTCCAGGCTAGCTCTTTCTGCCTGTCAGCTATCGGCAGACGTTCGCATTTTGGGAGCAGGGCTGCCGGAGGCCCCCTGCACGGACACCCAAAGATATGTTTTAAGTTTGAGGGGGCAAGACAAGAACGCAGCCCCAGTCTCTGTGCCTCTGTGCGAGCAGTGCCATGGGCAGATGAGGCTGAGCAACAGCTTTACAGGTTAGCTCTTTCTGGCTGCTAGATATCTGCAGACGTTTGCATTTTCGGAGCAGCGCTGCCGGACGCCCCCTGCAAAGACCCCGAAAGGTACATTTGAAGTTTGAGGTGGCAAGACAAGCAAGCAGCCCCAGTCTCTGTGCCTCTGTGCGAGCAGTGCCATGGGCAGATGAGGCTGAGCAACAGCTTTCCAGGCTAGCTCTTTCTGGCTGCCAGCTATCTGCAGACGTTCGCATTTTCAAAGCAGGGCTTTCTGAGGCGCTCAGCACGGACCCCCAAAGCTACGTTTGAAGTTTGAGGGGGCAAGACAAGCAAGCAGCCCCAGTCTCTGTGCCTCTGTGCGAGCAGTGCCGTGGGCAGATGAGGCTGAGGAACAGCTTTCCAGGCTAGCTCTTTCTGCCTGCGAGCTATCTGCAGATGTTCCCATTTTTGGAGCAGGGCTGCCGGAGGACAATGCACGGACCCCCAAATATACGTTTGAAGTTTGAGGTGGCAAGGCAAGCAAGCAGCCCCAGTCTCTGTGCCTCTGTGCGAGCAGTGCCATGGGCAGATGAGGCTGATCAACAGCTTTCCAGGCTAGCTCTTTCTGCCTGCGAGCTATCTGCAGACGTTCGCATTTTCAGAGCCCGGTTGACGGAGGCACCGGGCACGGACCACCTTTAGATACTTTTGCAGTTTGAGGGGGCAAGACAAGCAAACAGCCCCAGTCTCTGTGCCTCTGTGCGAGCAGTGCCATGGGCAGATGAGGCTGAGCAACAGCTTTCCAGGCTAGCTCTTTCTGGCTCAGATATATCTGCAGACGTTTGCATTTTCGGAGCAGCGCTGTCGCAGGCCCAATGCAAAGACCCCGAAAGGTACGTTTGAAGTTTGAGGTGGCAAGACAAGCAAGCAGCCCCAGTCTCTGTGCCTCTGTACGAGCAGTGCCATGGGCAGATGAGGCTGAGCAACAGCATTCCAGGCTAGCTCTTTCTGTCTGCGAGCTATCTGCAGACGTTCGCATTTTCAGAGCAGGGCTGCCGGAGGCCCCCTGTACGGACACCCAAATATATAATTTAAGTTTGAGGTGACAAGACAAGCAAGCAGCCCCAGTCTCTGTGCCTCTGTGCGAGCAGTGCCATGGGCAGATGAGGCTGAGCAACATCTTTCCAGGCTAGATCTTTCTGCCTGCGAGATATCTGCAGACGTTCGCATTTTCGGAGCAGGCCTGCCGAAGGCCCCCTGTACGGACCCCCAAATATACGTTTGAAGTTTGAGGGGGCAAGACAAGCAAGCAGCCCCAGTCTCTGTGCCTCTGTGCGAGCAGTGCCATGGGCAGATGAGACTGAGCAGCGTCTTTCCAGGCTAGCTCTTTCTACCTTCGAGCTATCTGCAGACGTTTGTATTTTCGGAGCAGGGCTGCCGGAGGCGCCCGGCACGGACCACCTAAGCTACGTTTGAAGTTTGAGGGGACAAGACAAGCAAGCAGCCCCAGTCTCTGTGCCTCTGTGCGAGCAGTGCCATGGGCAGATGAGGCTGAGCAACAGCTTTCCAGGCTAGCTCTTTCTGCCTGCGAGCTATCTGCAGACTTTTGCATTTTCGGAGCAAGGCTGCCGGAGGCGCCCAGCACGGACCACCTAAGCTACGTTTGAAGTTTGAGGGGACAAGACAAGCAAGCAGCCCCAGTCTCTGTGCCTCTGTGCGAGCAGTGCCATGGGCAGATGAGGCTGAGCAACAGCTTTCCAGGCTAGCTCTTTCTGGCTGCCAGCTATCTGCAGACGTTCGCATTTTCTGAGCAGGGCTGCCGGAGGCCCCCTGCACGGACCCCCAAAGCTACGTTTGAAGTTTGAGGTGGCAAGACAAGCAAGCAGCCCCAGTCTCTGTGCCTCTGTGCGAGCAGTGCCATGGGCAGATGAGACTGAGCAGCGTCTTTCCAGGCTAGCTCTTTCTGCCTGTCAGCTATCGGCAGACGTTCGCATTTTGGGAGCAGGGCTGCCGGAGGCCCCCTGCACGGACACCCAAAGCTATGTTTTAAGTTTGAGGGGGCAAGACAAGCAAGCAGCCCCAGTCTCTGTGCCTCTGTGCGAGCAGTGCCATGGGCAAATGAGGCTGAGCAACAGCTTTCCAGGCTAGCTCTTTCTGTCTGCGAGCTATCTGCAGACGTTCGCATTTTCAAAGCAGGGCTTTCTGAGGCGCTCAGCACGGACCCCCAAAGCTACGTTTGAAGTTTGAGGTGGCAAGACAAGCAAGCAGCCCCAGTCTCTGTGCCTCTGTGCGAGCAGTGCCGTGGGCAGATGAGACTGAGCAACAGCTTTCCAGGCTAGCTCTTTCTGCCTGTGAGCTATCTGCAGATGTTCCCATTTTTGGAGCAGGGCTGAAGGAGGACAATGCACGGACCCCCAAAGATACGTTTGAAGTTTGAGGGGGCAAGGCAAGCAAGCAGCCCCAGTCTCTGTGCCTCTGTGCGAGCAGTGCCATGGGCAGATGAGGCTGATCAACAGCTTTCCAGGCTAGCTCTTTCTGCCTGCGAGCTATCTGCAGACGTTCGCATTTTCAGAGCCCGGCTGACGGAGGCACCGGGCACGGACCACCTTTAGATACTTTTGCAGTTTGAGGGGGCAAGACAAGCAAACAGCCCCAGTCTCTGTGCCTCAGTGCGAGCAGTGCCATGGGCAGATGAGGATGAGCAACAGCTTTCCAGGCTAGCTCTTTCTGCCTGCAAGCTATCTGCAGACGTTCGCATTTTCGGAGCAGGCCTGCCGAAGGCCCCCTGTACGGACCCCCAAATATACGTTTGAAGTTTGAGGTGGCAAGACAAGCAAGCAGCCCCAGTCTCTGTGCCTCTGTGCGAGCAGTGCCATGGGCAGATGAGGCTGAGCAACAGCTTTCCAGGCTAGCTCTTTCTACCTGCGAGCTATCTGCAGACGTTTGTATTTTCGGAGCAGGGCTGCCGGAGGCGCCCGGCACGGACCACCTAAGCTACGTTTGAAGTTTGAGGGAACAAGACAAGCAAGCAGCCCCAGCCGCTGTGCCTCTGTGCTAGCAGTGCCATGGGCAGATGAGGCTGAGCAACAGCTTTCCAGGCTAGCTCTTTCTGCCTGCGAGCTATCTGCAGACGTTTGCATTTTCGGAGCAAGGCTGCCGGAGGCGCCCAGCACGGACCACCTAAGCTACGTTTGAAGTTTGAGGGGACAAGACAAGCAAGCACCCCAGTCTCTGTGCCTCTGTGCGAGCAGTGCCATGGGCAGATGAGGCTGAGCAACAGCTTTCCAGGCTAGCTCTTTCTGCCTGCAAGCTATCTGCAGACGTTCGCATTTTGGGAGCAGGGCTGCCGGAGGCCCCCTGCACGGACCCCCAAAGCTACGTTTGAAGTTTGAGGTGGCAAGACAAGCAAGCAGCCCCAGTCTCTGTGCCTCTGTGCGAGCAGTGCCATGGGCAGATGAGACTGAGCAGCGTCTTTCCAGGCTAGCTCTTTCTGCCTGTCAGCTATCGGCAGACGTTCGCATTTTGGGAGCAGGGCTGCCGGAGGCCCCCTGCACGGACACGCAAAGCTATGTTTTAAGTTTGAGGGGGCAAGACAAGCAAGCAGCCCCAGTCTCTGTGCCTCTGTGCGAGCAGTGCCATGGGCAAATGAGGCTGAGCAACAGCTTTCCAGGCTAGCTCTTTCTGTCTGCGAGCTATCTGCAGACGTTCGCATTTTCAAAGCAGGGCTTTCTGAGGCGCTCAGCACGGACCCCCAAAGCTACGTTTGAAGTTTGAGGTGGCAAGACAAGCAAGCAGCCCCAGTCTCTGTGCCTCTGTGCGAGCAGTGCCGTGGGCAGATGAGACTGAGCAACAGCTTTCCAGGCTAGCTCTTTCTGCCTGTGAGCTATCTGCAGATGTTCCCATTTTTGGAGCAGGGCTGCCGGAGGACAATGCACGGACCCCCAAAGATACGTTTGAAGTTTGAGGGGGCAAGGCAAGCAAGCAGCCCCAGTCTCTGTGCCTCTGTGCGAGCAGTGCCATGGGCAGATGAGGCTGATCAACAGCTTTCCAGGCTAGCTCTTTCTGCCTGCGAGCTATCTGCAGACGTTCGCATTTTCAGAGCCCGGCTGACGGAGGCACCGGGCACGGACCACCTTTAGATACTTTTGCAGTTTGAGGGGGCAAGACAAGCATACAGCCCCAGTCTCTGTGCCTCAGTGCGAGCAGTGCCATGGGCAGATGAGGCTGAGCAACAGCTTTCCAGGCTAGCTCTTTCTACCTGCGAGCTATCTGCAGACGTTTGTATTTTCGGAGCAGGGCTGCCGGAGGCGCCCGGCACGGACCACCTAAGTTACGTTTGAAGTTTGAGGGAACAAGACAAGCAAGCAGCCCCAGCCGCTGTGCCTCTGTGCGAGCAGTGCCATGGGCAGATGAGGCTGAGCAACAGCTTTCCAGGCTAGCTCTTTCTGTCTGCGAACTATCTGCAGACGTTCGCATTTAGGGAGCAGGGCTGCCGGAGGCCCCCTGTACGGACCCCCAAATATACGTTTGAAGTTTGAGGTGACAAGACAAGCAAGCAGCCTCAGTCTCTGTGCCTCTGTGCGAGCAGTGCCATGGGCAGATGAGGCTGAGCAACAGCTTTCCAGGCTAGCTTTTTCTGGCTGCAAGCTATCTGCAGACGTTCGCATTTTCAGAGCAGGGCTGTCGAAGTCACCCGGCACGGACCACCAAAGTTACGTTTCAAATTTGAGGTGGCAAGACAAGTAAGCAGCCCCAATCTCTATGCCTCTGTGAGAGCAGTGCCATGGGCAGATGAGGTTGAGCAACAGCTTTCCAGGCTAGCTCTCTCTGGCTAAGAGCTATCTGCAGACGTTCCCATTTTCGGAGCAGGGCTGCCGGAGCCCCCTGCACGGACAACCAAATATACGTTTGAAGTTTGAGGTGGCAAGAGAAGCAAGCAGCCCCAGTCTCTGTACCTCTGTGAGATCAGCGCCATGTGCAGATGAGGCTGAGAAACAGCTTTACAGGCTAGCTCTTTCTGGCTGCTAGATATCTGCAGGCGTTTGCATTTTCGGAGCAGCGCTGCCGGACGCCCCCTGCAAAGACCCCGAAAGGTACATTTGAAGTTTGAGGTGGCAAGACAAGCAAGCAGCCCCAGTCTCTGTGCCTCTGTGCGAGCAGTGCCATGGGCAGATGAGACTGAGCAGCGTCTTTCCAGGCTAGCTCTTTCTGCCTGTCAGCTATCGGCAGACGTTCGCATTTTGGGAGCAGGGCTGCCGGAGGCCCCCTGCACGGACACCCAAAGCTATGTTTTAAGTTTGAGGGGGCAAGACAAGCAAGCAGCCCCAGTCTCTGTGCCTCTGTGCGAGCAGTGCCATGGGCAAATGAGGCTGAGCAACAGCTTTCCAGGCTAGCTCTTTCTGTCTGCGAGCTATCTGCAGACGTTCGCATTTTTAAAGCAGGGCTTTCTGAGGCGCTCAGCACGGACCCTCAAAGCTACGTTTGAAGTTTGAGGTGGCAAGACAAGCAAGCAGCCCCAGTCTCTGTGCCTCTGTGCGAGCAGTGCCATGGGCAGATGAGGCTGAGCCACATCTTTGCAGACTAGCTCTTTCTGCCTGCGATCTATCTGCAGACGTTCGCATTTTCAGAGCAGGGCTGCCGGAGGCCCCCTGCACGGACTCCAAAAGCTACGTTTGAAGTTTGAGGGAACAAGACAAGCAAGCAGCCCCAGCCGCTGTGCCTCTGTGCTAGCAGTGCCATGGGCAGATGAGGCTGATCAACAGCTTTCCAGGCTAGCTCTTTCTGCCTGCGAGCTATCTGCAGACGTTTGCATTTTCGGAGCAAGGCTGCCGGAGGCGCCCAGCACGGACCACCTAAGCTACGTTTGAAGTTTGAGGGGACAAGACAAGCAAGCAGCCCCAGTCTCTGTGCCTCTGTGCGAGCAGTGCCATGGGCAGACGAGGCTGAGCAACAGCTTTCCAGGCTAGCTCTTTCTGCCTGCAAGCTATCTGCAGACGTTCGCATTTTGGGAGCAGGTCTGCCGGAGGCCCCCTGCACGGACCCCCAAAGCTACGTTTGAAGTTTGAGGTGGCAAGACAAGCAAGCAGCCCCAGTCTCTGTGCCTCTGTGCGAGCAGTGCCATGGGCAGATGAGACTGAGCAGCGTCTTTCCAGGCTAGCTCTTTCTGCCTGTCAGCTATCGGCAGACGTTCGCATTTTGGGAGCAGGGCTGCTGGAGGCCCCCTGCACGGACACCCAAAGCTATGTTTTAAGTTTGAGGGGGCAAGACAAGCAAGCAGCCCCAGTCTCTGTGCCTCTGTGCGAGCAGTGCCATGGGCAAATGAGGCTGAGCAACAGCTTTCCAGGCTAGCTCTTTCTGTCTGCGAGCTATCTGCAGACGTTCGCATTTTCAAAGCAGGGCTTTCTGAGGCGCTCAGCACGGACCCCCAAAGTTACGTTTGAAGTTTGAGGTGGCAAGACAAGCAAGCAGCCCCAGTCTCTGTGCCTCTGTGCGAGCAGTGCCGTGGGCAGATGAGACTGAGCAACAGCTTTCCAGGCTAGCTCTTTCTGCCTGTGAGCTATCTGCAGATGTTCCCATTTTTGGAGCAGGGCTGCCGGAGGACAATGCACGGACCACCTTTAGATACGTTTGCAGTTTGAGGGGGCAAGACAAGCAAACAGCCCCAGTCTCTGTGCCTCTGTGCGAGCAGTGCCATGGGCAGATGAGGCTGAGCAACAGCTTTCCAGGCTAGCTCTTTCTGCCTGCGAGCTATCTGCAGACGTTCGCATTTTCGGAGCAGGCCTGCCGAAGGCCCCCTGTACGGACCCCCAAATATACGTTTGAAGTTTGACGTGGCAAGACAAGCAAGCAGCCCCAGTCTCTGTGCCTCTGTGCGAGCAGTGCCATGGGCAGATGAGGCTGAGCAACAGCTTTCCAGGCTAGCTCTTTCTACCTGCGAGCTATCTGCAGACGTTTGTATTTTCGGAGCAGGGCTGCCGGAGGCGCCCGGCACGGACCACCTAAGTTACGTTTGAAGTTTGAGGGAACAAGACAAGCAAGCAGCCCCAGCCGCTGTGCCTCTGTGCTAGCAGTGCCATGGGCAGATGAGGCTGAGCAACAGCTTTCCAGGCTAGCTCTTTCTGTCTGCGAGCTATCTGCAGACGTTCGCATTTAGGGAGCAGGGCTGCCGGAGGCCCCCTGTACGGACCCCCAAATATACGTTTGAAGTTTGAGGTGACAAGACAAGCAAGCAGCCCCAGTCTCTGTGCCTCTGTGCGAGCAGTGCCATGGGCAGATGAGGCTGAGCAACAGCTTTCCAGGCTAGCTTTTTCTGGCTGCAAGCTATCTGCAGACGTTCGCATTTGCAGAGCAGGGCTGTCGAAGTCACCCGGCACGGACCACCAAAGTTACGTTTCAAATTTGAGGTGGCAAGACAAGTAAGCAGCCCCAATCTCTATGCCTCTGTGAGAGCAGTGCCATGGGCAGATGAGGTTGAGCAACAGCTTTCCAGGCTAGCTCTCTCTGGCTAAGAGCTATCTGCAGACGTTCCCATTTTCGGAGCAGGGCTGCCGGAGCCCCCTGCACGGACAACCAAATATACGTTTGAAGTTTGAGGTGGCAAGAGAAGCAAGCAGCCCCAGTCTCTGTACCTCTGTGAGATCAGCGCCATGGGCAGATGAGGCTGAGAAACAGCTTTACAGGCTAGCTCTTTCTGGCTGCTAGATATCTGCAGACGTTTGCATTTTCGGAGCAGCGCTGCCGGACGCCCCCTGCAAAGACCCCGAAAGGTACATTTGAAGTTTGAGGTGGCAAGACAAGCAAGCAGCCCCAGTCTCTGTGCCTCTGTGCGAGCAGTGCCATGGGCAGATGAGACTGAGCAGCGTCTTTCCAGGCTAGCTCTTTCTGCCTGTCAGCTATCGGCAGACGTTCGCATTTTGGGAGCAGGGCTGCCGGAGGCCCCCTGCACGGACACCCAAAGCTATGTTTTAAGTTTGAGGGGGCAAGACAAGCAAGCAGCCCCAGTCTCTGTGCCTCTGTGCGAGCAGTGCCATGGGCAAATGAGGCTGAGCAACAGCTTTCCAGGCTAGCTCTTTCTGGCTGCGAGCTATCTGCAGACGTTCGCATTTTCACAGCAGGGCTTTCTGAGGCGCTCAGCACGGACCCTCAAAGCTACGTTTGAAGTTTGAGGTGGCAAGACAAGCAAGCAGCCCCAGTCTCTGTGCCTCTGTGCGAGCAGTGCCATGGGCAGATGAGGCTGAGCCACATCTTTGCAGACTAGCTCTTTCTGCCTGCGATCTATCTGCAGACGTTCGCATTTTCAGAGCAGGGCTGCCGGAGGCCCCCTGCACGGACTCCAAAAGCTATGTTTTAAGTTTGAGGAGACAAGACAAGCAAGCAGCCCCAGTCTCTGTGCCTCTGTGCGAGCAGTGCCATGGGCAGATGAGGCTGAGCAACAGCTTTCCAGGCTAGCTCTTTCTGCCTGCAAGCTATCTGCAGACGTTCGCATTTTGGGAGCAGGGCTGCCGGAGGCCCCCTGCACGGACCCCCAAAGCTACGTTTGAAGTTTGAGGTGGCAAGACAAGCAAGCAGCCCCAGTCTCTGTGCCTCTGTGCGAGCAGTGCCATGGGCAGATGAGACTGAGCAGCGTCTTTCCAGGCTAGCTCTTTCTGCCTGTCAGCTATCGGCAGACGTTCGCATTTTGGGAGCAGTGCTGCCGGAGGCCCCCTGCACGGACACCCAAAGCTATGTTTTAAGTTTAAGGGGGCAAGACAAGCAAGCAGCCCCAGTCTCTGTGCCTCTGTGCGAGCAGTGCCATGGGCAGATGAGGATGAGCAACAGCTTTCCAGGCTAGCTCTTTCTGCCTGCAAGCTATCTGCAGACGTTCGCATTTTCGGAGCAGGCCTGCCGAAGGCCCCCTGTACGGACCCCCAAATATACGTTTGAAGTTTGAGGTGGCAAGACAAGCAAGCAGCCCCAGTCTCTGTGCCTCTGTGCGAGCAGTGCCATGGGCAGATGAGGCTGAGCAACAGCTTTCCAGGCTAGCTCTTTCTACCTGCGAGCTATCTGCAGACGTTTGTATTTTCGGAGCAGGGCTGCCGGAGGCGCCCGGCACGGACCACCTAAGCTACGTTTGAAGTTTGAGGGAACAAGACAAGCAAGCAGCCCCAGCCGCTGTGCCTCTGTGCTAGCAGTGCCATGGGCAGATGAGGCTGATCAACAGCTTTCCAGGCTAGCTCTTTCTGCCTGCGAGCTATCTGCAGACGTTTGCATTTTCGGAGCAAGGCTGCCGGAGGCGCCCAGCACGGACCACCTAAGCTACGTTTGAAGTTTGAGGGGACAAGACAAGCAAGCAGCCCCAGTCTCTGTGCCTCTGTGCGAGCAGTGCCATGGGCAGATGAGGCTGAGCAACAGCTTTCCAGGCTAGCTTTTTCTGGCTGCAAGCTATCTGCAGACGTTCGCATTTGCAGAGCAGGGCTGTCGAAGTCACCCGGCACGGACCACCAAAGTTACGTTTCAAATTTGAGGTGGCAAGACAAGTAAGCAGCCCCAATCTCTATGCCTCTGTGAGAGCAGTGCCATGGGCAGATGAGGTTGAGCAACAGCTTTCCAGGCTAGCTCTCTCTGGCTAAGAGCTATCTGCAGACGTTCCCATTTTCGGAGCAGGGCTGCCGGAGCCTCCTGCACGGACAACCAAATATACGTTTGAAGTTTGAGGTGGCAAGAGAAGCAAGCAGCCCCAGTCTCTGTACCTCTGTGAGATCAGCGCCATGGGCAGATGAGGCTGAGAAACAGCTTTACAGGCTAGCTCTTTCTGGCTGCTAGATATCTGCAGACGTTTGCATTTTCGGAGCAGCGCTGCCGGACGCCCCCTGCAAAGACCCCGAAAGGTACATTTGAAGTTTGAGGTGGCAAGACAAGCAAGCAGCCCCAGTCTCTGTGCCTCTGTGCGAGCAGTGCCATGGGCAGATGAGACTGAGCAGCGTCTTTCCAGGCTAGCTCTTTCTGCCTGTCAGCTATCGGCAGACGTTCGCATTTTGGGAGCAGGGCTGCCGGAGGCCCCCTGCACGGACACCCAAAGCTATGTTTTAAGTTTGAGGGGGCAAGACAAGCAAGCAGCCCCAGTCTCTGTGCCTCTGTGCGAGCAGTGCCATGGGCAAATGAGGCTGAGCAACAGCTTTCCAGGCTAGCTCTTTCTGGCTGCGAGCTATCTGCAGACGTTCGCATTTTCACAGCAGGGCTTTCTGAGGCGCTCAGCACGGACCCTCAAAGCTACGTTTGAAGTTTGAGGTGGCAAGACAAGCAAGCAGCCCCAGTCTCTGTGCCTCTGTGCGAGCAGTGCCATGGGCAGATGAGGCTGAGCCACATCTTTGCAGACTAGCTCTTTCTGCCTGCGATCTATCTGCAGACGTTCGCATTTTCAGAGCAGGGCTGCCGGAGGCCCCCTGCACGGACTCCAAAAGCTATGTTTTAAGTTTGAGGAAACAAGACAAGCAAGCAGCCCCAGTCTCTGTGCCTCTGTGCGAGCAGTGCCGTGGGCAGATGAGACTGAGCAACAGCTTTCCAGGCTAGCTCTTTCTGCCTGTGAGCTATCTGCAGATGTTCCCATTTTTGGAGCTGGGCTGCCGGAGGACAATGCACGGACCCCCAAAGATACGTTTGAAGTTTGAGGGGGCAAGGCAAGCAAGCAGCCCCAGTCTCTGTGCCTCTGTGCGAGCAGTGCCATGGGCAGATGAGGCTGATCAACAGCTTTCCAGGCTAGCTCTTTCTGCCTGCGAGCTATCTGCAGACGTTCGCATTTTCAGAGCCCGGCTGACGGAGGCACCGGGCACGGACCACCTTTAGATACTTTTGCAGTTTGAGGGGGCAAGACAAGCAAACAGCCCCAGTCTCTGTGCCTCAGTGCGAGCAGTGCCATGGGCAGATGAGGATGAGCAACAGCTTTCCAGGCTAGCTCTTTCTGCCTGCAAGCTATCTGCAGACGTTCGCATTTTCGGAGCAGGCCTGCCGAAGGCCCCCTGTACGGACCCCCAAATATACGTTTGAAGTTTGAGGTGGCAAGACAAGCAAGCAGCCCCAGTCTCTGTGCCTCTGTGCGAGCAGTGCCATGGGCAGATGAGGCTGAGCAACAGCTTTCCAGGCTAGCTCTTTCTACCTGCGAGCTATCTGCAGACGTTTGTATTTTCGGAGCAGGGCTGCCGGAGGCGCCCGGCACGGACCACCTAAGCTACGTTTGAAGTTTGAGGGAACAAGACAAGCAAGCAGCCCCAGCCGCTGTGCCTCTGTGCGAGCAGTGCCATGGGCAAATGAGGCTGATCAACAGCTTTCCAGGCTAGCTCTTTCTGCCTGCGAGCTATCTGCAGACGTTTGCATTTTCGGAGCAAGGCTGCCGGAGGCGCCCAGCACGGACCACCTAAGCTACGTTTGAAGTTTGAGGGGACAAGACAAGCAAGCAGCCCCAGTCTCTGTGCCTCTGTGCGAGCAGTGCCATGGGCAGATGAGGCTGAGCAACAGCTTTCCAGGCTAGCTTTTTCTGGCTGCAAGCTATCTGCAGACGTTCGCATTTGCAGAGCAGGGCTGTCGAAGTCACCCGGCATGGACCACCAAAGTTACGTTTCAAATTTGAGGTGGCAAGACAAGTAAGCAGCCCCAATCTCTATGCCTCTGTGAGAGCAGTGCCATGGGCAGATGAGGTTGAGCAACAGCTTTCCAGGCTAGCTCTCTCTGGCTAAGAGCTATCTGCAGACGTTCCCATTTTCGGAGCAGGGCTGCCGGAGCCCCCTGCACGGACAACCAAATATACGTTTGAAGTTTGAGGTGGCAAGAGAAGCAAGCAGCCCCAGTCTCTGTACCTCTGTGAGATCAGCGCCATGGGCAGATGAGGCTGAGAAACAGCTTTACAGGCTAGCTCTTTCTGGCTGCTAGATATCTGCAGACGTTTGCATTTTCGGAGCAGCGCTGCCGGACGCCCCCTGCAAAGACCCCGAAAGGTACATTTGAAGTTTGAGGTGGCAAGACAAGCAAGCAGCCCCAGTCTCTGTGCCTCTGTGCGAGCAGTGCCATGGGCAGATGAGACTGAGCAGCGTCTTTCCAGGCTAGCTCTTTCTGCCTGTCAGCTATCGGCAGATGTTCGCATTTTGGGAGCAGGGCTGCCGGAGGCCCCCTGCACGGACACCCAAAGCTATGTTTTAAGTTTGAGGGGGCAAGACAAGCAAGCAGCCCCAGTCTCTGTGCCTCTGTGCGAGCAGTGCCATGGGCAAATGAGGCTGAGCAACAGCTTTCCAGGCTAGCTCTTTCTGGCTGCGAGCTATCTGCAGACGTTCGCATTTTCACAGCAGGGCTTTCTGAGGCGCTCAGCACGGACCCTCAAAGCTACGTTTGAAGTTTGAGGTGGCAAGACAAGCAAGCAGCCCCAGTCTCTGTGCCTCTGTGCGAGCAGTGCCATGGGCAGATGAGGCTGAGCCACATCTTTGCAGACTAGCTCTTTCTGCCTGCGATCTATCTGCAGACGTTCGCATTTTCAGAGCAGGGCTGCCGGAGGCCCCCTGCACGGACTCCAAAAGCTATGTTTTAAGTTTGAGGAAACAAGACAAGCAAGCAGCCCCAGTCTCTGTGCCTCTGTGCGAGCAGTGCCATGGGCAGATGAGGCTGAGCAACAGCTTTCCAGGCTAGCTCTTTCTGCCTGCAAGCTATCTGCAGACGTTCGCATTTTGGGAGCAGGGCTGCCGGAGGCCCCCTGCACGGACCCCCTAAGCTACGTTTGAAGTTTGAGGTGGCAAGACAAGCAAGCAGCCCCAGTCTCTGTTCCTCTGTGCGAGGAGTGCCATGGGCAGATGAGGCTGAGCAACAGCTTTCCAGGCTAGCTTTTTCTGGCTGCAAGCTATCTGCAGACGTTCGCATTTGCAGAGCAGGGCTGTCGAAGTCACCCGGCACGGACCACCAAAGTTACGTTTCAAATTTGAGGTGGCAAGACAAGTAAGCAGCCCCAATCTCTATGCCTCTGTGAGAGCAGTGCCATGGGCAGATGAGGCTGAGCAACATCTTTCCAGGCTAGCTCTTTCTGCCTGCTAGATATCTGCAGACGTTTGCATTTTCGGAGCAGCGCTGCCGGAGGCCCCCTGCAAAGACCCCGAAAGGTACGTTTGAAGTTTGAGGGGGCAAGACAAGCAAGCAGCCCCAGTCTCTGTGCCTCTGTGTGAGCAGTGCCATGAGCAGATGAGGCTTATGCTTCAAAAAGTGCTATACAAGCATTGGGTTTTCGAATTCTTCTCTCACTCTAACCTGAACAGCTGCTAACACATAGATACAGGAGGGGTTATAAAACATCATTAGTATGAGCACTATCCAAAATGAAATTACTACTTAGAAACTTTGGTCTGTATTTTACACTAAAGATAGAGCTGCAAACATTTTACATATACTTATGCCCCCAAAACCATAAGAACATTAGCAGCATTTGTCAAAAAGTCTCTGTGCACTTCAGAAGAGTCATAAGCATACAGCTGACTTGCTGGGACTCCACAATAAACTATTAATCATTTATTGAGTATCTATTAATCATTAAGTCCTCATTAATTTTTTATGAGTGTACTCTTAACAAAATCTATACCCAGGCTGTGAGTTTGAAAATTTCATAATTGCTTTTGAGAAGCTCTACTGTAAAGCTGTCCATCAGCTCTCATTACTCTGCCACAGAGAAAGTATGAGAACCCAGAATGCTGTTTTCAGTCTTCCAAAATCCAGTCTGTGGGCTCAGAAATCCATTGCTGTGTGGCAATGAACAGGGTTTAGCAATTTTTAATTTGGGATTTAGCTGAAGGGAAAAGAAAAATCCAATTAACGTTTTTGTTCATGTGAGTCTGCTTTTGTTGAACGCTGAAGGATCACTGGAGTGGTGGTTAGAATACTTTTGACTAAATTATATTTTGTCTATAAATACAATGCTCCATCGAAGCCAAAATACTTAGATTTATCAGATTAAATGAGGTTTCACAGTGCTGTATTGCATTCCCTGAGTCACTTACAGGGCTAGGACAGACATTTGTTCAGGCCTTACCAGGGAGAGAGGCCATTAAAAAAGCTTAGATTCATGGGGATTGGAAAGACATAAAAAAGGCTTCCCCACACCTTTGTTTGGAAAAAATACCTGAAAGGTTTCATATTGTTTCCAGTGTACTAGAAAAATAAATGTAAAAACCTCAAAATTTGTTGGCAAATGGAGTTCTTCTTCTATAGGCAGCTGTAATCACTGGACTGACAATAGCCTTGCCTGGGAAGTTGACATCAAGATTAGTTTTGGAGAGTGTGGCGACACAAAAAATAAAAAAAAGATTCGGCTTATTCCTTTATCTAGACGGTGGCTGCACATGCAACGAACACAAATGGGATCAGAGTTACCTGAATTAAAGTTCCACACTACCAGACCACCCACAGCAAGTATTCTAGCTGCTATCTCAAGTGTCCTTTAATTCTGGAAAGATCGGGCTGTTAGACTGTACCAGAGTGGGGAATTCCTCAGACCAGGGACCAATGCTTTCAAGAGATCTTAGCTCCAGCAACAGTACTAAGAGTTTTTAAATCTCAAGATACCTTTATAAATTAGGTATTAGCAGAAGACAGAAAAAGGATCATATTCCTACACCTCCATCATGAAACATCAGGCAGATGCCGAGTTCCCTTATAACCTCAACAGAGTATGCTTCGGTCATTTTAATTATGCGTGCACTGCTGACAGGGTTGCTCTTCACGTATTTATTAAAGATGGTTAAAAATAGTAAAAACTGTATTAATACATGTTTATATCATTTATGAAAAATCATGACTAATCAATTTGAACCGCATAATTCAAGTGATATAAAATTAAGCCTTCCAGCTCTTCTACTGAATTTTTCTAATCACACACAAAAGATCGTTTACACTCATATCCACAGCATTACAACATGACACAGAGGTCATTACTTTATCAATCCTTTCTTCATACAGTTGTGGAGACTAATCCATAATTCTGCTTTCTCACGCTGGGTAAACGCAGGGCACTCTTCCACAGTCTAATTAGTAAGCCGAGAGGAAAAGAGCCTGGCCTCCTTACAGTGCCTGCTTTGCCAGTCCATACCGTAACTATGTTTATCGGTTCAATTTCAAATAATAAAAAAGACAGACCTCCATGCTAATTAATGCTCAAAATACATCTAAAACCAGCACCAGCAGGAAGCAGACTCCAATGTCATTACTAGACCGGATTTCCTGTCTTGTTTCTATTAATCGCCATTGGGCCGGTTCCGCCTGGGCCACACAAGGTTAATCCAGAACTAATGATTTTGGATCACTGAATGCTGTCTAATTCAGGATGGCACCAAAGTAGGTTACATCATCACACTGGAGGCTCCAGTTGTCAATACGTGTAAAACTTTTAATTCAAATCACCACTTCTGGTCAGTTGCAAGCAAATTTGCAGTAAGATCTCTTGCTTCAAGGTTAACCAGAGGAATTTGATGCAATACTCTTTCTTTCTTTCTCTGTGAACAGTGAATCTTTCAAGCTATACAAGCAAAATTCTGGTAGTAAAGTTTCACTTTCCCTGGAAAGCTCAAGTTACAGTACTTTGGCAGCACAGGCATTAAAATAAACCTGGGGACAGTTTCCCATTAGCGAAAAGGATTTTTTGTGGCTATGACTTCTGACTCATAACATTTTTGGGAATCTGGATAGGTTACCTCATCAAGTGTTTCCATTTCTTGGCTGTTTAGATAAACGAGCTTTTAAACATTTTCAACCTCTCTAGTACCTTTGACATTACTGAAAACTTTCTACGTGCATCTCTGTACTTTTAACATTCACCTATTCCAAGCGAGGCAGGACACGGAGAAATTCAAATCTCCCCCACCCTGAATAATTTGCTGTGTTTATTTTTCCCATCCTGTCTAAACATAGCAGGGAGGGGAAGAGGTGAAGAGCTGCCCAATGAACAATACTGCTACTTCCCATGACAACCTTAAAAATGCCTGATCTTACTACAAACCAAACCAAATTAAAAACTCACAGGACCCAACCATTCTAGCAGTACCAGAGGTTTCTGCATGCGGCTTTGCCTGTGGAAGTGCTGCTATACAGCATCCAGCTCCATGTACCACCTCCTTCTTAACGGGTGCAACTGGATGCAGAGATAAGCGGCGTTTCAGTTGTGTTGGAAAGTGGTCATTATGCCCAAAAAGCTGCCCAAAATTATGCTTGGGTGGGAATGGGAAATGTTAAATGCAAAACACAGTGCAGCACAAGCCCATCACGCTGATCCTTTGCCTTATCTATGCCTGAGAGGGAAGTGTATGAAACTGCTGCATAAAAAGACTCAAAGGAAACAGCCAGAAAAAACAAGGACAAACTACCTCAGTTTGTATTTTTCCAAATTAGAGAGATGCAATCAAATCAAACAAGCCTCATGCTGCCTGCAGCAATATTCATGAAGGCATTATTATAACCTGTATCTAACCAGGAAAATGCCTATTAATATAAAATTTTGCTCCTTACTTGCAAATTAAGAAAAATCATGGAAGCTGTATTAAATGAAACCAAGTTTAGAAACAAAACACAGCCCTGTGGTTAACACATCACCCACTGTATTATACAGCTACAGTGGTTTTGCATGCAGTTGCAGTGCTACAAGTGGATCACGCTTAGGAAGAGAAAGACAAAAATACATGTACTTATGTGGTATCACATTATATAAATACTGCCAATTTATTTCTTTTATTGGTTCAACGCCCTATTATCAGAGTCTCTTTCACTGGTTTATCTCAATCATTTTCTCTCAAACTGCAAATACAATGCCCGAATTTCGATTCAAAGCATGTATTTAAAAGTACTTAACAACAGTTTCAGAAAAGGGAAAGACAAATGTTTATATATTTATTTTAAGCAGATGAACGAATCGAACACATACTCAGAGGTATACCTGCAGATGAAGCCAGCATACTGAGGTAGCATTACACGTTGAAGAAACAGCAGCTGATAGCACGTGCACATGAAATAGAACTACTCCATGTGCAGGCTGGGAAAATTATTATCACAAGGGAAAAAAAAAAAGAGAATTTTTTCAAAATGTAAAGACGAGCCCGTTTTTTCATGAAAGTGTTGGTGTTAGTTCTTCATTAAGGATTTCAACATATTAATTACCTGATTCGCGCACTATGGAGCCTGGCTTCAGTTCTAACATCATGGTGATTATAGAGATGTCAGTGGAATATAGAATCTGCATCCTGTGTGGAAGATTCATGGTCCACAGTTCTGGAGTTGGATGAAGAATAAACACCCATCCTCCTTTACTGCAGGTCACTTTGGAGCCGTACTTCTTGCCTATGAGGTCCGTGGAATGCCTGATGACCCCGTACTTAGTCTGAGTTACAGTGCCATGCTGGACTTTCACAGGAAACATGGAATCATGGCCCAAGAACACAATAGCTGTGTCACCATCCTTTATTGTATCTCCCTATTCAACAAAACTCATTCTGACAGTCTTGTACTTGGCTGGTGGTTGTCACCTAGAAGAGAACAAATATGTCAAGAGAGTTTTGCAGGATCATGATGGAGCTGAAACTACAGACACAAAACCAAGTTATTTTATTTACCCCAATAAAGAACAAGAACACACTGTGCAAATGAGACGTTAGCAAGAGAACTCCGTGAAGTTCAGGGACCTCCCCCCTGCTGCTCTCTTGATCCAATTAAAATCAATTGAAAGATCCCACAGATTTCAATACAACCAGTATTTTTCCTACTTTACGGTACGTTTTAAAAAATATTTAGCAAATACATTATAATTTACTCAGCCTGCTCCACAATACCACCGAGAAACTTGCAAGGTAGTAGCAGTTTCAGCACTCTGTTCAATTCCATTTCAGAAGCTCTCCGAGTATGTTGTTAAGGAGAAAATTTTATTTCCATCTGCTGGCTTACCCCTTGGTGATTTACAATATAAGACAACTGCTACTTGCCTGAGTATCACTCACTAGTTATTAGGACTGCTAACAAAAGTTTACTTGGAATTTTTCCAAATGAAGTTTTAGAGATAGGATAAAGGTAGTATCTGCAATAATTTATGCATAAATTTAACTAACTACAAGGAAAACAGAGTATGTGGCCTTTAATTTGACAGTGGGGGTGCAAAGTAATTGCCTGGGAAGTGATCTGTGCTGCAACTACACGTAAACAACTATTTGCAAGCTAACGCAAACAGTTGTATCCCTTTAGCCCCATGGTCTCAGAGCTGTAATTTAGAGAATTACAATCACATTTTGTTGTCTTTGAGAAGACAACCTAGAAATCAGAAGACAGCTTACAATGGAACCTGGCATTGCCTGTTAACTGTCTAAGCTTCAGGTTGATCAGTTTGTAGAAGGAATTGTTTAATGAAGTAGCAGTGATCCCAAAGTTAGAAATTAAAGCCTATGACAGAAGGCTTTGAAATTCAGTTTTCTGGTACCTCTTCCATGAGACAATTCAAAGCAGTGTCACTTTTAGTTTCAGAATAATGATATGATTCCTGTGCTTTTGTATTTGACGTGTAACAGCTTGGTCCTACTTCATCGCTTTCATTAAAAACTTTTAGTTCTCAAATTCTAGTCTGTTTTTGTTGACCAAAACTTGTAGTTCAATTTGCTGTAAAGCAGCTAGATTTATAATTTTTCTGCTGCAGTCATTGAGACCAATAAACAGATGTGCTTGTGGCCACAACTTCCAAAGCTTATGACGTGCTTATTGCGTCAGGTATTCAGATGCTGAAGCAGAATTGGCCTGTCTGGACATACGGTGAAATAGTAAAAAGGGCTTCCCATGAATTAAAAAATGTACACATACTGGACTTTGTGAGGTAGTACAAATACTTAATGATGTTTTATAGCTTGCACGTTCTGATTATATTCATCTTCTTAATCTTTCATAAATGGCACTCGTAGTTTTCATTCTAGGTATTATTACACAGAATCACAGAATGTTCAGGGTTGGAAGGGACCTCTGTGGGTCATCTGGTCCAACCCCCCTGCTGAAGCAGGGTCACCTACAGCAGGCTGCACAGGACCTTGTCCAGGCGGGTCTTGAATATCTCCAGAGAAGGAGACTCCAGAACCTACCTGGGCAGCCTGTTCCAGTGCTCCGTCACCCTCAGAGTGAAGAAGTTCTTCCTCATGTTCAAGTAGAAATTCCTATGCTTCAGTTTGTTTAGTTTTTATTAATGCAGTGTAGTTTTCAGCTCTTAGTTTGAAAGGAACTTGACTGTAATCTATTTCATTCAGAGTATTTAGACTATAGTTACACCCCTGTACAAAAGCAACGTCCCTGCAGCATGTCTGCAGAGACAGAAGCACAGAAGCATAGAATAGCAGGGGTTGGAAGGGACCTCTGGGGATCATATAGTCCAAACCCCCTACCAAAGCAGGGTCATGGAGAGAATTCTTCTCCCTTTGATTACACAAACTGGCTTCCAGTTTCTTTGCCTTCCTTTGAGCCGCTGCACTTACCACAGCTGACTGTCACAACAGTGCGTGCTGACATCCCAAGCAACAGACCTCTCAGGCTCAGATCTCACCTGGAACGTTATACCCACACACTTGGGGTAAATTTGGGGTCTGGGAAGAGTTTCAATAGTCTCTTTCCTTCCTGCCACTCCCCTACGGAAAGGAGCACAGAGATCTACAGGCACTCATTTTCATGCATTTTCAACCGTTTTCCACTCCCTGCCAACGCAGGGCCTCGTGCCTGTTGTCGCCCCGTCTCTCTTGTTGCCCCATCTCCACTCGCTGGGCAGTGCGCACGTGGCATGGTACAGGGTCACCTCTGCCTCACGGGGCTGGCGGGCGGCAGGGAAGGTGAGGCAGGGGCTGGCAGCTGGGGGTTCGGACTCCTCTACGGGCTTGCCATGACTCCAGCAACCTAAACCAAACGAGCCAGGCGACCCCTCGCAGCCTCATAAATCAAACGACCGAAACGATTCTGTTGTTCCCGGTTAGGGACATGTTGTTCCCGGTTAGGGACATGTTGTTCCCCCGGTTAGGGACTGGAAACAGTTCAGTTGCTTGTAGCAAACAACTTTCTTTTGCTATTTCCTAATTTGGAATATTCTTCCTAGATTTTCAAGATGTTTATCCCCTAATTCTTCAGGTTCATCTTACGTTCACGTGAGTAATTTCAGAAGACCCATTCACTAGCTAACACCCATCTCCTCTTGTAGTTGTACACTGCACAACATTTATAATTAAGCCTCTTAGGAAGTTAGCTGCATGGCCCATGATTAACTTCCCTTAATTCTTCATTGTTAAAGCTCAGTGCAGAGATCTCTGGAGTCATCACCCCACCTTTCCACCCCGAGCTGCAGAACAGCAACATAGCGTGTCAGGCACTATGCACTAAGGTATCATCCCAGCACGGACAGTACCAGTAAGTACGGGTGCCTTTGTCACCGTCTAACAGCCCATACAGGCTTATCCAAAGAAAGCATTCTCTCAGCAGATGAGCTAGATAAAACGGTTGATCAGAGACTGTTGACACACTGCACAGCATCTCTAATTAAGTCACTAGGGAAGCTGGGATGAGGTGCTGTAACAAAGGTCGGGTCCAATTTACACACAGCTTTCAGCAAATCTTAAAGTGCCGTCTGAATAAAGCCCAGTGAGGTAATAGCAACTTCTGACTTCCTGCATGCTAGGAATTTGTCAAAGAGTGGTGAGGAAAAGTGAGTAGCGGGTGCATTGTTTATTAAACACGTAAATGGGATATATTTTGGTGGTTTTCCACCTGTGACTCTCTTGCCATGTCTCCTGTTCAGACAAAACTTTTGTGAAGAAGAGGTGTATGTTTGTGTCGGAAGTGCTATAATGACTGGCACACTAAGAATACTACCAGCTACTGGTATTCCCTGTTCTGCAAGACCAGGGGGGAAGGAGCGTATCCCATGAATAGAAATGGATCCTTGGATTTTGGTTCTTGAGGTGACCTTGACTCCACAGAATCTCCAGAACAATTATAGTACAGAACAGTTGGTTGCTTCTGTGTTTTTCGTGGCAACAGATTATGGAGGAAGACAAAAGGAGCCTTCAGTACCTACCCTGATACACTTTTTTTTTGTGAAGAAAAACAGCACAAAAATATGGTGCAATGTAAGAAAATGCTCTTAGTTTTATTTCTATTGTTCTAAGTTAAAAATAAAACCTGAGTGTTTTACATTAAAAAAAATTTACAGTCAGAACTGTTTCCAACTGAGGTCATCCCTCAATGTTACATTTATTTTGAGGACTTGGTACGATTTTACACATTCTTTTCATGCTTGCTTAACCATGACATCATTTGCAACTTACACCATTCTGAAGCATGAGCGTTGTGTGAAACTAGTGAAACGTCAGGGAAGACTTTGTGAGGTTAAAAGGCAGAGGAGAACTACAGAGAGGATTTGTTCTTTGATCCGAGAGATGAGAGAGCAGCCTTGCACAGAAGCCGAGCCCCTGGCTTCTAGGGGAGATCTGCATGCTCAGCAACTCAGTCTATCAGACCTGGAATAACTCGGAAATCTGGATGGCAGCCAAACTCAACGCATTTTTATTTGAAGCAGTCTGTGCTTTTGATTTTGTAATGGTTCCCTCTATATGTACATTATTTTTTTTTTAAATCTGAAGCAGTTCTGTACAGTGCACAAGCTTCTCGTGGTTGGGGTGAGGGCACTGGTTGTGGTGCTGAAAGATCTGTGGTGGGGAAGGAGTTCCAGCTGACGCCTCCCGACATTCACAACTTGTGTCACAGAAAGGAACCTGGCGACGCAGATCCGTGTTCACGTGGGCAAGTACAGTCTGTTTGGACAGCAGGATAAACCTGGGTTCTGTTGTGAGAAACGCACGTCAGAGAAAGAGAAACTGTTATGTAAAGGTGAAAGTCAGAGCAAGATAGTCGTTCACGTCGCTAGTGTATTTATTTCTGCAAACACTGGGATTCCCAGCTGCGTCTTAGCATTGGGACAAACTCTCGTTCCTACGAAGAGACCGATGGAAGTCACTATTTTCAGGAATTCCCGGTGAGCTTTAGATGGGTCAAATCCCAGCCTTCCTGCCTCTGTCTTCAGCGGGAAAGCAACCACTCTCCACTAAAACTTCAGGCTTTGTTTTTTTTGCACATGAGAAGAGCAGGAGATTCTGGCGCAGGACAAGAGCAGGAGACTGGCTGCGCTTTACACCACCACCCCGCTTCCTGTCCAGCTGAGGCGCAGCAGGAGCCCGCGGCACCACCGCCTGCGGACAACCCTTGGCCGATGGGACGTGGAGATGAAGTTCCGCACACGTGTCCACGTTTGGCGAAGTGGCCGCTGCGGGGAGTAGCCCCGGCGCAACCCCGCCAGCCCCGCACTGCTCTGCCTCCCCGAGGCCAAGCAAAATGGCGGCAAGCCCGGGCCCGGCCAGCGGCGAGGCGCTCGCCCCGCCCCCCCGCGCCCCGCCCAATGGAATGAATGGGCTATAAATAGTAGCCAATGGGACAGTGGGTGGAGCTGTCTATAAAAGAGGCTCGGCGGTTGTGACGCGGCTCCAGTCCGGCTCGGGCGGCAGCGGGGCGCAGGGCGGGTGCGGAGATCCTTGCTGTGGCTGCAGAGCCCTCGGTAAGTCCCGGGGCAGCCGAGCAGTCCTTCAGCTTTCAAATCACATTTAAGAAAAAAAAAAAAAATTATTCTTTTTCCCTTCGTCGTGTGGGGTGGAGCCGGTCCGGCTGAGGAGGGGGAGCAGGGCTGCGGGGGGGCAGCGCGGGGAAGGGTTGGGGGACGTGGCACGGAGCTCCGGCGGGGCAGGTGCTGGCCGGGCGTGCTCCCACTCTAACACCGGATTAACCCGGTACTTAGCAGGGTAGTGACATATGCTCGCCCCAGCCGGGTCCCCTGAGGGAGCCGCCCGTTGTATAACGCCTTGCTGGGTGCTTCCCAGCTCGGGGTGGCTCGCCGGGCACGGCCGCTCATCGGGCCGGGGCTGGAGGAGCGGGGAGCCCCTGCCCTGCCGCGTCCTCACAGATCCCGGGGCAGGGCTGGTGGAGGTGAAGAACTTTTTTCTTTCCTCCTTCCTGGCTTCTCTGGAAGGTGGTGCGGCAGCGAAGGTGTGAAAGGCAGGGGTGGAGCAACAGCCAAGGTGACCTTGCCTGGGCCCCGGCTTCCCACCCCAGGCGTTTCGGGGGCCTACCAAGCCCCCCGTGATAGGCTTCCCCTCTTTCTCCCCTAGTGACTGCGGTAGGGTCAGACATGCCCTTCTCAAACAGCCACAACCTTCTGAAGATGAAGTACTGTACCGAAGAAGAGTTCCCTGACCTGAGCGCTCACAACAACCACATGGCCAAGGTGCTGACCCTGGACCTGTACAAGAAATTGAGGGATAAACAGACTCCCAGTGGATTTACGCTGGACGATGTCATCCAGACTGGGGTTGACAACCCAGGTAACGGCTGGGGACCGTTAGATCTGCGTAAGGATCTGCTCTCCCTCCTTACTGGAAGTGCTTCTGGACAACAGCACCCAAAGCTCTTGAGCTGCTGAGAGGCAAATCTCATAAAGTGTTGCCAGATGGCTCTGAACCCATGGCTGTGTTAAGAGGCCTTGTTCTGTCGAGCCACCTTCCTTGCTGTGATCTGACACATCGGTTCCCAGACACTTCCATTATGGAACTGCTCTGCCAAATACTTTCAATCCGAACAAAAAAAGAAAAGCAAAACCCCAAATGCATTCTAATTATAACACAATCGGGGGAGGGAAAAACCCAATCCTGACGTTATGCGGGTTTACCTGGCTGTTGTGGTCTATACCTATTCCAAAGTGATTATGTGATGTTCTCTAGCACTTCTATGAAAAAAGGGGGGGCAGATGTGTTTTCATGTTAATATTACAGTATTTATTTTTACTCTAGCAATATCAAAATGGCCCAACTAAATAATCAGAGACTGCCTCCTGATGAGGAGTACCCGGACCTGAGCACCCACAACAACCACATGGCCAAAGTTCTAACCCTGGATTTATACAAGAAACTGAGAGACAGAGCCACGCCCAGTGGCTTCACCCTGGATGATGTCATTCAGACTGGGGTTGATAATCCTGGTAAAATGCATTGAGAATATTCTGTGTGAGCCAGCTGGAGTAACTGGTGCTTTAGAGTGTGGTGACTTCAAGCTAATCTTGTGGAGGTGGTATTTATGAGCAGACTACGGAAATGCAGCTCTGTCTGTAGCAGAAGGAACAAAAAGCCAAGCATGCTTGCCTACAGCAAAGCATGACGGTTCAGACATAAAGTTGTATCTGGTGGTCTAAACTAGCTAGTGAAACTGGATGTGCTGTGCAAATTTGTCCTAAACCAATCTTGACAAATGAGCGTGATTTAATGGCAATAGCTGTGGCTTTCCATAGCACTGCATCTGCCTAACTGGATGCAGTGTAAAATGTAGGGCTTCTCCAAGTGTTTGTATGTAAGAATATGTTTCGAAGTGACTAGACCTACCACTAAAGAACTTGCCTGGTTAGTGCTGTGCTGGAATACAGCCAAACATCACCCAAACTTAGCTCTTCTGACTTTATTACCACTCCAGGCCATCCCTTCATAATGACAGTAGGATGCGTAGCTGGTGATGAAGAGTCCTATGACGTGTTTAAGGAACTCTTTGATCCAGTTATCGAAGACAGGCATGGTGGTTACAAACCAACTGATGAGCACAAGACCGACCTGAATGCTGATAACCTGCAGGTATGAACGTTTGATCAATTACTGATGCTTACTTGTCTGAGGGCTGGCTAAAGTTGTTGGCAGCTGCCTAAACTTGACTGCTCAGTCTCTGTCCCCTCACTTTCACCCAGGACAGACCCATAGGCTGTGTGTCCAGTCCAATCAGACTTAAGATCTTGCTGCTGTAGGATGTCAGTGGCTGGGTAGAACCGGGCAGCTGGCATGCAGCAGCAGCTTGCTTCATGTGCTGCTGCAATGTAGGGCGTGCCAAACATGTTCAACATGTATTTCCATAAACTGTGGGCTAAGTCAAGCTAAACAGCACTGGCCTAGGGCTCACAGACTGTCATCAAACTGAACACTTTCTACGATCTTATCTTGGATCTTAAATGTCACCTGGTGGTCTTGTGCTATAGAACAGACTTTGTTATGGCTAGGAGTAAGGATTTCTGCCCACTTCATGGATTTCAAATGTTACTGTAGACTTGAGGAATTCCTAATGCCACGTTGATTGGCGAGCCATAGGTCATCTTGAAAAGAGACTTTGGATGACAGTAGTGAATAGTTCTCATTTGCAAGAGTAAACGCCTACCTAAGCAACAAGGGTTTGCCTCATGTTGACACCTCTAGATTGCAGATCTGAAGGGGTAACGGAAGCCCAGACCTTAGTTTGAAATGGGGATAAAACTGATAGTCTGGTTGTATCTCCGTCTTCTGGCACTACTTAGTAGCTGTAGCCTTAGCCTCAAAACAAGGGTTGTGTTACACATATACTTGAACTAATGCTGAAGAAAATGGTCCTGAAATAAGACACTGGCTTACAGGCCAAGTAGTCAATATCTCAAGTTTAAGATGTATGCTTCAATGCATGGAAGCTACATGGATTTACGGTAGGTATCTTGGCAACACAGTTGTACTCACTGGTTTCCTAACCTTGTAGGGAGGCGATGACCTGGATCCCAATTACGTGCTAAGTTCCCGTGTCAGAACCGGTAGAAGCATCCGTGGATTCTGCCTTCCCCCGCACTGTAGTCGAGGAGAGAGGCGGGCTATCGAAAAGCTCTCTGTTGAAGGTAAAGCACGTCAGGGAAACTACTTAGATCCTTTGCGCAAGAGGCGTTTTTTGCATTTTGAAAATGGAGGCAGTTGGCAAAAGCTGCCTGCCTCAGTACTTAGTCTGAACACAGAGCCTGTCCTGGAAAAGGCTGGTTACATTACAGCTGCCTCAGCATTGCAGTTTGTAGCTGAGAGCAAGAGCACATGTCAGAGGGAAGCTGGACTGCATGAAGTTGACCTTTGCCAATCTTGACAGCTTCTTTCTATGTGTGTGGGGAAAGAGCTTGGTTCATCATGACTCAAACTTGAAATGCAACAGGTACGTAGCAACTTCAGGGCTTGAGTCATGGTTGAAGTATTTTGTGGCTGCTTTTTAATTGACTTTCATTAACATTCAGCTTGCTTAGAGGTGTAGTCTTGCTCCAAATGTGGACTAGAGTAAGCCCTAGTTTTCAGTGGAACTCCTCAGCTGCAAGTTTTTTTTTCTATTGCCTCCCAACTCTATTGAGAGGAAAGGATATGCTCAAGGTGCAGCTCTGGAGACTGAGAGTGTAGTTGTTCAAAACCTCTCAAGCGCAGGGTAACAGTCCTTGACTGGAATAATACTGTTTGTGTATTGATGACCTTGATTCTCCTTGGAAGAAAGCACTGAACTTCTACAGTTAAGCAGCAGTAAAGATTCTATACTGCATGTGAGGAACAAAGGCTACTTGTATCAGCCTGGAAGGTGCAGACACATCATCTTATGCTGCCGAAGTTCCGTAATGCTGTGAGGGCATTGCCATTGCAGATTAAAGCGAGGGAGGAACCAAACCCAGCAGATCAGACCTTGCCATACTCTGTGTGTGGTCTCTGACATGCTGGTAGTGTCTGGCATCTCTGGTCCCATCCTAAAAGTGACTGTCTCTTTCAGCTTTGGGTAGTCTGGAAGGTGATCTCAAGGGGAAGTACTATGCTCTGAGGAACATGACTGATGCAGAGCAGCAACAGTTGATTGATGATCACTTCTTGTTTGACAAGCCAGTTTCTCCTCTGCTGTTGGCATCTGGGATGGCACGAGATTGGCCTGATGCCAGAGGTATCTGGTGAGTATGTCTGGAAGGGAGGAGTTGTACAAAGTCCCTGCAAAAAAAATCTTGCAGATTTGCTTGTGGCTCGTACTGTTGGGCAAAGTGGCAGCTTCTGAACTTCTATTACGGAATCTAATGAGAAATGTGTGTTATCCTCTGGGAAAGCTACTTGTAAACCAGCAGAATTTGGACAAGTGTTACCATGAACCACATTGTTCTGGTAGAAACAAGCCAGTTCGACTAGCCTGTGACCAGACCCTACCCATCCAGCACAGATTAGTGAAGCACCAGGCAATAACTGAAGCAGGTTGTGAAAGCAGATGACTTGTAAAGGAGCAGATGTGCCACTACCTTCAGCTCTTGTCCTGGGAGCTTAGAGTAATGTATGGTAACAAACCGTAGCGTTGGCTTAGCTCAGACTTGGTACTGGATGCATAGTTGCTTCCTTGCAGTCTCATTGCTTCTGCGTGCAGAGGCTCGCTGATGCTGGACTAGTATGGCTTTACTTGGACTAGTGATAAGATTTCCGCTTCCCCCCAGCCCCCAGACACTCGGTGACATGAGTTGACTGATGAAGAGGTGTGGAATGGAAGGATTCTGCTTGTTGGATGTAGGTCACCTACATAAAACTCTGCGTCTTGGGAGCTTCTGCAGCATAATTAACTTGCTCCCTTCTAAGCCAAGGGCTAGGTTTTTTCAACTGGAATACTCCGACTTTATTACTGTAGTTGCTTCAGTACAATGCAGAGGAAGCATGCTTTGTTTCTGTAGGTCACCTTTAAGATTGCATCATCTACCTGGAGATTGCCAGCACTAGATAGCGCTGTCATCTGAGCATGACTAATCTACAAACTTGAAGAGTAAACTCTCAGTGTTGTCTGCATAAATAGCTTTCCTCAGGTACTAGTTAATTTTTGATCCTAATCAAGCTGAGAAATTTTCAGCATGATAAATATTGATAGTACTTGCTTCCAGCTGCAAGCTAGGACAAGAGGGGCTCATAGGTGTTCGGAGGCTTTTACGGTGTCTTCGAAAAGCCCTGATCTAAAATTAATAGTGAAAACTCAGCTTAGTTCTCTGGTAAGGTACGAAGTGCAGTTGAACAGCATCTGACAAAATTCCTGATAAAAGGCTTTGTTATACATTGTCAGCGTGGTGTCATTATGAAGATCACTGTACAGGGCTGCCTCTAAGTCTGTACTGATCACCCTTCTGAAAATTCTGCTGAACAGGTGAAATCTCCTAAATTTGTAAAGTTAGGTGACAAGTGAGCTAAGGGGATGGATGGATTTTAGGGTTTGTTAGTGTAAGACTGGCTAATGTCGTGTTATTACTCATTCTTGCCTGTTTAGATACAGGCCAATTCAAACTACCTCTTGAAAAGAGCAGGGTGAAAACTGCTGGCTTAACTCCATTGAGTCCTGTGTGGACAAAAGAAGTAAGATTAATTTATTTGAAGAGGCAACTAAGTGAGCATCTCGAAATAAAAGCTACAATGATGAGTAATTTGATGATGTAATAACTATACTGAAAATGTCAGGTGGGACAGACAAAAAGTTGTTTGCTTTGTCTTCTAGGCACAACGATAACAAGACCTTCCTTGTTTGGATCAATGAGGAGGATCACCTTAGAGTTATTTCCATGCAGAAAGGTGGCAACATGAAGGAAGTATTTACCCGCTTCTGTACTGGGCTAACACAGGTAAGTCAATATTGCCCGAGCTGTAGGTTCAGATAGTAGGTGTTTCTCTGGTTAGAGCTGAGAATACAAACTCTTCCAAGCCCTTTCCCGCGTCCTGCATGGTGGTGCTTCATAGCTGGGGTCTCTGGGAACACCATGATGAGATCCAGAGCTGTGAGGGCTCTGGAACACCTATACTGGCAAAGCATTGCAGCTATGAAATCTAGAATAACTCCTCTAATGTGGCACTCTTACCCAAGTGTCTAAGCTGTACTTCAAGAATTTCTACATGGTTCTATAAATGGAGTGTTTAGAGACCCTGGGTGGGAGGAGAAATTCCTTGAACGTGGACAGGCAAAGCTGAACTGAAGTTTCTAGGCTGAAAGCTCTTCTATGCTTTTGGTCTTGATATGAACTTGAGCCTTACCAGCCGCTTCCCTAATCCAAACAGATGTGCCAGCTTGACATGTACTAAATCAAGCTTCCCAAAAGATAGTGACTTCAGATTTTGTAGTGTAACTTAAACTTAGCCTGTCTCACTGCTAGGAGCAAGATAAAGCAACTTACTGGTGGCCCTCTTTTTTCCAAATGGAAGGGGCTTATGGGCCTGCCTTAAATAGCTGTTCAAACTGTTGTGGCTGTTGCTATGTAACTGAAGCTGTAGATGAGCACTAATGGATGACCTGCATCCTTCAGGCAGAGAACAATCTCTAAACATACATTCTCTCTATTTATAGATAGAAACTCTCTTCAAGTCCAAAAACTACGAGTTCATGTGGAATCCACACTTGGGCTACATTCTGACCTGCCCATCCAACCTGGGAACAGGGCTCCGTGCTGGTGTGCACATCAAGCTACCAAACCTTGGGAAACATGAGAAGTTTGGAGAAGTCCTGAAGAGGCTTCGGCTGCAGAAACGGGGCACAGGTGAGAGGTGATAGTGATGTCCTACTCAGGCTGCCCTAAGAAACCAGCAAAAACCTGGCAGAGTCTGTCAGACTGTCCAAAAGGCACCCTGGTAAAAGCACATGGAGATAGCCAAGCCTCAAAATAGTATCTTGAAGCTGGGGGTGCTAGTGCTCTGCTTGTACCTTACTATATCTGGCTGTCTGGGTGTGTCCTGTGTGGTATTCTGAGCACCAGATAAGGGGGACTTGGTGGCAGCTGTTCCTGTTGTAAGCAGGGGTGGGAACCCTGATGTAACTCCTGGCTAGGAAATAGCTACAGTGGTTACTTCTGACCACATGTTAGCTTGCTCATGGGTTAAAAGAGCAAAGAGCTGGCCTAATGGCATGTTCTGTGGCTCATGCTGGCAGTCCCATGCAGCTTTATCTCCTTGTGTGTAGGAGGGGGCAGCAGTGGCAGCTTGTAGAGAATTGCCCTGCTGTGTTCCCACCTCAAGCTAGTGAGGGAGGAAAGGTAGACTCACCTGCTCCAGCAGTGGTTGGTGTACTGACTAAGTCTCTTGCTCCAGGTGGTGTGGACACAGCTGCTGTCGGAGGAGTGTTTGATGTCTCCAATGCTGATCGCCTTGGCTTCTCTGAGGTGGAGCTGCTGCAGATGGTGGTGGATGGTGTGAAGCTGCTCATCGAAATGGAGAAACGCCTTGAAAAAGGCCAGTCCATTGATGACATCATACCAGCTTAGAAATAAAGCACTTTGTTCTCACGCTTCCTAACGTATTGGATGAATAATAAAATATCACTCCAATTCAAACCGGTTGTTTGCAGTTCAAACGCTGCCACGTGTTCAAGGCGCAGTGAAACCAGAGGGAAAACCCAAGGCAGGTTCAGTGCTGGCACCAGCCCTGCCAGCGGGACCTGACGGAGGTGGCGGACTGGCTGTGGCACCGAGGGGGTTTCTCCTCCTTCGCTGGCCTGGGACAAAGCTGGAAGCGACCATGGCTCCGAGAGGCAGACGAGACAGTTTTAGGGCACTGGGTGGTGAAGTCATCTTGGGTGGGAAAACTGGTGTTTCAGTAAGCGTGGGCCAGGCTGCGTCTGCCCGCAGAAACTGGCCAGTCTCCCTCCACAGCTGTGGTGAAATCCCCTGAATCATCGCTAATCACCCCTCGGGCTGACGATGTTCCCGGGCTGCTGGGCAGAGCGTGCCTGCAATTACCAGGAAGCCGGCAGAGCTGTCCTGCGCTGGCCATGCCGATCCGGAGGGACGCACTGGGACCGAGTGACTGACCGTGTCCAGATGGGCGTGAGAGGAGAGGTCTCCAGTGGGGAGGGCCACCAGGAGATCCATGGGACCGTGCTGCTCCATGAGTGGGCTGTCTTCAGCAAAGGCCATCAGGATACCTCCGTATCGAATCGCTGCTGTAACAGCCTCCGAGTTGGGACTTGTCCGGGGAGAGATGGCTCCAGAGCTACTTGTGGGATCATGCATGAGAAGAGGATTGCAAAGACTGGGAATGCTCATGGTCCCAGAACGTCAGCTCCTGGCCATGGGAGAGTGATGGCTGGCTTTTTTTTTTTATAAGCCATTGTTTTAAGGCAAAACATTGTTGAGCGTTTTGAGGATGCTCTTTCAGATGCTCTTTCCCCCGGAGCTGGAATAAGTGCCTTCCTTCCCTCTGCCTCCAGGATGTCCCCTCTGCCCACCTGCTGGGCCAAGGAGACATGCTGCTGCCAGCACTGCTTCCTCTCCTCTGTCTGGTGGGTGGCATGGGGTGCTCCCTGCTCCCATGGAGGGGTAGCTGGTGGGGCCCCAGCCGTGTCCCAAACTGTGCACCTACCTAGAGGATGAAAAGGGCCGTGAGGAATCAACAGCTCAGCTATTTCCCACTGCTGAAAACCTTGGGAGAGGCTTGAGGACTTCTTACAGCTGTCCTGGAGGCCAGAGGAGAGCAGAGGTGGGAATGCAATGCCAAGTGCCCACCGGGTGCTCTGGACACATCCCCATTCTGCCCATGGCTCTCCAGAGGGTGATCCCCAGCCTGTGCCAGCTCTCACATCATCTCAGAAGGTCCTTCCTTCCCCCACCAAACTCTTGTGAAGCCCCCGTCCCAGCAGCAGGAGGTAAGTGCTGGGGAAGGGTGGACCTCCCCACCGCAGGGATGTCTCAAAGGGCTGGGTCCTGGCCGGTTTCCCTGGCCACTGGTGACCGTACAGCCCGTTTCTCACTGCAAGGCACCTCCCGGCCGCATTAACGTGGAAGGGAGCCAGGTGGAGAAGCAGCGGGGGTTGCACCAGCTGGCTCTCTGCAGGGCTGTGTGAAATGCACACTAATGCAGCAGCTGCTGCGTGCCGCCCCTCGCATCTGAGCATCAGCCACCCTTGTGCAGTCGCTAAACTGCCCATCGGTCATCTCACCGAGGCACTCACTTGGACTTACTCATTCTGCGGGGTGATCATCTGGGCCAAAGGCTGAGCTAACTTCACAGCCAGCAAGCAGGGGATGTGGCCAACCCAGAGCCACAAGATACGTGTTCTCTGTTACTTGGTGGTTTGGTCTTTTGGGGGGCTTTTTTTTTCCACGGTGGTTTTTGTTTGCAATGAACCCTGTGGTTTGCAAAGAGACTTGTCAGCAGGATGGAGGCCTTGCGGCTTAGCATGGGGGGAGCTGCCTGTCTCGGACTGCAGGCAACAGCCTGTGTCACTGGGGAGCTGGAACAAGAAGATGAGGACAACTTTGGCAGGAGACGGAGAAGGTTCCTCTCCACCAGACCTGCCGCTTGCTGCTATGGGGTAGCACCCCTGGCATGGGGGGCTGATGTCTGAGTGTGTCAGAGGGGAAGGGTCTGGGCGGCAGCACGGGGTTCTGCCTTGGTTCACGTGCCTCACTTCCTGGCAGTAACCTAAATTTTGGGCAAAACCAGGCCCCAGCCCCAGTGGGAAATCACCAGTCTGGCCCCAGCAGCCGCCCCGAGAGCATCCAGCCTCTTATCCTGCCGGCCGTCACTTGTGTCCTCACACAGGCAACAGGACTGCGTGTCTCAGGATGCAGCCTGGGGCTGATACCCACTGTTGAAAAGGTCCCTCGCCTCCCCTCCCCTCTCCTCCCCTCCCCTCCCCCTCCTCTCCCCTCTGGGACAGGGATGTCTCCAGCGGCTGAGCACCCCTCCCCACAGCCCCCTCCTGCTTCCCTCAAAATGCCTTCGCACTGATTCAGGTGGTCCTGGTGCTTGGGCATGACACTCCTGAACACGTGGCTGGGAAGACCCTTGCATGTCATATAAAACACATTTCTGAAAGCAAACATAATCTGTACTTGGTTTCTCCTCACAAAGAATAAAGGATCAGCCCTTGAGCAGTATTGATGAGGAATGACACCAAGCAGTGGGTCAGCTGGAGCCCCTGAAGAGGCACAAGACAGCAGATGGCCAATGTATCTTTTCCAAACACTTTTATGTAATCAGTGCCAAAGCCAGAAATGACACCTCTTTGCAGACAGCCTATGTGCCCTTTCAGCCTTTACTTTCCTGGGCTACCTGTACAGTCCTTCTCTTTTGAGATCATTTCCATTTCGCTTGCCATTGATGTAGCCACATTCAGATTTTTCATACAACTTGGTTCAAGAGTGAAGCCTCCACCAAGAACAACAACTCCTCCGGAGAGCCATCGTCTCGTGTAGGGTCTGTTTAAATGCCCAGCTGAGGTGCCTTTCAGTTCAGTTTACTCACTTTCAGTTAAAGCCAGCCCTGAGCAGGGGCCACTGAAAATGCAGATTAGATGACCTAGAAGGGATTTGGAATAAACACATCAAAAAGATATAGGGAAACAGAGAAGTACATGTAGGCGTGGGTTACGGATCCGTTGTAACGATGTGACCCCAATATGAGTATGATCGTACAGCTTTATTAGTCAGCAAAACAAGGTTTATAAAGCAAAACTATTACAGCATCTGAATGGTTAAACCCCCAACCCATATATAGGCAAAACTACTGCAACTCGTTGTGATCGGTGCGGAGCTGCATCTCGAAGTGAAAACAGTACTGTGGCAGGAAAAAACAACGTGGCAGGAAGGAAGTGATAGTGTGGCAGGAAACGGTGACGTTCCCCCTGCTCCAGAGTCCCGAGCTCATCGCGCTGCCTTCCCAGCAGGGTTCCGTGTCAGTCGCTCCCAAGGCTCACCTCCGGATCGGAACCTGGGTTGCTCAACGCACCAAACTATGTCCCCTCTCGTCCAGCCAGGACTCCACAATTCCCCCTTCTTGTTTTTGAGCAAGCCAGGTTTGCTTCGTCATCTTGGAGAGAGCCTTTTTAAGACAGCTAAAGCAAATACATATTATAACTCCAACAGCAAGTAACACGATACATATGCGCAAAATTTCTATAATTAAACCGTTAAGCCAAGCGGGCAGATTACCAAAGAGCGAGGTGAGAAATCCATCAAAAAATCCCTGGCTTTGTTGTATTTGATTGGCGTGCTGTTCAAGCCATTAAAATTGCTTGTGGATGGACTTATTATGATCGGAGAAGTTCATACAGCACATGCTTTCGAAATCCTCACAATCATGTCCCTGGGCCAGCAGTAAAAAATCAATTGCGGCTCTATTTTGCAATACCGCATGTCGTAGACTACTCTGATCTTCTAGCAGGGATTGCAAGACTTTTGTGGTAACACTGGCTTGCTTCTCTGCCCAGCGTTCCGTGTTCGCCACTCTACTTCTGTAGCAGTGTTCCGTGTTCGCTACTTTCAAGGTCTGTCTCCGTTACCAAGCCTGGGTTGCTCAACAGCACCAAACTATGTCCCCTCACGTCCAGCCAGGACTCCACAATTCCCCTTTTTTGTTTTTTGAGCAAGCCAGGTATAGTTGATGAGGTTGTTGATGATGATGAGAACTGACATTAATTTTGGTCTTCAGCTTGCTACCACTCTTTCAGAGGCCCACACAAACTACAATACTAACAGATAAGAGAACACAAATGCTAGTTGAAGACATAGAGATGTGAAGTGCATACCACAACCTGCTGGATATAAAGAAAGATTAAATTAACTTGAGAATGATTCATACTGATGGTAAATCTGTTACCTAGCATATTGGTGTAGATTGGTTTACTTGTATTCAATTTTCTTGCTGGATTTACTTGTATCCAATTTTCTTCCTGTGTGGATGGTGGGACTAAAGTACCGCTTGACCACAACATATCATTATTGTCAATGGGAGGGAATGCATCTCACCACGTCAGGCATCGAAATAGCAGTGTATCAATAATATGAGCTCAGTAAATTTGCACTTGGGTTATAGGTATACTTATCATATATACAAACATCCATAACATTTAGTATTGGCTATCGATATTAATTACCTAGGTTAAGATCAATGTACCTAGAACTATGACTCATGAACTATATAGGCTAAAATTAATGTACATAAAAGCATAAAGCTGCAAACATCACCACATCTATTCCCTGCTGCATCAAATGCTTCCGAAGTTTTGATAAATCAGAGTCCAAATACAACAATCTAAAGTCAAAAACCAGAAATAGTCAATACCTGCAGAACTTACCAAACCAAAAGACACAAAACAGTTACTTAGTCCAGACAAATCCTTTAGATCACAGAAACCAAATAAATCCATCAGATCACAGAAATACAAACACGGTAACATAAAATCACACGTTCATGGTCGCGACCGCACACACACACAGGCACACCAAGTTTTCAGCATAAATCCAAATATTGCAAAGACAGGACTTACAATAATATTCAACATTTACCAGACAAATTCCCAAGCTTCAGTTTCAGGAAGAGTACTCTCTTTTCAATTTTGGATTAGAAAGGACACTTTCCCTTCTCGTCAGGGATATAGCTCAATGCTGTGAAGCTTTTACTATGACTAACAAATAGGCAACAAAAAACAATACTGGAAGAATGCCTTTGCCTTATTAATGATTCATGCTCAGAACTTTTTGGTCCAGTGATCAGAGGTTCTCCCTGAGAATCCCTCGGTGCCGGCTGGAGGTCCTGCAATCCCTCGGACCATTGAAGTTCAAGAGCAGCGTCCTACCTGGGTACCCAAAATCTATTACTAGAAAGCAGCAAAATAATTAACTTCCTAAAACTTAATGTTGGAGTTCTAGAAAGCAGGCATTCTTTACTGCAGTACTGAACGCACAGGGAATAGTTCTACTCAAATGTGTGTACCGAAAAGACACTCTTACTAGATATTTATGCCATGTTAACATACATAATCATTACATTTCTGCAAAGTACGTATCATTCTCCATTTCTCCCCCCCCCCCTTTTTTTTTTTTTTTTTTAATATTAATGTCTTTTGTACATGCATATTGGCACCTCTAGGCAGTTGTCAGGAGCCCTCAGGTGAAGGTTTATACTTTTCCTCACGGTGTCTGCTAGTTGACCTTTGCTCTTGTGCAGATGCAGTTCTAAAATTGCGTATACCGTGTCCTCCAAGATTGCTTCGTTATACAAAAGCTGTTGTGGGAGATAATTGCCAAATATGCAAGGAATGTATTAATTGGTGTGGGTGGTGCACCCACTGCAGTCATCAGAATACTTGCATTTGCTGCAATTTTTTCAGTGTTCCCTGTGTAACAGGATCATCCAGAGTGGGTCTCTTCTGCTTCCACGTCAGAGGTTGCTCCCTGAGAGTGAGCGTGGTCACCTCTGGCATCGGATTCTGCGTTACGTTCTTTCAGCTCATGATATAGCTTCACATATTTTGCCGGTAACCATCGAGGGCCTGTTGAAAGAAGAACACACGCATACCCTCTTCCCCACATTATTAGTTCTACAGGACCTGTCCATTGTGATTCCCCAAATTCTTTATACCATACTTTTGGTCGAACCACAAATGGAGCGACCATCCCGAATTGACGGTCAGCTGCTGTTGTAAATAATTGGTCATCAGAACGATTTTAAAAATTAAGTACATTAACTGTTCCTGTGGGGTAACACTGCCCATAGGATTCCCCCTTTTTTGTTTATTTAGCATAGCTTTGAGGGTCCCGTGGACACTTTCGACAATGGCTTGTGCAGTAGAAGAATGTTGTATACCTGTAACACATTGTATACTCCAGTCCTGTAGGAAAACAGAAATTGTCCGTGAAACGTTCCTTTTCTCCCGTATGTGCCGTGGCTACCAGAAATCCTGAGAAAGTATCCACACTAACGTACACAATGCAGTCGACCAAATGTTGATATATGTGGAACATCACTTTGCCACAACTCATCAGCTCGTAAACCACGAGGGTTCCCTCCTGCACACGATGGTACGGGTGTAATACATTGACAATCAGGGCATGCATGAACATTTTTTGTAGCTTGCCCCTGGGGCAAAGCAAATTGTTTATGCAAGGAAGAGGCGTTTTGATGAAAGAAGTCATGAGATAATCGGGCTTGCTTGAAACCGTGTGGCAGTACTGCTGCCATTGTCAATTTATCTGCTACAACTTTTTCTTCAGTTATTGGTTTTAGTAGAGTAGTATGTAACTATATATGCATTATAAAATATACACGTACACGATTTTCTAATTTCAATAGCAATTTCATCTGCAATGCATTGAACAATACTCACAACATGCAGAATCTGTGACAACATTGAGTGGTTCAGTCGAAAACAATTGAAAAAAAGTGCAAGGCCGCTGATAGCTTAAAAATTTGTGTGGATCCTTCAATGACTAAAATAGATGATTGTTAATCTGATGAATTTGTTTGTTTCCAAAACACTATTCGTGCTCCTTTAATAGGAACAGAAACACGTTGTTTTTTTCGCTGCAATGAAATTAGAGAAAGGGAATGTAACAGCTTATTTTGTGGAAGGGTATAACGTATGTTATTTAAATAATCAGCTAGAGCGGCTTGCAGTGATAAGGATTCACTGTTTAAAGCGACAAAGTCATCTTTAGCCAGCAGCAGGCAAATAATATCAACTTGCTGACAGTGATTCCAACCTTGTGCTATTAAGGACACTATGATGTGTACCTTTGAAGTCAATGTTTTCATGGGCGTATGAGACAAAGAGATTCATTCCAGAGTCTTCAACTGCTGCGTGTTAACACACCACTGATCGAAAAGAGGGTAAGGCTGTAAAACAAAACCTTCATAAATGATATACAAATTTGTTGGCAATTCGACATTAATTCTGAAGGTAAAGGCAATTGCAATTCAATCTGAAATCTTTTGTAGAACAGTTTTTGCTTTTGGCATTGATCTTCAGGAAAATAATAAATCTGAGTCCTTTTTGACAAAGTAAATAGAGGGGACAACTCTTCAGTCGTAATGTCAATATTTTCACCTTTCAGCAGAGTGAATAACATAATCTAGATAGACCATCTGAACCTTGGAAAGATAATAAAGTCCAGCTGTTTGTTCACAAGGAATTCTACTGCAGTAATTGAATTGTATACATTTTTTTGTAACCAAGTCCTTGAATGTCAGAAAGATGGTTCTTGCCACGCCGCTTCTGGGCTGGCCGGAATGGGCCGGCGCGCTGGGATTGAGGGAAAGGGGGGGGTGGGAAAAAGGGGAGGGGTGGGGGGGAACTGTGCCGCCGGTTGCCCGGGGGAAGCCATGTGCCCCACCAGGTGTAAGGTTTGCTGACCCGTTCGATGCGGTGACTGCTGGCGCGGCGGCTGTACAGCATCTGAGGGACCGTGCAGTTTTATGTTGGAATTCACCTCGTTTTGATCTCAGGTCGGGTATGCCAATTGCTGTCGAGAGACCCTGTCGTGCACTTTTGGGATGCCGGATTTTTACACCCCACTTCCCATTTCTCTGGATTCAAAGGATCGTCAGGTTCTGGCAGATTTACTTCCCGCATTTCTCATGTTCGATAGGAATTTCGTCGTATGTAGGGTTAAATTTCAACAGACTGCACTCTGTCCTTGCTTGTGAGATAACAGTGGAGGAGTAGCAGCTGCTTCTAAGATAGTCTCTGTAAGTTTTAGAGCATTTAAAGCTGTATGCACTGATTTCCAAGTAATGATTTTCTCAGGGATTTTAAACTGCAAGACTTTGTTCTTTCAAACTTCACTGTAAAAGTTTTTTGATGGAGCTTTCGCTCCTTTCTAGGTGACTATCCCATCCTCCAGCGAGCCCGGGGGGGGGGAAACAGACCCAGTCCCTGCTCACGGCTTTCTTCAGGTGGTACATTTGTAACAAAAGGACTTTTCTGAATGACTCTGGCCACTTTTTTTTTTTTTTTTTTTTTTTTTTTTTTTTATGGAGGAAGTGGAGGATACCGCGGTACACGATTTGGGGATGTGGGATGATTGGAAGGGGCAGTGGCGGCGCCCGGCCGACCTGCGGGTGGTGGCGCCTCAGCAAATACCTCTCCGCGGTACGGTGGCTGTGGTGGTGACTCTGGTGGTGGGGGTGGAAACCCCTGTGTCAGTGTGTCTCGCCGCGCGTACTACTTTTCCTGGACCGCAGGTTTCCCTTCCTCCACGGGCTGCTGACTCGGACCCCCTCCTGCTTTCACAGGTGGCATAGGGAGGCTAGGACCCTGAAACAGCAGAGTTGTTGCCAAGCAGGTCCCTCCCTCGGGTGTTAATGTAGCGAAAGCAGAAGTAACGGCTTAAGTCCTTTCTCCGTGCAACAGCAACAGAAACTTCAAGGTAGCTGAGTCATATTGTAACCCTCTCACGGAGAGAATGGGTTGGAGGAGCTTAACCACTGCTGACTCTTCCTATATCAGTGTGGATCCCATCTCCTCCCCGGCCCAATCAACTTCACGAGTTGCTTTGCCGTTGCGTCTATTCCTCTCTTAGAGAGCATACCGACGAGCAACGTTGCCGCAGCCTCTATCTCCATGCTTGCGACCCCGGCCTCCACGTTCAATTTTAGCTGCGCCAGGCAGCACCAGTGGGGCTCGTTTACTCCCTGGGAGGCGGCCGTCCGTGTCTGTCCTGCGACGCTGCACCCAGGCAGCACCACTCCCAGCCGTTGTTTTCCCACTCCCCTCCTCTAGCTGCTTACCTCAGACTCGGAGATTCTGCAGGAAGATGAATCATTTTTTGCCGCAGGAAACTAAACCATCCTCTGCTACCAGTTGTTGGAGTGGGAGACGGACCCGGAGTAACAATGAAATCTCAATGTGAGTATGGTCGTTCTCCTTTATTAGTCAGCAAAACAAGGTTTATATAGCAAAGCAGTTACAGCCTCTGATTGGTTAGTTATCTTAACCATATATAGTCAAAATAGCTACAACTCGCTGTGATTGGTGCAGAGCTGCATCTCGATGCGGAAGTGATGATAAGGCAGGAAGCAACAACGTGGCAGTCCACCTGCTCCAGTGTTCCGTGTTTGCCACTCTACTTCTGTAGCAGTGTTCCGTGTTCGCTGCTTTCAAGGTCTGTCTCCATTACCAAGCCTGGGTTGCTCAACAGCACCAAACTGTGTCCCCTCTCGTCCAGCCAGGACTCCACACACGCTGCGACTTCTTCGGTCTCGGCTGGCGCAGGCAACAGGAGTCCTTGCTTCTCGCTCTTCTGATACTCGGAGATCTCCTCTTTGAGCTGTTCATCCTTCAAAAGGAAAACATTTGCTTGTATTTTTGGTGAAGGTTCATCTTGCTGTCTTAGAGAATTAAGATTCCCCTCAAATTCGCTGTAGATACGCCGCAGATTTATTAATATTAACCACTCAGCTTGAGGGATCGGTTGAGATCATGCGGCTGCTCCAACCTTGCGGCCTCAGACTATTAAGAGAGCTAAAAGCAGTAAAAGGGGGAACGCTGCTATGTTCAAGGGTAAGCGATTTTTCTCCATTTATTTCAATTACTGATCACGCACATGTCGTACATTCCCTTTTACCGAACAGGACTGGGTGCAGAGGGGTAGACAATCACTGTTTCTGAGGATGCCTTTTGGCCTTTGCTGTTATCGATGGGATCAATAGAATACTGTTATTAGCAGGTAACTCTTCACGTCACACACTCACTCACTCACTCACACACTCACTCACACTCGCTCGTGGCTACCAGTTGGAGCAGCAGCCGGGAAGCAAACCCCAGCCATCGACTCACAAGCACGGGGTCGTACCGCAGTGACTTCTGGCCGGGTATTGGTGAAGCCCCCCAGAGGGTGCTCACCTTCACCAGATGCAGGTACCATCCCGTGCTCTTCAAGCGTGGCCAGCAGCACCCATAGGTGCCAGCTGAGCCTCACACAGTCGATGCCACGGACCTCGCATGGGTTCAGCAGAACACTGCCGTCCCCACTTTATCATTTTTCACAGATTTAGCAGCACTGCTAGTCTCTGAAGCTACCAGCCCTCGCAAAGCGTTCACAGGCCACCTTCTCAGCATGCATTTTTCCTTTCTTCAGCCTCGTGCTATGCCTCCACCCACACCCACAGGCACCTGGAGAGCCCGCTCATGCCACGCAGATGCCGAATCCTGCAGGGTTAAGGCTCAGTACACCAACTGGTGGAGCACATGGCAGGGATGGGGTCGGTCTCCCACAGACCACCAAGCCAGAGCCAGCTGTCCAGCCTGCTCCTCACCCTGCTGGCCGGAACTCACCGGCAGCAAAAAGACCTCAGGATGCAGAACTTCTGTGTCTCCTAACAAAGTACAGTTTCAGCTTCTACATACTAAAAATGGTGGGTTTCTAACTTCTGTGCCAACAGTTAAACCTCATTCCTAAGGAATAAAGGTAATTTGCTTTTAGCTTAACAACGTGGTTGATTGGAAGCAGTCTCACTCTGCCTGCATTTTTTTTCTGTACAGAGAAAACAATATCTTACACTTCCCTGCAAATTTTTTGTGTCTATGTCTCTCTTTATATGTAATAAAAACATAGGTATACACACAAAAGTGTATGTATACATAGCGACCGAAAGAAGCAGTGTGCTAAAGCAAATACAATGTTATCTGGAATTAAAAAAAAGTAAACTGAGCAGTACGAACTAAATTACATAATGTTTTTGCAGACCCAGAAACAGACTGTCCTGCAAATACAAGCTTTGAGATTACAGACGCGCTTAGATGCTATGCTAAGGAAGAACCAGCAACTTCTTTCAACGGAAGGAACAGAACTACATACTCAAATTTTTAAATCCTCAAATGTGAATAAATTATATTAAAGAAAGTAAGTTTTCAATATTATCATAAAGAGATGGGCATGGTACTGTCAGAGGTACTTCTATTGATTTAAAAATACTCATTTTGATCTGAGAGACCAGCAAGACATCTGCTGAGCTATCTGTGCTGGGGCAGCATACGTAATTATAGGCTGCCGGCAATCAATTACAGGCTGCTGAAGGACTGATATAAAGAATTGGAGTTAAGAACAGACACCAAATTTGTGCCAAATGGCACTTTTTAATGGGAAACAGACTGTTGTGTTCATTCACTGTTGGCAATCTCGGTAAGGAACTATCTTGTTGATAAAGACTACTGCATTTAGAGAATCCTAAATTCATTACGTCAAACATTAATGGTAATGACAGTCACTTAAGAAAGCCAACACAAAAAGAAAAGGAATAAGTTTATCTGCTACTGAGCAAATCAACGCAGCCACAATAAAAAGCCAAAGAGGTAGAGAAGTATCAAAACATAAGCATAAATTAAAAATTGTTTAAAAATGGCTAGGTATTGGGGTTTAGACTAACTTATTTGTTGTCTTTAATAACAGTCCCTAGGAAAAGATAGGAATGTTGCGTACTCTGTTTGCTCGCTTAAATGTGTGCAGACTTTGGCCGGTAACAGCAAGCACCGAGCCGATCCTGCTCGCGTCTTTCAGGACTCTGCTGCAAGCCCTAAAGCACATACGCAGTGTGAGCCCGCGCAGCCCCCTCCGTTTGGCGAGGCATCGAACCCTTCCTGCACCAGAGGATGCTCTGAGAGCCGCCTTTTTTCAGGGCTGCAGTAACAGCAGCTGCCTTAAAGCACTCTTTGGATAATTATTCTGCCCATTTCCCAAAGTCTATTACTCCATGAGTCACACAACGTCAGAACCGCAGCTCTGGAAAGAGTTGCTGCAGAAAAAGAGAGGGGAAATCAGAGCGGCGAGGCAGGTGAAGGAGCGAGGCGGAACGTCCAGAGCCAGCCCGGGGCTGTCGGCCACGCAGAGGCTCCTCGGTGCCGCAGGAGACCCGGCAGCGGGAGATGGGTACTCACCAAATCAAGGAATGCTTTCCTTTCCAAGTCAAGTGCTTGGACCCATGCTTGCAGCGCCAGGATTTCCTTGTCCAGTCTGCTGTTGTGCTCCATGGCCTTCTGTAGTTCAGTTTTGTCTGTACAGAACAGGAAAAACACCTGGTCACCAGCCCTGGTCTGGACTTTGACCTCCACCAAGCTCAGAGAGGAATAAGGGTTCACAGGAATAAGGGTTCCAAAATTGCACTGCCCTTATGCACAGATGTACGCGTGCGACAGCAGAGAGAGGAGTTCCCCAGACGTATGGGAACATCTTCTCTTATTCAAATGGTAGAGGTTTATGTTTCTGGAGATCCAGGCTCAATAGCAGTGCTCTGTTTATTACAGCGGTCCCTCCATAGTTATTCCAGAGACTCAGTTTACCTCTAGAATATGGAAAATGCCTCACCTCGGATATTTAGGTACGGGTTTCACAAACAGCTAGGGTAAGTTTTGAAAAGCCCAAACAGCCGTATTTCTTATTTTCATCACAAATTTCATAATTTGCTGCAAGCCAAAACACAGTCACAGTTCATGTATCAGTGCTGTGCTAGCACCTATGTTTACGAAATGGCCAGTACAGTAAAAATTGTGGTTGTATACCAACCCTCCAGGCCTGAATCACAAACATCTGCAACCATCAAACCAGTTAATGCAGACTATCCCGTATTTTGAGTGCAAGAAATAGGAAAAGATGTATTAGGAGCAGACTGACAGAAATTTGTCCGCATATACACTGGTATCCTAATCCTAAGCAGAACTAGCAAGAAGACAGTTTTCCATATAGAAAAGGTGAACAAAGATTTTTCCCTTTTCAGCTTCATGCTGGGCACAGGAAATTTCAGCTTAAATTTGACTTTTATTCAGACAAAAATAACAACATACCTTCTTTCTTGGTCCCAATCTGGCAAAAAAAAAAACAAAAACACAACCCCAAACATCTGTTTCAAACAAGGATTTTGATATTGGATTTTCAGTTTTGTTATTTAAAATAAAAGGCAAGGAATGCCTCCTACCGAAGCGTTCATTTTGCTGAAGAGCCTGTTTACCACTGCAGAAAGCCTTGCTAAAATTCTGGATCTTCTCTGCGTGTTGAAACCGTGACTTAGCGCTCGCTCTCCGCTCGCTCACCCCTTCCTCCCGGTGCTCGGGCGCTTGCAGGGCTGAGCACGGGGCCGGTTCTACAAGGATAACAGAGTTTTGCTGTGTTCAGGTTTGGAAGGGACCTCTGTGGATCATCTAGTCCAACCCCTCTGCCGAAGAAGGGTCACCTAGACCAGGCTGCACAGGACTGCGTCCAGGCAGGTCTTGAATATCTCCAGAGAAGGAGACTCCACAGCCTCCCTGGGCAGCCTGGGCCAGGACTCCGTCACCCTCAGAGGGAAGAAGTTCTTCCTCATGTTCAGACGGAACTTCCTCTGCTTCAGTTTGTGCCCGTTGCCCCTTGTCCTGTCACTGGGCACCACTGGAAAGTGTCTGGCTCCGTCCTCCTGACACCCACCCTGCAGATACTTAGAGGCATTTCTAAGGTCCCCTCGCAGCCTTCTCTTCTTCAGGCTGAACAAGCCCAGCTCTCTCAGCCTCTCCTCGTAGGAGAGATGCTCCAGTCCCCTCATCATCCTCGTAGCCCTCTGCTGGACTCTCTCCAGTAGCTCCTCATCTCTCTTGAACTGGACACAGCACTGCAGATGGGACCTCACTAGGGCAGTGTAGATGGGAAGGAGAACCTCCCTGGACCTGCTGGCCACACTCCTCCTAATACACCCCAGGAGACCATTGGCCTTCTTGGCAGCCAGGGCACACTGCTGGCTCATGGTCAACCTGTCGTCCACCAGGCCACCTAGGTCCCTCTCCACAGAGATGCTCTCCAGCAGCTCAGCCCCAAGCCTGTACTGGTGCGTGGGGTTGTTCCTCCCCAGGTGCAGGACCCTGCATTTGCCCTTGTTGAACTTTATCAGGTTCCTCTCTGCCCAACTTTCCAGCCTGTCCAGGTCGTGCTGAATGGCAGCACAGCCTGACGGTGTATCCATCACTCTTCCCAGTTTGGTGTCATTAGCAAACTTGCTGAGGGTACAGTCTAAATCTTCATCCAGGTCATTGATGAAGAAGTTAAACAAGACTGGGCCCAGCACTGACCCCTGGGGTCACCACTAGTGACCGGCCTCCAACTAGACTCAGCACCGCTGATGACAACCCTCCGAGCTCTGCCATTCAGCCAGTTCCCAATCCACCTCACTGACCACTCCTCCAGCCCACACTTCCTGAGCTACCCTAGGAGGATGTTATGGGAGACCGTGTCAAAAGTCTTGCTGAAGTCTAGGTAGACAACATCCACGGCTCTCTCCTCATCTACCCATCCAGTCATGCCATTGTAAAAAGCTATCAGATTGGTCAGGCATGATTTCCCCTCGGTGAATCCATGCTGACTACTCCTGATAACCTTCTTTTCCTCCACTGAATCAGTGTCCCTGAGTCGAGGCTCTCTGCCCAGCCAAGGTCAGCCCAGCGCAGTGTCCCTGCGGGCAGGGACAGAGGACGGGCCATCCCCCGGCGTCATGACGGGGCGCTCAGTGCCCAGGGAGGGACTGCAGCTCCCAGTATGCCCTGGGGCATGGGGAGAGGCACTGCAGCTCCCAGCATGCCCCGGGGTGGGGGAGAGGGACTGCAGCTCCCAGCATGCCCTGGGGTGGGGGAGAGGGACTGCAGCTCCCAGCATACCTCGGGGCATGGGGAGAGGCACTGCATCTCCCAGCATGCCCTGGGGCATAGGGAGAGGGACTGCAACTCCCAGCATGCCCTGGGGCATGGGGAGAGGCACTGCTGCTCCCAGCATGCCCCGGGGTGGGGGAAAGGGACTGCAGCTCCCTGCATGCTCCTGGGCCAGGGACTACAGCTCCCAGCATCCCCCGTGCCCTGCCCAGGCCACGGCCGCCCCACCCACTCCCAGCCCAGGCCCCGGACCCTCTTCCAGGCCGCTCTCCATGGAGCCCCCGTCCTGCCCGAGCCCCAGGCCCCCGGCCCCGCAGCATGGAGCAGCTCCGGGCAGGGCTCGGCTGCCCCGGCCCCAGGGAGAGCCCCCGGGGACGCCCGCCCTGCCCGGGACCGGCACCGGGCCTCCCCCAGACCCCCCTAGCTGGCCCCCGGCCTGACCCCCAGCCCCCACACCCACGCTGAGGAGAGTCCCGCAGGCCGAGCTGGCCTCCCCCGAGCTGGGACGGCGACCGTGGCCCCTCCAGCAGAGCGGAGACCCCCTCGCTGGAGAGGCAGGCGGGGGACAGCTGCCAGGGCTCTGCTGTCCCCAGCCATGGAGCCTTGCTGAGCCCCATGCTGTGGGGGCTCACGCAGGGATGCCATGGGAAAGCACGGGAGGATCGGGGCAGACAAACAATTCTGACAAGCTTCCAGGAGTATTGAGTTCCCCTCTAATAGCTGCTGTTGCAAGCGCCACTGTCAGGCGGTGTTGGCCTGCGAGGGCACGTCCTGGGCTTTATTGTTCTTTTGCCGAGGAGCAGGAGATGTGCAGGGAGGATCCCCAGCAGATGCAGTTTCATCTTCACGACCGCGCACAACAGATGAACCCACCCAAATGGCATCTGCTTACACTTCAGAGCCCTGAGGCCCCTTTGCCCTCAAGTGCCCCGTTTTCCCAGGAAGCTCAGCAGAGGGCTTTTCTGGAGCACAAGGTTTTGCACCAGCTTCTGCCTTCCTCCCCACCAAAGCACAGGATCGTCTGTCTTTGAGCAGACAAAGCTCCGCTATCGAAGCCAGGCCAAGGAATTCTCTCAGCACAGCACGGGTCCATCCTTCCCAGGTGGACATAGGTAGAATTTGTCCTGCCAGAACACCTTCTGTGCCCACCCACCTTATGCAGACAAAGCCTCAAAAGCAAATCAGCGCTTTGGGAGCTCAAGACTCCAGAGGAGCAAGGGTCCTGAAATCAGTTCAATTCTTCAAGCCCACCTGACCACTGAAGAGCCACATCTGGAGCTGCTTACCTGAGCCCGATGGGTTTCCGCTCTGTGCCCTTGTCTGGCCCAGACTCTCTGCCTTGCCACTGAAGCATCCGCATCGCGGCTCCTGAGGCCTCTTAGCAACGGCTTCTGCTAACATCTCATTAGCCCTGTGAAAAAGGCAGGAGCATGCAAGAACGGCTGTTACTCATCGTGGCACAAAGGTGTTCCCCAAGGGTGATGCTACACTGTTGGACTCATGCACACAGACTTCCCAGCCACCCAAAGGTACTGCTTCTCGGGCTCTTCTGAGCAACCTGTCTTATATCTTCCCTTGTAGGACCTTTCCTAGAAGGTGGTAGGGACTGCAGGCTCCCTCCCTCCCCCTGCTGTAAACTCCAACCGACGATGCACCGCCATAACGGCAGCTGAACAAAGTCCTGTTGCCTCACAGGCTCCTCTTGTGTCCCCTCTGCCTTTCCAAGTGCGTCTATCCTAAAGTGGAGCAGAAGAGCAGCAGAAATGAAGCTCGTCTTTTCCACCACCATGCAGCAAGGAGAGACGGCTACAGAAAACTGTTTGAAGAAAAAGAACCAAAATGTCCTGCAGACAGGCCTGATTCGTTGTGTTACTTCAGGGTCAGTAAAGAGAAAGGCAAACAGGCCTCCGTAATGGGAGAGCCCAAGGCGTGCTCTTCTGAGAAGTACGCCGTCTTGAGCGTACGCATCCTGCTGACCAGATCCAAGAAAGGGAAGTGGGGTGGAAAAGCCATGAAGAAGAGGGTCATATTCCCATAACGTGGGGGAAAAACAGAAGACATTTGGACTTACTTTTTTAATGTCTTTGTAAAGCATCTTCTAATTTCCTGGTCCACCAGATAACATTTCTCCCAACTTTTAAGTTCAGCCTGCGCACGTGCCATTTGCAGTGCGCTCTTCTCCTGCAAGCTCTGTGCTCTCTCCAGCTCCGATTCCAGAGCACTCACTCTCTGCTCCAGCAGTTTTCTCCAGGAGGCGTCAGTGGTGCAGATCTCCTCTCTTCTGGCTGGAGTGGCTGCCTGTGTCTAAAGCAGAAGGCGCAACTTCAAGAAACAGGAAGAAAAAGACAACGCCCCCGGCTCTCAAAAAGCCTGCTCTTCCTGCCATTTGTACACAAAAGCTGGTATTAAACAGCCTACAGCGCTGCATGGACAGGGAGAAGGAAAAGGCGGCATCTTTCTCATGAACACAGGTCCCACCACACGCACAGAGGCACTTTGATGCAGCCTTTTGCAGCTCCCCAGCTTCCCTACGGGAAAGGCAAACCCACAGCACCAACAAGGAGAGCCGGATGCCCAAGACCAAACACCTAAAACGCCATCGCCACCACCACGAATGAACGCAATGCAGACTACAGATGCAAATGGTACATAAACTGACCTGCAAAAGTGGGCTGAGATGCTGCTTCTGTCCCGTTTCTGCCTGTGCTATCTGTTCACACTGTTCTCCAGAAAGCGCTGCTGCCGTACGAGCCACGCCAGCAGTCGCCAAGCCGTGCGGCACAAGAGTAGCCACCAGCCCTCGCAGCTGCTGGTTTGCAGGTGCGAGCTGGAGAGATGTTTCACGCTCCAACTCCAGCTGCGCGGAGAGTTCACACATCTGGATGCAGGGAATAAACAATCTGTCTTAGGCAAAGGGCTCTCAAATCTCCGCCAAACTCAATCACATGGCCACAACCTCTGCACGGTGTCGGAACAGAAGCCAGTCTCCAAAGAGCACGGCCGCCTCGTTCTTCCCCACCCAGGTGCTGTCCCAAGCTCACTGCCTTCCCACAGCCTCGGAACGAGCTCCCTGAAGAGCCAGCTGACTTTTTCAAGGTGAGAGGGGAGGAGGCAGCGAGGAGAAAGGAGCTAAAAGCACCCTCGAGCCTGGACAACTGTTGTTAGTGATGCAGAAGCTCATAACGTCCTCAGAGAAGTCTCTCCTGTATTTGTTCCCAAATTATTTTCTTGTCTGGCACTCTTTGAAGCAACGGAACAGCTTCCTCCATACTGACAGGTTTACAGACTTTGCATACCTTGGCCTTAGCCTTGTCCAAGTCCTCTTGCAAGCGGGAGTTTTCCTCCTTCAGGTAATCGCGTAGGAGTGTGGAAGCTTTCAGTGATGTTTCTGCTATCCACTGCTTTCTTGAAGCATCAGTGAGCTCTTCTTGCAGCCGTCCCACTGTTCTCTAGGGAAACAATGTCACGGGAGGACAGAGAAAAAGGTAAGAAGCCAAAATCTGTCTTTTGACTTGCAGTTACTAGATAATATACCGAGATCGGTTCTCTAAGTGCATCGCAAAGCAGAGCAGCCTCATCCCCTGGAAGAAGGCGACATCTGCACAGCTGACGGTCTCTAGCCATCCTTGGCAAGTGAAGGCAACTACAGAAATGCCATCTCTGAAGGAAGATTTCTGTTTCCAGCACATTCTGCTGGGAAGATGCGGAGACTGTATCTACGTATATGTCTATAAGCACGTCTCAAGGCTTGCCGGCACTTTCCACAATTCCAACAAAACCAGAACCAGCTCGAGTGGTGGACTCCCACGCACGTAGCTTACACCTGCTGACTTTCCGGAGCACCAGACAGCCTTGGGAACTGCTCTGCTTTCAGTCATTCCTGCTCAGTGATCATCTCACCTCTTTTTCTACTTTGTCTGCCTCGCATATAAAGGCGTCGCTCACCTTATGTTCTTGGGCGGCCTTGTTCCGCACCTCTCCCAGCTGCTGACGGAGGAAAACGTTTTCACTCTGGAGCTGGGACAGTTGTTCCTGCAGCTCTTCTGCCTGCTTGATGGCATCTTTTCTCTCATGAGCGTTCTTCGGGGGTAGAGCGTGCTGCTCCTTTGCCTGCCTCCGGGCCTGATGTAATTCTCTTTCTGCTCTATCTAAAGCCAGTGTCTTCTCCCGGAGAGTTTCTTTCAGTTGCTCCACTTCCTGCTCCAGCCTGCCAGCTTTTCTTTTGGCTTTGTTCAGCTGCTGACACAAGCTCTTGTTGGTTTCCAGCACCTCAGAGATGTGCGCGGGCACAGTGAGCCGGACGTCACATGCTCTCAGAATCTCTTGCACATCGGCACTTTCTGGTGTCCCAGGACTTCCGAGGCTCCGGTGGCAAAGGGACGAATCCAACCCTGGGGTCGGTATTTGGGCTGTGATGTTTCCTGTCTGCTCAAAGGGAAAGAATAAAAATGGACGGAACTTAGGAAATCAGCTCAAAACAGGAGACAGCGGCAGCATGTCACAGACCCAGAAGGGGACTGTCACTAACTTGACATCGGATGAGAAAAGAGTTTCCAAGAACCCTGCCCTTGGCATTACTCATGGAAAAGTCTTCTTCTGCATTAGGGTGTGATAGAAGCCTAAAAGGAAGTCTCCAAAGGCTTGGGGTTTACATACCTCCCCCTCAGAGCTTTTGCCCTCCTCGATGGCTTCTTCATCAGCTGGCGACTCACGGCCGGCAGACTCCCAGTATACGGCAGGCTCATCTACATTAAAACCACACATTTTTGGAACCACAGTGAGCTAATACAGCTCCTTGGTGCCTAGAGCGCTTCCCGAATCATCGTGCTTCCCGAGACAATCTTAGCACAAACACACACCCCAAACCCATGAAGTCCTAGCGAGAGACCTGTCACAACGCGGATGCAAAATGCATCTCTTCTCCTGCTTGGGAGTTCGTTTCCTCGAGAGCACGCGCCTGCGCCATGTGCCAGGGACATCACTCGAAGTGACGAGAAAGGAGCCAAAAAGGAAGCAGTGTCTCGAGAATTCTGCTTCCCAGGGACAACACCTGGCAGAGCATTTGTTCCCGGATGACAAGGAACCCCTCCACGCCATTTCCAAACACCCTGTCTCCCTGGCAGCCCACCAAAAGGGCAGGCAACAGCCCTTTTCCCCATCGCCTCCTCCACGCTGGAGAGTCCTACCTGCTCTCCCCAGAGCGGGTGCACACCGCCTATCTCCAGCAGCTCCTGCCCTGCGGCGAGCGCTGGGTGCTGACACCCGTTTTGCATGGCCTGGAGCAGCTCCTCCCTCGTTTTCCTGCTCCCTGGGGACCGCAGGGCACACGCTGGGTCTGGGCCTGGAAAGACAGACAGCACAACCTCTTGGACTCACCGCAAGAACAACGGCCCTTTCCATCTTTCCCTCCCTTGGGAACCAACATGCCCAGGAACGAAGCGAAGCCACGGGGCAGGAGAACAGCCCAGGAGTTTCCCAAAGAGTTCCCGCCTGCCTGCGCCTGTTACCTCTCGTCCTTCTCCCGGCAGTTGTTGTCACCAACAGCCGCCTGCTTCTTCACCGGCAGCGGCGCTGGGGCCAAGCCCCCAGTGGTGGACATGCAGTGTGGCTTGTTCCAGATGTCCTGCAAGATCTTGTTGTCAGCGATGCTTCCGAAGGACACATGCTGCTTCTGTGCCCTCCTCCTGCACAGGAACCGCCAGATGCTCTTCATGGCCCAGCAGGAATGGGCACCGCACTGCCTTGCCCCTCACCGATGAGCGGTGGCAGGCAGGATTGGGTGGGCGCTGCCGGGTGCCAGCTGCCAGCAGAGGAGCCGAGCCCTGAGGAGCGGCAGGGCACGGGCAACTGCCTCTGGGCTGAGCCCACCACCAGCAGCAACGGCAGCACCAGCACAACACCACTGGCACAGCACCAGAAGCACCAGTACAGCAGCACCAGCACGTTTTATTTGGAGGCGGTGCAATTTCCGTGGAGCTGAGACACAGCATGCTTGAGAGCCCCAGGTACTGCACGGACAAATGCAAACAAAGCCCAGCCTGTTGATCGGCACCTCAGACCTCCCACAGCCTGTAAAACGATGCGATGCTCTCAAACAGTTCTCCCTGCTCTCTTCCTACCTTGGTGCACTCTTGCTGGAGCAACAGGTTTTGCTTTTGTAAGTCGACGTTCTTCTCCCTTTCGTATCTCAGCTCCCTCTCGGCTGAGCTGCACAAGTTCTGAACGCGACGCAAGTCCTGACGCAGTTGCTGCATCTTTTCCTCCTGCTGCCGGAATCCCTCGTCGGACAGACTCTGCAGGAACAGCGAAACGACACAGGTTACCTGGAAATCAACTGCGAGGAAAGATAAAGACTGGCCGTTAAGAAAGGCAGAGGTATGCCAGTGGCATTTAGGGGCATTTAAGGAGGAAAATGGGTAAAGCCAGGCAAGCATTTCCTCTGCCCCCATACTACGTCCTGCTCCCTACCCTGTCCATCCCCTCCGAGAAGCTGATACAACTCTTGCAGTTGAGGGAGAAGATGCAAAAACCTGGAGGAGGGAACAAATCCCTGTTAAAACTTACCTGTCAAACAAAAGCCACACCACCCAGGCTGCTCTTCACTCTTGGCCCAGAGTCTCACTGAGGCAGATAAGCAAAGCAAGTCCTGGCAGCGCTACGGGGACAGACACGCTGGTACAACGTGACCGCAGCATGGGCACCATGAAAGGGTCACCAACGGCCTATGGTGGCTTTTGGAAGATAACTGAGCTCCGTATGATCTCGATCCCTGCATCTGATGGAGCTTCACAGAGATTTTAGACCCCTCTGCTTAAGGCAGGTTCCTTTTTCCCTGCATCCAGGTGTGTGAACTCTCCACGCAGCTGGAGGTGGAGTCCCAAAAATCTCTGCAGCTCAAAGCTACAAATCGGGAGCTTCCCACATCTGGCGTATGAAAACCTTTCTTCCCAGCATCACTTTCGGCCATCTGTTGATCTGCATTTCCGCTTTGCGTCTTCACCCTCTGTTCTTGGGACCAGACAAAATCCACTTAAGATCAAGCTTCCCTTCTAAGATAAATCCCCAGATAAATTCCCGAGCTGGCAAGTCTTCATCCAGCACTGTGCAGTCCGGCCAGGTCATTTGTGCTCGAGGTCATTTAGGTTTTGTGGGGCTTTTCCCCGCCTGCTTCTGTTGGGATCCTCTTCAGCAGCCCCTCTATACCTCATATCTTACTTTGGTGTTCTGTAACTGTACAGATTTGCTGTTCCTTGGTATCGGCACAACTCTGATCCTCTCCCTTCCACTCTCCTGCCTATGCAGGCCACCCTGTCCTCTCTTCTCTTACAAACTCTTCCATGGAATCCCTGTTCCTCCTCAGAATCCCCATCCTGGGTACCTTCCTCAATCCTTCCCCTTTTGGCAGGGCTCACTGCCCTTCCCTTTCTTTTTTAGATCACACAGTAAGAAAGGTGAACAAATTGCATTTAAAACACAGCTAAACGTAGTGATAACTACGGGTGTTGCCTGCCACCTGGTAGAGCAATGGGAGAGCAGGAACTGAGACAGGGGCATGGGGCACAGCAAACCCCAGCTGTTTGCGAGCTGCCGCTGCGGAGCAGCAGTTGTGGGACGAGTTCAGACACCGAGCATAAGGGCAGAAAATGGCAAGGAGGAGCAGGGAAGTGGAACAACTTCTGCCTACAGCAAGAGCAAGACCGCTGCGGGAACAGCGAGCCAGCTCCGTGCCTCACGATGCTAAAAGGAGTTGAGAAAGAGCTCCAAAAAGGTTTAAAACATTGAAAGACTGCGTAACTTCTTTCTTTCATGCACACCAAGGGGGCCCTTCAGTTTATCCAAGCTCCCACTATGTCCATAAACATAAAGGAAGGAAATGATAACACTCGTATTTTCCAATTATTTTCCCCGAGGAAATCAGTCAGCCTCACATCCACTCTACACGCTAACAGCACAGAACTGCCTTCCAGTCCATTTTACTTTGGTTTTGCCACCAAACTAGTGAAAAGGAGCACGGTGCAGATGGCAAAGCTGCCCATACCTGTTTAACTCTCCCATTCGAACTGCCTGCAGAGCTCTGCGACACGAGTAACCCGTTTTCTCTGAGCACCATGCCTCGGTTTGTCCTCAAAGTCTCTCCAAGCGTGCCGTCACCGCGCTCCCGGGTAGTCAGAAGATCTTGTTTTAGCTGGGCAATTTCTTCCAGTAACAACAGTTGTCCTGGGTTTGGCCAGAACAGGGTTAATTTTCACCGGACTCCAGGAAGGGGCACAGCCGGGGGGTGGGGGCTGACCCCACCTGGCCAAACAGAGCCCGGTACTCCATACCCTGTGACGTCACGCTGGGTTCCGGTGGGGGGGGGCGGTGCGGCGGGACCGCACTCGCGGCTTGGGGGGGCGCAGCACCCTTCCTGTTTTCGGGAGAGCGGCTGTCTGAGTTGTACGGTTCGTTGTTGTGTTTTCTCCTTATTTGTATCGTTGTTGTTCCTGTTTTCCCTCTGTTTGCTGTTCTGTTAAACTGCCCTTATCCCGACCCACCTGTTTCTGCCTCTTTCTTTTCATTCTCCTTCGCACGCCGGCGGGGGGAGGGGCGGCCGCGTGGCGCTTTTGTTGCCAGCGGCAACCGAAACCGAAACATTAATTTGGCGCCCAACGTGGGGCAGGGATAACGGCAGGGCTGAGCAGCGGGTGTTAAAACTGTTTTCTTGGATTTGCTTAAATTTTGTCATACGCATTTTTCTGTGTTAAGTAGTCGCCGGTAAAAAAGAAAAAAATGTTTCTGACTTTGATCAAGTGGCTCTGCTATGTAAATCCGTACTTGCACTATGTGTTCATTGCCATGCTGTTCATCATCACTGGAAAAAGGATTAAGATGATGATTTTGCTGTACTGTACGATATCGACTTATGATATGATAACATCACTGTGCATGAAATTAGTCTTGTATTTCAATGCGGCACTGCGGTCATTTCCGTACCTCAGATCCTATGTCTTAGAATTTGTGAATAATCAAACCCAGTCTGTGGGGAAAACCGAAGGGGATACCTTCCCCCACTCTTTCGCCCCCCCTCTCTTCCTCAGGCTGGTCCTAACTGCTTTTGAGAATTTCGAGTACCCGTGGGAGGCTCAGGGCAGCACTCTCCTTTTGTTATGCCTCCTGAACGGGTTCTGGGTTTTGTTTAGGGTTAAACAAGTCGTTAAGAACATCCTGCAGAGACCTGCCCTGGGGCCGGATAGCTGTGAGTGGCTGGGTGTGTGGGACAGCATGGGCAAGTACCTAGGGCAGTGGGCACCTCCGGTGTTTTTTAAACTCACACCTGAGGAAGTACAGGATCCGGACAAACTAGTAAAGTATCTGCAAAAAGTGTGCTGCCACCCTGGGAACTTCAGAGAGACACAGATCACCGCAAGGTGCTGGGGTCTGGCCCACGCCTACCGAGCCCTGTTCAACACTGTTCAGTTCCTTAAGGAGGAAAGGGGGGGAAACGAAGCAGCAGGCACTGCAGCTGGCGCTGCCTCCCCAGCCGGCCCTGCAGCCCCTCCAGCCCAGCAGGCAGTCCCAGCCCCCCCGACTGGCACCACGGCTGCTGCAGCCACAGCTGCAGGGTCTGCCTCGGTTTTCCCCAGCGGACACAGCAGCTGCTCCAGCCCCAGCTCCAGCCACAGGCACAGTGACTGAGCCCAATGACCAACCTGTGCAGGTAGCAGTCGCCCCCGTAAAACTAAAGAAAGATGCAAAGAGAGCAGATCGCTCCGGGAGGGATGATGATGAGCCAGGGTCATCACGGGAGATAGAGACAGAGATCATCACCCGGTCCCTGTCCCTGGGCGAGCTGCGAGACATGCGGAAAGATTTCAGCCGCCACCCAGGTGAGCACATTGCTACCTGGCTGCTGCGGTGCTGGGATAACGGGGCCAGCAGCTTGGAATTAGAGGGCAAGGAAGCCAAGCAGCTGGGATCCCTGGCCAGGGATGGGGGCATTGACAAGGCCATTGGGAAAAAAGAACAAATCCTCAGCCTCTGGAGGAGACTTCTGTCAGGCGTGAGGGAGAGGTACGCCTTCAGTGACGATTTTGTATGCTATCCTGGCAAGTGGACCAATATGGAAAGGGGTATTCAGTACTTGAGGGAATTAGCTGTGCGGGAGCTGGTTTACTGTGACACAGACGATGAGCAGGTACCCACAGACCCAGATGAACTCCAGTGCTCACAATCCATGTGGAGGAAGTTTGTGCGGAGTGCACCCTCCTCGCATGCCAACTCACTGGCAGTTGTAAACTGGAAAGGTAAAGACGCACCAACAGTAGACGAGGTGGCTGTCAGACTCCGCCAATATGAGGAAAGTCTCTCTTCCTCCCTTGTCTCAGCCGTGGAGAAACTGGTCAAGCGACTAGACAGGAATATGTCCTACTCCCCACCTGTACGGGCCAGTGTCTCAGCTGTTAGGGGCAGGCGTTTCTCTGCTCAGGAGAGGGAATACAGAGGCTATACACCCCGGGGCACCCTGTGGTTCTACCTGCGTGACCACGGAGAGGACATGAGGAAGTGGGATGGAAAACCCACCTCAAGTCTAGAGGCCCGAGTACGTGAGTTGCGAGGTAAAACAATCACCAAAGGGGATTCTGTTAGGAAAAGTGCCGCTCCAGTTTCCAGAAGCCAGCTCTCCAGACCAGGTAGACAGTTTGACCTTGATTCCGATCCTCTGGAGGGGACCTCCAAGTCTTTTTTACAGCAGGTGAGCAGCAAATTCTCTGACGAGGATTAGAGGGGCCCTGCCTCCAGCCAGGTGGAGGAAAGGGACAACCGTGTCTATTGGACGGTGTGGATTCGGTGGCCTGGCACGTCAGATCCACAAGAGTATAAAGCTCTAGTGGACACTGGTGCACAGTGTACTTTAATGCCATCAGATTTCAAAGGGTCAGAGTCCATTTGCATTTCGGGAGTGACAGGGGGGTCCCAAGAGCTGAGTGTACTGGAGGCTGAAGTGAGCCTCACTGGGCAGGACTGGCAGAAGCACCCCATTGTAACTGGCCCCGAGGCTCCGTGCATCCTTGGGATAGACTATCTTAGGAGAGGCTATTTCAAGGACCCAAAGGGGTATCGGTGGGCTTTTGGCATAGCTGCTGTGGAGACGGAAGAAATTAAACAGCTGTCCATTTTGCCTGGTCTCTCGGAGGATCCTTCCGTTGTGGGGTTGCTGAGGGTTGAAGAACAACAGGTACCCATCGCAACCACAACGGTGCACCGGCGACAGTATCGTACCAACCGAGACTCCCTTCTCCCCATTCATCAGCTGATCCGCCAGCTGGAGAGTCAAGGACTGATCACCAAAACTCGCTCACCCTTTAATAGTCCCATATGGCCAGTAAGAAAATCTACTGGAGAGTGGAGACTGACAATAGACTACCGTGGGCTGAATGAAGTCACACCACCGCTGAGTGCTGCCGTGCCAGACATGCTAGAACTTCAATATCAGCTGGAGTCAAAGGCAGCCAAGTGGTATGCTACAATTGACATCTCTAACGCATTCTTCTCCATCCCTTTGGCAGAAGAGTGCAGGCCACAGTTTGCTTTCACCTGGAGGGGCATCCAGTACACCTGGAATCGACTGCCCCAGGGGTGGAAACACAGTCCCACCATTTGCCATGGACTAATCCAGACTGCACTGGAAAAGGGTGAAGCCCCAGAACATCTGCAGTACATCGACGACATCATTATATGGGGCGACACAGCGGAGGAGGTTTTCGAGAAAGGGGAGAAAATAGTTCAGATCCTTCTGAAAGCCGGTTTCGCCATTAAGCGAAGTAAAGTCAAGGGACCTGCGCAAGAGATCCAGTTTTTGGGAATAAAATGGCAGGATGGGCGCCGTCAAATCCCAATGGATGTCATCAACAAAATAGCAGCTATGTCTCCACCAACCAGCGAAAAGGAAGCACAGGCCTTCCTGGGTGTTGTGGGTTTTTGGAGGATGCACATCCCAAATTACAGCCAGATCGTGAGTCCTCTGTACCACGTGACCCGGAAGAAGAATGATTTTGAATGGGGCCCTGAGCAACGACAGGCATTTGAACAGATTAAACGGGAGATAGTTCATGCCGTAGCCCTTGGTCCAGTCCGGTCAGGGCAAGATTTTAAAAACGTGCTCTACACCGCAGCCGGGGAAAATGGCCCAACCTGGAGTCTCTGGCAGAAAGCACCAGGGGAGACTTGAGGTCGACTCCTGGGGTTTTGGAGCCGGGGATACAAAGGATCCGAGGCCCGCTATACTCCCACTGAAAAACACATTCTGGCAGCATATGAAGGCGTTCGAGCTGCTTCAGAAGTGGTCAGCACTGAAGCACAGCTCCTCCTAGCACCACGATTGCCGGTCCTGGGCTGGATGTTCAAAGAGAGGGTCCCCTCTACGCATCATGCCACCGATGCTACGTGGAGTAAGTGGGTCGATCTGATCACCCAGCGTGCCCGAATGGGAAACCCCAGTCGCCCAGGAATTCTGGAGGTAATCATGGACTGGCCAGAAGGCAAAGATTTTGGAGCATCGCCAGAGGAGGAGGTGACACGTGCTGAAGAGGCCCCACTGTATAACCAGCTGCCAGAAGATAAGAAACAGTATGCCCTGTTCACGGATGGGTCCTGTCGCATTGTGGGGAAGCAGCGGAGGTGGAAGGCTGCTGTATGGAGCCCTACACGACAAGTCGCAGAAACTGCCGAGGGAGAAGGTGAGTCCAGCCAGTTTGCAGAGGTGAAAGCCATCCAGCTGGCTTTAGACATTGCCAGTCGAGAGAAGTGGCCAGTGCTCTATCTTTACACCGACTCTTGGATGGTGGCCAATGCCTTGTGGGGGTGGCTGCAGCAATGGAAGAAGAACAACTGGCAGCGCAGAGGCAAACCTATCTGGGCTGCCCCATTGTGGCAAGATATTGCTGCCCGTCTGGAGCAGTTGGCTGTAAAAGTCCGTCACGTGGACGCCCACGTCCCTAAGAGTCGGGCCACTGAAGAACATCAAAACAACCACCAGGTAGATCAGGCTGCTAAGATTGAAGTGGCTCAGGTGGATCTGGACTGGCAACATAAGGGTGAACTCCTTATAGCTCGGTGGGCCCATGACACCACGGGCCACCAAGGAAGAGACGCGACATACAGATGGGCTCGTGACCGAGGGGTGGACTTGACCATGGACACTATTGCACAGGTTATCCATGAATGTGAGACATGCGCTGCAATCAAGCAAGCCAAGCGGGTAAAGCCTCAGTGGTATGGAGGACGATGGCTAAAATATAAATACGGGGAGGCTTGGCAGATTGACTACATCACACTGCCACAAACCCGCCAAGGCAAGCGCTATGTGCTCACAATGTTGGAGGCCACCACCGGATGGCTGGAAACCTACCCTGTGCCCCATGCCACCGCCCGGAATACCATCCTGGGCCTGGAAAAACAAGTCCTGTGGCGACATGGCACTCCCGAAAGAATCGAGTCGGACAACGGGACTCACTTTCGCAACAGCCTCATAGACACCTGGGCCAAAGAACACGGTATTGAGTGGGTGTATCACATCCCCTACCATGCACCAGCCTCTGGAAAGATCGAACGTTACAATGGGCTGCTAAAAACCACTTTGAGGGCAATGGGGGGTGGGACTTTCAAAAATTGGGACACCCATTTAGCAAAGGCCACCTGGTTGGTTAACACCAGAGGGTCCACCAACCGGGCTGGTCCTGCCCAGTCAAAACCTCAGCGCCCAGTAGAAGGGGATAAAGTCCCTGTAGTGCACATGCGGAAAATGCTAGGGAAGACAGTTTGGGTTAGTCCTGCCTTGGGCAAAGGCAAGCCCGTCCGCGGGATTGCCTTTGCTCAACGACCTGGGTGTAACTGGTGGGTAATGCAGAAGGATGGGGAAGTCCGATGTGTACCTCATGGGGATTTAATTTTGGGGGAGAATAGTCCATAAATAAATTGTATAAAGTTAGTTGTTGTGGGCCCTGTCACTGTCTGTTATCACTGTTATAACTGTCATATTTTGTACCAGTAGTAGCATAGTAAGAATTCTCCAGATTAAAGAAGGATGGACTTTTTCGATGAAAACCTAGCAGAGCACAGCGATGATGGAACTGGACCTGGTTTTCAACAACTGGCATCCAGCAACCTCATCAAGATCAACATCTCCTGCAGACTGTGGGCACGGGCCGCACCAGATACATCAGCCGTGAGCTCCGGATGCAGCAAGTGACCGCCCACCACCACACATCACCTCTCCTGCCACGGAAGACCATTATGACAGATGGAGCCCGAAGTCATGGATTAAATGAACTCAACGGACACTTTAGAGTGATGGTCCATAGACTAAGGGAATGATATCTGGAGACAGAAGTGGTGGTGATCAACTGGACAATGGGGGACCTGGGCATGACGTAGATGGTATGGAATAAGGGGTGGATAATGTCCTGGGTTTGGCCAGAACAGGGTTAATTTTCACCGGACTCCAGGAAGGGGCACAGCCGGGGGGTGGGGGCTGACCCCACCTGGCCAAACGGAGCCCGGTATTCCATACCATGTGACGTCACGCTGGGTTCCGGTGGGGGGGGCGGCGCGGCGGGAACGCTCTCGTGGCTTGGGCGGGCGCAGCGCCGGTCCGGTTTCGGGAGAGCGGCTGTTGTACGGTTCGTTGTTGTGTTTTCTCCTTATTTGTATCATTGTTGTTCCTGTTTTCCCTCTGTTTGCTGTTCTGTTAAACTGCCCTTATCCCGACCCACCAGTTTCTGCCTCTTTCTTTCCATTCTCCTCCGCACGCCGGTGGGGGGAGGGGCGGCCGCGTGGCGCTTTTGTTGCCGGCGGCAGCCGAAACCAAAACACCGATGGGAAAGCCAACAAAGGCACAGATGTGCTGGGAGCCGGCCAGGGTTGCAGAGCAGGGGCGGAGGACCGTGTGATCAGCAGCGTGCGTGTCGAGACAGCAGTGCTCCGGCTTGGTGCCACCGTCCCTACCCGCCACAGCCGTGCCAGCTGGAAGCAGCCTGCGCAGACCCCGGGGTCCCGGGCTCTGTGGGGGGATCCTGGGCACAGGGGCTCGGTGCAGGCACGCCCTCCAGCATCCAAGGGTCTGGCTTGTCTCCCTCATCTGCCTCTCGAGGGAGCGCAGAGGGTTCCCTGTGCTGTCGAAAGGTGCAGGTCCCTGCCAGCTTCATCTGCCACAGCCTTGTCCTCATCTTCCTCCTTGCACCTCCGTGCTGGGCGTTCCTCTGCCTCCTTGTGCTGTTACTGCTGCTTGGGTGTGTTTCAAAGCACTGCCCTGCCTGAAAACTCCCTTTTCCTCTTGTTTTATTGGGGGGCTGGTCTCCAAGCATGCTTTGACCCCATCCATTTACTCCTCAGCCTGGGCTATTCAGCAACAGGAGAATTTTCTGCTGAGGCTTTGTTGGATACTTAGAGCTGAGAGAGTCTTGGAGATAAGGTGCCAAGCACAAAATACAGCTTGGAATAAAGATTCATATGTAAAAATCTGTCTTTAGCAATCACAGGGCAGAGAGAGCAGTTGGAAATGGGCACAAGGTCCACGCCACTGCAGGGGCAGGCAGTCAGGAGCATCCATCAGAAACCACTGCTGGGGCTGTTCCCAGCAGGGACTGGGGCTTCGGCTCCCTGTGAAGCACCCCTGAGCCCAGTTTCTTAGGAAGCCCAGAGCAAGGGCGCAGCGCGGGCCCCACAGAGTGGGTTGGGTCTGAGGGATGGCGAAATGAGGCAGAAGCAGCAGGCAAGTGATCTGGCTGGGATTAATGGCTGTGGGCAGGTCTCCAGGCTGTCGGGCAGCGTCAGCTCCGTGCAGGAGCCCCGCGTCTGTGTCAGGCCTGGGCAGAGCGGCTGAAGGCTGGAGCGATGCGTGTGCTCCTTCCGGCACTGTCGGAGACCTTGGAGACCGGGCGCAAGGACTTCTCTTCCCCGCTCTCCTCTGGGAGGTTAGCCAGGAGTCATCCAGCATACTTTATTTGTTATTTTTCACAGTTCCTCTGTTTAATGTATTTTAATTTCAGAGAATCACAGAATGGTAGGGGTTGCAAGGGACCTCTGTGGGTCTCCAGCCCAACCCCCTGCCCAAGCAGGGTCACCCAGAGCAGGCTGCACAGCACCGCATCCAGGCGGGTCTGGAATATCTCCAGAGAAGGAGACTCCACAGCCTCCCTGGGCAGCCTGGGCCAGGGCTCCGTCACCCTCAGAGTGAAGAAGTTCTTCCTTGTGTTCAGCTGGAGCTTCCTCTGCTTCAGTTTGTGCCCGTTGCCCCTTGTCCTGTCGCTGGGCACCTACTTACTGCAGGGGGTTGGGCTAGATGGCCTCTGAAGGTCCCTTTCAACCCAAACCATTCTGTGAAAGAGCAGCCCGGAGTTTAGTGCAGGAAACGTGACAGAGCTGTAGAGCTGGGCTTGAACGCAGCTCCTGAGACCTGAGCACACCCAGGCTGCTGAAGTGGAATGCCACTTTTCTCTGATCCTTTCAGAAGGGAGCAAAGTACCACGTTTTAATCCAGTTTGGGTTGGGTTTTTTTTGTTGTTGTTTGGTTTTGTTTTCCCCCCCCGTCCTACTTGTCAGAGGTGCTTCCGAGCTGTTAACTAATTTGCAGAGTCGTGTCGGGATCAGGTTGGCTTCATGGCCCGTCATCCAAATGTAGACAGTGAGATACGTCTGCCCCTGAGCTTCTTCCAGCAGCTTTTTACTGCGTGCAGTCAGGGAGGCACCTCCCTGTATCAAGGCAATGCTCAAATGGGAGTTGAAGTTTCCAGCTCAATGGGGAGGAGGTGGGAAAGGTGGTTTCTCCCTGCTCTGAGCCAGGCTGTGCTAGTGTGGGTGTTTAACAGCGAGGCTTTCGACACGGTTTCCCATAACATCCTTCTAGGGAAGCTCAGGAAGTGTGGACTGGAGGAGTGCTCGGTGCGGTGGACTGAGAACTGGCTGAATGGCAGAGCTCAGAGGGCTGTCATCAGCGGTGCTGAGTCTAGCTGGAGGCCAGTAACTAGTGGTGTCCCCCAGGGGTCAGTACTGGGCTCAGCCCAATGACCTGTATGAAGAGACTGAGTATACCCTCAGCAAGTTTGCTGATGACACCAACCTGGGAGGTGTGATAGACACACCGGAAGGCTGTGCTGCCATTCAGCGTGACCTGGACAGGCTGGAGAGCTGGGCAGAGAGGAACCTGATGAGGTTCAACAAGGGCAAGTGCAGGGTCCTGCACCTGGGGAGGAACAACCCCAGGCACCAGTACAGGCTGGGGCGGACCTGCTGGAGAGCAGCTCTGCAGAGAGGGACCTGGGTGTTCTGGTGGATGACAGGGTGACCATGAGCCAGCAGTGTGCCCTGGCTGCCAAGAAGGCCAATGGGATCCTGGGGTGCATCAAGAGGAGTGTGGGCAGCAGGGCGAGGGAAGTTCTCCTTCCCCTCTACTCTGCCCTGGTGAGGCCCCATCTGGAGTACTGTGTCCAGTTCTGGGCACCCCAGTTCAAGAAAGATGAAGAGCTACTGGAGAGAGTCCAGCGGAGGGCTACGAGGATGGTGAGGGGACTGGAGCATCTCCCCTACGAGGAAAGGCTGAGGGAGCTGGGCTTGTTCAGCCTGGAGAAGAGAAGGCAGAAAGGGGACCATAGAAATGCTGATAAGTATCTGCAGGGTGGGTGTCAGGAGGACGGGGCCAGACTCTTTTCAGTGGTGCCCAGCGACAGGACAAGGGGTAATGGGCACAAACTGAAGCTGAGGAAGTTCCAGCTGAACACGAGGAAGAACTTCTTCCCTCTGAGGGTGACGGAGCCCTGGCCCAGGCTGCCCAGGGAGGCTGTGGAGTCTCCTTCTCTGGAGATATTCCAGCCCCGCCTGGACGCGGTGCTGTGCAGCCTGCTCTGGGTGACCCTGCTTGGGCAGGGGGTTGGGCTGGGTGACCCACAGAGGTCCCTTCCAACCCCCACCATTCTAGGATTCTATGGGGAAAGGAAACAGCCTGACTCCCCGCAGCAGCGAGCTGCGTTACCATGGGAATCTGTTCTTGCTAGCGACTGTCGGGATTTTAGCTCTTCATGGAAGGAGCTTGTGACTGCCCAGTGCAACGGCAGCAGCCTCTGGGGTTGCTGGCGGGGTTTTTTCATCCCTGACGCAGGAGCTGCAAGGTCACCGGTGAATGTGCGCAGCACAGGAACAGGAGTGCGGAAACCGCGCTGCTCTGCCCGGGGATGCAGTCGTGAGCCACCGCGCGTGGGCTGGTGGCATCTCGGTCCCGTGGACAGTGACGGCAGCGAGCGGGATGTGCTCCGCGGAGTGGGCGCAGCCTGGGACCCCGGAGCTGCCGGCTCCTGGCTTGGCTTCGAGCTCGTCAGGAGAGCCCTCGGCTTCTCTTCCTTCTTGCTTCTACTCACCACAGCTCGCAGCTCTAGGCAGCAGAGGCTGTCTCCTCAGGTGTCCCCTCTCCCAAACGTAGCTCTGCCAGGAGGGATCTCAATGGCATCTTCTGGGGTGCCGGTGGTTCGGGTGAAGCTGGTGAAGGGCTGCAGAGGCAGCACTTGGGAGCCAGCAGACGTCGAGGTAGGGACCTTGCAGGGCTGGGGGAGTTCTTCCTCACCTTTGTTATTACAAACCCGACTGTGAGGGCAGGGTGCTGGTTCTGGGACAACAGTGGGGGTGGACGTGCTGTCCTGATATGGGGATGCCATTGCTTCTGGTTGTCAAGGCTGTGGTGGTGGTGATGATCAGCAGATTGTGAGCCTGGGCAGACGCTCTGTGTTGAGCCTGATCACAGAAGATCTGCCAAAGCCAGAATGGAGTAGAGATGGAAAAGCTGTCAGACCCATGTTCTCCTCTCGCAACCCACCAGCACCCGTGAAGAGGGGAGGTGAGCTGGCCGTGGGGAGCGAGCCTGTAGCGCTGCTGTGCCCGGCCCCTCAGCTGCCCAGAGCCCGGTGTGGGGGCCTGGGGTCTGCGCAGGAGCTGCTTGTCCTCCTGGGGTGGTCATCAGGCAGCACCCACCACCTCCAGGCAGCGGGGTGAGCACCCACCTGCGCCTGTCCCTGGCTGTGGGTGGGCGCAGCCATGGGAGCCCTGTTGTGGTCACAGTGGCCTTGCAGTCATCGTACAGCCAGGGTGAGGTGAGAGGGGAGGAGAGGGGTCTGTTCTCCAGCTGCTGGGGCCGGGAGGGGTGAGCGGTGCCGTCTCCTGGGGCTCATCACTTACCGGCCTGTCTCTTCTTGCTCCTCAGGGCAGTAAACAGCTTTGATCAAGGTCCCCCCGGACTGGGAGCCTCTCGACCATCCTCGGCGCCTGGCATGCTCCCCCTGAGCGTATGAGCCCGCAGGAGGTCGTGTTCGGACTTGCGGATGCTTTTCTCAGCCCACCACGAGAAGAACTGCTCCCGATTGCTGCCCATTCCTGCCCCGCTGGAACACGACCTGCGCCCTGCTGCCCGAGGAGACCCTGAGCTCATGGCCCTCCATGTCACAGTAATACAGTTTGTTTTCTCCTGTCGCTGTAGCGGACGTTCTCTGCCTTGGCCCCACACCCCGCGCTGCTCAAGCTGCCACCCGCAGTGCTCTGTTTCACGGGCTGCAGGAGTCTTGCTCGGCCTGGCGGTCCTCAGCCCCTCACCGTATCTCTTCTCTAACTTAGGTTTGGCAGCGTTTCTCCCTGCCTGCTCCAGCATCCTGCTGCTCAGGACGGGCAGCTGCTGCCCTCCCGGTAAGGCTCAGACCTCAGACCCCTGGCTGAGGCTGCGCCGCGGCTCTTTGGACAGGAATCAGGTCCATGACTCAGTTACCGCAGCTTAATAAATCACTGCGGGGCCAGCGCGTGGCTGTGGGTTGGAGTGGGCATGGGAGGCTGAGCTGCGCGGCCCTACCGGGGGAAGGGATGGAGTGGCTGGGGGTGCGGGGGTGATGGTCCCGTGCCCAGCACTCGTCAGTCAGAACATCGCCTGCCTTGCTGGGTGCTGGCGCGGCTGAGCCGTGCTGAAGCGGCCCCTCGGCGCTCCCCCACCCGTGCAGCAACGCAGTGATCGGCTGGAGCGTGCTCCCGGTGCCTTCGTCAGGCAAACATTCACGCACCGCCACACCGGGAACTCCGCTGGAGCGTTAGGAAGACACAAATCCACAAAGCCCCCTCCTGGGACCCCGCCACCACCCCACCCCTGTTCCGATCCGTGTAATATAGGACTGGATCTCACAGCGTCACCTGCGCGCTTCTGCAACAGTGTTGGGCGACTGCGTGTACCTCGTGGGTCTTTCGAGCAACGTGTTTGTGAGAGTTCTCTGTCCGTGTGCCTCGGAGTCGGTGGATTTTATACAAAGAACCAGCAAACCCAGCCGGGGTTTGATCTGTGGGTTTAGAAATCTTCATTCCCGCTCGGGGCCATCGCGTTCGCTTGGCTCTGCAGCTCCAAGCTGGTTTATTTACAAGTGCTGAGAAAAAAACCATCGGCCCCAGCAGAGGGGAGGCGGGAAGCCCCCCCCTCGCCGTCAGGGTTTGTATGGTCGTCCTTTCCTGTGCATCCTCTGCTGCATTTGACTGTTTACATTTGTTTTATTGTACATAGGTTTGTAAACATAATTATCTTTGCCAAAGATCTTTGTACATAACTTGGGCTTTGTAGCTTTATTTATTTGAAATCTATATGGCACGTTGCAGTAGGACAGTGTACGATACCACCGTGGTGACACAGATCGTGAAGGGGTTTTCAAAAACAAACCCAAACCCAAATTACCGTCATCTTCCAAAAATAAAGGTCTTTTAATGTGAAATCAGTGGATTTTGCAGAACCGGTGACAGTGGCCGTGGTTTTGTCACGTAGCGATGCTGCTGTGCGCTGCTGCGAAGCGCTTGCTGCCTTTCCCTTGCAGTGTTGCCTCCTCCTTCCCTCTGCGCAGAGAGGGGAGCGGCGGCTGAGCAAGTGCCTTCCCTCCATGGCACCGACTGTCTTGGACCTCAAGATCTGATTTTTGGGAAGAGCCTGCAAAGCGACGGAGGCCTCCAGCTCCCGCCAGAGCCCCAGTGCCATGCAGGGGGAGGCCACACAGCTCCCCCCACCCTGGGACCAGCTCCCTCCTCGGGGGAGCAGGAACACCCTCCCCTTAAAAAATCCCCAGTAAGAGGATGCTGCTCTTGCACAGAGCCTGGGCCTTCTGCATGTTCATGGAACCATAGGATGGTCTGGGTTGGAAGGGGCATTACAGGTCATCCAGGTCCAGCCCCCCATGTCATGGGCAGGGATCCCTTCCACCAGCCTGGGGTGCTCCAAGCCCCCTCCAACCTGGCCTTGAACCCTGCCAGGGAGGAGGCAGCCACAGCTTCTCTGGGCAGCCTGGGCCAGGGCCTCACAACCCACAGAGTGGAGAATTTCTTTCTCACATTCAATCAAACCCTCCCTTCTTGCAGCTTGAAGCCATCACTCCTTGGCCTATCACTCCATGCCCTTGTCACAAGACCTTCTCCAGCTCTCTCGCAGGTCCCTTCAGGCTGCTCTAAGGTGTCCCTGGAGCCTTCCCTTCCCCAGGCTAAACAGCCCCAGCTCTCCCAGCCTTTCCTCCCAGCAGAGGGGTTCCAGCCCTCAGATCATTGCTGGGGCCTCCTCTGGCCCCGCTCCACCAGCTCCAGGTCTGTCCTGTGCCGAGGGCTCCAGAGCTGGATGCAGGGCTCCCACGGAATCACAGAGTGGTGGGGGTTGGAAGAGACCTCTGTGGGTCATCTGGTCCAACACCCCCCCCCCCCCCCCCCGCCGAAGCAGGGTCTGTAGCCATCCATGACAGCATGCCAGTCATGCGAGCTGTCCCACCACATTTCTGTGATGACGACCTAGCTGTCCTGCTGTACAATGGCTTCCAGCTCCTCCTGTTTATTGCCCATGCTACGTGCATTAGTGTAGATGCACTTGAGCTGGGCTGTCGATCTCCCCCTGACCCTGCCATGACACACCTGGGCTCATCCCTAGTGATGTGATCCCCCTTGGAACCTTGTTTAAAGCCCTCTCAGTGAATCCTTTTTCCCCTTTGAGACAGCTGTACTCCGTCTGTCCCCAGCAGGCCCGGTGCTGTGTGCACCTCCCCATGATCAAAGAAGCCAAAATTCAACCGATGGCACCAGTCCCTGAGCCACCTGTTAACCAGGTGAGCTTTCCTCCCCTTTCAGTGCTGTTCCCTGCCACTGATGGGATGGAGGAAAATACCACCTGTGCCCCCGATCCCTCGACCAGTGCCCTGAAGTCCCCTTTGATAGCCTTGGGGCTTCTCTCCGCGATCTTGTCACCGCCAACCTGCATTACCAAGAGGGGGTAACAGTCAGAGGACCACACCAGACCAGGGAGTTTCCAAGCAACATCCCTTACCCGGGCCCCAGGGAGGAAGCAGACTTCCCTTGGGATGGGTCCTGTCAGCAGATCGGGCCCTCTGTTCCCCTCCGCAGGGAATCGCCTGTGACAGTTACCCTCCTTTTTTTTCTTAGCTGAGGCAGCCGTAATGTGTGGGGCTGACCGACTCATCCTGGGCAACCTCCTGGTTGGAGCTTCACACGCATCCTCATCAGCCGGGCCCTCACATTCCCAAGCCCCGTACCCCGGGGGGTCTCACCAGCGTGGGGCAGAGAGGCAGAATCCCCCCCTTGCCCTGTGAGCACACACGGCTGGGTCGTGTCCAGCTTCTCACCCAGCAGCACCCCAAGCCTTTCTCCTCAGGGCTGCTCTCGCTCCCATTCTCTGCCCAGCCTGTGTTTGTGCCTGGTAGTGGCCCAACCCCTGCCCTGAGGTATGGAAGCCATGAGAGAGGCAGGGAAAAGCCCTTCAGTAGCCCCTGCCCCCTCCCCAGTATGGTCCTCACAGCAGGAGGAGCAGCAGCCACTGCCTTGAAGGAGACACCTGAGGTAACGGTACCCCTGACTGAACTGGGTTCCAGGAGCGGGTGCCTGGGATCAGCTCTGGTCCCCAGCAGCCCTTCGGTGCTGGAGGCTCCCTCAGCCCAGGCTTGCTGGGACCAGAGGGACCACTGACAGCAGCCCTGGACTGTAGAGCCCAGGCAGGGACTTCCCGCTCTCCCCCACCCCTCTCCTCTCGCTCCAGTTTTAAGCCCACCATCTCCCTGCTCCTATCAGCTCCCCACGCTGGTCCACCTTCTCTGTGCAGGGACCAGCCCCAGGGCACCAGTGCCAGCCTTGGCCTTACCCAACGCCATCACTGCCTTGGGCCAGGGGAGCAGGTACTGCACACTGGGACCTCCGAAACAGGAGATTCCACCGCCCAGCAGAAAGCCCAGACCCCGCTGAAGGCAGCCATGGGTGCTCTGCCTGGGTCCCAGCCCTGCAGGTCAGCAGGAGGCGACTTTGGACTCTAATGGCAACACAAAGGCTCAGCCCTGACCAGGCCATTTACACTGTGTTTAGGTCAAAAGAGAAAAAAAACCCTGAGCAAACAAAAGAGGAAGAAGGGTAAATGCAGCTTCCAGTCATATTCTTGTTTATTAAGGTCTACTCCAGCCTCAGGAGATAGCTCTTCCTGTAAGTAAACAGAGCAGGCGGCCACATCTATAATGAATAAATTTATTGTCTTACAAAAATCATTGTCTAGAAATATGGGTATACAAGAAAACAAGATATTTGCAGTCAGATGCCTGGTGGTCAACAGCCACTTTGATTAAAAGTATCCAAACACACACAACAAAACCTTTGTGACAGATGTTAAAGCTTTTAACCAAAAAAGGAAATCCACGGTTTTTGAGTATGTGGCAGAGGAAGGTTCCTAGTTAACACTGATTCATTGTCACTAATATCAATAATACCACTTGGACTAGAGAGGTACGTGATATGAAGCACAGTCAAAATTAATACATTAAATCATTGTTATATAGGCAAATTATATATGTAACATTGTCTTAGTATTGTAGTGTCTAAGGCACTTTCTGTAATGTCAGTTTTTCAGCTATTTAAACAAAAAGAATGCTAACTACTCGCTGTAATACTGTTCAAAATTAAAAAAAAAACAAAACACAACAACAACAAAAAGGATTCACATCCACTGGCATGTCAACTCCTAGGCAGGCAACATCCGTCGCTGAACCCCTGTCACCGCCGGCTCCGCACCCGCCCCGCGCAGCCCCGGAGCCGCTCCCGCCGGAGCCGCCGCACCACCTCGGCCTCCACGCACCGTGCAGCCGCTCGGCTCTGCGGCTTGAAGGCTAACTCACTCGGCCCTAAATTAATAAATTAATTTCGCCTGCGTTGTCTGTTTATTTTCCACTGGTGTTCACATTATAGTAGCCTTAATAAATACACAGATCTGATGGGCGTGGTGATAGCGGGTCTCTACAAACGCAGAAGTACTGTACAGATGAGGAACGGCGACGCTGTTTCAGTTTGCCTGTACTGCAGGAACGCTAACTGATGAAGCAGGTGCTGAGAACACTTCAAAAGGGTATTGCAGGTTAAAAATGGACGCTACTCGTTCATCCCTACATCTCCCTCTAACATTTCCCAAGGCCTTTTCACAGTTCACTCGCTGATTGTGTGCTGATCACAACAATTAGGAGAAAAGAAAAAAAAAATACAGGTGCAGTTTGGTCTTCAATGATCCACCAGACTCGATACAGCCACGGGCCGCCTGAGCACAGGAGAAACGGAAGGATGCTGTCTGTACAACAAAGCATGCATAGTCATGACGACGGGTCTGCCCCAACCACCTACCCTCTGGGAATGAAGTTTCCGTGTTGATAAAAAAAAAAGTTCCATCCTTCACATGATGCTTTATAAAATGGCTATACAATGAGTATCTGGAAAATAGATGCACTGAACAGAGACAACTCCATTTTATTTACTACAGAAAAAAAGCAGTTGTAACTATATCCGAAGCAGGGTACAGTATGGTGAGGCTGGAGAGCCTTAAGACATAGTTGACCTAGGATAAGTAACCTTGTAGCATGCCGATGTCTCGTAAGGCAGATTGATGGCCACAAGGCAGTTGGGTGGCCAGGAAAGTCCTCCTCCTCCTGCCGACTGTTGTGTCAAAGGTCTCTGCATGCAAACGGTGTGATGGGGCTCTACTCGGCGGGCGCCGGCTGCGCTTCGTTCACGTCGCTGCCTTTGCTCTCCGCATCGTCGTCGTCCGAGAGCTCCAGCGAGGCCCCTTCGAAGTGCAGCTGGCATCTCCCGGATCGACTCGAGGAGAAGGTGATGGGGCCCCCCCTTCCTGCAAACAGCAACCAGACAATACACGAAGGGTCGTGGCTCGCCCATAGCCCACGGCCCCATGCTGGTGGCTGCTCCGGGAAGACCTCCGCACTGAACCATGGAGGAACAGTTTGCCCCCAGCCACGGGGCAAATTTCACACACAGGGTCTTGAAACCCCTTCTCTGACCAAGGAGAAGACAGGCTGTGCGCAAACATTCCGGTATTCTGGTATTCCTGCTTAGCGCGTACCATCATCTTAATTTTGCAAGTCCCAAGCAACCTAAAATATTGCCTCTGTACAAGCACCGAGCACAGACCAAGTCCTAAACAGAGCAGGGTCTCTAAAATAATACCAACTACTCGTTTGTGCAGCGCTGCGCTGCACCCCTCCTGCCGCTCCTGTAAGCCTCTCTCTACCCCCGAGATGGTTTTGTTCTGCAGCAACCTCACCACTGCTGTCTCCCATCTGTACTCGGTAGAGACCTTGATCTCCAAGAGCTGCTCTCAAGGAAAATGCTGAGACATTCCCACTGGAGTGGGTATGGGAAAAAAAGTGATTGGTGCCAACCACTGGAAAAATCACATAACCACAGAATGGTGGGGGTTGGAAGGGACCTCTGTGGGTCACCCAGCCCAACCCCCTGCCCAAGCAGGGTCACCCAGAGCAGGCTGCACAGCACCGCGTCCAGGCGGGGCTGGAATATCTCCAGAGAAGGAGACTCCACAGCCTCCCTGGGCAGCCTGGGCCAGGGCTCCGTCACCCTCAGAGGGAAGAAGTTCTTCCTCGTGTTCAGCTGGATCTTCCTCAGCTTCAGTTTGTGCCCATTGCCCCTTGTCCTGTCGCTGGGCACCACTGGAAAGAGTCTGGCCCTGTCCTCCTGACACTCACTCTGCAGATAATTATCAGCATTTCTAATGTCCCCTCTCTGCCTTCTCTTCTTCAGGCTGAACAAGCCCAGCTCCCTCAGCCTCTCCTCGTAGGAGAGATGCTCCAGTCCCCTCACCATCCTCGTAGCCCTCCGCTGGACTCTCTCCAGTAGCTCCTCATCTTTCTTGAACTGGGGAGCCCAGCACTGGACACAGCACTCCAGATGGGTCCTCACTAGGTCAGTGTAGAGGGGAAGGAGAACCTCCCTCGACCTGCTGCCCACACTCCTCTTGATGCACCCCAGGATCCCATTGGCCTTCTTGGCAGCCAGGGCACGCTGCTGGCTCATGGTCAACCTGTCGTTCGCCAGAACACCCAGGTCCCTCTCTGTGAGCTGCTCTCCAGCAGGTCCGCCCCAGCCTGTACTGGTGCCTGGGGTTGTTCCTCCCCAGGTGCAGGACCCTGCACTTGCCCTTGCTGAACCTCATCAGGTTCCTTTCTGCCCAACTCTCCAGTCTGTCCAGGTCTCGCTGAATGGCAGCACAGCCTGCTGGTGTATCTACCACTCCTCCCAGGTTGGTGTCATCAGCAAACTTGCTGAGGGTACACTCCGTCTCTTCATCCAGGTCACTGATGAAGTTAAACAAGACTGGGCCCAGTACTGACCCCTGAGGCACACCACTAGTTACCGGCCTCCAACCAGACTCGGCGCCGCTGATGACAGCCCTCTGAGCTCTGCCATTCAGCCAGTTCTCAATCCACCGCACCGAGCACTCATCCAGCCCACACTTCCTGAGCTGAACATCCCTAACACCAGCAGCGCCACAGCTGGATACTCCCCAAGGATGCACTGCGGAGAGTCTGTGGGCACACGAGGGCTCAGACAAACCCTGCCCACCGCCACTGGCACCACCTACCTCAGCCTGTTCTTCAGGGTGCTGACCTCCCGGCTCAGGCCCTCGTTAGCCTCTGTGGCATCGTCCAGCTCACGCTGAAGTTTACGTCGGGAAGCATTTGCACGTGTGGCTTCCTCTTCGGCCTCCTCCAGCTGGCGTTTGAGCTGCTTCATTCTGGCATTTGCCTTTTCCATCTGAAATATAAACCCAGGGACTCAGGATCAAACTAGACAGCTGCAACGCCACGACCAGGAGTTAGCCAACGTCCTGTCCACCCAACCACTCCAGCTGGAGATGAACCAACACAGCCTTACTGCAGACTCCAGCCCGGGCTCCTGGAAACACTGCAGAGCTAATGGGTCTGGGAGACCAGGATGCATAACGGACCGTCACATCAGAGCTATCACGGGGAGGTTTTGACCACTGGGAACTACTCTAGTGGTTTAGTCATCAAGATAGATTCCCCAACATCTTTTCATTAACATGCTTCTTAGCAAGCCCTTTCTACTTAAAGTATGGTTTTATTTACCTTTTCTGAGAAATAGGCCTCAAAAGCTAAGCCCTTCCACCTACCGGCTCCTTGTACTGGTCTGCGTGTCGACGCTCATCCTCCACCTGCATGAAGACTTCCTTCAATTTCTTCTCCGTACGACGGACCAGTTTGTTAGCAGCTGCTCTTTCCCTAGAACAATCAAAAGCCGTCATTTGTCCCAGTACTTGAAGGCCAGGAAGACAAAATCTGTTCCTTCTGAAAGGCTCTCGCCTCATGGTGTAACTGATACTTGAGTTCTCCTAACACGCCTGCCACCATCAACAGCAGCAACAGTTTTAGCGTGCTGGTGGTTGGCTGGGATGCAGCTTTGAAAACATGAAGCCTTAGCACTGGAGCAATACCAGTATGGTATGCAGGCTCAAAAGAGGGATATAAAGGTGCTTCTTACAGAGTTATTGCTAACCAGTAACATGTTCCTCCCATAGAGCCAAAAGCACAAAAAGAACAAAGATTGTTATAAGACCTTCAGATTCTGGGAGGAACTAGCTTAAAACAAATACATATATTTGGAGGACCAAGATGACAAGGATAGACAGGAAGAGCTTATTGCAGAAAGACTTCTGCAGAGTACAGGATTCATCTCAACCAACTAAAGCTGTCACACCTAAGCTCTTCAACTGTCTTCCTCTAACCAAAGAGACCAGGTGTCTCAAGGTGATGTTTCATCTTGTCTCAAGAAACTTCTGCATCACCTTGTGCATCCTGGGACTACCAGTCAACATATTCACCTGGTTAATGTCCAGAGTTAATTCAGCAGCTTTAGTTACGGAGCAAATAGTTTCTGAAAGTTTCAACCCCAGTTACTTTGCAGCTCTCTTGTCAAAATGTGTCCCCCAAACAGTAGGTTTCCTGATCAGAAACCCCAATGCCTTTGCCGGAAGCTCATATCTCAGCCCTACAAAAACCTAAGGCACAGAGGTTTCAGACATGGCAAACACAAGCAAACAGATTTCTTTTTTTTCTTTTTCTCCTTACTTGGCTTCCTGCTCAAGCTGTTCTTCTAGCTGCACAATCTTGGTTTCTAGAGTAGAAATTGTTGCCTTGAACTTCGACTTCACAGATCCCTCCAGTTCCTGCAGCTTGGCTTTCAGCTCTTTGTTCTGCCTTTCTAGCTGCTGCCGTGCATTTTCACTCTTCTGGGCAGCAGTCCGCTCCCCAGCTAGCTCAGAATTCAGCGTGTTAATCTTTCAGAGGAGAAGGATAGAAGATAATTTGGTGCTATTGAGATCCTCCACTTATCTGCACACTGAAACATAGATTGCCCCTACAGCATTGCCACCAACGGACTCACCTGCAACGTGGTCTTTAGGAACCGCTCATTGAGAAGCTCCATGTTGCTCTGCTCTTCCTCGAGATCTTCCTCCAATTGTGCAATCCGAGCTTCCAGCCGGCGCTTCTCATCCAGCAGCGCTGACCTAGAAAAGAAGTATTTGGGTCAAGACACGCTCAGATCTGATACAAAGCAACTGGCTATTTTGCTTTTGATACTTTAGACATTCCAAACTGTAACGAGAAGCTACTGTGTAAGCAATTCTGTTCGTAACAAGAAGCAATTTTTATCGGGACAACAGGTCAATACAGAAATTGCAAGCAGGCTACCAAGAACTGCAGCTGCTGGTGCCTGAAGTTCTTCAGATGCACAATTAATACATTTGATGACTCACTTTCCCGAAGCGCTGTTTGCAATCTCATCAGCCAACTCATCCCTTTCTTGCTCAGCATGACGACGAGCTCTTTCAGACGCAGCAAACTCCTGTGAAGGTTTAGGAAATATTCATTACAGCATTAGGAATCTCAAAACTTCTGCAACAATTATGCCTTCTAATAACTTCTGGGAGATGCTGTGAAGTGTGATATCGCCGAGGTCTTTTCATGGATAAACAGAACCAACAGTTGTAAAAGCTAGCAGGACGCATCACCTTGATCTTTCCCTCCCGTAACTGCCACATGACTACTATGAATTTACTTCTCTCCGTCCCCTGAAAAGGCCAGTAACATTCAAGCCCTAAGCAGGAGGAGAAAACCGTTCTGTCACATGCTCTAATTCATTAAGTATAACGTGGGCACTAAATTAAGCAAATTTTTTAGGTTCCTACAGAGTACGTAGCATGACTGAAAGCAAAGTATAGAAAATGAATTTTTAGCACAAAAGTATAACAGCGCTGAATCTTGTATTGTGAAATTGTATTGAGTGGTAGAAACACCCAGACATTCACCAAGAAGGACACAATCTAATGCACTGCAAGTGCAAGACTGACAAGTTTGAAGTCTGTGAAAGAATGACATGGAGAAGCTCTAGTAAGTTGTAGGTAAAAGTCTCAAACATTAAGTGCAGTGTAAGCTGAGTGATTGCTTCAACCTTTGCAGCTAACAGGGTAAAAAGAGGTCGTCTCTCACACAAGGCAATTCTGTTGCCTTCAAACCTCAAACGTTTAACCTTGTGGCAGACAACGGAGATAATCGGAGATAAGTGACAGTGATATGTAGCACGACTTGGAGCTCTTACATGAATTGCCAACAATGAGGGAACAGATGCCCGTAAAAGAAAGGGATGAGGACCTCAGATAGCAGAGAGATAAACCTCCACAGACTTAAATGGTCCACTGAGGTACTGGAGAGATTGTTAGGTTTTTATATACTTCCAGTGACCAGTTTTAGTACTGACAGTGTGCACCACAGCTTCCAGAGACTCTCAAACCACCTTGCAAATTTTAGTGAGGCTTGAAATCTGTTTAAGCAGTAGTAAGGCTTCCCTGCTACCCAGGCAGGGAAAGGAAGTCCAGACTACTAGAAGGATTCCTACAAAGCTATAAGAAGCTCACTAATGACCTGGGGCAGTGAGGAAGAGAAACATCTCCAGGCTCCCACTTTTCTGTTCAACTCACTGGATGGCTTTTTACTTTTTCTTTTTTTAAAAAAAAACAAACACCCTCTGGCCTTCCCCTTTTCTCTAGAAAGAAAAACAGATTTCTTGGATTTCAATCTCATCTCTTGGAGCTGGAGTATTTCTGCTTCAAGACCTTTGAGCTTCTTTTCACTTTCTTTGGACTGTGCAAAGATCTCATCTCTGGATGCAAGGGCTTCTTCTAGCTCCAGCTGGTAGTCTTTCATTTGAGCCTGCAGTTGGAGAGCAGAGGAAAGAATAAGCCATGATACAGCAGGACAACCACAAGATTTATTAGTAGCTCTGAAGCTTTTTTGCCCTTAGGAGGCAAGACCTTCCTCCTAAAGTGGCTTCATTCCACTTAAATATATTTATTTTCAGTTCTTATTTTCATAGAATTATAGAATGGTTTGGGTTGGACAGGACCTTTAAAGATCAGAGTTCTATCCCTCTGCCACGGGCAGAGACACCTTCCAGGCTGCTCAAAGCCCCATCCAGCCTGGCCTTGAACACTGCCAGGGAGGGGGCAGCCACAGTTTCTCTGGGCAACCTGGGCCAGTGCCTCATCACCCTCAGAGTGAAGAATTTCTTTCTTATATCCAATTTAATTCTACCCTCTTTCAGTCTAAACCCTTCATTTTCTCATCTTTCCATCACTCACTCCTCATCAGAAATATCCCATTAGAAGACTTCACTTCATTTATTAGTATATTTCTTGTAGGAAAAAACCTCTAGTAGAGGTAGTAGAGATACCTTTGTAGTAGATAGGTAATGCTCTTGCAATTGTCTTGGAAAAAAACAAACCTATTTACTTAAATTGACTGATAAAACCCTTTTACAAGTACTCAAGGTAAGAAACTTCTCAGTGTAGAAGTACCACAATTCACCATTTTGCACATATAACGTAGAAGCACATACTTTCCTTCCCGTAAGACACTTAACACAGACTGATATCTTAATTCACACAAGTTTGACTTCAGATGCTAAAAGAATAAAGCTGGAGAAACTGCATTTAAGTTGTACCTGCATCTTCGCAATACCACTAGTCATGAGACCACTTATTTCAGGCGCTTGCATGAAAGTGTACAGAGATCAGGTATGAACTCTGTAACTGACTCAGCCTCTGGGAATAGAGAAGCCGCTACTGCTAGGTACCAGCATTTCTTGCTTTAATCTCCATTCCCTTCTCATCCAGCGCCTGGACCAAGTTCCAAAAGCCCTCATTCAGTTGAAGTAGGATTGCCAAGGAATAGAGTGGAGAGTTGACAGGGCAGAAAGGCAATGCAGTTTGCTCTATGCTTTACATGGTCTTGCCATGGCCTCATACTCCTGCAGCTTTGGGCCATGGCACTGAAAGCCTTGGGAAAACTGACCTCTACTAAAGACGGAGTATTTCTCTGGGAATGGGAAATAAATCCTTGACACAAGTACTGGATTCTTCTTGCCAATCTAAAAAGAATAGGCATCTTGGAGCTTTTTCAAAGCAACTAAAATTTACTCCTCCTATTTCTCTGGAGCATTTTTGGCTTCCTCAACTAGAGGAATTAGCAATCAGCAAGAGCTGAGCTGAAATCAGTAAATTCAAAGATACAAACAACCATAAATTTTAAAGATTCAGCCTCAAAAGCAATCCTCAGTAAATCCTTATGCAAAGGTTGAAAATGATGACTATTGAATAGAAGTACGTGGGGGACAATCTTAACTCCTTAGCAACAAAAGGATGAGAGGAGTTTTGAGCGGCTGATAAGTTCAGGCCAGATACTGTGACGTGTGCCAGCATAGCTGAGTCTGATACTCCTTCTTGCCTTCACACTACAAATGCATGTAACAAAAAGCAGCACCCTTGACACACTGTCAGCAGGAGGGAAAGCAGCTCAGCTGATTTGCTGTGCCTACCTGGAGCTTACGTAGCTGTTTGATTGCTTCACCTCGAGCCTTGTTTGCAGCTTCTATCTGACCTTCCAGGTCTTTCGTATCCATCTCCATTTCCTTCTTGGCTGCCACAGCAAGAGCCCTCTGTTTGCACTCATCTTCCAGTTCTGCCTCCAGCTCTCGCACCTGTGAAATCAAGGGATTTAACAGGCTCAAGCTCCAGGAACAGAGCAAACACAAAATCCTAACAAAATGGCTGATGAATCCGAAAGGCCTTTGCAGATCAGAATTAGCATTACTCGATTCAAAGAGCCTACAGAACTCAAGCTACATGGGAAGACACTGCAGACGGCAAAAAAATCCACAAACTGGAAGCAGAGATCTCTGAACTGACAAAAGGAAAATAAAGAAAAGAGCTCAGCGTCTGAAGCATTTCCATTTCATCTGTTCAGCTACTTCATGATCAGCTTCTGGCCCAGTACATCTGTCTACATTTAGGTATGACTTGGGGGCAGACGTTGCTAATTCTGATCGAACCACTAAGAGGAAAATACGACATAGAATCACCACACATTCTCAAGAAAAAAAAAAAAGAAATAATTCTCTTTGAAACAGATGTGCTACTAGAATGTATACACCAACAACTTTTCTTTTTTTCAAAAGAGAACTGAGAAGCAAAGTATCTAAGAAAGCAACGAACAAGAACTAAGATGAACTCATACAACAATAAAAGTGAGCCAGAAGTGCCACAGGTTACCAATATGAAGGAATATGTTTCTTTTGAATCAAGCCTCCCTCCTCATGCCAGGTCAGGAGCTCTTGTCCAGTGCAAGACAATAGCAATTCAGCATTGCAGGGAACATCAAAAGCCTTCCAGGTCAATGCTTTTATTTATTTCTAGGAGATTTCTATACAGGTGATTCTCAGTAAGTTTTTGTTTTCTTGTGATAAATCTTGAAATATTCGGTGCTTTTTCCTTAAAGCTTTAGAAATGTTAATTTAGATCTATCTTCTCCTACAAGCATGAAATTTTAAAGGCATTTCTTTAGAATTCTAGTATCATAAGGCAGATCTGAAGAGACTCAAGTCTGGCAAATCTGGAATCTTTGCTACGTTTTTCATTTAAGAAACTGTTCACTTAATTACAGTCTTTCAGTCTATGTCGGCATCCATGGATTTGTTGCTGTACACCAAACAGGACGGGCTTGAAGGACACCCATGCAGCAACAGCCAAATCTAGTTGCATGTTGAGTGCTTTTGAGGCAAGGTACAGTTGAATTGGAGGACCATCACTGGCAGACTAACATGAACAGTGGCTAATCCACAACAAGACCTATTGTCTTGTTGGTAAAGATCCGTGCTTGGGACTTCTATAGGATGGGATCTTTAAGCATAGAGTTTTATTTTCCTGGTAGCAAGTTCTCAAAGCCATAGAGCTTTGTCAAAAGATCATCACGCCCTTCCCACTATGAAGCACAGTAAGATACATACTTGTTTAACCAGCATCCTCTTTTTCTCTTCATTCTGTTCATCTCTGGCTTGCAGATCTCTCTCAAACTGGGCTTTCATAGCTTGCATGTTCACCTCCAAACGAAGTTTAGCATCTTCTGTGGCCTGCAGTTCATCTTCCAGTTCCTCAGGCTGAGTCCTCATCTCTTCAACCTGTAGCTCTAAAGTTCTTTTTGATTTCTCCAGTTCATGGACCTAAGCCACAAACATTAATCAGACCCTCTCAAAATCAGCAGTTAACAGCAAAAGTAGACATTATATGAACTCAGTACACCACACTTTGTGATGCTCCAAACTGGACAATCAGAACAGGGAGAGCAGCATCTCTAAGATACAGATTAGAGAACCAAACAAACATCCGTGCAGATGAATGGAGAGATGAGCTGTGCAATATTCACAGAGAAAAAGTAGTAGTAGTAAGACAAGCTCTTAAATCCAGCACAAGTGCCATTAGGCATTTGGCCAGCAACTGCTGCTCTCCAAGTCTTCACATCTTTTGAACAGACCTCATCTTATTAGAGACCACCCTCTTGTTCTGAGCATTAATTCCTCCAGAATTTTGGGTTACAAATCAGCCTCAAAACGTTCCATATTTGCGTCAAAAACACTTCTCCAACCAGGGAATTTTCCTGTGTTGTTCCCTGTGCAGTTCATAACAAAATAGGGTGTGGAAAGTTACTTACATTTTTGCCCACATCATCTTTTGAGCTCATTAAGTCTTCCATATCTGCCCGCAACTGTTTGTTCTGTCTTTCAAACTCTTCCTTATCTTCCAGGGCTTCTTCCAAAGCCCGAGCCAGAGACAGTGCTTTGGTTTCCTTCTCCCTTGCCTCTGCTTCAGCACGATCTCTTTCCTCTGCATATCTGGCAGAAATGTTCTTTTCTTCTGCCAGCATCTGAATATAAGAAATAATTAATCCATCTCATCAGTTCTATAATCAGATCCTTCCTGCCTCAGAGGTGTTTTAGTCACTGAAGTGGTTAATGCTCTGAGTTTAACTGGCATTCAGAAGCTGTCTAGTCTCTCAGTCTTGATCCAAAGGCTAGTAAGAAAACAGCTACAGCTACTCTGGAATGAGGTGAGGAAAGCAAGCTACTAATCAAGATGAAATAATTTTCCTATTATTTCCATCGTTCAGTCTTCGCACCCTTTCTTAGTCTATCCTGAGGGATTACAATAATAGTCTGAAGTTTTTGTTCCAATAGAATTTCTTTTTTGTATATAAAGAGCTTATTACTTGATCTAACAAGACTCCAAGATGGCATTTAGCTCACTGAAATTAGAAGCAACAAGTTACTCCTAACAAAGGCCAAGCTGCTCCCAAAAGATTTATCAATCAACACAAACAAGATGCCATTTAAAAATCATAGAAATCAGCAAGATGACAGGAAACTAGACTACCTGATCAAACTTCTTCTGCTTTTTCTTCAGGCTATAAACAATCTGGCGCTGATGATCTAGGTCTACCACCACGTAATCCAGCTCTTGCTGCAGGCGATTCTTTGTCTTTTCCAGTTTGTCATAAGCCATTGCCTTCTCCTCTAGGCGTTGGCTTAAGGACTCCGCTTCCTTCAGTAATTTCTTTTTGTTTTCCTCCAAGCCTTCAATGGTTCCCAAGTCATCATCTACCTTTTTCTTAGCATCAGCCAACTGAAATTAAATAAAAGAAAATAATGTTCCTTGGTACATCATGAAAAGGAAAGAAAGGCAACAAGTCAAAAATACAAAACTAGGTGTTATTGCTAGCTAGAGTAACACAAAAATTATGAGCTAACAGGATTCCAAGTAGGGGAAAGTCCTGTCCACTGCAGTTAGTTGTACTGGTCACTATGGCAATTGAGAAAGTCCATGGAAAATTTTATTCCAAAGTGTGGTCGAGCATACGTGCAAGTTACATGACATTTTTCCAAGAGGTTTAGGACACCAATTCATCTCACCTGGAACGTGCAGCCCTTACAGAAGTCTTGCCATGTACAACAGCTTACCTGTGATTGTAAGGCAAGCATCTGTTTCTCCAGATTCTTTCTGGCCTCCTCTTCCTCTTCCTGCTGCTCTTGCAGGTTGTTCTTCTCCTGTCCTGGTTTTGGCCAGAACAGGGTTAATTTTCACCGGACTCCAGGAAGGGGCACAGCCCGGGGGGTGGGGGCTGACCCCACCTGGCCATACAGAGCCGGGTATTCCATACCATGTGACGTCACGCTGGGTTCCGGTGGGGGGGGCGGTGCGGCGGGAAGGCACTCGCGACTTGGGCGGGCGCAGCGCCGGTCCGGTTTCGGGAGAGCGGCTGTTGTACGGTTCGTGGTTGCGTTTTCTCCTTATTTGTATCGTTGTTGTTCCTGTTTTCCCTCTGTTTGCTGTTCTGTTAAACTGCCCTTATCCCGACCCACCAGTTTCTGCCTCTTTCTTTCCATTCTCCTCCGCACGCCGGCGGGGGGAGGGGCGGCCGCGTGGCGCTTTTGTTGCCGGCGGCAGCCGAAACCAAAACATTTAATTGGCGCCCAGACGTGGAGCGGGGATAACGGCAGGGCTGAGCAGCGGGTGTTAAAACTGCTTTCATAGATTTTGTTAAAATTTATTATACGCATTTACTGTGCTAGTTAAAGTCGCCGGTAAAAATGTTTCTGACTTTGATCAAATATCTGTGCTACGTAAATTCTTACTTGCTGTGTGTGTTTACTGCCATGCTGTTCATCATCGCTGGGAAAAAGATCAGGATGATGATTTTGCTCTACCTTACGATATCGACTTATGATATGATAACATCACTGTGCATGAAATTAGTCTTGTATTTGCATGCGGCTCTGCGGTCATTCCCGTACCTCGGATCCTATGTCTTAGAATTTGTGAATAATCAAACCCAGTCTGTGGGGAAAACCGAAGGGGATACCTTCCCCCACTCTTTCGCCCCCCCTCTCTCCTTCAGGCCAGTTCTAACGGCTTTTGATAATTTCGAGTACCCGTGGGAGGCTCAGGGCAGCACTCTCCTTTTGTTATGCCTCCTGAACGGGTTTTGGTTTTTTTTAGGGCTAAGCAAGTCGTTAAGAACATCGTGCAGAGACCTGCCCCGGGGCTGGATAGCTGTGAGTGGCTGGGTGTGTGGGACAGCATGGGCAAGTACCTAGGGCAGTGGGCACCTCCGGTGTTTTTTAAACTCACACCTGAGGAAGTACAGGATCCGGACAAACTAGTAAAGTATCTGCAAAAAGTGTGCTGCCACCCTGGGAACTCCAGAGAGACACAGATCACCGCAACGTGCTGGGGTCTGGCCCACGCCTACCGAGCCCTGTTCAACACTGTTCAGTGCCTTAAGAGGGAAAGGGGGGGAAATGAAGCGGCAGGCACTGCAGCTGGCGCTGCCTCCCCAGCCGGCCCTGCAGCCCCTCCAGCCCAGCAGGCAGTCCCAGCCCCCCCGACTGGCACCACGGCTGCTGCAGCCACAGCTGCAGGGTCTGCCTCGATTTCCCCAGCGGACACAGCAGCTGCTCCAGCCCCAGCTCCAGCCACAGGCACAGTGACTGAGCCCAATGACCAACCTGTGCAGGTAGCAGTCGCCCCTGTAAAACTAAAGAAAGACGCAAAGAGAGCAGATCGCTCCGGGAGGGATGATGATGAGCCAGGGTCATCACGGGAGATAAAGACAGAGATCATCACCCGGTCCCTGTCCCTGGGCGAGCTGCGAGACATGCGGAAAGATTTCAGCCGCCACCCAGGTGAGCACATTGCCACCTGGCTGCTGCGGTGCTGGGATAACGGGGCCAGCAGCTTGGAGTTAGAGGGCAAGGAAGCCAAGCAGCTGGGATCCCTGGCCAGGGATGGGGGCATTGACAAGGCCATTGGGAAAAAGGAACAAGTCCTCAGCCTCTGGAGGAGACTTCTCTCAGGGGTGAGGGAGAGATACCCCTTCAGTGACGATTTTGTATGCTATCCTGGCAAGTGGACCAATATGGAAAGGGGTATTCAGTACTTGAGGGAATTGGCTGTGCGGGAGCTGGTTTACTGTGACACAGACGATGAGCAGGTACCTACAGACCCAGATGAACTCCAGTGCTCACAATCCATGTGGAGGAAGTTTGTGCGGAGCGCACCCTCCTCATATGCCAACTCACTGGCAGTTGTAAACTGGAAAGGTAAAGACGTACCAACAGTGGACGAGGTGGCTGTCAGACTCCGCCAATATGAGGAAAGTCTCTCTTCCTCCCTTGTCTCAGCTGTGGAGAAACTGGCCCGGGAGGTGCGGCAAATCAAAGAGAACATGTCCTACTCGCCACCTGTACGGGCCAGTGTCTCAGCTATTAGGGGCAAGCGTTTCCCTGCTCAGGAGAGGGAATACAGAGGCTATACACCCCAAGGCACCCTGTGGTTTTACCTGCGTGACCACGGAGAGGACATGAGGAAGTGGGATGGAAAACCCACCTCAAGTCTAGAGGCACGAGTACGTGAGTTGCGAGGTAAAACAATCACAAAAGGGGACTCTGTTAGGAAAAATGCCGCTCCAGTTTCCAAAAGCCAGCTCTCCAGACCAGGTAGACAGTTTGACCTTGATTCCGATCCTCTGGAGGGGACCTCCAAGTCATTCTTACAGCAGGTGAGCAGCAATTTCTCTGACGAGGATTAGAGGGGCTCTGCCTCCAGCCAGGTGGAGGAAAGGGACAACTGCGTTTATTGGACAGTGTGGAGTCGGTGGCCTGGCACGTCAGATCCACAAGAGTATAAAGCTCTAGTGGACACTGGTGCACAGTGTACTTTAATGCCATCAGAGTTCAAAGGGTCATAGCCCATTTGCATTTCGGGAGTGACAGGGGGGTCCCAAGAGCTGAGTCTACTGGAGGCTGAAGTGAGCCTCACTGGGCAGGACTGGCAGAAGCACCCCATTGTAACTGGCCCCGAGGCTCCGTGCATCCTTGGGATAGACTATCTTAGGAGAGGGTATTTCAAGGACCCAAGGGGGTATCGGTGGGCTTTTGGCATAGCTGCTGTGGAGACGGAAGAAATTAAACAGCTGTCCATTTTGCCTGGTCTCTCGGAGGATCCTTCCGTTGTGGGGTTGCTGAGGGTTGAAGAACAACAGGTACCCATCGCAACCACAACGGTGCACCGGCGACAGTATCGTACCAACCGAGACTCCCTTCTCCCCATTCATCAGCTGATCCGCCAGCTGGAGAGTCAAGGAGTGATCAGCAAAACTCGCTCACCCTTTAATAGTCCCATATGGCCAGTGAGAAAATCTACTGGAGAGTGGAGACTGACAATAGACTACCGTGGCCTGAATGAAGTCACACCACCGCTGAGTGCTGCCGTGCCAGACATGCTAGAACTTCAATATCAGCTGGAGTCAAAGGCAGCCAAGTGGTACGCTACAATTGACATCGCTAATGCATTCTTCTCCATCCCTTTGGCAGCAGAGTGCAGGCCACAGTTTGCTTTCACCTGGAGGGGCATCCAGTACACCTGGAATCGACTGCCCCAGGGGTGGAAACACAGTCCCAACATTTGCCATGGACTAATCCAGACTGCACTGGAAAAGGGTGAAGCCCCAGAACATCTGCAGTACATCGATGACATCATTATATGGGGCGACACAGCAGAGGAGGTTTTTGAGAAAGGGGAGAAAATAGTTCAGATCCTTCTGAAAGCCGGTTTCGCCATTAAGCGAAGTAAAGTCAAGGGACCTGCGCAAGAGATCCAGTTTTTGGGAATAAAATGGCAGGATGGGCGCCGTCAAATCCCAATGGATGTCATCAACAAAATAGCAGCTATGTCTCCACCAACCAGCGAAAAGGAAGCACAGGCCTTCCTGGGTGTTGTGGGTTTTTGGAGGATGCACATCCCAAATTACAGCCAGATCGTGAGTCCTCTGTACCACGTGACCCGGAAGAAGAATGATTTTGAATGGGGCCCTGAGCAACGACAGGCATTTGAACAAATTAAACGGGAGATAGTTCATGCCGTAGCCCTTGGTCCAGTCCGGTCAGGGCAAGATGTCAAAAACGTGCTCTACACCGCAGCCGGGGAGAATGGCACAACCTGGAGTCTCTGGCAGAAAGCACCAGGGGAGACTCGAGGTCGACCCCTGGGGTTCTGGAGCCGGGGATACAAAGGATCTGAGGCCCGCTATACTCCCACTGAAAAAGAGATTCTGGCAGCATATGAAGGCGTTCGAGCTGCTTCAGAAGTGGTCGGCACTGAAGCACAGCTCCTCCTAGCTCCACGATTGCCGGTCCTGGGCTGGATGTTCAAAGAGAGGGTCCCTTCTACGCATCATGCCACCGATGCTACGTGGAGTAAGTGGGTCGATCTGATCACCCAGCGCGCCCGAATGGGAAACCCCAGTCGCCCAGGAATTCTGGAGGTCATCATGGACTGGCCAGAAGGCAAAGATTTTGGAGCATCGCCAGAGGAGGAGGTGACACGTGCTGAAGAGGCCCCACTGTATAACCAGCTGCCAGAAGATAAGAAACAGTATGCCCTGTTCACGGATGGGTCCTGTCGCATTGTGGGGAAGCAGCGGAGGTGGAAGGCTGCTGTATGGAGCCCTACACGACAAGTCGCGGAAACTGCCGAGGGAGAAGGTGAGTCCAGCCAGTTTGCAGAGGTGAAAGCCATCCAGCTGGCTTTAGACATTGCCAGTCGAGAGAAGTGGCCAGTGCTCTATCTTTACACCGACTCTTGGATGGTGGCCAATGCCTTGTGGGGGTGGCTGCAGCAATGGAAGAAGAACAACTGGCAGCGCAGAGGCAAACCTATCTGGGCTGCCCCATTGTGGCAAGATATTGCTGCCCGTCTGGAGCAGTTGGCTGTAAAAGTCCGTCACGTGGACGCCCACGTCCCTAAGAGTCGGGCCACTGAAGAACATCAAAACAACCACCAGGTAGATCAGGCTGCTAAGATTGAAGTGGCTCAGGTGGATCTGGACTGGCAACATAAGGGTGAACTCTTTATAGCTCGGTGGGCCCATGACACCTCGGGCCACCAAGGAAGAGACGCGACATACAGATGGGCTCGTGACCGAGGGGTGGACTTGACCATGGACACTATTGCACAGGTTATCCATGAATGTGAAACATGTGCTGCAATCAAGCAAGCCAAGCGGGTAAAGCCTCAGTGGTATGGAGGACGATGGCTAAAATATAAATACGGGGAGGCTTGGCAGATTGACTACATCACACTGCCACAAACCCGCCAAGGCAAGCGCTATGTGCTCACAATGGTGGAGGCCACCACCGGATGGCTGGAAACCTACCCTGTGCCCCATGCCACCGCCCGGAATACCATCCTGGGCCTGGAAAAACAAGTCCTGTGGCGACATGGCACTCCCGAAAGAATCGAGTCGGACAACGGGACTCATTTTCGCAACAGCCTCATAGACACCTGGGCCAAAGAACACGGTATTGAGTGGGTGTATCACATCCCCTACCATGCACCAGCCTCTGGAAAGATCGAACGTTACAATGGGCTGCTAAAAACCACTTTGAGGGCAATGGGGGGTGGGACTTTCAAAAATTGGGACACCCATTTAGCAAAGGCCACCTGGTTGGTTAACACCAGAGGGTCCACCAACCGGGCTGGTCCTGCCCAGTCAAAACCTCAGCGCCCCGTAGAAGGGGATAAAGTCCCTGTAGTGCACATGCGGAACATGTTAGGGAAGACGGTTTGGGTTAGTCCTGCCTCGGGCAAAGGCAAGCCCGTCCGCGGGATTGCTTTTCCTCAAGGACCTGGGTGTACCTGGTGGGTAATGCGGAAGGATGGGGAAGTCCGATGTGTACCTCATGGGGATTTAATTTTGGGCGAGAATAGTCCATAAATAAATTGTATAAAGTTAATTGTTAAATAACCCTGTCACTGTCTGTTATCACTGTTATAATTGTTATATTTTGTACCAGTAGTAGCATAGTAAGAATCGTCCAGATTAAAGAAGGATGGACTTTTCTCGATGAAAACCTAGCAGAGCACAGCAATGATGGAACTGGACCTGGTTTTCAACAACTGGCATCCAGCAACTTCATCAAGATCAACATCTCCTGCAGACTGTGGGCACGGGCTGCACCAGATACATCAGCCGTGAGCTCCGGATGCAGCAAGTGACCGCCCATCACCACACATCACCTCCCCTGCCACGGAAGACCGTAACGACAGATGGAGCCCGAAGTCATGGATTAAATGAACTCAACGGACACTTTAGAGTGTTGATCCATAGACTAAGGGAATGATATCTGGAGACAGGAGAAGTGGTGGTGATCAACTAGACAATGGGGGACCTGGGCATGACGTAGATGGTATGGAATAAGGGGTGGATAATGTCCTGGGTTTGGCCAGAACAGGGTTAATTTTCACCGGACTCCAGGAAGGGGCACAGCCCGGGGGGTGGGGGCTGACCCCACCTGGCCATACAGAGCCGGCTATTCCATACCATGTGACGTCACGCTGGGTTCCGGTGGGGGGGGCGGTGCGGCGGGAAGGCACTCGCGGCTTGGGCGGGCGCAGCGCCGGTCCGGTTTCGGGAGAGCGGCTGTTGTACGGTTCGTGGTTGTGTTTTCTCCTTATTTGTATCGTTGTTGTTCCTGTTTTCCCTCTGTTTGCTGTTCTGTTAAACTGCCCTTATCCCGACCCACCAGTTTCTGCCTCTTTCTTTCCATTCTCCTCCGCACGCCGGCGGGGGGAGGGGCGGCCGCGTGGCGCTTTTGTTGCCGGCGGCAGCCGAAACCAAAACATCTCCTCTTCCAGCTGCCTAATCCTACTGCTCAGGTTGAGTTTCTGGCGGGTTTCTTCCTGAAGCAGCTCCTGTTACACAAACAGGCATATTCAAAGTTCAGTTTGGTTCATAGCGTGTTAAGTGTGGCCTTGGCCCACCACCCTCCATTACTCTACTTGGAGGTTCAGGTTTGATTATTTTTCTCTCAGCAGTTTTGTACAACGACATGCTTATGAAGCCATCCGTAATCTGGGTTTTCAAAAAGGTACTGCTCAGTCATTTGGGGCACACTTAAGCGTTTATGAAGCGTATTTCTCAGAGAATCCGTGCCACTGTCTGTTCAGAGAAGCCAATGGATGATACTTTTCTGTCTTCAAAGGGACAAGCACAGCAGTTGCCTTCAAAATATATCTTTCTTTTCCAACAAGCATATAGAGTCCCTATTTTAAATCACCTGAGACGAATATATAGCAACAAATCCTGCAATGACAGCATGCTTTCAAGATTCACTGCATTGCTTAAATGTAAAGGTCAGTTTAAAGACAGCTGTAATTTGGCAGTGGAAATTTCTGTCATAACCGAGACTAATGAAAAGTGTAACCACCAGCCCTCTCTTCCCTCACCCTGTTCCTCACAGAACTCTCCAACTGTAATGAACATTACTCAAATAGTCACTATTAGCATTTTTATACAGGGGAAAAAAAAAAGAGTATATTTAAGTGATGAATACATGTATCAAGCTGCACTATTTAACCCAAAAAGCAAACACTGGCAGTTTCAATAACTTAAGCTGAAGTCAGTAAAGAACTTCAGCCTAAGTCAGTAAAAGACAGGGTATTGTCCCTCGTGCCTTTCCCACACCCCAAGGACCTTATTTGCATTAACATCCTACTTGGAAAGGTTTTTTTGACTTAATGCTTATCTCCCACAGAGACTAAGAAATAAAAAAGAGAAACTGAAAGGCTACAGTCTATCAAGCAGTAAATCTTAGATAATGAAAAACTGGCTCCACATGTAGCTGAGTAATCATCATACATCGCATTTCACTAGACTTCAATAGGAAATACAGCTTCTACCCATGGGGCTTTCCAGACCATGAATGAAAATGTATTTTCTGTTATGCAGTTAGCATTTCAATGAGGAACAAAGCTTCAGCGCTAAGTTCAAGCTTCACTGCACACACACCTGTGTATCCTGAAGCTGAGATTCCAAACTAGCCGCATCCTTGGCAAACTTAATGCCTTTCTTCTCTGCTTCCTCCAGGAGACTTGAGACATTATCCAACTCGTTCTGCAAAGCAAGCAGTCTAAAGGTAATAACGCGCAGCAGATCCATGGCAAAGCCTACATCTGACACGGAACACAAAACCTCAACAAATTCCGTGGAAGGCAAGACAACAACACATCCCAGGTACAACAAGCTAAGAACACTGAAGTTTGATTAGAAACGTGTCAGTCCTGAACTTAAGACAGAACATAATAAGAGTTAGCCATGGTATTTAGCAGAGCATGTCATTCCAACATCTACAGTCATATTTAAAGCTATTTTTCATTATAGGATCATGTATTTTATAGGACCGTGTATTTTACAGTGCCATTAATTCAAGGATTATCAGGGTGGCAGCTGGGTTTAAAGCATCACTGCAAGAGAAAAGGTCAATGCCAGGTGCCAATTCTTGCTATTTTAGGCTATGCTACTTGTATATACAGTGAGAGACTGCCAAAATGCTTCCCCCAAAAAGAATGGGGCCATTCCCTTTTTCAAGCACTTTAGCTTGATTTACTCATAATACTCTTTGCTGTGGCTAAGAAGTCAGCTCTGACTGCATTTTGTCTATTTTCTCCATTTCGCAGAGGAACAGCCCTTTACTTGCAATCCCTATCTGTCAAGTTCCTTTTGAAGCACAAAAGGAAACGTGTGGCCATCATCAATCAGTACATTTTTGCTCAAGCCTACAAATGAGCTCAGCCCACTCTACTCAACTCCACATCCAAGCCAAAAACCTGTAGGCTAGCTGTCAGCAGAGCCTCCTACAGGATTTGGTCTCCAAAATGGGAAGCCATGTACTTCAAAGCCACTGTGATTCTTACATAGTCCAAAAAGTTCAAGATTCATGTCATGGCTCTCCAGCTATCTGAGGTGTGTCACCACTTTCAAGCCCCTCAAGTACACGAGTACATGACTGAGATCGCCTCCCACATCAACTACAGTCCCCGTTCCTGTAGACCTAGCTGCATCTTTGATAGTCATTCCTCCTAGCCACTTCTGTGTATGGTTAAAGCTTTTACTTTCTTGTGTATAGTTCAGCAGTTTAGGAATTCCATACAGCCTTACCTGCAGCTTGTTAGCTTTCTCCGCCAGCTCCACCCTCAGTCTTTCTCCTTCTGTGACCCTAGCAGTTAGCTCTTGCACCTGAGCATCGAGCTTCTTCCTCTCATGTTCAGACTCTGCCTCGACCTGCTGCAGTACCTTCACTTCACAGGCCAACTCCTTGTTGTCGGACTCTAGGCCTTGCTTGTTTTTTTCAAGATTTGCTTTGAACTAGGAAAAACAAAAGGGAAGAACTTCAACACTTTTTTACATATCAATAAAGTTTTCTGCTAAAAATATTCAGTCCAGCAAATCAGGATTATAAGCTCAAAGATAAAACAACTGCTCAGCAAGTTGTAAGTAGGGAGCATTTAAAATCCTGCTGTGTAACATTTTGCATATGTTAGCCAAAAAAATTAAGGTAATGCAAGTTAATCCACTCTCAGATATCACAGGTAACAGTGAGGACCAGAAGATATTTCTATGAATTCAGTAAGATCTGGGATGTCAGTGCTGTAAAAGGACCATGTGAGTAGCACTGAGCAGGAAGAAATGTGCCCATTAACAGATCAGCATGGCTCATCTCACAGAAATAAAAGGAAAGATATCAGCTACAGCTGCCCTGATTTTAGTAGGCATAGCAGCCTGGAGGTGCATAATAAAGCACTTTTCACCACTGCACTGACATTTGTCAAAAACCTTTTTAAAAAGGTAGTAATTGCCATAAGGGATGTTTAAGTGTCATTCTTACTATATTGCCAGAACTGACAATCTTATCACAGGACCTTTGTTTAAGATTGTAGGGTATTTTTCTGTCTTTTTATGCTCTTATTGAGAATATGTAATGAATAAGGACCACAGGAAACACGTAAGATTTTCAGGTGAATAAACTATAATTTCCATCAGGTTTAACTACTATATTTCTCATGTAGTATTTTAAACTAAGGAGGCTTCTGAAATATTCCTACACAAAAATATTACTACAGTATATGAACTGTCCACACCTATATCTGTGAATGACTAGAAATAAAATTTTACAAGCTAGAGATACTTTTTTTTTGTTTTTGGCAGTGTTGGATTAATTCTACTTCTGAACAAAGACACTGAAGCTGCACTAGTAGGAACCACGTTGTCCAGGTGTGCCGCTTCCTCTGCTCTGGCAGGGGTTACCAGAGACACAATAGAACTCTGCAAATCAGCAAGATACTCCACAGATATCTAGCACTGGAGGTCACGGTACAAGCATAAAGTGAAGAGTGGCTGGAAGAACTTTTACGCTACCCGTACTCACAGTTTGTTATTTGTGAGTGTCGACATTACAATTACCTTACTTGGAACCATTCCGCAGTTCGCTTAGGCAGAGAACTGCTTTTCACCAAATAAGCACATAGGCTGCTCGAGAATTCCCACAAAAGTACTACATCAATTTATCTCTAGGTGCACTGTTTCCAGGTCTAACAAACACATTTAGATAGTCTTGGCATCTATCTGAAAAGTTGCTATATGTTCAAACCAGCAGGATATATTTGATTCAACTGCAGTAGTTAAGTATGTACAGAGGACAATCACTGGAAGTGACCACGCCACTGATGTTACTTATAAAAGTCCTGAAGCTGAAAAATGTATTTCTGTAATTAATTTTCTGCTCACCCTTTTGGCCTGTTCCAGTTGTTCAGAGAGCTCTTCCAGGGCAGTAGCATGCCTCTGCCTGATTTCCTGGATCTGTGCTTCATGGTTTTTGGTTTCCTCTTCAATTGCTTTCTTCAGTTCAGCCACCTCCTGCTCTCGCTTTGTCCTAGAGGAAGCATCAATAGTTATCAAAAATGAACATTTTAGTCTTTTGTAAATTCAAGGTGAATTTTAATGGTGCCTGCTTATACAGACACATGATCCTACCTCAGCTCTTGCTGTGCTGCAGTGGTATCCAAGGTATCTTCTTGTTCAGTTTTTAAAGCCTCCAGCTCTTCACTTAAATCTCTTTTCTGCTTTTCCGCCTTGTTGCGAGATGTCTTCTCCTCCTTTTTTTGTCTTCTCGTTTTTTTTTGTCCTCCCCTTTTTTTTGTCTTCTCCTCCTTTTTTAAGCACTCTATGGAAGTAAAGGATTACATTTATAAGCAATTTTTTCCTGTTGTTATCCTCAGAAGGTTCAGGGGCAGGGCAATGGGACAGCAAGAAGGGTGGGAAGTTTAATATACACTGTGTCAATTCTTTCTCCAGACTGCAGCTGGAAGGGTGACTGGGAAAGATGAAATAGCAAAGTAGAACTGCATGATTCAGATAGAAAGTCAAGAAAAAGTCAATGACTGGAGAAAAAAGTTTGAAGTAAGGTAACAAACATAATCACATGTTGACAGAAAAATAAGGAATAGAATCTAACAGAAGAGCAGTTTGAGCTGCTCGGCCAGGTGATCGCAGACATCAGGATTCAAAAATGAAGAACTACAGACTGGAAAAAATTATGGCTTGCATAGTTGTGGAAGGGCTAGGCTAGACTCCAAAAGGTCTACTGGAAAATAGTGTAACTTAAAGGAAACTTGGATAAACAATTTTTGCAAGTATCTGTACCACTAACTCACATCCCATTGATATTTAGCAAGACTTTGCAACCCTGATAGCCTCCAGTAATTTCCTTGTGTAGCCAAGATACTCCTGCCCTAAGGTATTTCTTTGTGAAAACCATCCAGTTATCAGTGCCCTAGCAATAAAATACATTTAGATGATCTGCCTGTGGTCTGATTAAGATAGTTATTGGCTGCATTGTCTACAGTTAGCTAATGACCAGGTATGTAATATATTGAAGTCACAGGAAGGTTTTGCTTAGCATAGCATTAGCACAATTCAACATCTATTAGAATAAATGTAAGTTATTAGACTTGTTCAATACTTTGTGGGTTCTCAGTGCAGGGGTTTCTCACACCCCTCCTAAGTCTGCTACAAGATCAGGACATCTTCTACATGGAAACGGAGCCATGTTCAAGAATCATATCTTAGAGCTACCGAGGGGTATTTGGGATTTTCCAGACAATCTAAAGTAACATTGTTTTTCTCTAAATAGCTCCTCATTCAAAAAAAACAATAGCACTTTTCTCTGTTTTTACATTATATTTCTGGCAGGTGACAGAAGAGTGTCATAAGACACAATTTCGCAATGGGGAAAACTCACAGTAAACTGAATTAGTGGGGTTTTTTTTCGGTTTTGTGGGTTTTTGTTGCCCCCCCCCCCCAAATTTCAGTACTTACCTGTGTCAAGACGCTAGCAGAGTGACCTTCATGGCTTCTTGAATTGTCTCAAAGAGTATCATTTTACTGTGCTTTACTAGCCAAGCAGTTGCATGCCTTATATTTAAGCTTTAATTTCCATTTCTAAGGCCATCACTCTGGGAACAGCACCATAACCAACCACATCTGTCAAGTATCTTCAGAAACACTAGTCCCAATTTAAGTACACAACTACTCAAGCATTATTTTCCAATGAGTACAGCTTACTTATGCCCATCTTAAAGTCCCTGAATAGGCTTTTTAAATAAAAGGTACATCAATCATCTATTATTCCTATTACTTCAATACCTTCCTACACAGATAAGACTAAACTTTGGTATTTTTCCATAAGCGCATCAGTATTAAAATATGTAGCAAGACAACCCATAACAGTAAGTGAAAAAAATATTTCCAAATTAGGGCAGATAGCAACATTGCCTTATATTTTGCAACTTTGGCTTGGCAGTTTATTAATGTTGCACAATACCTATTTACAACCATAAGTAATTAAAAAACCCACCATAACATCATGAAAGGTTACATATAGGGCTAATTCAGTCGTGACAACACAGGCAAAACAATCAGAAATAAATGGCCAAAGAAATTGAACCATTTTAGATAAACAAAGCATCAAGAAAGGCAGAATAATTTGGATTTGCTTATTCAAAAAATGTTAGAAGACTAATGAATCCCTACTAACATTTTTCCAGAAATATGTTGTTCTAATGTGTTATTATAGAAAAGTGTAGCGCCTTCCCAAGAGACAGATGTTTTACCTTGTTACTAAGGGATGCATGCAACAACATGAATTTCTGGAGTGTATCATTAAATAAAATGGATTCTCAAAAATGAAAAGCTAACAAATGAAACACGAGAAAGACTGAGCAGCCAAATGCAACAAGGCTTGCAAGCAATAAATTATTCTTTCAAGATTTAGATAAAAGCAACAGCTATTAAGGCATCTACATATAAGGTTACACTTAGCAGACTGGACCAGATACTGCATACACTGTAATAAGTGATCCACTCCTTTCTCGCATGATGTACAACCTGTTAACAGGCAAATGTAGCAAGAACAAACCTTCCAAATCAGTGATCATCATTTCCTGTTTGTTCTTGAGTTTGGCCAAGTTTTTGGCCTTTTCTTCTTCTTCAGCCAGCTGAGAAGTACATTCAGCAATTCGATGCTCCATCAGCTTCTTTTCCTAGCCATGAGAAAGGGGAGAAAGAATAACTTCTACAATAGAATTTGAATCACAGAATCACAGCATTGTAGGGGTTAGAAGGGACCTCTGTGGGTCACCCAGTCCAACAACCCTGCCGAAGCAGGGTCACCCAGACCAGGCTGCACAGGATCACGTCTAGGCAGGTCTTGAATATCTCCAGAGAAGGAGACTCCACAACAATAGTCTCTAAGCAACACAAATAACTGAATATACAAAATCCATACAGAGGTCTCATACACCAGATATAATACAGATTTCATTTCAAGTGACTGACCTGTCAATACTACGGATCAACTGGAACTGTACAGAGACATGAACACTTGTTTTCCAAGTAAGCGAGGCTTGGAATTGAACACACAGGAGGTCTGGTTTTAGCACAGCATTTGTTTTACACTTTTGGAACTCTGTTTGCAATGAACAACAGTAGCTATGATAAACACTGTTTCCAGCTCTTAGGTTTGGAAGACCCATGGAATTGGAAAGAATGCATGGCAAGTATCTCCCTTTTAAAGCTCTCAGTGTCTCAGCTTCCACTTGGTCAAACCCCACAAGTCTTCAGGCGCAAACTCTATAGATAACGCAACAGCAGCCTGAAATGCTTTGAGAGCTATCACTTGGTACTACCATCACTTAAGAGCAGAATCTCCACCACGCATACTGGTCTCACCTTCAGAAATTTGGAATTTTGGTCCTCCAACAAACAGAAAGGGGGGCTTGCAAGACAAGCAAGACTTCAATTAGTCAGACTGGCCGGGCCTCCGGCAGCCCTGCTTTCCACAGTTTTGACAAACAACAACAAAAATAAACCCACAACACCAAGTAACTCTCTCGACAGCCTTAGTCACTGCAAGGTGTTTTTGTATGGATAAGATCATCACTATTTTTCAAAAATCAAAAAGGTTATGAAAGAACCAAGAGGAAAGCAATACTTACAGAGCCTGTGGCTTTGTTTTTGCCCTGTACTTCAAGTACTTAAGAAAGGCAATCCTACAATCGAGACAGAAGCTTTCTTTCAAGAATTACCATCCACATGAGAAGAAAAGTCTTAAAAAACTGGAATACCTTTAACTTTTGCCAGAAAAAAGGGTAAATGGAACATGAGTGTAATAAAGCAAAACAAAAAAATCCCCAAAATCCAAATTTGCAGTTTCTGCAGAAACGCAGAAATTTTCAATTCCCCTATTCCCTTGTCTCAGTCAGCAAATTTAACAATCTTGAGCTTCACACCAGAGAGCCTAGGGAGAAAACGCGGTGGTGAAACTCAGACCACAAGAAATTTTCACACCAAGACAGACGCACACTTCTTCCGTTTATGTCTACTAATTTCAATAACTAGCAACTAGCAGTGTTTTAGTGAAGAATAACAGGTTTTGACAGAGTTCTGTAAAGCAGCTAGCAAAGGTTTAGTTTACTCAGCTAAGTGATGTGAATTTTGCAAAGCTGCATCATACCTGCTCAGAAAACAACTCAGGATCTAAAAATAAGGTTAGATGTTTCAGTATGAAGCTACCGCTCCTTCCGAAATCACTGGAGAAGGATAGGTACACCTGGGAACATAAGAGGCATTTCTTTTGCTTATCTTCAGACAGGATAGACTGCTTCCTCAGGGTGTCCATCTCTGTCCTCACTTAGAAACAGAACGGAACATAATCAGACACACGCTTAACTTCTGTGTTTCAATTAGGGCAGTTAAAGCTCATCTGGGAAATCCTCACCAAGGGGAGCTTCAGTCTGAATGAGCCTACCCATGATCCTGTACTTCAAAGCCAATTATATTTCTTCTGAAATTCATAAAACAGATTAAACAATTTAGTATTTCAGCTACAAAGGCAAATGCAGTCACTGAAAGCCATCATTAACCTGCAAGTACCAGTAATTATGTTATGGTTGAACTCGATGACCTTAAAGGTCTTTTCCAGCTTAAGTGATTCTATGCTTCTATTTCTGAAGCTTGAAACGGCACCACCTAGAAACCTGAATTTTAGTGAATAAGAATGGGTTTGGGATGTGAAGGCTTTGAGGAGCAGGGAAGTGAACAAAAGTCTAATTCCATTCACCTGAACCAGAGGTACACAGTACCAGAATGCCTAGAAGTGGATACAGCGGTGGTAGATGGATGCAGTTATTTATAGAAGTTTACTTCACACACTACCACGATGGAACACACCTGCCCATTTCAGGTATCTGACCATGAATAGGGTCCAGGTATGTCCACAGTCCAGCTTAGAGTACCCCCTTAACCTCACGCAGCCTGGAGAACCTGCAAGTTCATGGCAGCCCCAGGCAGTGAGTGACAACCAGCACTTTTCCTTCTTTTGGAAAGCTGTGTATGCAAACTTTTTTTTAGTTATTTCTACATTTTGCACTGACTTCCCTCCCCATTCAAAACCACAAAGTTTCTAAACTAAAGCAGAGCCCAAGAGTCAGAATTAGGACTCATTTCTTTACCATATTAAAGCAGCTCTAACACATGCATTAACAGGATTTCATTCTTTTCTCTCTTTCCCATGCCACTTCGTGCACACAGGATTGATGAGCCACAAAGCCAAGTAGTTTAGAAGACTCTGTTTACTCCCTACCCTCCTTGCTTAATCTGTCAAAAACCCTCTCTGGACACATGAGCCCCCCCCTCCACTCACCAGTTACCTGTCCTTGTTCTCTTCCTCACCCTTTCATTCTAAATAACCTTTTCTCCACACCACCTGAGTCTACAGAGGAATAATTGACAGCAAAGGCAAGAGAGGCTCCTACGCTGGCCTAGGAGCATGGGATAGCTGACCAGACCAACAGACACCAGTGTGGGTCACCTTTGGTCTGAGATGCCCAGGCTAAAGCACAATGGTTGCCTTTAGAAAGCTGGTCCATGTATGACCTGGTTAACAACCGAATAAACCACAATATGCCTGGTGCAGATAAAATATTCAGATTTACTGGTAAAGTTCTTAACACTACCACCCCACTCCCCCCAGATTCATTAGAGCGCAGATGTGTTGGATGTGAAGCTAAAGCTTCCAGTTATTTACAACAGATATCTTCCATCTTTTCTCCCTTGCTACGCACCAACTAGAACTGTACACGTGTTAGTTCTGATGCTCAACCGAGCACACTGCAGACAAGGATTCAGGCTCACTTTCATTCCACCTTCAATCTATAGATGAGCCTGTTCATAACTCACTGCCATGCGCTTCTCCCTGCTCTCCATCACCTGGCTCTAGAAAGCCCAGACTCAATTCCTAATTGAAGGGACTACCCTAGTCTCACCTAGCTCTGCCAAGTCCCACAAGCACTAAAGCTTCTCTTCTACCTTTTTACCACCACCACCCACCCACGCTTCCTAGCACTGTGCCCAAGACAATACCTTTAACATTCTTTGTGATTAAACAGAAATGAGACAGTGTGGCTACAGATTCAAACACTCAAAAACTAGGAAACGTTAGTATTCAGGCTGTTCGGCACTGTAATTCCACCCTCCGTGGTTACACTGTGTTACTGGCTCCGTTCCCCACAGGACCCCTGTGCCTGGGGATGACGTGCCAAGGGGTACGCAGGACTCCTCTGCAGGCACACAGCCACCAGCTGTGATGAAACAGGGCGGCTGGGAAAGAAAAGTGTCACAGACAAACAGCTGAATGCCAGACACAAGAAGGCTGTTGAAGGGATGAGTAGAGCTCCTATGTGATGCTCCTTGCGTAAGCCAAACATTTCACAGCCAGTGCCGCTGGAGAACGTACATGGTGAGCATTTGTGGCATGGCAGACCATTACTGTTACTCTGGCCATGGCCTGAGGTGTCAAACTGGGGGCTGCGTTTGTTTGTAATACTTCTACAGCACCCTGTAAAGGTTTGCCTGTCAGGCAAAAGAGACAAAGTTAACCCTACACTTCAGAATGGTGTCGGGAAGATAATTATTCCTTCATCAGCATACAAATTGTTCATAAAAAAAAATCCATGCAACTTTCAGAAGTCTCAGTAATATGCATAGCACTGATAATTATTCGTTACAGGATGGATAAAAGTAAATCCATGACTTGCTGTCTATTTAACAAGCCTGTTTAGCATCATCTTTGTGCACAGGTCAGTGCAAAGGCTGTACAGATGGATACCACGGATCACCACCAGCCCTCTACAGTTTTCTAATGTATATGTGAACAGGAACAAGTTAGGGCTGCTTAAATATAACCAATTCTGACACTTCCTAACTTTTGAGTGTTAGGTGTGTAGATTAGACATTCTTCATCTGCAGTATATAAATAAAAATTAATTGTTACAGAAGCGAGACTCATTTGTATTTTCAAAACGGTTTAGGTTACGTGAACATTTTGCATTTTTCATAAACATATACTTAATTCAGTGCTTACTATAGCAGTGCATTGAATGAAGCGCACAATCAAAGTATCAAACTTCTATTCAGGACACTACCCTATTCTTTTTACTGTGTCTGAACTATGTTTTACAAAGAATAAAAACTTTTCCAGTCTTCATCGTGACAGTCTTCGATGGCTCACGAAGCAGCTGATTACACCCACCATCTTAAACTCCTGTCCCATTTGATCACGCTGCTAAGTAGAGAATAAGATTCCAGTTCAACCAGCAACTTAAACAGAATTAGCCAGCACTGCATTAGACTGAGCAACTCATCCTTCCCTTCATCAACATCTTCCACCCCAGCTTTTTTCTGTGCCTTCACTTCATATCAGTTATGCAGCCACGCAACAAACAGAGGAAACTTGTTTCATCTAAAGCCAGATGGACTTCATTTCTTCCCCATGAGGGTGATGAAACACTGGTCCAGGTTGCCCAGAGAAGCTGTGGCTGCCCCCTCCCTGGCAGGGTTCAAGGCCAGGTTGGATGGAGCTGTGAGCAACCTGGTCTGGTGGAAGATGTCCCTGCTGATGGCAGGGCGGTTGGAACCAGATGATCTTTAAGGTCCTTTCCAACCCAAACCATTCTATGATTCTATGACTTTCAGAACAGTAGTTTGAGCCTGCAGTCTCCAAGCCCAGTGAGTGGCCACAGGAATTGTTACGATGACAAAACTCAAAAAGGGGACTACTTTTAGCACAGGTACTGGCACAAAGTGCTTATGGAAACACAGCCAAACAAACAAGGAGTACTTTTTAAACCCCTATTTTTGACTGTTTAAGTGGTTAAGCACAGGAAAAGTTTTGCAGAAAGGTTGTATAATCTTCATCACACAAGGTTGTCAAAACTCAGCTTTAAAGGGAAGCATATTTTGAAAGGAGGCTCGACAAGAGGCTCACAGAAGTCTCTTCAACCTGGTGCATTACAAGCTGTCAATAGTGTGTTTAGAAGTACTTGGTATACAAACTCTGTGCAGTTCCATTCTCTGCATAATTCCCTTCCCCCAAAAAAAGTTGTAGGCAATTATACTCCTGTAGAAATTTTAAAAACACTAGCTTTGTTCAAGGCTGCACAGCCATAAATCCAAGAATATTTATAAACCAAAACCCAGACAGAAAACAAATTCTGAAGGATGACTTTCTAAATAGCATTCTGCAGAGCCATGTATTCCCCTAGCACATGACAATGCTAATGCTGCCGACACTCCAGTCACAGCATCCTCCTAAGGCCTCCAAATCTATCTGCAGAGCAATCATTCCCTCTCTCCAACTTCAAATTATTGCTTTTTTTCCTTCACAGACTGGTCAAAAGTCCTCTCCTGGTTTTCTAGGAGTTTGAGTCTTGACACATTCCAGAATATCTTAATATTAAGTGTTATACACTAGAAATTACAGAAGCTGATGCTTCTGAGTCTGATATAGTTTGAAAACTTCCAACCACATACGCCAGTATCGAATATAGCAAGCCACTTGCTTCTAGCAAGTTGAATTAATATTCCACTGCAAAGAGATCCAAGTGCTCATAGCAACAGATATTCAAACCCATTCATATCTTGTAAAGCAAAATATTGATAAAAACTCATTGTGAATTTTGAAGTCTAGCAGTAAATCTGAAGAAAGTTCTACATAAATCAGTTAGTGACAAGTTACCAAAAAACCCAAGACTCTGACATAAGTGCATATGCTTTTGTCTGTAATGTACTAAAACTAGAGCTTTTTATTAGCTGCTCGCTTGTAGACATATCAAGTCTACAGCAGTTTTGAAGCTTGATGATTTTTCTTATCTACAAGATAATTTTTGAAAGAACAGAAAGTTTGTTCACGAATATAGTACTGAAAACTGCATCTGAGGGAACTAAATTCACTAAGACTTGCCCAAGTTAATTAAATTTTTGGAAAACTGGCATACACTGCATCAGAAAGCTTTGATACCATTCCTAGTTACAATGGTTGCATAAAGCCTTTAATTTCAGAAGAGAAGTTAAACAGCTAACATCAACTGGAAATTTTAATGTAACTGCTCATTTCAGCCCCTACTAAAGAGAAAATAACGGTTGAGAAAATTATGTGGATTACATTACAGCTTATCTTTAATAAAAAAGTTATTTTTTTTTTAAATGCAAACATGGTGGTTTTCAAAAAGAACAATAAACAAATGATAAAATATCCCAACTTACGGGAATATTATGGTCCTTTCTTCCTTTATGAGAGGAAGCAATATGAGCAAGGTATTGAATAACCTTCTTCGTGTTTTCAGTCTTCCCAGCACCAGATTCACCTCTGCAAAACATTTCAGACATTTTCCTCAAAACTGATTTTCAACAACTTATGAAACCTTTGTTTAAAGCAACCTCATTTCATTCCATTTACGGCTTTGACTACACAACAGACCTTCACTGTCTAGAACAAAAAGCACTGATGTTGCAGGGAACTACATGGTGTTTGTTTAAAATACTTTCTTCATCCTAAAGATCAGCTTAGCATTAAGATGTTGATACAATGCATCACATTAGTGTGATTAAAAGCTTTTTGCTATGTGCCTGAATTCCTGTGTTACCTTAAGTAACAAGAAACAGCCCTGTCCTCTGCCTTGATCACAAGTCCAGAGACAGATTTATTTAGAGTGCAGAGGCATATATATTAGTTTTCTTAAAATCATTATGCACACACACTTTTATATTTAGCATCATTTTAATATATTGTATATACCAGGAGCTGGTTATGAGTATTACCAAGTTGATGGAAACATTCAGTATCTTTAGAAGCCAGTTTCAAAGTACAGTAAAACATATTTTAAAGAAACAGATTCTTTGCACTGCTTATCACAGACTCTTAGCTAGTTAAAAAATATATTTCTGGCCATACGGCTACATGAATTCATTAAGAAATGAATTTATTAGTGCAGAGTGGTACAGTACAGAGATAAATAAAGACAGCAAATGCACATTTACTTCTTAAGACAGAGGTAGAGTTAAAGCAGAACGTGTTTAGACAGAATTTATTGTAGTGTTTACATACACGATATTGTAGGCAGGAAGCGTGACCAAGTTCATATCACTATAATTACAAATGATGTTACTACAGCTCTTTTTAAAAAAATAAAAATTAGGTCTTGTCTTCAGATAAGTCCAGGCACATCAATGGGATTACCAGGTCTCACTTAGCCCTGATTAACTGGCAGTAGATTACTGGAGAAAGATCCTATTTCAAGCGAGACAGTGACTGCCACTAGCAACTCTGACGGGTGTGAACCAGAAACGCATTTCATTAGAGGGATTTGTGTGGAAAAAGTCAAAGTAGTTCCGTCATTCAACAGTCCTTCAGAAATTAAATGTTGGAAACCAACTACTTTAAGAATGACAAGTGTACATTTTGCATGTTTGCATATTTCTCAGCTAAGATACTCAGAACAGCAATGTTAATTTAGCAGGGTGAGTTTAAGCACATTCTTACAGTCTTCACCTTCCTCCACCATGCTGCATACGTCAGTGTTGCAGCTAGTCTGCATTCACTTGGGTATTTAGTACCTTCAGACCTGCACTTCTTGATCAGATAGGCAGCTTAGAAGCATCCCTATCCTCACATCACACTTAACCTCTGCAAAAATGAGACAATATAGCACTTGAAATTTTAACTTTGCATATACAGAAAGGATATCACCCCAGAAAGGATATCACCCCAGATGTTCAAAGAGAATGGACTCTAAAACAATCTCATTTCTTCTTACCTTCCAACCCTCTCAAATGACGGAAAGCCCACGGGACAGCTGCGCTAGCAGAGGTGACCTCTTGCTATGAGGTGGCCATATGTGCACTCCTCCACCCATGAGCAAGCAGCAATGGAGACTGAGGAAGTGCACTCACAGCAGCTTAGCAAACCCATCACGGAAAAGTAGCCTACAAGAGCTAGGTACAAACTTCAGGTGAAACAGCTTATCAGTTTGACCTGACAGAACAGTATCAGTCCCTAGGTTTTGCAGGAGAAAACTTTTAACTGAAAACACTAACAAAAAAAGTTGATTCTGCAGACAAGCTATGGGATATTTATCACAGCCTCAGTTACCAAGTTGTGACCTGCAATACTAGAGGGTTAATCAAGGCACCTGATTTTATTGATGGCATACATCAATAAAACAGACCCGCTCTCTCGGACCGCACCGGCGCCGCACGCTCCCGAATTCTCAGAAGCAACTACATCAACCTGTCCAAAACCATTTTGTTCCATTGTTCCTCATAAGACAAACATCACTGAAAAATAATACAGAATACCAGAGATTAAAAATCACTGTGCTCAATTAGTCAAAACTTTCCAGTGATTGAGAGAGTAGTTCCTTGAAACTTGTTGACTATGCTAGCTTTACTCATTGCATGGGAAAACTTGGAAGGTATTACTTGAAGAGCTTGTTACAAAGAAGATTACTCTGACAATTAGCTAATGGATAACTCGGTTTCCTTTTTGCCAAGATACCATCGATGTGCAACACAAACTGGGTGTACTTTGGGACCGCTACAAGTGGAAGAACACACTTTGACTCTTAATGAACAATCCCATTTCTACCCAGGCCAGAGTCTCCACATACAAGACAAATGTGAAGACTGACAAGCAGGAATAAAAGACCTCAGGTGCCAATACAGTCTCCCTTTTACTACAGTGTTTACATTAACATAATTCATGACTTGAAGCAATATAATAATATAATAAAAGCAGTCTTGCCTGTTTCTAGATGTGTATTAAAATATGCTTAATGCTAAAACTATTCTAGCAGATAAGAGAAGCAAGAAGAGTAGTACAGCAAAATATACATTTACGTTTTAAAACAATACCGTTTGTTCTAACTGTCATCAGAGCTTGGGAACGCATTATTAGTCGTGCCTTTAAAATTGCACAAAATCTTTTCTGCCAAATCATAGAAACAAAGTTTATCAAAATTTAAAGGAGGAAAATCTACTCTGACACATCCAGTGACGAGAAAATAGTAGAATAAATACAGTCCAGATGTCGACTTTCTAGAAGGGCAGCACACATTGGAAGAGTCCAGTAATCAACAGGATTTTCTGGCATACGCACCAGTAAAGCTTCATACAGCACAGGAAGGTCGAAAGCTTGCAATACATTCCTTTTGCTAAAAAGCCTTTAAATCTAATAGTGATTTTTTTTTTTCCTCGAGAAAATCTTTATGCAAGTTCTCATTCAAAAGCAACGCTAATGGATGTTATCATCCTAGTTCTCCTCTCCCTGGAGCTTACAAGTATGCCAAATATTTCCTGCAGGACAGAGTGTTAGATAGCTCTGCTGCCATATACTATAAAAGAATTAGAAGATTTAGGATTAAGTCCTTTTCATTTACAGAAATAATGACATCTGCGTACTTTGGTTCTTTCCTAGGAGTGCAAACACACAGATTATAAAAATAAATTAAAATCTACCTCTATCAACCTGCCCAAAAAAGGTAAACTTTTAGTAACACTATGTACAATATTTATGGAATGGAGATTGTATCATGAAGCTAAAGATTAACTTTTTCAAAACCTTGTTTTAATACAACTCAATTAATATGTTACCATAAATTAAACAACCCAAACCCTTGGCTGAGATCCTAGCCTTACTTCAGTCAATGGCAGCTTTGCTAATGACTTCAGTAAGGTCGTAATTTCACCTGCTTTATTTCAGTCTCAATTCCACTACCAGTAGAAACAAAACCTTCCCAGCCTGAATTCAAATGCTGTATCAACTCCAGCCAGGGGCTACGGCAAACAGCGCATCCAAGCAAGCAAACCGTCCTTAGCAATAGCCTCAAGCTGGAGGTACAAGGTTATTCCATCAATTAACTGAAGGATCTCTCCATTACAAACTACGTTACAGAGACAGGTCAAGGAAAGTCTGACAGTCGCTGGTAAATTGATGCAGTATCTAGAATTAAAGCTTTTTTCCCTAGAGCAGCAAATGCTTCTGCTCTGAAGCAGCTTCAAACACATTTAAAATACAAAAAGCTCAGCTGGCATAAGCACTTTGAAGTTTCTACATGGTTTTAAATTCATTGCGTGTAAAGCTATAGAGTCCTTTCCAATAAAGGAAAGTACTTTTCAGGCAAATTTATCTCAGCTACAATTAGGTTAGCAAAAATTAGTGACTGACTTCTCAACCAGCTGCAATTCCCCCCCCAAGCAACTTGAGCCCAGATCTTGCACAGAAGTAAAAGGCATTTCCTCTGCTGAACAGATCGCCATCGAGAAAACAAGTAAAGCAAACATAGCGGGAGAGGACTCGCAGGTCATAAAGCAAATCAGCAACACGCAGGAACGGAAGCCAGTCTTCTGACTTCCAGGAGAACAGCATGCTCTTCCCATGCGGCCCACTTCTAGTGGCAGTTGTTATTCCACGAACAGGTCAAACGCCTGCCTGGAAAAGATGCTGTTCTGAAGGAAAACGGTAGCAAAACAGTTGCTTTTCTTCTTGTCAGGCAGGTTTGCAACATCTGCACATCTTCTTGTGACAGCTACAGTGCTTTGGTTTCGGCTGCCGCCGGCAACAAAAGCGCCACGCGGCCGCCCCTCCCCCCCACCGCGGTGCAGAGGAGAATGGAAAGAAAACAGGCAGAAAACCGGTGGGTCGGGATAAGGGCAGTTTAACAGAACAGCAAAGAGAGGGAAAACAGGAACAACAATGATACAGATAAGGAGAAAACACGACAAAAAACAGACCCGCTCTCTCGGACCACACCGGCGCCGCACACTCCCGAGCCGCGAGAGGGTTCTTGCCGAGCCGCCCCCCCCACCGGAACCCAGTGTGACGTCACAGGGTATGGAACACCGGGCTCTGTTTGGCCAGGTGGGGTCAGCCCCCACCCCCCGGCTGTGCCCCTTCCTGGAGTCCGGTGAAAATTAACCCTGTCCTGGCCGAACCCAGGACATACAGCACTCAGCAGTGGCAGGACAAGGCAACACCACCACCTCTTCCTGAACTGGTAAATGAGTTTCTGGATTTTAGGGAAGTCTAACTAGTTTGAAATTCCTTACTGAAATCGCACTGCGAGAACTGGCACCCTTCCACCACCACCCAGCTAGCCGTTAATGTCACTAGCAGATCAGGGGCTCCGCAGAACGTGCAGTGTAGTGCTGCGAGTCACGTAGACAGAAGGACACAAAATGACACATGCAAAGAAAGCTTTAAAATTCAAAGACAGACTTCTCTTCCTCTTGCTACCTTTGCACAAAGTCTACTGCAAGCTAACAATATTTGCAAAGATAAACATCTGGAGTATATTAGGATGGTCAGATGCAGTTAGTGTCATCTGTCCCATTACAGATCATATCTGTGACTTAAATTGCTGAAAAACTGTTTCGGTTTCGGCTGCCGCCGGCAACAAAAGCGCCACGCAGCCGCCCCTCCCCCCGCCGGCGTGCGGAGGAGAATGAAAAGAAAGAGGCAGAAACAGGTGGGTCGGGATAAGGGCAGTTTAACAGAACAGCAAACAGAGGGAAAACAGGAACAACAACGATACAAATAAGGAGAAAACACAACAACGAACCGTACAACCCAGACAACCGCTCTCCCGAAACAGGACCGGCGCTGCGTCCCCCCAAGCCGCGAGTGCCTTCCCGCCGCCCCGCCCCCCCCACCGGATCCCAGCGTAACGTCACAGGGTATGGAATACCGGGCTCTGTTTGACCAGGTGGGGTCAGCCCTCACCCCCCGGCTGTGCCCCTTCCTGGAGTCCGGTGAAAATTAACCCTGTTCTGGCCAAACCCAGGACATTATCCACCCCTTATTCCATACCGTCTACGTCATGCCCAGGTCCCCCATTGTCCAGTTGATCACCACCACTTCTCCTGTCTCCATATATCATTCCCTTAGTCTATGGATCATCACTCTAAAGTGTCCTTTGAGTTCATTTAATCCATGACTTTGGGCTCCATCTGTCGTAATGGTCTTCCGTGGCAGGAGGGGTGATGTGTGGTGATGGGCGGTCACTTGCTGCATCCGGAGCTCACGGCTGATGTATCTGGTGCAGCCCGTGCCCACAGTCTGCAGGAGATGTTGATCTTGATGAAGTTGCTGGATGCCAGTTGTTGAAAACCAGGTCCAGTTCCATCATCGCTGTGCTCTGCTAGGTTTTCATCGAAAAAGTCCATCCTTCTTTAATCTGGATGATTCTTACTATGCTACTACTGGTACAAAATATAACAATTATAACAGTGATGACAGACAGTGACAGGGTTATTTAACAACTAACTTTATACAATTTATTTATGGACTATTCTCGCCCGTAATCAAATCCCCATGAGGTACACATCCGACTTCCCCATCCTTCCGCATTACCCACCAGGTACACCCAGGACCTTGAGCATAAAGAATCCCGCGGACGGGCTTGCCTTTGCCCAAGGCAGGACTAACCCAAACCGTCTTCCCTAACATGTTCCGCATGTGCACTACAGGGACTTTATCTCCTTCTACGGGGCGCTGAGGTTTTGACTGGGCAGGACCAGGCTGGTTGGTGGATCCCCGGTTGTTAACCAACCAGGTGACCTTTGCTAAATGGGGATCCCAATTTTTGAAAGTCCCACCCCCCATTGCCCTCAGATAGGTTTTTTAGCAGCCCGTTGTACCGTTTGATCTTTCCAGAGGCTGGTGCATGGTAGGGGATGTGATACACCCACTCAATACCGTGTTCTTTGGCCCAGGTGTCTATGAGGCTGTTACGAAAATGAGTCCCGTTTTCTGACTCAATTCTTTTGGGAGTGCCATGTCACCACAGGACTTGTTTTTCAAGGCCCAGGATGTTATTCTGGGATGTGGCATGGGGCACAGGGTAGGTTTCCAGCCATCCGGTGGTGGCCTCCACCATTGTGAGCACATAGCGCTTGCCTTGGCGGGTTTGTGGCAGTGTGATGTAGTCAATCTGCCAAGCCTCCCCATATTTATATTTTAGCCATCGTCCTCCATACCACTGAGGCTTTACCTGCTTGGCTTGCTTGATTGCAGCACATGTTTCACATTCATGGATAACCTGTGTGATCGTATCCATGGCCAAGTCCACCCCTCGGTCACGAGCCCATCGGTATGTCGCGTCTCTTCCTTGGTGGCCCGAGGTGTCACGGGCCCACCGAGCTATAAACAGTTCACCCTTATGTTGCCAGTCCAGATCCACCTGAGCCACTTCAATCTTAGCAGCCTGATCTACCTGGTGGTTGTTTGGATGTTCCTCAGTGGCCAGACTCTTAGGGATGTGAGCGTCCACGTGACGGACTTTTACAACCAACTGCTCCAGGCGGGCAGCAATATCTTGCCACAATGGGGCAGCCCAGATAGGTTTGCCTCTGCGCTGCCAGTTGTTCTTCTTCCATTGCTGCAGCCACCCCCACAAGGCATTGGCCACCATTCAGGAGTCGGTGTAAAGATAGAGCACTGGCCACTTCTCTCGACTGGCGATGTCTAAAGCCAGCTGGATGGCTTTCACCTCTGCAAACTGGCTGGACTCACCTTCTCCCTCGGCAGTTTCCGCGACTTGTCGTGTAGGGCTCCATACAGCAGCCTTCCACCTCCGCTGCTTCCCCACAATGCGACAGGACCCATCCGTGAACAGGGCATACTGTTTCTTATCTTCTGGCAGCTGGTTATACAGTGGGGCTTCTTCAGCACGTGTCACCTCCTCCTCTGGCGATGCTCCAAAATCTTTGCCTTCTGGCCAGTCCATGATGACCTCCAGAATTCCTGGGCGACTGGGGTTTCCCATTCGGGCACGCTGGGTGATCAGATCGACCCACTTACTCCACGTAGCATCAGTGGCATGAAGCGTAGAGGGGACCCTCTCTTTGAACATCCAGCCCAGGACCGGCAACCGTGGTACTAGGAGGAGCTGTGCTTCAGTGCCCACCACTTCTGAAGCACCTCGAACGCCTTCATATGCTGCCAGAATGTGTTTTTCAGTGGGAGTATAGCGGGCCTCGGATCCTATGTATCCCCGGCTCCAAAACCCCAGGAGTCGACCTCAAGTCTCCCGTGGTGCTTTCTGCAAGAGACTCCAGGTTGGGCCATTCTCCCCGGCTGCAGTGTAGAGCACGTTTTTAAAATCTTGCTCTGATCGGACTGGACCAAGGGCTGCGGCATGAACTATCTCCCGTTTAATCTGTTCAAATGCCTGTCGTTGCTCAGGGCCCCATTCAAAATCATTCTTCTTCCGGGTCACGTGGTACAGAGGACTCACAATTTGGCTGTAATTTGGGATGTGCATCCTCCAAAAACCTCCAACACCTAAGAAGGCCCGTGCTTCCTTTTCGCTGGTTGATGGAGACATAGCTGCTATTTTGTTGATGACATCCATTGGGATTTGACGGCACCCATCCTGACATTTTATTCCCAAAAACTGGATCTCTTGCGCAGGTCCCTTGACTTTACTTCGCTTAATGGCGAAACCGGTTTTCAGAAGGATTTGAACTATTTTCTCCCCTTTCTCGAAAACCCCCTCTGCTGTGTCGCCCCATATAATGATGTCGTCGATGTACTGCAGATGTTCTGGAGCTTCACCTTTTTCCAGTGCAGTCTGGATTAGTCCATGGCAAATGTTGGGACTGTGTTTCCACCCCTGGGGCAGTCGGTTCCAGGTGTACTGGATGCCCCTCGAGGTGAATGCAAACTGTGGCCTGCACTCTGCTGCCAAAGGGATGGAGAAGAATGCATTAGCAATGTCAATTGTAGCGTACCACTTGGCTGCCTTTGACTCCAGCTGATATTGAAGTTCCAGCGTGTCTGGCACGGCAGCACTCAGCGGTGGTGTGACTTCATTCAGCCCACGGTAGTCTATTGTCAGTCTCCACTCTCCAGTAGATTTTCTCACTGGCCATATGGGACTATTAAAGGGCGAGCGAGTTTTTGTGATCACTCCTTGACTCTCCAGCTGGCGGATCAGCTGATGAATGGGGAGAAGGGAGTCTCGGTTGGTACGATACTGTCGCCGGTGCACCGTTGTGGTTGCGATGGGTAACTGTTGTTCTTCAACCCTCAGCAACCCCACAACGGAAGGATCCTCTGAGAGACCAGGCAAAATGGACAGCTGTTTAATTTCTTCCGTCTCCAAAGCAGCTATGCCAAAAGCCCACCAATAACCCCTTGGGTCCTTGAAATACCCTCTCCTAAGATAGTCTATCCCAAGGACGCACGGAGCCTCGGGGCCAGTTACAATGGGGTGCTTCTGCCAGTCCTGCCCAGTGAGGCTCACTTCAGCCTCCAGTAGACTCAGCTCTTGGGACCCCCCTGTCACTCCCGAAATGCAAATGGACTCTAACCCTTTGAACTCTGATGGCATTAAGGACACTGTGCAACAGTGTCCGCTAGAGCTTTATACTCTTGTGGATCTGACGTGCCAGGCCACCGACTCCACACTGTCCAATAAACGCAGTTGTCCCTTTCCTCCACCTGGCTGAAGGCAGAGCCCCTCTAATCCTCGTCAGAGAATTTGCTGCTCACCTGCTGTAAGAATGACTTGGAGGTCCCCTCCAGAGGATCGGAATCAAGGTCAAACTGTCTACCTGGTCTGGAGAGCTGGCTTTTGGAAACTGGAGCGGCATTTTTCCTAACAGAGTCCCCTTTTGTGATTGTTTTACCTCGCAACTCACGTACTCGTGCCTCTAGACTTGAGATGGGTTTTCCATCCCACTTCCTCATGTCCTCTCCATGGTCAAGCAGAACGACAGGTTGCCCCGTGGTGTGTAGTCTCTCTATTCCCTCTCCTGAGCAGAGAAACGCTTGCCCCTAATAGCTGAGACACTGGCCCATACAGGTGGGGAGTAGGACATACTCTATTCGAGTCGCTGGACCTTCTGGAAGAATTTATTGACAGCTGAGACAAGGGAGGAAGCGAGACTTTCCTCATATTGCTGGAGTCTGACAGCCACCTCATCCACTGTTGGTGCCTCTTTACCTTTCCAGTTTACTACTGCCAGTGAGTTGGCACATGAGGAGGGTGCGCTCCGTACAAACTTTCTCCACATAGATGGTGTGCACTGGACTTCATCTGGGTCTGTGGGTAACTGGTCATCATCTGGTTCATTATAAACCAGCTCCCGCACAGCTAATTCCCTCATGTACTGAATACCCCTCTCCATACTGGTCCACTTGCCAGGGTAGCACACAAAATCGTCACTGAAGGGCTACCTCTCCCTCATGCCTGACAGAAGTCTCCTCCAGAGGCTGAGGACTTGTTCCTTCTTCCCAATGGCCTTGTCAATGCCCCCGTTCTTGGCCAGGGATCCCAACTGCTTGGCTTCCTTGCCTTCTAACTCCAAGCTGCTGGCCCCGTTATCCCAGCACCACAGCAGCCAGGTGACAATGTGCTCGCCTGGGTGGTGGCTGAAATCTTTCCACATGCCTCGCAGCTCTCCCAGGGACAGGGACCGGGTGATGATCTCTGTCTCTATCTCCTGCGATGACCCTGGCTCATTGTCATCCCTCCCGGAGCGATCTGCTCTCTTTGCGTCTTTCTTTAGTTTTACAGGCGCAAATGCTACCGGCACAGGTTGGTCACTGGGCTCAGCCGCGATGCCTGCGGCTGGAGCTGGGGCTGGAGGGGCTGCAGGGCCAGCTGGGGGGGCAGCACCAGCCGCAGTGCCTGCTGCTTCGTTCCCCCACACTTTCCCCTTCAGGCACTGAATCAGGTTGAACAGGGCTTGGTAGGCGTGGGCCAGACCCCAGCACATTGCAGTGATCTGTGTCTCTCTCGAGTTGCCAGGGTGGCAGCACACTTTTTGCAGATATTTTACCAGATTGTCTGGATTCTGTATTTGTTCAGGGGTGAGTTTAAAAAACACCGGTGGTGCCCACTGCTCTAGACACCTGCCCATGCTGTCCCACACACCCAGCCACTCACAGCTATCCGGCCCCGGGGCAGGTCTCTGCACGATGTTCTTAACGACTTGTTTAGCCCTAAACAAAACCTGCAACCCATTCAGGAGGCATAACAAAAGGAGAGTGCTGGCCTGAGCATCCCACGGGTACTCGAAATTCTCAAAAGCAGTTAGGACCAGCCTGAGGGAGAGAGGGGGGGCGAAAGAGTGGGGGAAGGTATCCCCTTCGGTTTTCCCCACAGACTGGGTTTGATTATTCACAAATTCTAAGACATAGGATCCGAGGTATGAAAATGATCGCAGTGTCCCATGCAAATACAAGCCTAATTTCATGCACATTGACGTTATCATGTCATAAGTCGACATCTTACAGTACAAAAAAATCATCATCCTGATCTTTTTCCCTGCGATGACGAACAGCACCACAGGGAAAACATAGTGCAAGTAAGGATTCAAAAACCACAGCCATCTGATCACAGACATAAACATGATTTACCGGCGACTATTTAACTAACACAGAAAAAAGCCTATAACAAAATTTAACAAAATCTAAGAAAGCTGTTTTAACACCTGCTGCTCAGCCCTGCCGTTATCCCCGCCCCACGTTGGGCGCCAATTAAATGTTATAGTTTGGTGCGGCTGCTCGCCGGCAACAAAAGCGCCACACGGCAGGCCCTCCCCCCGCTGGCAAGTGGAGGAGAATGAAAAGAAACAGGCAGAAACCGGTGGGTCGGGATAAGGGCAGTTTAAACAGAACAGCAAACAGAGGGAACAGGAACAAAATGGTACAAATAAGGAGAAAACACGACAAAAACAAAACCCGCTCTCTCGGACCGCACCGGCGCTGCACGGCCGCCCCCCCCCCACCGGAACCCAGCGTGACGGCACATGGTATGGAATACCGGGCTCTGTTTGGCCAGATGGGGTCAGCCCCGACCCCCCGGCTGTGCCCCTTCCTGGAGTCCGGTGAAAATTAACCCTGTCCTGGCCAAACCCAGGACACCGGGACACCTACAGCAAGCTGCACAGGATCTTGTCCAGGTGGGTCTTGAACATCTCCAGAGAAGGAGACTCCAAAACCTCCCTGGGCAGTCTGTTCCAGGGCTCCGTCACCCTCAGAGGGAAGAAGTTCTTCCTCATGTTCAGACGGAACTTCCTGTGCCTCAGTTTGTGCCCATTGCCCCTTGTCCTGTCACTGGGCACCACTGAAAAGAGCTTGGCCTCATCCTCCTGATACCCACCCTTCAGATATTTGTAAGCGTTTATAAGGTCCCCTCGTAGCCTTCTCTTCTTCAGGCTGAACAAGCAGAACATCAGAACACATGTGGACACATCAGAACAAAACAGAACGCAACAGAACCTTACACATCAGAACACAACAGAACACAACAGAAGACTACAACTGAGAACACAACAGAACACAACAGAACAATACACGTCAGAACACAACACAACACAACAGAAGACTACACATGAGAACACAACAGAACACAACAGAACACAAAAGAACACAACAGAACAGTACACATGAGTACACATCAGAACACAAGAGAACACAACGGAACACAACAGAACACAACGGAACACATCAGAACACCAGAGAACACAACAGAACACAACATAACACAACAGAACACATCAGAACACAGGAGGACAATATAAATGAGAACACAAGAAAACATATCAGAACACAACAGAACACATCAGAACACAGCAGAACAAAACAGAAAAAAACAGAACACAACAGAGCACTACAGGTGAACACAAGAGAATACAACAGAACATTGCACATCAGAACAAAACAGAACACAAAAGAACACAACAAAAAACAACAGAACACTAAACATGAGTACACCCCAGAACAAAGGAGAACACAACACAATATTACAGAACGCAAGAGAATAATATATGTGAACACAAGAGAAGAGAAGAAAGAAAAAAAAAAAGAATTAATTGCTTGGAGAGCTGGCAAAAAAAATATGTATATATTACCTCAGAGATAGGTTCTTAGCTATGTACACTTTCCCTATGCCCAAACAAAATATTAATTTAAATAGTGTTACTTGTCATTACAGAAACTGTATATCTGATGTTTCCTTCTTCAGTAGTTATAACTAAACAAATTTTATTCTGTGTTAACCACATATGCTTCTAGTATTAGGGCATGAAGATCGCAGCCAGAAGAGGTTAGCCTGGAAAGCTCTTGCTCAGCCTCATCTGCCCATGGCACTGCTCGCACAGAGGCACAGAGACTGGGGCTTCTTGCTTGTCCTGCTATCTGAAACTTCAAAAGTAGACCAGGGGTGCCTGCCAGGCGCATTTCGCAGCCCTGCTCTGAAAATGCAAACGTCTGCAGATAGCTCGCAGCCAGAAGGGGCTAGCCTGGAAAGCTGTTGCTCAGCCTCATATGCCCATGGCAATGCTCGCACAGAGGCACAAAGACTGTGGCTGCTTGCTTGCCTTGCCACCTCAAACTTCAAAGCTAAATTTCTTGGTTCGTGATGGTCCCTTTTTGCAGCCCTGCTCTGAAAATGCGAACGTCTGCAGATAGCTGGCAGGAAGCAGGGGCTAGCCTGGAAAGCTGTTGCTCAGCCTCATCTGCCCATGGCACTGCTCACACAGAGGCAAAGAGACTGGGGCTGCTTGCTTGTCTTGCGATCTCAAACTTCAAACGTAGCTTATGGGGTCCATGCCGGAAGCCTCCGACAGCCGTGCTCTGAAAATGCGAACGTCTGCAGATAGCTGGCAGGAAGCAGGGGCTAGCCTGGAAAGCTGTTGCTCAGCCTCATCTGCCCATGGCACTGCTCACACAGAGGCAAACAGACTGGGGCTGCTTGCTTGTCTTGCGATCTCAAACTTCAAACGTAGCTTATGGGGTCCATGCCGGAAGCCTCCGACAGCCGTGCTCTGAAAATGCGAACGTCTGCAGATAGCTCGCAGGCAGAAAGAGCTAGCCTGGAAAGCTGTTGCTCAGCCTCATCTGCCCATGGCACTGCTCGCACAGAAACACAGAGACTGGCGCTGCTTACTTGTCTTGCCCCCTCAAACTTCAAATGTATATTATGTGGTCCGTGCCGGGTGCCTCCGGCAGCCCTGCTCTGAAAAAGCGAATGTCTAAAGATAGCTCGCAGCCAGAAAGAGCTAGCCTGGAAAGCTGTTGCTCAGCCTCATATGCCCATGGCAATACTCGCACAGAGGCACAAAGACTGTGGCTGCTTGCTTGCCTTGCCACCTCAAACTTCAAAGCTAAATTTCTTGGTTCGTGATGGTCCCTTTTTGCAGCCCTGCTCTGAAAATGCGAACGTCTGCAGATAGCTGGCAGGAAGCAGGGGCTAGCCTGGAAAGCTGTTGCTCAGCCTCATCTGCCCATGGCACTGCTCACACAGAGGCAAAGAGACTGGGGCTGCTTGCTTGTCTTGCGATCTCAAACTTCAAACGTAGCTTATGGGGTCCATGCCGGAAGCCTCCGACAGCCGTGCTCTGAAAATGCGAACGTCTGCAGATAGCTGGCAGGAAGCAGGGGCTAGCCTGGAAAGCTGTTGCTCAGCCTCATCTGCCCATGGCACTGCTCACACAGAGGCAAAGAGACTGGGGCTGCTTGCTTGTCTTGCGATCTCAAACTTCAAACGTAGCTTATGGGGTCCATGCCGGAAGCCTCCGACAGCCGTGCTCTGAAAATGCGAACGTCTGCAGATAGCTCGCAGGCAGAAAAAGCTAGCCTGGAAAGCTGTTGCTCAGCCTCATCTGCCCATGGCACTGCTCGCACAGAAACACAGAGACTGGCGCTGCTTACTTGTCTTGCCCCCTCAAACTTCAAATGTATATTATGTGGTCCGTGCCGGGTGCCTCCGGCAGCCCTGCTCTGAAAAAGCGAATGTCTAAAGATAGCTCGCAGCCAGAAAGAGCTAGCCTGGAAAGCTGTTGCTCAGCCTCATCTGCCCATGGCACTGCTCACACAGAGGCAGAGAAACTGGGGCTGCTTGCTTGCCATGACCCCTGAAACTTTCAACGTAGCTTAGGTGGTCCTGAGGGGCGCTTCCGGCACCCCTGCTACGAAAATGTGAACGTCTGCAGATGGCTCGCAGCCAGAAAAAGCTAGCCTGCAAAGCTGTTGCTCAGCCTCATCTGCCCATGGCACTGCTCACACAGAGGCACAGAGACTGGGACTGCTTGCTTGTCTTGTCCCCTCAAATTTCAAGAGTCTCTTAGGTGGTCCTTGCCCGGCGCCTCCGGCAGCCCTTCTCTGAAAATGCGAACGTCTGCAGATAGCTCGCAGGCAGAAAGAGCTAGCCTGGAAAGCTGTTGCTCAGCCTCATCTGCCCATGGCACTGCTCGCACAGAGGCACAGAGACTGGGGCTGCTTGCTTGTCTTGCCACCTCAAACTTCAAACGTAGCTTTGGGAGTCCGTGCAGCGGGCCTATATCAGCCCTGCTCTGAAAATGCGAACATCTGTAGATAGCTTGCAGGCAGAAAGAGGTAGCCTGCAAAGCTGTTGCTCAGCCTCATCTGCCCATGGCACTGCTCGCACAGAGGCACAGAGACTGGGGCTGCTGGCTTGTCTTGCCACCTCCAACTTCAAACGCATCTTTGTGAGTCTGTGCAGCGGGCCTATACCAGCCCTGCTCTGAAAATGCAAACATCTGCAAATAGCTCGCAGCCAGAAAGAGCTAGCCTGGAAAGCTGTTGCTCAGCCTCATCTGCCCATGGCACTGCTCGCACAGAGGCACAGAGACTGGGGATGCTTGCTTGTCTTGCCACCTCCAACTTCAAACGTAGCTTTGGGAGACGTGAAGGGGGCATACAGCAGCCCTGCTCTGAAAATGCGAACATCTGTAGATAGCTTGCAGGCAGAAAGAGCTAGCCTGCAAAGCTGTTGCTCAGCCTCATCTGCCCATGGCACTGCTCGCACAGAGGCACAGAGACTGGGACTGCTGGCTTGTCTTGCCACCTCGAACTTCAAACGTAACTTTGGGAGTCCGTGCAGCAGGCCTATATCACCCCTGCTCTGAAAATGCAACATCTGCAAATAGCTCGCAGGCAGAAAGAGCTAGCCTGGAAAGCTGTTGCTCAGCCTCATCTGCCCATGGCACTGCTCGCACAGAGGCACAGAGACTGGGGCTGCTTGCTTGTCTTGCCTTCTCAAACTTCAAACGTAGCTTTGCGTGTCCGTGCAGGGGGCCTCCGGCAGCCCTGCTCCAAAAATGCATGTCCGTGCAGGGGGCCTCCGGCAGCCCTGCTCCAAAAATGCAAACGTCTGCATATAGATTGCAGCCAGAAAGAGCTAGCCTGGAAAGCTGTTGGTCAGCCTCATCTGCCCATGGCACTGCTCGCACAGAGGCACAGAGACTGGGGCTGCTTGCTTGTCTTCCCTTTCAAACTTCAGAAGTAGCTAAGGTGGTCCGTGCCGGGCGCCTCCGGCAGCCCTGCTCCGAAAATGCGAACGTCTGCAGATAGCTCGCAGGCAGAAAGAGCTAGCCTGGAAAGCTGTTGCTCAGCCTCATCTGCCCATGGCACTGCTCGCACAGAGGCACAGAGACTGGGGCTGCTTGCTTGTCTTACCACCTCAAACTTCAAAAATATCTTTGGGGGTCCGTGCAGGGGGCCTCCGGAAGAACTACTCCGAAAATGCGAACTTCTGCTGATAGCTCGCAGGCAGAAAGATCTAATCTGGAAAGCTGTTGCTCAGCCTCATCTGCCCATGGCACTGCTCACACAGAGGCACAGGGACTGGGGCTGCTTACTTGTTTTGCCACCTCAAACTTCAAACGTAGCTTAGGTTTTCCATTCCAGGGGCCTCCGGCAGCCCTGCTCTGACTATGCGAACATCTGCACATAGCTCACAGCTTAACAGGAAGAATGATGTGGGGAGCTGGAAACGTAAGAATGGGTCATTCCTCCCTTTTCCCCACCGCTGTTTGAGCAGGAGCAGAGTGTAGTTCCGCAGGCATTTTTGACCAGCTGCAGTTCGCGTAACGCACTTTCCATGGGACTCGCACTACAGATGGGGAAGATACTGCGGAAAAGTCACCTGCTGTGCTTACACGTGACAGGCAGTGATGGTCTGGGGCTGTGACTGCCCTGAGGTGGGGGTCCTCGCTGCTGCAGAAAGACAGCAGCAGGCAGTTAATACAGAGTTGTTGCAAAGTGTTTCCTCCTCATCCCTCCCAAATGAATAGAGACAGTGTTTATTAGGGAACTCGGTCACCAAGACGTGTGGGTTTTTTACTCTTTCAACCCTCAGACTTACGGCAAGAGCTAGCAGTACGGGAGAGGCAACAAGAAGTCACCCGAAAGTCAGCGCCCAGTTCTCCGACTCTAGACTGTGAAAAGATGGATTCGGCTGTCCAGGCATCTCTCTCCTTGCCAGCTACACCTGTTGGAAAAGGATCAGAAAATAGTTTTCCTTCCCCAAAAGGTATAATTTGTAGAAACTGTGTCTAGTTGTTAGGCAGTACCTGCAGCTTGTTAACAAACAATTTCAGGCCAGGTGCTTGTTGGTGAACTTGAAGTAAGTGTAGGTAGGTGTGGATCCCACCTGCACTGGATCAGGTGTGTTTAAATCCTGGGGCAGCATCAGGTGCATTTAAGGAGTATAATCAGTAAACAGCATGGAGAAGCAGGATGGTGAAGCTTAGATACTGCTTTTACCAGGGCAAGGGTTTGTACTCTGCAGTGGATGCCTGCAGCAGAGCTCTGAAGACCTTTGAGATCGCAGGGAAGTGCAGTGGCTGATATTTCTGCTTAAATGTGGGGCAGCAGTGGTGAGTAAATGGTGGGCAGTAATTCAAACAGTCTAGACTGCCCCTGTTACAACACACACTTTTTGGGGGTCTTGTTTTCTCTATGAGGCAGCAGGGTGTTAGTCCAGTCCGCTTCCCTGTCTGGAAGGCTCTGGACAACTGCAAGGATTAATACGTTATTTTTCAAATTAGAAAGAATAGATTCCAGGGGAAGCTCTGGCTGGATTAGATGGATTGCAGGCAATAGCCTTGCAGATGGAGAGTGCGAGAGCTCTGTGTGTAGTTCTAATGGGAAAGAGGGCAGTGGACAGGAATTAAGCTTTTTCGTTTTTCCATGGCTAGTCATCATGTAGTCTGCGTGTTATTGTGGGGTAATTGTGTGAATAGCCTGCAGTAGGATTTTAGATTTACTTTTTTACGTTGGAGTTGATTTATTGAAATTGAAACCAACAAAAAAAAACCAAATAAAAAAACCTGTGGAGAATTGGAGCAGGTAATAAAATGTGTCTGTGTTTGCAGCTATACCAAATGGATTTGGTACCAGCCCCCTTACTCCTTCAGCTAGAATATCTGCGCTCAACATTGTGGGAGATCTGTTGCGGAAAGTGGGGGTGAGTGCTCTGAACTGAAGTATTCCTGTCTCGGTGGGGTTGTCACTGAGATTTCATCCTTGTGCACAATCACAAGGTCTTGGCCTGTGCTGTAGTTTCCAAAGCATCCATATTCAGTGTTTAGTATGTGATAATGTATTTTTTTTAATGATCTTGATTTGTAAAGCATATTACTAAGGTTCTGATTCCAACTTTGGGTGATGAAATTCATATTTGGAGTAAGAAGTTTCTCAAGCACTTTGGTGTATGGGGTTAGACACTGTCAGCCACTTGTTCTTACCTCAGGTGTGGCCTGTGGCTTCCTCTCTAGTGATACCCAGGTGCAGAACTGGCACTCAGACTCTGGGTGCCTGCTGCACAGTAACTGTGTGTCATGGGAGGGGAGCTGAGATCATGCCTGGGGAGATCTGCAACAGGTGCTGAAAACAGAAAAAAAAGTAGAAGCCTGTGCTAAGAAAGTGAGAAAATAAATCAGGAGAAAGCCAAATGTTCCCATCTGTAGTTGATGGGGAAGTGAAATGCGTGAGCCTTTAAAGGGATTACCACAATAAGCAAGGAAGAAGTGGTTTAAACATCTGTTACAGTGTTGTTTAGGATGCCAGGCTTTCCAGTTGAATGAAGGCGACTCTTGAGTTATGAGAAGCTTGTGGACGTGCCTCAGTGGCTGGTGTTCTGAGTGGAAGCATGGGTAGCCTCCGTGTCTCGCCACCGGTGCTGGCTTTCCTCTGTCTCTTGTGGTTAGCATTGAGAACAGCAATAGCTGCAGTACAGACAGTTGTTTTAGCAAAGTTTGAAATTAAAAATTAACTCATTGTTCATGTTTGGAGTCGGTGAGCTCGTAGCTGGTTTGAAAGGGCAGCAGGATAACTTGGGGTTATGGAGTGACATGTTTAAAATGGGATCATTGTGAGTAAGAGTCTGCAGGGGATTTAGAGAGCTTAAGCACAATCCCGTGTGATTACTCTGCAAGGACAGGAAATGTCAAATAAGCATGCTTGTTCCCAGCCTGCTCCGAGACACACGCTCTGCCACTGGTACAAAATTCCAGCTCATGCATTTGTTCAGTAATGATTAGAGGATGTTTAGGATTTCTGTGGCTTTGGCTACTCATAAGATGCCTCATCCTGAGCCTCAGACTCCATTTCTCTGCAAGAAGTTTCCCCTCAGCTTTTTTGCATGCAGCTGAGATAGAGTCACTTGGCACATAAGATGCCTCATCCTGAGCCTCAGACTCCATTTCTCTGCAAGAAGTTTCCCCTCAGCTTTTTTGCATGCAGCTGAGATAGAGTCACTTGGCACATAAGATGCCTCATCCTGAGCCTCAGACTCCATTTCTCTGCAAGAAGTTTCCCCTCAGCTTTTTTGCATGCAGCTGAGATAGAGTCACTTGGCACAGATCACACAGGCTATTTCCAGCTGATAGGTGCTTTGAGACCAAGAGGTAGGTAGTTATCTATATCTCACAGGGTCACAGAATGGTGGGGGTTGGAAGGGACCTCTGTGGGTCACCCGGTCCAGCCCCCTGCCGAAGCAGGGTCACCCAGAGCAGGCTGCACAGGACCTTGTCCAGGAGGGTTTGAGTATCTCTAGAGAAGGAGACTCCACAGCCTCTCTGGGTAGCCTGTTCTAGTGCTCTGTCACCCTCGGAGTGAAGAAGTTGTTCTTCATGTTCAGCTGGAACTTCCTATTCTTCAATTTGTGCCTGTTGCCCCTTGTCGCTGGGCACCACTGAAAAGAATCTGACCACATCCTCTTGACACCGACCCTGAAGATGTTTCTAGGCAGTTATAAGGTCCCCTCTCTGCCTTCTCTTCTCCAGGCTGAACAAGCCCAGCTCCCTTAGCCTTTCCTCGTAGGAGAGATGCTCCAGTCCCCTCACCATCCTCATAGCCCTCCGCTGGACTCTCTCCAGTAGCTCCTCATCTTTCTTGAACTGGGGAGCCCAGAACTGGACAGAGTACTGCAGATGGGGCCTCACTAGGACCAAGTAGAGGGGAAGGAGAACCTCCCTCGACCTGCTGACCGCAATATATCTGCCTATATAGCCACTGAGTAAGCTTGCGTGGATTTCTAGAACACTATGTAGTGTTCACTTACTTGTGATAGCATGCCAGTGTCTTATCAGTGGAATATTTTTCTACGTGGAATGGGACCAAGCCCCGTGTTTGGGGAGATGAGGTTTTGTCTCCGCTGTATGCATTTGCAAGTGTATGAATGCTCCCATGCGCAGGGTGGATGTAAGAAATTGTTGCAAGGACTTTCTGCTAGACCGGACTGCTATTGAAGCAAAGCCTCAGTTTGTGACAGACAGCAGAAAGGGCAGGGGGTGTGCTGCAGTGAAGGAGAGAATCAGGATTTTGGCCTCCCTTCTGGCAGGAGTCAGCAGATGAGGCAGAGACTGTCACCTTGTACAGGGGAACAAGATCTCACCAGGCTTGCTGCGAAGTAATACAGATGAGGTACAGACCACAGAGACAGGCTTAGTTGCTGCCTTGGATTCCTCATCTGATGCTGTAGCACTTCTTGTTCTGAAGCATACCAATGGCACTTAAGAAACTGGCTTTGTTTTGCAGGCCAAGATTAAGAAAGAAATGCTAGAAGGCATTGCCCTGGAGAAAAAAAATCGAATTTCCAAATACAAAGTCCCAAATACAAAGTCCCTCGCAAAACTTGAGGATTCTGCTTTAGGCTCTGTCTTAGACTTCTGATTAGCTTATGCCAGCCTTACTGCAGCTGCTGAAGCAGGAAGTTTTGGTAACTGCTGCTAGGAATTGGCTTCCTTATTTTAGGTAATTAATTGAGTGTTGATGGGTTGTAAAATATGAGCCCTGATGGAACTGAGTCACGCGTGGCAGTCTGCGTCAGCGTCTCATTGTGTGGGTTTCCTTTGTGGTTGGATGACAGAGAAAATGACAGCTTTGTTCCCATTCAGTTCAGCTTTCGCCAAAGGTGATCACACTGGGTTCCTGATCCTGGTGATCTTGGGGTCATGACAAAGCCTGAACTTGAGCAGCAAAATACTTCCTCTTAAAGGTATTACTTTTTTGACGTCATTTTTTTTTTTCCCCATTCACAGGCCTTAGAATCCAAATTAACTGCTTGCAGAAATTTTGCAAAGGACCAGGCATCACGGAAATCCTACATTTCAGGGAATGTTAACAGCGGCGTGATGAACAGCAATGGCACAAAGTACCCTCATCCGGGACATACTTCTTTCTTTGACAAAGGGTAAGTAAGGATATGCTTTTATCCTGAAAGGGAGTGTGTTTCAGGATGCTACTTGGAGCAGAAGTTATTCTTGGTTTGTCTTTAGCCCACCACAGCTTTCATCCTATAGGACAAATAAATTGTGGAGCCAGTCTCAAGGGGATGGGGAGGGTGACAGTGCTGATTTCTGTAAAGCAAAGAGCAAAGCAAGCGTGATTGTCTCGTAGCTGGCAGGGTGTCAGTGCCTGTCCTGTCCCTCTGCTGCCGAATCTCTTGGCAGCTGCATCTCAGGTAATAAAAAAATCAACCCAGGCAGCAAACCTGCTGGTGAAGTGAACGTGCCCTTCGAAAGGATCTCAAGTAAGTAGCGGTGGAGTTGCCATAGCTACTGGTGTGCTCACACGGGGGAAGTACGTGATGGCAAATCTGGAGGTTCCCTTGGTGAGAACAGCTGAGTGCAGGCAGCAAATGCTCGCTTGGAGGGTGGTGCCCTGTTTGCTCTACTTCCCCCTCTATGAGGGGAAAAAGAAAACGTCATTAAGGGCATAGTTCTGGCTGATCGAGGGAGCAACTGCTTCCATGCTGTCTGTGCTGTGCGTCAGCCGTGAAGCCAGAAACTGCTTTCACAGGAGAAACGACCCCGTGTGTCTCCCGTGACTCGCCCGTGGTCAGGGCTTTCCGCACATCCTCAATACAGAATGTATTTTGGGGAAGTAAATGAGCAGTTGCTGACCTGAAGAGTGCCGTATACAGAGCAGACAAGCTGAGCTTCCTACAATCATCCTCGTTTGAGCTGAATTGTGTTGCTACGTGGGTAGCGGGGCAAGTTGCATCTTAGAAACTGGTATTCAGAGTTTTTTTAGAGTCACTGTTGTTTGCTGGTTTTGGAAAAGAAGAGTTTGGAGACATAACAAAGTCAGTGTCCTGTGCAAATGGGACAGACTTTTGGGTCGTCTGTGCACTGCAAGGCTGGCTGGGGTCTGTGCATCACCACGGCAGCTCACACTTGCAGGGCACGGGCGATATTTCAGGTACAAGCTGTCAGGGTAGTTGCTAGGGAGAGATTATAGCTGTTCTTAGGAGGCAGCATGGCTATATCGAGTTGTGGTGTGACAAATAAGCTGATTGCTGTGTGGGGTGGGGTCACTTTTAATTATCTGGATTGTCATCACACTTGCTATCTGGGCTGGCTGCCTGGAGTTACCAGCAGGTTGTAGTTGAAAAAGGTTTAGAAACCCACCCTCCTGAAAACTAACTTCTACAGCAGAGCTGGAGGATGTTAGTGGGCTAGAAAAGGGGGTGGAAATGACTGACGTCCTTATCGGCAGGTTGTTAGAGATCCCTGCTGTCCTGTCCTCCTCCTCTGCGCGCCCACATGCTGTTGACAGCGGATGGCCCGTGCCTCTTCCCCGCATCGGCTCCTGCTCAATCTCGCTGCCCCTGTGGAGGCCTCTGAGTGCTGGGGCTGATCGCAGTGTCTGTGCTGGGCACGCGTCTCCGTGGCTGCCGTGTAAAACCTGTACAACTTTGCACGTGTAAGCTGAACCGAGCTCTGAACCGCAATGTGGTCAGCCCCATCACGCCTGCACGCTGCAGCAGCCGCCCAGCTCCAGCCGCGCTGGCAGGAGTCGGACCTGGAGCATGCGGCGGTGGCTGGGCACGAGGGGCTGAGGCAAGGCATGCCTTGCTTATCCCCTCTCTTCCTCTCTCCCCAGCCCCTGTACTCTCCTCCCTGCCCCTCATTGTTGCTGGAGCCTGAAACAGCCACATGTGATTGTAGATGCCATCCCATCTGCAGCCGCTGCCTAAAGAGCAGCCGGTTGTTGGGTGGTGGGAATGGGACAGAGGTAACTCAGCTGCAGCATTACATTTCCCCTTACTTTCCTTCCTCTGCCATTTTGTTGGTTAAAGTGTTTGGCCAGTCTCCATCTCCTGTCAAACATCTGCTCTTTGCTTGCTGAGCGGAGCTGAGCAGGCAGCCGAAGACAGCGATGGGCAGGAGCTGACATAGGGGTGCGTCACTTTAGCAGAGGCCTGGAGGACAGCTGGGCCCGCAGCGAGGCTTTGCTGGGGAATTGGAAGAGTCAGGACTTGCCTACTTTTTCCAAACTCAATGTCTGCTGTGAGATTAGATTCCTGCAGACTTGTTCCTTCAGGAATGTGCTGTTACTGTTCGGATGCCCGGGCATGGCAGAACAGCACCTGAGGATGTTCTCGAATAGATACTTGTTTTTTTTGGTGTTGTAATATTTCTTAATTGGTTATTAACTTCGATCCAGTTGGGGAACAAAATGGCTCTGACTTTGATGGGCTCTGCAGAGCCTTGGCACTTGAACAGCAGAGCTGAGGCAGCATGTGAGCCAGCATGTAGTGTTTGTTGCTTGAGGCATGAACTCCGTGTTCACTGCTCCCCCACTCCCCTCCCTGCACTCTTATCAAAGTCCTTGTAGATGGTGTTTATGCTTAGGTTATTTTGGTCAATCTGCTGGGCTTTGTTTTATTCAAGCAAGCTCAGGTTTGAATGTGAGAAGCACCTCTGCTTGCACACTTGTAGCAGTCCCGTGAAGCACGTCGGGATATTTACACAGTGCACACAGTTACCCCAACCCTGATCGTAACACATCAGGCAGTGAAAGCAGGGCGGTCTTCCCGTTCCCTAGTCCGCCTTATGAAAAAGTTTTCCTGGAAAAGAGGGACGTGTGGGTACCTTGGATGCAGGTGAGTAATCCCATGTCCTGTGGTGCTTTGCAATGCTCCAGGCTTTTATCTGGGTCACGCGCTTGCGGCCGTGGAGTATGGTGGGAGTGCTGGTTGTTGCTGAAATAGGACCCATCGTCTGCCCGGGCAGAGGTGGAAGGGGAGAGGTCTGGTGAGGTTCAGCTGAACACCTTTGCTTTGCCCCATCCCTTGCGTCCAGGGTTATGGCCAAGAACGTCTTTATCGTGTGCATAAACTGTTTCAATTTTTCTCCACTAGGCGTGAAAAGGTCGTATTCCCCACCTTGGTCATGGGTAAATGAATTCATTTGCAATGATAAGCTGCATGCGTTTTAACTCGGTGCTTGGAGGTGCAGAGTCGGTGGTTCCAGGAGCGGGTGCCTGGGATCAGCTCTGGTCCCCAGCAGCCATTCGGTGCTGGAGGCTCCCTCAGCCCAGGCTTGCTGGGACCAGAGGGACCACTGACAGCAGCCCTGGACTGTAGAGCCCAGGCAGGGGCTTCCTGCTCTCCCCCACCCCTCTCCTCTCACTCCAGTTTTAAGCCCACCATCTCCCTGCTCCTATCAGCTCCCCACGCTGGTCCACCTTCTCTGTGCAGGGACCAGCCCCAGGGCACCAGTGCCAGCCTTGGCCTTACCCAACACCATCACTGCCTTGGGCCAGGGGAGCAGGTACTGCACACTGGGACCTCCGAAACAGGAGATTCCACCGGCCAGCAGAAAGCCCAGACCCCGCTGAAGGCAGCCATGGGGCCTCTGCCTGGGTCCCAGCCCTGCAGGTCAGCAGGAGGGGACTTTGGACTCTAATGGCAACACAAAGGCTCAGCCCTGACCAGGCCATTTACACTGTGTTGAGGTCAAAAGAGAAAAAAAACCCTGAGCAAACAAAAGAGGAAGAAGGGTAAATGCAGCTTCCAGTCATATTCTTGTTTATTAAGGTCTACTCCAGCCTCAGGAGATAGCTCTTCCTGTAAGTAAACAGAGCAGGCGGCCACATCTATAATGAATAAATTTATTGTCTTACAAAAATCGTTGTCTAGAAATATGGGTATACAAGAAAACAAGATATTTGCAGTCAGATGCCTGGTGGTCAACAGCCACTTTGATTAAAAGTATCCAAACACACACAACAAAACCTTTGTGACAGATGTTAAAGCTTTTAACCAAAAAAGGAAATCCACGGTTTTTGATTATGTGGCAGAGGAAGGTTCCTGGTTAACACTGATTCATTGTCACTAATATCAATAATACCACTTGGACTAGAGAGGTACTTGGACTAGAGAGGTACGTGATATGAAGCAAAGTCAAAATTAATACATTAAATCATTGTTATATAGGCAAATTATATATGTAACATTGTCTTAGTATTGTAGTGTCTAAGGCACTTTCTGTAATGTCAGTTTTTCAGCTATTTAAACAAAAAGAATGCTAACTACTCGCTGTAATACTGTTCAGAATAAAAAAAAACAAAACACAACAACAACAAAAAGGATTCACATTCACTGGCATGTCAACTCCTAGGCAGGCAACATCCGTCGCTGAACCCCTGTCACCGCCGGCTCCGCACCCGCCCCGCGCAGCCCCGGAGCCGCTCCCGCCGGAGCCGCCTCACCGCCTCGGCCTCCACGCACCGTGCAGCCGCTCGGCTCTGCAGCTTGAAGGCTAACTCACTCGGCCCTAAATTAATAAATTAATTTCGCCTGCGTTGTCTGTTTATTTTCCACTGGTGTTCACATTATAGTAGCCTTAATAGATACACAGATCTGTCGGGCATGGTGATAGCAGGTCTCTACAAACGCAGAAGTACTGTACAGATGAGGAACGGCGACGCTGTTTCAGTTTGCCTGTACTGCAGGAACGCTAACTGATGAAGCAGGTGCTGAGAACACTTCAAAAGGGTATTGCAGGTTAAAAATGGACGCTACTCGTTCATCCCTACATCTCCCTCTAACACTTCCCAAGGCCTTTTCACAGTTCACTCGCTGATTGTGTGCTGATCACAAGAATTAGGAGAAAAGAAAAAAAAAAATACAGGTGCAGTTTGGTCTTCAATGATCCACCAGACTTGATACAGCCACGGGCCGCCTGAGCACAGGAGAAACGGAAGGATGCTGTCTGTACAACAATGCATGCATAGTCATGACGACGGGTCTGCCCCAACCACCTACCCTCTGGGAATGAAGTTTCCGTGTTGATAAAAAAAAAAGTTCCATCCTTCACATGATGCTTTATAAAATGGCTATACAATGAGTATCTGGAAAATAGATGCACTGAACAGAGACAACTCCATTTTATTTACTACAGAAAAAAAGCAGTTGTAACTATATCCGAAGCAGGGTACAGTATGGTGAGGCTGGAGAGCCTTAAGACATAGTTGACCTAGGATAAGTAACCTTGTAGCATGCCAATGTCTCGTAAGGCAGATTGATGACCACAAGGCAGTTGGGTGGTCAGGAAAGTCCTCCTCCTCCTGCCAACTGTTGTGTCAAAGGTCTCCGCATGCAAACGGTGTGACGGGGCTCTACTCGGCGGGCGCCGGCTGCGCTTCGTTCACATCGCTGCCTTTGCTCTCCGCATCGTCGTCCGAGAGCTCCAGCGAGGCCCCTTCGAAGTGCAGCTGGCATCTCCCGGATCGGCTCGAGGAGAAGGTGATGGGGCCCCCCCTCCTGCGAACAGCAACCAGACAATCCATGAAGGGTCGTGGCTCGCCCACAGCCCACGGCCCCATGCTGGTGGCTGCTCTGGGAAGACCTCCTCACTGAACCATGGGGGAACAGTTTGCCCCCAGCCACGGGGCAAATTTCACACACAGGGTCTTGAAACCCCTTCTCTGACCAAGGAGAAGACAGGCTGTGCGCAAACATTCCGGTATTCTGGTATTCCTGCTTAGCGCGTACCATCATCTTAATTTTGCAAGTCCCAAGCAACCTAAAATATTGCCTCTGTACAAGCACCGAGCACAGACCAAGTCCTAAACAGAGCAGTTTCTTCTAAAATAATACCAACTACTCGTTTGTGCAGCGCTGCGCTGCACCCCTCCTGCCACTCCTATACGCCTCTCTCTACCCCCGAGATGGTTTTGTTCTGCAGCAACCTCACCACTGCTGTCTCCCATCTGTACTCGGTAGAGACCTTGATCTCCAAGAGCTGCTCTCAAGGAAAATGCTGAGACATTCCCATTGGAGTGGGTATGGGAAAAAAAGGGATTGGTACCAGCCGCTGGAAAAATCACAGAATCACAGAATGGTGGGGGTTGGAAGGGACCTCTGTGGGTCACCCAGCCCAACCCCCTGCCCAAGCAGGGTCACCCAGAGCAGGCTTCACAGCACCGCGTCCAGGTGGGGCTGGAATATGTCCAGAGAAGGAGACTCCACAGCCTCCCTGGGCAGCCTGGGCCAGGGCTCCGTCACCCTCAGAGGGAAGAAGTTCTTCCTCGTGTTCAGCTGGAACTTCCTCTGCTTCAGTTTGTGCCCGTTGCCCCTTGTCCTGTCGCTGGGCACCACTGGAAAGAGTCTGGCCCTATCCTCCTGACACCCACCCTGCAGATATTTATCAGCATTTCTAAGGTCCCCTCTCAGCCTTCTCTTCTTCAGGCTGAACAAGCCCAGCTCCCTCAGCCTCTCCTCGTAGGAGAGATGCTCCAGTCCTCTCACCATCCTCATAGCCCTCCGCTGGACTCTCTCCAGTAGCTCCTCATCTTTCTTGAACTGGGGAGCCCAGCACTGGACACAGCACTCCAGATGGGGCCTCACTAGGGCAGTGTAGAGGGGAAGGAGAACCTCCCTTGACCTGCTGCCCACACTCCTCTTCATGCACCCCAGGAGACCATTGGCGTTCTTGGCAGCCAGGGCACGCTGCTGGCTCATGGTCACCCTGTTGTCCGCCAGAACACCCAGGTCCCTCTCTGCAGAGCTGCTCTCCAGCAGGTCCGCCCCAGCCTGTACTGGTGCCTGGGGTTGTTCCTCCCCAGGTGCAGGACCCTGCACTTGCCCTTGTTGAACCTCATCAGGTTCCTCTCTGCCCAACTCTCCAGCCTGTCCAGGTCTCGCTGAATGGCAGCACAGCCTGCTGGTGTATCTACCACTCCTCCCAGGTTGGTGTCATCAGCCTCATGGTGTAACTGATACTTGAGTTCTCCTAACACGCCTGCCACCATCAACAGCAGCAACAGTTTTAGCGTGCTGGTGGTTGGCTGGGATGCAGCTTTGAAAACATGAAGCCTTAGCACTGGAGCAATACCAGTATGGTATGCAGGTTCAAAAGAGGGATATCAAGGTGCTTCTTACAGAGTTATTGCTAACCAGTAACATGTTCCTCCCATAGAGCCAAAAGCACAAAAAGAACAAAGATTGTTATAAGACCTTCAGATTCTGGGAGGAACTAGCTTAAAACAAATACATATATTTGGAGGACCAAGATGACAAGGACAGACAGGAAGAGCTCACTGCAGAAAGACATCTGCAGAGTACAGGATTCATCTCAACCAACTAAAGCTGTCACACCTAAGCTCTTCAACTGGCTTCCTCTAACCAAAGAGACCAGGTGTCTCAAGGCGATGTTTCATCTTGTCTCAAGAAACTTCTGCATCACCTTGTGCATCCTGGGACTACCAGTCAACATATTCACCTGGTTAATGTCCAGAGTTAATTCAGCAGCTTTAGTTACGGAGCAAATAGTTTCTGAAAATTTCAACCCCAGTTACTTTGCAGCTCTCTTGTCAAAATGTGTCCCCCAAACAGTAGGTTTCCTGATCAGAAACCCCAATGCCTTTGCCGGAAGCTCATATCTCAGCCCTACAAAAACCTAAGGCACAGAGGTTTGAGACATGGCAAACACAAGCAAACAGATTTTTTTTTTTTCTTTTTCTCCTTACTTGGCTTCCTGCTCAAGCTGTTCTTCTAGCTGCACAATCTTGGTTTCTAGAGTAGAAATTGTTGCCTGGAACTTCGACTTCACAGATCCCTCCAGTTCCTGCAACTTGGCTTTCAGCTCTTTGTTCTGCCTTTCTGGCTGCTGCCGTGCATTTTCACTCTTCTGGGCAGCACTCCGCTCCCCAGCTAGCTCAGAATTCAGCGTGTAAACCTTTCAGAGGAGAAGGATAGAAGATCATTTGGTGCTATTGAGATCCTCCACTTATCTGCACACTGAAACATAGATTGCCCCTACAGCATTGCCACCAATGGACTCACCTGCAACGTGGTCTTTCGGAACCGCTCATTGAGAAGCTCCATGTTGCTCTGCTCTTCCTCGAGATCTTCCTCCAATTGTGCAATCCGAGCTTCCAGCCGGCGCTTCTCATCCAGCAGCGCTGACCTAGAAAAGAAGTATTTGGGTCAAGACACACTCAGATCTGATACAAAGCAACTGGCTATTTTGCTTTTGATACTTTAGACAATCCAAACTGTAACGAGAAGCTACTGTGTAAGCAATTCTCTTCGTAACAAGAAGGAATTTTTATCGGGACAACAGGTCAATACAGAAATTGCAAGCAGGCTACCAAGAACTGCAGCTGCTGGTGCCTGAAGTTCCTCAGATGCACAATTAATACATTTGATGACTCACTTTCCCGAAGCGCTGTTTGCAATCTCATCAGCCAACTCATCCCTTTCTTGCTCAGCATGACGACGAGCTCTTTCAGACGCAGCAAACTCCTGTGAAGGTTTAGGAAATATTCATTACAGCATTAGGAATCTCAAAACTTCTGCAAACAACTATGCCTTCTAATAACTTCTGGGAGATGCTGTGAAGTGTGATATCGCCGAGGTCTTTTCATGGATAAACAGAACCAACAGCTGTAAAAGCTAGCAGGATGCATCACCTTGATCTTTCCCTCCCGTAACAGCCACATGACTACTATGAATTTACTTCTCCCCGTCCCCTGAAAAGGCCAGTAACATTCAAGCCCTAGCAGGAGGAGAAAACCGTTCTGTCACATGCTCTAATTCATTAAGTATAACGTGGGCACTAAATTAAGCAAATTTTTTAGGTTCCTACAGAGTACGTAGCATGACTGAAAGCAAAGTATAGAAAATGAATTTTTAGCACAAAAGTATAACAGCGCTGAATCTTGTATTGTGAAATTGTATTGAGTGGTAGAAACACCCAGACATTCACCAAGAAGGACACAATCTAATGCACTGCAAGTGCAAGACTGACAAGTTTGAAGTCTGTGAAAGAATGACATGGAGAAACTCTAGTAAGTTGTAGGTAAAAGTCTCAAACATTAAGTGCAGTGTAAGCTGAGTGATTGCTTCAACCTTTGCAGCTAACAGGGTAAAAAGAGGCCGTCTCTCACACAAGGCAATTCTGTTGCCTTCAAACCTCAAACGTTTAACCTTGTGGCAGACAACGGAGATAATCGGAGATAAGTGACAGCGATATGTAGCACGACTTGGAGCTCTTACATGAATTGCCAACAATGAGGGAACAGATGCCCGTAAAAGAAAGGGATGAGGACCTCAGACAGCAGAGAGATAAACCTCCACAGACTTAAATGGTGCACTGAGGTACTGGAGAGATTGTTAGGTTTTTATATACTTCCAGTGACCAGTTTTAGTACTGACAGTGTGCACCACAGCTTCCAGAGACTCTCAAACCACCTTGCAAATTTTAGTGAGGCTTGAAATCTGTTTAAGCAGTAGTAAGGCTTCCCTGCTAGCCAGGCAGGGAAAGGAAGTCCAGACTACTAGAAGGATTCCTACAAAGCTATAAGAAGCTCACTAATGACCTGGGGCAGTGAGGAAGAGAAACATCTCCAGGCTCCCACTTTTCTGTTCAACTCACTGGATGGCTTTTTACTTTTTCTTTTTTTAAAAAAAAACAAACACCCTCTGGCCTTCCCCTTTTCTCTAGAAAGAAAAACAGATTTCTTGGATTTCAATCTCACCTCTTGGAGCTGGAGTATTTCTGCTTCAAGACCTTTGAGCTTCTTTTCACTTTCTTTGGACTGTGCAAAGATCTCATCTCTGGATGCACGGGCTTCTTCTAGCTCCCGCTGGTAGTCTTTCATTTGAGCCTGCAGTTGGAGAGCAGAGGAAAGAATAAGCCATGATACAGCAGGACAACCACAAGATTTATTAGTAGCTCTGAAGCTTTTTTGCCCTTAGGAGGCAAGACCTTCCTCCTAAAGTGGCTTCATTCCACTTAAATATATTTATTTTCAGTTCTTATTTTCATAGAATTATAGAATGGTTTGGGTTGGACAGGACCTTTAAAGATCAGAGTTCTATCCCTCTGCCATGGGCAGAGACACCTTCCAGGCTGCTCAAAGCCCCATCCAACCTGGCCTTGAACACTGCCAGGGAGGGGGCAGCCACAGCTTCTCTGGGCAACCTGGGCCAGTGCCTCATCACCCTCAGAGTGAAGAATTTCTTTCTTATATCCAATTTAAAGCTACCCTCTTTCAGTCTAAACCCTTCATTTTCTCATCTTTCCATCACTCACTCCTCATCAGAAATATCCCATTAGAAGACTTCACTTCATTTATTAGTATATTTCTTGTAGGAAAAAACCTCTAGTAGAGGTAGTAGAGATACCTTTGTAGTAGATAGGTAATGCTCTTGCAATTGTCTTGGAAAAAAACAAACCTATTTACTTAAATTGACTGATAAAACCTATTACAAGTACTCAAGGTAAGAAACTTCTCAGTGTAGAAGTACCACAGTTCACCATTTTGCACATATAACGTAGAAGCACATACTTATCCTTCCCGTAAGACACTTAACACAGACTGATATCTTAATTCACACAAGTTTGACTTCAGATGCTAAAAGAATAAAGCTGGAGAAACTGCATTTAAGTTGTACCTGCATCTTCGCAATACCACCAGTCATGAGACCACTTATTTCAGGTGCTTGCATGAAAGTGTACAGAGATCAGGTATGAACTCTCTAACTGACTCAGCCTCTGGGAACAGAGAAGCCGCTACTGCTAGGTACCAGCATTTCTTGCTTTAATCTCCATTCCCTTCTCATCCAGCGCCTGGACCAAGTTCCAAAATTGCCCTCATTCAGTTGAAGTAGGATTGCCAAGGAATAGAGTGGACAGGGCAGAAAGGCAATGCAGTTTGCTCTATGCTTTACATGGTCTTGCCACGGCCTCATACTCCTGCAGCTTTGGGCCATGGCACTGAAAGCCTTGGGAAAACTGACCTCTACTAAAGACGGAGTATTTCTCTGGGAATGGGAAATAAATCCTTGACACAAGTACTGGATTCTTCTTGCCAATCTAAAAAGAATAGGCATCTTGGAGCTTTTTCAAAGCAACTAAAATTTACTCCTCCTATTTCTCTGCAGCATTTTTGGCTTCCTCCACTAGAGGAAGTAGCAATCAGCAAGAGCTGAGCTGAAATCAGTAAATTCAAAGATACAAACAACCATAAATTTTAAAGATTCAGCCTCAAAAGCAATCCTCAGTAAATCCTTATGCAAAGCGTTGAAAATGATGACTATTGAATAGAAGTACGTGGGGGACAATCTGAACTCCTTAGCAACAAAAGGATGAGAGGAGTTTTGAGCGGCTGATAAGTTCAGGCCAGATACTGTGACGTATGCCAGCATAGCTGAGTCTGATACTCCTTCTTGCCTTCACTCTACAAATGCATGTAACGAAAAGCAGCACCCTTGACACACTGTCAGCAGGAGGGAAAGCAGCTCAGCTGATTTGCTGTGCCTACCTGGAGCTTAAGTAGCTGTTTGATTGCTTCATCTCGAGCCTTGTTTGCAGCTTCTATCTGACCTTCCAGGTCTTTCGTATCCATCTCCATTTTCTTCTTGGCTGCCACAGCAAGAGCCCTCTGTTTGCGCTCATCTTCCAGTTCTGCCTCCAGCTCTCGCACCTGTGAAATCAAGGGATTTAACAGGCTCAAGCTCCAGAAACAGAGCAAACACAAAATCCTAACAAAACGGCTGATGAATCCAAAAGGCCTTTGCAGATCAGAATTAGCATTACTCGATTTGAGAGCCTACAGAACTCAAGCTACATGGGAAGACACTGCAGACAGCAAAAAAATCCACAAACTGGAAGCAGAGATCTCTGAACTGACAAAAGGAAAATAAAGAAAAGAGCTCAGCGTCTGAAGCATTTCCATTTCATCTGTTCAGCTACTTCATGATCAGCTTCTGGCCCAGTACATCTGTCTACATTTAGGTATGACTTGGGGGCAGATGTTGCTAATTCTGATCGAACCACTAAGAGGAAAATACGACATAGTCGTATGTGTGGTGATTACCACACATTCTCAAAAAAAAAAAAAAGAAATAATTCTCTTTGAAACAGATGTGCTACTAGAATGTATACACCAACAACTTTTCTTTTTTTCAAAAGAAAACAGAGAAGCAAAGTATCTAAGAAAGCAACTAACAAGAACTAAGATGAACTCATACAACAATAAAAGTGAGCCAGAAGTGCCACAGGTTACCAATATGAAGGAATATGTTTCTTTTGAATCAATCCTCCCTCCTCATGCCAGGTCAGGAGCTCTTGTCCAGTGCAAGACAATAGCAATTCAGCATTGCAGGGAACTTCAAAAGCCTTCCAGGTCAATGCTTTTATTTATTTCTAGGAGATCTCTATACAGGTGATTCTCAGTAAGTTTTTGTTTTCTTGTGAGAAATCTTGAAATATTAGGTGCTTTTTCCTTAAAGCTTTAGAAATGTTAATTTAGATCTATCTTCTCCTACAAGCATGAAATTTTAAAGGCATTTCTTTAGAATTCTAGTATCATAAAGCAGATCTGAAGAGACTCAAGTCTAGCAAATCTGGAATCTTTGCTACGTTTTTCATTTAAGAAACTGTTTACTTAATTACAGTCTTTCAGGCTATGTCGGCATCCATGGATTTGTTGCTGTACACCAAACAGGACGGGCTTGAAGGACACCCATGCAGCAACAGCCAAATCTAGTTGCATGTTGAGTGCTTTTGAGGCAAGGTACAGTTGAATTGGAGGACCATCACTGGCAGACTAACATGAACAGTGGCTAATCCACAACAAGACCTATTGTATTGTTGGTAAAGATCCGTGCTTGGGACTTCTATAGGATGGGATCTTTAAGCACAGAGTTTTATTTTCCTGGTAGCAAGTTTTCAAAGCCATAGAGCTTTGTCAAAAGATCATCACGCCCTTCCCACTATGAAGCACAGTAAGATACACACTTGTTTAACCAGCATCCTCTTTTTCTCTTCATTCTGTTCATCTCTGGCTTGCAGATCTCTCTCAAACTGGGCTTTCATAGCTTGCATGTTCACCTCCAAACGAAGTTTAGCATCTTCTGTGGCCTGCAGTTCATCTTCCAGTTCCTCAGGCTGAGTCCTCATCTCTTCAACCTGTTGCTCTAAAGTTCTTTTTGATTTCTCCAGTTCATGGACCTAAGCCACAAACATTAATCAGACCCTCTCAAAATCAGCAGTTAACAGCAAAAGTAGACATTATATGAACTCAGTACACTACACTTTGTGATCCTCCAAACTGGACAATCAGAACAGGGAGAGCAGCATCTCTAAGATACAGATTAGAGAACCAAACAAACATCCGTGCAGATGAATGGAGAGATGAGCTGTGCAATATTCACAGAGAAAAAGTAGTAGTAGTAAGACAAGCTCTTAAATCCAGCACAAGTGCCATTAGGCATTTGGCCAGCAACTGCTGCTCTCCAAGTCTTCACATCTTTTGAACAGACCTCATGTTAATAAAGACCACCCTCGTGTTCTGAGCATTAATTCCTCCAGAATTTTGGGTTACAAATCAGCCTCAAAACGTTCCATATTTGCGTCAAAAACACTTCTCCAACCAGGGAATTTTCCTGTGTTGTTCCCTGTGCAGTTCATAACAAAATAGGGTGTGGAAAGTTACTTACATTTTTGCCCACATCATCTTTCGAGCTCATTAAGTCTTCCATATCTGCCCGCAACTGTTTGTTCTGTCTTTCAAACTCTTCCTTAGCTTCCAGGGCTTCTTCCAAAGCCCGAGCCAGAGACAGTGCTTTGGTTTCCTTCTCCCTTGCCTCTGCTTCAGCACGATCTCTTTCCTCTGCATATCTGGCAGAAATGTTCTTTTCTTCTGCCAGCATCTGAATATAAGAAATAATTAATCCATCTCATCAGTTCTATAATCAGGTCCTTCCTGCCTCAGAGGTGTTTTAGTCACTGAAGTGGTTAGTGCTCTAAGTTTAACTGGCATTCAGAAGCTGTCTAGTCTCTCAGTCTTGATCCAAAGGCTAGTAAGAAAACAGCTACAGCTACTCTGGAATGAGGTGAGGAAAGCAAGCTACTAATAAAGATGAAATAATTTTCCTATTATTTCCATCGTTCAGTCTTCACACCCTTTCTTAGTCTATCCTGAGGGATTACAATAATAGTCTGAAGTTTTTGTTCCAATAGAATTTCTTTTTTGTATATAATTATATAATTGTATATATTACTTGATCTAACAAGACTCCAAGATGGCATTTAGCTCACTGAAATTAGAAGCAACAAGTTACTCCTAACAAAGGCCAAGCTGCTCCCAAAAGATTTATCAATCAACACAAACAAGATACCATTTAAAAATCATAGAAATCAGCAAGATGACAGGAAACTAGACTACCTGATTAAACTTCTTCTGCTTTTTCTCCAGGCTATAAACAATCTGGCGCTGATGATCTAGGTCTACCATCAAGTCATCCAGCTCTTGCTGCAGGCCATTCTTTGTCTTTTCCAGTTTTGTCATAAGCCATTGCCTTCTCCTCTAGGCGTTGGCTTAAGGACTCCGCTTCCTTCAGTAATTTCTTTTTGTTTTCCTCCAAGCCTTCAATGGTTCCCAAGTCATCATCTACCTTTTTCTTAGCATCAGCCAACTGAAATTAAATAAAAGAAAATAATGTTCCTTGGTACATCATGAAAAGGAAAGAAAGGCAACAAGTCAAAAATACAAAACTAGGTGTTATTGCTAGCTAGAGTAACACAAAAATTATGAGCTAACAGAAGTCCAAGTAGGGGAAAGTCCTGTCCACTGCAGTTAGTTGTACTGGTCACTATGGCAATTGAGAAAGTCCATGGAAAATTTTATTCCAAAGTGTGGTCGAGCATACGTGCAAGTTACATGACATTTTTCCAAGAGGTTTAGGACACCAATTCATCTCACCTGGAACGTGCAGCCCTTACAGAAGTCTTGCCATGTACAACAGCTTACCTGTGATTGTAAGGCAAACATCTGTTTCTCCAAATTCTTTCTGGCCTCCTCTTCCTCTTCCTGTCACTCTTGCAGGTTGTTCTTCTCCTCTTCCAGCTGCCTAATCCTACTGCTCAGGTTGAGTTTCTGGTGGGTTTCTTCCTGAAGCAGCTCCTGTTACACAAACAGGCATATTCAAAGTTCAGTTTGGTTCATAGCGTGTTAAGTGTGGCCTTGGCCCACCACCCTCCATTACTCTACTTGGAGGTTCAGGTTTGATTATTTTTCTCTCAGCAGTTTTGTACAACGACATGCTTATGAAGCCATCCGTAATCTGGGTTTTCAAAAAGGTACTGCTCAGTCATTTGGGGCACACTTAAGCCTTTATGAAGCGTATTTCTCAGAGAATCCGTGCCACTGTCTGTTCAGAGAAGCCAATGGATGATACTTTTCTATCTTCAAAGGGACAAGCACAGCAGTTGCCTTCAAAATATATCTTTCTTTTCCAACAAGCATATAGAGTCCCTATTTTAAATCACCTGAGACGAATATATAGCAACAAATCCTGCAATGACAGCATGCTTTCAAGATTCACTGCATTGCTTAAATGTAAAGGTCAGTTTAAAGACAGCTGTAATTTGGCAGTGGAAACTTCTGTCATAACCGAGACTAATGAAAAGTGTAACCACCAGCCCTCTCTTCCCCCACCCTGTTCCTCACAGAACTCTCCAACTGTAATGAACATTACTCAAATAGTCACCATTAGCATTTTTATGCAGGGGAAAAAAAAAAGAGTATATTTAAGTGATGAATACATGTATCAAGCTGCATTATTTAACCCAAAAAACAAACACTGGCAGTTTCAACAACTTAAGCTGAAGTCAGTAAAGAACTTCAGCCTAAGTCAGTAAAAGACAGGGTATTGTCCCTCGTGCCTTTCACACACCCCAAGGACCTTATTTGCATTAACATCCTACTTGGAAAGGTTTTTTTGACTTAATACTTATCTCCCACAGAGACTAAGAAATAAAAAAGAGAAACTGAAAGGCTACAGTCTATCAAGCAGTAAATCTTAAATAATGAAAAACTGGCTCCACATGTAGCTGAGCAATCATTATACATCGCATTTCACTAGACTTCAATAGGAAATACAGCTTCTACCCATGGGGCTTTCCAAACCATGAATGAAAATGTATTTTCTGTTATGCAGTTAGCATTTCAATGAGGAACAAAGCTTCAGCGCTAAGTTCAAGCTTCACTGCACACACACCTGTGTATCCTGAAGCTGAGATTCCAAACTAGCCGCATCCTTGGCAAACTTAATGCCTTTCTTCTCTGCTTCCTCCAGGAGACTTGAGACATTATCCAACTTGTTCTGCAAATCAAGCAGTCTAAAGGTAATAACGCGCAGCAGATCCATGGCAAAGCCTACATCTGACACGGAACACAAAACCTCCACAAATTCCGTGGAAGGCAAGACAACAACACATCCCAGGTACAACAAGCTAAGAATACTGAAGTTTGGTTAGAAACGTGTCAGTCCTGAACATAAGACAGAACATAATAAGACTTAGCCATGATATTTAGCAGAGCATGTCATTCCAACATCTACAGTCATATTTAAAGCTATTTTTCATTATAGGATCATGTATTTTATAGGACCGTGTATTTTACAGTGCCATTAATTCAAGGATTATCAGGGTGGCAGCTGGGTTTAAAGCATCACTGCAAGAGAAAAGGTCAATGCCAGGTGCCAATTCTTGCTATTTTAGGCTATGCTACTTGTATATACAGTGGGAGACTGCCAAAACGCTTCCCCCAAAAAGAATGGGGCCATTCCCTTTTTCAAGCACTTTAGCTTGATTTACTCATAATACTCTTTGCTGTGGCTAAGAAGTCAGCTCTGACTGCATTTTGTCTATTTTCTCCATTTCGCAGAGGAACAGCCCTTTACTTGCAATCCCTATCTGTCAAGTTCCTTTTGAAGCACAAAAGGAAACGTGTGGCCATCATCAATCAGTACATTTTTGCTCAAGCCTACAAATGAGCTCAGCCCACTCTACTCAACTCCACATCCAAGCCAAAAACCTGTAGGCCAGCTGTCAGCAGAGCCTCCTACAGGATTTGGTCTCCAAAATGGGAAGCCATGTACTTCAAAGCCACTGTGATTCTTACATAGTCCAAAAAGTTCAAGATTCATGTCATGGCTCTCCAGCTATCTGAGGTGTGTCACCACTTTCAAGCCCCTCAAGTACACGAGTACATGACTGAGATCGCCTCCCACATCAACTACAGTCCCCATTCCTGTAGACCTAGCTGCATCTTTGATAGTCATTCCTCCTAGCCACTTCTGTGTATGGTTAAAGCTTTTACTTTCTTGTGTATAGTTCAGCAGTTTAGGAATTCCATACAGCCTTACCTGCAGCTTGTTAGCGTTCTCCGCCAGCTCCACCCTCAGTCTTTCTCCTTCTGTGACCCTAGCAGTTAGCTCTTGCACCTGAGCATCGAGCTTCTTCCTCTCATGTTCAGACTCTGCCTTGACCTGCTGCAGTACCCTCACTTCACAGGCCAACTCCTTGTTGTCGGACTCTAGGCCTTGCTTGTTTTTTTCAAGATTTGCTTTGAACTAGGAAAAACAAAAGGGAAGAACTTCAACACTTTTTTACATATCAATAAAGTTTTCTGCTAAAAATATTCAGTCCAGCAAATCAGGATTATAAGCTCAAAGATAAAACAACTGCTCAGCAAGTTGTAAGTAGGGAGCATTTAAAATCCTGCTGTGTAACATTTTGCATATGTTAGCCAAAAAAATTAAGGTAATGCAAGTTAATCCACTCTCAGATATCACAGGTAACAGTGAGGACCAGAAGATATTTCTATGAATTCAGTAAGATCTGGGATGTCAGTGCTGTAAAAGGACCATGTGAGTAGCACTGAGCAGGAAGGAATGTGCCCATTAACAGATCAGCATGGCTCATCTCACAGAAATAAAAGGAAAGATATCAGCTACAGCTGCCCTGATTTTAGTAGGCATAGCAGCCTGGAGGTGCATAATAAAGCACTTTTCACCACTGCACTGACATTTGTCAAAAACCTTTTTAAAAAGGTAGTAATTGCCATAAGGGATGTTTAAGTGCCATTCTTACTATATTGCCAGAACTGACAATCTTATCACAGGACCTTTGTTTAAGATTGTAGGGTATTCTTCTGTCTTTTTATGCTCTTATTGAGAATATTTAATGAATAAGGAGCACAGGAAACACGTAAGATTTTCAGGTGAATAAGCTATAATTTCCATCAGATTTAACTACTATATTTCTCACGTAGTATTTTAAACTAAGGAGGCTTCTGAAATATTCCTACACAAAAATATTAGTACAGTATATGAACTGTCCACCCATATATCTGTGAATGACTAGAAATAAAATTTTACAAGCTAGAGATACTTTTTTTTTCTTTGGCAGTGTTGGATTAATTCTACTTCTGAACAAAGACACTGAAGCTGCACTAGTAGGAACCACGTTGTCCAGGTGTGCCGCTTCCTCTGCTCTGGCAGGGGTTACCAGAGACACAATATAACTCTGCAAATCAGCAAGATACTCCACAGATATCTAGCACTGGAGGTCACGGTACAAGCATAAAGTGAAGAGTGGCTGGAAGAACTTTTACGCTACCCGTACTCACAGTTTGTTATTTGTGAGTGTCGACATTACAATTACCTTACTTGGAACCATTCCGCAGTTCGCTTAGGCAGAGAACTGCTTTTCACCAAATAAGCACATAGGCTGCTCGAGAATTCCCACAAAAGTACTACATCAATTTATCTCTAGGTGCACTGTTTCCAGGTCTAACAAAGACTTTTAGATAGTCTTGGCATCTATCTGAAAAGTTGCTATATGTTCAAACAGCAGGATATATTTGATTCAACTGCAGTAGTTAAGTATGTACAGAGGACAATTTAGATCTGCAGATATCACTGGAAGTGACCACGCCACTTATGTTACTTATAAAAGTCCTGAAGCTGAAAAATGTATTTCTGTAATTAATTTTCTGCTCACTCGTTTGGCCTGTTCCAGTTGTTTAGAGAGCTCTTCCAGGGCAGTAGCATGCCTCTGCCTGATTTCCTGGATCTGTGCTTCATGGTTTTCGGTTTCCTCTTCAATTGCTTTCCTCAGTTCAGCCACCTCCTGCTCTCGGTTTGTCCTAGAGGAAGCATCAATAGTTATCAAAAATCAACATTTTAGTCTTTTGTAAATTCAAGGTGAATTTTAATGGTGCCTGCTTATACAGACACATGATCCTACCTCAGCTCTTGCTGTGCTGCAGTGGTATCCAAGGTATCTTCTAGTTCAATTTTTAAAGCCTCCAGCTCTTCACTTAAATCTCTTTTCTGCTTTTCCGCCTTGTTGCGAGATGCCTTCTCAAATTCAAGATCCTCCTGCAGTTCTGCAATTTGAGCCTGCAACTCTCTCATCACTTTCAGTGCGTTGTGTTTCTGAACTGCTTCTTCATCACCTCTGTTAAACAGAACCACAACAGTTAATGATATTTCATAGCTTCAGATCTCTTCTCATAAGTCTAGTATAAGTTATGTACTCAAAAAATAACTCATCTTTCCCACTTGAACAAAATCCACCTCCTAAAATTTCATAGACAAAGCCACTACTGCACTGTTATTCTCAAGATCCTAATGAGCGCAGTGCCCCAGGTACTACAGATGCACTACTGGAATGATCAAGCTTTCCAGTTTGCATTCAGGTATTCCAGTTTTGTAGACCTCAACACTCCCAAAAATGCACCCTTGTCTGTAGGACTGTCTCTTCCTGCAAAGTTAGAGATCATTACTCAGAAAACTCAGGTGGTGTTTAGTTTTTAACATGTGGCTGCGAGACTACCACACAGATCTTTGATTGAGTTGGACAGACATTATCCAGTATTTGGATGAACTAAGAACACTCTCGACGATTACATGTTTTTTCCCCCTCCTGAGGCTGAACTCTGGGAGACTAAAAAGCTTCCAGAGCCAAAGTGCTATTAAGCCCTGATGAAACATTGGTTTTGGAGCTTTATAGAGCAAGGATGGTGATGAAAGATTGAGTTCCTTTTTTGCCCTGTCTACGCAAAACACACAGGTGTCTAGAGATGCTGTAGTACAAACATGAACTGGCTTCTGCTTGAACACTCCCAGTTTTAACTCATCAGTTTGCAGTCAGCTGACATTCTGTCTGGGAAAGTAGGTTTCTACCACACTTCTGTAGTCATAAAGCTCCATCATGATCTGACCTAGCAAGAGCAGCCTGCAGTTCTTCCTCTTTCTTGGCCAGCTGGATCTTCAGTTCTTCAATCTGGGCTTGCAGCTCCGCTATTTGGTCCTGTAGGTCTGTTGTTTCACCATCAAGTTTTCTTTTAGCTTTTTCTAATTCTTGACGGGTCTTCTCCTCCTTTTTTAAGCACTCTATGGAAGTAAAGGATTATATTTATAAGCAATTTTTTCCTGTTGTTATCCTCAGAAGGTTCAGGGGCAGGGCAATGGGACAGCAAGAAGGGTGGGAAGTTTAATATACACTGTGTCAATTCTTTCTCCAGACTGCAGCTGGAAGGGTGACTGGGAAAGATGAAATAGCAAAGTAGAACTGCATGATTCAGATAGAAAGTCAAGAAAAAGTCAATGACTGGAGAAAAAAGTTTGAAGTAAGGTAACAAACATAATCACATGTTGACAGAAAAATAAGGAATAGAATCTAACAGAAGAGCAGTTTGAGCTGCTCGGCCAGGTGATCGCAGACATCAGGATTCAAAAATGAAGAACTACAGACTGGAAAAAATTATGGCTTGCATAGTTGTGGAAGGGCTAGGCTAGACTCCAAAAGGTCTACTGGAAAATAGTGTAACTTAAAGAAAACTTGGATAAACAATTTTTGCAAGTATCTGTACCACTAAGTCACATCCCATTGATATTTAGCAAGACTTTGCAACCCTGATAGCCTCCAGTAATTTCTTTGTGTAGTCAAGACACCCCTGCCCTAAGGTATTTCTTTGTGAACACCATCCAGTTATCAGTGCCCTAGCAATAAAATACATTTAGATGATCTGCCTGTGGTCTGATTAAGATAGTTATTGGCTGCATTGTCTACAGTTAGCTAATGACCAGGTATGTAATATATTGAAGTCACAGGAAGGTTTTGCTTAGCATAGCATTAGCACAATTCAACATCTATTAGAATAAATGTAAGTTATTAGACTTGTTCAATACTTTGTGGATTCTCAGTGCAGGGGTTTCTCACACCCCTCCTAAGCCTGCTACAAGATCAGGACATCTTCTACATGGAAACGGAGCCATGTTCAAGAATCATATCTTAGAGCTACCGAGGGGTATTTGGGATTTTCCAGACAATCTAAAGTAACATTGTTTTTCTCTAAACAGCTCCTCATTAAAAAAAAAAAAAAATAGCACTTTTCTCTGTTTTTACATTGTATTTCTGGCAGGTGACAGAATAGTGGCATAAGACACAATTTCGCAATGGGGAAAACTCACAGTAAACTGAATTAGTGGGGTTTTTCTGGGGTTTTGTGGGTTTTTGTTGCCCCCCCCCCCCCCTCAAATTTCGGTACTTACCAGTGTCAAGACCCTAGCAGAGTGACCTTCATGGCTTCTTGAATTGTCTCAAAGAGTATCATTTTACTGTGCTTTACTAGCCAAGCAGTTGCATGCCTTATATTTAAGCTTTAATTTCCATTTCTAAGGTCATCACTCTGGGAACAGCACCATAACCAGCCACATCTGTCAAGTATCTTCAGAAACACTAGTCCCAATTTAAGTACACAACTACTCAAGCATTATTTTCCAATGAGTACAGCTTACTTATGCCCATCTTAAAGTCCCTGAATAGGCTTTTTAAATAAAAGGTACATCAATCATCTATTATTCCTATTACTTCAATACCTTCCTACACAGATAAGACTAAACTTTGGTATTTTTCCATAAGCGCATCAGTATTAAAATATGTAGCAAGACAACCCATAACAGTAAGTGAAAAAAATATTTCCAAATTAGGGCAGATAGCAACATTGCCTTATATTTTGCAACTTTGGCTTGGCAGTTTATTAATGTTGCACAATACCTATTTACAACCATAAGTAATTAAAAAACCCACCATAACATCATGAAAGGTTACATATAGGGCTAATTCAGTCGTGACAACACAGGCAAAACAATCAGAAATAAATGGCCAAAGAAATCGAACCATTTTAGATAAAGAAAGCATCAAGAAAGGCAGAACAATTCAGATTTGCTTATTCACAAAATATTAGAAGACTAATGAATGCCTACTAACATTTTTCCAGAAATATGTTGTTCTAATGTGTTATTATAGAAAAGTGTAGCGCCTTCCCAAGAGACAGATGTTTTACCTTGTTACTAAGGGATGCATGCAACAACATGAATTTCTGGAGTGTATCATTAAATAAAATGGATTCTCAAAAATGAAAAGCTAACAAATGAAACACGAGAAAGACTGAGCAGCCAAATGCAACAAGGCTTGCAAGCAATAAATTATTCTTTCAAGATTTAGATAAAAGCAACAGCTATTAAGGCATCTACATATAAGGTTACACTTAGCAGACTGGACCAGATACTGCATACACTGTAATAAGTGATCCACTCCTTTCTCGCATGATGTACAACTTGTTAACAGGCAAATGTAGCAAGAACAAACCTTCCAAATCAGTGATCATCGTTTCCTGCTTGTTCTTGAGTTTGGCCAAGTTTTTGGCCTTTTCTTCTTCTTCAGCCAGCTGAGAAGTACATTCAGCAATTCCATCCTCCATCAGCTTCTTTTCCTAGCCATGAGAAAGGGGAGAAAGAATAACTTCTACAATAGAATTTGAATCACAGAATCACAGCATTGTAGGGGTTAGAAGGGACCTCTGTGGGTCACCCAGTCCAACAACCCTGCCGAAGCAGGGTCACCCAGACCAGGCTGCACAGGATCACGTCTAGGCAGGTCTTGAATATCTCCAGAGAAGGAGACTCCACAACAATAGTCTCTAAGCAACACAAATAACTGAATATACAAAATCCATACAGAGGTCTCATACACCAGATATAATACAGATTTCATTTCAAGTGACTGACCTGTCAATACTACGGATCAACTGGAACCGTACAGAGACATGAACACTTGTTTTCCAAGTAAGCGAGACTTGGAATTGAACACACAGGAGGTCTGGTTTTAGCACAGCATTTGTTTTACACTTTTGGAACTCTGTTTGCAATGAACAACAGTAGCTATGATAAACACTGTTTCCAGCTCTTAGGTTTGGAAGACCCATGGAATTGGAAAGAATGCATGGCAAATATCTCCCTTTTAAAGCTCTCAGTGTCTCAGCTTCCCCTTGGTCAAACCCCACAAGTCTTCAGGCGCAAACTCTATAGATAACGCAACAGCAGCCTGAAATGCTTTGAGAGCTATCACTTGGTACTACCATCACTTAAGAGCAGAATCTCCACCACGCATACTGGTCTCACCTTCAGAAATTTGGAATTTTGGTCCTCCAACAAACAGAATGGGGGGCTTGCAAGACAAGCAAGACTTCAATTAGTCAGACTGGCCGGGCCTCCGGCAGCCCTGCTTTCCACAGTTTTGACAAACAACAACAAAAATAAACCCACAACACCAAGTAACTGTCTCGACAGCCTTAGTCACTGCAAGGTGTTTTTGTATGGATAAGATCATCACTATTTTTCAAAAATCAAAAAGGTTATGAAAGAACCAAGAGGAAAGCAATACTTACAGAGCCTGTGGCTTTGTTTTTGCCCTGTACTTCAAGTACTTAAGAAAGGCAATCCTACAATTGAGATAGAAGCTTTCTTTCAAGAATTACCGTCCACATGAGAAGCAAAGTCTTAAAAAACTGGAATACCTTTAACTTTTGCCAGAAAAAAGGGTAAATGGAACATGAGTGTAATAAAGCAAAACAAAAAAATCCCCAAAATCCAAATTTGCAGTTTCTGCAGAAACGCAGAAATTTTCAATTCCCCTATTCCCTTGTCTCAGTCAACAAATTTAACAATCTTGAGCTTCACACCAGAGAGCCTAGGGAGAAAACGCGGTGGTGAAACTCAGACCACAAGAAATTTTCACACCAAGACAGACGCACACTTCTTCCGTTTATGTCTACTAATTTCAATAACTAGCAACTAGCAGTGTTTTAGTGAAGAATAACAGGTTTTGACAGAGTTCTGTAAAGCAGCTAGCAAAGGTTTAGTTTACTCAGCTAAGTGATGTGAATTTTGCAAAGCTGCATCATACCTGCTCAGAAAACAACTCAGGATCTAAAAATAAGGTTAGATGTTTCAGTATGAAGCTACCGCTCCTTCCAAAATTCCTGTCTATAAGTCTTATCTTTATCTTGTGTTAAACTGAACCGCATTGAGTTCTGTTCTTTTTGAACTTTCATTGCAACCCTTCAGTACTCTCCATTTTTTTGTAAGATCATATTTGTTGATAACTCTCAAGTGAAGAGGTCTATTCATAAAGGTAAAGCACATCCTGTCCTAGAGGAAATATTTTCTTGCAGTTAAAAAGTAATCCAGGAACAAAGCCAGTTTGATCCTCTCTGTTCAGAATAATCAGTATGATGTGGAAAAACGTTCACTTGGAACAAATGGACTAAGAAAAGCAAATTTATTTCAGCCTTCAGGCTCTAATGACTTTTTTGGTTGCAGTTTGAAACAGAGATCTGGAGCTGAAAAGTCTGCTATAATTACCTAATCTATTCAGCTCTTTCACTTCAGATCTTTTCTTTGAGCTCTTGTTTTGGGACAGATATCTCAAAGTGCCCATAGATTTGCATTTCTAACACTGACCAAATTATTTGTTTAAATACTTGATTTCATCAGTGAGCGTCACATGGCTCTATTCATGCCATCATATTAAAAAAAAAAGATTTTTTTTTTAATGTTCTAAATTATCTTGTCTTTTTCATGTTTATATTATTTTGCCTTCTCATTAAATTGTATTTTACATTACTACTTCAATTTCCTAGAAACCAGTTGCATCATTTGTAATGCCTTAACAAAGATTTTCACCCACCATTTATTTTTTTCTTCATTGTTACCATGTCTATTTCTTCTTACCTTCAAATATTTGGGAATTTAAACCCCTCAAGAGCCATAAGTATTTCATGCGTTACAGAGTTATTTATGTATGCAACTTTCAGAAGTCTCAGTAATATGCATAGCACTGATAATTATTCGTTACAGGATGGATAAAAGTAAATCCATGACTTGCTGTCTATTTAACAAGCCTGTTTAGCATCATCTTTGTGCACAGTCAGTGCAAAGGCTGTACAGATGGATACTACGGATCACCACCAGCCCTCTACAGTTTTCTAATGTATATGTGAACAGGAACAAGTTAGGGCTGCTTAAATATAACCAATTCTGACACTTCCTAACTTTTGAGTGTTAGGTGTGTAGATTAGACATTCTTCATCTGCAGTATATAAATAAAAATTAATTGTTACAGAAGCGAGACTCATTTGTATTTTCAAAACGGTTTAGGTTACGTGAACATTTTGCATTTTTCATAAACATATACTTAATTCAGTGCTTACTATAGCAGTGCATTGAATGAAGCGCACAATCAAAGTATCAAACTTCTATTCAGGACACTACCCTATTCTTTTTACTGTGTCTGAACTATGTTTTACAAAGAATAAAAACTTTTCCAGTCTTCATCGTGACAGTCTTCGATGGCTCACGAAGCAGCTGATTACACCCACCACCTTAAACTCCTGTCCCATTTGATCACGCTGCTAAGTAGAGAATTAGATTCCAGTTCAACCAGCAACTTAAACAGAATTAGCCAGCACTGCATTAGACTGAGCAACTCATCCTTCCCTTCACCAACATCTTCCACCCCAGCTTTTTTCTGTGCCTTCACTTCATATCAGTTATGCATCCACGCAACAAACAGAGGAAACTTGTTTCATCTAAAGCCAGATGGACTTCATTTCTTCCCCATGAGGGTGATGAAACACTGGTCCAGGTTGCCCAGAGAAGCTGTGGCTGCCCCCTCCCTGGCAGGGTTCAAGGCCAGGTTGGATGGAGCTGTGAGCAACCTGGTCTGGTGGAAGATGTCCCTGCTGATGGCAGGGGGGTTGGAACCAGATGATCTTTAAGGCCCTTTCCAACCCAAACCATTCTATGATTCTATGACTTTCAGAACAGTAGTTTGAGCCTGCAGTCTCCAAGCCCAGTGAGTGGCCACAGGAATTGTTACGATGACAAAACTCAAAAAGGGGACTACTTTTAGCACAGGTACTGGCACAAAGTGCTTATGGAAACACAGCCAAACAAACAAGGAGTACTTTTTAAACCCCTATTTTTGACTGTTTAAGTGGTTAAGCACAGGAAAAGTTTTGCAGAAAGGTTGTATAATCTTCATCACACAAGGTTGTCAAAACTCAGCTTTAAAGGGAAGCATATTTTGAAAGGAGGCTCGACAAGAGGCTCACAGAAGTCTCTTCAACCTGGTGCATTACAAGCTGTCAATAGTGTGTTTAGAAGTACTTGGTATACAAACTCTGTGCAGTTCCATTCTCTGCATAATTCCCTTCCCCCAAAAAAAGTTGTAGGCAATTATACTCCTGTAGAAATTTTAAAAACACTAGTTTTGTTCAAGGCTGCACAGCCATAAATCCAAGAATATTTATAAATCAAAACCCACACAGAAAACAAATTCTGAAGGATGACTTTCTAAATAGCATTCTGCAGAGCCATGTATTCCCCTAGCACATGACAATGTTAATGCTGCCGACACTCCAGTCACAGCATCCTCCTAAGGCCTCCAAATCTATCTGCAGAGCAATCTTTCCCTCTCTCCAACTTCAAATTCTTTTTTTTTTTCTTCACAGACTGGTCAAAAGTCCTCTCCTGGTTTTCTAGGAGTTTGAGTCTTGACACATTCCAGAATATCTTAATATTAAGTGTTATACACTAGAAATTACAGAAGCTGATGCTTCTGAGTCTGATATAGTTTGAAAACTTCCAACCACATACGCCAGTATCGAATATAGCAAGCCACTTGCTTCTAGCAAGTTGAATTAATATTCCACTGCAAAGAGATCTAAGTGCTCATAGCAACAGATAATCAAACCCATCCATATCTTGTAAAGCAAAATATTGATAAAAACTCATTGTGAATTTTGAAGTCTAGCAGTAAATCTGAAGAAAGTTCTACATAAATCAGTTAGTGACAAGTTACCAAAAAGCCCAAGACTCTAACATAATTGCATATGCTTTTGTCTGTACTGTACTAAAACTAGAGCTTTTTATTAGCTGCTCGCTTGTAGACATATCAAGTCTACAGCAGTTTTGAAGCTTGATGATTCTTCTTATCTACAAGATAATTTTTGAAAGAACAGAAAGCTTGTTCACAAATATAGTACTGAAAACTGCATCTGAGGGAACTAAATTCACTAAGACTTGCCCAAGTTAATTAAATTTTTGGAAAACTGGCATACACTGCATCAGAAAGCTTTGATACCGTTCCTAGTTACAATGGTTGCATAAAGCCTTTAATTTCAGAAGAGAAGTTAAACAGCTAACATCAACTGGAAATTTTAATGTAACTGCTCATTTCAGCCCCTACTAAAGAGAAAATAACGGTTGAGAAAATTATGTGGATTACATTACAGCTTATCTTTAATAAAAAAGTTATGGTTTTTTCAAATGCAAAGATGGTAGTTTTAAAAAAGAACAATAAACAAATGATAAAATATCCCAACTTACGGGAATATTATGGTCCTTTCTTCCTTTATGAGAGGAAGCAACACGAGCAAGGTGTTGAATAACCTTCTTCGTGTTTTCAGTCTTCCCAGCACCAGATTCACCTCTGCAAAACATTTCAGACATTTTCCTCAAAACTGATTTTCAACAACTTATGAAACCTTTGTTTAAAGCAACCTCATTTCATTCCATTTACGGCTTTGACTACACAAGAGACCTTCACTGTCTAGAACAGAAAGCACCGATGTTGCAGGGAACTACATGGTGTTTGTGTAAAATACTTTCATCCTAAAGATCAGCTTAGCATTAAGATGTTGATACAATGCATCACATTAGTGTGATTAAAAGCTTTTTGCTATGTGCCTGAATTCCTGTGTTACCTTAAGTAACAAGAAACAGCCCTGTCCTCTGCCTTGATCACAAGTCCAGAGACAGATTTATTCAGAGTGCAGAGACATATATATTAGTTTTCTTAAAATCATTATACACACACACTTTTATATTTAGCATCATTTTAATATATTGTATATACCAGGAGCTGGTTATGAGTATTACCAAGTTGATGGAAACATTCAGTATCTTTAGAAGCCAGTTTCAAAGTACAGTAAAACATATTTTAAAGAAACAGATTCTTTGCACTGCTTATCACAGACTCTTAGCTAGTTAAAAAATATATTTCTGGCCATACGGCTACATGAATTCATTAAGAAATGAATTTATTAGTGCAGAGTGGTACAGTACAGAGATAAATAAAGACAGCAAATGCACATTTACTTCTTAAGACAGAGGTAGAGTTAAAGCAGAACGTGTTTAGACAGAATTTATTGTAGTGTTTACATACACGATATTGTAGGCAGGAAGCGTGACCAAGTTCATATCACTATAATTACAAATGATGTTACTACAGCTCTTTTAAAAAAATAAAAATTAGGTCTTGTCTTCAGATAAGTCCAGGCACATCAATGGGATTACCAGGTCTCACTTAGCCCTGATTAACTGGCAGTAGATTACTGGAGAAAGATTCCATTTCAAGCGAGGCAGTGACTGCCACTAGCAACTCTGACGGGTGTAAAGCAGAAACGCATTTCATTAGAGGGATTTGTGTGGAAAAAGTCAAAGTAGTTCCGTCATTCAACAGTCCTTCAGAAATTAAAGGTTGGAAACCAACTACTTTAAGAATGACAAGTGTACATTTTGCATGCTTGCATATTTCTCAGCTAAGATACTCAGAACAGCAATGTTAATTTAGCAGGGGGAGTTTAAGCACATTCTTACAGTCTTCACCTTCCTCCACCATGCTGCATACGTCAGTTTTGCAGCTAGTCTGCATTCACTTGGGTATTTAGTACCTTCAGACCTGCACTTCTTGATCAGATAGGCAGCTTAGAAGCATCCCTATCCTCACATTACACTTAATCTCTGCAAAAATGAGACAATATAGCACTTGAAATTTTAACTCTTCATATACAGAAAGGATATCACCCCAGAAAGGATATCACCCCAGATGTTCAAAGAGAATGGACTCTAAAACCATCTCATTTCTTCTTACCTTCCAACCCTCTCAAATGACGGAAAGCCCACGGGACAGCTGCGCTAGCAGAGGTGACCTCTTGCTATGAGGTGGCCATATGTGCACTCCTCCACCCATGAGCAAGCAGCAATGGAGACTGAGGAAGTGCACTCACAGCAGCTTAGCAAACCCATCACGGAAAAGTAGCCTACAAGAGCTAGGTACAAACTTCAGGTGAAACAGCTTATCTGTTTGACCTGACAGAACAGTATCAGTCCCTAGGTTTTGCAGGAGAAAACTTTTAACTGAAAACACTAACAAAAAAAGTTGATTCTGCAGACAAGCTATGGGATATTTATCACAGCCTCAGTTACCAAGTTGTGACCTGCAATACTAGAGGGTTAATCAAGGCACCTGATTTTATTGATGGCATACATCAATAAAACAGACCCGCTCTCTCGGACCGCACCGGCGCCGCACGCTCCCGAATTCTCAGAAGCAACTACATCAACCTGTCCAAAACCATTTTGTTCCATTGTTCCTCATAAGACAAACATCACTGAAAAATAATACAGAATACCAGAGATTAAAAATCACTGTGCTCAATTAGTCAAAACTTTCCAGTGATTGAGAGAGTAGTTCCTTGAAACTTGTTGACTATGCTAGCTTTACTCATTGCATGGGAAAACTTGGAAGGTATTACTTGAAGAGCTGGTTACAAAGAAGATTACTCTGACAATTAGCTAATGGATAACTCGGTTTCCTTTTTGCCAAGATACCATCGATGTGCAACACAAACTGGGTGTACTTTGGGACCGCTACAAGTGGAAGAACACACTTTGACTCTTAATGAACAATCCCATTTCTACCCAGGCCAGAGTCTCCACATACAAGACAAATGTGAAGACTGACAAGCAGGAATAAAAGACCTCAGGTGCCAATACAGTCTCCCTTTTACTACAGTGTTTACATTAACATAATTCATGACTTGAAGCAATATAATAATATAATAAAAGCAGTCTTGCCTGTTTCTAGATGTGTATTAAAATATGCTTAATGCTAAAACTATTCTAGCAGATAAGAGAAGCAAGAAGAGTAGTACAGCAAAATATACATTTACGTTTTAAAACAATACCGTTTGTTCTAACTGTCATCAGAGCTTGGGAACACATTATTAGTTGTGCCTTTAAAATTGCACAAAATCTTTTCTGCCAAATCATAGAAACAAAATTTATCAAAATTTAAAGGAGGAAAATCTACTCTGACACATCCAGTGACGAGAAAATAGTAGAATAAATACAGTCCAGATGTCGACTTTCTAGAAGGGCAGCACACATTGGAAGAGTCCAGTAATCAACAGGATTTTCTGGCATACGCACCAGTAAAGCTTCATACAGCACAGGAAGGTCGAAAGCTTGCAATACATTCCTTTTGCTAAAAAGCCTTTAAATCTAATAGTGATTTTTCTTTTCCTCGAGAAAGTCTTTATGCAAGTTCTCATTCAAAAGCAACGCTAATGGATGTTATCATCCTAGTTCTCCTCTCCCTGGAGCTTACAAGTATGCCAAATATTTCCTGCAGGACAGAGTGTTAGATAGCTCTGCTGCCATATACTATAAAAGAATTAGAAGATTTAGGATTAAGTCCTTTTCATTTACAGAAATAATGACATCTGCGTACTTTAGTTCTTTCCTAGGAGTGCAAACACACAGATTATAAAAATAAATTAAAATCTACCTCTATCAACCTGCCCAAAAAAGGTAAACTTTTAGTAACACTATGTACAATATTTATGGAATGGAGATTGTATCACGAAGCTAAAGATTAACTTTTTCAAAACCTTGTTTTAATACAACTCAATTAATATGTTACCACAAATTTAACAACCCAAACCCTTGGCTGAGATCCTAGCCTTACTTCAGTCAATGGCAGCTTTGCTAATGACTTCAGTAAGGTCGTAATTTCACCTGCTTTATTTCAGTCTCAATTCCACTACCAGTAGAAACAAAACCTTACCAGCCCGAATTCAAATGCTGTATCAACTCCAGCCAGGGGCTACGGCAAACAGCGCATCCAAGCAAGCAAACCGTCCTTAGCAATAGCCTCAGGCTGGAGGTACAAGGTTATTCCATCAATTAACTGAAGGATCTCTCCATTACAAACTACATTACAGAGACAGGTCAAGGAAAGTCTGACAGTCGCTGGTAAATTGATGCAGTATCTAGAATTAAAGCTTTTTTCCCTAGAGCAGCAAAAGCTTCTGCTCTGAAGCAGCTTCAAACACATTTAAAATACAAAAAGCTCAGCTGGCATAAGCACTTTGAAGTTTCTACATGGTTTTAAATTCATTGCGTGTAAAGCTATAGAGTCCTTTCCAATAAAGGAAAGTACTTTTCAGGCAAATTTATCTCAGCTACACTTTGGTTAGCAAAAATTAGTGACTGACTTCTCAACCAGCTGCAATTTCCCCCCCAAGCAACTTGAGCCCAGATCTTGCACAGAAGTAAAAGGCATTTCCTCTGCTGAACAGATCGCCATCGAGAAAACAAGTAAAGCAAACATAGCGGGAGAGGACTCGCAGGTCATAAAGCAAATCAGCAACACGCAGGAACGGAAGCCAGTCTTCTGACTTCCAGGAGAACAGCATGCTCTTCCCATGCGGCCCACTTCTAGTGGCAGTTGTTATTCCACGAACAGGTCAAACGCCTGCCTGGGAAAGACGCTGTTCTAAAGGAAAACGGTAGCAAAACAGTTGCTTTTCTTATTGTCAGGCAGGTTTGCAACATCTGCACATCTTCTTGTGACAGCTACAGTGTTTTGGTTTTGGCTGCTGCCGGCAACAAAAGCGCCACGCGGCCGCCCCTCCCCCCCGCCGCGGTGCGGAGGAGAATGGAAAGAAAACAGACAGAAAACCGGTGGGTCGGGATAAGGGCAGTTTAACAGAACAGCAAAGAGAGGGAACAGGAACAACAACGATACAGATAAGGAGAAAACACGACAACAACAGACCCGCTCTCTCGGACCGCACCGGCGCCGCACGCTCCCGAGCCACGAGAGGGTTCTTGCCGAGCCACCCCCCCCACCGGAACCCAGTGTGACATCACAGGGTATGGAATACCGGGCTCTGTTCGGCCAGGTGGGGTCAGCCCCCACCCCCCGGCTGTGCCCCTTCCTGGAGTCCGGTGAAAATTAACCCTGTCCTGGCCGAACCCAGGACATACAGCACTCAGCACTGGCAGGACAAGGCAACACCACCACCTCTTCCTGAACTGCTAAATGAGTTTCTGGATTTTAGGGAAGTCTAACTAGTTTGAAATTCCTTACTGAAATCGCACTGCGAGAACTGGCACCCTTCCACCACCACCCAGCTAGCCGTTAATGTCACTAGCAGATCAGGGGCTCCGCAGAACGTGCAGTGTAGTGCTGCGAGTCACGTAGACAGAAGGACACAAAATGACACATGCAAAGAAAGCTTTAAAATTCAAAGGCAGACTTCTCTTCCTCTTGCTACCTTTGCACAAAGTCTACTGCAGGCTAACAATATTTGCAAAGATAAACATCTGGAGTATATTAGGATGGTCAGATGCAGTTAGTGTCATCTGTCCCATTACAGATCATATCTGTGACTTAAATTGCTGAAAAAATAACCCAAGCAGCCAGTATTTTCCATGCTGAGGGCCTGGATCACTCAAGCCTTTCCTCTGCCCTAGGAGTTTCAGTCTATTTCTATCATTCCTGATCGGCAACCAGCTCTGGGATCAGAAAATCATCTGGAAGCAGAAGCAAAGAAGCGGCACTACCACCTTGACACATGGGCAAGTTCTCCTCATACCAGACTTCCCAAGACACAGGAATCCTGACCTGCTGCTCACGGGTCCTGTGGCCAGCAGTGCCTTGTTTCATACACAGCAACCACTTACATAAATCACCAAAACATGGAAGTATGCACTTAAATTTTTTGTAGGAGAAAGTAACTGCGTAAGAGCCCCGACAATTGTCTTTTGTCCTTCTCACAACAGCAGTTGCAATGAACAGAAGAGACACTTATTCTCAGACACAACTGAGCAGATCTTCCGCCAGCTACAAATTAACAGCTATTTACAGTCAAGACCTGTAATTAAAAGGATGTCTTAATCACCTGGCTAATTTTCTGAAACAAAGAGGTATAACTGATAGTTTGGACTAGCGAAGAAGAGTCCCTAATTGGCTTTACTATTTACAAGGCTGCTTTATAGCTCCTTCATTTCTCTCTAGATGCTTCACATCATCTCAACACCAGTTGTCTAGGGAATGCTACTAGCTGGACTCTAGCCAGAGGTTGTATACAAAAATGCTTGGCATTTGCTGCTGTTGTCCTTTAATAAGCAGCCTCCATTCCCTCCACACTTCACCACTCCTACTGAAGCCAATTCAGATTAGATATCCTTGTAGGGCTGCATGCATCTGCTAAATGACTGTTTATCAAGCCCAGTCTCAGTTTTGAGAATACCATACACTTGCAGTAGGATTCTCCAATTTAGAACATACTAGCTTTAAAAAGTGCAGTGCAGCACATTTTCATATTTGACTTTTGAAAAGTTGCTTTGCAGCTAAAGACAAAGCCACGAAAGGTTTGAATATTTCTCAGATTCCTTCTATACCACAACAGAAATTTCTTCATTTTGGTCATCAACCTCCAGCAGCCTGGCATGCCCATTTAACATTAACACACAGAAATAATCAAAGTGAAACAACAGAACTTAGCAAAACATCAGCAACTGCAGCTTCTAAAAGAAAAAAAAAAAAGTCTGCAAAGCTGTTCATCACAACTTCACATCTTACAGAAATGAAAGAACGTAGTGAGTTATGTGCACATTGCAAAGGCAGCACCACTTCTCTGGAATTGATTTTTTATGGATACTGGGCTAATACAGGCTGATAATGTACTTACAAGCTAGCAGGAACATGAAGTTGCTGGAACTACATATGTTTTCCTTTCTTTTCAACAAACTAAGAATTTACAGACAGATCCTAAACAAATTACCATTTGCACTCCAACCAAGAGGGACCGATTAGATGGAAGTTAGCCAAGTCTAGCTTCCCAGAGAAGTGCTGGTTTTGGGGGTTGCTCATTTGCTTTTTATTTGAAAACTTGATAAACTACAAAGCAACAGAGAGCTCCAGCAACCTTACTGACAATTTGCTAGTGGTTAGCATCCCAAGATTCAACCATCCAGCTTCAAAACTAAGAAGAAATTATCACCATTATTGTTCATTCAGCTCTCCCACCTCATCATTAATCTGGCAATCATCTGGCTTCCACCAGCATCTGATAAATTGTCCATTAGATTCAGCAACTGCAGGTGTATGTGCCTGTGCACATATTTGGGTTATTCAGTTGGTGAAAGGCCAAAGAGCCCGTAAGAAATCATATCCCCACTACCTAAGGAAATCAGGGTTATACTGCAGAGCAGACAGAGTCCTTCCAGACACAGGAAAATGACTTTGGTTCGCTCTGAGAACAGCCTCTCTATACTAAGTAATTTCATCAAAAAGCTTCTCCTACAAACTCTTCCTGGGGCTCAAGTACTATCCAATTCCCCAAAACAGATGTGGCTGGTGGAAAGTGAGGAGCATAACAAAACAAATGAAAAAGATCAGAAGAAAGGAAGTCAGCTCATAAATATCCATAAATTTATATGCCACTAACTCAGAATAAAGCCCCGTAGACTAGTCTCCTCAGCAATGAAATTGTCTATATTTGGTTCCTTTAAAGATGGAGAGTGGAAAGGGAAGAGAAAGGAAGGTAACAAAAAAGAGAGGAAGAAGCCATACCATTTTATGTTCAGAGCCAACTCTTCTTTCTCCAGCAAGAGCAGGAAGTCATTTATGTCATCAAATCTGCACTGGAGAACTGAATTACAGCCACATCAGCTGGCAATCTGAGCAATACCCTACCGAAGAACCAGCTTCCATGTTAGGTGAAGGACATTATGTTCTGTTGAGACAAGCATCCAGAGAATGCAGCAGCAGAGGGTATTCTCCCCTCCTGGTATTAAGCTTGACTTTGAAAAAATATTACTAACTTTAAGATCACCAGTTTATGCAAAACTCCTCATTTTTAGGGCACATCAGAACCCAGACTCCTTATGGAATGTCAGCAGGTGATGAAGTTAAGACAGGAAGCCTCCAAGTAATCCCACTACTTTCAAAATGAGATGTGATGAGACGCATGCTTGGAGAACCGTTCATCAGGCTAGCCCACTCCACAGAGTGCATTTAGATGAATGCCTGTATCCGCAGCACTTCAACGGAATACATGCTATTCTTCAGCACAATTCTCTTTGAGGGAAGAAAGATGAAGATTATTCTCAGCAAACTGTATACCTCGAAGATCCACCTGCATATATATACACATATACGTATACTGCTGAATGGACCTGGATCATTAGGCCCTGCTACTCCTGAAGCAAAGTGTGAACAAATCTCCACGTGTCTACATAATATCTGAGATAAGACATTCTTTAATGAAGCTACAAAAGTGGTTTAACTATTTTAAAAGATACACTAAACACTCTTGCAGTTTCATGACCTGTCTGGACACAGCTAGCTATTTACTACAACAGTGACTGCACGAAGGTAACTGCAGGCCTTTCAGGGGAACCAGACTGGTATTTCCTAAAGATCTAGACAGGTGAAGACAATGAAACAGCCTCAGACCCAGATTTAAGTCACACACTTTCATGCCTAGGGTAAAAAACACCATGTGTACCAGATATAAATCAGGATTCAGTTGTCAGTTGAGTCCAGAAGGATCAAAAGCTTAAAGTCATCTTGCAGGTGAAGTAATAACAATATTAAAGAAAAAAGTTTGAAGGTTTTCCAAGGTAAATATGAATGGATCGGACATTCACTAAGTGAGAACCAAACAAAGGAAGGCATCTGGGAACAGCGCAGAGACTGTCTTTGAAGAGGAAGAACCGAAAACAAACCCAGAGGCTTGAAATAGCACCAATCTTACACCTAAGAACGCTCACAAGAGCGGCATTCCGGGATGTCAAGAAGAAATAGGGACTGGATCCAGAGATCTCGTAAAGTGTCATTCAAACACAGTACCCGAGAGCTGATCTGGCCCCCCTACTCTAAAGGCCATGGTAGGTAAAAATGAAAGACACTTGACCAATTAGAGAGGTAGGGAGAGATAAGTGAAGATGCTAACCAGACAGACCTTCATCAAGCAATGGGAGAGACTTACCAGGATGTACATAAAGACAATTACGGTCAAGGCAGTGGGAGTCAGGAAAATGACAGGCACACCACAACTGCTCACTCATCTAAGTGCACAAGAGATGTCTTCTTTCTCACTAGCTAGCTTGAACCACTCTTACTGGAGAAAAGAAAAAGTATTCTGATGACTTTCAGCTCTACTAAAGATCAGAGGCAATCAGGCATTCCAGGTCCTGAGATGACAAGTCTGGGATGAGAAGATGTCTCAAGTCTTGTACAAACTGCCAAAGCAGTTTCTTGAAACCACCTCCAGTGCGGTTAAGAAACTTCTTCCACTTTATTCCTGCCCTAGCCTAAGACCTCTAAAATCAGTGGCATGGAAAGGAAACACACACAGCTTACCTTTTCACAACAGAATCAGCAATGCAACAGAAGTCCTGGAAGCCCAAGAAGCTCCCGCTTAATTAAAATATGAGACCTCCTTCTGGACTGCTACACAAGCAAGTTTGCCATGGCCTTGTCCCATTCATGAAAGGGATTTAACCATTCAACCAACCAGATGTCAAGTACTCAGTTTAGTACTCTTTTTTTAGACAAAAGAATACAGCTCTCCCATGAAGCCCATGGGGGAAACCACTTTCGCAACAGTGCAGTACACAGCTGTCTTTGTTGCCTGCTTGTTCAAAAGATACAAGCAGGGGAATACAAATGGCTTTGACGGCACTTCTCTCTGGAGACAGAGCTGAAAAGCAGCCTAAGACAAATCTCTTAAAAGAAAAATGTTTATTAACCTGAACAGCAGTCTGGCAACCCCTACTACCCTTTTTTACAGTCAGCATCTACATGGTGCTGATGGTTACACAGTGTTACCAAGATCTCCCAAGCTTCAGTGGAACTTTGGTGTTCATCTTCAAGATGACAGAAACACCTTGGATTCTAGCATTTATCACATCATGTGTCTTCATAGTCTTAAAAGGTAAGACCTACACTGGGTGTTCTTTGGTCACGCACATCCAGTCTGGAGATACAATGCCTTACTATTCATAATTCTGAGGCCACAGATCCATCCACATTACTGACAAAGTTTGTATTTCCTTGTAAACCATCTTCAGTGACACTGACATTTTTAACCTTGTTTTTCTTTATGCTGCTGTGTAAGTACTTCAGCAAGAAATGCAAGTTAAAGCAGCAAGACAGCCAATAGAGCCTGGGATCTGTTATTCAGACACTCAGCTTTACTAAGACTCTGCCACACTCCTGTTAAGTGTAGCCTTTAACACCAGTACAATCAAGACACTAAATTAAAGGTAGTAAAACTTGTCCAGTGTCATGGTACTAATAGTTTCAATACTGAGTTTCGTGATATGATTCCAGGGCAGTGTTGAAATCCTTTGGAGATGTATTATTCACTGCTTCCTAGCGCCAGCTTCTGAAATTTTACACGGGGTAGCAGATTTGTCACCAAACATTTTACATGTCCAACAGAAAAGAAGTCCTCAAGGCCATCTCTGACGTTCTTCATATTAGGACTGCACTCAGAGCAGTCCCCAGCAGCTGCACACTTCAGTACTGGATATGGTCACATTCTCCTGAGGTCTGACTGTAAGGACATGTGTCCATTCACCACCCCCCTCACCATCTGGAAGCAAGCTTTTCCCTGCAAATGGATGTAAAGCAAGCAGCTTACCAACTGCCTAGCCAAGGTGTGGAACCTGTCACAAGGTCCAGACATTTCATGCTGAAGTGTGCCGTACCGGATACAGAACAGTGTTCAATTGTCTATTCAGTACAGAATGATCAAAAGCTTATGGCAGCCTTACAGGTGAGGGAATAACAAAACTGAAGGCAAGAGAGCTTAAGGCTTTCCATTTTGCAAATGAACAGATCAGACATTCACTAAATCCTGCAGCACTGCCACTGCAACCTTTGTGGTCTCTGTTGACCACGTAAAGGAGTGCAAGGTTCATGCGCAGGCACAAAACATGAAGCTACTTCAAAAAAACTGCCTGAGGCAAGCACCTACTGTCGAAGCGTCCACAAACACACAAAAACAGAGCATTTATTTTCGCTCTGGGATCCCATCCCTGCTCTGAGGGCTGTTTTGTACATTGCACATGAAGTAGTCATCACATGAAAACAGAAATCCTGCTAAGAGACCTAGACAAGCCTGTGTTATACTGGATCAACTTTTATCTTAGCTATAGAACTGTATTTGCCTCCATGTCCTTCAGGCCCCACGAATCTGTATTCATAGTATTCATAGTTCAAAAAAGCATGGCTTGAAAGGGTCCACCTTGAGCCTTATACAGAGTCTGATAGTTAAGGCACTTTTGTAAGAAGCAGAAGATGAAGATTTGAATCCTTCCACATCAAGAAGGAAAGTGAACCCAGGTCTCTTTCCAGCAATTAATCTAAGCATCGAGCTATTTCAGGAAGCAGACATCCTCACAAACTATGGCCTCAATGCAGCTGGTATGCACTGGCACACAGCACGGTCAACTGCTCACATAACCAAGCCAGAGGCACACAAGCTACTGCATCTTCCCTCTCTCCCTCAGATCACTGAATATGTTAAGTTATACCCACGACTGCCAACTGCAAGCAGTTCCAGAATGGAGCCAAGGCGTGGTTTCACAACATAGATGAACCATCCTAATACCCAGGCTGCTACCAACATGTAGCATGTTCATACCTCCTGCTTCAGGGCCAGTGCTCCTCTGAGCCCACAGAGTGCACACCCAGAGAATGGAACTGATAAAAAGCATCATTTTGTGGCAAGGTCGGTTTTCTGCCAGCTTCATTCCCCAAACTGGCTTGTGCTGGCTGCCAACCCCCAGTGCTAGCACAGGAGGCTGCAGAAACACACAGCCTGTGTGGGAGAAAAAAGGAAACCAGACCACCCCTTCTAACAGCAGCCCAAAGACAAGCCAGCTCAGTAGTGTCATCAACGTGAAAGCACATTCACGCTCTTCTGACTACCCCACCACTGCATTTCCAGATCCCAGAGAAATTCAATCTGAAGCTACAAGTTTGCTCCTGGGTTGGGCAAATTCAGGTGCACACAGAGAAAGCAACAGGAAACCTTAGTGTCAACTTGTTCAGAGTTCCCCCATTTGAAGCAGATCCAAAGCCAAGCTGTTACTCAGCAGTGCTTTTAGACCAACTTTTGATTCACATGCCCCTCCGGCACTACACACTGAGTAGCTACAGCACAGCATTTTGCACAGATGTACACTTTTTAACACTTTTTGTTTCTGACATAGCTCTCTTGACTGACAGTTTTAAACTACATTTCTTAAATGGCACATGCCTATAAAACTTACAGTAAGGTGAATTACAGTATTAAAAGAATATATCCCCACATTAAGTATGACTTCATGCTACATCTTTAACCATTAGTCACTGCCTGTCAAGATTAAAGACCAAGTTTGGACTACTACGGCTGTATCAAAGACCCCTTTCACAACACAGAGTTCCAAAAGTGCCCAAATTAAAAGTGTTCACTTACGTGCAGAGAACTGATTGGTCCTCACGGTCTGCAAAACAAGAATAAACATGGTTATACTTTTTTGTTTATACCATCCTGCAATTTGCAAGACAGTTTCTTTTAAATTAATTTTAAAATTTCAGCTTATCAGCTCAACAATTCTAAGGATGCTTTCAAGCAATTTTTACAATATCCTTTACATGTTCCAGTTCACACCCCCCAACCCTCCAAACAACAGCTCAGACATTCCTGAAAGTTCTGCCATTTCATACAATAAAGCCAAAATTTTGGCTTATTCAATAATAATCCACAGTAACCTTTTTAACCATATCTTCAGACAAAGCTGTCCCAACATCTTTTATTCTGTATGCACCCTTTCCCAGATTAATCAAAGAATTTTAAATCGTAAGTATTAAGCAAGAAAAGAAAAAACAGTTTCACATACACAATACTAATGACCAGACACTTTGAAATAGCATGAACATCCCCAACAAACAAGTGCTTTACTCTACAGCATTTTTTTCCTTTTTGAATTAACACATAAGCCTAAAGCGCTTCCATAATTTCACCTATTCATTAAAGACTTGTCAAAGGGACATCCAGGGAAATACTGAACAGAGCCAGACTCTGCAATATGGTGCAGCTCAGCACTTTTGTGACACCCACTGCTACGCTCATGACCTTTGAAAAGAATGCCAGAAGGTCACTTCTACCCTGCAAGAGGTATTTCATAATTACAGGTTCTTTACAGAATATATTTCAACACCATACACTCTATATTAAAAATCACATAATCAAAACATTCAAAAACACTTGCAAAGAAGTACAACATTTCAGTTAAAGGTGTTCTCCACCCCTGTTTGAGCCAAGGTTTTCAATGAGTTCAACAACTTTTTCATAAAGCTGCATCACAAAGATCTTGCATTTACACTGCAGCTGTTTGTCACTAGCTCCACAGCTGCCTCCTGTAAACTCCAAACGGGTTTTCTGTTCTGACAGGTAATTCGTAATGGATTACTTTACAAATCAAGCTTTATTTTGATCAAGCGTAAAGCTAACGACTCCATGTCAGACTCCCTGCCACTCTCCGCATGCACCCCTTCTCCTTGACATGACACTCTGATGGGCCACAGAAAGGGAGCAATCGGTGATGATCACTATTGCTTCGAGGACCTGGAGTTCAATACCAGCAGGATGAACAGACAGCTTCAGTCACTACAAGGCAACTTCCCCACATGCTTAATAAGGTCTGAAACAGATCTATGGCCGTATATACAACCTCAATACATTTATGACCATTTCTGGTAAGTAGAATAATGTTAACAACTTTTCACACTGTTTCTAAACTGGTCCAGAAAAACTATAGTTAAACTTGAGTTGCAAATTACTGCTGAGTTTTGCAGACCGTATGAAACTGGTCATCCTACCCACAGTGAGCCAAGTTCATAGCGCTATTGGATAACAACTGGTATTAAAGCAGAATTTGAACTTTAGCTGGGTAGCATGTACAAAAACAACAAAATAAAACAATCCAGCAGTGAGCTGTGTTTCCCCTCATTACACTGCCTGATGAACCACCCAGATACAAGAACAGTTTGTGTTCAGCCACATCAGCTCCCTCAGCAGGCTTGCCGCAGAGTGGCAGAAATACAAGTTTCAGCCCAGACAGGCAGGACGGCCGGTCGGGCAGAGCCAGATGCCTGGATTTAGATCAGCACAGGCTGCCAGGGAGCCTGGTGACCAGGGTATGCAGCTAAAATAAAGACAGGCTTCTGTTGAAGGGGCAATTGTGCCCTGTCCCCATTCCTCCAACTGCACCAGCACTCGTGTCATCAGTGTAGCACAGCCAAGTGGCAAGCAGGAAAGGTGCCTCTTAAACTGTTTTTTTTTGTTTGTTTTATTTGTATTGAGCTGAATCAGTGCCCTCATACACCATACAAAAAATTGTACTGGCAGACGGCAGACCTGAGATCACACCAGCCCTCATTTACCTTAGATCAATAGGCTATGTTCATACAGACATCACACATCTGAAAAAGCAAAGCAGCTAAAAGAGACCTGGTCTCAGCAAATTACTGTTATATTAGTTTATGAATAGAAAACTTCAGGGACATGAAGACAAGTCTTTGAAGGCAGGCAGATGCTGCTGCGTATTGCCACAACTGGCTAAACCAGAGGCTTGTGAACTGTACTACCGGCAAGTTTTAGACTACATTGTAATATCAAGTGTGACAGAAAATATGAGGTGATTTCCGACTGAAAAATGTTAAATACATGCAAACAGTTGTACTTTGATCCCGTTCTACTAGTTTGTTTGACAATGGCAAGAAATAGCAGCAATCCTCTTGTCCATTCTGCAGACAAACTGCACGGGGCTGCACCGCACCAGGAGCGCAAGCCAAAGGCTGCACCCCTGGGCCTAGCCGTGTCCTGCAAACAGGTGTTAGCTCCAGAAATCCGACCTACAGCGTAACTAACAGAGCAGAATGATTGTAGCAGGAGAGCAGAAGAATATTGCTTTAGACTACTAAAAGTAGGAATGAAAATACTATTCAAGAAGTTGGCGATACTCCCCACAAGCCTGCAGGGATGGTACTGGATCGTTTCCTACACCTGCCTGATGTACAGCAACTCCTGTACAGACACATCAAAAAAAGTAAAGGGGAAGCCTGTGACTGAAAGAAATAAAAGCTGAGAGCAGGCAAAAGCAGTGGGAGTACGGCAATAGCAACGTTAAGAGAATAGTCCAAAAAAAAGTATGTTCTTCTGGTTTTGATGTACAGCAGCTGGTCTTGCAAGTCCTCTCAGAAATAATGTTTTGGGACCAACAGGAGGAAAACCCCAGAACTTCAGCAGAAGTCAGATTTACTGTATGCCCAGTTGTCAGCACAAATTAGAAAAAAGTGCAACTTTTCGACCCTGACCTGTTTCCAGGAGTCACTAATAGTGACTCCTGCACCTCACAGGCAACTCCACACACCAGAAAAAAAAAAAAAAAAAGTCAAGATAACATAGGACAGTACAAATCATTTGTTCTTTTAGAAGAAACTACTGAATGAATGCCAAGTTGGTACCATGAGTAGAGTGGAAAGTTGATATTAACTAGGTTTAATATTTATTGAGACATTTTTCTAATGTGACAACTTGATTTTCCCCTTTCTTACTATCCAAGATTAACTCTCTAACTCTATCACTGTAGCTAGGTCACTTCATCAAAAAAAATACAGTCTCTTCTAAACTACAACTCTTCAGTTCATCACTTCTTAACAACTTCACATCACAGGTAACCCTTGCCTTGAAATTGAAAGAAGTTTATTTAAAGGCAATGTGCATTTGTCAATGCTTTGTATAATGACATATTTTGCCTGTCAATTTACCCACAAAGATCATGTTCCACAACGTGCAAGACACTGTATAAGTGAATTTTCTTATCTAAATAGTCCTAGAGAAAGTCTACGAGTCTGGACAGTTGTATGTATTTTGTTATTGCCAGAAGATTCAGCAAGTGCAGCAGAGCTTTATTTTCAATGTCCAGGAGCCTGAATTGACACAGACATTAGAAAGTTATCTGGTACTTAAGTATGTTACTCCAAACCCACTCCTCTGTGTTCACCTGGACTCTGAACGTCACAAACTCATCATCAAAGTGGAGAGCAATAGCAAGCTTCAAGTTTTGCCTTCTGATCACCTACTTCTGCTAAAAGCCAGTTCCAGCATCTAGCACTCAACTAACAATAACAAAGAGTTGCAGCTGGAAGGCTCAGGATGCTGCTTTATGCATTGTCACATACCAGCTGCATTTTATCCCGAGAAAAAGAGCTGATCTCTCCGGACTCATTCTGAGAAAGATTCTGACAGTATAACTAACATGGAAGAGTTATTTACAGTTTGTTTTGGTTTTCTCCTCCCCCAGCTAACACAACTTATCTGTAGTCCTGATGTCAAAGGAGCTGGTCCCCTTCCTAAAGACTCCTCAGAGCTCTGAATACATATGTGTTAGCCTGTGTTCTGAAAGAACCGAACCCTTATCTGGCACTTCTACAAGGTTTGTTATCTAGGGCAGGGAAGAAGCACTAAACTTCTCATCCTTGGGCATACATCTCCACAATACTTTCAAAAAACTGCGTGATCCTCTGACCCAGCTTCAATGTGAAGGGCAGCAGGCAGCTGACAAGACAGATATTTATGGCAGAGAACATGTCTAAATCTTCAAAATAATCTGCCCTCCTTTGCAAAAGTTTTAATAGCAATTTTTTATTAAAGCCACAGAGTTTTGAGGTGGTTGTCCATGGAAACCTAAAAATATTTTGAAAACACTTAAGTTTCCACATAAGTCTTGTGATTCTTAAGAACAGACCAAAACCATCTCTCTCTAGCAAGGTCTTCATGAGATAACATCACTAACATCAGACAAACAGATTTGTAGGAATATATACAGACTAGACCAATTCAACAAATCCCTTGAGATTTATAAGCAAATTGCAGCAGTAAAAAGCAGAACAAGTCAGTGGACAATCCTTGCCTTCAACCTTTAGAGCAACTGAAATAGGAAATATAAACTACTCTCTTGATTATCAAAGTTGACATTAGATGTCTCTTACTCCCTGCAAAGGGTGAGAAAGTGGATTGGGCTGGAATGCTTGATAGTCTGGACAACGGGTATGTTACCTTTTCAGCACATATGCAGACAATTTAGGGCAGGGGGGAAAAAGCACTTAAGACAACTCAGGTAACACAACTTTTGCTATCAGCATCAATACCTTTCAAGTTCTAACTCAATAGTTTTGTTGTAAGGCTGAGGCAAACCAACAATTTTCAGTCTCTTAGGGAAAGAATGTCACATTTCTGCCTTACCAACAGCACAGTTTCTGTCCTCTAAGCAAACTCTAACTAATGATCAGACAGGCTCCAAAGCGGCTCATCTCACTAATCAAAGATACTCCTTTAATACAGTCAGGCAACCAGATGAACACAAACATGAGGACAAGTACGTGGTAGGAGGGGATGAAGTAAGAGGACCAAGCTCTTACTTCAAGCTATGTCATAAGACCAACCTTTTGGTTTTAAACCAACACAAGTCCCATTGGAATCTACCAGTTCACTTTAAAGATATACAGCTTGGATTAAAAATATGTCCCAAGGTCGTCAAACTACAACAAAGACTAACTTTCAAGCTGCACAGAGAAGGGTTACCACAGTATTCCCAATTTGAAAACCAAAGTTCCAAAATGATGCAGAGACTATGAATAAAAGCAAAATTTGATTTTCTGCTTATGAAATAAGCTTTCTGTAGACTAGTATGTGATTTTGAACGGAAGAATTTGGAAGCACAAAGGCAATACAACCTGACAGTAGCCTTAGGCTGAAACTCCCCCACTGCTGTAATTCAACTTGAGCTTCTGTTGATGTCTCTGCTTCCCCTGCCCAGTTTCCCCATCCTATTCCACCCTTTGAACCAGCAGCCAGCTGTGCAGAAGCACACAATGCTAGTTCAAGTAGCTGATGGAACCTCCACCCACAAAGCGCTGATCAGGGAGTCATACTACCAGAAAACTAATCCTATCAAAATATACAAAAGGGAAGAAAGGAGCAGACAGCACAAGGGAGACAGAGCAATGAATAACTGGAGGGGGTCGTATTCTTTTGGCAGTGGCTAATAGATCAGCTTACACTATTTCAAGCTATATATTTAGCATCTGCAAGTGTCAGACATCGGAGTGTTTCTTTCACTCTTGCTCTCCTTCTCCTTTTGCTTCCCAAAGGAAGACTCTCACACTTCAAGGCAACAATCAGCTGCTGCGTTAACATCTACTACTGTAGAGCTGAAAGACATCTTATTGATATAAGCAGCAGCAGCCACATTAGGGAAACCCCGTCGCACAACACTGAACAGTATAAACACTTTAAAGAGATACCAAGGAGAATTACCAGAATACAAGAAGGACAAGAAGAATTACAGCTCTGAAAGCCATTTTTCCCCTACACTCTCAAACCCCACTTTGCTCTTGTCTCCCCAAAGAAACATGCTCTGGGCACAGCACTTGGCAGCTCCTCAAACAAATCTGTAGCTTGGCTGCAAAAGAGTTGCTGTGTTTTCTTATTTGAAAATCCAGTAAGAATAGATCCTGATGTTTACCTTACTATGTATATATAATATAATGCAGGAAGTTTCGACCATCAGAATACAAAACATCTTATTCCTCATCCCTTCTCTTGCCAAACTACAGAAGGATTCTTTCCCCCCCTTAACTAATCGGCCAGACCCAATAAAACCCCTGTTAACTCTGGGGGAAGTTCCAGATGTACATTAAACACATTTGTTGAGTAATTGGTTCAGGCAGGATGTTCTGAGAAGTCATAGCTCAAAGCCATAGAGGCTGCCTACAAAGGAATGACTGTATTTTAACAAAGCAGCTTTTCATAAAAGCACGACTTCATTCTGCTTTGGTCACACCATAGTCATTCATAAATTGGTACAAGATAATCAAACAGAAAAGGAAGAATCTGTCTTCAAGCTTCCTACGGAAACTCAAAGGCAGTAGCATTGCAAGCACAGATTTTCTCACAGAACAGAGTTTACAAGTAAATGGATGCCCACCCTCTACAACTGTCTTTGCTCCAATTGCCCTTGACTACACTGACATCTTAAGTATTGCAAATGCCCCGATCAGCATCTATCCCTCACAATTTGATGCGGAACGAATGGAAGCAGCCATCTGGAGCTATCCCACAGTGAACTGCCCAACTAGAAAGCCAGTTTTTGAGCTTAGCAGAAATACGTAAATCTATTAAAACAATTCCACAGATGTATTACTTTCAAATTTAAATTATCTCTGACTACTTCAACTGCAACTACAACTCCTGTCAAACACAGTAGCTTGCATACAAACATTGACTGTCTCGCTATCCTACCACCCTTCCTATAAGCGCCTTCCCTTTTGCATCCAGCCTTTATTTAGCTAAGAACATGAATTAAGTGTGCCAAGATAAAAAGGCTAATTCTAGAAAAGCAATGAAAACAGATGCATGCGAGTATTAATCTGCTTTCCCAACTCAGGCTGAAGAAAATGCTGTGGGTTTCTATACATCCAGCCATCAACCAGCAGGAAACTCTGGAGAGGGCAATGGTTCTTAGTTGCAGGTACATCAAGGGTTGTCCTTACCAAAACCCAAGTGCAAGACTCTTGTGGATCATTCATTTTGACACACAGCCTTTCCTTTCATCTCTCCAGAGCACGAAATATCTATTCAGCAGTGATCAAGTGCCAGTCCCATTTCTGCAGCAGGCATAACCAAAAAAGTTGCTGCTTTTGTTGGGGTGGAAGAGGCAACCTCTTTGATATTTCTCAGATGGGAGAAATTATGTTTCTGAAAGAGGCAGTGGTGTAGGGGCCGGTGGAAGGTTCTTGTTTATATTTAGACAGTATTCAGTGCTCCGGTGCCATAGACCATAACCAAGAAAAGCTTGGTTCCCTGGTTGATAGTCTTGTTTGTTGTGGATGTCAGGCTTGGAAGATCTGTGTATATTTGTCCTCTACTGTAGGTGAACAGGCTCGAATATCAGTCTATTCAAGGACATTTAAAAACTGGATTGCTGACAAGTTTTGTGAAAATGGGTCACTGCCTGGAGGAAACAGACCTTCCCATCAGCACAGATTTTGCTGTTACCAAAGTATTCACAGGACTGGGTCATAAATGCTACATAACATTATAAAGCACGCAGGTAGTCTGACAATCTGCCATTCTTCAATTCCAAGCTCTGAATAACTTTTTCTTCTTTAAACCAAGTCCTACTAGACTGATAAGCACAGAGATCTGGTTACAGAGATGAAACATGCCTTTATATTTTGTGTTTGTCCTTAAAATGTTGCCTAGTTACTCCACAAACTATCATCAAACACTTAACACTATGAAGTGACTTAAAACAGACATAATAGGAAGACTGACAGGCACAAGTTTGTTTGCTGAGTACCTACCTTACTGCAGAGCAAATATACCCTGACACACTTATGCTCACCATGAGATTTCTGCAACAGCACTGTTTATCCTACATTTCACCTCTACCTTTAGTTGTGCAATAATCTACGTACAGCTGAGTCATTCACTCTTCAACATACATTCTGCAACTTCACAAAAAGACAAGAGCAGGTTACAGGAATACAGTCAGTATTTTGCCAACAGTAACTCATTAAACATTCGAGTGAACTCTTCAGAAAGCAAGTAATTTGCTAACACTATAAAGTTGACATTTGAAGTTATAATACCCAAATTTAATCAAGCCAGTACTATTTAAGGAAGTTGAACCTACACATGCCTATAGCATCTGATGCAATGCATCCACCGGTGCTAAAGGACAGTATCATTGTCAGGTTACTCTTTGGGAGGTTTCAGGTGACTAAAAGGATGGAGACATCACAGGTATCTTCAAGAAAGGTGAGTAGAATCATTGCACCATCCTTCTAAAAGCATGAAGGAACCTCTGGAGGTCAGAAGCAGTCAAGGACACCAGTACTCTTTAGTGGAAAAAAAAGTATCTCTCGATGTACCTTGAAACTGCATTTATCTTTTTCTTCTTGCCTTGTCATCATCAGCTTATTGATCTGTTGGTCAGATTTTACAGCCAAGACTTCTTTCTTTGAACCTGTCAAGCAATGGACTTGCAGATGTTCTTATTCTTTGTCCTAAAACATGCAACACTAATTTATACTAGGAGTAAGATCAAATTCAGGTGCACTCCACTCCTCATGGACATCCAGTTGTTTTAAGATTTAGAACAACAATATTTATCAGTTCTGCTTCATCAGTGCTCAGGCACTTGTTCCACAAAACACTGCAAGCCCCCAATGCTGGCTTAGGCACCAGTCCATGAAGAATTACATCAAAACTCCCTGTCCAGCCCAACACTGTCCACTTCAAAGACAAAACACAACAATGCTGTTTTAAATCAACTATCAATTCCCAGCTTTGCCTGTTTACCTAATATTTCCTATGTATCACGATAGAAGACACAGACAGCCAATGTCTACTACATTTCCTCTACCTAGAAACCAGCCTATCTGAGAAAGCTGTCAGGCTGAACTGCCACAAACCACTTTTGACAGACCAGTACTTCACTCTTGCCTCTTTCGTGTACTTTGTCTAGTGACTCCAAAATATCACCAAGCCTTTAGTAAAGGACTGAGAAAGCACCTCTGCACTGTGAGGTGGGGGCATTGATGTAGACACTCTGTAGGTGTTCCTGTTATTTGTGAAGTTAAAATAACAAAAGCTTTTTTAAAAAAAATGTGGTTCTATCCCTTACTCTAAAAGATGTGAGATTTGGGATAAATCACAACAGCCACACTTCAGTTTTGCTTGCTGACTTACTGCTAAGTACATGGAGTTAATTATTAGCAAATGAAGCAAAGCAGAGGTCAGCCAAACCCCAGTCACAATTTACCCTACAACTTGTTTACAGTGAACTGTAGCAGTGAATACAAGTATTTCTTGCATGTCTACAGCAGACTTCATGACCACACTCATTATTCCCTTGCTCACCCCAGATCGCCCAAACTGCTGCACAAGCGCCCCAGCACAGACAGAGCACAAGCGGCTAACCTAACGCAGCATCATCACACCCCAGAAGGGTATGCCAAGCTATGAATTGAGGCTATTTTAGAAGTCACGAGTTTGGTATTTGCAACATTTGCTTGAAATTACCCAAATTCCTCAAGAAAAAATTGTGACATTTGTTTTCAGAGTTGCTAGCCAGGGCTGAATCAGCACAAAAGGAGAAAACAAATAGCTGTTAGACTACGTCCTGCCCACTTAATGAAGCTGTGGGTAGCTTCTCCATTACATACCAGATCAAATTTGAAGTTTTTTAGTCCTCTTTAAGCTTGAAGAAGCTCAAAGAGCTGGTTTATGTTTTCACTGACAGTCCCTCACTACCTTTATTAAATATTGTTAGGAGAAGCTTTAGTAAGTCTAACTTAGAAACTGAAACATTTACTACATTTGTGAGCAGAAGTTACCTGTTCACACAAATTCATTCAAACAGGTATGGATTTATAAGGCAACTTGCAAACACCGCTAATCTATTCTAGTACCAAATTTATTTAGCCTTTTGAAACCGGTGACTGCTGTAGTTTAAGAGAATACGAGTCAGCCTTCAGTTTGGAGAAACACCAGAGAAAACAGCACAGTCCCAAGGGCTGATCCACGCTGACAGCAATGGCAGAGCTGTACGAACAGCCACTACATGAAGAGGGAAACAACTTCGACAGAGTGCTCCCAGCGCACCATGCCATCGAGCCAGTGGGGCCAGCTACAACAGCTTACACGACTGATATCTGTCAAAGCCAACAAATGGTTCTCACACAAGTGTTTAGTGCTTTAACTTAGCTGAAGGGCAGTAAGAATCCATAAGGCAGTAACTTCTTAAAAGGTTTCAGCTAGAGCTGCAAGGACTTGCTTACGCCTGTTGCTCTTCTCATGACACAGGAGAGCAGTCCTCAGCCGCCCCGATTTGTGGCTGTCATGGACCTTTCCCAGTAGACACAAGCAGCTCCTAAGTCTTCTACACAGGTTGTCCCTATGCTTACTTTTCAGTTTTTATTTGCATGCTGCTTAGAAGTAACCTAGGATTAGTAGTAGTTGGCAAGCCACAGGCTGGAAAAGGTTTATTTAGACTGTAGAGTATTCAGCATAGCAGTGGTTTCTATTCTCCATCAACACTGCTTAAGCTGCCCTGTTTCCCGTGTAGCACAATTCTGCCTAGACGAAGATTACACTGTCAACTGAAACAATGATTCAAGGAGGTCCTTTAATTGCAATATCTGCCATTTAAGCTCACTCATTTAACTTTTGCTCTTCTCCTTCCCAAACAAATAAGAAAGCACTAATCACTTAAAACTGGCCGTGAACCAACTTCTACTTTAGTGGGCTCTTCCCAAGCTGTTTCATTATGCCTGAACTCCACAAGTTTGGAAAGACAGCAAGTATGATGACAGTACATAGCTAGACTCTCTAACTTTAACACAACCCAGTCAGCGGTTTGGCTTTTTGTCCCCAGTCACACACAGGGCCGGACACAGCTCATCTAGCACATCACCCCACCCCTAGTAAGCTCAGCCACATTACACACACCAGGGATTTTAACACACCACCTAGCAATAGCTAGGCTAAAAAGTTGTAAGCATTTTTCTGATGGATATTTTCCAAGGCTCATAACAAGCCTTTGAAAATATTTTCAGATAAGCATACTCATTAAGTCCCAGATTTGCTGTATAGATTTCTTATACCTGTACTTCAGCAGTGGAGTCATTACTTTTTCCAGTCACTGAACATCATAAGAAGTTCTAAAACACTTTCCCAAAAGAGCATGTAAAAGTCACTGTTACAGTCTCCTGAGACATTTCAGGAGACAAAAGCTCGTGAGCTTTCACCATTTTACATGCCAAACTGTTGAGGCTTCCTTGTGAGTGTGGAAAAGTACAGCACAACCGACTTCATACAGTAAGCAATGTTCAAGATAAACATTTGTCTGTAATTAAGATGGGGGGGGGTTCAAGGGGGATGAATCTCTAAAGTTCAGCAAGACAGTTCAAACTTTACAATCCTTTCCTCAAAGGACCCAAGTTAATGCTAGTTTCTTATATTTCATACACAGATCTCCTTTAGGTTTGATTCTGAATAGTTTTTAAAGAACTTCAACAATTCAGAGGACAAACACCACAATTTCCCTACCCTCTTGTGCCTAAACTGTCATTAAGTTCCCAAAAAACTCTATTTCAGCACAACAATTTGAAATTGCACAAAATAAACCCGTCCTTCAGTTTTCAAAGAAAAATTCACAGGTATACTGGCATATTCAAATCTGCTTTCCTTTGGAGGAAAGACATTGACCTTCATTGCTTTAAGGTCAAAAGAATTTTTACTCACATGCACTTGTGCGCACACACACACACAAGCATTTTCTCCCCTTTGTCATTTTCCTAAACATAAGCATCATATGTTCCTTAAGAGGAACATATATATTTTTATATATATATATACCTCTATACAGAGGTAGAAGTCCTTAAAATCCTCTTCTCTCTCTTCCTCGTACACATAGACCCAACACAAACATTTGTTTCTAGAATTACAAACCACTAACATCCATCTGACAGCTTCACTTTCTCTGCTGCTAATTAAAGTAATCCTTGACTATCTGAAATGGTCATGAACAATCATTTACAAAATACTTTGGATCATTTTTCTTTCCTTCTACATAGCTTAATATTGCTTCCATCTAAAAATCTAGCGTATATTACCCTAAGGGGCATAACATCTCCCTACGGAAAGCAGGGAGGGAACAAGAGGAGCATCTCCCCACCAACTATAACTTTTCTCCATCTATTATCAGCACCTAATACCCCCTCTCTTCCAGCCTTAGTGTTCAATAAGAGAGAGATGTGAAAAAAAAAAAGATACAAGAAAAAGGAGGATAATCATTGTAGGAATTTTTGACCCAGTAACTGCTGTGAATTCATTCCTGTACTAAAGCCAATGTCTCCCCTGTGGATTTATGGAGGGGAAAAAAAAAAACCACAACAAAAACAAAAAAACACAAAACACAACCTCATCTTTTAAATCTGTTTCATTTGAAATGCTGAATGTCACCATGAACAATTACTGCTCTAAAAAGAGATACAATGACATTTTACCCAGTTGCCTCTTCTCAGCCAGTTTAACACTTCAATGCAGTAAGAAATAATACTTATGGAAAGCACCCCAATAAAGACCAATTAAACTCCATGCAGTCATAACAAACAGCTGTGCTACAGTTTCCAGTGGTCTCCTCAGCCTCCTGGAAGCCCGCTGCAGCAGACTCCTGCACCGCTACCACTCCTGTGCACTGTGCAGTGAGGTACACATGAAGCCATCGCGCTCCACCGCCCTCCAGCACAATGAAGACAGACAATTACCATTTAACCCACGTGCACTTTTATATGCAGCTTACAAAGTAAACTTACTGACATAGCAAGAAAGACCATATACAACTGGAATCAGTATCCTACTCCAACAGCAGATAACCTCAGAGTCAAAATTAGCAGGGCAAAGGTGATTCCCCACCACACTTTCCCAGTAGCCAGCAAGTTCTCCTGCAATTTCCTGATCCATTATCCTCAGACTTCAGGTTCACGTATTCCTCAAATGGCTTTTTGGACAAGCATAGGCTTTCAGCATCCACTATATCCTGAGGTGCAGACTATCACAATTTATCTATGCTGTTAAAAAAAATGCTTCTTTTTGTTGTTTTGAACATGGTCATTTGCAAATTTCAAGTAACGACCCTTTGCTCTCCCACAGGAAGAGATGAGGTGAGGATCACTGTTCCCTCTCCCTGTGCCACTTCAGATTTAGACTTCTCTTAAATCTGGCCCAAATTATCATTCCTATGCTGAATACAGTTTTGTTCATTTCAGCTCATTTTTGAATATCTTCCTGTCATATTTCCCCTTCGCCCAAAGCAGTGAAGGCCAGAGCTGCACAAAGTGTCAAAGATAAAATATATCATAAAACTCTACGGCAAAAGTGTTTCCTGATTTGATCTCTTTTCCAGTTACTCCTCACATTCCCTACCTGACCTATAATCATTGCTGAACACTGCATTTAGATTTCCACAGATCTGTTTCATCCTGTGAAGCTGTTGGAGCGGGTCCAAAGGAGGGCTACAAAAATGATCCAAGGGCTGGAGCACCTCTCCTATGAGGACAGGCTGAGAGAGTTGGGCTTGTTCAGCCTGGAGAAGAGAAGGCTGAGGGGAGACCTGATTGCAGCCTTTCAGTACTTAAAGGAAGCCGACAGGAAAGATGGGGACAATCTTTTTAGTAGAGACAGCAGTGACAGGACGAGGGGTAATGGTTTTAAACTAAAACAGGGTAGGTTTAGGCTGGATATAAGGAAGAAATTCTTTTACAATGAGGGTTGTGAAACACTGGAAGGGGTTGCCCAGAGAGGCAGTGGAGGCCCCATCCCTGGAAACATTCAAGACCAGGTTGGACAGGGCTCTGAGCAACCTGATCTAGTTAGTGGTGTCCCTGCTCGCTGCGGGGGCTTTGGACTAGATGACCTCTGGAGGTCCCTTTCGACCCAAAACTTTCTATGATTCTATTCTGTGATCCCCTACAGCTCCTACTCAAGCAGTAACAGCTCCAACACTACTAACAAAGTCCGTTCCCCCCAGTACACTGCCATTGTGGCGTGGTACACAGTCTCACATGCTATTTTAACATCCCGTACACCGAGGTACAGTTTCTCACATCAGGCTCTCGTTTTTGCTACCCTAAATAACAATATAAGCCAAGTATCCCCTCACAACCCCTTCTCTTTTCCAGGCAAGACGTTTATAAATAAGAAGCACGCACATGATGACTCTAGGTTCCACAGGGTTTTCAGCAATAAACCTGCGAAACCGTAAAAAGAAGAAAACAATGGACAAGATCAACCAAACTTTAACCAGTTCTTTACACATATGAAGGTCTTTCCTCGTATTACAGTTAAGACCCTCTGATTAGCATCGTTATCAAATTACTTTTGGGAAGCCACACAGTCCCTAACAGAGATCCCTCCCTTGTCTGTACAGATTCACCCACAGATCAACGCATCTGCAAGGCATGAAATCTCTTTAGAAAACCCACATGGAGTCTCTGTATACAATTATATGCGTGTATACACATGTACGTTCCTGCAAAGGCTAGTTTTACACTTTGGAACTGTTTCAACCAACGTGTTTGACACCAATCATCAGTATATCGGTCTGCAGATTCCAAGATCTGAACAGGAATCTCAAAGAGATGGCACCCAGCAGCTAACACCTGGGTGCTTTGGTACCAAATGCTCTCTGCCAAACGTTCCCATGCAGCACTGTTAGTCAGCTATTCCATCCCTGAGATTAAGACTTTGGTCCTTGCAGTTTGCTACCATCGTTTTTCTATTTACTAACCCTTCAGTTTGAGAGTGATTCCCTGATGTTTTCCTCAAAGGAACATTCCCAGCCTGAGAATTTCCCTAAGCAGCTTCAGAGCAAACACACTTAGAGAGGTAGACATTTTTTCCTGCTTTTTCTTCCGGATTTCCCTTCTACACATCATCTGACAGCTTTACCATCACTCTGAAAAAAGCCCTAGAATACAAAGAATTTTAATGCCCCAGAGTATTCAGAAAGCCACGAGCTTTAGTTCACCTTGCTTTATGAAACAGTACAGAGGTGCACAACACCTTGCAATTCTGAATCACTGAGGAAGGTACATAAAGTCTGTCAGGACTGACCTAAGCAGCCAAATATCCGAAAGCATCACATATGAACAAGTGAAAGGAAGTCAGATATACATCAAGATAAAAACTGGCAATCGTGCTGGTGATGTGAACCTTTGGTCATTGAAGACAAAGAGCAGAACACCACCAGCCCCTCACCACTTCTCTCCACGTGTTAAGTGATAAAAATTGCTCCTACTTCTTGATGCTTCCTTGCCAGAGGTAACAAAGACATTTAAGTAAAGAGGAAGAGGGAGGAAAAACGAGCTACTGCAATTGCTAGCAGTAGCAGTTATAGGATAGCTGAACTCTTAGTTCAACACCCCTGAGGAATGCAGACATGACTGACAAGAACCAGTTATTGTGCAAAATACGCAACACCTAGCAGTGCTGTTACAGTGCAATGGGCTGTCAAGACTGGAATACATTTAAGTTTCTGTTGCACAAGCAATAATGTCTTGATGTAGGTCATCTGAAGGCTAAAGCCAAGCAGAAGTGAATTATCTGTTTCACAACTACCTAGAAGCAAATGGAGTTTAATTTAAACTAAAGCTTCAGAGTAGAAGCAGGTGCTGGCTGAGTAATATGCACAAAATGATTCATCTCATGAATGACTTCAGAAGTTGAATGCACTTAGTCTTGATTTCTTGTCTGTAGGCTAGCACAGTCACAATTCAATTATGAGGCGAGCTTGCATAGCGAGATTTAAAGTTAAAATCATCATCAGTTGGTCAGAATATCAACCAAAAAGACCACAGATCTGACTAATCTGCTGCAACACCTCACTTCAGAAGTGGGGACAAAAGCATTGATGAAACTAAGAATTCTTTATTTAACAACTGCGACTCGTGTCTCATTTTTAAATAAAAGAAAGTTATTTCTTGAAATTAAGCAAAAACATTTAAGTCAACCACTTCAAGTGACACTCCCAAGCATCTGAGCCTTCAGAAAAGATTTGCTTACTATAAATACCACTATGCCTAATTAAGTTTGTAACCTTGAGGTTGAACACCAAAAAAGAGCAAGGATCCAAACACATTTTGACACAGAGAAAGACAAAGGTTAGTGCTTGTGACAAGTTCCTAAAGTACTGTAACTTTTCCAACAGTAACAAAAAAGTTAAGAAAAAGACAAGACAGTATACTATAACCTAGTTCTAGAAATCAAGTACTTGTTGAACAAACTGAATTGAAATGGCCACTGATGTCATTCAGAGATGGTCTAGCAAGGGGTGATAATTTAAATCATGAAAATCGCTTCACAGCCACAGAAGCTCACACAGATTTAATATCAAGAGACAGAAGGGAAGAGTAAGGGCAAGATGAAATATTGCACAGTAGGTTCAGCTGACAGAAGCATTTCTCATTTTACTCCAAATTTGGAAATAATGAGGCAGAAGGCTGTTTCAACATGATGGATTTCTGGTTTTTCTAGTTCATTTCTTGCTTCAAGAATCTCTTTCCCTCCACTCAGCCATTAAGACCACTGTATATTACATTCCTACTGGTATACAAACCAATCTTGATGTTAACGTTATTGTCACCTCGGTATTTGTATTCCTCACCAGCCTGATTGGACAGAGTGGAAACACGGAAATCAGTGTAACAGAGACCTATAAATCCTTAACATTACATTTATCAAGCAGCAAGTTCTGCTTAGATTGCCATCCCAAACTTCAACTAGTTAAAAAGCTTTGGGGAATCTTTGGTAAGTCAAGATGCAATGAAAATAGCAAGAATATTAATTGTACAAATTACAGGTTCTATATACTCCTTCTGCATATTGGGGGACTGTCCCCAAAGGGAGAGCTTAAATTAAGATTAACTAAAAATATCGAACAATACAGTGTCTTTGAACAGAGAAGTATTGCATCTGCAGTCAGTACTGGTTTCAACACCAAGCGTTCATGTATTATGCTGTTTCCGATAAACCTTCTCTGCAACAGGATTAAAGGGAGTCCTAAAATATCAGTGCTAATTTAGTGCTCATCAAGATGTCCTCAGGGAAACAGGACAAAAAGGAGAGACTAAGCATAATTATACAAGAGTAATATTAGTAAGCAAGCTGGTCTTTGGCAACAAAAAGCAAACAAGATTTCCTTAATATTTCTTCCAAAGCACTAAGAGTCAATGAACAAAGAGGCAGACAGTGCCATGCTTCCTCTGGACATACAGTGGGAGAATAGGAAGGGAGGAGGGAGAAGAGAAAGCCAAGTATGGTAAAAGCACTAGAGAAAAATTTACGTTAGTGCTGCTTTCACGCAATCAAGTCTCCCTTGCTAGTAAAATAGTCATAGATGAACTATTAGATTTACAGAATTAGTTTTCTTTAAGAAAATCCTACTTCCTGTCAAAACGTTTTCTTCCTACAGCTTACAACTTTCAGCGGTACAGAACACTAGCAAGTCTTGCAAATTGTATTACGAAACAGAATTAAGGTCAGTGTTGTCGCAGAGATAAGGACACCAATTCCTTACGACCATGTCAAATGTCCAGCAGGTGTGAAAAGCTCAGTCTAGCATTCTGCTGTGAAGCACGTCAAGCCCACCCCCATGCATTTATGCATTTGATTTCTGTCTAGGGCTAAACAACATCAGTATGCCCAGAAGCCCCTGGGTTATGTGTACTTACTGCTTCAACATAACATTAGGAAAATGAAGAGACAACACCTGGCAGAGCATTTGTTCCCGGATGACAAGGAACCCCTCCACGCCGTTTCCAAACACCCTGTCTCCCTGGCAGCTCACCAAAAGGGCAGGCGACAGCCCTTTTCCCCATCGCCTCCTCTGCGCTGGAGAGTCCTACCTGCTCTCCCCAGAGCGGGTGCACACCGCCTATCTCCAGCAGCTCCTGCCCTGCGGCGAGCGCTGGGTGCTGACACCCGTTTTGCATGGCCTGGAGCAGCTCCTCCCTCGTTTTCCTGCTCCCTGGGGACCGCAGGGCACACGCTGGGTCTGGGCCTGGAAAGACAGACAGCACAACCTCTTGGACTCACCGCAAGAACAACGGCCCTTTCCATCGTTCCCTCCCTTGGGAACCAACATGCCCAGGCAAGAAGTGAAGCCCCAGGGCAGGAGAACAGCCCAGGAGTTTCCCAAAGAGCTCCCGCCTGCCTGCGCCCGTTACCTCTCGTCCTTCTCCCGGCAGTTGTTGTCACCAACAGCCGCCTGCTTCTTCACCGGCAGCGGCGCTGGGGCCAAGCCCCCGGTGATGGACATGCAGTGTGGCTTGTTCCAGACCTCCTGCAAGATCTCGTTGTCAGCGATGCTTCCGAAGGACACATGCTTCTTCTGTGCCCTCCTCCTGCACAGGAACCGCCAGATGCTCTTCATGGCCCAGCAGGAATGGGCACCGCACTGCCTTGCCTCTCACCGACAAGCGGTGGCAGGCAGGATTGGGTGGGCGCTGCCGGGTGCCAGCTGCCAGCAGAGGAGCCGAGCCCTGAGGAGCGGCAGGGCACGGGCAACTGCCTCTGGGCTGAGCCCACCACCACAGCAACGGCAGCACCAGCACAACACCACTGGCACAGCACCAGAAGCACCAGTACAGCAGCACCAGCACCAGCACAGCACCACTACCACCAGCACGGTACCAGTACCACCAGCACAGCACCAGCACAGCACCAGCACAGCACCAGCAGCACCGCCAGGTACTGTGTGTGCAGGGTCTGCGCCAGCACCCCAGGTCTAGTGAACGCGTGTGCTGACGTCATGAATGGCTCAGTGACATCATAAGGTGCTGGGAACTGGGCGGTGCTGGGGGCAGAGGCCTGCAGGGCGGACGTGTGCGTGTGCTCAGCACCTTTCTGCGCACACCCAGGCCACGTGCCCAAGGGAAACGGCCCCTGGCGCACGGTGTCCAGGGCCACCGGCTTGCCCAAGGCCACCTCTCCAAGGCTCCCAGCTCCCTGCACGCTCGGGGCACCCACCGTTCTCCTCTCCTCTCCCAGCCCCTCTGCGGCACTCGCCTGCCTGCCTGGGAGACACATGGCCTCAGCAGGGCAGGCTGTGGCCGCCAAGGCTCCCTGCAAGCATGAGAGGCGGTGGCTGGACACCCCGTGTGCCATTTTGGGCTTCCTGGGCTCTGGCTGTGTGTTCTGGGGCACCCTGGACCCCTCGGGGCACCCCTCTCTGCAGCCCTGGGTGTCCCTTGGAGGGCACCCCAAGTCCCCGCTGTCCACTGTGGGATGCCCCTGTACCTCGCTTTTGCTTCCTGGTCTGCCCGGTCCCCCTCAGCGTGCCGTTTGGGGTGCTCCGAGACCCTCGTTCAGCCCTCTGGGCTTCCCCTGCACGTGCCTCTCTGGCTTTGGATGCTGCCTCAGGCCGTGGCTCTGCCTTTCAGGGTGCCCCAGGCCCCTGGTTGTGTGAATTGCAGTGCTCTCCTGGGCAACGGGTGTGCCATTCCCCCGGCCGAGCACCCCGAACGATGCCGTTCTGAGCACCCCAAGGCCCCTCGGAGCGCATTTTCGGCTTCCCCAGCTCCTTGGCGTGCCTTTGAGTGCCTCTGCAGGCCCCGCAGTGTGCTTTCTGCTGCACCCCATCTCCCCTGGTGTGCCTTTCACTACGCCCCAGGGCAATCGGTGTGCCTTTTGGGATGTCCCTGGGCTCGGTGCGTCCCTGGACGCAGGACTCCCCGGGGGTCTCACCAGAGCGGGACAGAGGGGCACAGTCACCTCCCTTGCCCTGCTGCCCACGCTGCTGGGGATGCAGCCCGGGATGCGGTTGCCTTCTGGGCTGCGAGCGCACATCACCGGCTCGTGTCCAGCTTTTCGTCCCCCGGCACCCCCAAGTCCTTCTCGGCAGGGCTGCTCTCCACCCCTTCATCCCCAGCCTGGATTTATGCGTGCGATTGCACCCACCCCTTGCACTTGGCCTTTTTCAACTTTTGGCAGCTTGTTGCTTTACTAAGCTTTCTGCTGCTTTACGAAGCTTGCATTTATTGACTTGACAAGTAATTAGGTCTCCGGGGAAGATATGCTTCACCCCACCCCTCTTCCATTTGACTGAGTTTGTCTACAAATTCCATCCTCCACGTGGCTCTGGGATCACACACACATACACACACACACTTGCCGTTGGGTAAGTTGAAAAAAAGCTGTTGAATAATTTAGGTGAAATATATCACAGAAATCACCAGGTCAGTCCATTTGGCAATTCTTCCCCTGCAGTCCTTCTCATCCCATGGCAACAGGAACCCAAAACCTTGCAGTCCAGCTAATATTTTACAAATATTTCTCCCGGTTTAGGAGTTCTCAGAGCTGACACTCTGACTCTCCTCCTGCAGCTGGGAGGCTGTGGTGTCTCCAGGTGAAGCAACATTTAAGCACCCAATCTCAGAAGGTTGAGAGGGGGATAAGGAAAAGGGTGAGTCTTGGCTTTCAGATTCTCCTTCAGGCTTCATGTCTGGCGTGGCCTTCAGGGTGCTGAGAAAGTCTGGCGGTTCTCTTGACGGGAAGCTGAAAACAAATTTCCTCTCTTAAGTCATTCTGCAAACTTCATCTGACCCTCCATCACCTGCCACAATCCCAACACTCCTCCCAACGTCTCTGCGAGGCAGTGCAGGGCGATGCTCAATGCCTTTCGCTTGGATTGAGTCTCTGCTACTCCTCCTCTCTAGCTGCTCACCGTAGACTGAGGGACTCATGCAGGGAAACCGTCCGTCCTCTGCTATCAAATTTTGGCGTGGGTTACGGATACGTTGCAACGATGTGACCCCAATATGAGTATGATCGTTCACCCTTTATTAGTCAGCAAAACAAGGTTTATATAGCAAAACAATTACAGCATATGAATGGTTAAACCCCCAACACATATATAGGCAAAATTACTGCAACTCGTTGTGATTGGTGCAGAGCTGCATCTCGAAGTGAAAAAAGTACTGTGGCAGGAAACAACAACGTGGCGGGAAGGAAGTGACAGTGTGGCAGGAAATGGTGACGTTCCCCCTGCTCCAGTGTCCTGAGCTCGTCGCTTTGCCTTCCCAGCAGGGTTCCGTGTCAGCTGCTCCCAAGGCTCACTTCCGGATCAGAACCTGGGTTGCTCAACGCACCAAACTATGTTCCCTCTCGTCCAGCCAGGACTCTACACAGACACAGTCTCTGTGCCTCTGTGCGAGCAGTGCCATGAGCAGATGAGGCTGAGCAACAGCTTTCCAGGCAAGCTCTTTCTGGCTGCAAGCTATCTGCAGACGTCCGCATTTTCTGAACAGGGCTGCCAGAGGAACCCGGCATGGACCACAAAGATAACTTTGAAGTCTGAGTTGGCAAGACAAGCAAGCAGCCTCAGTCTCTGTGCCTCTGTGCGAGCAGTGCCATGGGCAGATGAGGCTGAGCAACAGCTTTCGAGGCTAGCTCTTTCTGGCTGCGAGCTATCTGCAGACGTTCACATTTCCAGAGCAGGGCTGCCGTTGGCGATTGGAAAGGACCACCTAAGATACGTTTGAAGTTTGAGGTGGCAAGACAAGCAAGCAGCCCCAGTCTCTGTGCCTCTGTGCAAGCAGTGTCATGGGCAGATGAGGCTGAGCAACATCTTTGAAGGCCAGCTATTTCTGCCTGTGATCTATCTGCAGACGTTCGCATTTTCGAAACAGCACTGCACTAAGCCCCCGGCACGGACCACCTAATTTACATTTGAATTTTGAGGGGGGAAGACAAGCAAGCAGCCCCAGTCTCTGTGCCTCTGTGTGATCAGTGCCATGGGCAGATGAGGCTGAGAAACAGCTTTCCAGGCTAGCTCTTTCTGCCTGCGAGCTATCTGCAGACGTTCGCATTTTCAAAGCAGGGCTGCCGGAGGCGATCGGCAAGGACCACCTAAGGTACGTTTGAACTTTGAGGTATCAAAAAAAGCAAGCAGCCCCAGTCTCTGTGCCTCTGTGCGAGCAGTGCCATGGGCAGATGAGGCTGATCAACAGCTTTCCAGGCTAGCTCTTTCTGCCTGCGAGCTATCTGCAGACGTTCGCATCTTGAAAGAAGGGTTGCCGGATGCAATGGGCAAGGACCACCTAAGATATGTTTGAAGTTTGAGGGGGCAAGACAAGCAAGCAGCCCCAGTCTCTGTGCCTCTGTGCGAGCAGTGCCATGGGCAGATGAGGCTGAGCAACAGCGTTCCAGGCTAGCTCTATCTGGCTGCGAGCTATCTGCAGACGTTCGCATTTTCGGAACAGCACTGCCCTATGCCTTCTGCACGGACCGCCTAATTTGCATTTGAAGTTGGAGGTGGCAAGACAAGCAAGCAGCCCCAGTCTCTGTGCCTCTGTGCAAGCAGTGCCATGGGCAGATGAGGCTGAGCAACAGCTTTCCAGGCTAGCTCTTTCTGGCTGCGAGCTACCTGCAGACGTTCGCATTTTCTGAACAGGGCTGCCGGAGGCTCAAGGCACGGACACAAGAATTTACTTTTCAAGTTTGAGATGGCAAGACAAGCAAGCAGCCCCAGTCTCTGTGCCTCTGTGCAAGCAGTGCCATGGGCAGATGAGGCTGAGCAACAGCTTTCCAGGCTAGCTCTTTCCGGCTGCGAGCTATCTGCAGACGTTCGCATATTGAGAGCAGGCCTGCCGGAGGCCCCCTGCACGGAACACCTAATACACGTTTGAAGTTTGAGGTTGCAAGACAAGCAAGCAGCCCCAGTCTCTGTGCCTCTGTGCGAGCAGTGCCATGGGCAGATGAGGCTGAGAAACAGCTTTCGAGGCTAACTCTTTCTGGCTGCGAGCTATCTGCAGACGTTCGCATTTTCGGAGCAGGGCTGCCGTTGGCGATTGGAAAGGACCACCTAAGTTACGTTTGAAGTTTGAGGTGGCAAGACAAGCAAGTAGCCCCAGTCTCTGTGCCTCTGTGCGAGCAGTGTCATGGGCAGATGAGGCTGAGCAACATCTTTGCAGGCCAGCTATTTCTGCCTGTGAGCTATCTGCAGACGTTCGCATTTTCGAAACAGCACTGCCCTAAGCCCCCGGCACGGACCACCTAACTTACATTTGAAGTTTGAGGGGGGAAGACAAGCAAGCAGTCCCCAGTCTCTGTGCCTCTGTGCGATCAGTGCCATGGGCAGATGTGGCTGAGCAACAGCTTTCCAGCCTAGTACCTTCTGGGTGCAAGCTACAGGAAGATGTTCGCATTTCTGGAGCCAGACTGTGAAATGAACCTGCAAGTGATCCCCAAGGACACGTTTGAGGTTTGCGGTGGCAAGACAAGCAAGCAGCCCCAGTCTCTGTGCCTCTGTGCGAGCAGTGTCATGGGCAGATGAGGCTGTACAACATCTTTGCAGGCCAGCTATTTCTGCCTGTGAGCTATCTGCAGACGTTCGCATTTTCGAAACAGCACTGCCCTAAGCCCCCGGCACGGACCACCTAACTTACATTTGAAGTTTGAGGGGGGAAGACAAGCAAGCAGTCCCCAGTCTCTGTGCCTCTGTGCGATCAGTGCCATGGGCAGATGTGGCTGAGCAACAGCTTTCCAGCCTAGCACCTTCTGGGTGCAAGCTACAGGAAGATGTTCGCATTTCTGGAGCCAGACTGTGAAATGAACCCGCAAGTGATCCCCAAGGACACGTTTGAGGTTTGCGGTGGCAAGACAAGCAAGCAGCCCCAGTCTCTGTGCCTCTGTGCGAGCAGAGCCATGGGCAGATGAGGCTGAGCAACAGCGTTCCAGGCTAGCTCTATCTGGCTGCGAGCTATCTGCAGACGTTCGCATTTTCGGAACAGCACTGCCCTATGCCTTCTGCATGGACCGCCTAATTTGCATTTGAAGTTGGAGGTGGCAAGACAAGGAAGCAGCCCCAGTCTCTGTGCCTCTGTGCAAGCAGTACCATGGGCAGATGAGGCTGAACAACATCTTTCCAGGCTAGCACTTTCTGTCTGCGTGCTATTTGCAGATGTTCGCATTTTCAGAGCATGGCTGCCGGAGGAGACGAGCACGGACCACCTAAAGTACGTTTGAAGTTTGAGATTGCAAAACAAGCAAGCAGCCCCAGTCTCTGTGCCTCTGTGCGAGCAGTGCCATGGGCAGATGAGGCTGAGCAACAGCTTTCGAGGCTAACGCTTTCTGCCTGCGAGCTATCTGCAGACGTTCGCATTTTCTGAACAGGGCTGCCGGAGGCCCAAGGCACGGACACCAGAACTTACTTTTCAAGTTTGAGATTGCAAGACAAGCAAGCAGCCCCAGTCTCTGTGCCTCTGTGCGAGCAGTGTCATGGGCAGATGAGGCTGAGCAACAGCTTTCCAGGCTAGCTCTTTCCGGCTGCGAGCTATCTGCAGACGTTCGCATATTCAGAGCAGGCCTGCCGGAGGCCCCCTGCACGGAACACCTAATACACGTTTGAAGTTTGAGGTTGCAAGACAAGCAAGCAGCCCCAGTCTCTGTGCCTCTGTGCGAGCAGTGTCATGGGCAGATGAGGCTGAGCAACATCTTTGCAGGCCAGCTATTTCTGCCTGTGAGCTATCTGCAGACGTTCGCATTTTCGAAACAGCACTGCCCTAAGCCCCCGGCACGGACAACCTATGTTACGTTTGAAGTTTGAGGGGGGAAGACAAGCAAGCAGCCCCCAGTCTCTGTGCCTCTGTGCGATCAGTGCCATGGGCAGATGAGGCTGAGCAACAGCTTTCCAGGCTAGCACCTTCTGGGTGCAAGCTACAGGAAGATGTTCGCATTTCTGGAGCCAGACTGTGAAATGAACCTGCAAGTGATCCCCAAAGACACGTTTGAGGTTTGCGGTGGCAAAACAAGCAAGCAGCCCCAGTCTCTGTGCCTCTGTGCGAGCAGAGCAATGGGCAGATGAGGCTGAGCAACAGCTTTACAGGCAAGCTCTTTCTGGCTGCAAGCTATCTGCAGACGTCCGCATTTTCTGAACAGGGCTGCCAGAGGAACCCGGCATGGCCCACAAAGATACCTTTGAAGTCTGAGGGGGCAAGACAAGCAAGCAGCCTCAGTCTCTGTGCCTCTGTGCGAGCAGTGCCATGGGCAGATGAGGCTGAGCAACAGCTTTCCAGGCTAGCTCTTTCTGGCTGCGAGCTATCTGCAGACGTCCGCATTTTCTGAACAGGGCTGCCAGAGGAACCGGGCATGGACCACAAAGATAACTTTGAAGTCTGAGGGGGCAAGACAAGCAAGCAGCCCCAGTCTCTGTGCCTCTGTGCGAGCAGTGCCATGGGCAGATGAGGCTGAGCAACAGCTTTCGAGGCTAGCTCTTTCTGGCTGCAAGCTATCTGCAGACGTTCGCATTTTCGAAACAGCACTGCACTAAGCCCCCGGCACGGACCACCTAAGATACGTTTGAAGTTTGAGGGGGGAAGACAAGCAAGCAGCCCCAGTCTCTGTGCCTCTGTGCGATCAGTGCCATGGGCAGATGAGGCTGAGCAACAGCTTTCCAGGCTAGCTCTTTCTGCCTGCGAGCTATCTGCAGACGTTCGCATTTTCAAAGCAGGGCTGCCGGAGGCGATCGGCAAGGACCACCTAAGATACGTTTGAACTTTGAGGTATCAAAAAAAGCAAGCAGCCCCAGTCTCTGTGCCTCTGTGCGAGCAGTGCCATCTGCAGATGAGGCTGAGCAACAGCTTTCCAGGCTAGCTCTTTCTGGGTGCAAGCTATCTGCAGACGTTCGCATCTTGAAAGAAGGGTTGCCGGATGCAATGTGCAAGGACCACCTAAGATATGTTTGAAGTTTGAGGGGGCAAGACAAGCAAGCAGCCCCAGTCTCTGTGCCTCTGTGCGAGCAGTGCCATGGGCAGATGAGGCTGAGCAACAGCGTTCCAGGCTAGCTCTATCTGGCTGCGAGCTATCTGCAGACGTTCGCATTTTCGGAACAGCACTGCCCTATGCCTTCTGCACGGACCGCCTAATTTGCATTTGAAGTTGGAGGTGGCAAGACAAGCAAGCAGCCCCAGTCTCTGTGCCTCTGTGCAAGCAGTGCCATGGGCAGATGAGGCTGAACAACAGCTTTCCAGGCTAGCATTTTCTGTCTGCGTGCTATTTGCAGATGTTCGCATTTTCAGAGCATGGCTGCCGGAGGGGACGAGCACAGACCACCTAAAGTACATTTGAAGTTTGAGATGGCAAGACAAGCAAGCAGACCCAGTCTCTGTGCCTCTGTGCGAGCAGTGCCATGGGCAGATGAGGCTGAGCAACAGCGTTCCATGCTAACTCTTTCTGGCTGCGAGCTATCTGCAGACGTTCGCATTTTGGGAACAGCACTGCCCTAGGCCTTCTGCACGGATCACCTAATTTGCATTTGAAGTTGGAGGTGGCAAGACAAGCAAGCAGCCCCAGTCTCTGTGCCTCTGTGCGAGCAGTGCCATGTGCAGATGAGGCTGAATAACAGCTTTTCAGGCTAGCTCTTTCTGGCTGCAAGCTATCTGCAGACGTTCGAATTATTAGAGCAAGGCTGCCGGAGGCACCGTGCTTGGAACCCCAAAGCTACGTTTGAAGTTGGAGGCGGCAAGACAAGCAAGCAGCCCCAGTCTCTGTGCCTCTGTGCGAGCAGTTCCATGGGCAGATGAAGCTGAGCAACAGCTTTCCAGGCTAGCTCTTTCTGGCTGCGAGCTATCTGCAGACGTTCGCATTTTCACAGCATGGCTGCCGGAGGCCCAAGGCACGTAATACCTAAGCTACGTTTGAAGTTTGAGGAGGCAAGACAAGCAAGGAGCCCCAGTCTCTGTGCCTCTGTGCGAGCAGTGCCATGGGCAGATGAGGCTGAGCAACAGCTTTCCAGGCTAGCTCTTTCTGGCTGCGAGCTATCTGCAGACGTTCGCATTTTCGGAACAGCACTGCCCTAGGGCTTCTGCACGGACCACCTAATTTGCATTTGAAGTTGGAGGTGGCAAGACAAGCAAGCAGCCCCAGTCTCTGTGTCTCTGTGCGAGCAGTGCCATGGGCAGATGAGGCTGAACAACATCTTTCCAGGCTAGCTCTTTCTGCCTGCGAGCTATCTGCAGACGTTCGCATTTTCAGAGCAGGGCTGCCGGATGAGAACTGCACGGACCACCTAAAGTACGTTTGAAGTTTGAGATGGCAAGACAAGCAAGCAGCCTCAGTCTCTGTGCCTCTGTGCAAGCAGTGCCATGTGCAGACAAGGCTGAGCAACAGCTTTTCTGGAGAGCTCTTTCTGGCTGCAAGCTATCTGCAGATGTTCGCATTTTCGGAGCAGGGCTGCCGGAGGACCCCAACAGTAAAAACCTACTTTATATGTGAAGTTTGAGGGGGAAGACAAGCAAGCAGCCCTAGTCTCTGTGCCTCTGTGCGAGCAGTGCCATGGGCAGATGAGGCTGAGCAACAGTTTTCCAGGCTAGCTATTTCTGGCTGCGAGCTATCTGCAGACATTCACATTTCCAGAGCAGGGCTGCCGTTGGCGATTGGAAAGGACCACCTAAGATACGTTTGAATTTTGAGTTAACAAGACAAGCAAGCAGCCCTAGTGTCTGTGCCTCTGTGCGAGCAGTGCCATGGGCAGACGAGGCTCAGCAACAGCTTTCCAGGCTAGCTCTTTCTGCCTGCGAGCTATCTGCAGACATTCGCATTTTCAGAGGAGCGCTGCCGGAGGAACACTGCACGGACCCCCAAAGCTACGTTTTAAGTTTGAGGGGAGAAGACAAGCAAGCAGTCCCAGTCTCTGTGTCTGTGTGTGAGCAGTGCCATGGGCAGATGAGGCTGAGCAACAGCTTTCCAGGCTAGCTCTTTCTGCCTGCGAGCTATCTGCAGACGTTCGCATTTTCAGAGCAAGGCTCCAGGAGGCCCCCTGCACGGACCACCTAAGCTACGTTTTAAGTTTGAGGTGGCAAGACAAGCAAGCAGGCCCGGTCTCTGTTGAAAGCTTGTGGCTTAGAATTAAGGGACAGGCTCACACGGGTGACTTTACGGTGGGTGTATACTACAGGCCACCTGATCAGGAGGAGGAGGTTAATGAGGCCTTCTACAGACAGCTGCAAGCAGCCTCAGAGTCATAGGCCCTGGTTCTCATGGGGGACTTCAACCATCCTGACGTCAGCTGGAAAGACCACACAGCTAGGCAGGCGCAATCCAGGAGGTTCCTACAGAGCATCGATGATAACTTTCTGATGCAAGTGGTGTAGGAACCAACAAGGAAAGATGTGCTGCTGGACCTCGTGTTAACAAACAAGGAGGGACTGGTGGAGGATGTGAAGGTTGGAAGTGGACTCGGCTGCAGTGACCATGAAATGGTCGAGTTCAGGATCCTGCGTGGAGGAAGCAGGGCGATAAGCAGGATCAAAACCCTGGACCTCAGGAGGGCTGACTTTGCCCTCTTCAAGGAGCTACTGGGAGGAATCCCGTGGGCCAGGGCTCTCGAAGGCAGGGGGGTCCATGAGTGCTGGTCGCTTTTTAAACAACACTTCTTCCATGCACAGGAGCAATGCATCCCCCTGAGAAAGAAACCGAGCAAAGGAGGAAGGAGACCTGCATGGTTAAATAAGGATCTTCTAGAGGAGATCAGGCAGAAGAGAAAGGTCCATGGAATGTGGAAAGAGGGGCAGGCCACTTGGGAAGAGTACAGAAACGTGGTGAGAGCATGCAGGGATGCAACGAGGAAGGCCAAGGCTCACCTGGAATTGAAGCTGGCAAGGGATGTCAAAAACAACAAGAAGGGCTTCTTCAACTACATCAGCAGCAAAAGGAAGGCTAGGGACAACGTGGGGCCGCTGCTGAATGAGGCGGGTGTCCTGGTGACGGAGGATGCGGAGAAGGCAGAGCTACTGAATGCCTTCTTTGCTTCAGTCTTCAGTGCTAAGACTGGCCCTCAGGAATCCCAGGCCCCGGAGGGAAGAGATGAAGCCTACAAAGAGAACGACTTTCCCTTGGTCGAGGAGGACTGTGTGAGGGATCGCTTAAGTGATCTGGACATCCGCAAATCCATGGGCCCCGATGGAACGCACCCACGAGTGCTGAGGGAGCTGGCGGATGTCATTGCTGAGCCACTCTCCATTATCTTTGAGAGGTCCTGGAGGACAGGAGAGGTGCCCGAGGACTGGAGAAAGGCCAATGTCACTCCAATCTTCAAAAAGGGCAAGAAGGAGGACCCAGGGAACTACAGGCCGGTCAGCCTCACCTCCATCCCGGGAAAGGTGATGGAGCAGCTTATCCTGGAGGCCATCATGAAGCAAGTGGAAGAAAAGAAGGTTATCAGGAGTAGTCAGCATGGATTCACCAAAGGGAAATCATGCCTGACCAATCTGATCGCTTTCTACGATGACATGACTGGCTGGGTAGACGAAGGGAGAGCCGTGGATGTTGTCTACCTAGACTTCAGCAAGGCTTTCGACACAGTCTCCAATGATATCCTCCTAGGGAAGCTGAGGAAGTGTGGGCTAGATGAGTGGTCGGTGAAGTGGATAGAGAACTGGCTGAATGGCAGAACTCAGAGGGTTGTCATCAGCGGCGCTGAGTCTAGTTGGAGGCTGGTGACAAGTGGTGTCCCCCAGGGGTCAGTACTGGGACCAGTCTTGTTTAACTTCTTCATCAACAACCTGGATGAAGAGTTAGAAGGTACCCTCAGCAAGTTTGCTGATGACACCAAACTGGGAGGTGTGGTGGACACAGCGGAAGGCTGTGCTGCCATTCAGCGTGACCTGGATAGGCTGGAAAGCTGGGCAGAGAGGAACCTGATGAGGTTCAACAAGGGCAAGTGCAGGGTCCTGCACCTGGGGAGGAACAACCCCATGCATCAGTACAGGCTTGGGGTGGACCTGCTGGAGAGCAGCTCTGCGGAGAGGGACCTGGGCGTCCTGGTGGACGACAGGTTAACCATGAGCCAGCAGTGTGCCATGGCTGCCAAGAAAGCCAATGGGATCCTGGGGTGCATCAAGAAGAGTGTGGCTAGCAGGAGGAGGGAGGTTCTCCTTCCCCTCTACACTGCCCTGGTGAGGCCTCATCTGGAGTACTGTGTCCAGTTCTGGGCTCCCCAGTTCAAGAAAGATGAAGAGCTACTGGAGAGAGTCCAGCGGAGGGCTACGAGGATGGTGAGGGGACTGGAGCATCTCCCCTACGAGGAGAGGTTGAGGGAACTGGGCTTGTTCAGCCTGAAGAAGAGAAGGCTGCGAGGGGACCTTATAAATGCCTACAAATATCTGAAGGGTGGGTGTCAGGAGGATGGGGCCAAGCTCTTGTCAGTGGTGCCCAGTGACAGGACAAGGGGCAATGGGCACAAACTGAGGCACAGGAAGTTCCACCTGAACATGAGGAAGAACTTCGTCCCTCTGAGGGTGACGGAACCCTGGAACAGGCTGCCCAGGGAGGTTGTGGAGTTTCCTTCTCTGGAGATATTCAAGACCCGCCTGGACGGGGTCCTGTGCGGCTTGCTGTAGGTGACCCTGCTTGGGCAGGGGGTTGGACTAGATGACCCACAGAGGTCCCTTCCAACCCCTACTATTCTGTGATTCTGTGTTTCTGTGATTCTGTGCCTCTGTGCGAGCAGTGCCATGGGCAGATGAGGCTGAGCAACAGCTTTCCGAGCTCGCGTCTTGTGGCTGTGATCTACATGAAGATGTTTGCATTTTTGGAGCAGGTCTGCGAAATGCTCCTGGCAGAGACCCCGTAATGTATGTTTGAAGTTTGAGGTGGCAAGACAGGCAAGCTGCCCCAGTCTCTGTGCTCCTATGTGAGCAGTGCCATAGCCAGATGAGGCTGAGCAACAGCTTTCCAGGCTAGCCTCTTCTGGCTGCGAGCTACATGCTCTAATACTAGAAGCATATGTGGTTAGCACAGAATACAGTTTGTTTAGGGATAACTACTGAAGAAGGAAACATCAGATATACAGTTTCTTTAATGACATGTAACACTATTTGAATTAATTATTTGTTTGAACATAGGAAAAGTTTACATAGCTAAGAACCTATCCCTCAGGGAATATGTATATATATTTTTTTGCAACCTGTCCAAGCAATCAGTTCTGTTTTCTTTCTTTCTTCTGTTCTGTTGTGTTCACATGTAGTATTCTCTTGCGTTCTGTAATATTGTGTTGTGTTCTCCTGTGTTCTGATGTGTACTCATTTTTCATGTTCTGTTGTTTTTTGTTGTGTTCTGTTGTGTTCTGCTGTGTTCTGATGTGTTCTTTTGTGTTCTGATGTATTGTGTTCTTTTTTGTTCTGTGTTCTGTTTTTTTCTGTTTTGTTCTGATGTGTTCTATTGTGTTCTGATGTGTAGTGTTCTATTGTGTTCTGATATGTTTTCTTGTGTTCTCATTTATAGTATTCTGCTGTGTTCTGATGTGTTCTGCTGTGTTATGTTGTGTTCTGTTGTGTTCTCTGATGTTCTGATGTATTCTCATGTGTACTGTTCTGTTGTGTTCTTTTGTGTTCTGTTGTGTTCTGTTGTGTTCTCATGTGTAGTGTTCTGTTCTGTTCTCTTCTGTTTTGTTCTGTTGTGTTCTGTTGTGTTCAATTCTGTTCACATGTGTAGTGTTCTCATGTTTTGTTGTGTTCTTGTGTGTTCTGTTGTGTTCTGATGTGTTCTCATGTGTAGTATTGTGTTGTGTTCTATTGTGTTCTTTTGTGTTCTGTTGTGTCTTCATGTGTAGTGTTGTGTTGTGTTCTGTTTTGTTCTGATGTGTTCTCATGTGTAGTGTTCTTTTGTGTTCTGTTGTGTTCTGTTGTGTTCTATTGTGTTCTCATGTGTAGTGTTCTGTTGTGTTCTCTTGTGTTCTGTTGTGTTCTGATGTGTACTCATGTATAGTGTTCTGTTGTGTTCTGTTGTGTTCTGATTTGTTCACATGTAGCATTTTGTAGTGGTGTGTAGTGTTCTGTTGTGTTCTGATGTGTTCTGTTGTGTTCTGATGTGTTGTATTCTCTTGTGTTCTCTTGTGTTCTGATGTGTTCTCGTGTGCAGTGTTCTTTTGTGTTCTGTTGTGTTCTGTTGTGTTCTGATGTGTTCTCAGGTGTAGTGTTCTGTTCTGTTGTTTTCTGTTGTGTTCCGTTGTGTTCTGTTCTGTTCTGTTTTATTGTGTTCTGTAGTCTTCTGTTGTGTTCTGTTGTATTCTCTTGCGTTCTGTGGTGTTCTGATGTATAGTGTTCTGTTTCGTTCTATTGTGTTCTGATGTGTTCACATGTGAAGTGTTCTGTTGTGTTCTGTCCTCTTCAAGTGTGTAGTGTTCTGTTTTGTTCTGTTGTGTTCTCTTGTCTTCACATGTGTAGTGTTCTGCTGTGTTCTGTTTTGTTCTGACGTGTTCTGATGTGTTCTCATTTTTAGTGTTCAATTGTTATTTGCTGTGTTCTGTTGTGTTCTGTTGTGTTCTGTTGTGTTCTGTTGTGTTCTGCTGTGTTCTGATGTATTCTTATGTGTAGTGTTCTGTTGTGTTCTGTTGTGTTCTGTGTGTTCTGTTGTGTTCTGATGTGTTCTCCTGTGTAGTGTTCTGTTGTGTTCTGTTGTGATCTCTTGTGCTCTGTTGTGTTCTGCTGTGTTCAGATGTGTTCTGATGTGTTCTCATATGTTCTCATGTTTAGTGTTCTGTTGTTTTTTGTTGTGTTCTGTTGTGCTCTGTTGTGTTCTGTTTTGTTCTGATGTGTTCTGCTGTGTTCTGTTGTGTTCTAATGTGTTGTGTTCTGTTGTGTTCTGTTGTTTTCTGTTTTGTTCTGATGTGTTCTGCTGTGTTCTGTTGTGTTCTGATGTGTAGTGATCTTTTGTGTTCTCTTGTGATGTGTTCTCATCTTTACTGTTCTGTGGTGTTCTGTTGTGTTCGGTTGTGTTCTGTTGTGTTCTCATGTGTAGTGTTCTGTTCTGTTGTGTACTTTTGTGTTCTGTTGTGGTCTTTTGTGTTCTGTTGTGTTCTGATGTGTTCTCATGTGTAGTGTTCTGCTGTGTTCTGTTGTGTTCTGTTCTGTTGTGACGTGTTCTGATATTTTCTCATGTGTTGTTTTTTGTTGTGTTCTATTGTGTTCTGATGTGTTCTCACGTGTTGTGTTCTGTTGTGTTGACTTGACTTCAGCAAGGCTTTCGACGCTGTCTCCCATAATATCCTCCTAGGGATGCTCAGGAAGTGTGGGCTGGATGAGTGGTCGGTGAAGTGGATTGAGAACTGGCTGAATGGCAGAACTCAGAGGGTTGTCATCAGTGGCGCTGAGTCTAGTTGGAGACTGGTAACTAGTGGTGCCCCTCAGGGGTCAGTGCTGGGCCCAGTCTTGTTTAGCTTCTTCATCCACAACCTGGATGAAGAGTTAGAATGTACCCTTAGCAAGTTTGCTGATGACACCAAACTGGGAGGTGTGGTGGACACAGCGGAAGGCTGTGCTGCCATTCAGCGTGACCTGGATAGGCTGGAAATTTGGGCAGAGAGGAACCTGATGAGGTTTAACAAAGGCAAATGCAGGGTTCTGCACCTGGGGAGGAACATCAATACAAGCTTGGGGTGCACCTGCTGGAGAGTAGCTCTGCAGAGAGGGACCTGGGTGTCCTGGTGGACGATAGGTTAACCATGAGGCAGCAGTGTGCCCTGGCTGCCAAGAAAGCCAATGGGATCCTAGGGTGCATCAAGAAGAGTGTGGGCAGCAGGACGAGGGAGGTTCTGCTTCCCCTCTACACTGCCCTGGTGAGGTCTCATCTGGAGTACGCTGTCCAGTTCTGGGCTCCCCAGTTCAAGAAAGATGAGGAGCTACTGGAAAGAGTCCAGCGGAGGGCTACGAGGATGGTGAGGGGACTGGAACATGTTCCTTACGAGGAGAGGCTGAGGGAGCTGGGCTTGTTCAGCCTGAAGAACAGAAGGCTGGGAGGGGACCTAATAAATGCTGATAAATATCTGAAGGGTGGGTGTCAGGAGGATGGGGACAAGCTCTTTTCAGTGGTGCCCAGTGACAGGACAAGGGGCAATGGGCACAAACTGAGGCACAGGAAGTTCCACCTGAACATGAGGAAGAACTTCGTCCTTCTGAGGGTGACGGAACCCTGGAACAGGCTGCCCAGAGAGGTTGTGGAGTCTCCTTCTCTGGAGATATTCAAGACCCACCTGGACAAGGTCCTGTGCAGCCTGCTCTAGGTTTCCCGGTGTCCTGGGTTTGGCCAGGACAGGGTTAATTTTCACCAGACTCCAGGAAGGGGCACAGCCGGGGGGTGGGGGCTGACCCCACCTGGCCGAACAGAGCCCGGTGTTCCATACCCTGTGACGTCACGCTGGGTTCCGGTGGGGGGGGCGGGGCGGCGCGAAGGCACTCGCGGCTTGGGGGGACGCAGCACCGGTCCCGATCCTGTTTCGGGAGAGCGGCTGTCTGGGTTGTACGGTTCGTTGTTATGTTTTCTCCTTATTTGTATCGTTGTTGTTCCTGTTTTCCCTCTGTTTGCTGTTCTGTTAAACTGCCCTTATCCCGACCCACCTGTTTCTGCTTCTTTCTTTTCATTCTCCTCCGCACGCCGGCGGGGGGAGGGGCGGCTGCGTGGCGCATTTGTTGCCGGCGGCAGCCGAAACCGAAACAGTTTTTCAGCAATTTAAGTCACAGATACAATCTGTAATGGGACAGATGACACTTACTGCATCTGACCATCCTAATATACTCCAGAGGTTTATCTTTGCAAATATTGTTAGCTTGCAGTAGACTTTGTGCAAAGGTAGCAAGAGGAAGAGAAGTCTGTCTTTGAATTTTAAAGCTTTCTTTGCAGGTGTCATTTTGTGTCCTTCTGTCTACGTGACTCGCAGCACTACACTGCACGTTCTGCGGAGCCCCTGATCTGCTAGTGACATTAACGGCTAGCTGGGTGGTGGTGGAAGGGTGCCAGTTCTCGCAGTGCGATTTCAGTAAGGAATTTCAAACTAGTTAGACTTCCCTAAAATCCAGAAACTCATTTACCAGTTCAGGAAGAGGTGGTGGTGTTGCCTTGTCCTGCCAGTGCTGAGTGCTGTACGTCCTGGGTTCGGCCAGAACAGGGTTAATTTTCACCGGACTCCAGGAAGGGGCACAGCCAGGGGGTGGGGGCTGACCCCACCTGGCCGAACAGAGCCCGGTGTTCCATACCCTGTGACGTCATGCTGGGTTCCGGTGGGGGGGGGCGGGGTGGCGCGAAGGCACTCGCGGCTTGGGGGGACGCAGCGCCGGTCCTGTTTCGGGAGAGCGGCTGTCTGGGTTGTACGGTTCGTTGTTGTGTTTTCTCCTTATTTGTATCGTTGTTGTTCCTGTTTTCCCTCTGTTTGCTGTTCTGTTAAACTGCCCTTATCCCAACCCACCTGTTTCTGCCTCTTTCTTTTCATTCTCCTCCGCACGCCGGCGGGGGGAGGGGCGGCTGCGTGGCGCTTTTGTTGCCGGCGGCAGCCGAAACCGAAACAGTTTTTCAGCAATTTAAGTCACAGGTACAATCTGTAATGGGACAGATGACACTTACTGCATCTGACCATCCTAATATACTCCAGAGGTTTATCTTTGCAAATATTGTTAGCTTGCAGTAGACTTTGTGCAAAGGTAGCAAGAGGAAGAGAAGTCTGTCTTTGAATTTTAAAGCTTTCTTTGCAGGTGTCATTTTGTGTCCTTCTGTCTACGTGACTCGCAGCACTACACTGCACGTTCTGCGGAGCCCCTGATCTGCTAGTGACATTAACGGCTAGCTGGGTGGTGGTGGAAGGGTGCCAGTTCTCGCAGTGCGATTTCAGTAAGGAATTTCAAACTAGTTAGACTTCCCTAAAATCCAGAAACTCATTTACCAGTTCAGGAAGAGGTGGTGGTGTTGCCTTGTCCTGCCAGTGCTGAGTGCTGTATGTCCTGGGTTCGGCCAGGACAGGGTTAATTTTCACCGGACTCCAGGAAGGGGCACAGCCGGGGGGTGGGGGCTGACCCCACCTGGCCGAACAGAGCCCGGTGTTCCATACCCTGTGACGTCACGCTGGGTTCCGGTGGGGGGGGCGGGGCGGCGCGAAGGCACTCGCGGCTTGGGGGGACGCAGCACCGGTCCCGATCCTGTTTCGGGAGAGCGGCTGTCTGGGTTGTACGGTTTGTTGTTGTGTTTTCTCCTTATTTGTATCGTTGTTGTTCCTGTTTTCCCTCTGTTTGCTGTTCTGTTAAACTGCCCTTATCCCAACCCACCTGTTTCTGCCTCTTTCTTTTCATTCTCCTCCGCACGCCGGCGGGGGGAGGGGCGGCTGCGTGGCGCTTTTGTTGCCGGCGGCAGCCGAAACCGAAACAGTTTTTCAGCAATTTAAGTCACAGGTACAATCTGTAATGGGACAGATGACACTTACTGCATCTGACCATCCTAATATACTCCAGAGGTTTATCTTTGCAAATATTGTTAGCTTGCAGTAGACTTTGTGCAAAGGTAGCAAGAGGAAGAGAAGTCTGTCTTTGAATTTTAAAGCTTTCTTTGCAGGTGTCATTTTGTGTCCTTCTGTCTACGTGACTCGCAGCACTACACTGCACGTTCTGCGGAGCCCCTGATCTGCTAGTGACATTAACGGCTAGCTGGGTGGTGGTGGAAGGGTGCCAGTTCTCGCAGTGCGATTTCAGTAAGGAATTTCAAACTAGTTAGACTTCCCTAAAATCCAGAAACTCATTTACCAGTTCAGGAAGAGGTGGTGGTGTTGCCTTGTCCTGCCAGTGCTGAGTGCTGTATGTCCTGGGTTCGGCCAGGACAGGGTTAATTTTCACCGGACTCCAGGAAGGGGCACAGCCGGGGGGTGGGGGCTGACCCCACCTGGCCGAACAGAGCCCGGTGTTCCATACCCTGTGACGTCACGCTGGGTTCCAGTGGGGGGGGCGGGGCGGCGGGAAGGCACTCGCGGCTTGGGGGGACGCAGCGCCGGTCCTGTTTCGGGAGAGCGGCTGTCTGGGCTGTACGGTTCGTTGTTGTGTTTTCTCCTTATTTGTATCATTGTTGTTCCTGTTTTCCCTCTGTTTGCTGTTCTGTTAAACTGCCCTTATCCCGACCCACCTGTTTCTGCCTCTTTCTTTTCATTCTCCTCCGCACGCCGGCGGGGGGAGGGGCGGCTGCGTGGCGCTTTTGTTGCCGGCGGCAGCCGAAACCGAAACAGTTTTTCAGCAATTTAAGTCACAGATACGATCTGTAATGGGACAGATGACACTAACTGCATCTGACCATCCTAATATACTCCAGATGTTTATCTTTGCAAATATTGTTAGCTTGCAGTAGACTTTGTGCAAAGGTAGCAAGAGGAAGAGAAGTCTGTCTTTGAATTTTAAAGCTTTCTTTGCATGTGTCATTTTGTGTCCTTCTGTCTACGTGACTCGCAGCACTACACTGCACGTTCTGCGGAGCCCCTGATCTGCTAGTGACATTAACGGCTAGCTGGGTGGTGGTGGAAGGGTGCCAGTTCTCGCAGTGCGATTTCAGTAAGGAATTTCAAACTAGTTAGACTTCCCTAAAATCCAGAAACTCATTTACCAGTTCAGGAAGAGGTGGTGGTGTTGCCTTGTCCTGCCAGTGCTGAATGCTGTATGTCCTGGGTTCGGCCAGGACAGGGTTAATTTTCACCGGACTCCAGGAAGGGGCACAGCCGGGGGGTGGGGGCTGACCCCACCTGGCCGAACAGAGCCCGGTGTTCCATACCCTGTGACGTCATGCTGGGTTCCGATGGGGGGGGCGGGGCGGCGCGAAGGCACTCGCGGCTTGGGGGGACGCAGCGCCGGTCCTGTTTCGGGAGAGCGGCTGTCTGGGTTGTACGGTTCGTTGTTGTGTTTTCTCCTTATTTGTATCGTTGTTGTTCCTGTTTTCCCTCTGTTTGCTGTTCTGTTAAACTGCCCTTATCCCGACCCACCTGTTTCTGCCTCTTTCTTTTCATTCTCCTCCGCACGCCGGCGGGGGGAGGGGCGGCTGCGTGGTGCTTTTGTTGCCGGCGGCAGCCGAAACCGAAACAGTTTTTCAGCAATTTAAGTCACAGATACGATCTGTAATGGGACAGATGACACTAACTGCATCTGACCATCCTAATATACTCCAGATGTTTATCTTTGCAAATATTGTTAGCTTGCAGTAGACTTTGTGCAAAGGTAGCAAGAGGAAGAGAAGTCTGTCTTTGAATTTTAAAGCTTTCTTTGCAGGTGTCATTTTGTGTCCTTCTGTCTACGTGACTCGCAGCACTACACTGCACGTTCTGCGGAGCCCCTGATCTGCTAGTGACATTAACGGCTAGCTGGGTGGTGGTGGAAGGGTGCCAGTTCTCGCAGTGCGATTTCAGTAAGGAATTTCAAACTAGTTAGACTTCCCTAAAATCCAGAAACTCATTTACCAGTTCAGGAAGAGGTGGTGGTGTTGCCTTGTCCTGCCAGTGCTGAGTGCTGTATGTCCTGGGTTCGGCCAGGACAGGGTTAATTTTCACCGGACTCCAGGAAGGGGCACAGCCAGGGGGTGGGGGCTGACCCCACCTGGCCGAACAGAGCCCGGTGTTCCATACCCTGTGATGTCATGCTGGGTTCCGGTGGGGGGGGCGGGGTGGCGCGAAGGCACTCGTGGCTTGGGGGGACGCAGCGCCGGTCCTGTTTCGGGAGAGCGGCTGTCTGGGTTGTACGGTTCGTTGTTGTGTTTTCTCCTTATTTGTATCGTTGTTGTTCCTGTTTTCCCTCTGTTTGCTGTTCTGTTAAACTGCCCTTATCCCGACCCACCTGTTTCTGCCTCTTTCTTTTCATTCTCCTCCGCACGCCGGCGGGGGGAGGGGCGGCTGCGTGGCGCTTTTGTTGCCGGCGGCAGCCGAAACCGAAACAGTTTTTCAGCAATTTAAGTCACAGGTACAATCTGTAATGGGACAGATGACACTAACTGCATCTGACCATCCTAATATACTCCAGAGGTTTATCTTTGCAAATATTGTTAGCTTGCAGTAGACTTTGTGCAAAGGTAGCAAGAGGAAGAGAAGTCTGTCTTTGAATTTTAAAGCTTTCTTTGCAGGTGTCATTTTGTGTCCTTCTGTCTACGTGACTCGCAGCACTACACTGCACGTTCTGCGGAGCCCCTGATCTGCTAGTGACATTAACGGCTAGCTGGGTGGTGGTGGAAGGGTGCCAGTTCTCGCAGTGCGATTTCAGTAAGGAATTTCAAACTAGTTAGACTTCCCTAAAATCCAGAAACTCATTTACCAGTTCAGGAAGAGGTGGTGGTGTTGCCTTGTCCTGCCAGTGCTGAATGCTGTATGTCCTGGGTTCGGCCAGGACAGGGTTAATTTTCACCGGACTCCAGGAAGGGGCACAGCCGAGGGGTGGGGGCTGACCCCACCTGGCCGAACAGAGCCCGGTGTTCCATACCCTGTGACGTCACGCTGGGTTCCGGTGGGGGGGGCGAGGCGGCGGGAAGGCACTCGTGGCTTGGGGGGACGCAGCACCGGTCCTGTTTCGGGAGAGCGGCTGTCTGGGCTGTACGGTTCGTTGTTGTGTTTTCTCCTTATTTGTATCGTTGTTGTTCCTGTTTTCCCTCTGTTTGCTGTTCTGTTAAACTGCCCTTATCCCGACCCACCTGTTTCTGCCTCTTTCTTTTCATTCTCCTCCGCACGCCGGCGGGGGGAGGGGCGGCTGCGTGGCGCTTTTGTTGCCGGCGGCAGCCGAAACCGAAACAGTTTTTCAGCAATTTAAGTCACAGATACGATCTGTAATGGGACAGATGACACTAACTGCATCTGACCATCCTAATATACTCCAGATGTTTATCTTTGCAAATATTGTTATCTTGCAGTAGACTTTGTGCAAAGGTAGCAAGAGGAAGAGAAGTCTGTCTTTGAATTTTAAAGCTTTCTTTGCAGGTGTCATTTTGTGTCCTTCTGTCTACGTGACTCGCAGCACTACACTGCACGTTCTGCGGAGCCCCTGATCTGCTAGTGACATTAACGGCTAGCTGGGTGGTGGTGGAAGGGTGCCAGTTCTCGCAGTGCGATTTCAGTAAGGAATTTCAAACTAGTTAGACTTCCCTAAAATCCAGAAACTCATTTACCAGTTCAGGAAGAGGTGGTGGTGTTGCCTTGTCCTGCCAGTGCTGAGTGCTGTATGTCCTGGGTTCGGCCAGGACAGGGTTAATTTTCACCGGACTCCAGGAAGGGGCACAGCCGGGGGGTGGGGGCTGACCCCACCTGGCCGAACAGAGCCCGGTGTTCCATACCCTGTGACGTCACGCTGGGTTCCGGTGGGGGGGGCGGAGCAGCGGAAAGGCACTCGTGGCTTGGGCGGGGACGCAGCACTGGTCCTGTTTCGGGAGAGCGGCTGTCTGGGTTGTACGGTTCGTTGTTGTGTTTTCGCCTTATTTGTATCGTTGTTGTTCCTGTTTTCCCTCTGTTTGCTGTTCTGTTAAAATGCCCTTATCCCGACCCACCTGTTTCTGCCTCTTTCTTTTCATTCTCCTCCGCACGCCGGCAGGGGGAGGGGCGGCTGCGTGGCGCTTTTGTGGCCGGCGGCAGCCGAAACCGAAACAGTTTTTCAGCAATTTAAGTCACAGATACGATCTGTAATGGGACAGATGACACTAACTGCATCTGACCATCCTAATATACTCCAGAGGTTTATCTTTGCAAATATTGTTAGCTTGCAGTAGACTTTGTGCAAAGGTAGCAAGAGGAAGAGAAGTCTGTCTTTGAATTTTAAAGCTTTCTTTGCAGGTGTCATTTTGTGTCCTTCTGTCCACGTGACTCGCAGCACTACACTGCACGTTGTGCGGAGCCCCTGATCTGCTAGTGACATTAACGGCTAGCTGGGTGGTGGTGGAAGGGTGCCAGTTCTCGCAGTGCGATTTCAGTAAGGAATTTCAAACTAGTTAGACTTCCCTAAAATCCAGAAACTCATTTACCAGTTCAGGAAGAGGTGGTGGTGTTGCCTTGTCCTGCCAGTGCTGAGTGCTGTATGTCCTGGGTTCGGCCAGGACAGGGTTAATTTTCACCGGACTCCAGGAAGGGGCACAGCCGGGGGGTGGGGGCTGACCCCACCTGGCCGAACAGAGCCCGGTGTTCCATACCCTGTGACGTCACGCTGGGTTCCGGTGGGGGGGGCGCAGCAGCGGAAAGGCACTCGTGGCTTGGGCGGGGACGCAGCACTGGTCCTGTTTCGGGAGAGCGGCTGTCTGGGTTGTACGGTTCGTTGTTGTGTTTTCTCCTTATTTGTATCGTTGTTGTTCCTGTTTTCCCTCTGTTTGCTGTTCTGTTAAACTGCCCTTATCCCGACCCACCTGTTTCTGCCTCTTTCTTTTCATTCTCCTCCGCACGCCGGCGGGGGGAGGGGCGGCTGCGTGGCGCTTTTGTTGCCGGCGGCAGCCGAAACCGAAACAGTTTTTCAGCAATTTAAGTCACAGATACGATCTGTAATGGGACAGATGACACTAACTGCATCTGACCATCCTAATATACTCCAGATGTTTATCTTTGCAAATATTGTTAGCTTGCAGTAGACTTTGTGCAAAGGTAGCAAGAGGAAGAGAAGTCTGTCTTTGAATTTTAAAGCTTTCTTTGCATGTGTCATTTTGTGTCCTTCTGTCTACGTGACTCGCAGCACTACACTGCACGTTCTGCGGAGCCCCTGATCTGCTAGTGACATTAACGGCTAGCTGGGTGGTGGTGGAAGGGTGCCAGTTCTCGCAGTGCGATTTCAGTAAGGAATTTCAAACTAGTTAGACTTCCCTAAAATCCAGAAACTCATTTACCAGTTCAGGAAGAGGTGGTGGTGTTGCCTTGTCCTGCCAGTGCTGAATGCTGTATGTCCTGGGTTCGGCCAGGACAGGGTAATTTTCACCGGACTCCAGGAAGGGGCACAGCCGGGGGTGGGGGCTGACCCCACCTGGCCGAACAGAGCCCGGTGTTCCATACCCTGTGACGTCACGCTGGGTTCCGGTGGGGGGGGCGAGGCGGCGCGAAGGCACTCGTGGCTTGGGCGGGGACGCAGCACTGGTCCTGTTTCAGGAGAGCGGCTGTCTGGGTTGTACGGTTCGTTGTTGTGTTTTCTCCTTATTTGTATCGTTGTTGTTCCTGTTTTCCCTCTGTTTGCTGTTCTGTTAAACTGCCCTTATCCCGACCCACCTGTTTCTGCCTCTTTCTTTTCATTCTCCTCCGCACGCCGGCGGGGGGAGGGGCGGCTGCATGGCGCTTTTGTTGCCGGCGTCAGCCGAAACCGAAACAGTTTTTCAGCAATTTAAGTCACAGATATGATCTGTAATGGGACAGATGACACTAACTGCATCTGACCATCCTAATATACTCCAGATGTTTATCTTTGCAAATATTGTTAGCTTGCAGTAGACTTTGTGCAAAGGTAGCAAGAGGAAGAGAAGTCTGTCTTTGAATTTTAAAGCTTTCTTTGCATGTGTCATTTTGTGTCCTTCTGTCTACGTGACTCGCAGCACTACACTGCACGTTCTGCGGAGCCCCTGATCTGCTAGTGACATTAACGGCTAGCTGGGTGGTGGTGGAAGGGTGCCAGTTCTCGCAGTGCGATTTCAGTAAGGAATTTCAAACTAGTTAGACTTCCCTAAAATCCAGAAACTCATTTACCAGTTCAGGAAGAGGTGGTGGTGTTGCCTTGTCCTGCCAGTGCTGAATGCTGTATGTCCTGGGTTCGGCCAGGACAGGGTAATTTTCACCGGACTCCAGGAAGGGGCACAGCCGGGGGTGGGGGCTGACCCCACCTGGCCGAACAGAGCCCGGTGTTCCATACCCTGTGACGTCACGCTGGGTTCCGGTGGGGGGGGCGAGGCGGCGCGAAGGCACTCGTGGCTTGGGCGGGGACGCAGCACTGGTCCTGTTTCAGGAGAGCGGCTGTCTGGGTTGTACGGTTCGTTGTTGTGTTTTCTCCTTATTTGTATCGTTGTTGTTCCTGTTTTCCCTCTGTTTGCTGTTCTGTTAAACTGCCCTTATCCCGACCCACCTGTTTCTGCCTCTTTCTTTTCATTCTCCTCCGCACGCCGGCGGGGGGAGGGGCGGCTGCATGGCGCTTTTGTTGCCGGCGGCAGCCGAAACCGAAACAGTTTTGCAGCAATTTAAGTCACAGATATGATCTGTAATGGGACAGATGACACTAACTGCATCTGACCATCCTAATATACTCCAGATGTTTATCTTTGCAAATATTGTTAGCTTGCAGTAGACTTTGTGCAAAGGTAGCAAGAGGAAGAGAAGTCTGTCTTTGAATTTTAAAGCTTTCTTTGCATGTGTCATTTTGTGTCCTTCTGTCAACGTGACTCGCAGCACTACACTGCACGTTCTGCGGAGCCCCTGATCTGCTAGTGACATTAACGGCTAGCTGGGTGGTGGTGGAAGGGTGCCAGTTCTCGCAGTGCGATTTCAGTAAGGAATTTCAAACTAGTTAGACTTCCCTAAAATCCAGAAACTCATTTACCAGTTCAGGAAGAGGTGGTGGTGTTGCCTTGTCCTGCCAGTGCTGAATGCTGTATGTCCTGGGTTCGGCCAGGACAGGGTTAATTTTCACCGGACTCCAGGAAGGGGCACAGCCGGGGGGTGGGGGCTGACCCCACCTGGCCGAACAGAGCCCGGTGTTCCATACCCTGTGACGTCACGCTGGGTTCCGGTGGGGGGGGCGAGGCGGCGCGAAGGCACTCGTGGCTTGGGCGGGGACGCAGCACTGGTCCTGTTTCAGGAGAGCGGCTGTCTGGGTTGTACGGTTCGTTGTTGTGTTTTCTCCTTATTTGTATCGTTGTTGTTCCTGTTTTCCCTCTGTTTGCTGTTCTGTTAAACTGCCCTTATCCCGACCCACCTGTTTCTGCCTCTTTCTTTTCATTCTCCTCCGCACGCCGGCGGGGGGAGGGGCGGCTGCATGGCGCTTTTGTTGCCGGCGGCAGCCGAAACCGAAACAGTTTTTCAGCAATTTAAGTCACAGATATGATCTGTAATGGGACAGATGACACTAACTGCATCTGACCATCCTAATATACTCCAGATGTTTATCTTTGCAAATATTGTTAGCTTGCAGTAGACTTTGTGCAAAGGTAGCAAGAGGAAGAGAAGTCTGTCTTTGAATTTTAAAGCTTTCTTTGCATGTGTCATTTTGTGTCCTTCTGTCTACGTGACTCGCAGCACTACACTGCACGTTCTGCGGAGCCCCTGATCTGCTAGTGACATTAACGGCTAGCTGGGTGGTGGTGGAAGGGTGCCAGTTCTCGCAGTGCGATTTCAGTAAGGAATTTCAAACTAGTTAGACTTCCCTAAAATCCAGAAACTCATTTACCAGTTCAGGAAGAGGTGGTGGTGTTGCCTTGTCCTGCCAGTGCTGAATGCTGTATGTCCTGGGTTCGGCCAGGACAGGGTAATTTTCACCGGACTCCAGGAAGGGGCACAGCCGGGGGTGGGGGCTGACCCCACCTGGCCGAACAGAGCCCGGTGTTCCATACCCTGTGACGTCACGCTGGGTTCCGGTGGGGGGGGCGAGGCGGCGCGAAGGCACTCGTGGCTTGGGCGGGGACGCAGCACTGGTCCTGTTTCAGGAGAGCGGCTGTCTGGGTTGTACGGTTCGTTGTTGTGTTTTCTCCTTATTTGTATCGTTGTTGTTCCTGTTTTCCCTCTGTTTGCTGTTCTGTTAAACTGCCCTTATCCCGACCCACCTGTTTCTGCCTCTTTCTTTTCATTCTCCTCCGCACGCCGGCGGGGGGAGGGGCGGCTGCATGGCGCTTTTGTTGCCGGCGGCAGCCGAAACCGAAACAGTTTTTCAGCAATTTAAGTCACAGATATGATCTGTAATGGGACAGATGACACTAACTGCATCTGACCATCCTAATATACTCCAGATGTTTATCTTTGCAAATATTGTTAGCTTGCAGTAGACTTTGTGCAAAGGTAGCAAGAGGAAGAGAAGTCTGTCTTTGAATTTTAAAGCTTTCTTTGCAGGTGTCATTTTGTGTCCTTCTGTCAACGTGACTCGCAGCACTACACTGCACGTTCTGCGGAGCCCCTGATCTGCTAGTGACATTAACGGCTAGCTGGGTGGTGGTGGAAGGGTGCCAGTTCTCGCAGTGCGATTTCAGTAAGGAATTTCAAACTAGTTAGACTTCCCTAAAATCCAGAAACTCATTTACCAGTTCAGGAAGAGGTGGTGGTGTTGCCTTGTCCTGCCAGTGCTGAATGCTGTATGTCCTGGGTTCGGCCAGGACAGGGTTAATTTTCACCGGACTCCAGGAAGGGGCACAGCCGGGGGGTGGGGGCTGACCCCACCTGGCCGAACAGAGCCCGGTGTTCCATACCCTGTGACGTCACGCTGGGTTCCGGTGGGGGGGGCGAGGCGGCGCGAAGGCACTCGTGGCTTGGGGGGACGCAGCGCCGGTCCTGTTTCGGGAGAGCGGCTGTCTGGGTTGTACGGTTCGTTGTTGTGTTTTCTCCTTATTTGTATCGTTGTTGTTCCTGTTTTCCCTCTGTTTGCTGTTCTGTTAAACTGCCCTTATCCCGACCCACCTGTTTCTGCCTCTTTCTTTTCATTCTCCTCCGCACGCCGGCGGGGGGAGGGGCGGCTGCGTGGTGCTTTTGTTGCCGGCGGCAGCCGAAACCGAAACAGTTTTTCAGCAATTTAAGTCACAGATATGATCTGTAATGGGACAGATGACACTAACTGCATCTGACCATCCTAATATACTCCAGATGTTTATCTTTGCAAATATTGTTAGCTTGCAGTAGACTTTGTGCAAAGGTAGCAAGAGGAAGAGAAGTCTGTCTTTGAATTTTAAAGCTTTCTTTGCAGGTGTCATTTTGTGTCCTTCTGTCTACGTGACTCGCAGCACTACACTGCACGTTCTGCGGAGCCCCTGATCTGCTAGTGACATTAACGGCTAGCTGGGTGGTGGTGGAAGGGTGCCAGTTCTCGCAGTGCGATTTCAGTAAGGAATTTCAAACTAGTTAGACTTCCCTAAAATTCAGAAACTCATTTACCGGTTCAGGAAGAGGTGGTGGTGTTGCCTTGTCCTTCCAGTGCTGAGTGCTGTATGTCCTGGGTTCGGCCAGAACAGGGTTAATTTTCACCGGACTCCAGGAAGGGGCACAGCCGGGGGGTGGGGGCTGACCCCACCTGGCCGAACAGAGCCCGGTGTTCCATACCCTGTGACGTCACGCTGGGTTCCGGTGGGGGGGGGGCGGGGCGGTGGGAAGGCACTCGCGGCTTGGGGGGACGCTGCGCCGGTCCTGTTTTGGGAGAGCAGCTGTCTGGGTTGTACGGTTCGTTGTTGTGTTTTCTCCTTATTTGTATCGTTGTTGTTCCTGTTTTCCCTCTGTTTGCTGTTCTGTTAAACTGCCCTTATCCCGACCCACCTGTTTCTGCCTCTTTCTTTTCATTCTCCTCCGCACGCCGGCGGGGGGAGGGGCGGCTGCATGGCGCTTTTGTTGCCGGCGGCAGCCGAAACCGAAACAGTTTTGCAGCAATTTAAGTCACAGATACGATCTGTAATGGGACAGATGACACTAACTGCATCTGACCATCCTAATATACTCCAGATGTTTATCTTTGCAAATATTGTTAGCTTGCAGTAGACTTTGTGCAAAGGTAGCAAGAGGAAGAGAAGTCTGTCTTTGAATTTTAAAGCTTTCTTTGCATGTGTCATTTTGTGTCCTTCTGTCTACGTGACTCGCAGCACTACACTGCACGTTCTGCGGAGCCCCTGATCTGCTAGTGACATTAACGGCTAGCTGGGTGGTGGTGGAAGGGTGCCAGTTCTCGCAGTGCGATTTCAGTAAGGAATTTCAAACTAGTTAGACTTCCCTAAAATCCAGAAACTCATTTACCAGTTCAGGAAGAGGTGGTGGTGTTGCCTTGTCCTGCCAGTGCTGAATGCTGTATGTCCTGGGTTCGGCCAGGACAGGGTAATTTTCACCGGACTCCAGGAAGGGGCACAGCCGGGGGTGGGGGCTGACCCCACCTGGCCGAACAGAGCCCGGTGTTCCATACCCTGTGACGTCACGCTGGGTTCCGGTGGGGGGGGCGAGGCGGCGCGAAGGCACTCGTGGCTTGGGCGGGGACGCAGCACTGGTCCTGTTTCAGGAGAGCGGCTGTCTGGGTTGTACGGTTCGTTGTTGTGTTTTCTCCTTATTTGTATCGTTGTTGTTCCTGTTTTCCCTCTGTTTGCTGTTCTGTTAAACTGCCCTTATCCCGACCCACCTGTTTCTGCCTCTTTCTTTTCATTCTCCTCCGCACGCCGGCGGGGGGAGGGGCGGCTGCATGGCGCTTTTGTTGCCGGCGGCAGCCGAAACCGAAACAGTTTTTCAGCAATTTAAGTCACAGATATGATCTGTAATGGGACAGATGACACTAACTGCATCTGACCATCCTAATATACTCCAGATGTTTATCTTTGCAAATATTGTTAGCTTGCAGTAGACTTTGTGCAAAGGTAGCAAGAGGAAGAGAAGTCTGTCTTTGAATTTTAAAGCTTTCTTTGCAGGTGTCATTTTGTGTCCTTCTGTCTACGTGACTCGCAGCACTACACTGCACGTTCTGCGGAGCCCCTGATCTGCTAGTGACATTAACGGCTAGCTGGGTGGTGGTGGAAGGGTGCCAGTTCTCGCAGTGCGATTTCAGTAAGGAATTTCAAACTAGTTAGACTTCCCTAAAATCCAGAAACTCATTTACCAGTTCAGGAAGAGGTGGTGGTGTTGCCTTGTCCTGCCAGTGCTGAATGCTGTATGTCCTGGGTTCGGCCAGGACAGGGTTAATTTTCACCGGACTCCAGGAAGGGGCACAGCCGGGGGGTGGGGGCTGACCCCACCTGGCCGAACAGAGCCCGGTGTTCCATACCCTGTGACGTCACGCTGGGTTCCGGTGGGGGGGGCGAGGCGGCGCGAAGGCACTCGCGGCTTGGGGGGACGCAGCGCCGGTCCTGTTTCGGGAGAGCGGCTGTCTGGGTTGTACGGTTCGTTGTTGTGTTTTCTCCTTATTTGTATCGTTGTTGTTCCTGTTTTCCCTCTGTTTGCTGTTCTGTTAAACTGCCCTTATCCCGACCCACCTGTTTCTGCCTCTTTCTTTTCATTCTCCTCCGCACGCCGGCGGGGGGAGGGGCGGCTGCGTGGTGCTTTTGTTGCCGGCGGCAGCCGAAACCGAAACAGTTTTTCAGCAATTTAAGTCACAGATATGATCTGTAATGGGACAGATGACACTAACTGCATCTGACCATCCTAATATACTCCAGATGTTTATCTTTGCAAATATTGTTAGCTTGCAGTAGACTTTGTGCAAAGGTAGCAAGAGGAAGAGAAGTCTGTCTTTGAATTTTAAAGCTTTCTTTGCAGGTGTCATTTTGTGTCCTTCTGTCTACGTGACTCGCAGCACTACACTGCACGTTCTGCGGAGCCCCTGATCTGCTAGTGACATTAACGGCTAGCTGGGTGGTGGTGGAAGGGTGCCAGTTCTCGCAGTGCGATTTCAGTAAGGAATTTCAAACTAGTTAGACTTCCCTAAAATTCAGAAACTCATTTACCGGTTCAGGAAGAGGTGGTGGTGTTGCCTTGTCCTTCCAGTGCTGAGTGCTGTATGTCCTGGGTTCGGCCAGAACAGGGTTAATTTTCACCGGACTCCAGGAAGGGGCACAGCCGGGGGGTGGGGGCTGACCCCACCTGGCCGAACAGAGCCCGGTGTTCCATACCCTGTGACGTCACGCTGGGTTCCGGTGGGGGGGGGGCGGGGCGGTGGGAAGGCACTCGCGGCTTGGGGGGACGCTGCGCCGGTCCTGTTTTGGGAGAGCAGCTGTCTGGGTTGTACGGTTCGTTGTTGTGTTTTCTCCTTATTTGTATCGTTGTTGTTCCTGTTTTCCCTCTGTTTGCTGTTCTGTTAAACTGCCCTTATCCCGACCCACCTGTTTCTGCCTCTTTCTTTTCATTCTCCTCCGCACGCCGGCGGGGGGAGGGGCGGCTGCATGGCGCTTTTGTTGCCGGCGGCAGCCGAAACCGAAACAGTTTTGCAGCAATTTAAGTCACAGATACGATCTGTAATGGGACAGATGACACTAACTGCATCTGACCATCCTAATATACTCCAGATGTTTATCTTTGCAAATATTGTTAGCTTGCAGTAGACTTTGTGCAAAGGTAGCAAGAGGAAGAGAAGTCTGTCTTTGAATTTTAAAGCTTTCTTTGCAGGTGTCATTTTGTGTCCTTCTGTCTACGTGACTCGCAGCACTACACTGCACGTTCTGCGGAGCCCCTGATCTGCTAGTGACATTAACGGCTAGCTGGGTGGTGGTGGAAGGGTGCCAGTTCTCGCAGTGCGATTTCAGTAAGGAATTTCAAACTAGTTAGACTTCCCTAAAATCCAGAAACTCATTTACCAGTTCAGGAAGAGGTGGTGGTGTTGCCTTGTCCTGCCAGTGCTGAATGCTGTATGTCCTGGGTTCAGCCAGGACAGGGTTAATTTTCACCGGACTCCAGGAAGGGGCACAGCCGGGGGGTGGGGGCTGACCCCACCTGGCCGAACAGAGCCCGGTGTTCCATACCCTGTGACGTCACGCTGGGTTCCGGTGGGGGGGGCGAGGCGGCGCGAAGGCACTCGTGGCTTGGGCGGGGACGCAGCACTGGTCCTGTTTCAGGAGAGCGGCTGTCTGGGTTGTACGGTTCGTTGTTGTGTTTTCGCCTTATTTGTATCGTTGTTGTTCCTGTTTTCCCTCTGTTTGCTGTTCTGTTAAACTGCCCTTATCCCGACCCACCTGTTTCTGCCTCTTTCTTTTCATTCTCCTCCACACGCCGGCGGGGGGAGGGGCGGCTGCATGGCGCTTTTGTTGCCGGCGGCAGCCGAAACCGAAACAGTTTTGCAGCAATTTAAGTCACAGATATGATCTGTAATGGGACAGATGACACTAACTGCATCTGACCATCCTAATATACTCCAGATGTTTATCTTTGCAAATATTGTTAGCTTGCAGTAGACTTTGTGCAAAGGTAGCAAGAGGAAGAGAAGTCTGTCTTTGAATTTTAAAGCTTTCTTTGCATGTGTCATTTTGTGTCCTTCTGTCTACGTGACTCGCAGCACTACACTGCACGTTCTGCGGAGCCCCTGATCTGCTAGTGACATTAACGGCTAGCTGGGTGGTGGTGGAAGGGTGCCAGTTCTCGCAGTGCGATTTCAGTAAGGAATTTCAAACTAGTTAGACTTCCCTAAAATCCAGAAACTCATTTACCAGTTCAGGAAGAGGTGGTGGTGTTGCCTTGTCCTGCCAGTGCTGAATGCTGTATGTCCTGGGTTCGGCCAGGACAGGGTAATTTTCACCGGACTCCAGGAAGGGGCACAGCCGGGGGTGGGGGCTGACCCCACCTGGCCGAACAGAGCCCGGTGTTCCATACCCTGTGACGTCACGCTGGGTTCCGGTGGGGGGGGCGAGGCGGCGCGAAGGCACTCGTGGCTTGGGCGGGGACGCAGCACTGGTCCTGTTTCAGGAGAGCGGCTGTCTGGGTTGTACGGTTCGTTGTTGTGTTTTCTCCTTATTTGTATCGTTGTTGTTCCTGTTTTCCCTCTGTTTGCTGTTCTGTTAAACTGCCCTTATCCCGACCCACCTGTTTCTGCCTCTTTCTTTTCATTCTCCTCCGCACGCCGGCGGGGGGAGGGGCGGCTGCATGGCGCTTTTGTTGCCGGCGGCAGCCGAAACCGAAACAGTTTTTCAGCAATTTAAGTCACAGATATGATCTGTAATGGGACAGATGACACTAACTGCATCTGACCATCCTAATATACTCCAGATGTTTATCTTTGCAAATATTGTTAGCTTGCAGTAGACTTTGTGCAAAGGTAGCAAGAGGAAGAGAAGTCTGTCTTTGAATTTTAAAGCTTTCTTTGCAGGTGTCATTTTGTGTCCTTCTGTCAACGTGACTCGCAGCACTACACTGCACGTTCTGCGGAGCCCCTGATCTGCTAGTGACATTAACGGCTAGCTGGGTGGTGGTGGAAGGGTGCCAGTTCTCGCAGTGCGATTTCAGTAAGGAATTTCAAACTAGTTAGACTTCCCTAAAATCCAGAAACTCATTTACCAGTTCAGGAAGAGGTGGTGGTGTTGCCTTGTCCTGCCAGTGCTGAATGCTGTATGTCCTGGGTTCGGCCAGGACAGGGTTAATTTTCACCGGACTCCAGGAAGGGGCACAGCCGGGGGGTGGGGGCTGACCCCACCTGGCCGAACAGAGCCCGGTGTTCCATACCCTGTGACGTCACGCTGGGTTCCGGTGGGGGGGGCGAGGCGGCGCGAAGGCACTCGCGGCTTGGGGGGACGCAGCGCCGGTCCTGTTTCGGGAGAGCGGCTGTCTGGGTTGTACGGTTCGTTGTTGTGTTTTCTCCTTATTTGTATCGTTGTTGTTCCTGTTTTCCCTCTGTTTGCTGTTCTGTTAAACTGCCCTTATCCCGACCCACCTGTTTCTGCCTCTTTCTTTTCATTCTCCTCCGCACGCCGGCGGGGGGAGGGGCGGCTGCGTGGTGCTTTTGTTGCCGGCGGCAGCCGAAACCGAAACAGTTTTTCAGCAATTTAAGTCACAGATATGATCTGTAATGGGACAGATGACACTAACTGCATCTGACCATCCTAATATACTCCAGATGTTTATCTTTGCAAATATTGTTAGCTTGCAGTAGACTTTGTGCAAAGGTAGCAAGAGGAAGAGAAGTCTGTCTTTGAATTTTAAAGCTTTCTTTGCAGGTGTCATTTTGTGTCCTTCTGTCTACGTGACTCGCAGCACTACACTGCACGTTCTGCGGAGCCCCTGATCTGCTAGTGACATTAACGGCTAGCTGGGTGGTGGTGGAAGGGTGCCAGTTCTCGCAGTGCGATTTCAGTAAGGAATTTCAAACTAGTTAGACTTCCCTAAAATTCAGAAACTCATTTACCGGTTCAGGAAGAGGTGGTGGTGTTGCCTTGTCCTTCCAGTGCTGAGTGCTGTATGTCCTGGGTTCGGCCAGAACAGGGTTAATTTTCACCGGACTCCAGGAAGGGGCACAGCCGGGGGGTGGGGGCTGACCCCACCTGGCCGAACAGAGCCCGGTGTTCCATACCCTGTGACGTCACGCTGGGTTCCGGTGGGGGGGGGGCGGGGCGGTGGGAAGGCACTCGCGGCTTGGGGGGACGCTGCGCCGGTCCTGTTTTGGGAGAGCAGCTGTCTGGGTTGTACGGTTCGTTGTTGTGTTTTCTCCTTATTTGTATCGTTGTTGTTCCTGTTTTCCCTCTGTTTGCTGTTCTGTTAAACTGCCCTTATCCCGACCCACCTGTTTCTGCCTCTTTCTTTTCATTCTCCTCCGCACGCCGGCGGGGGGAGGGGCGGCTGCATGGCGCTTTTGTTGCCGGCGGCAGCCGAAACCGAAACAGTTTTGCAGCAATTTAAGTCACAGATACGATCTGTAATGGGACAGATGACACTAACTGCATCTGACCATCCTAATATACTCCAGATGTTTATCTTTGCAAATATTGTTAGCTTGCAGTAGACTTTGTGCAAAGGTAGCAAGAGGAAGAGAAGTCTGTCTTTGAATTTTAAAGCTTTCTTTGCAGGTGTCATTTTGTGTCCTTCTGTCTACGTGACTCGCAGCACTACACTGCACGTTCTGCGGAGCCCCTGATCTGCTAGTGACATTAACGGCTAGCTGGGTGGTGGTGGAAGGGTGCCAGTTCTCGCAGTGCGATTTCAGTAAGGAATTTCAAACTAGTTAGACTTCCCTAAAATCCAGAAACTCATTTACCAGTTCAGGAAGAGGTGGTGGTGTTGCCTTGTCCTGCCAGTGCTGAATGCTGTATGTCCTGGGTTCAGCCAGGACAGGGTTAATTTTCACCGGACTCCAGGAAGGGGCACAGCCGGGGGGTGGGGGCTGACCCCACCTGGCCGAACAGAGCCCGGTGTTCCATACCCTGTGACGTCACGCTGGGTTCCGGTGGGGGGGGCGAGGCGGCGCGAAGGCACTCGTGGCTTGGGCGGGGACGCAGCACTGGTCCTGTTTCAGGAGAGCGGCTGTCTGGGTTGTACGGTTCGTTGTTGTGTTTTCTCCTTATTTGTATCGTTGTTGTTCCTGTTTTCCCTCTGTTTGCTGTTCTGTTAAACTGCCCTTATCCCGACCCACCTGTTTCTGCCTCTTTCTTTTCATTCTCCTCCGCACGCCGGCGGGGGGAGGGGCGGCTGCATGGCGCTTTTGTTGCCGGCGGCAGCCGAAACCGAAACAGTTTTTCAGCAATTTAAGTCACAGATATGATCTGTAATGGGACAGATGACACTAACTGCATCTGACCATCCTAATATACTCCAGATGTTTATCTTTGCAAATATTGTTAGCTTGCAGTAGACTTTGTGCAAAGGTAGCAAGAGGAAGAGAAGTCTGTCTTTGAATTTTAAAGCTTTCTTTGCAGGTGTCATTTTGTGTCCTTCTGTCTACGTGACTCGCAGCACTACACTGCACGTTCTGCGGAGCCCCTGATCTGCTAGTGACATTAACGGCTAGCTGGGTGGTGGTGGAAGGGTGCCAGTTCTCGCAGTGCGATTTCAGTAAGGAATTTCAAACTAGTTAGACTTCCCTAAAATCCAGAAACTCATTTACCAGTTCAGGAAGAGGTGGTGGTGTTGCCTTGTCCTGCCAGTGCTGAATGCTGTATGTCCTGGGTTCAGCCAGGACAGGGTTAATTTTCACCGGACTCCAGGAAGGGGCACAGCCGGGGGGTGGGGGCTGACCCCACCTGGCCGAACAGAGCCCGGTGTTCCATACCCTGTGACGTCACGCTGGGTTCCGGTGGGGGGGGCGAGGCGGCGCGAAGGCACTCGTGGCTTGGGCGGGGACGCAGCACTGGTCCTGTTTCAGGAGAGCGGCTGTCTGGGTTGTACGGTTCGTTGTTGTGTTTTCGCCTTATTTGTATCGTTGTTGTTCCTGTTTTCCCTCTGTTTGCTGTTCTGTTAAACTGCCCTTATCCCGACCCACCTGTTTCTGCCTCTTTCTTTTCATTCTCCTCCGCACGCCGGCGGGGGGAGGGGCGGCTGCATGGCGCTTTTGTTGCCGGCGGCAGCCGAAACCGAAACAGTTTTTCAGCAATTTAAGTCACAGATATGATCTGTAATGGGACAGATGACACTAACTGCATCTGACCATCCTAATATACTCCAGATGTTTATCTTTGCAAATATTGTTAGCTTGCAGTAGACTTTGTGCAAAGGTAGCAAGAGGAAGAGAAGTCTGTCTTTGAATTTTAAAGCTTTCTTTGCAGGTGTCATTTTGTGTCCTTCTGTCTACGTGACTCGCAGCACTACACTGCACGTTCTGCGGAGCCCCTGATCTGCTAGTGACATTAACGGCTAGCTGGGTGGTGGTGGAAGGGTGCCAGTTCTCGCAGTGCGATTTCAGTAAGGAATTTCAAACTAGTTAGACTTCCCTAAAATTCAGAAACTCATTTACCGGTTCAGGAAGAGGTGGTGGTGTTGCCTTGTCCTTCCAGTGCTGAGTGCTGTATGTCCTGGGTTCGGCCAGAACAGGGTTAATTTTCACCGGACTCCAGGAAGGGGCACAGCCGGGGGGTGGGGGCTGACCCCACCTGGCCGAACAGAGCCCGGTGTTCCATACCCTGTGACGTCACGCTGGGTTCCGGTGGGGGGGGGGGCGGGGCGGTGGGAAGGCACTCGCGGCTTGGGGGGACGCTGCGCCGGTCCTGTTTCGGGAGAGCAGCTGTCTGGGTTGTACGGTTCGTTGTTGTGTTTTCTCCTTATTTGTATCGTTGTTGTTCCTGTTTTCCCTCTGTTTGCTGTTCTGTTAAACTGCCCTTATCCCGACCCACCTGTTTCTGCCTCTTTCTTTTCATTCTCCTCCGCACGCCGGCGGGGGGAGGGGCGGCTGCATGGCGCTTTTGTTGCCGGCGGCAGCCGAAACCGAAACAGTTTTGCAGCAATTTAAGTCACAGATACGATCTGTAATGGGACAGATGACACTAACTGCATCTGACCATCCTAATATACTCCAGATGTTTATCTTTGCAAATATTGTTAGCTTGCAGTAGACTTTGTGCAAAGGTAGCAAGAGGAAGAGAAGTCTGTCTTTGAATTTTAAAGCTTTCTTTGCAGGTGTCATTTTGTGTCCTTCTGTCTACGTGACTCGCAGCACTACACTGCACGTTGTGCGGAGCCCCTGATCTGCTAGTGACATTAACGGCTAGCTGGGTGGTGGTGGAAGGGTGCCAGTTCTCGCAGTGCGATTTCAGTAAGGAATTTCAAACTAGTTAGACTTCCCTAAAATCCAGAAACTCATTTACCAGTTCAGGAAGAGGTGGTGGTGTTGCCTTGTCCTGCCAGTGCTGAATGCTGTATGTCCTGGGTTCAGCCAGGACAGGGTTAATTTTCACCAGACTCCAGGAAGGGGCACAGCCGGGGGGTGGGGGCTGACCCCACCTGGCCGAACAGAGCCCGGTGTTCCATACCCTGTGACGTCACGCTGGGTTCCGGTGGGGGGGGCGAGGCGGCGCGAAGGCACTCGTGGCTTGGGCGGGGACGCAGCACCGGTCCTGTTTCAGGAGAGCGGCTGTCTGGGTTGTACGGTTCGTTGTTGTGTTTTCGCCTTATTTGTATCGTTGTTGTTCCTGTTTTCCCTCTGTTTGCTGTTCTGTTAAACTGCCCTTATCCCGACCCACCTGTTTCTGCCTCTTTCTTTTCATTCTCCTCCGCACGCCGGCGGGGGGAGGGGCGGCTGCATGGCGCTTTTGTTGCCGGCGGCAGCCGAAACCGAAACAGTTTTTCAGCAATTTAAGTCACAGATATGATCTGTAATGGGACAGATGACACTAACTGCATCTGACCATCCTAATATACTCCAGATGTTTATCTTTGCAAATATTGTTAGCTTGCAGTAGACTTTGTGCAAAGGTAGCAAGAGGAAGAGAAGTCTGTCTTTGAATTTTAAAGCTTTCTTTGCAGGTGTCATTTTGTGTCCTTCTGTCAACGTGACTCGCAGCACTACACTGCACGTTCTGCGGAGCCCCTGATCTGCTAGTGACATTAACGGCTAGCTGGGTGGTGGTGGAAGGGTGCCAGTTCTCGCAGTGCGATTTCAGTAAGGAATTTCAAACTAGTTAGACTTCCCTAAAATCCAGAAACTCATTTACCAGTTCAGGAAGAGGTGGTGGTGTTGCCTTGTCCTGCCAGTGCTGAATGCTGTATGTCCTGGGTTCGGCCAGGACAGGGTTAATTTTCACCGGACTCCAGGAAGGGGCACAGCCGGGGGGTGGGGGCTGACCCCACCTGGCCGAACAGAGCCCGGTGTTCCATACCCTGTGACGTCACGCTGGGTTCCGGTGGGGGGGGCGAGGCGGCGCGAAGGCACTCGCGGCTTGGGGGGACGCAGCGCCGGTCCTGTTTCGGGAGAGCGGCTGTCTGGGTTGTACGGTTCGTTGTTGTGTTTTCTCCTTATTTGTATCGTTGTTGTTCCTGTTTTCCCTCTGTTTGCTGTTCTGTTAAACTGCCCTTATCCCGACCCACCTGTTTCTGCCTCTTTCTTTTCATTCTCCTCCGCACGCCGGCGGGGGGAGGGGCGGCTGCGTGGTGCTTTTGTTGCCGGCGGCAGCCGAAACCGAAACAGTTTTTCAGCAATTTAAGTCACAGATATGATCTGTAATGGGACAGATGACACTAACTGCATCTGACCATCCTAATATACTCCAGATGTTTATCTTTGCAAATATTGTTAGCTTGCAGTAGACTTTGTGCAAAGGTAGCAAGAGGAAGAGAAGTCTGTCTTTGAATTTTAAAGCTTTCTTTGCAGGTGTCATTTTGTGTCCTTCTGTCTACGTGACTCGCAGCACTACACTGCACGTTCTGCGGAGCCCCTGATCTGCTAGTGACATTAACGGCTAGCTGGGTGGTGGTGGAAGGGTGCCAGTTCTCGCAGTGCGATTTCAGTAAGGAATTTCAAACTAGTTAGACTTCCCTAAAATTCAGAAACTCATTTACCGGTTCAGGAAGAGGTGGTGGTGTTGCCTTGTCCTTCCAGTGCTGAGTGCTGTATGTCCTGGGTTCGGCCAGAACAGGGTTAATTTTCACCGGACTCCAGGAAGGGGCACAGCCGGGGGGTGGGGGCTGACCCCACCTGGCCGAACAGAGCCCGGTGTTCCATACCCTGTGACGTCACGCTGGGTTCCGGTGGGGGGGGGGCGGGGCGGTGGGAAGGCACTCGCGGCTTGGGGGGACGCTGCGCCGGTCCTGTTTTGGGAGAGCAGCTGTCTGGGTTGTACGGTTCGTTGTTGTGTTTTCTCCTTATTTGTATCGTTGTTGTTCCTGTTTTCCCTCTGTTTGCTGTTCTGTTAAACTGCCCTTATCCCGACCCACCTGTTTCTGCCTCTTTCTTTTCATTCTCCTCCGCACGCCGGCGGGGGGAGGGGCGGCTGCATGGCGCTTTTGTTGCCGGCGGCAGCCGAAACCGAAACAGTTTTGCAGCAATTTAAGTCACAGATACGATCTGTAATGGGACAGATGACACTAACTGCATCTGACCATCCTAATATACTCCAGAGGTTTATCTTTGCAAATATTGTTAGCTTGCAGTAGACTTTGTGCAAAGGTAGCAAGAGGAAGAGAAGTCTGTCTTTGAATTTTAAAGCTTTCTTTGCAGGTGTCATTTTGTGTCCTTCTGTCTACGTGACTCGCAGCACTACACTGCACGTTCTGCGGAGCCCCTGATCTGCTAGTGACATTAACGGCTAGCTGGGTGGTGGTGGAAGGGTGCCAGTTCTCGCAGTGCGATTTCAGTAAGGAATTTCAAACTAGTTAGACTTCCCTAAAATCCAGAAACTCATTTACCAGTTCAGGAAGAGGTGGTGGTGTTGCCTTGTCCTGCCAGTGCTGAATGCTGTATGTCCTGGGTTCAGCCAGGACAGGGTTAATTTTCACCGGACTCCAGGAAGGGGCACAGCCGGGGGGTGGGGGCTGACCCCACCTGGCCGAACAGAGCCCGGTGTTCCATACCCTGTGACGTCACGCTGGGTTCCGGTGGGGGGGGCGAGGCGGCGCGAAGGCACTCGTGGCTTGGGCGGGGACGCAGCACTGGTCCTGTTTCAGGAGAGCGGCTGTCTGGGTTGTACGGTTCGTTGTTGTGTTTTCGCCTTATTTGTATCATTGTTGTTCCTGTTTTCCCTCTGTTTGCTGTTCTGTTAAACTGCCCTTATCCCGACCCACCTGTTTCTGCCTCTTTCTTTTCATTCTCCTCCGCACGCCGGCGGGGGGAGGGGCGGCTGCATGGCGCTTTTGTTGCCGGCGGCAGCCGAAACCGAAACAGTTTTTCAGCAATTTAAGTCACAGATATGATCTGTAATGGGACAGATGACACTAACTGCATCTGACCATCCTAATATACTCCAGATGTTTATCTTTGCAAATATTGTTAGCTTGCAGTAGACTTTGTGCAAAGGTAGCAAGAGGAAGAGAAGTCTGTCTTTGAATTTTAAAGCTTTCTTTGCAGGTGTCATTTTGTGTCCTTCTGTCTACGTGACTCGCAGCACTACACTGCACGTTCTGCGGAGCCCCTGATCTGCTAGTGACATTAACGGCTAGCTGGGTGGTGGTGGAAGGGTGCCAGTTCTCGCAGTGCGATTTCAGTAAGGAATTTCAAACTAGTTAGACTTCCCTAAAATTCAGAAACTCATTTACCGGTTCAGGAAGAGGTGGTGGTGTTGCCTTGTCCTTCCAGTGCTGAGTGCTGTATGTCCTGGGTTCGGCCAGAACAGGGTTAATTTTCACCGGACTCCAGGAAGGGGCACAGCCGGGGGGTGGGGGCTGACCCCACCTGGCCGAACAGAGCCCGGTGTTCCATACCCTGTGACGTCACGCTGGGTTCCGGTGGGGGGGGGGGCGGGGCGGTGGGAAGGCACTCGCGGCTTGGGGGGACGCTGCGCCGGTCCTGTTTCGGGAGAGCAGCTGTCTGGGTTGTACGGTTCGTTGTTGTGTTTTCTCCTTATTTGTATCGTTGTTGTTCCTGTTTTCCCTCTGTTTGCTGTTCTGTTAAACTGCCCTTATCCCGACCCACCTGTTTCTGCCTCTTTCTTTTCATTCTCCTCCGCACGCCGGCGGGGGGAGGGGCGGCTGCATGGCGCTTTTGTTGCCGGCGGCAGCCGAAACCGAAACAGTTTTGCAGCAATTTAAGTCACAGATACGATCTGTAATGGGACAGATGACACTAACTGCATCTGACCATCCTAATATACTCCAGATGTTTATCTTTGCAAATATTGTTAGCTTGCAGTAGACTTTGTGCAAAGGTAGCAAGAGGAAGAGAAGTCTGTCTTTGAATTTTAAAGCTTTCTTTGCAGGTGTCATTTTGTGTCCTTCTGTCTACGTGACTCGCAGCACTACACTGCACGTTGTGCGGAGCCCCTGATCTGCTAGTGACATTAACGGCTAGCTGGGTGGTGGTGGAAGGGTGCCAGTTCTCGCAGTGCGATTTCAGTAAGGAATTTCAAACTAGTTATACTTCCCTAAAATCCAGAAACTCATTTACCGGTTCAGGAAGAGGTGGTGGTGTTTCCTTGTCCTTCCAGTGCTGAGTGCTGTATGTCCTGGGTTCGGCCAGAACAGGGTTAATTTTCACCGGACTCCAGGAAGGGGCACAGCCGGGGGGTGGGGGCTGACCCCACCTGGCCGAACAGAGCCCGGTGTTCCATACCCTGTGACGTCACGCTGGGTTCCGGTGGGGGGGGCGAGGCGGCGCGAAGGCACTCGTGGCTTGGGCGGGGACGCAGCACTGGTCCTGTTTCAGGAGAGCGGCTGTCTGGGTTGTACGGTTCGTTGTTGTGTTTTCGCCTTATTTGTATCGTTGTTGTTCCTGTTTTCCCTCTGTTTGCTGTTCTGTTAAACTGCCCTTATCCCGACCCACCTGTTTCTGCCTCTTTCTTTTCATTCTCCTCCGCACGCCGGCGGGGGGAGGGGCGGCTGCATGGCGCTTTTGTTGCCGGCGGCAGCCGAAACCGAAACAGTTTTTCAGCAATTTAAGTCACAGATACGATCTGTAATGGGACAGATGACACTAACTGCATCTGACCATCCTAATATACTCCAGATGTTTATCTTTGCAAATATTGTTAGCTTGCAGTAGACTTTGTGCAAAGGTAGCAAGAGGAAGAGAAGTCTGTCTTTGAATTTTAAAGCTTTCTTTGCAGGTGTCATTTTGTGTCCTTCTGTCTACGTGACTCGCAGCACTACACTGCACGTTCTGCGGAGCCCCTGATCTGCTAGTGACATTAACGGCTAGCTGGGTGGTGGTGGAAGGGTGCCAGTTCTCGCAGTGCGATTTCAGTAAGGAATTTCAAACTAGTTAGACTTCCCTAAAATTCAGAAACTCATTTACCGGTTCAGGAAGAGGTGGTGGTGTTGCCTTGTCCTTCCAGTGCTGAGTGCTGTATGTCCTGGGTTCGGCCAGAACAGGGTTAATTTTCACCGGACTCCAGGAAGGGGCACAGCCGGGGGGTGGGGGCTGACCCCACCTGGCCGAACAGAGCCCGGTGTTCCATACCCTGTGACGTCACGCTGGGTTCCGGTGGGGGGGGCGAGGCGGCGCGAAGGCACTCGTGGCTTGGGCGGGGACGCAGCACTGGTCCTGTTTCGGGAGAGCGGCTGTCTGGGTTGTACGGTTCGTTGTTGTGTTTTCGCCTTATTTGTATCGTTGTTGTTCCTGTTTTCCCTCTGTTTGCTGTTCTGTTAAACTGCCCTTATCCCGACCCACCTGTTTCTGCCTCTTTCTTTTCATTCTCCTCCGCACGCCGGCGGGGGGAGGGGCGGCTGCATGGTGCTTTTGTTGCCAGCGGCAGCCGAAACCGAAACAGTTTTTCAGCAATTTAAGTCACAGATATGATCTGTAATGGGACAGATGACACTAACTGCATCTGACCATCCTAATATACTCCAGATGTTTATCTTTGCAAATATTGTTAGCTTGCAGTAGACTTTGTGCAAAGGTAGCAAGAGGAAGAGAAGTCTGTCTTTGAATTTTAAAGCTTTCTTTGCAGGTGTCATTTTGTGTCCTTCTGTCTACGTGACTCGCAGCACTACACTGCACGTTCTGCGGAGCCCCTGATCTGCTAGTGACATTAACGGCTAGCTGGGTGGTGGTGGAAGGGTGCCAGTTCTCGCAGTGCGATTTCAGTAAGGAATTTCAAACTAGTTAGACTTCCCTAAAATCCAGAAACTCATTTACCAGTTCAGGAAGAGGTGGTGGTGTTGCCTTGTCCTGCCAGTGCTGAATGCTGTATGTCCTGGGTTCGGCCAGGACAGGGTTAATTTTCACCGGACTCCAGGAAGGGGCACAGCCGGGGGGTGGGGGCTGACCCCACCTGGCCGAACAGAGCCCGGTGTTCCATACCCTGTGACGTCACGCTGGGTTCCGGTGGGGGGGGCGAGGCGGCGCGAAGGCACTCGCGGCTTGGGGGGACGCAGCGCCGGTCCTGTTTCGGGAGAGCGGCTGTCTGGGTTGTACGGTTCGTTGTTGTGTTTTCTCCTTATTTGTATCGTTGTTGTTCCTGTTTTCCCTCTGTTTGCTGTTCTGTTAAACTGCCCTTATCCCAACCCACCTGTTTCTGCCTCTTTCTTTTCATTCTCCTCCGCACGCCGGCGGGGGGAGGGGCGGCTGCGTGGTGCTTTTGTTGCCGGCGGCAGCCGAAACCGAAACAGTTTTTCAGCAATTTAAGTCACAGATATGATCTGTAATGGGACAGATGACACTAACTGCATCTGACCATCCTAATATACTCCAGATGTTTATCTTTGCAAATATTGTTAGCTTGCAGTAGACTTTGTGCAAAGGTAGCAAGAGGAAGAGAAGTCTGTCTTTGAATTTTAAAGCTTTCTTTGCAGGTGTCATTTTGTGTCCTTCTGTCTACGTGACTCGCAGCACTACACTGCACGTTCTGCGGAGCCCCTGATCTGCTAGTGACATTAACGGCTAGCTGGGTGGTGGTGGAAGGGTGCCAGTTCTCGCAGTGCGATTTCAGTAAGGAATTTCAAACTAGTTAGACTTCCCTAAAATTCAGAAACTCATTTACCGGTTCAGGAAGAGGTGGTGGTGTTGCCTTGTCCTTCCAGTGCTGAGTGCTGTATGTCCTGGGTTCGGCCAGAACAGGGTTAATTTTCACCGGACTCCAGGAAGGGGCACAGCCGGGGGGTGGGGGCTGACCCCACCTGGCCGAACAGAGCCCGGTGTTCCATACCCTGTGACGTCACGCTGGGTTCCGGTGGGGGGGGCGAGGCGGCGCGAAGGCACTCGTGGCTTGGGCGGGGACGCAGCACTGGTCCTGTTTCGGGAGAGCGGCTGTCTGGGTTGTACGGTTCGTTGTTGTGTTTTCGCCTTATTTGTATCGTTGTTGTTCCTGTTTTCCCTCTGTTTGCTGTTCTGTTAAACTGCCCTTATCCCGACCCACCTGTTTCTGCCTCTTTCTTTTCATTCTCCTCCGCACGCCGGCGGGGGGAGGGGCGGCTGCATGGCGCTTTTGTTGCCAGCGGCAGCCGAAACCGAAACAGTTTTTCAGCAATTTAAGTCACAGATATGATCTGTAATGGGACAGATGACACTAACTGCATCTGACCATCCTAATATACTCCAGATGTTTATCTTTGCAAATATTGTTAGCTTGCAGTAGACTTTGTGCAAAGGTAGCAAGAGGAAGAGAAGTCTGTCTTTGAATTTTAAAGCTTTCTTTGCAGGTGTCATTTTGTGTCCTTCTGTCTACGTGACTCGCAGCACTACACTGCACGTTCTGCGGAGCCCCTGATCTGCTAGTGACATTAACGGCTAGCTGGGTGGTGGTGGAAGGGTGCCAGTTCTCGCAGTGCGATTTCAGTAAGGAATTTCAAACTAGTTAGACTTCCCTAAAATCCAGAAACTCATTTACCAGTTCAGGAAGAGGTGGTGGTGTTGCCTTGTCCTGCCAGTGCTGAATGCTGTATGTCCTGGGTTCGGCCAGGACAGGGTTAATTTTCACCGGACTCCAGGAAGGGGCACAGCCGGGGGGTGGGGGCTGACCCCACCTGGCCGAACAGAGCCCGGTGTTCCATACCCTGTGACGTCACGCTGGGTTCCGGTGGGGGGGGCGAGGCGGCGCGAAGGCACTCGCGGCTTGGGGGGACGCAGCGCCGGTCCTGTTTCGGGAGAGCGGCTGTCTGGGTTGTACGGTTCGTTGTTGTGTTTTCTCCTTATTTGTATCGTTGTTGTTCCTGTTTTCCCTCTGTTTGCTGTTCTGTTAAACTGCCCTTATCCCAACCCACCTGTTTCTGCCTCTTTCTTTTCATTCTCCTCCGCACGCCGGCGGGGGGAGGGGCGGCTGCGTGGCGCTTTTGTTGCCGGCGGCAGCCGAAACCGAAACAGTTTTTCAGCAATTTAAGTCACAGATACGATCTGTAATGGGACAGATGACACTAACTGCATCTGACCATCCTAATATACTCCAGATGTTTATCTTTGCAAATATTGTTAGCTTGCAGTAGACTTTGTGCAAAGGTAGCAAGAGGAAGAGAAGTCTGTCTTTGAATTTTAAAGCTTTCTTTGCAGGTGTCATTTTGTGTCCTTCTGTCTACGTGACTCGCAGCACTACACTGCACGTTCTGCGGAGCCCCTGATCTGCTAGTGACATTAACGGCTAGCTGGGTGGTGGTGGAAGGGTGCCAGTTCTCGCAGTGCGATTTCAGTAAGGAATTTCAAACTAGTTAGACTTCCCTAAAATTCAGAAACTCATTTACCGGTTCAGGAAGAGGTGGTGGTGTTGCCTTGTCCTTCCAGTGCTGAGTGCTGTATGTCCTGGGTTCGGCCAGAACAGGGTTAATTTTCACCGGACTCCAGGAAGGGGCACAGCCGGGGGGTGGGGGCTGACCCCACCTGGCCGAACAGAGCCCGGTGTTCCATACCCTGTGACGTCACGCTGGGTTCCGGTGGGGGGGGGGGCGGGGCGGTGGGAAGGCACTCGCGGCTTGGGGGGACGCTGCGCCGGTCCTGTTTTGGGAGAGCAGCTGTCTGGGTTGTACGGTTCGTTGTTGTGTTTTCTCCTTATTTGTATCGTTGTTGTTCCTGTTTTCCCTCTGTTTGCTGTTCTGTTAAACTGCCCTTATCCCAACCCACCTGTTTCTGCCTCTTTCTTTTCATTCTCCTCCGCACGCCGGCGGGGGGAGGGGCGGCTGCATGGCGCTTTTGTTGCCGGCGGCAGCCGAAACCGAAACAGTTTTGCAGCAATTTAAGTCACAGATACGATCTGTAATGGGACAGATGACACTAACTGCATCTGACCATCCTAATATACTCCAGATGTTTATCTTTGCAAATATTGTTAGCTTGCAGTAGACTTTGTGCAAAGGTAGCAAGAGGAAGAGAAGTCTGTCTTTGAATTTTAAAGCTTTCTTTGCAGGTGTCATTTTGTGTCCTTCTGTCTACGTGACTCGCAGCACTACACTGCACGTTCTGCGGAGCCCCTGATCTGCTAGTGACATTAACGGCTAGCTGGGTGGTGGTGGAAGGGTGCCAGTTCTCGCAGTGCGATTTCAGTAAGGAATTTCAAACTAGTTAGACTTCCCTAAAATCCAGAAACTCATTTACCAGTTCAGGAAGAGGTGGTGGTGTTGCCTTGTCCTGCCAGTGCTGAATGCTGTATGTCCTGGGTTCAGCCAGGACAGGGTTAATTTTCACCGGACTCCAGGAAGGGGCACAGCCGGGGGGTGGGGGCTGACCCCACCTGGCCGAACAGAGCCCGGTGTTCCATACCCTGTGACGTCACGCTGGGTTCCGGTGGGGGGGGCGAGGCGGCGCGAAGGCACTCGTGGCTTGGGCGGGGACGCAGCACTGGTCCTGTTTCAGGAGAGCGGCTGTCTGGGTTGTACGGTTCGTTGTTGTGTTTTCGCCTTATTTGTATCGTTGTTGTTCCTGTTTTCCCTCTGTTTGCTGTTCTGTTAAACTGCCCTTATCCCGACCCACCTGTTTCTGCCTCTTTCTTTTCATTCTCCTCCGCACGCCGGCGGGGGGAGGGGCGGCTGCATGGCGCTTTTGTTGCCGGCGGCAGCCGAAACCGAAACAGTTTTTCAGCAATTTAAGTCACAGATATGATCTGTAATGGGACAGATGACACTAACTGCATCTGACCATCCTAATATACTCCAGAGGTTTATCTTTGCAAATATTGTTAGCTTGCAGTAGACTTTGTGCAAAGGTAGCAAGAGGAAGAGAAGTCTGTCTTTGAATTTTAAAGCTTTCTTTGCAGGTGTCATTTTGTGTCCTTCTGTCTACGTGACTCGCAGCACTACACTGCACGTTCTGCGGAGCCCCTGATCTGCTAGTGACATTAACGGCTAGCTGGGTGGTGGTGGAAGGGTGCCAGTTCTCGCAGTGCGATTTCAGTAAGGAATTTCAAACTAGTTAGACTTCCCTAAAATTCAGAAACTCATTTACCGGTTCAGGAAGAGGTGGTGGTGTTGCCTTGTCCTTCCAGTGCTGAGTGCTGTATGTCCTGGGTTCGGCCAGAACAGGGTTAATTTTCACCGGACTCCAGGAAGGGGCACAGCCGGGGGGTGGGGGCTGACCCCACCTGGCCGAACAGAGCCCGGTGTTCCATACCCTGTGACGTCACGCTGGGTTCCGGTGGGGGGGGGGGCGGGGCGGTGGGAAGGCACTCGCGGCTTGGGGGGACGCTGCGCCGGTCCTGTTTCGGGAGAGCAGCTGTCTGGGTTGTACGGTTCGTTGTTGTGTTTTCTCCTTATTTGTATCGTTGTTGTTCCTGTTTTCCCTCTGTTTGCTGTTCTGTTAAACTGCCCTTATCCCGACCCACCTGTTTCTGCCTCTTTCTTTTCATTCTCCTCCGCACGCCGGCGGGGGGAGGGGCGGCTGCATGGCGCTTTTGTTGCCGGCGGCAGCCGAAACCGAAACAGTTTTTCAGCAATTTAAGTCACAGATATGATCTGTAATGGGACAGATGACACTAACTGCATCTGACCATCCTAATATACTCCAGATGTTTATCTTTGCAAATATTGTTAGCTTGCAGTAGAGTTTGTGCAAAGGTAGCAAGAGGAAGAGAAGTCTGTCTTTGAATTTTAAAGCTTTCTTTGCAGGTGTCATTTTGTGTCCTTCTGTCTACGTGACTCGCAGCACTACACTGCACGTTCTGCGGAGCCCCTGATCTGCTAGTGACATTAACGGCTAGCTGGGTGGTGGTGGAAGGGTGCCAGTTCTCGCAGTGCGATTTCAGTAAGGAATTTCAAACTAGTTAGACTTCCCTAAAATCCAGAAACTCATTTACCAGTTCAGGAAGAGGTGGTGGTGTTGCCTTGTCCTTCCAGTGCTGAGTGCTGTATGTCCTGGGTTCGGCCAGAACAGGGTTAATTTTCACCGGACTCCAGGAAGGGGCACAGCCGGGGGGTGGGGGCTGACCCCACCTGGCCGAACAGAGCCCGGTGTTCCATACCCTGTGACGTCACGCTGGGTTCCGGTGGGGGGGGCGAGGCGGCGCGAAGGCACTCGTGGCTTGGGCGGGGACGCAGCACCGGTCCTGTTTCAGGAGAGCGGCTGTCTGGGTTGTACGGTTCGTTGTTGTGTTTTCGCCTTATTTGTATCGTTGTTGTTCCTGTTTTCCCTCTGTTTGCTGTTCTGTTAAACTGCCCTTATCCCGACCCACCTGTTTCTGCCTCTTTCTTTTCATTCTCCTCCGCACGCCGGCGGGGTGAGGGGCGGCTGCATGGCGCTTTTGTTGCCGGCGGCAGCCGAAACCGAAACAGTTTTTCAGCAATTTAAGTCACAGATATGATCTGTAATGGGACAGATGACACTAACTGCATCTGACCATCCTAATATACTCCAGATGTTTATCTTTGCAAATATTGTTAGCTTGCAGTAGACTTTGTGCAAAGGTAGCAAGAGGAAGAGAAGTCTGTCTTTGAATTTTAAAGCTTTCTTTGCAGGTGTCATTTTGTGTCCTTCTGTCTACGTGACTCGCAGCACTACACTGCACGTTCTGCGGAGCCCCTGATCTGCTAGTGACATTAACGGCTAGCTGGGTGGTGGTGGAAGGGTGCCAGTTCTCGCAGTGTGATTTCAGTAAGGAATTTCAAACTAGTTAGACTTCCCTAAAATTCAGAAACTCATTTACCGGTTCAGGAAGAGGTGGTGGTGTTGCCTTGTCCTTCCAGTGCTGAGTGCTGTATGTCCTGGGTTCGGCCAGAACAGGGTTAATTTTCACCGGACTCCAGGAAGGGGCACAGCCGGGGGGTGGGGGCTGACCCCACCTGGCCGAACAGAGCCCGGTGTTCCATACCCTGTGACGTCACGCTGGGTTCCGGTGGGGGGGGCGAGGCGGCGCGAAGGCACTCGTGGCTTGGGCGGGGACGCAGCACTGGTCCTGTTTCAGGAGAGCGGCTGTCTGGGTTGTACGGTTCGTTGTTGTGTTTTCTCCTTATTTGTATCGTTGTTGTTCCTGTTTTCCCTCTGTTTGCTGTTCTGTTAAACTGCCCTTATCCCGACCCACCTGTTTCTGCCTCTTTCTTTTCATTCTCCTCCGCACGCCGGCGGGGGGAGGGGCGGCTGCATGGCGCTTTTGTTGCCGGCGGCAGCCGAAACCGAAACAGTTTTTCAGCAATTTAAGTCACAGATATGATCTGTAATGGGACAGATGACACTAACTGCATCTGACCATCCTAATATACTCCAGATGTTTATCTTTGCAAATATTGTTAGCTTGCAGTAGACTTTGTGCAAAGGTAGCAAGAGGAAGAGAAGTCTGTCTTTGAATTTTAAAGCTTTCTTTGCAGGTGTCATTTTGTGTCCTTCTGTCTACGTGACTCGCAGCACTACACTGCACGTTGTGCGGAGCCCCTGATCTGCTAGTGACATTAACGGCTAGCTGGGTGGTGGTGGAAGGGTGCCAGTTCTCGCAGTGCGATTTCAGTAAGGAATTTCAAACTAGTTAGACTTCCCTAAAATCCAGAAACTCATTTACCAGTTCAGGAAGAGGTGGTGGTGTTGCCTTGTCCTGCCAGTGCTGAATGCTGTATGTCCTGGGTTCAGCCAGGACAGGGTTAATTTTCACCGGACTCCAGGAAGGGGCACAGCCGGGGGGTGGGGGCTGACCCCACCTGGCCGAACAGAGCCCGGTGTTCCATACCCTGTGACGTCACGCTGGGTTCCGGTGGGGGGGGCGAGGCGGCGCGAAGGCACTCGTGGCTTGGGCGGGGACGCAGCACTGGTCCTGTTTCGGGAGAGCGGCTGTCTGGGTTGTACGGTTCGTTGTTGTGTTTTCGCCTTATTTGTATCGTTGTTGTTCCTGTTTTCCCTCTGTTTGCTGTTCTGTTAAACTGCCCTTATCCCGACCCACCTGTTTCTGCCTCTTTCTTTTCATTCTCCTCCGCACGCCGGCGGGGGGAGGGGCGGCTGCATGGCGCTTTTGTTGCCGGCGGCAGCCGAAACCGAAACAGTTTTTCAGCAATTTAAGTCACAGATATGATCTGTAATGGGACAGATGACACTAACTGCATCTGACCATCCTAATATACTCCAGATGTTTATCTTTGCAAATATTGTTAGCTTGCAGTAGACTTTGTGCAAAGGTAGCAAGAGGAAGAGATGTCTGTCTTTGAATTTTAAAGATTTCTTTGCAGGTGTCATTTTGTGTCCTTCTGTCTACGTGACTCGCAGCACTACACTGCACGTTCTGCGGAGCCCCTGATCTGCTAGTGACATTAACGGCTAGCTGGGTGGTGGTGGAAGGGTGCCAGTTCTCGCAGTGCGATTTCAGTAAGGAATTTCAAACTAGTTAGACTTCCCTAAAATCCAGAAACTCATTTACCAGTTCAGGAAGAGGTGGTGGTGTTGCCTTGTCCTGCCAGTGCTGAATGCTGTATGTCCTGGGTTCGGCCAGGACAGGGTTAATTTTCACCGGACTCCAGGAAGGGGCACAGCCGGGGGGTGGGGGCTGACCCCACCTGGCCGAACAGAGCCCGGTGTTCCATACCCTGTGACGTCACGCTGGGTTCCGGTGGGGGGGGCGAGGCGGCGCGAAGGCACTCGCGGCTTGGGGGGACGCAGCGCCGGTCCTGTTTCGGGAGAGCGGCTGTCTGGGTTGTACGGTTCGTTGTTGTGTTTTCTCCTTATTTGTATCATTGTTGTTCCTGTTTTCCCTCTGTTTGCTGTTCTGTTAAACTGCCCTTATCCCGACCCACCTGTTTCTGCCTCTTTCTTTTCATTCTCCTCCGCACGCCGGCGGGGGGAGGGGCGGCTGCGTGGCGCTTTTGTTGCCGGCGGCAGCCGAAACCGAAACAGTTTTTCAGCAATTTAAGTCACAGATACGATCTGTAATGGGACAGATGACACTAACTGCATCTGACCATCCTAATATACTCCAGAGGTTTATCTTTGCAAATATTGTTAGCTTGCAGTAGACTTTGTGCAAAGGTAGCAAGAGGAGGAGAAGTCTGTCTTTGAATTTTAAAGCTTTCTTTGCAGGTGTCATTTTGTGTCCTTCTGTCTACGTGACTCGCAGCACTACACTGCACGTTCTGCGGAGCCCCTGATCTGCTAGTGACATTAACGGCTAGCTGGGTGGTGGTGGAAGGGTGCCAGTTCTCGCAGTGCGATTTCAGTAAGGAATTTCAAACTAGTTAGACTTCCCTAAAATTCAGAAACTCATTTACCGGTTCAGGAAGAGGTGGTGGTGTTGCCTTGTCCTTCCAGTGCTGAGTGCTGTATGTCCTGGGTTCGGCCAGAACAGGGTTAATTTTCACCGAACTCCAGGAAGGGGCACAGCCGGGGGGTGGGGGCTGACCCCACCTGGCCGAACAGAGCCCGGTGTTCCATACCCTGTGACGTCACGCTGGGTTCCGGTGGGGGGGGGGCGGGGCGGTGGGAAGGCACTCGCGGCTTGGGGGGACGCAGCGCCGGTCCTGTTTCGGGAGAGCAGCTGTCTGGGTTGTACGGTTCGTTGTTGTGTTTTCTCCTTATTTGTATCGTTGTTGTTCCTGTTTTCCCTCTGTTTGCTGTTCTGTTAAACTGCCCTTATCCCGACCCACCTGTTTCTGCCTCTTTCTTTTCATTCTCCTCCGCACGCCGGCGGGGGGAGGGGCGGCTGCGTGGCGCTTTTGTTGCCGGCGGCAGCCGAAACCGAAACAGTTTTGCAGCAATTTAAGTCACAGATACGATCTGTAATGGGACAGATGACACTAACTGCATCTGACCATCCTAATATACTCCAGATGTTTATCTTTGCAAATATTGTTAGCCTGCAGTAGACTTTGTGCAAAGGTAGCAAGAGGAAGAGAAGTCTGTCTTTGAATTTTAAAGCTTTCTTTGCATGTGTCATTTTGTGTCCTTCTGTCTACGTGACTTGCAGCACTACACTGCACGTTCTGCGGAGCCCCTGATCTGCTAGTGACATTAACGGCTAGCTGGGTGGTGGTGGAAGGGTGCCAGTTCTCGCAGTGCGATTTCAGTAAGGAATTTCAAACTAGTTAGACTTCCCTAAAATCCAGAAACTCATTTACCAGTTCAGGAAGAGGTGGTGGTGTTGCCTTGTCCTGCCAGTGCTGAATGCTGTATGTCCTGGGTTCAGCCAGGACAGGGTTAATTTTCACCGGACTCCAGGAAGGGGCACAGCCGGGGGGTGGGGGCTGACCCCACCTGGCCGAACAGAGCCCGGTGTTCCATACCCTGTGACGTCACGCTGGGTTCCGGTGGGGGGGGCGAGGCGGCGCGAAGGCACTCGTGGCTTGGGCGGGGACGCAGCACTGGTCCTGTTTCAGGAGAGCGGCTGTCTGGGTTGTACGGTTCGTTGTTGTGTTTTCTCCTTATTTGTATCGTTGTTGTTCCTGTTTTCCCTCTGTTTGCTGTTCTGTTAAACTGCCCTTATCCCGACCCACCTGTTTCTGCCTCTTTCTTTTCATTCTCCTCCGCACGCCGGCGGGGGGAGGGGCGGCTGCATGGCGCTTTTGTTGCCGGCGGCAGCCGAAACCGAAACAGTTTTGCAGCAATTTAAGTCACAGATATGATCTGTAATGGGACAGATGACACTAACTGCATCTGACCATCCTAATATACTCCAGATGTTTATCTTTGCAAATATTGTTAGCTTGCAGTAGACTTTGTGCAAAGGTAGCAAGAGGAAGAGAAGTCTGTCTTTGAATTTTAAAGCTTTCTTTGCAGGTGTCATTTTGTGTCCTTCTGTCTACGTGACTCGCAGCACTACACTGCACGTTCTGCGGAGCCCCTGATCTGCTAGTGACATTAACGGCTAGCTGGGTGGTGGTGGAAGGGTGCCAGTTCTCGCAGTGCGATTTCAGTAAGGAATTTCAAACTAGTTAGACTTCCCTAAAATCCAGAAACTCATTTACCAGTTCAGGAAGAGGTGGTGGTGTTGCCTTGTCCTGCCAGTGCTGAATGCTGTATGTCCTGGGTTCAGCCAGGACAGGGTTAATTTTCACCGGACTCCAGGAAGGGGCACAGCCGGGGGGTGGGGGCTGACCCCACCTGGCCGAACAGAGCCCGGTGTTCCATACCCTGTGACGTCACGCTGGGTTCCGGTGGGGGGGGCGAGGCGGCGCGAAGGCACTCGTGGCTTGGGCGGGGACGCAGCACTGGTCCTGTTTCAGGAGAGCGGCTGTCTGGGTTGTACGGTTCGTTGTTGTGTTTTCTCCTTATTTGTATCGTTGTTGTTCCTGTTTTCCCTCTGTTTGCTGTTCTGTTAAACTGCCCTTATCCCGACCCACCTGTTTCTGCCTCTTTCTTTTCATTCTCCTCCGCACGCCGGCGGGGGGAGGGGCGGCTGCATGGCGCTTTTGTTGCCGGCGGCAGCCGAAACCGAAACAGTTTTGCAGCAATTTAAGTCACAGATATGATCTGTAATGGGACAGATGACACTAACTGCATCTGACCATCCTAATATACTCCAGATGTTTATCTTTGCAAATATTGTTAGCTTGCAGTAGACTTTGTGCAAAGGTAGCAAGAGGAAGAGAAGTCTGTCTTTGAATTTTAAAGCTTTCTTTGCAGGTGTCATTTTGTGTCCTTCTGTCTACGTGACTCGCAGCACTACACTGCACGTTCTGCGGAGCCCCTGATCTGCTAGTGACATTAACGGCTAGCTGGGTGGTGGTGGAAGGGTGCCAGTTCTCGCAGTGCGATTTCAGTAAGGAATTTCAAACTAGTTAGACTTCCCTAAAATTCAGAAACTCATTTACCGGTTCAGGAAGAGGTGGTGGTGTTGCCTTGTCCTGCCAGTGCTGAGTGCTGTATGTCCTGGGTTCGGCCAGGACAGGGTTAATTTTCACCGAACTCCAGGAAGGGGCACAGCCGGGGGGTGGGGGCTGACCCCACCTGGCCGAACAGAGCCCGGTGTTCCATACCCTGTGACGTCACGCTGGGTTCCGGTGGGGGGGGGGGCGGGGCGGTGGGAAGGCACTCGCGGCTTGGGGGGACGCAGCGCCGGTCCTGTTTCGGGAGAGCAGCTGTCTGGGTTGTACGGTTCGTTGTTGTGTTTTCTCCTTATTTGTATCGTTGTTGTTCCTGTTTTCCCTCTGTTTGCTGTTCTGTTAAACTGCCCTTATCCCGACCCACCTGTTTCTGCCTCTTTCTTTTCATTCTCCTCCGCACGCCGGCGGGGGGAGGGGCGGCTGCATGGCGCTTTTGTTGCCGGCGGCAGCCGAAACCGAAACAGTTTTGCAGCAATTTAAGTCACAGATACGATCTGTAATGGGACAGATGACACTAACTGCATCTGACCATCCTAATATACTCCAGAGGTTTATCTTTGCAAATATTGTTAGCTTGCAGTAGACTTTGTGCAAAGGTAGCAAGAGGAAGAGAAGTCTGTCTTTGAATTTTAAAGATTTCTTTGCAGGTGTCATTTTGTGTCCTTCTGTCTACGTGACTCGCAGCACTACACTGCACGTTGTGCGGAGCCCCTGATCTGCTAGTGACATTAACGGCTAGCTGGGTGGTGGTGGAAGGGTGCCAGTTCTCGCAGTGCGATTTCAGTAAGGAATTTCAAACTAGTTAGACTTCCCTAAAATCCAGAAACTCATTTACCAGTTCAGGAAGAGGTGGTGGTGTTGCCTTGTCCTGCCAGTGCTGAATGCTGTATGTCCTGGGTTCAGCCAGGACAGGGTTAATTTTCACCGGACTCCAGGAAGGGGCACAGCCGGGGGGTGGGGGCTGACCCCACCTGGCCGAACAGAGCCCGGTGTTCCATACCCTGTGACGTCACGCTGGGTTCCGGTGGGGGGGGCGAGGCGGCGCGAAGGCACTCGCGGCTTGGGGGGACGCAGCGCCGGTCCTGTTTCGGGAGAGCGGCTGTCTGGGTTGTACGGTTCGTTGTTGTGTTTTCGCCTTATTTGTATCATTGTTGTTCCTGTTTTTCCTCTGTTTGCTGTTCTGTTAAACTGCCCTTATCCCGACCCACCTGTTTCTGCCTCTTTCTTTTCATTCTCCTCCGCACGCCGGCGGGGGGAGGGGCGGCTGCGTGGCGCTTTTGTTGCCGGCGGCAGCCGAAACCGAAACAGTTTTGCAGCAATTTAAGTCACAGATACGATCTGTAATGGGACAGATGACACTAACTGCATCTGACCATCCTAATATACTCCAGATGTTTATCTTTGCAAATATTGTTAGCTTGCAGTAGACTTTGTGCAAAGGTAGCAAGAGGAAGAGAAGTCTGTCTTTGAATTTTAAAGCTTTCTTTGCAGGTGTCATTTTGTGTCCTTCTGTCTACGTGACTCGCAGCACTACACTGCACGTTCTGCGGAGCCCCTGATCTGCTAGTGACATTAACGGCTAGCTGGGTGGTGGTGGAAGGGTGCCAGTTCTCGCAGTGCGATTTCAGTAAGGAATTTCAAACTAGTTAGACTTCCCTAAAATTCAGAAACTCATTTACCGGTTCAGGAAGAGGTGGTGGTGTTGCCTTGTCCTTCCAGTGCTGAGTGCTGTATGTCCTGGGTTCGGCCAGAACAGGGTTAATTTTCACCGAACTCCAGGAAGGGGCACAGCCGGGGGGTGGGGGCTGACCCCACCTGGCCGAACAGAGCCCGGTGTTCCATACCCTGTGACGTCACGCTGGGTTCCGGTGGGGGGGGGGCGGGGCGGTGGGAAGGCACTCGCGGCTTGGGGGGACGCAGCGCCGGTCCTGTTTCGGGAGAGCGGCTGTCTGGGTTGTACGGTTCGTTGTTGTGTTTTCTCCTTATTTGTATCGTTGTTGTTCCTGTTTTCCCTCTGTTTGCTGTTCTGTTAAACTGCCCTTATCCCGACCCACCTGTTTCTGCCTCTTTCTTTTCATTCTCCTCCGCACGCCGGCGGGGGGAGGGGCGGCTGCGTGGCGCTTTTGTTGCCGGCGGCAGCCGAAACCGAAACAGTTTTGCAGCAATTTAAGTCACAGATACGATCTGTAATGGGACAGATGACACTAACTGCATCTGACCATCCTAATATACTCCAGATGTTTATCTTTGCAAATATTGTTAGCCTGCAGTAGACTTTGTGCAAAGGTAGCAAGAGGAAGAGAAGTCTGTCTTTGAATTTTAAAGCTTTCTTTGCATGTGTCATTTTGTGTCCTTCTGTCTACGTGACTCGCAGCACTACACTGCACGTTCTGCGGAGCCCCTGATCTGCTAGTGACATTAACGGCTAGCTGGGTGGTGGTGGAAGGGTGCCAGTTCTCGCAGTGCGATTTCAGTAAGGAATTTCAAACTAGTTAGACTTCCCTAAAATCCAGAAACTCATTTACCAGTTCAGGAAGAGGTGGTGGTGTTGCCTTGTCCTGCCAGTGCTGAATGCTGTATGTCCTGGGTTCAGCCAGGACAGGGTTAATTTTCACCGGACTCCAGGAAGGGGCACAGCCGGGGGGTGGGGGCTGACCCCACCTGGCCGAACAGAGCCCGGTGTTCCATACCCTGTGACGTCACGCTGGGTTCCGGTGGGGGGGGCGAGGCGGCCCGAAGGCACTCGTGGCTTGGGCGGGGACGCAGCACTGGTCCTGTTTCAGGAGAGCGGCTGTCTGGGTTGTACGGTTCGTTGTTGTGTTTTCTCCTTATTTGTATCGTTGTTGTTCCTGTTTTCCCTCTGTTTGCTGTTCTGTTAAACTGCCCTTATCCCGACCCACCTGTTTCTGCCTCTTTCTTTTCATTCTCCTCCGCACGCCGGCGGGGGGAGGGGCGGCTGCATGGCGCTTTTGTTGCCGGCGGCAGCCGAAACCGAAACAGTTTTGCAGCAATTTAAGTCACAGATATGATCTGTAATGGGACAGATGACACTAACTGCATCTGACCATCCTAATATACTCCAGATGTTTATCTTTGCAAATATTGTTAGCTTGCAGTAGACTTTGTGCAAAGGTAGCAAGAGGAAGAGAAGTCTGTCTTTGAATTTTAAAGCTTTCTTTGCAGGTGTCATTTTGTGTCCTTCTGTCTACGTGACTCGCAGCACTACACTGCACGTTCTGCGGAGCCCCTGATCTGCTAGTGACATTAACGGCTAGCTGGGTGGTGGTGGAAGGGTGCCAGTTCTCGCAGTGCGATTTCAGTAAGGAATTTCAAACTAGTTAGACTTCCCTAAAATCCAGAAACTCATTTACCAGTTCAGGAAGAGGTGGTGGTGTTGCCTTGTCCTGCCAGTGCTGAATGCTGTATGTCCTGGGTTCAGCCAGGACAGGGTTAATTTTCACCGGACTCCAGGAAGGGGCGCAGCCGGGGGGTGGGGGCTGACCCCACCTGGCCGAACAGAGCCCGGTGTTCCATACCCTGTGACGTCACGCTGGGTTCCGGTGGGGGGGGCGAGGCGGCGCGAAGGCACTCGTGGCTTGGGCGGGGACGCAGCACTGGTCCTGTTTCAGGAGAGCGGCTGTCTGGGTTGTACGGTTCGTTGTTGTGTTTTCTCCTTATTTGTATCGTTGTTGTTCCTGTTTTCCCTCTGTTTGCTGTTCTGTTAAACTGCCCTTATCCCGACCCACCTGTTTCTGCCTCTTTCTTTTCATTCTCCTCCGCACGCCGGCGGGGGGAGGGGCGGCTGCATGGCGCTTTTGTTGCCGGCGGCAGCCGAAACCGAAACAGTTTTGCAGCAATTTAAGTCACAGATATGATCTGTAATGGGACAGATGACACTAACTGCATCTGACCATCCTAATATACTCCAGATGTTTATCTTTGCAAATATTGTTAGCTTGCAGTAGACTTTGTGCAAAGGTAGCAAGAGGAAGAGAAGTCTGTCTTTGAATTTTAAAGCTTTCTTTGCAGGTGTCATTTTGTGTCCTTCTGTCTACGTGACTCGCAGCACTACACTGCACGTTCTGCGGAGCCCCTGATCTGCTAGTGACATTAACGGCTAGCTGGGTGGTGGTGGAAGGGTGCCAGTTCTCGCAGTGCGATTTCAGTAAGGAATTTCAAACTAGTTAGACTTCCCTAAAATCCAGAAACTCATTTACCAGTTCAGGAAGAGGTGGTGGTGTTGCCTTGTCCTGCCAGTGCTGAATGCTGTATGTCCTGGGTTCAGCCAGGACAGGGTTAATTTTCACCGGACTCCAGGAAGGGGCGCAGCCGGGGGGTGGGGGCTGACCCCACCTGGCCGAACAGAGCCCGGTGTTCCATACCCTGTGACGTCACGCTGGGTTCCGGTGGGGGGGGCGAGGCGGCGCGAAGGCACTCGTGGCTTGGGCGGGGACGCAGCACTGGTCCTGTTTCAGGAGAGCGGCTGTCTGGGTTGTACGGTTCGTTGTTGTGTTTTCGCCTTAATTGTATCGTTGTTGTTCCTGTTTTCCCTCTGTTTGCTGTTCTGTTAAACTGCCCTTATCCCGACCCACCTGTTTCTGCCTCTTTCTTTTCATTCTCCTCCGCACGCCGGCGGGGGGAGGGGCGGCTGCATGGCGCTTTTGTTGCCGGCGGCAGCCGAAACCGAAACAGTTTTTCAGCAATTTAAGTCACAGATATGATCTGTAATGGGACAGATGACACTAACTGCATCTGACCATCCTAATATACTCCAGATGTTTATCTTTGCAAATATTGTTAGCTTGCAGTAGACTTTGTGCAAAGGTAGCAAGAGGAAGAGAAGTCTGTCTTTGAATTTTAAAGCTTTCTTTGCAGGTGTCATTTTGTGTCCTTCTGTCTACGTGACTCGCAGCACTACACTGCACGTTGTGCGGAGCCCCTGATCTGCTAGTGACATTAACGGCTAGCTGGGTGGTGGTGGAAGGGTGCCAGTTCTCGCAGTGCGATTTCAGTAAGGAATTTCAAACTAGTTAGACTTCCCTAAAATCCAGAAACTCATTTACCAGTTCAGGAAGAGGTGGTGGTGTTGCCTTGTCCTGCCAGTGCTGAATGCTGTATGTCCTGGGTTCAGCCAGGACAGGGTTAATTTTCACCGGACTCCAGGAAGGGGCACAGCCGGGGGGTGGGGGCTGACCCCACCTGGCCGAACAGAGCCCGGTGTTCCATACCCTGTGACGTCACGCTGGGTTCCGGTGGGGGGGGCGAGGCGGCGCGAAGGCACTCGCGGCTTGGGGGGACGCAGCGCCGGTCCTGTTTCGGGAGAGCGGCTGTCTGGGTTGTACGGTTCGTTGTTGTGTTTTCTCCTTATTTGTATCGTTGTTGTTCCTGTTTTCCCTGTGTTTGCTGTTCTGTTAAACTGCCCTTATCCCGACCCACCTGTTTCTGCCTCTTTCTTTTCATTCTCCTCCGCACGCCGGCGGGGGGAGGGGCGGCTGCGTGGCGCTTTTGTTGCCGGCGGCAGCCGAAACCGAAACAGTTTTTCAGCAATTTAAGTCACAGATACGATCTGTAATGGGACAGATGACACTAACTGCATCTGACCATCCTAATATACTCCAGAGGTTTATCTTTGCAAATATTGTTAGCTTGCAGTAGACTTTGTGCAAAGGTAGCAAGAGGAGGAGAAGTCTGTCTTTGAATTTCAAAGCTTTCTTTGCAGGTGTCATTTTGTGTCCTTCTGTCTACGTGACTCGCAGCACTACACTGCACGTTCTGCGGAGCCCCTGATCTGCTAGTGACATTAACGGCTAGCTGGGTGGTGGTGGAAGGGTGCCAGTTCTCGCAGTGCGATTTCAGTAAGGAATTTCAAACTAGTTAGACTTCCCTAAAATTCAGAAACTCATTTACCGGTTCAGGAAGAGGTGGTGGTGTTGCCTTGTCCTTCCAGTGCTGAATGCTGTATGTCCTGGGTTCGGCCAGAACAGGGTTAATTTTCACCGAACTCCAGGAAGGGGCACAGCCGGGGGGTGGGGGCTGACCCCACCTGGCCGAACAGAGCCCGGTGTTCCATACCCTGTGACGTCACGCTGGGTTCCGGTGGGGGGGGGGCGGGGCGGTGGGAAGGCACTCGCGGCTTGGGGGGACGCAGCGCCGGTCCTGTTTCGGGAGAGCAGCTGTCTGGGTTGTACGGTTCGTTGTTGTGTTTTCTCCTTATTTGTATCGTTGTTGTTCCTGTTTTCCCTGTGTTTGCTGTTCTGTTAAACTGCCCTTATCCCGACCCACCTGTTTCTGCCTCTTTCTTTTCATTCTCCTCCGCACGCCGGCGGGGGGAGGGGCGGCTGCGTGGCGCTTTTGTTGCCGGCGGCAGCCGAAACCGAAACAGTTTTGCAGCAATTTAAGTCACAGATACGATCTGTAATGGGACAGATGACACTAACTGCATCTGACCATCCTAATATACTCCAGATGTTTATCTTTGCAAATATTGTTAGCTTGCAGTAGACTTTGTGCAAAGGTAGCAAGAGGAAGAGAAGTCTGTCTTTGAATTTTAAAGCTTTCTTTGCAGGTGTCATTTTGTGTCCTTCTGTCTACGTGACTCGCAGCACTACACTGCACGTTGTGCGGAGCCCCTGATCTGCTAGTGACATTAACGGCTAGCTGGGTGGTGGTGGAAGGGTGCCAGTTCTCGCAGTGCGATTTCAGTAAGGAATTTCAAACTAGTTAGACTTCCCTAAAATCCAGAAACTCATTTACCAGTTCAGGAAGAGGTGGTGGTGTTGCCTTGTCCTGCCAGTGCTGAATGCTGTATGTCCTGGGTTCAGCCAGGACAGGGTTAATTTTCACCGGACTCCAGGAAGGGGCGCAGCCGGGGGGTAGGGGCTGACCCCACCTGGCCGAACAGAGCCCGGTGTTCCATACCCTGTGACGTCACGCTGGGTTCCAGTGGGGGGGGCGAGGCGGCGCGAAGGCACTCGTGGCTTGGGCGGGGACGCAGCACTGGTCCTGTTTCGGGAGAGCGGCTGTCTGGGTTGTACGGTTCGTTGTTGTGTTTTCTCCTTATTTGTATCGTTGTTGTTCCTGTTTTCCCTCTGTTTGCTGTTCTGTTAAACTGCCCTTATCCCGACCCACCTGTTTCTGCCTCTTTCTTTTCATTCTCCTCCGCACGCCGGCGGGGGGAGGGGCGGCTGCATGGCGCTTTTGTTGCCGGCGGCAGCCGAAACCGAAACAGTTTTTCAGCAATTTAAGTCACAGATACGATCTGTAATGGGACAGATGACACTAACTGCATCTGACCATCCTAATATACTCCAGAGGTTTATCTTTGCAAATATTGTTAGCTTGCAGTAGACTTTGTGCAAAGGTAGCAAGAGGAGGAGAAGTCTGTCTTTGAATTTTAAAGCTTTCTTTGCAGGTGTCATTTTGTGTCCTTCTGTCTACGTGACTCGCAGCACTACACTGCACGTTCTGCGGAGCCCCTGATCTGCTAGTGACATTAACGGCTAGCTGGGTGGTGGTGGAAGGGTGCCAGTTCTCGCAGTGCGATTTCAGTAAGGAATTTCAAACTAGTTAGACTTCCCTAAAATTCAGAAACTCATTTACCGGTTCAGGAAGAGGTGGTGGTGTTGCCTTGTACTTCCAGTGCTGAGTGCTGTATGTCCTGGGTTCGGCCAGAACAGGGTTAATTTTCACCGAACTCCAGGAAGGGGCACAGCCGGGGGGTGGGGGCTGACCCCACCTGGCCGAACAGAGCCCGGTGTTCCATACCCTGTGACGTCACGCTGGGTTCCGGTGGGGGGGGGGGCGGGGAGGTGGGAAGGCACTCGCGGCTTGGGGGGACGCAGCGCCGGTCCTGTTTCGGGAGAGCGGCTGTCTGGGTTGTACGGTTCGTTGTTGTGTTTTCTCCTTATTTGTATCGTTGCTGTTCCTGTTTTCCCTCTGTTTGCTGTTCTGTTAAACTGCCCTTATCCCGACCCACCTGTTTCTGCCTCTTTCTTTTCATTCTCCTCCGCACGCCGGCGGGGGGAGGGGCGGCTGCATGGCGCTTTTGTTGCCGGCGGCAGCCGAAACCGAAACAGTTTTTCAGCAATTTAAGTCACAGATATGATCTGTAATGGGACAGATGACACTAACTGCATCTGACCATCCTAATATACTCCAGAGGTTTATCTTTGCAAATATTGTTAGCTTGCAGTAGACTTTGTGCAAAGGTAGCAAGAGGAAGAGAAGTCTGTCTTTGAATTTTAAAGATTTCTTTGCAGGTGTCATTTTGTGTCCTTCTGTCTACGTGACTCGCAGCACTACACTGCACGTTGTGCGGAGCCCCTGATCTGCTAGTGACATTAACGGCTAGCTGGGTGGTGGTGCAAGGGTGCCAGTTCTCGCAGTGCGATTTCAGTAAGGAATTTCAAACTAGTTAGACTTCCCTAAAATCCAGAAACTCATTTACCAGTTCAGGAAGAGGTGGTGGTGTTGCCTTGTCCTGCCAGTGCTGAATGCTGTATGTCCTGGGTTCGGCCAGGACAGGGTTAATTTTCACCGGACTCCAGGAAGGGGCACAGCCGGGGGGTGGGGGCTGACCCCACCTGGCCGAACAGAGCCCGGTGTTCCATACCCTGTGACGTCACGCTGGGTTCCGTTGGGGGGGGCGGGGCGGCGCGAAGGCACTCGCGGCTTGGGGGGACGCAGCGCCCGTCCTGTTTCGGGAGAGCGGCTGTCTGGGTTGTACGGTTCGTTGTTGTGTTTTCTCCTTATTTGTATCGTTGTTGTTCCTGTTTTCCCTCTGTTTGCTGTTCTGTTAAACTGCCCTTATCCCGACCCACCTGTTTCTGCCTCTTTCTTTTCATTCTCCTCCGCACGCCGGCGGGGGAGGGGCGGCTGCATGGCGCTTTTGTTGCCGGCGGCAGCCGAAACCGAAACAGTTTTGCAGCAATTTAAGTCACAGATACGATCTGTAATGGGACAGATGACACTAACTGCATCTGACCATCCTAATATACTCCAGAGGTTTATCTTTGCAAATATTGTTAGCTTGCAGTAGACTTTGTGCAAAGGTAGCAAGAGGAAGAGAAGTCTGTCTTTGAATTTTAAAGCTTTCTTTGCAGGTGTCATTTTGTGTCCTTCTGTCTACGTGACTCGCAGCACTACACTGCACGTTCTGCAGAGCCCCTGATCTGCTAGTGACATTAACGGCTAGCTGGGTGGTGGTGGAAGGGTGCCAGTTCTCGCAGTGCGATTTCAGTAAGGAATTTCAAACTAGTTAGACTTCCCTAAAATCCAGAAACTCATTTACCAGTTCAGGAAGAGGTGGTGGTGTTGCCTTGTCCTGCCAGTGCTGAATGCTGTATGTCCTGGGTTCAGCCAGGACAGGGTTAATTTTCACCGGACTCCAGGAAGGGGCACAGCCGGGGGGTGGGGGCTGACCCCACCTGGCCGAACAGAGCCCGGTGTTCCATACCCTGTGACGTCACGCTGGGTTCCGGTGGGGGGGGCGAGGCGGCGCGAAGGCACTCGTGGCTTGGGCGGGGACGCAGCACTGGTCCTGTTTCGGGAGAGCGGCTGTCTGGGTTGTACGGTTCGTTGTTGTGTTTTCTCCTTATTTGTATCGTTGTTGTTCCTGTTTTCCCTCTGTTTGCTGTTCTGTTAAACTGCCCTTATCCCGACCCACCTGTTTCTGCCTCTTTCTTTTCATTCTCCTCCGCACGCCGGCGGGGGGAGGGGCGGCTGCATGGCGCTTTTGTTGCCGGCGGCAGCCGAAACCGAAACAGTTTTTCAGCAATTTAAGTCACAGATACGATCTGTAATGGGACAGATGACACTAACTGCATCTGACCATCCTAATATACTCCAGAGGTTTATCTTTGCAAATATTGTTAGCTTGCAGTAGACTTTGTGCAAAGGTAGCAAGAGGAAGAGAAGTCTGTCTTTGAATTTTAAAGCTTTCTTTGCAGGTGTCATTTTGTGTCCTTCTGTCTACGTGACTCGCAGCACTACACTGCACGTTCTGCGGAGCCCCTGATCTGCTAGTGACATTAACGGCTAGCTGGGTGGTGGTGGAAGGGTGCCAGTTCTTGCAGTGCGATTTCAGTAAGGAATTTCAAACTAGTTAGACTTCCCTAAAATCCAGAAACTCATTTACCGGTTCAGGAAGAGGTGGTGGTGTTGCCTTGTCCTGCCAGTGCTGAATGCTGTATGTCCTGGGTTCAGCCAGGACAGGGTTAATTTTCACCGGACTCCAGGAAGGGGCACAGCCGGGGGGTGGGGGCTGACCCCACCTGGCCGAACAGAGCCCGGTGTTCCATACAATGGGACGTCACGCTGGGTTCCGGTGGGGGGGGCGAGGCGGCGCGAAGGCACTCGTGGCTTGTGCGGGGACGCAGCACTGGTCCTGTTTCGGGAGAGCGGCTGTCTGGGTTGTACGGTTCGTTGTTGTGTTTTCTCCTTATTTGTATCGTTGTTGTTCCTGTTTTCCCTCTGTTTGCTGTTCTGTTAAACTGCCCTTATCCCGACCCACCTGTTTCTGCCTCTTTCTTTTCATTCTCCTCCGCACGCCGGCGGGGGAGGGGCGGCTGCATGGCGCTTTTGTTGCCGGCGGCAGCCGAAACCGAAACAGTTTTGCAGCAATTTAAGTCACAGATACGATCTGTAATGGGACAGATGACACTAACTGCATCTGACCATCCTAATATACTCCAGAGGTTTATCTTTGCAAATATTGTTAGCTTGCAGTAGACTTTGTGCAAAGGTAGCAAGAGGAAGAGAAGTCTGTCTTTGAATTTTAAAGCTTTCTTTGCAGGTGTCATTTTGTGTCCTTCTGTCTACGTGACTCGCAGCACTACACTGCACGTTCTGCAGAGCCCCTGATCTGCTAGTGACATTAACGGCTAGCTGGGTGGTGGTGGAAGGGTGCCAGTTCTCGCAGTGCGATTTCAGTAAGGAATTTCAAACTAGTTAGACTTCCCTAAAATCCAGAAACTCATTTACCAGTTCAGGAAGAGGTGGTGGTGTTGCCTTGTCCTGCCAGTGCTGAATGCTGTATGTCCTGGGTTCAGCCAGGACAGGGTTAATTTTCACCGGACTCCAGGAAGGGGCACAGCCGGGGGGTGGGGGCTGACCCCACCTGGCCGAACAGAGCCCGGTGTTCCATACCCTGTGACGTCACGCTGGGTTCCGGTGGGGGGGGCGAGGCGGCGCGAAGGCACTCGTGGCTTGGGCGGGGACGCAGCACTGGTCCTGTTTCGGGAGAGCGGCTGTCTGGGTTGTACGGTTCGTTGTTGTGTTTTCTCCTTATTTGTATCGTTGTTGTTCCTGTTTTCCCTCTGTTTGCTGTTCTGTTAAACTGCCCTTATCCCGACCCACCTGTTTCTGCCTCTTTCTTTTCATTCTCCTCCGCACGCCGGCGGGGGGAGGGGCGGCTGCATGGCGCTTTTGTTGCCGGCGGCAGCCGAAACCGAAACAGTTTTTCAGCAATTTAAGTCACAGATATGATCTGTAATGGGACAGATGACACTAACTGCATCTGACCATCCTAATATACTCCAGAGGTTTATCTTTGCAAATATTGTTAGCTTGCAGTAGACTTTGTGCAAAGGTAGCAAGAGGAAGAGAAGTCTGTCTTTGAATTTTAAAGCTTTCTTTGCAGGTGTCATTTTGTGTCCTTCTGTCTACGTGACTCGCAGCACTACACTGCACGTTCTGCGGAGCCCCTGATCTGCTAGTGACATTAACGGCTAGCTGGGTGGTGGTGGAAGGGTGCCAGTTCTCGCAGTGCGATTTCAGTAAGGAATTTCAAACTAGTTAGACTTCCCTAAAATCCAGAAACTCATTTACCAGTTCAGGAAGAGGTGGTGGTGTTGCCTTGTCCTGCCAGTGCTGAGTGCTGTATGTCCTGGGTTCAGCCAGGACAGGGTTAATTTTCACCGGACTCCAGGAAGGGGCACAGCCGGGGGGTGGGGGCTGACCCCACCTGGCCGAACAGAGCCCGGTGTTCCATACCTTGTGACGTCACGCTGGGTTCCGGTGGGGGGGGCGAGGCGGCGCGAAGGCACTCGCGGCTTGGGGGGACGCAGCGCCCGTCCTGTTTCGGGAGAGCGGCTGTCTGGGTTGTACGGTTCGTTGTTGTGTTTTCTCCTTATTTGTATCGTTGTTGTTCCTGTTTTCCCTCTGTTTGCTGTTCTGTTAAACTGCCCTTATCCCGACCCACCTGTTTCTGCCTCTTTCTTTTCATTCTCCTCCGCACGCCGGCATGGGGAGGGGCGGCTGCATGGCGCTTTTGTTGCCGGCGGCAGCCGAAACCGAAACAGTTTTTCAGCAATTTAAGTCACAGATACGATCTGTAATGGGACAGATGACACTAACTGCATCTGACCATCCTAATATACTCCAGAGGTTTATCTTTGCAAATATTGTTAGCTTGCAGTAGACTTTGTGCAAAGGTAGCAAGAGGAAGAGAAGTCTGTCTTTGAATTTTAAAGCTTTCTTTGCAGGTGTCATTTTGTGTCCTTCTGTCTACGTGACTCGCAGCACTACACTGCACGTTCTGCGGAGCCCCTGATCTGCTAGTGACATTAACGGCTAGCTGGGTGGTGGTGGAAGGGTGCCAGTTCTTGCAGTGCGATTTCAGTAAGGAATTTCAAACTAGTTAGACTTCCCTAAAATCCAGAAACTCATTTACCGGTTCAGGAAGAGGTGGTGGTGTTGCCTTGTCCTGCCAGTGCTGAATGCTGTATGTCCTGGGTTCAGCCAGGACAGGGTTAATTTTCACCGGACTCCAGGAAGGGGCACAGCCGGGGGGTGGGGGCTGACCCCACCTGGCCGAACAGAGCCCGGTGTTCCATACAATGGGACGTCACGCTGGGTTCCGGTGGGGGGGGCGAGGCGGCGCGAAGGCACTCGTGGCTTGTGCGGGGACGCAGCACTGGTCCTGTTTCGGGAGAGCGGCTGTCTGGGTTGTACGGTTCGTTGTTGTGTTTTCTCCTTATTTGTATCGTTGTTGTTCCTGTTTTCCCTCTGTTTGCTGTTCTGTTAAACTGCCCTTATCCCGACCCACCTGTTTCTGCCTCTTTCTTTTCATTCTCCTCCGCACGCCGGCGGGGTGAGGGGCGGCTGCATGGCGCTTTTGTTGCCGGCGGCAGCCGAAACCGAAACAGTTTTTCAGCAATTTAAGTCACAGATATGATCTGTAATGGGACAGATGACACTAACTGCATCTGACCATCCTAATATACTCCAGAGGTTTATCTTTGCAAATATTGTTAGCTTGCAGTAGACTTTGTGCAAAGGTAGCAAGAGGAAGAGAAGTCTGTCTTTGAATTTTAAAGCTTTCTTTGCAGGTGTCATTTTGTGTCCTTCTGTCTACGTGACTCGCAGCACTACACTGCACGTTCTGCGGAGCCCCTGATCTGCTAGTGACATTAACGGCTAGCTGGGTGGTGGTGGAAGGGTGCCAGTTCTCGCAGTGCAATTTCAGTAAGGAATTTCAAACTAGTTAGACTTCCCTAAAATCCAGAAACTCATTTACCAGTTCAGGAAGAGGTGGTGGTGTTGCCTTGTCCTGCCAGTGCTGAGTGCTGTATGTCCTGTGTTCGGCCAGGACAGGGTTAATTTTCACCGGACTCCAGGAAGGGGCACAGCCGGGGGGTGGGGGCTGACCCCACCTGGCCGAACAGAGCCCGGTGTTCCATACCCTGTGACGTCACGCTGGGTTCCGGTGGGGGGGGCGAGGCGGCGCGAAGGCACTCGCGGCTTGGGGGGACGCAGCGCCCGTCCTGTTTCGGGAGAGCGGCTGTCTGGGTTGTACGGTTCGTTGTTGTGTTTTCTCCTTATTTGTATCGTTGTTGTTCCTGTTTTCCCTCTGTTTGCTGTTCTGTTAAACTGCCCTTATCCCGACCCACCTGTTTCTGCCTCTTTCTTTTCATTCTCCTCCGCACGCCGGCGGGGGGAGGGGCGGCTGCATGGCGCTTTTGTTGCCGGCGGCAGCCGAAACCGAAACAGTTTTTCAGCAATTTAAGTCACAGATACGATCTGTAATGGGACAGATGACACTAACTGCATCTGACCATCCTAATATACTCCAGAGGTTTATCTTTGCAAATATTGTTAGCTTGCAGTAGACTTTGTGCAAAGGTAGCAAGAGGAAGAGAAGTCTGTCTTTGAATTTTAAAGCTTTCTTTGCAGGTGTCATTTTGTGTCCTTCTGTCTACGTGACTCGCAGCACTACACTGCACGTTCTGCGGAGCCCCTGATCTGCTAGTGACATTAACGGCTAGCTGGGTGGTGGTGGAAGGGTGCCAGTTCTCGCAGTGCGATTTCAGTAAGGAATTTCAAACTAGTTAGACTTCCCTAAAATCCAGAAACTCATTTACCAGTTCAGGAAGAGGTGGTGGTGTTGCCTTGTCCTGCCAGTGCTGAGTGCTGTATGTCCTGGGTTCGGCCAGGACAGGGTTAATTTTCACCGGACTCCAGGAAGGGGCACAGCCGGGGGGTGGGGGCTGACCCCACCTGGCCGAACAGAGCCCGGTGTTCCATACCCTGTGACGTCACGCTGGGTTCCGGTGGGGGGGGCGAGGCGGCGCGAAGGCACTCGCGGCTTGGGGGGACGCAGCGCCGGTCCTGTTTCGGGAGAGCGGCTGTCTGGGTTGTACGGTTCGTTGTTGTGTTTTCTCCTTATTTGTATCGTTGTTGTTCCTGTTTTCCCTCTGTTTGCTGTTCTGTTAAACTGCCCTTATCCCGACCCACCTGTTTCTGCCTCTTTCTTTTCATTCTCCTCCGCACGCCGGCGGGGGGAGGGGCGGCTGCGTGGCGCTTTTGTTGCCGGCGGCAGCCGAAACCGAAACAGTTTTTCAGCAATTTAAGTCACAGATACGATCTGTAATGGGACAGATGACACTAACTGCATCTGACCATCCTAATATACTCCAGATGTTTATCTTTGCAAATATTGTTAGCTTGCAGTAGACTTTGTGCAAAGGTAGCAAGAGGAAGAGAAGTCTGTCTTTGAATTTTAAAGCTTTCTTTGCAGGTGTCATTTTGTGTCCTTCTGTCTACGTGACTCGCAGCACTACACTGCACGTTCTGCGGAGCCCCTGATCTGCTAGTGACATTAACGGCTAGCTGGGTGGTGGTGGAAGGGTGCCAGTTCTCGCAGTGCGATTTCAGTAAGGAATTTCAAACTAGTTAGACTTCCCTAAAATCCAGAAACTCATTTACCAGTTCAGGAAGAGGTGGTGGTGTTGCCTTGTCCTGCCAGTGCTGAATGCTGTATGTCCTGGGTTCGGCCAGGACAGGGTTAATTTTCACCGGACTCCAGGAAGGGGCACAGCCGGGGGGTGGGGGCTGACCCCACCTGGCCGAACAGAGCCCGGTGTTCCATACCCTGTGACGTCACGCTGGGTTCCGGTGGGGGGGGCGAGGCGGCGCGAAGGCACTCGCGGCTTGGGGGGACGCAGCGCCGGTCCTGTTTCAGGAGAGCGGCTGTCTGGGTTGTACGGTTCGTTGTTGTGTTTTCTCCTTATTTGTATCGTTGTTGTTCCTGTTTTCCCTCTGTTTGCTGTTCTGTTAAACTGCCCTTATCCCGACCCACCTGTTTCTGCCTCTTTCTTTTCATTCTCCTCCGCACGCCGGCGGGGGGAGGGGCGGCTGCGTGGCGCTTTTGTTGCCGGCGGCAGCCGAAACCGAAACAGTTTTTCAGCAATTTAAGTCACAGATACGATCTGTAATGGGACAGATGACACTAACTGCATCTGACCATCCTAATATACTCCAGAGGTTTATCTTTGCAAATATTGTTAGCTTGCAGTAGACTTTGTGCAAAGGTAGCAAGAGGAAGAGAAGTCTGTCTTTGAATTTTAAAGCTTTCTTTGCAGGTGTCATTTTGTGTCCTTCTGTCTACGTGACTCGCAGCACTACACTGCACGTTGTGCGGAGCCCCTGATCTGCTAGTGACATTAACGGCTAGCTGGGTGGTGGTGGAAGGGTGCCAGTTCTCGCAGTGCGATTTCAGTAAGGAATTTCAAACTAGTTAGACTTCCCTAAAATCCAGAAACTCATTTACCAGTTCAGGAAGAGGTGGTGGTGTTGCCTTGTCCTGCCACTGCTGAATGCTGTATGTCCTGGGTTCGGCCAGGACAGGGTTAATTTTCACCGGACTCCAGGAAGGGGCACAGCCGGGGGGTGGGGGCTGACCCCACCTGGCCGAACAGAGCCCGGTGTTCCATACCCTGTGACGTCACGCTGGGTTCCGGTGGGGGGGGCGAGGCGGCGCGAAGGCACTCGCGGCTTGGGCGGGGACGCAGCGCCGGTCCTGTTTCGGGAGAGCGGCTGTCTGGGTTGTACGGTTCGTTGTTGTGTTTTCTCCTTATTTGTATCGTTGTTGTTCCTGTTTTCCCTCTGTTTGCTGTTCTGTTAAACTGCCCTTATCCCGACCCACCTGTTTCTGCCTCTTTCTTTTCATTCTCCTCCGCACGCCGGCGGGGGGAGGGGCGGCTGCATGGCGCTTTTGTTGCCGGCGGCAGCCGAAACCGAAACAGTTTTTCAGCAATTTAAGTCACAGATATGATCTGTAATGGGACAGATGACACTAACTGCATCTGACCATCCTAATATACTCCAGATGTTTATCTTTGCAAATATTGTTAGCTTGCAGTAGACTTTGTGCAAAGGTAGCAAGAGGAAGAGAAGTCTGTCTTTGAATTTTAAAGCTTTCTTTGCAGGTGTCATTTTGTGTCCTTCTGTCTACGTGACTCGCAGCACTACACTGCACGTTCTGCGGAGCCCCTGATCTGCTAGTGACATTAACGGCTAGCTGGGTGGTGGTGGAAGGGTGCCAGTTCTCGCAGTGCGATTTCAGTAAGGAATTTCAAACTAGTTAGACTTCCCTAAAATCCAGAAACTCATTTACCAGTTCAGGAAGAGGTGGTGGTGTTGCCTTGTCCTGCCACTGCTGAGTGCTGTATGTCCTGGGTTCGGCCAGGACAGGGTTAATTTTCACAGAACTCCAGGAAGGGGCATAGCCGGGGGGTGGGGGCTGACCCCACCTGGCCGAACAGAGCCCGGTGTTCCATACCCTGTGACGTCACGCTGGGTTCCGGTGGGGGGGGGGCGGGGCGGTGGGAAGGCACTCGCGGCTTGGGGGGACGCAACACCGGTCCTGTTTCGGGAGAGCAGCTGTCTGGGTTGTACGGTTCGTTGTTGTGTTTTCTCCTTATTTGTATCGTTGTTGTTCCTGTTTTCCCTCTGTTTGCTGTTCTGTTAAACTGCCCTTATCCCGACCCACCTGTTTCTGCCTCTTTCTTTTCATTCTCCTCCGCACGCCGGCGTGGGGAGGGGCGGCTGCATGGCGCTTTTGTTGCCGGCGGCAGCCGAAACCGAAACAGTTTTTCAGCAATTTAAGTCACAGATATGATCTGTAATGGGACAGATGACACTAACTGCATCTGACCATCCTAATATACTCCAGAGGTTTATCTTTGCAAATATTGTTAGCTTGCAGTAGACTTTGTGCAAAGGTAGCAAGAGGAAGAGAAGTCTGTCTTTGAATTTTAAAGATTTCTTTGCAGGTGTCATTTTGTGTCCTTCTGTCTACGTGACTCGCAGCACTACACTGCACGTTCTGCGGAGCCCCTGATCTGCTAGTGACATTAACGGCTAGCTGGGTGGTGGTGGAAGGGTGCCAGTTCTCGCAGTGCGATTTCAGTAAGGAATTTCAAACTAGTTAGACTTCCCTAAAATCCAGAAACTCATTTACCAGTTCAGGAAGAGGTGGTGGTGTTGCCTTGTCCTGCCAGTGCTGAATGCTGTATGTCCTGGGTTCAGCCAGGACAGGGTTAATTTTCACCGGACTCCAGGAAGGGGCACAGCCGGGGGGTGGGGGCTGACCCCACCTGGCCGAACAGAGCCCGGTGTTCCATACCCTGTGACGTCACGCTGGGTTCCGGTGGGGGGGGCGAGGCGGCGCGAAGGCACTCGCGGCTTGGGGGGACGCAGCGCCGGTCCTGTTTCGGGAGAGCGGCTGTCTGGGTTGTACGGTTTGTTGTTGTGTTTTCTCCTTATTTGTATCGTTGTTGTTCCTGTTTTCCCTCTGTTTGCTGTTCTGTTAAACTGCCCTTATCCCGACCCACCTGTTTCTGCCTCTTTCTTTTCATTCTCCTCCGCACGCCGGCGTGGGGAGGGGCGGCTGCATGGCGCTTTTGTTGCCGGCGGCAGCCGAAACCGAAACAGTTTTTCAGCAATTTAAGTCACAGATACGATCTGTAATGGGACAGATGACACTAACTGCATCTGACCATCCTAATATACTCCAGAGGTTTATCTTTGCAAATATTGTTAGCTTGCAGTAGACTTTGTGCAAAGGTAGCAAGAGGAAGAGAAGTCTGTCTTTGAATTTTAAAGATTTCTTTGCAGGTGTCATTTTGTGTCCTTCTGTCTACGTGACTCGCAGCACTACACTGCACGTTCTGCGGAGCCCCTGATCTGCTAGTGACATTAACGGCTAGCTGGGTGGTGGTGGAAGGGTGCCAGTTCTCGCAGTGCGATTTCAGTAAGGAATTTCAAACTAGTTAGACTTCCCTAAAATCCAGAAACTCATTTACCAGTTCAGGAAGAGGTGGTGGTGTTGCCTTGTCCTGCCAGTGCTGAATGCTGTATGTCCTGGGTTCGGCCAGGACAGGGTTAATTTTCACCGGACTCCAGGAAGGGGCACAGCCGGGGGGTGGGGGCTGACCCCACCTGGCCGAACAGAGCCCGGTGTTCCATACCCTGTGACGTCACGCTGGGTTCCGGTGGGGGGGGCGAGGCGGCGCGAAGGCACTCGCGGCTTGGGGGGACGCAGCGCCCGTCCTGTTTCGGGAGAGCGGCTGTCTGGGTTGTACGGTTCGTTGTTGTGTTTTCTCCTTATTTGTATCGTTGTTGTTCCTGTTTTCCCTCTGTTTGCTGTTCTGTTAAACTGCCCTTATCCCGACCCACCTGTTTCTGCCTCTTTCTTTTCATTCTCCTCCGCACGCCGGCGGGGGGAGGGGCGGCTGCGTGGCGCTTTTGTTGCCGGCGGCAGCCGAAACCGAAACAGTTTTTCAGCAATTTAAGTCACAGATACGATCTGTAATGGGACAGATGACACTAACTGCATCTGACCATCCTAATATACTCCAGATGTTTATCTTTGCAAATATTGTTAGCTTGCAGTAGACTTTGTGCAAAGGTAGCAAGAGGAAGAGAAGTCTGTCTTTGAATTTTAAAGCTTTCTTTGCAGGTGTCATTTTGTGTCCTTCTGTCTACGTGACTCGCAGCACTACACTGCACGTTGTGCGGAGCCCCTGATCTGCTAGTGACATTAACGGCTAGCTGGGTGGTGGTGGAAGGGTGCCAGTTCTCGCAGTGCGATTTCAGTAAGGAATTTCAAACTAGTTAGACTTCCCTAAAATCCAGAAACTCATTTACCAGTTCAGGAAGAGGTGGTGGTGTTGCCTTGTCCTGCCAGTGCTGAATGCTGTATGTCCTGGGTTCGGCCAGGACAGGGTTAATTTTCACCGGACTCCAGGAAGGGGCACAGCCGGGGGGTGGGGGCTGACCCCACCTGGCCAAACAGAGCCCGGTGTTCCATACCCTGTGACGTCACGCTGGGTTCCGGTGGGGGGGGCGAGGCGGCGCGAAGGCACTCGCGGCTTGGGGGGACGCAGCGCCCGTCCTGTTTCGGGAGAGCGGCTGTCTGGGTTGTACGGTTCTTTGTTGTGTTTTCTCCTTATTTGTATCGTTGTTGTTCCTGTTTTCCCTCTGTTTGCTGTTCTGTTAAACTGCCCTTATCCCGACCCACCTGTTTCTGCCTCTTTCTTTTCATTCTCCTCCGCACGCCGGCGGGGGGAGGGGCGGCTGCGTGGCGCTTTTGTTGCCGGCGGCAGCCGAAACCGAAACAGTTTTTCAGCAATTTAAGTCACAGATACGATCTGTAATGGGACAGATGACACTAACTGCATCTGACCATCCTAATATACTCCAGATGTTTATCTTTGCAAATATTGTTAGCTTGCAGTAGACTTTGTGCAAAGGTAGCAAGAGGAAGAGAAGTCTGTCTTTGAATTTTAAAGCTTTCTTTGCAGGTGTCATTTTGTGTCCTTCTGTCTACGTGACTCGCAGCACTACACTGCACGTTGTGCGGAGCCCCTGATCTGCTAGTGACATTAACGGCTAGCTGGGTGGTGGTGGAAGGGTGCCAGTTCTCGCAGTGCGATTTCAGTAAGGAATTTCAAACTAGTTAGACTTCCCTAAAATCCAGAAACTCATTTACCAGTTCAGGAAGAGGTGGTGGTGTTGCCTTGTCCTGCCACTGCTGAGTGCTGTATGTCCTGGGTTCGGCCAGGACAGGGTTAATTTTCACAGAACTCCAGGAAGGGGCATAGCCGGGGGGTGGGGGCTGACCCCACCTGGCCGAACAGAGCCCGGTGTTCCATACCCTGTGACGTCACGCTGGGTTCCGGTGGGGGGGGGGCGGGGCGGCGGGAAGGCACTCGCGGCTTGGGGGGACGCAACACCGGTCCTGTTTCGGGAGAGCAGCTGTCTGGGTTGTACGGTTCGTTGTTGTGTTTTCTCCTTATTTGTATCGTTGTTGTTCCTGTTTTCCCTCTGTTTGCTGTTCTGTTAAACTGCCCTTATCCCGACCCACCTGTTTCTGCCTCTTTCTTTTCATTCTCCTCCGCACGCCGGCGGGGGGAGGGGCGGCTGCATGGCGCTTTTGTTGCCGGCGGCAGCCGAAACCGAAACAGTTTTTCAGCAATTTAAGTCACAGATATGATCTGTAATGGGACAGATGACACTAACTGCATCTGACCATCCTAATATACTCCAGAGGTTTATCTTTGCAAATATTGTTAGCTTGCAGTAGACTTTGTGCAAAGGTAGCAAGAGGAAGAGAAGTCTGTCTTTGAATTTTAAAGATTTCTTTGCAGGTGTCATTTTGTGTCCTTCTGTCTACGTGACTCGCAGCACTACACTGCACGTTGTGCGGAGCCCCTGATCTGCTAGTGACATTAACGGCTAGCTGGGTGGTGGTGGAAGGGTGCCAGTTCTCGCAGTGCGATTTCAGTAAGGAATTTCAAACTAGTTAGACTTCCCTAAAATCCAGAAACTCATTTACCAGTTCAGGAAGAGGTGGTGGTGTTGCCTTGTCCTGCCAGTGCTGAATGCTGTATGTCCTGGGTTCGGCCAGGACAGGGTTAATTTTCACCGGACTCCAGGAAGGGGCACAGCCGGGGGGTGGGGGCTGACCCCACCTGGCCGAACAGAGCCCGGTGTTCCATACCCTGTGACGTCACGCTGGGTTCCGGTGGGGGGGGCGAGGCGGCGCGAAGGCACTCGTGGCTTGGGCGGGGACGCAGCACCGGTCCTGTTTCGGGAGAGCGGCTGTCTGGGTTGTACGGTTCTTTGTTGTGTTTTCTCCTTATTTGTATCGTTGTTGTTCCTGTTTTCCCTCTGTTTGCTGTTCTGTTAAACTGCCCTTATCCCGACCCACCTGTTTCTGCCTCTTTCTTTTCATTCTCCTCCGCACGCCGGCGGGGGGAGGGGCGGCTGCATGGCGCTTTTGTTGCCGGCGGCAGCCGAAACTGAAACAGTTTTTCAGCAATTTAAGTCACAGATATGATCTGTAATGGGACAGATGACACTAACTGCATCTGACCATCCTAATATACTCCAGATGTTTATCTTTGCAAATATTGTTAGCTTGCAGTAGACTTTGTGCAAAGGTAGCAAGAGGAAGAGAAGTCTGTCTTTGAATTTTAAAGATTTCTTTGCAGGTGTCATTTTGTGTCCTTCTGTCTACGTGACTCGCAGCACTACACTGCACGTTCTGCGGAGCCCCTGATCTGCTAGTGACATTAACGGCTAGCTGGGTGGTGGTGGAAGGGTGCCAGTTCTCGCAGTGCGATTTCAGTAAGGAATTTCAAACTAGTTAGACTTCCCTAAAATCCAGAAACTCATTTACCAGTTCAGGAAGAGGTGGTGGTGTTGCCTTGTCCTGCCAGTGCTGAATGCTGTATGTCCTGGGTTCAGCCAGGACAGGGTTAATTTTCACCGGACTCCAGGAAGGGGCACAGCCGGGGGGTGGGGGCTGACCCCACCTGGCCGAACAGAGCCCGGTGTTCCATACCCTGTGACGTCACGCTGGGTTCCGGTGGGGGGGGCGAGGCGGCGCGAAGGCACTCGCGGCTTGGGCGGGGACGCAGCGCCCGTCCTGTTTCGGGAGAGCGGCTGTCTGGGTTGTACGGTTCGTTGTTGTGTTTTCTCCTTATTTGTATCGTTGTTGTTCCTGTTTTCCCTCTGTTTGCTGTTCTGTTAAACTGCCCTTATCCCGACCCACCTGTTTCTGCCTCTTTCTTTTCATTCTCCTCCGCACGCCGGCGGGGGGAGGGGCGGCTGCATGGCGCTTTTGTTGCCGGCGGCAGCCGAAACCGAAACAGTTTTTCAGCAATTTAAGTCACAGATACGATCTGTAATGGGACAGATGACACTAACTGCATCTGACCATCCTAATATACTCCAGAGGTTTATCTTTGCAAATATTGTTAGCTTGCAGTAGACTTTGTGCAAAGGTAGCAAGAGGAAGAGAAGTCTGTCTTTGAATTTTAAAGCTTTCTTTGCATGTGTCATTTTGTGTCCTTCTGTCTACGTGACTCGCAGCACTACACTGCACGTTCTGCGGAGCCCCTGATCTGCTAGTGACATTAACGGCTAGCTGGGTGGTGGTGCAAGGGTGCCAGTTCTCGCAGTGCGATTTCAGTAAGGAATTTCAAACTAGTTAGACTTCCCTAAAATCCAGAAACTCATTTACCAGTTCAGGAAGAGGTGGTGGTGTTTCCTTGTCCTGCCAGTGCTGAATGCTGTATGTCCTGGGTTCAGCCAGGACAGGGTTAATTTTCACCGGACTCCAGGAAGGGGCATAGCCGGGGGGTGGGGGCTGACCCCACCTGGCCGAACAGAGCCCGGTGTTCCATACCCTGTGACGTCACGCTGGGTTCCGGTGGGGGGGGCGAGGCGGCGCGAAGGCATTCGCGGCTTGGGGGGACGCAGCGCCGGTCCTGTTTCGGGAGAGCGGCTGTCTGGGTTGTACGGTTCGTTGTTGTGTTTTCTCCTTATTTGTATCGTTGTTGTTCCTGTTTTCCCTCTGTTTGCTGTTCTGTTAAACTGCCCTTATCCCGACCCACCTGTTTCTGCCTCTTTCTTTTCATTCTCCTCCGCACGCCGGCGGGGGGAGGGGCGGCTGCGTGGCGCTTTTGTTGCCGGCGGCAGCCGAAACCGAAACAGTTTTTCAGCAATTTAAGTCACAGATACGATCTGTAATGGGACAGATGACACTAACTGCATCTGACCATCCTAATATACTCCAGATGTTTATCTTTGCAAATATTGTTAGCTTGCAGTAGACTTTGTGCAAAGGTAGCAAGAGGAAGAGAAGTCTGTCTTTGAATTTTAAAGCTTTCTTTGCAGGTGTCATTTTGTGTCCTTCTGTCTACGTGACTCGCAGCACTACACTGCACGTTCTGCGGAGCCCCTGATCTGCTAGTGACATTAACGGCTAGCTGGGTGGTGGTGCAAGGGTGCCAGTTCTCGCAGTGCGATTTCAGTAAGGAATTTCAAACTAGTTAGACTTCCCTAAAATCCAGAAACTCATTTACCAGTTCAGGAAGAGGTGGTGGTGTTTCCTTATCCTGCCAGTGCTGAATGCTGTATGTCCTGGGTTCAGCCAGGACAGGGTTAATTTTCACTGGACTCCAGGAAGGGGCACAGCCGGGGGGTGGGGGCTGACCCCACCTGGCCGAACAGAGCCCGGTGTTCCATACCCTGTGACGTCACGCTGGGTTCCGGTGGGGGGGGCGAGGCGGCGCGAAGGCACTCGCGGCTTGGGGGGACGCAGCGCCGGTCCTGTTTCGGGAGAGTGGCTGTCTGGGTTGTACGGTTCGTTGTTGTGTTTTCTCCTTATTTGTATCGTTGTTGTTCCTGTTTTCCCTCTGTTTGCTGTTCTGTTAAACTGCCCTTATCCCGACCCACCTGTTTCTGCCTCTTTCTTTTCATTCTCCTCCGCACGCCGGCGGGGGGAGGGGCGGCTGCGTGGCGCTTTTGTTGCCGGCGGCAGCCGAAACCGAAACAGTTTTTCAGCAATTTAAGTCACAGATACGATCTGTAATGGGACAGATGACACTAACTGCATCTGACCATCCTAATATACTCCAGATGTTTATCTTTGCAAATATTGTTAGCTTGCAGTAGACTTTGTGCAAAGGTAGCAAGAGGAAGAGAAGTCTGTCTTTGAATTTTAAAGCTTTCTTTGCAGGTGTCATTTTGTGTCCTTCTGTCTACGTGACTCGCAGCACTACACTGCACGTTCTGCGGAGCCCCTGATCTGCTAGTGACATTAACGGCTAGCTGGGTGGTGGTGGAAGGGTGCCAGTTCTCGCAGTGCGATTTCAGTAAGGAATTTCAAACTAGTTAGACTTCCCTAAAATCCAGAAACTCATTTACCAGTTCAGGAAGAGGTGGTGGTGTTGCCTTGTCCTGCCACTGCTGAGTGCTGTATGTCCTGGGTTCGGCCAGGACAGGGTTAATTTTCACAGAACTCCAGGAAGGGGCATAGCCGGGGGGTGGGGGCTGACCCCACCTGGCCGAACAGAGCCCGGTGTTCCATACCCTGTGACGTCACGCTGGGTTCCGGTGGGGGGGGCGAGGCGGCGCGAAGGCACTCGTGGCTTGGGCGGGGACGCAGCACCGGTCCTGTTTCGGGAGAGCGGCTGTCTGGGTTGTACGGTTCGTTGTTGTGTTTTCTCCTTATTTGTATCGTTGTTGTTCCTGTTTTCCCTCTGTTTGCTGTTCTGTTAAACTGCCCTTATCCCGACCCACCTGTTTCTGCCTCTTTCTTTTCATTCTCCTCCGCACGCCGGCGGGGGGAGGGGCGGCTGCATGGCGCTTTTGTTGCCGGCGGCAGCCGAAACCGAAACAGTTTTTCAGCAATTTAAGTCACAGATATGATCTGTAATGGGACAGATGACACTAACTGCATCTGACCATCCTAATATACTCCAGATGTTTATCTTTGCAAATATTGTTAGCTTGCAGTAGACTTTGTGCAAAGGTAGCAAGAGGAAGAGAAGTCTGTCTTTGAATTTTAAAGATTTCTTTGCAGGTGTCATTTTGTGTCCTTCTGTCTACGTGACTCGCAGCACTACACTGCACGTTCTGCGGAGCCCCTGATCTGCTAGTGACATTAACGGCTAGCTGGGTGGTGGTGGAAGGGTGCCAGTTCTCGCAGTGCGATTTCAGTAAGGAATTTCAAACTAGTTAGACTTCCCTAAAATCCAGAAACTCATTTACCAGTTCAGGAAGAGGTGGTGGTGTTGCCTTGTCCTGCCAGTGCTGAATGCTGTATGTCCTGGGTTCGGCCAGGACAGGGTTAATATTCACCGGACTCCAGGAAGGGGCACAGCCGGGGGGTGGGGGCTGACCCCACCTGGCCGAACAGAGCCCGGTGTTCCATACCCTGTGACGTCACGCTGGGTTCCGGTGGGGGGGGCGAGGCGGCGCGAAGGCACTCGCGGCTTGGGGGGACGCAGCGCCCGTCCTGTTTCGGGAGAGCGGCTGTCTGGGTTGTACGGTTCGTTGTTGTGTTTTCTCCTTATTTGTATCGTTGTTGTTCCTGTTTTCCCTCTGTTTGCTGTTCTGTTAAACTGCCCTTATCCCGACCCACCTGTTTCTGCCTCTTTCTTTTCATTCTCCTCCGCACGCCGGCGGGGGGAGGGGCGGCTGCATGGCGCTTTTGTTGCTGGCGGCAGCCGAAACCGAAACAGTTTTTCAGCAATTTAAGTCACAGATACGATCTGTAATGGGACAGATGACACTAACTGCATCTGACCATCCTAATATACTCCAGATGTTTATCTTCGCAAATATTGTTAGCTTGCAGTAGACTTTGTGCAAAGGTAGCAAGAGGAAGAGAAGTCTGTCTTTGAATTTTAAAGCTTTCTTTGCAGGTGTCATTTTGTGTCCTTCTGTCTACGTGACTCGCAGCACTACACTGCACGTTCTGCGGAGCCCCTGATCTGCTAGTGACATTAACGGCTAGCTGGGTGGTGGTGGAAGGGTGCCAGTTCTCGCAGTGCGATTTCAGTAAGGAATTTCAAACTAGTTAGACTTCCCTAAAATCCAGAAACTCATTTACCAGTTCAGGAAGAGGTGGTGGTGTTGCCTTGTCCTGCCAGTGCTGAATGCTGTATGTCCTGGGTTCGGCCAGGACAGGGTTAATTTTCACCGGACTCCAGGAAGGGGCACAGCCGGGGGGTGGGGGCTGACCCCACCTGGCCGAACAGAGCCCGGTGTTCCATACCCTGTGACGTCACGCTGGGTTCCGGTGGGGGGGGCGAGGCGGCGCGAAGGCACTCGTGGCTTGGGCGGGGACGCAGCGCCCGTCCTGTTTCGGGAGAGCGGCTGTCTGGGTTGTACGGTTCGTTGTTGTGTTTTCTCCTTATTTGTATCGTTGTTGTTCCTGTTTTCCCTCTGTTTGCTGTTCTGTTAAACTGCCCTTATCCCGACCCACCTGTTTCTGCCTCTTTCTTTTCATTCTCCTCCGCACGCCGGCGGGGGGAGGGGCGGCTGCATGGCGCTTTTGTTGCCGGCGGCAGCCGAAACCGAAACAGTTTTTCAGCAATTTAAGTCACAGATACGATCTGTAATGGGACAGATGACACTAACTGCATCTGACCATCCTAATATACTCCAGAGGTTTATCTTTGCAAATATTGTTAGCTTGCAGTAGACTTTGTGCAAAGGTAGCAAGAGGAAGAGAAGTCTGTCTTTGAATTTTAAAGCTTTCTTTGCATGTGTCATTTTGTGTCCTTCTGTCTACGTGACTCGCAGCACTACACTGCACGTTCTGCGGAGCCCCTGATCTGCTAGTGACATTAACGGCTAGCTGGGTGGTGGTGCAAGGGTGCCAGTTCTCGCAGTGCGATTTCAGTAAGGAATTTCAAACTAGTTAGACTTCCCTAAAATCCAGAAACTCATTTACCAGTTCAGGAAGAGGTGGTGGTGTTTCCTTATCCTGCCAGTGCTGAATGCTGTATGTCCTGGGTTCAGCCAGGACAGGGTTAATTTTCACCGGACTCCAGGAAGGGGCACAGCCGGGGGGTGGGGGCTGACCCCACCTGGCCGAACAGAGCCCGGTGTTCCATACCCTGTGACGTCACGCTGGGTTCCGGTGGGGGGGGCGAGGCGGCGCGAAGGCACTCGCGGCTTGGGGGGACGCAGCGCCGGTCCTGTTTCGGGAGAGTGGCTGTCTGGGTTGTACGGTTCGTTGTTGTGTTTTCTCCTTATTTGTATCGTTGTTGTTCCTGTTTTCCCTCTGTTTGCTGTTCTGTTAAACTGCCCTTATCCCGACCCACCTGTTTCTGCCTCTTTCTTTTCATTCTCCTCCGCACGCCGGCGGGGGGAGGGGCGGCTGCGTGGCGCTTTTGTTGCCGGCGGCAGCCGAAACCGAAACAGTTTTTCAGCAATTTAAGTCACAGATATGATCTGTAATGGGACAGATGACACTAACTGCATCTGACCATCCTAATATACTCCAGATGTTTATCTTTGCAAATATTGTTAGCTTGCAGTAGACTTTGTGCAAAGGTAGCAAGAGGAAGAGAAGTCTGTCTTTGAATTTTAAAGCTTTCTTTGCAGGTGTCATTTTGTGTCCTTCTGTCTACGTGACTCGCAGCACTACACTGCACGTTCTGCGGAGCCCCTGATCTGCTAGTGACATTAACGGCTAGCTGGGTGGTGGTGGAAGGGTGCCAGTTCTCGCAGTGCGATTTCAGTAAGGAATTTCAAACTAGTTAGACTTCCCTAAAATCCAGAAACTCATTTACCAGTTCAGGAAGAGGTGGTGGTGTTGCCTTGTCCTGCCAGTGCTGAATGCTGTATGTCCTGGGTTCAGCCAGGACAGGGTTAATTTTCACCGGACTCCAGGAAGGGGCACAGCCGGGGGGTGGGGGCTGACCCCACCTGGCCGAACAGAGCCCGGTGTTCCATACCCTGTGACGTCACGCTGGGTTCCGGTGGGGGGGGCGAGGCGGCGCGAAGGCACTCGCGGCTTGGGCGGGGACGCAGCGCCCGTCCTGTTTCGGGAGAGCGGCTGTCTGGGTTGTACGGTTCGTTGTTGTGTTTTCTCCTTATTTGTATCGTTGTTGTTCCTGTTTTCCCTCTGTTTGCTGTTCTGTTAAACTGCCCTTATCCCGACCCACCTGTTTCTGCCTCTTTCTTTTCATTCTCCTCCGCACGCCGGCGGGGGGAGGGGCGGCTGCATGGCGCTTTTGTTGCCGGCGGCAGCCGAAACCGAAACAGTTTTTCAGCAATTTAAGTCACAGATACGATCTGTAATGGGACAGATGACACTAACTGCATCTGACCATCCTAATATACTCCAGAGGTTTATCTTTGCAAATATTGTTAGCTTGCAGTAGACTTTGTGCAAAGGTAGCAAGAGGAAGAGAAGTCTGTCTTTGAATTTTAAAGCTTTCTTTGCATGTGTCATTTTGTGTCCTTCTGTCTACGTGACTCGCAGCACTACACTGCACGTTCTGCGGAGCCCCTGATCTGCTAGTGACATTAACGGCTAGCTGGGTGGTGGTGCAAGGGTGCCAGTTCTCGCAGTGCGATTTCAGTAAGGAATTTCAAACTAGTTAGACTTCCCTAAAATCCAGAAACTCATTTACCAGTTCAGGAAGAGGTGGTGGTGTTTCCTTGTCCTGCCAGTGCTGAATGCTGTATGTCCTGGGTTCAGCCAGGACAGGGTTAATTTTCACCGGACTCCAGGAAGGGGCACAGCCGGGGGGTGGGGGCTGACCCCACCTGGCCGAACAGAGCCCGGTGTTCCATACCCTGTGACGTCACGCTGGGTTCCGGTGGGGGGGGCGAGGCGGCGCGAAGGCATTCGCGGCTTGGGGGGACGCAGCGCCGGTCCTGTTTCGGGAGAGCGGCTGTCTGGGTTGTACGGTTCGTTGTTGTGTTTTCTCCTTATTTGTATCGTTGTTGTTCCTGTTTTCCCTCTGTTTGCTGTTCTGTTAAACTGCCCTTATCCCGACCCACCTGTTTCTGCCTCTTTCTTTTCATTCTCCTCCGCACGCCGGCGGGGGGAGGGGCGGCTGCGTGGCGCTTTTGTTGCCGGCGGCAGCCGAAACCGAAACAGTTTTTCAGCAATTTAAGTCACAGATACGATCTGTAATGGGACAGATGACACTAACTGCATCTGACCATCCTAATATACTCCAGATGTTTATCTTTGCAAATATTGTTAGCTTGCAGTAGACTTTGTGCAAAGGTAGCAAGAGGAAGAGAAGTCTGTCTTTGAATTTTAAAGCTTTCTTTGCAGGTGTCATTTTGTGTCCTTCTGTCTACGTGACTCGCAGCACTACACTGCACGTTCTGCGGAGCCCCTGATCTGCTAGTGACATTAACGGCTAGCTGGGTGGTGGTGCAAGGGTGCCAGTTCTCGCAGTGCGATTTCAGTAAGGAATTTCAAACTAGTTAGACTTCCCTAAAATCCAGAAACTCATTTACCAGTTCAGGAAGAGGTGGTGGTGTTTCCTTATCCTGCCAGTGCTGAATGCTGTATGTCCTGGGTTCAGCCAGGACAGGGTTAATTTTCACCGGACTCCAGGAAGGGGCACAGCCGGGGGGTGGGGGCTGACCCCACCTGGCCGAACAGAGCCCGGTGTTCCATACCCTGTGACGTCACGCTGGGTTCCGGTGGGGGGGGCGAGGCGGCGCGAAGGCACTCGCGGCTTGGGGGGACGCAGCGCCGGTCCTGTTTCGGGAGAGTGGCTGTCTGGGTTGTACGGTTCGTTGTTGTGTTTTCTCCTTATTTGTATCGTTGTTGTTCCTGTTTTCCCTCTGTTTGCTGTTCTGTTAAACTGCCCTTATCCCGACCCACCTGTTTCTGCCTCTTTCTTTTCATTCTCCTCCGCACGCCGGCGGGGGGAGGGGCGGCTGCGTGGCGCTTTTGTTGCCGGCGGCAGCCGAAACCGAAACAGTTTTTCAGCAATTTAAGTCACAGATACGATCTGTAATGGGACAGATGACACTAACTGCATCTGACCATCCTAATATACTCCAGATGTTTATCTTTGCAAATATTGTTAGCTTGCAGTAGACTTTGTGCAAAGGTAGCAAGAGGAAGAGAAGTCTGTCTTTGAATTTTAAAGCTTTCTTTGCAGGTGTCATTTTGTGTCCTTCTGTCTACGTGACTCGCAGCACTACACTGCACGTTCTGCGGAGCCCCTGATCTGCTAGTGACATTAACGGCTAGCTGGGTGGTGGTGGAAGGGTGCCAGTTCTCGCAGTGCGATTTCAGTAAGGAATTTCAAACTAGTTAGACTTCCCTAAAATCCAGAAACTCATTTACCAGTTCAGGAAGAGGTGGTGGTGTTGCCTTGTCCTGCCACTGCTGAGTGCTGTATGTCCTGGGTTCGGCCAGGACAGGGTTAATTTTCACAGAACTCCAGGAAGGGGCATAGCCGGGGGGTGGGGGCTGACCCCACCTGGCCGAACAGAGCCCGGTGTTCCATACCCTGTGACGTCACGCTGGGTTCCGGTGGGGGGGGCGAGGCGGCGCGAAGGCACTCGTGGCTTGGGCGGGGACGCAGCACCGGTCCTGTTTCGGGAGAGCGGCTGTCTGGGTTGTACGGTTCGTTGTTGTGTTTTCTCCTTATTTGTATCGTTGTTGTTCCTGTTTTCCCTCTGTTTGCTGTTCTGTTAAACTGCCCTTATCCCGACCCACCTGTTTCTGCCTCTTTCTTTTCATTCTCCTCCGCACGCCGGCGGGGGGAGGGGCGGCTGCATGGCGCTTTTGTTGCCGGCGGCAGCCGAAACCGAAACAGTTTTTCAGCAATTTAAGTCACAGATATGATCTGTAATGGGACAGATGACACTAACTGCATCTGACCATCCTAATATACTCCAGATGTTTATCTTTGCAAATATTGTTAGCTTGCAGTAGACTTTGTGCAAAGGTAGCAAGAGGAAGAGAAGTCTGTCTTTGAATTTTAAAGCTTTCTTTGCAGGTGTCATTTTGTGTCCTTCTGTCTACGTGACTCGCAGCACTACACTGCACGTTCTGCGGAGCCCCTGATCTGCTAGTGACATTAACGGCTAGCTGGGTGGTGGTGGAAGGGTGCCAGTTCTCGCAGTGCGATTTCAGTAAGGAATTTCAAACTAGTTAGACTTCCCTAAAATCCAGAAACTCATTTACCAGTTCAGGAAGAGGTGGTGGTGTTGCCTTGTCCTGCCAGTGCTGAATGCTGTATGTCCTGGGTTCGGCCAGGACAGGGTTAATTTTCACCGGACTCCAGGAAGGGGCACAGCCGGGGGGTGGGGGCTGACCCCACCTGGCCGAACAGAGCCCGGTGTTCCATACCCTGTGACGTCACGCTGGGTTCCGGTGGGGGGGGCGAGGCGGCGCGAAGGCACTCGTGGCTTGGGCGGGGACGCAGCGCCCGTCCTGTTTCGGGAGAGCGGCTGTCTGGGTTGTACGGTTCGTTGTTGTGTTTTCTCCTTATTTGTATCGTTGTTGTTCCTGTTTTCCCTCTGTTTGCTGTTCTGTTAAACTGCCCTTATCCCGACCCACCTGTTTCTGCCTCTTTCTTTTCATTCTCCTCCGCACGCCGGCGGGGGGAGGGGCGGCTGCATGGCGCTTTTGTTGCCGGCGGCAGCCGAAACCGAAACAGTTTTTCAGCAATTTAAGTCACAGATACGATCTGTAATGGGACAGATGACACTAACTGCATCTGACCATCCTAATATACTCCAGAGGTTTATCTTTGCAAATATTGTTAGCTTGCAGTAGACTTTGTGCAAAGGTAGCAAGAGGAAGAGAAGTCTGTCTTTGAATTTTAAAGCTTTCTTTGCATGTGTCATTTTGTGTCCTTCTGTCTACGTGACTCGCAGCACTACACTGCACGTTCTGCGGAGCCCCTGATCTGCTAGTGACATTAACGGCTAGCTGGGTGGTGGTGCAAGGGTGCCAGTTCTCGCAGTGCGATTTCAGTAAGGAATTTCAAACTAGTTAGACTTCCCTAAAATCCAGAAACTCATTTACCAGTTCAGGAAGAGGTGGTGGTGTTTCCTTATCCTGCCAGTGCTGAATGCTGTATGTCCTGGGTTCAGCCAGGACAGGGTTAATTTTCACCGGACTCCAGGAAGGGGCACAGCCGGGGGGTGGGGGCTGACCCCACCTGGCCGAACAGAGCCCGGTGTTCCATACCCTGTGACGTCACGCTGGGTTCCGGTGGGGGGGGCGAGGCGGCGCGAAGGCACTCGCGGCTTGGGGGGACGCAGCGCCGGTCCTGTTTCGGGAGAGTGGCTGTCTGGGTTGTACGGTTCGTTGTTGTGTTTTCTCCTTATTTGTATCGTTGTTGTTCCTGTTTTCCCTCTGTTTGCTGTTCTGTTAAACTGCCCTTATCCCGACCCACCTGTTTCTGCCTCTTTCTTTTCATTCTCCTCCGCACGCCGGCGGGGGGAGGGGCGGCTGCGTGGCGCTTTTGTTGCCGGCGGCAGCCGAAACCGAAACAGTTTTTCAGCAATTTAAGTCACAGATACGATCTGTAATGGGACAGATGACACTAACTGCATCTGACCATCCTAATATACTCCAGATGTTTATCTTTGCAAATATTGTTAGCTTGCAGTAGACTTTGTGCAAAGGTAGCAAGAGGAAGAGAAGTCTGTCTTTGAATTTTAAAGCTTTCTTTGCAGGTGTCATTTTGTGTCCTTCTGTCTACGTGACTCGCAGCACTACACTGCACGTTGTGCGGAGCCCCTGATCTGCTAGTGACATTAACGGCTAGCTGGGTGGTGGTGGAAGGGTGCCAGTTCTCGCAGTGCGATTTCAGTAAGGAATTTCAAACTAGTTAGACTTCCCTAAAATCCAGAAACTCATTTACCAGTTCAGGAAGAGGTGGTGGTGTTGCCTTGTCCTGCCACTGCTGAATGCTGTATGTCCTGGGTTCGGCCAGGACAGGGTTAATATTCACCGGACTCCAGGAAGGGGCACAGCCGGGGGGTGGGGGCTGACCCCACCTGGCCGAACAGAGCCCGGTGTTCCATACCCTGTGACGTCACGCTGGGTTCCGGTGGGGGGGGCGAGGCGGCGCGAAGGCACTCGCGGCTTGGGGGGACGCAGCGCCCGTCCTGTTTCGGGAGAGCGGCTGTCTGGGTTGTACGGTTCGTTGTTGTGTTTTCTCCTTATTTGTATCGTTGTTGTTCCTGTTTTCCCTCTGTTTGCTGTTCTGTTAAACTGCCCTTATCCCGACCCACCTGTTTCTGCCTCTTTCTTTTCATTCTCCTCCGCACGCCGGCGGGGGGAGGGGCGGCTGCATGGCGCTTTTGTTGCTGGCGGCAGCCGAAACCGAAACAGTTTTTCAGCAATTTAAGTCACAGATACGATCTGTAATGGGACAGATGACACTAACTGCATCTGACCATCCTAATATACTCCAGAGGTATATCTTCGCAAATATTGTTAGCTTGCAGTAGACTTTGTGCAAAGGTAGCAAGAGGAAGAGAAGTCTGTCTTTGAATTTTAAAGATTTCTTTGCAGGTGTCATTTTGTGTCCTTCTGTCTACGTGACTCGCAGCACTACACTGCACGTTCTGCGGAGCCCCTGATCTGCTAGTGACATTAACGGCTAGCTGGGTGGTGGTGGAAGGGTGCCAGTTCTCGCAGTGCGATTTCAGTAACGAATTTCAAACTAGTTAGACTTCCCTAAAATCCAGAAACTCATTTACCAGTTCAGGAAGAGGTGGTGGTGTTGCCTTGTCCTGCCACTGCTGAGTGCTGTATGTCCTGGGTTCGGCCAGGACAGGGTTAATTTTCACCGAACTCCAGGAAGGGGCATAGCCGGGGGGTGGGGGCTGACCCCACCTGGCCGAACAGAGCCCGGTGTTCCATACCCTGTGACGTCACGCTGGGTTCCGCTGGGGGGGGGGCAGGGCGGCGCGAAGGCACTCGCGGCTTGGGGGGACGCAGCGCCGGTCCTGTTTCGGGAGAGCAGCTGTCTGGGTTGTACAGTTCGTTGTTGTGTTTTCTCCTTATTTGTATCGTTGTTGTTCCTGTTTTCCCTGTGTTTGCTGTTCTGTTAAACTGCCCTTATCCCGACCCACCTGTTTCTGCCTCTTTCTTTTCATTCTCCTCCGCACGCCGGCGGGGGGAGGGGCGGCTGCATGGCGCTTTTGTTGCCGGCGGCAGCCGAAACCGAAACAGTTTTTCAGCAATTTAAGTCACAGATACGATCTGTAATGGGACAGATGACACTAACTGCATCTGACCATCCTAATATACTCCAGATGTTTATCTTTGCAAATATTGTTAGCTTGCAGTAGACTTTGTGCAAAGGTAGCAAGAGGAAGAGAAGTCTGTCTTTGAATTTTAAAGATTTCTTTGCAGGTGTCATTTTGTGTCCTTCTGTCTACGTGACTCGCAGCACTACACTGCACGTTCTGCGGAGCCCCTGATCTGCTAGTGACATTAACGGCTAGCTGGGTGGTGGTGGAAGGGTGCCAGTTCTCGCAGTGCGATTTCAGTAAGGAATTTCAAACTAGTTAGACTTCCCTAAAATCCAGAAACTCATTTACCAGTTCAGGAAGAGGTGGTGGTGTTGCCTTGTCCTGCCAGTGCTGAATGCTGTATGTCCTGGGTTCAGCCAGGACAGGGTTAATTTTCACCGGACTCCAGGAAGGGGCACAGCCGGGGGGTGGGGGCTGACCCCACCTGGCCGAACAGAGCCCGGTGTTCCATACCCTGTGACGTCACGCTGGGTTCCGGTGGGGGGGGCGAGGCGGCGCGAAGGCACTCGTGGCTTGGGCGGGGACGCAGCACTAGTCCTGTTTCGGGAGAGCGGCTGTCTGGGTTGTACGGTTCGTTGTTGTGTTTTCTCCTTATCTGTATCGTTGTTGTTCCTGTTCCCCTTCTGTTTGCTGTTCTGTTAAACTGCCCTTATCCTGACCCACCGGTTTTCTGCCTGTTTTCTTTCCATTCTCCTCCGCACCGCGGCGGGGGGGAGGGTCGGCCACGTGGCGCTTTTTTTGCAGGCGGCAACCGAAACCAAAACACTGTAGCTGTCACAAGATGTGCAGATGTTCAAACCTGCCTGACAATAAGAAAAGCAAATGTTTTGCTACCGTTTTCCTTTAGAACAGCGTCTTTCCCATGCAGGCGTTTGACCTGTTCCTGGAATAATAACTGCCATTAGAAGTGGGGCGCATGGGAAGAGCATGCTGTTCTCCTGGAAGTCAGAAGACAGGCTTCCTTTCCTGCGTGTTGCTGTTTTGCTTTATGACATGCGAGTCCTCTCCCGCTATGTTTGCTTTACTTGTTTTCTCGATGGCGATCTGTTCAGCAGAGGAAATGCCTTTTACTTCTGTGCAAGATCTGGGCTCAAGTTGCTTGGGGGGGAAATTGCAGCTGGTTGAGAAGTCAGTCACTAATTTTTGCTAACCAAAGTGTAGCTGAGATAAATTTGCCTGAAAAGTACTTTACTTTATTGGAAAGGACTCTATAGCTTTACACGCAATGAATTTAAAACCATGTAGAAACTTCAAAGTGCTTATGCCAGCTGAGCTTTTTGTATTTTAAATGTGTTTGAAGCTGCTTCAGAGCAGAAGCTTTTGCTGCTCTAGGGAAAAAAGCTTTAATTCTAGATACTGCATCAATTTACCAGCGACTGTCAGACTTTCCTTGACCTGTCTGTGTAACGTAGTTTGTAATGGAGAGATCCTTCAGTTAATTGATGGAATAACCTTGTACCTCCAGCCTGAGGCTATTGCTAAGGACGGTTTGCTTGCTTGGATGCGCTGTTTGCCGTAGCCCCTGGCTGGAGTTGATACAGCATTTGAATTCGGGCTGGTAAGGTTTTGTTTCTACTGGTAGTGGAATTGAGACTGAAATAAAGCAGGTGAAATTACGACCTTACTGAAGTCATTAGCAAAGCTGCCATTGACTGAAGTAAGGCTAGGATCTCAGCCAAGCGTTTTGGTTGTTTAATTTATGGTAACATATTAATTGAGTTATATTAAAACAAGGTTTTGAAAAAGTTAATCTTTAGCTTTGTGATACAATCTCCATTCCATAAATATTGTACATAGTGTTACTAAAAGTTTACCTTTTTTTGGCAGGTTGATAGAGGTAGATTTTAATTTATTTTTATAATCTGTGTGTTTGCACTCCTAGGAAAGAACTAAAGTGCGCAGATGTCATTATTTCTGTAAATGAAAAGGACTTAATCCTAAATCTTCTAATTGTTTTATAGTATATGGCAGCAGAGCTATCTAACACTCTGTCCTGCAGGAAATATTTGGCATACTTGTAAGCTCCAGGGAGAGGAGAACTAGGATGATAATATCCATTAACGTTGTTTTTGAATGAGAACTTGCATAAAGACTTTCTCGAGGAAAAAAAAGAAAATCACTATTAGATTTAAAGGCTTTTTAGCAAAAGGAATGTATTGCAAGCTTTCGACCTTCCTGTGCTGTATGAAGCTTTACTGGTGCGTATGCCAGAAAATCCTGTTGATTACTGGACTCTTCCAATGTGTGCTGCCCTTCTAGAAAGTCGACATCTGGATTGTATTTATTCTACTATTTTCTCGTCACTGCATCCAGTCAGAGTAGATTTTCCTCCTTTAAATTTTGATAAACTTTGTTTCTATGATTTGGCAGAAAAGATTTTGTGCAATTTTAAAGGCACGACTAATAATGCGTTCCCAAGCTCTGATGACAGTTAGAACAAACGGTATTGTTTTAAAACATAAATGTATATTTTGCTGTACTACTCTTCTTGCTTCTCTTATCTGCTAGAATAGTTTTAGCATTGAGCATATTTTAATACACATCTAGAAACAGGCAAGACTGCTTTTATTATATTATTATATTGCTTGAAGTCATGAATTATGTTAATGTAAACACTGTAGTAAAAGGGAGACTGTATTGGCACCTGAGGTCTTTTATTCCTGCTTGTCAGTCTTCACGTTTGTCTTGTATGTGGAGACTGTGGCCTGGGTAGAAATGGGATTGTTCATTAAGAGTCAAAGTGTGTTCTTCCACTTGTAGCAGTCCCAAAGTACACCCAGTTTGTGTTGCACATCGATGGTATCTTGGCAAAAAGGAAACCGAGTTATCCATTAGCTAATTCTCAGAGTAATCTTCTTTGTAACCAGCTCTTCAAGTAATACCTTCCAAGTTTTCCCATGCAATGAGTAAAGCTAGCATAGTCAACAAGTTTCAAGGAACTACTCTCTCAATCACTGGAAAGTTTTGACTAATTGAGCACAGTGATTTTTAATCTCTGCTATTCTGTATTATTTTTCAGTGATGTTTGTCTTATGAGGAACAATGGAACAAAATGGTTTTGGACAGGTTGATGTAGTTGCTTCTGAGAATTCGGGAGCGTGCGGCGCCGGTGCGGTCCGAGAGAGCGGGTCTGTTTTATTGATGTATGCCATCAATAAAATCAGGTGCCTTGATTAACCCTCTAGTATTGCAGGCCACAACTTGGTAACTGAGGCTGTGATAAATATCCCATAGCTTGTCTGCAGAATCAACTTTTTTTTTTTAGTGTTTTCAGTTAAAAGTTTTCTCCTGCAAAACCTAGGGACTGATACTGTTCTGTCAGGTCAAACAGATAAGCTGTTTCACCTGAAGTTTGTACCTAGCTCTTGTAGGCTACTTTTCCGTGATGGGTTTGCTAAGCTGCTGTGAGTACACTTCCTCAGTCTCCATTGCTGCTTGCTCATGGGTGGAGGAGTGCACATATGGCCACCTCATAGCAAGAGGTCACCTCTGCTAGCGCAGCTGTCCCGTGGGCTTTCCGTTATTTGAGAGGGTTGGAAGGTAAGAAGAAATGAGATTGTTTTAGAGTCCATTCTCTTTGAACATCTGGGGTGATATCCTTTCTGGGGTGATATCCTTTCTGGGGTGATATCCTTTCTGTATATGCAAAGTTAAAATTTCAAGTGCTATATTGTCTCATTTTTGCAGAGGTTAAGTGTAATGTGAGGATAGGGATGCTTCTAAGCTGCCTATCTGATCAAGAAGTGCAGGTCTGAAGGTACTAAATACCCAAGTGAATGCAGACTAGCTGCAACACTGACGTATGCAGCATGGTGGAGGAAGGTGAAGACTGTAAGAATGTGCTTAAACTCCCCCTGCTAAATTAACATTGCTGTTCTGAGTATCTTAGCTGAGAAATATGCAAGCATGCAAAATGTACACTTGTCATTCTTGAAGTAGCTGGTTTCCAACCTTTAGTTTCTGAAGGACTGTTGAATGACGGAACTACTTTGACTTTTTCCACACAAATCCCTCTAATGAAATGCATTGCTGCTTCACACCCGTCAGAGTTGCTAGTGGCAGTCACTGTCTCGCTTGAAATGGGATCTTTCTCCAGTAATCTACTGCCAGTTAATCATGGCTAAGTGAGACCTGGTAATCCCATTGATGTGCCTGGACTTATCTGAAGACAAGACCTAATTTTTATTTTTTTAAAAAGAGCTGTAGTAACATCATTCGTAATTATAGTGATATGAACTTGGTCACGCTTCCTGCCTACAAAATCATGTATGTAAACACTACAATAAATTCTGTCTAAACACGTTCTGCTTTAACTCTACCTCTGTCTTAAGAAGTAAATGTGCATTTGCTGTCTTTATTTATCTCTGTACTGTACCACTCTGCACTAATAAATTCATTTCTTAATGAATTCATGTAGCCGTATGGCCAGAAATATATTTTTTAATTAGCTAAGAGTCTGTGATAAGCAGTGCAAAGAATCTGTTTCTTTAAAATACGTTTTACTGTACTTTGAAACTGGCTTCTAAAGATACTGAATGTTTCCATCAACTTGGTAATACTCATAACCAGCTCCTGGTATATACAATATATTAAAATGATGCTAAATATAAAAGTGTGTGTGCATAATGATTTTAAGAAAACTAATATATATGTCTCTGCACTCTGAATAAATCTGTCTCTGGACTTGTGATCAAGGCAGAGGACAGGGCTGTTTCTTGTTACTTAAGGTAACACAGGAATTCAGGCACATAGCAAAAAGCTTTTAATCACACTAATGTGATGCATTGTATCAACATCTTAATGCTAAGCTGATCTTTAGGATGAAGAAAGTATTTTAAACAAACACCATGTAGTTCCCTGCAACATCGGTGCTTTTTGTTCTAGACAGTGAAGGTCTGTTGTGTAGTCAAAGCCGTAAATGGAATGAAATGAGGTTGCTTTAAACAAAGGTTTCATAAGTTGTTGAAAATCAGTTTTGAGGAAAATGTCTGAAATGTTTTGCAGAGGTGAATCTGGTGCTGGGAAGACTGAAAACCCGAAGAAGGTTATTCAATACCTTGCTCATATTGCTTCCTCCCATAAAGGAAGAAAGGACCATAATATTCCCGTAAGTTGGGATATTTTATCATTTGTTTATTGTTCTTTTTGAAACCCACCATCTTTGCATTTAAAAAAAAACAGAACTTTTTTATTAAAGATAAGCTGTAATGTAATCCACATAATTTTCTCAACCGTTATTTTCTCTTTAGTAGGGGCTGAAATGAGCAGTTCCATTAAAATTTCCAGTTGATGTTAGCTGTTTAACTTCTCCTCTGAAATTAAAGGCTTTATGCAACCATTGTAACTACGAACGGTATCAAAGCTTTCTGATGCAGTGTATGCCAGTTTTCCAAAAATTTAATTAACTTGGGCAAGTCTTAGTAAATTTAGTTCCCTCAGATGCAGTTTTCAGTACTATATTCGTGAACAAACTTTCTGTTCTTTCAAAAATTATCTTGTAGATAAGAAAAATCATCAAGCTTCAAAACTGCTGTAGACTTGATATGTCTACAAGCGAGCAGCTAATAAAAAGCTCTAGTTTTAGTACATTACAGACAAAAGCATATGCACTTATGTCAGAGTCTTGGGTTTTTTGGTAACTTGTCACTAACTGATTTATGTAGAACTTTCTTCAGATTTACTGCTAGACTTCAAAATTCACAATGAGTTTTTATCAATATTTTGCTTTACAAGATATGAATGGGTTTGAATATCTGTTGCTATGAGCACTTGGATCTCTTTGCAGTGGAATATTAATTCAACTTGCTAGAAGCAAGTGGCTTGCTATATTCGACACTGGCGTATGTGGTTGGAAGTTTTCAAACTATATCAGACTCAGAAGCATCAGCTTCTGTAATTTCTAGTGTACAACACTTAATATTAAGATATTCTGGAATGTGTCAAGACTCAAACTCCTAGAAAACCAGGAGAGGACTTTTGACCAATCTGTGAAGGAAAAAAAGCAATAATTTGAAGTTGGAGAGAGGGAATGATTGCTCTGCAGATAGATTTGGAGGCCTTAGGAGGATGCTGTGACTGGAGTGTCGGCAGCATTAGCATTGTCATGTGCTAGGGGAATACATGGCTCTGCAGAATGCTATTTAGAAAGTCATCCTTCAGAACTTGTTTTCTGTGTGGGTTTTGATTTATAAATATTCTTGGATTTATGGCTGTGCAGCCTTGAACAAAACTAGTGTTTCTAAAATTTCTACAGGAGTATAATTGCCTACAACTTTTTGGAGGGGAAGGGAATTATGCAGAGAATGGAACTGCACAGAGTTTGTATACCAAGTACTTCTAAACACACTATTGACAGCTTGTAATGCACCAGGTTGAAGAGACTTCTGTGAGCCTCTTGTCGAGCCTCCTTTCAAAATATGCTTCCCTTTAAAGCTGAGTTTTGACAACCTTGTGTGATGAAGATTATACAACCTTTCTGCAAAACTTTTCCTGTGCTTAACCACTTAAACAGTCAAAAATAGGGGTTTAAAAAGTACTCCTTGTTTGTTTGGCTGTGTTTCCATAAGCACTTTGTGCCAGTACCTGTGCTAAAAGTAGTCCCCTTTTTGAGTTTTGTCATCGTAACAATTCCTGTGGCCACTCACTGGGCTTGGAGACTGCAGGCTCAAACTACTGTTCTGAAAGTCATAGAATCATAGAATGGTTTGGGTTGGAAAGGGCCTTAAAGATCATCTGGTTCCAACCCCCCTGCCATCAGCAGGGACATCTTCCACCAGACCAGGTTGCTCACAGCTCCATCCAACCTGGCCTTGAACCCTGCCAGGGAGGGGGCAGCCACAGCTTCTCTGGGCAACCTGGACCAGTGTTTCATCACCCTCATGGGGAAGAAATGAAGTCCATCTGGCTTTAGATGAAACAAGTTTCCTCTGTTTGTTGCGTGGATGCATAACTGATATGAAGTGAAGGCACAGAAAAAAGCTGGGGTGGAAGATGTTGGTGAAGGGAAGGATGAGTTGCTCAGTCTAATGCAGTGCTGGCTAATTCTGTTTAAGTTGCTGGTTGAACTGGAATCTAATTCTCTACTTAGCAGCGTGATCAAATGGGACAGGAGTTTAAGGTGGTGGGTGTAATCAGCTGCTTCGTGAGCCATCGAAGACTGTCACGATGAAGACTGGAAAAGTTTTTATTCTTTGTAAAACATAGTTCAGACACAGTAAAAAGAATAGGGTAGTGTCCTGAATAGAAGTTTGATACTTTGATTGTGCGCTTCATTCAATGCACTGCTATAGTAAGCACTGAATTAAGTATATGTTTATGAAAAATGCAAAATGTTCACGTAACCTAAACCGTTTTGAAAATACAAATGAGTCTCGCTTCTGTAACAATTAATTTTTATTTATATACTGCAGATGAAGAATGTCTAATCTACACACCTAACACTCAAAAGTTAGGAAGTGTCAGAATTGGTTATATTTAAGCAGCCCTAACTTGTTCCTGTTCACATATACATTAGAAAACTGTAGAGGGCTGGTGGTGATCCGTAGTATCCATCTGTACAGCCTTTGCACTGACTGTGCACAAAGATGATGCTAAACAGGCTTGTTAAATAGACAGCAAGTCATGGATTTACTTTTATCCATCCTGTAACGAATAATTATCAGTGCTATGCATATTACTGAGACTTCTGAAAGTTGCATACATAAATAACTCTGTAACGCATGAAATACTTATGGCTCTTGAGGGGTTAAATTCCCAAATATTTGAAGGTAAGAAGAAATAGACATGGTAACAATGAAGAAAAAAATAAATGGTGGGTGAAAATCTTTGTTAAGGCATTACAAATGATGCAACTGGTTTCTAGGAAATTGAAGTAGTAATGTAAAATACAATTTAATGAGAAGGCAAAATAATATAAACATGAAAAAGACAAGATAATTTAGAACATTAAAAAAAAAATCTTTTTTTTTTAATACGATGGCATGAATAGAGCCATGTGACGCTCACTGATGAAATCAAGTATTTAAACAAATAATTTGGTCAGTGTTAGAAATGCAAATCTATGGGCACTTTGAGATATCTGTCCCAAAACAAGAGTTCAAAGAAAAGATCTGAAGTGAAAGAGCTGAATAGATTAGGTAATTATAGCAGACTTTTCAGCTCCAGATCTCTGTTTCAAACTGCAACCAAAAAAGTCATTAGAGCCTGAAGGCTGAAATAAATTTGCTTTTCTTAGTCCATTTGTTCCAAGTGAACGTTTTTCCACATCATACTGATTATTCTGAACAGAGAGGATCAAACTGGCTTTGTTCCTGGATTACTTTTTAACTGCAAGAAAATATTTCCTCTAGGACAGGATGTGCTTTACCTTTATGAATAGACCTCTTCACTTGAGAGTTATCAACAAATATGATCTTACAAAAAAATGGAGAGTACTGAAGGGTTGCAATGAAAGTTCAAAAAGAACAGAACTCAATGCGGTTCAGTTTAACACAAGATAAAGATAAGACTTATAGACAGGAATTTTGGAAGGAGCGGTAGCTTCATACTGAAACATCTAACCTTATTTTTAGATCCTGAGTTGTTTTCTGAGCAGGTATGATGCAGCTTTGCAAAATTCACATCACTTAGCTGAGTAAACTAAACCTTTGCTAGCTGCTTTACAGAACTCTGTCAAAACCTGTTATTCTTCACTAAAACAGTGCTAGTTGCTAGTTATTTAAATTAGTAGACATAAACGGAAGAAGTGTGCGTCTGTCTTGGTGTGAAAATTTCTTGTGGTCTGAGTTTCACCACCACGTTTTCTCCCTAGGCTCTCTGGTGTGAAGCTCAAGATTGTTAAGTTTGTGGACTGAGACAAGGGAATAGGGGAATTGAAAATTTCTGCGTTTCTGCAGAAACTGCAAATTTGGATTTTGGGGATTTTTTTGTTTTGCTTTATTACACTCATGTTCCATTTACCCTTTTTTCTGGCAAAAGTTAAAGGTATTCCAGTTTTTTAAGACTTTGCTTCTCATGTGGACGGTAATTCTTGAAAGAAAGCTTCTATCTCAATTGTAGGATTGCCTTTCTTAAGTACTTGAAGTACAGGGCAAAAACAAAGCCACAGGCTCTGTAAGTATTGCTTTCCTCTTGGTTCTTTCATAACCTTTTTGATTTTTGAAAAATAGTGATGATCTTATCCATACAAAAACACCTTGCAGTGACTAAGGCTGTCGAGACAGTTACTTGGTGTTGTGGGTTTATTTTTGTTGTTGTTTGTCAAAACTGTGGAAAGCAGGGCTGCCGGAGGCCCGGCCAGTCTGACTAATTGAAGTCTTGCTTGTCTTGCAAGCCCCCCATTCTGTTTGTTGGAGGACCAAAATTCCAAATTTCTGAAGGTGAGACCAGTATGCGTGGTGGAGATTCTGCTCTTAAGTGATGGTAGTACCAAGTGATAGCTCTCAAAGCATTTCAGGCTGCTGTTGCGTTATCTATAGAGTTTGCGCCTGAAGACTTGTGGGGTTTGACCAAGGGGAAGCTGAGACACTGAGAGCTTTAAAAGGGAGATATTTGCCATGCATTCTTTCCAATTCCATGGGTCTTCCAAACCTAAGAGCTGGAAACAGTGTTTATCATAGCTACTGTTGTTCATTGCAAACAGAGTTCCAAAAGTGTAAAACAAATGCTGTGCTAAAACCAGACCTCCTGTGTGTTCAATTCCAAGCCTCGCTTTCTTGGAAAACAAGTGTTCATGTCTCTGTACGGTTCCAGTTGATCCGTAGTATTGACAGGTCAGTCACTTGAAATGAAATCTGTATTATATCTGGTGTATGAGACCTCTGTATGGATTTTGTATATTCAGTTATTTGTGTTGCTTAGAGACTATTGTTGTGGAGTCTCCTTCTCTGGAGATATTCAAGACCTGCCTAGACGTGATCCTGTGCAGCCTGGTCTGGGTGACCCTGCTTCGGCAGGGTTGTTGGACTGGGTGACCCACAGAGGTCCCTTATAACCCCTACAATGCTGTGATTCTGTGATTCAAATTCTATTGTAGAAGTTATTCTTTCTCCCCTTTCTCATGGCTAGAAAAAGAAGCTGATGGAGGATGGAATTGCTGAATGTACTTCTCAGCTGGCTGAAGAAGAAGAAAAGGCCAAAAACTTGGCCAAACTCAAGAACAAGCAGGAAACGATGATCACTGATTTGGAAGGTTTGTTCTTGCTACATTTGCCTGTTAACAAGTTGTACATCATGCGAGAAAGGAGTGGATCACTTATTACAGTGTATGGAGTATCTGGTCCAGTCTGCTAAGTGTAACCTTATATGTAGATACCTTAATAGCTGTTGCTTTTATCTAAATCTTGAAAGAATAATTTATTGCTTGCAAGCCTTGTTGCATTTGGCTGCTCAGTCTTTCTCGTGTTTCATTTGTTAGCTTTTCATTTTTGAGAATCCATTTTATTTAATGATACACTCCAGAAATTCATGTTGTTGCATGCATCCCTTAGTAACAAGGTAAAACATCTGTCTCTTGGGAAGGCGCTACACTTTTCTATAATAACACATTAGAACAACATATTTCTGGAAAAATGTTAGTAGGCATTCATTAGTCTTCTAATATTTTGTGAATAAGCAAATCTGAATTGTTCTGCCTTTCTTGATGCTTTCTTTATCTAAAATGGTTCGATTTCTTTGGCCATTTATTTCTGATTGTTTTGCCTGTGTTGTCACGACTGAATTAGCCCTATATGTAACCTTTCATGATGTTATGGTGGGTTTTTTAATTACTTATGGTTGTAAATAGGTATTGTGCAACATTAATAAACTGCCAAGCCAAAGTTGCAAAATATAAGGCAATGTTGCTATCTGCCCTAATTTGGAAATATTTTTTTCACTTACTGTTATGGGTTGTCTTGCTACATATTTTAATACTGATGCGCTTATGGAAAAATACCAAAGTTTAGTCTTATCTGTGTAGGAAGGTATTGAAGTAATAGGAATAATAGATGATTGATGTACCTTTTATTTAAAAAGCCTATTCAGGGACTTTAAGATGGGCATAAGTAAGCTGTACTCATTGGAAAATAATGCTTGAGTAGTTGTGTACTTAAATTGGGACTAGTGTTTCTGAAGATACTTGACAGATGTGGCTGGTTATGGTGCTGTTCCCAGAGTGATGACCTTAGAAATGGAAATTAAAGCTTAAATATAAGGCATGCAACTGCTTGGCTAGTAAAGCACAGTAAAATGATACTCTTTGAGACAATTCAAGAAGCCATGAAGGTCACTCTGCTAGGGTCTTGACACTGGTAAGTACTGAAATTTGAGGGGGGGGGGGGGGGCAACAAAAACCCACAAAACCCCAGAAAAACCCCACTAATTCAGTTTACTGTGAGTTTTCCCCATTGCGAAATTGTGTCTTATGCCACTATTCTGTCACCTGCCAGAAATACAATGTAAAAACAGAGAAAAGTGCTATTTTTTTTTTTTTTTAATGAGGAGCTGTTTAGAGAAAAACAATGTTACTTCAGATTGTCTGGAAAATCCCAAATACCCCTCGGTAGCTCTAAGATATGATTCTTGAACATGGCTCCGTTTCCATGTAGAAGATGTCCTGATCTTGTAGCAGGCTTAGGAGGGGTGTGAGAAACCCCTGCACTGAGAATCCACAAAGTATTGAACAAGTCTAATAACTTACATTTATTCTAATAGATGTTGAATTGTGCTAATGCTATGCTAAGCAAAACCTTCCTGTGACTTCAATATATTACATACCTGGTCATTAGCTAACTGTAGACAATGCAGCCAATAACTATCTTAATCAGACCACAGGCAGATTATCTAAATGTATTTTATTGCTAGGGCACTGATAACTGGATGGTGTTCACAAAGAAATACCTTAGGGCAGGGGTGTCTTGACTACACAAAGAAATTACTGGAGGCTATCAGGGTTGCAAAGTCTTGCTAAATATCAATGGGATGTGACTTAGTGGTACAGATACTTGCAAAAATTGTTTATCCAAGTTTTCTTTAAGTTACACTATTTTCCAGTAGACCTTTTGGAGTCTAGCCTAGCCCTTCCACAACTATGCAAGCCATAATTTTTTCCAGTCTGTAGTTCTTCATTTTTGAATCCTGATGTCTGCGATCACCTGGCCGAGCAGCTCAAACTGCTCTTCTGTTAGATTCTATTCCTTATTTTTCTGTCAACATGTGATTATGTTTGTTACCTTACTTCAAACTTTTTTCTCCAGTCATTGACTTTTTCTTGACTTTCTATCTGAATCATGCAGTTCTACTTTGCTATTTCATCTTTCCCAGTCACCCTTCCAGCTGCAGTCTGGAGAAAGAATTGACACAGTGTATATTAAACTTCCCACCCTTCTTGCTGTCCCATTGCCCTGCCCCTGAACCTTCTGAGGATAACAACAGGAAAAAATTGCTTATAAATATAATCCTTTACTTCCATAGAGTGCTTAAAAAAGGAGGAGAAGACAAAAAAAAGGAGAAGACAGAAAAAAATAAGACAAAAAAAGGAGGAGAAGACATCTCGCAACAAGGCGGAAAAGCAGAAAAGAGATTTAAGTGAAGAGCTGGAGGCTTTAAAAACTGAACAAGAAGATACCTTGGATACCACTGCAGCACAGCAAGAGCTGAGGTAGGATCACGTGTCTGTATAAGCAGGCACCATTAAAATTCACCTTGAATTTACAAAAGACTAAAATGTTCATTTTTGATAACTATTGATGCTTCCTCTAGGACAAAGCGAGAGCAGGTGGTGGCTGAACTGAAGAAAGCAATTGAAGAGGAAACCAAAAACCATGAATCACAGATCCAGGAAATCAGGCAGAGGCATGCTACTGCCCTGGAAGAGCTCTCTGAACAACTGGAACAGGCCAAAAGGGTGAGCAGAAAATTAATTACAGAAATACATTTTTCAGCTTCAGGACTTTTATAAGTAACATAAGTGGCGTGGTCACTTCCAGTGATATCTGCAGATCTAAATTGTCCTCTGTACATACTTAACTACTGCAGTTGAATCAAATATATCCTGCTGGTTTGAACATATAGCAACTTTTCAGATAGATGCCAAGACTATCTAAAAGTGTTTGTTAGACCTGGAAACAGTGCACCTAGAGATAAATTGATGTAGTACTATTGTGGGAATTCTCGAGCAGCCTATGTGCTTATTTGGTGAAAAGCAGTTCTCTGCCTAAGCGAACTGTGGAATGGTTCCAAATAAGGTAATTGTCATGTCAACACTCACAAATAACAAACTGTGAGTACGGGTAGCGTAAAAGTTCTTCCAGCCACTCTTCCCTTTATGCTTGTACCGTGACCTCCAGTGCTAGATGTCTGTGGAGTATCTTGCTGATTTGCAGAGTTATATTGTGTCTCTGGTAACCCCTGCCAGAGCAGAGGAAGCGGCACACCTGGACAACGTGGTTCCTTCCAGTGCAGCTTCACTGTCTTTGTTCAGAAGTAGAATTAATCCAACACTGCCAAAAAAAAAAAAAGTATCTCTAGCTTGTAAAATTTTATTTCTAGTCATTCACAGATATATGGGTGGACAGTTCATATACTGTACTAATATTTTTGTGTAGGAATATTTCAGAAGCCTCCTTAGTTTAAAATACTACGTGAGAAATATAGTAGTTAAACCTGATGGAAATTATAGTTTATTCACCTGAAAATCTTACGTGTTTCCTGTGCTCCTTATTCATTAAATATTCTCAATAAGAGCATAAAAAGACAGAAAAATACCCTACAATCTTAAACAAAGGTCCTGTGATAAGATTGTCAGTTCTGGCAATATAGTAAGAATGGCACTTAAACATCCCTTATGGCAATTACTAACTTTTTAAAAAGGTTTTTGACAAATGTCAGTGCAGTGGTGAAAAGTGCTTTATTACGCACCTCCAGGCTGCTATGCCTACTAAAATCGGGGCAGCTGTAGCTGATATCTTTCCTTTTATTTCTGTGAGATGAGCCATGCTGAACTGTTAATGGGCACATTCCTTCCTGCTCAGTGCTACTCACATGGTCCTTTTACAGCACTGACATCCCAGATCTTACTGAATTCATAGAAATATCTTCTGGTCCTCGCTGTTACCTGTGATATCTGAGAGTGGATTAACTTGCATTACCTTAATTTTTTTGGCTAACATATGCAAAATGTTACACAGCAGGATTTTAAATGCTCCCTACTTACAACTTGCTGAGCAGTTGTTTTATCTTTGAGCTTATAATCCTGATTTGCTGGACTGAATATTTTTAGCAGAAAACTTTATTGATATGTAAAAAAGTGTTGAAGTTCTTCCCTTTTGTTTTTCCTAGTTCAAAGCAAATCTTGAAAAAAACAAGCAAGGCCTAGAGTCCGACAACAAGGAGTTGGCCTGTGAAGTGAAGGTACTGCAGCAGGTCAAGGCAGAGTCTGAACATAAGAGGAAGCAGCTCGATGCTCAGGTGCAAGAGCTAACTACTAGGGTCACAGAAGGAGAAAGACTGAGGGTGGAGCTGGCGGAGAAAGCTAACAAGCTGCAGGTAAGGCTGTATGGAATTCCTAAACTGCTGAACTATACACAAGAAAGTAAAAGCTTTAACCATATACAGAAGTGGCTAGGAGGAATGACTATCAAAGATGCAGCTAGGTCTACAGGAACGGGGACTGTAGTTGATGTGGGAGGCGATCTCTGTCATGTACTCGTGTACTTGAGGGGCTTGAAAGTGGTGACACACCTCAGATAGCTGGAGAGCCATGACATGACTCCTGAACTTTTTGGACTATGTAAGAATCACAGTGGCTTTGAAGTACATGGCTTCCCATTTTGGAGACCAAATCCTGTAGGAGGCTCTGCTGACAGCTGGCCTACAGGTTTTTGGCTTGGATGTGAAGTTGAGTAGAGTGGGCTGAGCTCATTTGTAGGCTTGAGCAAAAATGTACTGATTGATGATGGCCACACGTTTCCTTTTGTGCTTCAAAAGGAACTTGACAGATAGGGATTGCAAGTAAAGGGCTGTTCCTCTGCGAAATGGAGAAAACAGACAAAATGCAGTCAGAGCTGACTTCTTAGCCACAGCAAAGAGTATTATGAGTAAATCAAGCTAAAGTGCTTGAAAAAGGGAATGGCCCCATTCTTTTTGGGGGAAGCGTTTTGGCAGTCTCTCACTGTATATACAAGTAGCATAGCCTAAAATAGCAAGAATTGGCACCTGGCATTGACCTTTTCTCTTGCAGTGATGCTTTAAACCCAGCTGCCACCCTGACAATCCTTGAATTAATGGTACTGTAAAATACACGGTCCTATAAAATACATGATCCTATAATGAAAAATAGCTTTAAATATGTTTGTAGATGTTGGAATGACATGCTTTGCTAAATATCATGGCTAAGTCTTACTATGTTCTGTCTTCAGTTCAGGACTGACACGTTTCTAACCAAACTTCAGTATTCTTAGCTTGTTGTACCTGGGATGTGTTGTTGTCTTGCCTTCCACGGAATTTGTTGAGGTTTTGTGTTCTGTGTCAGATGTAGGCTTTGCCATGGATCTGCTGCGCGTTATTACCTTTAGACTGCTTGCTTTGCAGAACGAGTTGGATAATGTCTCAAGTCTCCTGGAGGAAGCAGAGAAGAAAGGCATTAAGTTTGCCAAGGATGCGGCTAGTTTGGAATCTCAGCTTCAGGATACACAGGTGTGTGTGCAGTGAAGCTTGAACTTAGCGCTGAAGATTTGTTCCTCATTGAAATGCTAACTGCATAACAGAAAATACGTTTTCATTCATGGTTTGGAAAGCCCCATGGGTAGAAGCTGTATTTCCTATTGAAGTCTAGTGAAATGCGATGTATGATGATTGCTCAGCTACATGTGGAGCCAGTTTTTCATTATCTAAGATTTACTGCTTGATAGACTGTAGCCTTTCAGTTTCTCTTTTTTATTTCTTAGTCTCTGTGGGAGATAAGTATTAAGTCAAAAAAACCTTTCCAAGTAGGATGTTAATGCAAATAAGGTCCTTGGGGTGTGTGAAAGGCACGAGGGACAATACCCTGTCTTTTACTGACTTAGGCTGAAGTTCTTTACTGACTTCAGCTTAAGTTGTTGAAACTGCGAGTGTTTGGTTTTTGGGTTAAATAGTGCAGCTTGGTACATGTATTCATCACTTAAATATACTCTTTTTTTTTTCCCCTGTATAAAAATGCTAATGGTGACTATGTGAGTAATGTTCATTACAGTTGGAGAGTTCTGTGAGGAACAGAGTGGGGGAAGAGAGGGCTGGTGGTTACACTTTTCATTAGTCTCGGTTATGACAGAAGTTTCCACTGCCAAATTACAGCTGTCTTTAAACTGACCTTTACATTTAAGCAATGCAGTGAATCTTGAAAGCATGCTGTCATTGCAGGATTTGTTGCTATATATTCGTCTCAGGTGGTTTAAAATAGGGACTCTATATGCTTGTTGGAAAAGAAAGATATATTTTGAAGGCCACTGCTGTGCTTGTCCCTTTGAAGACAGAAAAGTATCATCCATTGGCTTCTATGAACAGACAGTGGCATGGATTCTCTGAGAAATACGCTTCATAAAGGCTTAAGTGTGCCCCAAATGACTGAGCACTACCTTTCTGAAAACCCAAATTACGGATGGCTTCATAAGCATGTCGTTGTACAAAACTGCTGAGAGAAAAATAATCAAACCTGAACCTCCAAGTAGAGTAATGGAGGGTGGTGGGCCAAGGCCACACTTAACACGCTATGAACCAAACTGAACTTTGAATATGCCTGTTTGTGTAACAGGAGCTGCTTCAGGAAGAAACCCGCCAGAAACTCAACCTGAGCAGTAGGATTAGGCAGCTGGAAGAGGAGAAGAACAACCTGCAAGAGCAGCAGGAAGAGGAAGAGGAGGCCAGAAAGAATTTGGAGAAACAGATGCTTGCCTTACAATCACAGGTAAGCTGTTGTACATGGCAAGACTTCTGTAAGGGCTGCACATTCCAGGTGAGATGAACTGGTGTCCTAAACCTCTTGGAAAAATGTCATGTAACTTGCACGTATGCTCGACCACACTTTGGAATAAAATTTTCCATGGACTTTCTCAATTGCCATAGTGACCAGTACAACTAACTGCAGTGGACAGGACTTTCCCCTACTTGGACTTCTGTTAGCTCATATTTTTTGTGTTACTCTAGCTAGCAATAACACCTAGTTTTGTATTTTTGACTTGTTGCCTTTCTTTCCTTTTCATGATGTACCAAGGAACGTTATTTTCTTTTATTTAATTTCAGTTGGCTGATGCTAAGAAAAAGGTAGATGATGACTTGGGAACCATTGAAGGCTTGGAGGAAAACAAAAAGAAATTACTGAAGGACACGGAGTCCTTAAGCCAACGCCTAGAGGAGAAGGCAATGGCTTATGACAAACTGGAAAAGACAAAGAATCGCCTGCAGCAAGAGCTGGATGACTTGATGGTAGACCTAGATCATCAGCGCCAGATTGTTTCTAACCTGGAGAAAAAGCAGAAGAAGTTTGATCAGGTAGTCTAGCTTCCTGTCATCTTGCTGATTTCTATGATTTTTAAATGGCATCTTGTTTGTGTTGATTGATAAATCTTTTGGGAGCAGCTTGGCCTTTGTTAGGAGTAACTTGTTGCTTCTAATTTCAGTGAGCTAAATGCCATCTTGGAGTCTTGTTAGATCAAGTAATAAGCTCTTTCTATACAAAAAAGAAATTCTATTGGAACAAAAACTTCAGACTATTATTGTAATCCCTCAGGATAGACTAAGAAAGGGTGTGAAGACTGAACGATGGAAATAATAGGAAAATTATTTCATCTTTATTAGTAGCTTGCTTTCCTCACCTCATTCCAGAGTAGCTGTAGCTGTTTTCTTACTAGCCTTTGGATCAAGACTGAGAGACTAGACAGCTTCTGAATGCCAGTTAAACTTAGAGCACTAACCACTTCAGTGACTAAAACACCTCTGAGGCAGGAAGGACCTGATTATAGAACTGATGAGATGGATTAATTATTTCTTATATTCAGATGCTGGCAGAAGAAAAGAACATTTCTGCCAGATATGCAGAGGAAAGAGATCGTGCTGAAGCAGAGGCAAGGGAGAAGGAAACCAAAGCACTGTCTCTGGCTCGGGCTTTGGAAGAAGCCCTGGAAGCTAAGGAAGAGTTTGAAAGACAGAACAAACAGTTGCGGGCAGATATGGAAGACTTAATGAGCTCGAAAGATGATGTGGGCAAAAATGTAAGTAACTTTCCAGACCCTATTTTGTTATGAACTGCACAGGGAACAACACAGGAAAATTCCCTGGTTGGAGAAGTGTTTTTGACACAAATATGGAACGTTTTGAGGCTGATTTGTAACCCAAAATTCTGGAGGAATTAATGCTCAGAGCAAGAGGCTGCTCTCTATTAAGATGAGGCCTGTTCAAAAGATGTGAAGACTTGGAGAGCAGCAGTTGCTGGCCAAATGCCTAATGGCACTTGTGCTGGATTTAAGAGCTTGTCTTACTACTACTACTTTTTCTCTGTGAATATTGCACAGCTCATCTCTCCATTCATCTGCACGGATGTTTGTTTGGTTCTCTAATCTGTATCTTAGAGATGCTGCTCTCCCTGTTCTGATTGTCCAGTTTGGAGCATCACAAAGTGTAGTGTACTGAGTTCATATAATGTCTACTTTTGCTGTTAACTGCTGATTTTGAGAGGATCTGATTAATGTTTGTGGCTTAGGTCCATGAACTGGAGAAATCAAAAAGAACTTTAGAGCAACAGGTTGAAGAGATGAGGACTCAGCTTGAGGAACTGGAAGATGAACTGCAGGCCACAGAAGATGCTAAACTTCGTTTGGAGGTGAACATGCAAGCTATGAAAGCCCAGTTTGAGAGAGATCTGCAAGCCAGAGATGAACAGAATGAAGAGAAAAAGAGGATGCTGGTTAAACAAGTGTGTATCTTACTGTGCTTCATAGTGGGAAGGGCGTGATGATCTTTTGACAAAGCTCTATGGCTCTGAGAACTTGCTACCAGGAAAATAAAACTCTGTGCTTAAAGATCCCATCCTATAGAAGTCCCAAGCACGGATCTTTACCAACAAGACAATAGGTCTTGTTGTGGATTAGCCACTGTTCATGTTAGTCTGCCAGTGATGGTCCTCCAATTCAACTGTACCTTGCCTCAAAAGCACTCAACATGCAAGTAGATTTGGCTGTTGCTGCATGGGTGTCCTTCAAGCCCGTCCTGTTTGGTGTACAGCAACAAATCCATGGATGCCGACATAGCCTGAAAGACTGTAATTAAGTAAACAGTTTCTTAAATGAAAAACGTAGCAAAGATTCCAGATTTGCCAGACTTGAGTCTCTTCAGATCTGCTTTATGATACTAGAATTCTAAAGAAATGCCTTTAAAATTTCATGCTTGTAGGAGAAGATAGATCTAAATTAACATTTCTAAAGCTTTGAGGAAAAAGCACCTAATATTTCAAGATTTATCACAAGAAAACAAAAACTTACTGAGAATCACCTGTATAGAGATCTCCTAGAAATAAATAAAAGCATTGACCTGGAAGGCTTTTGAAGTTCCCTGCAATGCTGAATTGCTATTGTCTTGCACTGGACAAGAGCTCCTGACCTGGCATGAGGAGGGAGGCTTGATTCAAAAGAAACATATTCCTTCATATTGGTAACCTGTGGCACTTCTGGCTCACTTTTATTGTTGTATGAGTTCATCTTAGTTCTTGTTAGTTGCTTTCTTAGATACTTTGCTTCTCTGTTTTCTTTTGAAAAAAAGAAAAGTTGTTGGTGTATACATTCTAGTAGCACATCTGTTTCAAAGAGAATTTTTTCTTTTTTTTTTTCTTGAGAATGTGTGGTGATTCTATGTCGTATTTTCCTCTTAGTGGTTCAATCAGAATTAGCAACATCTGCCCCCAAGTCATACCTAAATGTAGACAGATGTACTGGGCCAGAAGCTGATCATGAAGTAGCTGAACAGATGAAATGGAAATGCTTCAGACGCTGAGCTCTTTTCTTTATTTTCCTTTTGTCAGTTCAGAGATCTCTGCTTCCAGTTTGTGGATTTTTTTGCCGTCTGCAGTGTCTTCCCGTGTAGCTTGAGTTCTGTAGTCTCTTCGAATCGAGTAATGCTAATTCTGATCTGCAAAGGCCTTTCGGATTCATCAGCCATTTTGTTAGGATTTTGTGTTTGCTCTGTTCCTGGAGCTTGAGCCTGTTAAATCCCTTGATTTCACAGGTGCGAGAGCTGGAGGCAGAACTGGAAGATGAGTGCAAACAGAGGGCTCTTGCTGTGGCAGCCAAGAAGAAAATGGAGATGGATATGAAAGACCTGGAAGGTCAGATAGAAGCTGCAAACAAGGCTCGAGATGAAGCAATCAAACAGCTACGTAAGCTCCAGGTAGGCACAGCAAATCAGCTGAGCTGATTTCCCTCCTGCTGACAGTCTGTCAAGGGTGCTGCTTTTCGTTACATGCATTTGTAGTGTGAAGGCAAGAAGGAGTATCAGACTCAGCTATGCTGGCATACGTCACAGTATCTGGCCTGAACTTATCAGCCGCTCAAAACTCCTCTCATCCTTTTGTTGCTAAGGAGTTAAGATTGTCCCCCACATACTTCTATTCTATAGTCATCATTTTCAACGCTTTGCCTAAGGATTTACTGAGGATTGCTTTTGAGGCTGAATCTTTAAAATTTATGGTTGTTTGTATCTTTGAATTTACTGATTTCAGCTCAGCTCTTGCTGATTGCTACTTCCTCTAGTGGAGGAAGCCAAAAATGCTCCAGAGAAATAGGAGGAGTAAATTTTAGTTGCTTTGAAAAAGCTCCAAGATGCCTATTCTTTTTAGATTGGCAAGAAGAATCCAGTACTTGTGTCAAGGATTTATTTCCCATTCCCAGAGAAATACTCCGTCTTTAGTAGAGGTCAGTTTTCCCAAGGCTTTCAGTGCCATGGCCCAAAGCTGCAGGAGTATGAGGCCATGGCAAGACCATGTAAAGCATAGAGCAAACTGCATTGCCTTTCTGCCCTGTCAACTCTCCACTCTATTCCTTGGCAATCCTACTTCAACTGAATGAGGGCAATTTTGGAACTTGGTCCAGGCGCTGGATGAGAAGGGAATGGAGATTAAAGCAAGAAATGCTGGTACCTAGCAGTAGCGGCTTCTCTATTCCCAGAGGCTGAGTCAGTTAGAGAGTTCATACCTGATCTCTGTACACTTTCATGCAAGCGCCTGAAATAAGTGGTCTCATGACTGGTGGTATTGCGAAGATGCAGGTACAACTTAAATGCAGTTTCTCCAGCTTTATTCTTCTAGCATCTGAAGTCAAACTTGTGTGAATTAAGATATCAGTCTGTGTTAAGTGTCTTACGGGAAGGATAAGTATGTGCTTCTACGTTATATGTGCAAAATGGTGAATTGTGGTACTTCTACACTGAGAAGTTTCTTACCTTGAGTACTTGTAATAGGTTTTATCAGTCAATTTAAGTAAATAGGTTTGTTTTTTTCCAAGACAATTGCAAGAGCATTACCTATCTACTACAAAGGTATCTCTACTACCTCTACTAGAGGTTTTTTCCTACAAGAAATATACTAATAAATGAAGTGAAGTCTTCTAATGGGATATTTCTGATGAGGAGTGAGTGATGGAAAGATGAGAAAATGAAGGGTTTAGACTGAAAGAGGGTAGCTTTAAATTGGATATAAGAAAGAAATTCTTCACTCTGAGGGTGATGAGGCACTGGCCCAGGTTGCCCAGAGAAGCTGTGGCTGCCCCCTCCCTGGCAGTGTTCAAGGCCAGGTTGGACGGGGCTTTGAGCAGCCTGGAAGGTGTCTCTGCCCGTGGCAGAGGGATAGAACTCTGATCTTTAAAGGTCCTGTCCAACCCAAACCATTCTATAATTCTATGAAAATAAGAACTGAAAATAAATATATTTAAGTGGAATGAAGCCACTTTAGGAGGAAGGTCTTGCCTCCTAAGGGCAAAAAAGCTTCAGAGCTACTAATAAATCTTGTGGTTGTCCTGCTGTATCATGGCTTATTCTTTCCTCTGCTCTCCAACTGCAGGCTCAAATGAAAGACTACCAGCGGGAGCTAGAAGAAGCCTGTGCATCCAGAGATGAGATCTTTGCACAGTCCAAAGAAAGTGAAAAGAAGCTCAAAGGTCTTGAAGCAGAAATACTCCAGCTCCAAGAGGTGAGATTGAAATCCAAGAAATCTGTTTTTCTTTCTAGAGAAAAGGGAAAGGCCAGAGGGTGTTTGTTTTTTTTTAAAAAAAGAAAAAGTAAAAAGCCATCCAGTGAGTTGAACAGAAAAGTGGGAGCCTGGAGATGTTTCTCTTCCTCACTGCCCCAGGTCATTAGTGAGCTTCTTATGGCTTTGTAGGAATCCTTCTAGTAGTCTGGACTTCCTTTCCCTGCCTGGGTAGCAGGGAAGCCTTACTACTGCTTAAACAGATTTCAAGCCTCACTAAAATTTACAAGGTGGTTTGAGAGTCTCTGGAAGCTGTGGTGCACACTGTCAGTACTAAAACTGGTCACTGGAAGTATATAAAAACCTAACAATCTGTCCAGTAACTCAGTGGACCATTTAAGTCTGTGGAGGTTTATCTCTCTGCTATCTGAGGTCCTCATCCCTTTCTTTTACGGGCATCTGTTCCCTCATTGTTGGCAATTCATGTAAGAGCTCCAAGTCGTGCTACATATCACTGTCACTTATCTCCGACTATCTCCGTTGTCTGCCACAAGGTTAAACGTTTGAGGTTTGAAGGCAACAGAATTGCCTTGTGTGAGAGACGGCCTCTTTTTGCCCTGTTAGCTGCAAAGGTTGAAGCAATCACTCAGCTTACACTGCACTTAATGTTTGAGACTTTTACCTACAACTTACTAGAGCTTCTCCATGTCATTCTTTCACAGACTTCAAACTTGTCAGTCTTGCACTTGCAGTGCATTAGATTGTGTCCTTCTTGGTGAATGTCTGGGTGTTTCTACCACTCAATACAATTTCACAATACAAGATTCAGCGCTGTTATACTTTTGTGCTAAAAATTCATTTTCTATACTTTGCTTTCAGTCATGCTACGTACTCTGTAGGAACCTAAAAAATTTGCTTAATTTAGTGCCCACGTTATACTTAATGAATTAGAGCATGTGACAGAACGGTTTTCTCCTCCTGCTTAGGGCTTGAATGTTACTGGCCTTTTCAGGGGACGGGGAGAAGTAAATTCATAGTAGTCATGTGGCAGTTACGGGAGGGAAAGATCAAGGTGATGCGTCCTGCAAGCTTTTACAGCTGTTGGTTCTGTTTATCCATTAAAAGACCTCGGCGATATCACACTTCACAGCATCTCCCAGAAGTTATTAGAAGGCATAGTTGTTTGCAGAAGTTTTGAGATTCCTAATGCTGTAATGAATATTTCCTAAACCTTCACAGGAGTTTGCTGCGTTTGAAAGAGCTCGTCGTCTTGCTGAGCAAGAAAGGGATGAGTTGGCTGATGAGATTGCAAACAGTGCTTCGGGAAAGTGAGTCATCAAATGTATTAACTGTGCATCTGAGGAACTTCAGGCACCAGCAGCTGCAGTTCTTGGTAGCCTGCTTGCAATTTCTGTATTGACCTGTTGTCCCGATAAAAATTGCTTCTTGTTACGAAGAGAATTGCTTACACAGTAGCTTCTCGTTACAGTTTGGAATGTCTAAAGTATCAAAAGCAAAATAGCCAGTTGCTTTGTATCAGATCTGAGCGTGTCTTGACCCAAATACTTCTTTTCTAGGTCAGCGCTGCTGGATGAGAAGCGCCGGCTGGAAGCTCGGATTGCACAATTGGAGGAAGAGCTCGAGGAAGAGCAGAGCAACATGGAGCTTCTCAATGAGCGGTTCCGAAAGACCACGTTGCAGGTGAGTCCGTTGGTGGCAATGCTGTAGGGGCAATCTATGTTTCAGTGTGCAGATAAGTGGAGGATCTCAATAGCACCAAATGATCTTCTATCGTTCTCCTCTGAAAGGTTGACACGCTGAATTCTGAGCTAGCTGGGGAGCGGAGTGCTGCCCAGAAGAGTGAAAATGCACGGCAGCAGCTAGAAAGGCAGAACAAAGAGCTGAAAGCCAAGTTGCGGGAACTGGAGGGATCCGTGAAGTCGAAGTTCAAGGCAACAATTTCTACTCTAGAAGCCAAGATTGTGCAGCTAGAAGAACAGCTTGAGCAGGAAGCCAAGTAAGGAGAAAAAGAAAAAAAAAATCTGTTTGCTTGTGTTTGCCATGTCTGAAACCTCTGTGCCTTAGGTTTTTGTGGGGCTGAGATATGAGCTTCCGGCAAAGGCATTGGGGTTTCTGATCAGGAAACCTACTGTTTGGGGGACACATTTTGACAAGACAACTGCAAAGTAACTGGGGTTGAAATTTTCAGAAACTATTTGCTCCGTAACTAAAGCTGCTGAATTAACTCTGGACATTAACCAGGTGAATATGTTGACTGGTAGTCCCAGGATGCACAAGGTGATGCAGAAGTTTCTTGAGACAAGATGAAACATCGCCTTGAGACACCTGGTCTCTTTGGTTAGAGGAAGCCAGTTGAAGAGCTTAGGTGTGACAGCTTTAGTTGGTTGAGATGAATCCTGTACTCTGCAGAAGTCTTTCTGCAGTGAGCTCTTCCTGTCTATCCTTGTCATCTTGGTCCTCCAAATATATATATTTGTTTTAAGCTAGTTCCTCCCAGAATCTGAAGGTCTTATAACAATCTTTGTTCTTTTTGTGCTTTTGGCTCTATGGGAGGAACATGTTACTGGTTAGCAATAACTCTGTAAGAAGCATCTTTATATCCCTCTTATGAGCCTGCATACCATACTGGTATTCCTCCAGTGCTAAGGCTTCATGTTTTCAAAGCTGCATCCCAGCCAACCACCAGCACGCTAAAACTGTTGCTGCTGTTGATGGTGGCAGCCGTTTTAGGAGAACTCAAGTATCAGTTACACCATGAGGCGAGAGCCTTTCAGAAGGAACAGATTTTGTCTTCCTGGCCTTCAAGTACTGGGACAAATGACGGCTTTTGATTATTCTAGGGAAAGAGCAGCTGCTAACAAACTGGTCCGTCGTACGGAGAAGAAATTGAAGGAAGTCTTCATGCAGGTGGAGGATGAGCGTCGACATGCAGACCAGTATAAGGAGCAGGTAGGTGGAAGGGCTTAGCTTTTGAGGCCTATTTCTCAGAAAAGGTAAATAAAACCATACTTTAAGTAGAAAGGGCTTGCTAAGAAGCATGTTAATGAAAAGATGTTGGAGAATCTATCTTGATGACTAAACCACTAGAGTAGTTCCCAGTGGTCAAAACCTCCCCGTGATAGCTCTGATGTGATGGTCCGTTACGCATCCTGGTCTCCCAGACCCAGGAGCTCTGCAATGTTTCCAGGAGCCCGGGCTGGAGTCTGCAGTGAGGCTGTGTTGGTTCATCTCCAGCTGGAATGCTGGGTGGACAGGACGTTGGCTAACTCCTGGTCGTGGCGTTGCAGCTGTCTAGTTTGATCCTGAGTCCCTGGGTTTATATTTCAGATGGAAAAGGCAAATGCCAGAATGAAGCAGCTCAAACGCCAGCTGGAGGAGGCTGAAGAGGAAGCCACACGTGCAAATGCTTCCCGACGTAAACTTCAGCGTGAGCTGGACGATGCCACAGAGGCTAACGAGGGCCTGAGCCGGGAGGTCAGCACCCTGAAGAACAGGCTAAGGTAGGTGGTGCCAGTGGCGGTGGGCAGGGTTTGTCTGAGCCCTCGTGTGCCCACAGACTCTCCGCAGTGCATCCTTGGGGAGTATCCAGCTGTGGCGCTGCTGGTGTTAGGGATGTTCAGCTCAGGAAGTGTGGGCTGGATGAGTGCTCGGTGCGGTGGATTGAGAACTGGCTGAATGGCAGAGCTCAGAGGGCTGTCATCAGCGGCGCCGAGTCTGGTTGGAGGCCGGTAACTAGTGGTGTGCCTCAGGGGTCAGTACTGGGCCCAGTCTTGTTTAACTTCATCAGTGACCTGGATGAAGAGACGGAGTGTACGCTCAGCAAGTTTGCTGATGACACCAACCTGGGAGGAGTGGTAGATACACCAGCAGGCTGTGCTGCCATTCAGCGAGACCTGGACAGGCTGGAGAGTTGGGCAGAAAGGAACCTGATGAGGTTCAGCAAGGGCAAGTGCAGGGTCCTGCACCTGGGGAGGAACAACCCCAGGCACTAGTACAGGCTGGGGCGGACCTGCTGGAGAGCAGCTCTGCAGAGAGGGACCTGGGTGTTCTGGCGGACAACAGGGTGACCATGATCCAGCAGCGTGCCCTGGGTGCCAAGAAGGCCAATGGGATCCTGGGGTGCATTAGGAGGAGTGTGGGCAGCAGGCCGAGGGAGGTTCTCCTTCCCCTCTACACTGCCCTAGTGAGGACCCATCTGGAGTGCTGTGTCCAGTGCTGGGCTCCCCAGTTCAAGAAAGATGAGGAGCTACTGGAGAGAGTCCAGCGGAGGGCTATGAGGATGGTGAGGGGACTGGAGCGTCTCTCCTACGAGGAGAGGCTGAGGGAGCTGGGCTTGTTCAGCCTGAAGAAGAGAAGGCTGAGAGGGGACCTTAGAAATGCTGATAAATATCTGCAGGGTGGGTGTCAGGAGGACGGGGCCAGACTCTTTCCAGTGGTGCCCAGCGACAGAACAAGGGGCAACGGGCACAAACTGAAGCTGAGGAAGTTCCAGCTGAACACGAGGAAGAACTTCTTCCCTCTGAGGGTGACGGAGCCCTGGCCCAGGCTGCCCAGGGAGGCTGTGGAGTCTCCTTCTCTGGAGATATTCAAGACCCACCTGGACGCGGTGCTGTGCAGCCTGCTCTGGGTGACCCTGCTTGGGCAGGGGGTTGGGCTGGGTGACCCACAGAGGTCCCTTCCAACCCCCACCATTCTGTGATTCTGTGATTTTTCCAGTGGCTGGTACCAATCCCTTTTTTTCCCATACCCACTCCAGCGGGAATGTCTCAGCATTTTCCTTGAGAGCAGCTCTTGGAGATCAAGGTCTCTACCGAGTACAGATGGGAGACAGCAGTGGTGAGGTTGCTGCAGAACAAAACCATCTCGGGGGTAGAGAGAGGCTTATAGGAGTGGCAGGAGGGGTGCAGCGCAGCGCTGCACAAACGAGTAGTTGGTATTATTTTAGAGACCCTGCTGTGTTTAGGACTTGGTCTGTGCTCGGTGCTTGTACAGAGGCAATATTTTAGGTTGCTTGGGACTTGCAAAATTAAGATGATGGTACGCGCTAAGCAGGAATACCAGAATACCGGAATGTTTGCCACAGCCTGTCTTCTCCTTGGTCAGAGAAGGGGTTTCAAGACCCTGTGTGTGAAATTTGCCCCGTGGCTGGGGGCAAACTGTTCCCCCATGGTTCAGTGCGGAGGTCTTCCCAGAGCAGCCACCAGCATGGGGCCGTGGGCTGTGGGCGAGCCACGACCCTTCATGGACTGTCTGGTTGCTGTTCGCAGGAGGGGGGGCCCCATCACCTTCTCTTCGAGCCGATCCGGGAGACGCCAGCTGCACATCGAAGGGGCCTCGCTGGAGCTCTCGGACAATGACGCGGAGAGCAAAGGCAGTGACGTGAACGAAGCGCAGCCTGCGCCCGCCGAGTAGAGCCCCGTCACACCGTTCGCATGCAGAGACCTTTGACACAACAGTTGGCAGGAGGAGGAGGACTTTCCTGACCACCCAACTGCCTTGTGGCCATCAATCTGCCTTACGAGACGTCGGCATGCTACAAGGTTACTTATCCTAGGTCAACTATGTCTTAAGGCTCTCCAGCCTCACCATACTGTACCCTGCTTCAGATATAGTTACAACTGCTTTTTTTCTGTAGTAAATAAAATGGAGTTGTCTCTGTTCAGTGCATCTATTTTCCAGATACTCATTGTATAGCCATTTTATAAAGCATCATGTGAAGGATGGAACTTTTTTTTTTTATCAACACGGAAACTTCATTCCCAGAGGGTAGGTGGTTGGGGCAGACCCGTCGTCATGACTATGCATGCTTTGTTGTACAGACAGCATCCTTCCGTTTCTCCTGTGCTCAGGAGGCCCGTGGCTGTATCGAGTCTGGTGGATCATTGAAGACCAAACTGCACCTGTATTTTTTTTTTTCTTCTAATTGTTGTGATCAGCACACAATCAGCGAGTGAACTGTGAAAAGGCCTTGGGAAGTGTTAGAGGGAGATGTAGGGATGAACGAGTAGCGTCCATTTTTAACCTGCAATACCCTTTTGAAGTGTTCTCAGCACCTGCTTCATCAGTTAGCGTTCCTGCAGTACAGGCAAACTGAAACAGCGTCGCCGTTCCTCATCTGTACAGTACTTCTGCGTTTGTAGAGACCCGCTATCACCACGCCCCACAGATCTGTGTATATATTAAGGCTACTATAATGTGAACACCAGTGGAAAATAAACAGAAAACGCAGGCGGAATTAATTTATTAATTTAGGGCCGAGCGAGTTAGCCTTCAAGCTGCAGAGCCGAGCGGCTGCACGGTGCGTGGAGGCCGAGGCGGTGCGGCGGCTCCGGCGGGAGCGGCTCCGGGGCTGCGCGGGGCGGGTGCAGAGCCGGCGGTGACAGGGGTTCAGCGACGGATGTTGCCTGCCTAGGAGCTGACATGCCAGTGGATGTGAATCCTTTTTGTTGTTGTGTTTTGTTTTTTTTTTAATTTTGAACAGTATTACAGCGAGTAGTTAGCATTCTTTTTGTTTAAATAGCTGAAAAACTGACATTACAGAAAGTGCCTTAGACACTACAGTACTAAGACAATGTTGCATATATAATTTGCCTATATAACAATGATTTAATGTATTTTGACTGTGCTTCATATCACGTACCTCTCTAGTCCAAGTGGTATTATTGATATTAGTGACAATGAATCAGTGTTAACTAGGAACCTTCCTCTGCCACATACTCAAAAACCGTGGATTTCCTTTTTTGGTTAAAAGCTTTAACATCTGTCACAAAGGTTTTGTTGTGTGTGTTTGGATACTTTTAATCAAAGTGGCTGTTGACCACCAGGCATCTGACTGCAAATATCTTGTTTTCTTGCATACCCATATTTCTAGACAACGATTTTTGTAAGACAATAAATTTATTCATTATAGATGTGGCCGCCTGCTCTGTTTACTTACAGGAAGAGCTATCTCCTGAGGCTGGCGTAGACCTTAATAAACAAGAATATGACTGGAAGCTGCATTTACCCTTCTTCCTCTTTTGTTTGCTCAGGGTTTTTTTTCTCTTTTGACCTAAACACAGTGTAAATGGCCTGGTCAGGGCTGAGCCTTTGTGTTGCCATTAGAGTCCAAAGTCGCCTCCTGCTGACCTGCAGGGCTGGGACCCAGGCAGAGGCCCCATGGCTGCCTTCAGCGGGGTCTGGGCTTTCTGCTGGGCGGTGGAATCTCCTGTTTCAGAGGTCCCAGTGTGCAGTACCTGCTCCCCTGGCCCAAGGCAGTGATGGCGTTGGGTAAGGCCAAGGCTGGCACTGGTGCCCTGGGGCTGGTCTCTGCACAGAGAAGGTGGACCAGCGTGGGGAGCTGATAGGAGCAGGGAGATGGTGGGCTTAAAACTGGATTGAGAGGAGAGGGGTGGGGGAGAGCAGGAAGCCCCTGCCTGGGCTTTACAGTCCAGGGCTGCTGTCAGTGGTCCCTCTGGTCCCAGCAAGCCTGGGCTGAGGGAGCCTCCAGCACCGAATGGCTGCTGGGGACCAGAGCTGATCCCAGGCACCAACTCCTGGAACCACTGACTCTGCACCTCCAAGCACCGAGTTAAAACGCATGCAGCTTATCATTGCAAATGAATTCATTTACCCATGACCAAGGTGGGGAATACGACCTTTTCACGCCTAGTGGAGAAAAATTGAAACAGTTTATGCACACGATAAAGACATTCTTGGCCATAACCCTGGACGCAAGGAATGGGGCAAAGCAAAGGTGTTCAGCTGAACCTCACCAGACCTCTCCCCTTCCACCTCTGCCCAGGCAGACGAGGGGTCCTATTTCAGCGACAACCAGCACTCCCACCATACTCCACGGCCGCAAGCGCGTGACCCAGATAAAAGCCTGGAGCATTGCAAAGCACGTTACAGGACATGGGATTACTCACCTGCATCCGAGGTACCCACACGTCCCTCTTTTCCAGGAAAACTTTTTCATAAGGCGGACTAGGGAACGGGAAGACCGCCCTGCTTTCACTGCCTGATGTATTACGATCAGGGTTGGGGTAACTGTGTGCACTGTGTAAATATCCCGACGTGCTTCACGGGACTGCTACAAGTGTGCAAGCAGAGGTGCTTCTCACATTCAAACCTGAGCTTGTTTGAATAAAACAAAGCCCAGCAGATTGACCAAAATAACCTAAGCATAAACACCATCTACAAGGACTTTGATAAGAGTGCAGGGAGGGGAGTGGGGGAGCAGTGAACACAGAGTTCGTGCCTCAAGCAACAAACACTACATGCTGGCTCACATGCTGCCTCAGCTCTGCTGTTCAAGTGCCAAGGCTCTGCAGAGCCCATCAAAGTCAGAGCCATTTTGTTCCCCAACTGGATCGAAGTTAATAACCAATTAAGAAATATTACAACACCAAAAAAAACAAGTATCTATTCGAGAACATCCTCAGGTGCTGTTCTGCCATGCCCGGGCATCCGAACAGTAACAGCACATTCCTGAAGGAACAAGTCTGCAGGAATCTAATCTCACAGCAGACATTGAGTTTTGAAAAAGTAGGCAAGTCCTGACTCTTCCAATTCCCCAGCAAAGCCTCGCTGCGGGCCCAGCTGTCCTCCAGGCCTCTGCTAAAGTGATACTCCCCTATGTCAGCTCCTGCCCATCGCTGTCTTCGGCTGCCTGCTCAGCTCCGCTCAGCAAGCAAAGAGCAGATGTTTGACAGGAGATGGAGACTGGCCAAACACTTTAACCAACAAAATGGTAGAGGAAGGAAAGTAAGTGGAAATGTAATGCTGCAGCTGAGTTACCTCTGTCCCATTCCCACCACCCAACCACGGGCTGCTCTTTAGGCAGCGGCTGCAGATGGGATGGCATCTACAATCACATGTGGCTGTTTCAGGCTCCAGCAACAATGAGGGGCAGGGAGGAGAGTACAGGGGCTGGGGAGAGAGGAAGAGAGGGGATAAGCAAGGCATGCCATGCCTCAGCCCCTCGTGCCCAGCCACCGCCGCATGCTCCAGGTCCGACTCCTGCCAGTGCGGCTGGAGCTGGGCGGCTGCTGCAGCGTGCGGGCGTGATGGGGCTGACCACATTGCGGTTCAGAGCTCGGTTCAGCTTACACGTGCAAAGTTGTAGAGGTTTTACACGGCAGCCACGGAGACGCGTGCCCAGCACAGACACTGCGATCAGCCTCAGCACTCAGAGACCTCCACAGGGGCAGCAAGATTGAGCAGGAGCCGATGCGGGGAAGAGGCACGGGCCATCCGCTGTCAACAGCATGTGGGCGCGCAGAGGAGGAGGACAGGACAGCAGGGATCTCTAACAACCTGCCGATAAGGACGTCAGTCATTTCCACCCCCTTTTCTAGCCCACTAACATCCTCCAGCTCTGCTGTAGAAGTTAGTTTTCAGGAGGGTGGGTTTCTAAATCTTTTTCAGCTACCACCTGCTGGTAACTCCAGGCAGCCAGCCCAGATAGCAAGTGTGATGACAATCCAGATCATTAAAAGTGACCCCACCACACACAGCAATCAGCTTATTTGTCACACCACAACTCGATATAGCCATGCTGCCTCCTAAGAACAGCTATAATCTCTCCCTAGCAACTACCCTGACAGCTTGTACCTGAAATATCGCCCGTGCCCTGCAAGTGTGAGCTGCCGTGGTGATGCACAGACCCCAGCCAGCCTTGCAGTGCACAGATGACCCAAAAGTCTGTCCCATTTGCACAGGACACTGACTTTGTTATGTCTCCAAACTCTTCTTTTCCAAAACCAGCAAACAACAGTGACTCTAAAAAAACTCTGAATACCAGTTTCTAAGATGCAACTTGCCCCGCTACCCACGTAGCAACACAATTCAGCTCAAACGAGGATGATTGTAGGAAGCTCAGCTTGTCTGCTCTGTATACGGCACTCTTCAGGTCAGCAACTGCTCATTTACTTCTCCAAAATGAATTCTGTATTGAGGATGTGCAGAAAGCCCTGACCACGGGCGAGTCACGGGAGACACACGGGGTCGTTTCTCCTGTGAAAGCAGTTTCTGGCTTCACGGCTGACGCACAGCACAGACAGCATGGAAGCAGTTGCTCCCTCGATCAGCCAGAACTATGCCCTTAATGACGTTTTCTTTTTCCCCTCATAGAGGGGGAAGTAGAGCAAACAGGGCACCACCCTCCAAGCGAGCATTTGCTGCCTGCACTCAGCTGTTCTCACCAAGGGAACCTCCAGATTTGCCATCACGTACTTCCCCCGTGTGAGCACACCAGTAGCTATGGCAACTCCACCGCTACTTACTTGAGATCCTTTCGAAGGGCACGTTCACTTCACCAGCAGGTTTGCTGCCTGGGTTGATTTTTTTATTACCTGAGATGCAGCTGCCAAGAGATTCGGCAGCAGAGGGACAGGACAGGCACTGACACCCTGTCAGCTACGAGACAATCACGCTTGCTTTGCTCTTTGCTTTACAGAAATCAGCACTGTCACCCTCCCCATCCCCTTGAGACTGGCTCCACAATTTATTTGTCCTATAGGATGAAAGCTGTGGTGGGCTAAAGACAAACCAAGAATAACTTCTGCTCCAAGTAGCATCCTGAAACACACTCCCTTTCAGGATAAAAGCATATCCTTACTTACCCTTTGTCAAAGAAAGAAGTATGTCCCAGATGAGGGTACTTTGTGCCATTGCTGTTCATCACGCCGCTGTTAACATTCCCTGAAATGTAGGATTTCCGTGATGCCTGGTCCTTTGCAAAATTTCTGCAAGCAGCTAATTTGGATTCTAAGGCCTGTGAAAGGGGAAAAAAAAAATGACGTCAAAAAAGTAATACCTTTAAGAGGAAGTATTTTGCTGCTCAAGTTCAGGCTTTGTCATGACCCCAAGATCACCAGGATCAGGAACCCAGTGTGATCACCTTTGGCGAAAGCTGAACTGAATGGGAACAAAGCTGTCATTTTCTCTGTCATCCAACCACAAAGGAAACCCACACAACGAGATGCTGACGCAGACTGCCACGCATGACTCAGTTCCATCAGGGCTCAGATTTTACAACCCATCAACACTCAATTAATTACCTAAAATAAGGAAGCCAATTCCTAGCAGAAGTTACCAAAACTTCCTGCTTCAGCAGCTGCAGTAAGGCTGGCATAAGCTAATCAGAAGTCTAAGACAGAGCCTAAAGCAGAATCCTCAAGTTTTGCGAGGGACTTTGTATTTGGGACTTTGTATTTGGAAATTCGAATTTTTTTCTCCAGGGCAATGCCTTCTAGCATTTCTTTCTTAATTTTGGCCTGCAAAACAAAGCCAGTTTCTTAAGTGCCATTGGTATGCTTCAGAACAAGAAGTGCTACAGCATCAGGTGAGGAACCCAAGGCAGCAACTAAGCCTGTCTCTGTGGTCTGTACCTCACCTGTACTACTTCGCAGCAAGCCTGGTGAGATCTTGTTCCCCTGTACAAGGTGACAGTCTCTGCCTCATCTGCTGACTCCTGCCAGAAGGGAGGCCAAAATCCTGATTCTCTCCTTCACTGCAGCACACCCCCTGCCCTTTCTGCTGTCTGTCACAAACTGAGGCTTTGCTTCAATAGCAGTCCGGTCTAGCAGAAAGTCCTTGCAACAATTTATTACATCCACCCTGCGCATGGGAGCATTCATACACTTGCAAATGCATACAGCGGAGACAAAACCTCATCTCCCCAAACACGGGGCTTGGTCCCATTCCACGTAGAAAAATATTCCACTGATAAGACACTGGCATGCTATCACAAGTAAGTGAACACTACACAGTGTTCTAGAAATCCATGCAAGCTTACTCAGTGGCTATATAGGCAGATATATTGCGGTCAGCAGGTCGAGGGAGGTTCTCCTTCCCCTCTACTTGGTCCTAGTGAGGCCCCATCTGCAGTACTCTGTCCAGTTCTGGGCTCCCCAGTTCAAGAAAGATGAGGAGCTACTGGAGAGAGTCCAGCGGAGGGCTATGAGGATGGTGAGGGGACTGGAGCATCTCTCCTACGAGGAAAGGCTAAGGGAGCTGGGCTTGTTCAGCCTGGAGAAGAGAAGGCAGAGAGGGGACCTTATAACTGCCTAGAAACATCTTCAGGGTCGGTGTCAAGAGGATGTGGTCAGATTCTTTTCAGTGGTGCCCAGCGACAAGGGGCAACAGGCACAAATTGAAGAATAGGAAGTTCCAGCTGAACATGAAGAACAACTTCTTCACTCTGAGGGTGACAGAGCACTAGAACAGGCTACCCAGAGAGGCTGTGGAGTCTCCTTCTCTGGAGATACTCAAACCCTCCTGGACAAGGTCCTGTGCAGCCTGCTCTGGGTGACCCTGCTTCGGCAGGGGGCTGGACCGGGTGACCCACAGAGGTCCCTTCCAACCCCCACCATTCTGTGACCCTGTGAGATATAGATAACTACCTACCTCTTGGTCTCAAAGCACCTATCAGCTGGAAATAGCCTGTGTGATCTGTGCCAAGTGACTCTATCTCAGCTGCATGCAAGAAAGCTGAGGGGAAACTTCTTGCAGAGAAATGGAGTCTGAGGCTCAGGATGAGTCATCTTATGAGTAGCCAAAGCCACAGAAATCCTAAACATCCTCTAATCATTACTGAACAAATGCATGAGCTGGAATTTTGTACCACTGGCAGAGCGTGTGTCTCGGAGCAGGCTGGGAACAACCATGCTTATTTGACATTTCCTGTCCTTGCAGAGTAATCACACGGGATTGTGCTTAAGCTCTCTAAATCCCCTGCAGACTCTTACTCACAATGATCCCATTTTAAACATGTCACTCCATAACCCCGAGTTATCCTGCTGCCCTTTCAAACCAGCTACGAGCTCACCGACTCCAAACATGAACAATGAGTTAATTTTTAATTTCAAACTTTGCTAAAACAACTGTCTGTACTGCAGCTATTGCTGTTCTCAGTGCTAACCACAAGAGACAGAGGAAAGCCAGCACCGGCGGCGAGACACGGAGGCTACCCATGCTTCCACTCAGAACACCAGCCACTGAGGCACGTCTACAAGCTTCTCATAGCTCAAGAGTCGCCTTCATTCAACTGGAAAGCCTGGCATCCTAAACAACACTGTAACAGATGTTTAAACCACTTCTTCCTTGCTTATTGTGGTAATCCCTTTAAAGGCTCACGCATTTCACTTCCCCATCAACTACAGATGGGAACATTTGGCTTTCTCCTGATTTATTTTCTCACTTTCTTAGCACAGGCTTCTACTTTTTTTTCTGTTTTCAGCACCTGTTGCATATCTCCCCAGGCATGATCTCAGCTCCCCTCCCATGACACACAGTTACTGTGCAGCAGGCACCCAGAGTCTGAGTGCCAGTTCTGCATCTGGGTCTCACTAGAGAGGAAGCCACAGGCCACACCTGAGGTAAGAACAAGTGGCTGACAGTGTCTAACCCCATACACCAAAGTGCTTGAGAAACTTCTTACTCCAAATATCAATTTCATCACCCAAAGTTGGAATCGGAACCTTAGTAATATGCTTTACAAATCAAGATCATTAAAAAAAATACATTATCACATACTAAACACTGAATATGGATGCTTTGGAAACTACAGCACAGGCCAAGACCTTGTGATTGTGCACAAGGATGAAAGCTCAGTGACAACCCCACCGAGACAGGAATACTTCAGTTCAGAGCACTCACCCCCACTTTCCGCAACAGATCTCCCACAATGTTGAGCGCAGATATTCTAGCTGAAGGAGTAAGGGGGCTGGTACCAAATCCATTTGGTATAGCTGCAAACACAGACACATTTTATTACCTGCTCCACTTCTCCACAGGTTTTTTTATTTGTTTTTTTTTTGTTTGTTTCAATTTCAATAAATCAACTCCAACGTAAAAAAGTAAATCTAAAATCCTACTGCAGGCTATTCACACAATTACCCCACAATAACACGCAGACTACATGATGACTAGCCATGGAAAAACGAAAAAGCTTAATTCCTGTCCACTGCCCTCTTTCCCATTAGAACTACACACAGAGTTCTCGCACTCTCCATCTGCAAGGCTATTGCCCGCAATCCATCTAATCCAGCCAGAGCTTCCCCTGGAATCTATTCTTTCTAATTTGAAAAATAACGTATTAATCCTTGCAGTTGTCCAGAGCCTTCCAGACAGGGAAGCAGACTGGACTAACACCCTGCTGCCTCATAGAGAAAACAAGACCCCCAAAAAGTATGTGTTGTAACAGTGGCAGTCTAGACTGTTTGAATTACTGCCCACCATTTACTCACCACTGCTGCCCCACATTTAAGCAGAAATATCAGCCACTGCACTTCCCTGCTATCTCAAAGGTCTTCAGAGCTCTGCTGCAGGCATCCACTGCAGAGCACAAACCCTTGCCCCGGTAAAAGCAATATCTAAGCTTCACCGTCCTGCTTCTCCATGCTGCTTACTGATTATACTCCTTAAATGCACCTGATACTGATCCAGGATTTAAACACACCTGATCCAATGCAGGTGGGATCCACACCTACCTACACTTACTTCAAGTTCACCAACAAGCACCTGGCCTGAAATTGTTTGTTAACAAGCTGCAGGTACTGCCTAACAACTAGACACAGTTTCTACAAATTATACCTTTTGGGGAAGGAAAACTATTTTCTGATCCTTTTCCAACAGGTGTAGCTGGCAAGGAGAGAGATGCCTGGACAGCCGAATCCATCTTTTCACAGTCTAGAGTCGGAGAACTGGGCGCTGACTTTCGGGTGACTTCTTGTTGCCTCTCCCGTACTGCTAGCTCTTGCCGTAAGTCTGAGGGTTGAAAGAATAAAAAACCCACACGTCTTGGTGACCGAGTTCCCTAATAAACACTGTCTCTATTCATTTGGGAGGGATGAGGAGGAAACACTTTGCAACAACTCTGTATTAACTGCCTGCTGCTGGCTTTCTGCAGCAGCGAGAACCCCCACCTCAGGGCAGTCACAGCCCCAGACCATCACTGCCTGTCACGTGTAAGCACAGCAGGTGACTTTTCCGCAGTATCTTCCCCATCTGTGGTGCGAGACCCATGGAAAGTGCGTTAAGCGAACTGCAGCTGGTCACAAATGCCTGCGGAATTACACTCCGCTTCTGCTCAAACAGCGGTGGGGAAAAGGGAGCAATGACCCATTCTTACGTTTCCAACACCCCACATCATTCTTCCTGTTAAGCTGTGAGCTATCTGCAGACGTTCGCATTTTCAGAGCAGGGCTGCGGGAGGCCCCCGGCACGGAACAACTAAGTTACGTTTCAAGTTTGAGGTGGCAAGACAAGCAAGCAGCCCCAGTCTCTGTGCCTCTGTGCGAGCAGTGCCATGGGCAGATGAGGCTGAGCAACAGCTTTCCAGGCTAGCTCTTTCTGGCTGCAAACTATCTGCAGACGTTCGCATTTTCGGAGCAGGACTACTGGAGGCCCTCTGCACGGACCACCTAAGATAAGTTTGAAGTTTGAGGGGGCAAGAGAAGCAAGAAACCCCAGTCTCTGTGCCTCTTTGCGAGCAGTGCCATGGGCAGATGAGGCTCGGCAGCAGCTTTCTAGGCTAGCCCCTTCAGGCTGCGAGCTATCTGCAGATGTTCGTATTTTGGGAGCATGGCTGCCGGAGGCGCCCTGCACAGACCCCCAAAGATACAATAGGAGTTTGAGGTGGCAAGACAAGCAAGCAGCCCCAGTCTCTGTGCCTCTGTGCGAGCAGTGCCATGGGCACATGAGGCTGAGCAACAGCTTTCCAGGCTAGCCCTTTCTGCCTGCGAGCTATCTGCAGACATTTGCATTTTCAGAGCAGGGCTACCGGAGTCTCACTCCACGCACCCCCAAATCTATGATTGAAGTTTGAGGTGGCAAGACAAGCAAGCAGCCCCTGTCTCTGTGCCTCTGTGCGAGCAGTGCCATGGGCAGATGAGGCTGAGCAACAGCTTTCCAGGCTAGCACTTTCTGGCTGCGAGATATCTGCAGACGTTCTCATTTTGGGAGCTGGGCTAATGGAGGCGCCTGGCACAGACCCCCAAAACTATATCTTAAGTTTGAGGTGGCAAGACAAGCAAGCAGCCCCAGTCTCTGTGCCTCTGTGCGAGCAGTGCCATGGGCAGATGAGGCTGAGCAACAGCTTTCCAGGCTAGCTCTTTCTGGCTGCGAGCTATCTGCAGACGTTCGCATTTCCGGAGCACGTCTGCCCGAGGCCCCAATCACGGACCACCAAATATATGTTTGCAGTTTGAGGTGGCAAGAGAAGCAAGCAGCCCCAGTCTCTGTGCCTCTGTGCGAGCAGTGCCATGGGTAGATGAGGCTGACCAACAGCTTTCCAGGCTAGCTCTTTCTGACTGCGAGCTATCTACAGACGTTCGCATTTTGGGAGCAGGGTTGCTGGAGGACCCCTGCACGGAACCCCAAAGTTACGTTTGAAGTTTGAGGTGGCAAGACAAGCAAGCAGCCCCAGTCTCTGTGCCTCTGTGCGAGCAGTGCCATGGGCAGATGAGGCTGAGCAACAGTTTTCCAGGCTAGCTCTTTCTGCCTGCAGCTATCTGCAGACGTTCGCATTTTCGGAGCAGGGCTGTTGGAGGCCCCATGCACAGACCGCAAAACTACGTTTGAAGTTTGAGGTGGCAAGACAAGCAAGCAGCCTCAGTATTTCTGGCTCTGTGTGGGCAGTGCCATGGGCAGATGAGGCTGAGCAACAGCTTTCCAGGCTAGCTCTTTATGCCTGCGAGCTATCTGCAGACGTTCGCATTTTAAGAGCAGGACTGGCGGAGGAGCCCGGCACCAAACACCTAAGCTACGTTTGAAGATTGAGGGAGCAAGATAAGCAAGCAGCAGCAGTCTCTGTGCCACTGTGCGATCAGTGCCATGGGCAGATGAGGCTGAGCAACAGTTATCCAGGCTAGTTAATTCTGGCTGTGAGCTATCTGCAGACGTTCGCATTTTGGTAGCAGGGTTGCCGGAGGCCCCCTGCACGGACCCCAGAAGCTACGTTTTAAGTTTGAGGTGGCAAGACAAGCAAGCAGCCCCAGTCTCTTTGCCTCTGTGCGAGCAGTGCCATGGGCAGATGAGGCAGAGCAACAGCTTTCCAAGCTAAGTATGTCTTCCTGCGAGCTATCTGCAGACGTTCACATTTTCGGAGCAGGCCTGCCGGAGGCGCCGGCCACGAACCACCTAAGCTACGTTTGAAGTTTGAGGTGGTAAGACAAGCAAGCCGTCCCAGTCTCTGTGCCTTGGTGAGAGCAGTGCCATGGGCAGATGAGGCTGAGCAACAGCTTTCCAGGCTAGCTCTTTCTAGCTGTGAGCTATCTGCAGACGTTCGCATTTTCGGAGCAGTGCTTTTGGAGGCATCCACCACGGACCACTAAAGATACTTTTGAAGTTTGAGGTGGCAAGACAAGCAAGCAGCCCCAGTCTCTGTGCCTCTGTGCGAGCAGTGCCATGGGCAGATGAGGCTCAGCAGCAGCTTTCTAGGCTAACCCCTTCAGGCTGCGAGCTATCTGCAGATGTTCGTATTTTGGGAGCATGGCTGACGGAGGCTCCCTCCATGCACCCCCAAATCTATGATTGAAGTTTGAGGTGGCAAGACAAGCAAGCAGCCCCACTCTCTGTGCCTCTTAGAGATCAGTGCCATGGGCAGATGAGGCTAAGCAACAGCTTTCCAGGGTAACTCTTTCTGCCTGCGAGCTATCTGCAGATGTTCGCATTTTCAGAGCAGGACTGCCGCAGGCCATCGTCACGAACCACCTCAGATACTTTTGAAGTTAGGTTGCAAGACAAGCAAGCAGCCCCAGTCTCTGTGCCTCTGTGCGAGCAATGCCATGGGCAGATGAGGCTGAGCAACAGCTTTCCAGGCTAGCTCTTTCTGGCTGCGAGCTACCTGCAGACGTTCGCATTTCCGGAGCACGTCTGCCCGAGGCCCCAACCACGGACCACCAAATATATGTTTGCAGTTTGAGGTGGCAAGAGCAGCAAGCAGCCCCAGTCTCTGTGCCTCTGTGCGAGCAGTGCCATGGGCAGATGAGGCTGAAAAAGAGCTTTCCAGGCTAGCTCTTTCTGCCTGCGAGCTATCTGCACATGTTAGCATTGTAGGAGCAGCGCTGCCGGAGCCCCCCTGCACGGACTCCCAAAGCTACGTTTTAAGTTTGAGTTGACAAGACAGGTAAGCAGCCCCAGTGTCTGTGCCTCTGTGCGAGCAGTGCATGGGCAGTTGAGGCTGAGCAACAGCTTTCCAGGCTAGCTAATTCTGGCTGTGAGCTATCTGCAGATGTTAGCATTGTAGGAGCAGGGCTTCTGGAGGCCCCATGCACAGACCCCAAAACTACTTTTGAAGTTTGAGGTGGCAAGACAAGCAAGCAGCCCCAGTATTTCTGGCTCTGTGCGAGCAGTGCCATGGGCAGATGAGCCTGAGCAACAGCTTTCCAGGCTAGCTCTTTCTGGCTGCGAGCTATCTGCAGACGTTCGCATTTCCGGAGCACGTCTGCCCGAGGCCCCAATCACGGACCACCAAATTTCTGTTTGAAGTTTGAGGTGGCAAGAGAAGCAAGCAGCCCCTTGTCTCTGTGCCTCTGTGCGAGCAGTGCCATGGGCAGATGAGGCTGAGCAACAGCTTTCCAGGCTAGCTCTTTATGCCTGCGAGCTATCTGCAGACGTTCGCATTTTAAGAGCAGGACTGGCGGAGGAGCCCGGCACCAAACACCTAAGCTACGTTTGAAGACTGAGGGAGCAAGATAAGCAAGCAGCAGCAGTCTCTGTGCCACTGTGCGATCAGTGCCATGGGCAGATGAGGCTGAGCAACAGTTATCCAGGCTAGCTAATTCTGGCTGTGAGCTATCTGCAGACGTTCGCATTTTGGTAGCAGGGTTGCCGGAGGCCCCCTGCACGGACCCCAGAAGCTACGTTTTAAGTTTGAGGTGGCAAGACAAGCAAGCAGCCCCAGTCTCTTTGCCTCTGTGCGAGCAGTGCCATGGGCAGATGAGGCAGAGCAACAGCTTTCCAAGCTAAGTATGTCTTCCTGCGAGCTATCTGCAGATGATCGCATTGTCGGAGCAGGCCTGCCGGAGGCGCCGGCCACGAACCACCTAAGCTACGTTTGAAGTTTGAGGTGGTAAGACAAGCAAGCCGTCCCAGTCTCTGTGCCTTGGTGAGAGCAGTGCCATGGGCAGATGAGGCTGAGCAACAGCTTTCCAGGCTAACTCTTTCTAGCTGTGAGCTATCTGCAGACGTTCGCATTTTCGGAGCAGGGCTTTTGGAGGCATCCACCACGGACCAAAAAAGATACTTTTGAAGTTTGAGGTGGGAGGACAAGCAAGCAGCCCACTCTCTGTGCCTCTTAGAGATCAGTGCCATGGGCAGATGAGGCTAAGCAACAGCTTTCCAGGGTAACTCTTTCTGCCTGCGAGCTATCTGCAGATGTTCGCATTTTCAGAGCAGGACTGCCGCAGGCCATCGTCACGAACCACCTCAGATACTTTTGAAGTTAGGTGGCAAGACAAGCAAGCAGCCCCAGTCTCTCTGCCTCTGTGCGAGCGGTGCCATGGGCAGATGAGGCTAATCAACAGCTTTCCAGGCTAGCTCTTTCTGGCTGCGAGCTATCTACAGACGTTCGCATTTTGGGAGCAGGGTTGCCGGAGGACCCCTGCACGGACTCCCAAAGCTACGTTTTAAGTTTGAGTTGACAAGACAGGTAAGCAGCCCCAGTGTCTGTGCCTCTGTGCGAGCAGTGCATGGGCAGTTGAGGCTGAGCAACAGCTTTCCAGGCTAGCTAATTCTGGCTGTGAGCTATCTGCAGATGTTAGCATTGTAGGAGCAGGGCTTCTGGAGGCCCCATGCACAGACCCCAAAACTACTTTTGAAGTTTGAGGTGGCAAGACAAGCAAGCAGCCCCAGTATTTCTGGCTCTGTGCGAGCAGTGCCATGGGCAGATGAGCCTGAGCAACAGCTTTCCAGGCTAGCTCTTTCTGGCTGCGAGCTATCTGCAGACGTTCGCATTTCCGGAGCACGTCTGCCCGAGGCCCCAATCACGGACCACCAAATTTCTGTTTGAAGTTTGAGGTGGCAAGAGAAGCAAGCAGCCCCTTGTCTCTGTGCCTCTGTGCGAGCAGTGCCATGGGCAGATGAGGCTGAGCAACAGCTTTCCAGGCTAGCTCTTTATGCCTGCGAGCTATCTGCAGACGTTCGCATTTTAAGAGCAGAACTGGCGGAGGAGCCCGGCACCAAACACCTAAGCTACGTTTGAAGACTGAGGGAGCAAGATAAGCAAGCAGCAGCAGTCTCTGTGCCACTGTGCGATCAGTGCCATGGGCAGATGAGGCTGAGCAACAGTTATCCAGGCTAGCTAATTCTGGCTGTGAGCTATCTGCAGACGTTCGCATTTTGGTAGCAGGGTTGCCGGAGGCCCCCTGCACGGACCCCAGAAGCTACGTTTTAAGTTTGAGGTGGCAAGACAAGCAAGCAGCCCCAGTCTCTTTGCCTCTGTGCGAGCAGTGCCATGGGCAGATGAGGCAGAGCAACAGCTTTCCAAGCTAAGTATGTCTTCCTGCGAGCTATCTGCAGATGATCGCATTGTCGGAGCAGGCCTGCCGGAGGCGCCGGCCACGAACCACCTAAGCTACGTTTGAAGTTTGAGGTGGTAAGACAAGCAAGCCGTCCCAGTCTCTGTGCCTTGGTGAGAGCAGTGCCATGGGCAGATGAGGCTGAGCAACAGCTTTCCAGGCTAACTCTTTCTAGCTGTGAGCTATCTGCAGACGTTCGCATTTTCGGAGCAGGGCTTTTGGAGGCATCCACCACGGACCAAAAAAGATACTTTTGAAGTTTGAGGTGGGAGGACAAGCAAGCAGCCCACTCTCTGTGCCTCTTAGAGATCAGTGCCATGGGCAGATGAGGCTAAGCAACAGCTTTCCAGGGTAACTCTTTCTGCCTGCGAGCTATCTGCAGATGTTCGCATTTTCAGAGCAGGACTGCCGCAGGCCATCGTCACGAACCACCTCAGATACTTTTGAAGTTAGGTGGCAAGACAAGCAAGCAGCCCCAGTCTCTCTGCCTCTGTGCGAGCGGTGCCATGGGCAGATGAGGCTAATCAACAGCTTTCCAGGCTAGCTCTTTCTGGCTGCGAGCTATCTACAGACGTTCGCATTTTGGGAGCAGGGTTGCCGGAGGACCCCTGCACGGACCCCAAAGGATACGTTTGAAGTTTGAGGTGGTAAGACAAGCAAGCAGCCCCAGTCTCTGTGCCTCTGTGCGAGCAGTGCCATGGGCAGATGAGGCTGAGCAACAGCTTTCCAAGCTAAATATTTCTTCCTGCGAGCTATCTGCAGATATTCGCATTGTCGGAGCATGGCTTTTGGAGGCCTCCACCACGGACCACCAAAGATACTTTTGAAGTTTGAGGTTGCAAGACAAGCTAGCAGCCCCAGTCTCTGTGCCTCTGTGGGAGCAGTGCCATGGGTAGATGAGGCTGACCAACAGCTTTCCAGGCTAGCTCTTTCTGGCTGCGAGCTATATGCAGATGTTCGCATTTTCAGAGCAGGGCTGCCGCAGGCCATCGTCACGAACCACCTCAGGTACTTTTGAAGTATAGGTGGCAAGACAAGCAAGCAGCCCCAGTCTCTGTGCCTCTGTGCGAGCAGTGCCATGGGCAGATGAGGCTGAGCAACAGTTTTCCAGGCTAGCTCTTTCTGCCTGCAGCTATCTGCAGACGTTCGCATTTTCGGAGCAGGGCTGTTGGAGGCCCCATGCACAGACCGCAAAACTACGTTTGAAGTTTGAGGTGGCAAGACAAGCAAGCAGCCTCAGTATTTCTGGCTCTGTGTGGGCAGTGCCATGGGCAGATGAGGCTGAGCAACAGCTTTCCAGGCTAGCTCTTTATGCCTGCGAGCTATGTGCAGACGTTCGCGTTTTAAGAGCAGGACTGGCGGAGGAGCCCGGCACCAAACACCTAAGCTACGTTTGAAGATTGAGGAAGCAAGATAAGCAAGCAGCAGCAGTCTCTGTGCCACTGTGCGATCAGTGCCATGGGCAGATGAGGCTGAGCAACAGTTATCCAGGCTAGCTAATTCTGGCTGTGAGCTATCTGCAGATGTTAGCATTGTAGGAGCAGCGCTGCCGGAGCCCCCCTGCACGGACTCCCAAAGCTACGTTTTAAGTTTGAGGTGGCAAGACAAGCAAGCAGCCCCAGTCTCTGTGCCTCTGTGCGAGCGGTGCCATAGGCAGAGGAGGCTAAGCAACAGCTTTCCAGGCTAGCTCTTTCTGGCTGCGAGCTATATGCAGATGTTTGCATTTTCAGAGCAGGGCTACCGCAGGCCATCGTCACGAACCACCTCGGGTACTTTTGAAGTTAGGTGGCAAGACTAGCAAGCAGCCCCAGTCTCTGTGCCTTTTAGCGAGCAGTGCCACGGGCAGATGAGGCTGAGCAACAGCTTTCCAGGCTAGCTCTTTCTGGCTGCGAGCTATATGCAGACGTTCGCATTTTCAGAGCAGGGCTACCGCAGGCCATCGTCACGAACCACCTCGGGTACTTTTGAAGTTAGGTGGCAAGACTAGCAAGCAGCCCCAGTCTCTGTGCCTTTTAGCGAGCAGTGCCACGGGCAGATGAGGCTGAGCAACAGCTTTCCAGGCTAGCTCTTTCTGCCTGCGATCTATCTGCAGACGTTCGCGTTTTTGGAGCAGGGCTGCTGGAGTTCCCATGCACAGACACCAAAAACTACGTTTGAAGTTTGAGGTGGCAAGACAAGCAAGCAGCCCCAGTCTCTTTGCCTCTGTGCGAGCAGTGCCATGGGCACATGAGGCTGAGCAACAGCTTTCCAGGCTAGCTCTTTCTGCCTGCGAGCTATCTGCAGACGTTCGCATTTTCGGAGCAGGGCTACCGCAGGCCATCGTCACGAACCACCTCGGGTACTTTTGAAGTTAGGTGGCAAGACTAGCAAGCAGCCCCAGTCTCTGTGCCTTTTAGCGAGCAGTGCCACGGGCAGATGAGGCTGAGCAACAGCTTTCCAGGCTAGCTCTTTCTGGCTGCGAGCTATCTGCAGACGTTCGCATTTTAAGAGCAGGACTGGCGGAGGAGCCCGTCACTAAACACCAAAACTACGTTTGAAGATTGAGGAGGCAAGACAAGCAAGCAGCCCCAGTCTCTGTGCCGCTGTGCAAGCAGTGGCATGGGCAGATGAGGCTGAGCAACAGCTTTCCAGGCTAGCTCTTTCTGGCTGCGAGCTATCTGCAGACGTTCGCATTTTCGGAGCAGGGCTGCCGGAGGCGCCCGGCACGGACCACCTAAGCTATGATTGAAGTTTGAGGGAGCAAGACAAGCAAGCAGCCCCAGTCTCTGTGCCTCCGTGCGAGCAGTGCCATGGGCAGATGAGGCTGAGCAACAGCTTTCCAATCTAAATGTTTCTGCCTGCGAGCTATCTGCAGACGTTCGCATTGTCGGACCAGGCCTGCCGGAGGCGCCGGGTACGGACCACCTAAGCTGTCTTTGAAGTTTGAGGTGGTAACACAAGCAAGCAGCGCCAGTCTCTGTGCCTCTGTGCGAGCAGTGCCATGGGCAGATGAGGCTGAGCAACAGTTTTCCAGGCTAGCTAATTCTGGCTGTGAGCTATCTGCAGATGTTAGCATTGTAGGAGCAGCGCTGCCGGAGCCCCCCTGCACGGACTCCCAAAGCTACGTTTTAAGTTTGAGGTGGCAAGACAAGCAAGCAGCCCCAGTCTCTCTGCCTCTGTGCGAGCGGTGCCATAGGCAGAGGAGGCTAAGCAACAGCTTTCCAGGCTAGCTCTTTCTGCCTACGAGCTATCTGCAGACGTTCGCATTGTCGGACCAGGCCTGCCGGAGGCGCCGGGTACGGACCACCTAAGCTACGTTTGAAGTTTGAGGTGGTAAGACAAGCAAGCAGCGTCAGTCTCTGTGCCTCTGTGCGAGCGGTGCCATGGGCAGATGAGGCTGAGCAACAGCTTTCCAAGCTATGTATTTCTTCCTGCGCGCTATCTGCAGACGTTCGCAATGTCGGAGCGGGCCTGCCAGAGGCGCGGGGCACGAACCACCTAAGCTACGTTTGAAGTTTGAGGTGGTAAGACAAGCAAGCAGCCCCAGTCTCTGTGCCTCTGTGCGAGCAGTGCCATGGGCAGATGAGGCTGAGCAACAGCTTTCCAGGCTAGCTCTTTCTGCCTGCGAGCTATCTGCAGACGTTCGCATTTTCGGAGCAGGGCTGCCGGAGGCGCCCGGCATGGACCACCTAAGCTACGATTGAAGTTTGAGGGGGCAAGAGAAGCAAGCAGCCCCAGTATTTCTGGCTCTGTGTGGGCAGTGCCATGGGCAGATGAGGCTGAGCAACAGCTTTCCAGGCTAGCTCTTTCTGGCTGCGAGCTATCTGCAGACGTTCACATTTCCGGAGCACGTCTGCCCGAGGCCCCAATCACGGACCACCAAATTTCTGTTTGAAGTTTGAGGTGGCAAGAGAAGCAAGCAGCCCCTTGTCTCTGTGCCTCTGTGCGAGCAGTGCCATGGGCAGATGAGGCTGAGCAACAGCTTTCCAGGCTAGCTCTTTATGCCTGCGAGCTATCTGCAGACGTTCACATTTTAAGAGCAGGACTGGCGGAGGAGCCCGACACCAAACACCTAAGCTACGTTTCAAGATTGAGGGGCCAAGATAAGCAAGCAGCCCCAGTCTCTGTGCCTCTGTGCGAGCAGTGCCATGGGCAGATGAGGCTGAGCAACAGTTTTCCAGGCTAGCTAATTCTGGCTGTGAGCTATCTGCAGATGTTAGCATTGTAGGAGCAGCGCTGCCGGAGCCCCCCTGCACGGACTCCCAAAGCTACGTTTCAAGTTTGAGGTGGCAAGACAAGCAAGAAGCCCCAGTCTCTCTGCCTCTGTGCGAGCGGTGCCATGGGCAGATGAGGCTAAGCAACAGCTTTCCTGGCTAGCTCTTTCTGACTGCGAGCTATCTACACACGTTCGCATTTTGGGAGCAGGGTTGCCGGAGGCCCCACGCACAGACCCCAAATTTACGTTTGAAGTTTGAGGTGGCAAGACAAGCAAGCAGCCCCAGTATTTCTGGCTCTGTGTGGGCAGTGCCATGGGCACATGAGGCTGAGCAACAGCTTTCCAGGCTAGCTCTTTCTGGCTGCGAGCTATCTGCAGACGTTCGCATTTTCGGAGCAGGGCTGCCTGAGGCCCCATGCACAGACCCCAAAACTACGTTTGAAGTTTGAGGTGGCAAGACAAGCAAGCAGCCCCAGTCTCTGTGCCTCTCTGCGAGCGGTGTCATGGGCAGATGAGACTAAGCAACAGCTTTCCAGGCTAGCTCTTTCTGCCTGCGAGCTATCTACAGACGTTCGCATTTTGGGAGCAGGGTTGCCGGAGGACCCCTGCACGGACCCCCAAAGCTACGTTTGAAGTTTGAGGTTGCAAGACAAGCAAGCAGCCCCAGTCTCTGTGTCTCTGTGCGAGCAGTGCCATGGGCAGATGAGGCTGAGCAACAGCTTTCCAGGCTAGCTCTTTCTGGCTGCGAGCTATCTGCAGATATTCGCATTTTCGGAGCAGGGCTGCCGGAGGCGCCCGGCACGGACCACCTAAGCTATGATTGAAGTTTGAGGGAGCAAGACAAGCAAGCAGCCCCAGTCTCTGTGCCTCCGTGCGAGCAGTGCCATGGGCAGATGAGGCTGAGCAACAGCTTTCCAATCTAAATGTTTCTGCCTGCGAGCTATCTGCAGACGTTCGCATTGTCGGACCAGGCCTGCCGGAGGCGCCGGGTACGGACCACCTAAGCTACGTTTGAAGTTTGAGGTGGTAAGACAAGCAAGCAGCGTCAGTCTCTGTGCCTCTGTGCGAGCGGTGCCATGGGCAGATGAGGCTGAGCAACAGCTTTCCAAGCTATGTATTTCTTCCTGCGCGCTATCTGCAGACGTTCGCAATGTCGGAGCGGGCCTGCCAGAGGCGCGGGGCACGAACCACCTAAGCTACGTTTGAAGTTTGAGGTGGTAAGACAAGCAAGCAGCCCCAGTCTCTGTGCCTCTGTGCGAGCAGTGCCATGGGCAGATGAGGCTGAGCAACAGCTTTCCAGGCTAGCTCTTTCTGCCTGCGAGCTATCTGCAGACGTTCGCATTTTCGGAGCAGGGCTGCCGGAGGCGCCCGGCACGGACCACCTAAGCTACGATTGAAGTTTGAGGGGGCAAGAGAAGCAAGCAGCCCCAGTATTTCTGGCTCTGTGTGGGCAGTGCCATGGGCAGATGAGGCTGAGCAACAGCTTTCCAGGCTAGCTCTTTCTGGCTGCGAGCTATCTGCAGACGTTCACATTTCCGGAGCACGTCTGCCCGAGGCCCCAATCACGGACCACCAAATTTCTGTTTGAAGTTTGAGGTGGCAAGAGAAGCAAGCAGCCCCTTGTCTCTGTGCCTCTGTGCGAGCAGTGCCATGGGCAGATGAGGCTGAGCAACAGCTTTCCAGGCTAGCTCTTTATGCCTGCGAGCTATCTGCAGACGTTCATATTTTAAGAGCAGGACTGGCGGAGGAGCCCGACACCAAACACCTAAGCTACGTTTCAAGATTGAGGGGCCAAGATAAGCAAGCAGCCCCAGTCTCTGTGCCTCTGTGCGAGCAGTGCCATGGGCAGATGAGGCTGAGCAACAGTTTTCCAGGCTAGCTAATTCTGGCTGTGAGCTATCTGCAGATGTTAGCATTGTAGGAGCAGCGCTGCCGGAGCCCCCCTGCACGGACTCCCAAAGCTACGTTTCAAGTTTGAGGTGGCAAGACAAGCAAGAAGCCCCAGTCTCTCTGCCTCTGTGCGAGCGGTGCCATGGGCAGATGAGGCTAAGCAACAGCTTTCCTGGCTAGCTTTTTCTGACTGCGAGCTATCTACACACGTTCGCATTTTGGGAGCAGGGTTGCCGGAGGCCCCACGCACAGACCCCAAATTTACGTTTGAAGTTTGAGGTGGCAAGACAAGCAAGCAGCCCCAGTATTTCTGGCTCTGTGTGGGCAGTGCCATGGGCACATGAGGCTGAGCAACAGCTTTCCAGGCTAGCTCTTTCTGGCTGCGAGCTATCTGCAGACGTTCGCATTTTAAGAGCAGGACTGGCGGAGGAGCCCGGCACCAAACACCTAAGCTACCTTTCAAGATTGAGGGGGCAAGATAAGCAAGCAGCCCCAGTCTCTGTGCCTCTGTGCGAGCAGTGCCATGGGCAGATGAGGCTGAGCAACAGCTTTCCAAGCTAAGTATTTCTTCCTGCGAGCTATCTGCAGACGTTCGCATTGTCGGAGCAGGCCTGCCGGAGGCGCCGGGCACGAACCACCTAAGCTACGTTTGAAGTTTCAGGTGGTAAGACAAGCAAGCAGACCCAGTCTCTGTGCCTCTGTGCGAGCAGTGCCATGGGCACATGAGGCTGAGCAACAGCTTTCCAAGCTAAATATTTCTTCCTGCGAGCTATCTGCAGATATTCTCATTGTCGGAGCATGGCTTTTGGAGGCCTCCACCACGGACCACCAAAGATACTTTTGAAGTTTGAGGTGGCAAGACAAGCAAGCAGCCCCAGTCTCTGTGCCTCTGTGGGAGCAGTGCCATGGGCAGATGAGGCTGACCAACAGCTTTCCAAGCTAAATGTTTCTGCCTGCGAGCTATATGCAGATGTTCGCATTTTCAGAGCAGGGCTGCCGCAGGCCATCGTCACGAACCACCTCAGGTACTTTTGAAGTATAGGTGGCAAGACAAGCAAGCAGCCCCAGGCTCTGTGCCTCTGTGCGAGCAGTGCCATGGACAGATGAGGCTGAGCAACAGTTTTCCAAGCTAAATATTTCTTCCTGCGAGCTATCTGCAGATATTCGCATTGTCGGAGCATGGCTTTTGAAGGCATCCACCACGGACCACCAAAGATACTTTTGAAGTTTGAGGTGGCAAGACAAGCAAGCAGCCCCAGTCTCTGTGCCTCTGTGCGAGCAGTGCCATGGGCAGATGAGGCTGAGCAACAGCTTTCCAAGCGAAATATTTCTGCCTGCGAGCTATCTGAAGACGTTCGCATTGTCGGACCAGGCCTTCCGGAGGCGCCAGGCATGCACCACCTAAGCTACGTTTGAAGTTTGAGGTGGTAAGACAAGCAAGCAGTCCCAGTCTCTGTGCCTCTGTGCGAGCAGTGCCATGGGCAGATGAGGCTGAGCAACAGCTTTCCAGGCTAGCTCTTTCTGCCTGCGAGCTATCTGCAGACGTTCGCATTTTCGGAGCAGGGCTGTTGGAGGCCCCATGCACAGACCGCAAAACTACGTTTGAAGTTTGAGGTGGCAAGACAAGCAAGCAGCCCCAGTCTCTGTGCCTTTTTGCGAGCAGTGCCACGGGCAGATGAGGCTGAGCAACAGCTTTCCAGGCTAGCTCTTTCTGACTGCGATCTATCTGCAGACGTTCGCGTTTTTGGAGCAGGGCTGCTGGAGGCGCCATGCACAGACCCCCAAAGCTACGTTTGAGGTTTGAGGTGGCAAGACAAGCAAGCAGCCCCTTGTCTCTGTGCCTCTGTGCGAGCAGTGCCATGGGTAGATGAGGCTGAGCAACAGTTTTCCAGGCTAGCTCTTTCTGGTTGCGAGCTATCTGCAGACGTTCGCATTTTCAGAGCAGGGCTGCCTGAGGCCCCATGCACGGACCCCAAAACTACTTTTGAAGTTTGAGGTGGCAAGACAAGCAAGCAGCGTCAGTCTCTGTGCCTCCGTGCGAGCAGTGCCATAGGCAGATGAGGCTGAGCAACAGCTTTCCAAGATAAATATTTCTTGCTGTGAGCTATCTGAAGACGTTCGCATTGTCGGACCAGACCTTCCGGAGGCGCCGGGCAAGGACCACCTAAGCTACGTTTGAAGTTTGAGGTGGTAAGACAAGCAAGCATCCCCAGTCTCTGCTTCTGTGCGAGCAGTGCGATGGGCAGATGAGTCTGAGCAACAGCTTTCCAGGCTAGCTCTTTCTGCCTGCGAGCTATCTGCAGACGTTCGCATTTTAAGAGCAGAACTGGCGGAGGAGCCCGGCACCAAACACCAAAGCTACGTTTGAAGTTTGAGGTGCCAAGACAAGCAAGCAGCCCCAGTCTCTGTGCCTTTTTGCGAGCAGTGCCATGGGCAGATGAGGCTGAGCAACAGCTTTCCAGGCTAAACGTTTCTGCCTGCGAGCTATCTGAAGACGTTCGCATTTTCAGAGCAGGGCTACCGCAGGCCATCGTCACGAACCACCTCGGGTACTTTTGAAGTTAGGTGGCAAGACTAGCAAGCAGCCCCAGTCTCTGTGCCTTTTAGCGAGCAGTGCCACGGGCAGATGAGGCTGAGCAACAGCTTTCCAGGCTAGCTCTTTCTGCCTGCGATCTATCTGCAGACGTTCGCGTTTTTGGAGCAGGGCTGCTGGAGTTCCCATGCACAGACACCAAAAACTACGTTTGAAGTTTGAGGTGGCAAGACAAGCAAGCAGCCCCAGTCTCTTTGCCTCTGTGCGAGCAGTGCCATGGGCACATGAGGCTGAGCAACAGCTTTCCAAGCTATGTATTTCTTCCTGCGAGCTATCTGCAGATATTCGCATTGTCGGAGCGGGCCTGCCAGAGGCGCCGGGCACGAACCACCTAAGCTACGTTTGAAGTTTGAGGTGGTAAGACAAGCAAGCAGCCCCAGTCTCTGTGTCTCTGTGCGAGCAGTGCCATGGGCAGATGAGGCTGAGCAACAGCTTTCCAGGCTAGCTCTTTCTGGCTGCGAGCTATCTGCAGACGTTCGCATTTTAAGAGCAGGACTGGCGGAGGAGCCCGTCACTAAACACCAAAACTACGTTTGAAGATTGAGGAGGCAAGACAAGCAAGCAGCCCCAGTCTCTGTGCCGCTGTGCAAGCAGTGGCATGGGCAGATGAGGCTGAGCAACAGCTTTCCAGGCTAGCTCTTTCTGGCTGCGAGCTATCTGCAGACGTTCGCATTTTCGGAGCAGGGCTGCCGGAGGCGCCCGGCACGGACCACCTAAGCTATGATTGAAGTTTGAGGGAGCAAGACAAGCAAGCAGCCCCAGTCTCTGTGCCTCCGTGCGAGCAGTGCCATGGGCAGATGAGGCTGAGCAACAGCTTTCCAATCTAAATGTTTCTGCCTGCGAGCTATCTGCAGACGTTCGCATTGTCGGACCAGGCCTGCCGGAGGCGCCGGGTACGGACCACCTAAGCTATCTTTGAAGTTTGAAGTGGTAACACAAGCAAGCAGCCTCAGTCTCTGTGCCTCTGTGCGAGCAGTGCCATGGGCAGATGAGGCTGAGCAACAGTTTTCCAGGCTAGCTAATTCTGGCTGTGAACTATCTGCAGATGTTAGCATTGTAGGAGCAGCGCTGCCGGAGCCCCCCTGCACGGACTCCCAAAGCTACGTTTTAAGTTTGAGGTGGCAAGACAAGCAAGCAGCCCCAGTCTCTCTGCCTCTGTGCGAGCGGTGCCATAGGCAGAGGAGGCTAAGCAACAGCTTTCCAGGCTAGCTCTTTCTGCCTACGAGCTATCTGCAGACGTTCGCATTGTCGGACCAGGCCTGCCGGATGCGCCGGGTACGGACCACCTAAGCTACGTTTGAAGTTTGAGGTGGTAAGACAAGCAAGCAGCGTCAGTCTCTGTGCCTCTGTGCGAGCGGTGCCATGGGCAGATGAGGCTGAGCAACAGCTTTCCAAGCTATGTATTTCTTCCTGCGCGCTATCTGCAGACGTTCGCAATGTCGGAGCGGGCCTGCCAGAGGCGCCGGGCACGAACCACCTAAGCTACGTTTGAAGTTTGAGGTGGTAAGACAAGCAAGCAGCCCCAGTCTCTGTGCCTCTGTGCGAGCAGTGCCATGGGCAGATGAGGCTGAGCAACAGCTTTCCAGGCTAGCTCTTTCTGCCTGCGAGCTATCTGCAGACGTTCGCATTTTCGGAGCAGGGCTGCCGGAGGCGCCCGGCACGGACCACCTAAGCTACGATTGAAGTTTGAGGGGGCAAGAGAAGCAAGCAGCCCCAGTATTTCTGGCTCTGTGTGGGCAGTGCCATGGGCAGATGAGGCTGAGCAACAGCTTTCCAGGCTAGCTCTTTCTGGCTGCGAGCTATCTGCAGACGTTCACATTTCCGGAGCACGTCTGCCCGAGGCCCCAATCACGGACCACCAAATTTCTGTTTGAAGTTTGAGGTGGCAAGAGAAGCAAGCAGCCCCTTGTCTCTGTGCCTCTGTGCGAGCAGTGCCATGGGCAGATGAGGCTGAGCAACAGCTTTCCAGGCTAGCTCTTTATGCCTGCGAGCTATCTGCAGACGTTCGCATTTTAAGAGCAGGACTGGCGGAGGAGCCCGACACCAAACACCTAAGCTACGTTTCAAGATTGAGGGGCCAAGATAAGCAAGCAGCCCCAGTCTCTGTGCCTCTGTGCGAGCAGTGCCATGGGCAGATGAGGCTGAGCAACAGTTTTCCAGGCTAGCTAATTCTGGCTGTGAGCTATCTGCAGATGTTAGCATTGTAGGAGCAGCGCTGCCGGAGCCCCCCTGCACGGACTCCCAAAGCTACGTTTCAAGTTTGAGGTGGCAAGACAAGCAAGAAGCCCCAGTCTCTCTGCCTCTGTGCGAGCGGTAACATGGGCAGATGAGGCTAAGCAACAGCTTTCCTGGCTAGCTCTTTCTGACTGCGAGCTATCTACACACGTTCGCATTTTGGGAGCAGGGTTGCCGGAGGCCCCACGCACAGACCCCAAATTTACGTTTGAAGTTTGAGGTGGCAAGACAAGCAAGCAGCCCCAGTATTTCTGGCTCTGTGTGGGCAGTGCCATGGGCACATGAGGCTGAGCAACAGCTTTCCAGGCTAGCTCTTTCTGGCTGCGAGCTATCTGCAGACGTTCGCATTTTCGGAGCAGGGCTGCCTGAGGCCCCATGCACAGACCCCAAAACTACGTTTGAAGTTTGAGGTGGCAAGACAAGCAAGCAGCCCCAGTCTCTGTGCCTCTCTGCGAGCGGTGTCATGGGCAGATGAGACTAAGCAACAGCTTTCCAGGCTAGCACTTTCTGCCTGCGAGCTATCTACAGACGTTCGCATTTTGGGAGCAGGGTTGCCGGAGGACCCCTGCACGGACCCCCAAAGCTACGTTTGAAGTTTGAGGTTGCAAGACAAGCAAGCAGCCCCAGTCTCTGTGCCTCTGTGCGAGCAGTGCCATGGGCAGATGAGGCTGAGCAACAGCTTTCCAGGCTAGCTCTTTCTGCCTGCCAGCTATCTGCAGACGTTCGCATTTTCGCAACAGGGCTGCCGGAGGCCCCACGCACAGACCCCAAATTTACGTTTGAAGTTTGAGGTGGCAAGACAAGCAAGCAGCCCCAGTATTTCTGGCTCTGTGTGGGCAGTGCCATGGGCACATGAGGCTGAGCAACAGCTTTCCAAGCTATGTATTTCTTCCTGCGAGCTATCTGCAGATATTCGCATTGTCGGAGCGGGCCTGCCAGAGGCGCCGGGCACGAACCACCTAAGCTATGTTTGAAGTTTGAGGTGGTAAGACAAGCAAGCAGCCCCAGTCTCTGTGTCTCTGTGCGAGCAGTGCCATGGGCAGATGAGGCTGAGCAACAGCTTTCCAGGCTAGCTCTTTCTGCCTGCCAGCTATCTGCAGACGTTCGCATTTTCGGAGCAGGGCTGCCGGAGGCGCCCGGCACGGACCACCTAAGCTATGATTGAAGTTTGAGGGAGCAAGACAAGCAAGCAGCCCCAGTCTCTGTGCCTCCGTGCGAGCAGTGCCATGGGCAGATGAGGCTGAGCAACAGCTTTCCAATCTAAATGTTTCTGCCTGCGAGCTATCTGCAGACGTTCGCATTGTCGGACCAGGCCTGCCGGAGGCGCCGGGTACGGACCACCTAAGCTATCTTTGAAGTTTGAAGTGGTAACACAAGCAAGCAGCCTCAGTCTCTGTGCCTCTGTGCGAGCAGTGCCATGGGCAGATGAGGCTGAGCAACAGTTTTCCAGGCTAGCTAATTCTGGCTGTGAACTATCTGCAGATGTTAGCATTGTAGGAGCAGCGCTGCCGGAGCCCCCCTGCACGGACTCCCAAAGCTACGTTTTAAGTTTGAGGTGGCAAGACAAGCAAGCAGCCCCAGTCTCTCTGCCTCTGTGCGAGCGGTGCCATAGGCAGAGGAGGCTAAGCAACAGCTTTCCAGGCTAGCTCTTTCTGCCTACGAGCTATCTGCAGACGTTCGCATTGTCGGACCAGGCCTGCCGGAGGCGCCGGGTACGGACCACCTAAGCTACGTTTGAAGTTTGAGGTGGTAAGACAAGCAAGCAGCGTCAGTCTCTGTGCCTCTGTGCGAGCGGTGCCATGGGCAGATGAGGCTGAGCAACAGCTTTCCAAGCTATGTATTTCTTCCTGCGCGCTATCTGCAGACGTTCGCAATGTCGGAGCGGGCCTGCCAGAGGCGCCGGGCACGAACCACCTAAGCTACGTTTGAAGTTTGAGGTGGTAAGACAAGCAAGCAGCCCCAGTCTCTGTGCCTCTGTGCGAGCAGTGCCATGGGCAGATGAGGCTGAGCAACAGCTTTCCAGGCTAGCTCTTTCTGCCTGCGAGCTATCTGCAGACGTTCGCATTTTCGGAGCAGGGCTGCCGGAGGCGCCCGGCACGGACCACCTAAGCTACGATTGAAGTTTGAGGGGGCAAGAGAAGCAAGCAGCCCCAGTATTTCTGGCTCTGTGTGGGCAGTGCCATGGGCAGATGAGGCTGAGCAACAGCTTTCCAGGCTAGCTCTTTCTGGCTGCGAGCTATCTGCAGACGTTCACATTTCCGGAGCACGTCTGCCCGAGGCCCCAATCACGGACCACCAAATTTCTGTTTGAAGTTTGAGGTGGCAAGAGAAGCAAGCAGCCCCTTGTCTCTGTGCCTCTGTGCGAGCAGTGCCATGGGCAGATGAGGCTGAGCAACAGCTTTCCAGGCTAGCTCTTTATGCCTGCGAGCTATCTGCAGACGTTCACATTTTAAGAGCAGGACTGGCGGAGGAGCCCGACACCAAACACCTAAGCTACGTTTCAAGATTGAGGGGGCAAGATAAGCAAGCAGACCCAGTCTCTGTGCCTCTGTGCGAGCAGTGCCATGGGCAGATGAGGCTGAGCAACAGTTTTCCAGGCTAGCTAATTCTGGCTGTGAGCTATCTGCAGATGTTAGCATTGTAGGAGCAGCGCTGCCGGAGCCCCCCTGCACGGACTCCCAAAGCTACGTTTCAAGTTTGAGGTGGCAAGACAAGCAAGAAGCCCCAGTCTCTCTGCCTCTGTGCGAGCGGTAACATGGGCAGATGAGGCTAAGCAACAGCTTTCCTGGCTAGCTCTTTCTGACTGCGAGCTATCTACACACGTTCGCATTTTGGGAGCAGGGTTGCCGGAGGCCCCACGCACAGACCCCAAATTTACGTTTGAAGTTTGAGGTGGCAAGACAAGCAAGCAGCCCCAGTATTTCTGGCTCTGTGTGGGCAGTGCCATGGGCACATGAGGCTGAGCAACAGCTTTCCAGGCTAGCTCTTTCTGGCTGCGAGCTATCTGCAGACGTTCGCATTTTCGGAGCAGGGCTGCCTGAGGCCCCATGCACAGACCCCAAAACTACGTTTGAAGTTTGAGGTGGCAAGACAAGCAAGCAGCCCCAGTCTCTGTGCCTCTCTGCGAGCGGTGTCATGGGCAGATGAGACTAAGCAACAGCTTTCCAGGCTAGCTCTTTCTGCCTGCGAGCTATCTACAGACGTTCGCATTTTGGGAGCAGGGTTGCCGGAGGACCCCTGCACGGACCCCCAAAGCTACGTTTGAAGTTTGAGGTTGCAAGACAAGCAAGCAGCCCCAGTCTCTGTGCCTCTGTGCGAGCAGTGCCATGGGCAGATGAGGCTGAGCAACAGCTTTCCAGGCTAGCTCTTTCTGGCTGCCAGCTATCTGCAGACGTTCGCATTTTAAGAGCAGGACTGGCGGAGGAGCCCGTCACTAAACACCAAAACTACGTTTGAAGATTGAGGAGGCAAGACAAGCAAGCAGCCCCAGTCTCTGTGCCGCTGTGCAAGCAGTGGCATGGGCAGATGAGGCTGAGCAACAGCTTTCCAGGCTAGCTCTTTCTGGCTGCGAGCTATCTGCAGACGTTCGCATTTTCGGAGCAGGGCTGCCGGAGGCGCCCGGCACGGACCACCTAAGCTATGATTGAAGTTTGAGGGAGCAAGACAAGCAAGCAGCCCCAGTCTCTGTGCCTCCGTGCGAGCAGTGCCATGGGCAGATGAGGCTGAGCAACAGCTTTCCAATCTAAATGTTTCTGCCTGCGAGCTATCTGCAGACGTTCGCATTGTCGGACCAGGCCTGCCGGAGGCGCCGGGTACGGACCACCTAAGCTATCTTTGAAGTTTGAAGTGGTAACACAAGCAAGCAGCCTCAGTCTCTGTGCCTCTGTGCGAGCAGTGCCATGGGCAGATGAGGCTGAGCAACAGTTTTCCAGGCTAGCTAATTCTGGCTGTGAACTATCTGCAGATGTTAGCATTGTAGGAGCAGCGCTGCCGGAGCCCCCCTGCACGGACTCCCAAAGCTACGTTTTAAGTTTGAGGTGGCAAGACAAGCAAGCAGCCCCAGTCTCTCTGCCTCTGTGCGAGCGGTGCCATAGGCAGAGGAGGCTAAGCAACAGCTTTCCAGGCTAGCTCTTTCTGCCTACGAGCTATCTGCAGACGTTCGCATTGTCGGACCAGGCCTGCCGGAGGCGCCGGGTACGGACCACCTAAGCTACGTTTGAAGTTTGAGGTGGTAAGACAAGCAAGCAGCGTCAGTCTCTGTGCCTCTGTGCGAGCGGTGCCATGGGCAGATGAGGCTGAGCAACAGCTTTCCAAGCTATGTATTTCTTCCTGCGCGCTATCTGCAGACGTTCGCAATGTCGGAGCGGGCCTGCCAGAGGCGCCGGGCACGAACCACCTAAGCTACGTTTGAAGTTTGAGGTGGTAAGACAAGCAAGCAGCCCCAGTCTCTGTGCCTCTGTGCGAGCAGTGCCATGGGCAGATGAGGCTGAGCAACAGCTTTCCAGGCTAGCTCTTTCTGCCTGCGAGCTATCTGCAGACGTTCGCATTTTCGGAGCAGGGCTGCCGGAGGCGCCCGGCACGGACCACCTAAGCTACGATTGAAGTTTGAGGGGGCAAGAGAAGCAAGCAGCCCCAGTATTTCTGGCTCTGTGTGGGCAGTGCCATGGGCAGATGAGGCTGAGCAACAGCTTTCCAGGCTAGCTCTTTCTGGCTGCGAGCTATCTGCAGACGTTCACATTTCCGGAGCACGTCTGCCCGAGGCCCCAATCACGGACCACCAAATTTCTGTTTGAAGTTTGAGGTGGCAAGAGAAGCAAGCAGCCCCTTGTCTCTGTGCCTCTGTGCGAGCAGTGCCATGGGCAGATGAGGCTGAGCAACAGCTTTCCAGGCTAGCTCTTTATGCCTGCGAGCTATCTGCAGACGTTCACATTTTAAGAGCAGGACTGGCGGAGGAGCCCGACACCAAACACCTAAGCTACGTTTCAAGATTGAGGGGCCAAGATAAGCAAGCAGACCCAGTCTCTGTGCCTCTGTGCGAGCAGTGCCATGGGCAGATGAGGCTGAGCAACAGTTTTCCAGGCTAGCTAATTCTGGCTGTGAGCTATCTGCAGATGTTAGCATTGTAGGAGCAGCGCTGCCGGAGCCCCCCTGCACGGACTCCCAAAGCTACGTTTCAAGTTTGAGGTGGCAAGACAAGCAAGAAGCCCCAGTCTCTCTGCCTCTGTGCGAGCGGTAACATGGGCAGATGAGGCTAAGCAACAGCTTTCCTGGCTAGCTCTTTCTGACTGCGAGCTATCTACACACGTTCGCATTTTGGGAGCAGGGTTGCCGGAGGCCCCACGCACAGACCCCAAATTTACGTTTGAAGTTTGAGGTGGCAAGACAAGCAAGCAGCCCCAGTATTTCTGGCTCTGTGTGGGCAGTGCCATGGGCACATGAGGCTGAGCAACAGCTTTCCAGGCTAGCTCTTTCTGGCTGCGAGCTATCTGCAGACGTTCGCATTTTCGGAGCAGGGCTGCCTGAGGCCCCATGCACAGACCCCAAAACTACGTTTGAAGTTTGAGGTGGCAAGACAAGCAAGCAGCCCCAGTCTCTGTGCCTCTCTGCGAGCGGTGTCATGGGCAGATGAGACTAAGCAACAGCTTTCCAGGCTAGCTCTTTCTGCCTGCGAGCTATCTACAGACGTTCGCATTTTGGGAGCAGGGTTGCCGGAGGACCCCTGCACGGACCCCCAAAGCTACGTTTGAAGTTTGAGGTTGCAAGACAAGCAAGCAGCCCCAGTCTCTGTGCCTCTGTGCGAGCAGTGCCATGGGCAGATGAGGCTGAGCAACAGCTTTCCAGGCTAGCTCTTTCTGCCTGCCAGCTATCTGCAGACGTTCGCATTTTCGCAACAGGGCTGCCGGAGGCCCCACGCACAGACCCCAAATTTACGTTTGAAGTTTGAGGTGGCAAGACAAGCAAGCAGCCCCAGTATTTCTGGCTCTGTGTGGGCAGTGCCATGGGCACATGAGGCTGAGCAACAGCTTTCCAAGCTATGTATTTCTTCCTGCGAGCTATCTGCAGATATTCGCATTGTCGGAGCGGGCCTGCCAGAGGCGCTGGGCACGAACCACCTAAGCTATGTTTGAAGTTTGAGGTGGTAAGACAAGCAAGCAGCCCCAGTCTCTGTGTCTCTGTGCGAGCAGTGCCATGGGCAGATGAGGCTGAGCAACAGCTTTCCAGGCTAGCTCTTTCTGCCTGCCAGCTATCTGCAGACGTTCGCATTTTCGGAGCAGGGCTGCCGGAGGCGCCCGGCACGGACCACCTAAGCTATGATTGAAGTTTGAGGGAGCAAGACAAGCAAGCAGCCCCAGTCTCTGTGCCTCCGTGCGAGCAGTGCCATGGGCAGATGAGGCTGAGCAACAGCTTTCCAATCTAAATGTTTCTGCCTGCGAGCTATCTGCAGACGTTCGCATTGTCGGACCAGGCCTGCCGGAGGCGCCGGGTACGGACCACCTAAGCTATCTTTGAAGTTTGAAGTGGTAACACAAGCAAGCAGCCTCAGTCTCTGTGCCTCTGTGCGAGCAGTGCCATGGGCAGATGAGGCTGAGCAACAGTTTTCCAGGCTAGCTAATTCTGGCTGTGAACTATCTGCAGATGTTAGCATTGTAGGAGCAGCGCTGCCGGAGCCCCCCTGCACGGACTCCCAAAGCTACGTTTTAAGTTTGAGGTGGCAAGACAAGCAAGCAGCCCCAGTCTCTCTGCCTCTGTGCGAGCGGTGCCATAGGCAGAGGAGGCTAAGCAACAGCTTTCCAGGCTAGCTCTTTCTGCCTACGAGCTATCTGCAGACGTTCGCATTGTCGGACCAGGCCTGCCGGAGGCGCCGGGTACGGACCACCTAAGCTACGTTTGAAGTTTGAGGTGGTAAGACAAGCAAGCAGCGTCAGTCTCTGTGCCTCTGTGCGAGCGGTGCCATGGGCAGATGAGGCTGAGCAACAGCTTTCCAAGCTATGTATTTCTTCCTGCGCGCTATCTGCAGACGTTCGCAATGTCGGAGCGGGCCTGCCAGAGGCGCCGGGCACGAACCACCTAAGCTACGTTTGAAGTTTGAGGTGGTAAGACAAGCAAGCAGCCCCAGTCTCTGTGCCTCTGTGCGAGCAGTGCCATGGGCAGATGAGGCTGAGCAACAGCTTTCCAGGCTAGCTCTTTCTGCCTGCGAGCTATCTGCAGACGTTCGCATTTTCGGAGCAGGGCTGCCGGAGGCGCCCGGCACGGACCACCTAAGCTACGATTGAAGTTTGAGGGGGCAAGAGAAGCAAGCAGCCCCAGTATTTCTGGCTCTGTGTGGGCAGTGCCATGGGCAGATGAGGCTGAGCAACAGCTTTCCAGGCTAGCTCTTTCTGGCTGCGAGCTATCTGCAGACGTTCACATTTCCGGAGCACGTCTGCCCGAGGCCCCAATCACGGACCACCAAATTTCTGTTTGAAGTTTGAGGTGGCAAGAGAAGCAAGCAGCCCCTTGTCTCTGTGCCTCTGTGCGAGCAGTGCCATGGGCAGATGAGGCTGAGCAACAGCTTTCCAGGCTAGCTCTTTATGCCTGCGAGCTATCTGCAGACGTTCACATTTTAAGAGCAGGACTGGCGGAGGAGCCCGACACCAAACACCTAAGCTACGTTTCAAGATTGAGGGGGCAAGATAAGCAAGCAGACCCAGTCTCTGTGCCTCTGTGCGAGCAGTGCCATGGGCAGATGAGGCTGAGCAACAGTTTTCCAGGCTAGCTAATTCTGGCTGTGAGCTATCTGCAGATGTTAGCATTGTAGGAGCAGCGCTGCCGGAGCCCCCCTGCACGGACTCCCAAAGCTACGTTTCAAGTTTAAGGTGGCAAGACAAGCAAGAAGCCCCAGTCTCTCTGCCTCTGTGCGAGCGGTAACATGGGCAGATGAGGCTAAGCAACAGCTTTCCTGGCTAGCTCTTTCTGACTGCGAGCTATCTACACACGTTCGCATTTTGGGAGCAGGGTTGCCGGAGGCCCCACGCACAGACCCCAAATTTACGTTTGAAGTTTGAGGTGGCAAGACAAGCAAGCAGCCCCAGTATTTCTGGCTCTGTGTGGGCAGTGCCATGGGCACATGAGGCTGAGCAACAGCTTTCCAGGCTAGCTCTTTCTGGCTGCGAGCTATCTGCAGACGTTCGCATTTTCGGAGCAGGGCTGCCTGAGGCCCCATGCACAGACCCCAAAACTACGTTTGAAGTTTGAGGTGGCAAGACAAGCAAGCAGCCCCAGTCTCTGTGCCTCTCTGCGAGCGGTGTCATGGGCAGATGAGACTAAGCAACAGCTTTCCAGGCTAGCTCTTTCTGCCTGCGAGCTATCTACAGACGTTCGCATTTTGGGAGCAGGGTTGCCGGAGGACCCCTGCACGGACCCCCAAAGCTACGTTTGAAGTTTGAGGTTGCAAGACAAGCAAGCAGCCCCAGTCTCTGTGCCTCTGTGCGAGCAGTGCCATGGGCAGATGAGGCTGAGCAACAGCTTTCCAGGCTAGCTCTTTCTGCCTGCCAGCTATCTGCAGACGTTCGCATTTTCGCAACAGGGCTGCCGGAGGCCCCACGCACAGACCCCAAATTTACGTTTGAAGTTTGAGGTGGCAAGACAAGCAAGCAGCCCCAGTATTTCTGGCTCTGTGTGGGCAGTGCCATGGGCACATGAGGCTGAGCAACAGCTTTCCAAGCTATGTATTTCTTCCTGCGAGCTATCTGCAGATATTCGCATTGTCGGAGCGGGCCTGCCAGAGGCGCCGGGCACGAACCACCTAAGCTATGTTTGAAGTTTGAGGTGGTAAGACAAGCAAGCAGCCCCAGTCTCTGTGTCTCTGTGCGAGCAGTGCCATGGGCAGATGAGGCTGAGCAACAGCTTTCCAGGCTAGCTCTTTCTGGCTGCGAGCTATCTGCAGACGTTCGCATTTTCGGAGCAGGGCTGCCGGAGGCGCCCGGCACGGACCACCTAAGCTATGATTGAAGTTTGAGGGAGCAAGACAAGCAAGCAGCCCCAGTCTCTGTGCCTCCGTGCGAGCAGTGCCATGGGCAGATGAGGCTGAGCAACAGCTTTCCAATCTAAATGTTTCTGCCTGCGAGCTATCTGCAGACGTTCGCATTGTCGGACCAGGCCTGCCGGAGGCGCCGGGTACGGACCACCTAAGCTATCTTTGAAGTTTGAGGTGGTAAGACAAGCAAGCAGCCCCAGTCTCTGTGCCTCTGTGCGAGCAGTGCCATGGGCAGATGAGGCTGAGCAACAGTTTTCCAGGCTAGCTAATTCTGGCTGTGAGCTATCTGCAGATGTTAGCATTGTAGGAGCAGCGCTGCCGGAGCCCCCCTGCACGGACTCCCAAAGCTACGTTTTAAGTTTGAGGTGGCAAGACAAGCAAGCAGCCCCAGTCTCTCTGCCTCTGTGCGAGCGGTGCCATAGGCAGAGGAGGCTAAGCAACAGCTTTCCAGGCTAGCTCTTTCTGCCTACGAGCTATCTGCAGACGTTCGCATTGTCGGACCAGGCCTGCCGGAGGCGCCGGGTACGGACCACCTAAGCTACGTTTGAAGTTTGAGGTGGTAAGACAAGCAAGCAGCGTCAGTCTCTGTGCCTCTGTGCGAGCGGTGCCATGGGCAGATGAGGCTGAGCAACAGCTTTCCAAGCTATGTATTTCTTCCTGCGCGCTATCTGCAGACGTTCGCAATGTCGGAGCGGGCCTGCCAGAGGTGCCGGGCACGAACCACCTAAGCTACGTTTGAAGTTTGAGGTGGTAAGACAAGCAAGCAGCCCCAGTCTCTGTGCCTCTGTGCGAGCAGTGCCATGGGCAGATGAGGCTGAGCAACAGCTTTCCAGGCTAGCTCTTTCTGCCTGCGAGCTATCTGCAGACGTTCGCATTTTCGGAGCAGGGCTGCCGGAGGCGCCCGGCACGGACCACCTAAGCTACGATTGAAGTTTGAGGGGGCAAGAGAAGCAAGCAGCCCCAGTATTTCTGGCTCTGTGTGGGCAGTGCCATGGGCAGATGAGGCTGAGCAACAGCTTTCCAGGCTAGCTCTTTCTGGCTGCGAGCTATCTGCAGACGTTCACATTTCCGGAGCACGTCTGCCCGAGGCCCCAATCACGGACCACCAAATTTCTGTTTGAAGTTTGAGGTGGCAAGAGAAGCAAGCAGCCCCTTGTCTCTGTGCCTCTGTGCGAGCAGTGCCATGGGCAGATGAGGCTGAGCAACAGCTTTCCAGGCTAGCTCTTTCTGGCTGCGAGCTATCTGCAGACGTTCACATTTTAAGAGCAGGACTGGCGGAGGAGCCCGACACCAAACACCTAAGCTACGTTTCAAGATTGAGGGGCCAAGATAAGCAAGCAGACCCAGTCTCTGTGCCTCTGTGCGAGCAGTGCCATGGGCAGATGAGGCTGAGCAACAGTTTTCCAGGCTAGCTAATTCTGGCTGTGAGCTATCTGCAGATGTTAGCAATGTAGGAGCAGCGCTGCCGGAGCCCCCCTGCACGGACTCCCAAAGCTACGTTTCAAGTTTGAGGTGGCAAGACAAGCAAGAAGCCCCAGTCTCTCTGCCTCTGTGCGAGCAGTGCCATGGGCAGATGAGGCTAAGCAACAGCTTTCCTGGCTAGCTCTTTCTGACTGCGAGCTATCTACACACGTTCGCATTTTGGGAGCAGGGTTGCCGGAGGCCCCACGCACAGACCCCAAATTTACGTTTGAAGTTTGAGGTGGCAAGACAAGCAAGCAGCCCCAGTATTTCTGGCTCTGTGTGGGCAGTGCCATGGGCACATGAGGCTGAGCAACAGCTTTCCAGGCTAGCTCTTTCTGGCTGCGAGCTATCTGCAGACGTTCGCATTTTCGGAGCAGGGCTGCCTGAGGCCCCATGCACAGACTCCAAAACTACGTTTGAAGTTTGAGGTGGCAAGACAAGCAAGCAGCCCCAGTCTCTGTGCCTCTCTGCGAGCGGTGTCATGGGCAGATGAGACTAAGCAACAGCTTTCCAGGCTAGCTCTTTCTGCCTGCGAGCTATCTACAGACGTTCGCATTTTGGGAGCAGGGTTGCCGGAGGACCCCTGCACGGACCCCCAAAGCTACGTTTGAAGTTTGAGGTTGCAAGACAAGCAAGCAGCCCCAGTCTCTGTGCCTCTGTGCGAGCAGTGCCATGGGCAGATGAGGCTGAGCAACAGCTTTCCAGGCTAGCTCTTTCTGCCTGCCAGCTATCTGCAGACGTTCGCATTTTCGCAACAGGGCTGCCGGAGGCCCCACGCACAGACCCCAAATTTACGTTTGAAGTTTGAGGTGGCAAGACAAGCAAGCAGCCCCAGTATTTCTGGCTCTGTGTGGGCAGTGCCATGGGCAGATGAGGCTGAGCAACAGCTTTCCAATCTAAATGTTTCTTCCTGCGAGCTATCTGCAGACGTTCGCATTGTCGGACCAGGCCTGCCGGAGGCGCCCGGTACGGACCACCTAAGCTATGTTTGAAGTTTGAGGTGGTAAGACAAGAAAGCAGCCCCAGTCTCTGTGCCTCCGTGCGAGCAGTGCCATGGGCAGATGAGGCTGAGCAACACCTTTCCAATCTAAATGTTTCTACCTGCGAGCTATCTGCAGACGTTCGCATTGTCGGACCAGGCCTGCCGGAGGCGCCGGGTACGGACCACTAAGCTATGTTTGAAGTTTGAGGTGGTAAGACAAGCAAGCAGCCCCAGTCTCTGTGTTTCTGTGCGAGCAGTGCCATGGGCAGATGAGGCTGAGCAACAGCTTTCCAGGCTAGCTCTTTCTGCCTGCGAGCTATCTGCAGACGTTCGCATTTTGGGAGCAGGGTTGCCGGAGGACCCCTGCACGGACCCCCAAAGCTACGTTTGAAGTTTGAGGTGGCAAGACAAGCAAGCAGCCCCAGTCTCTGTGCCTCTGTGCGAGCAGTGCCATGGGCAGATGAGGCTGAGCAACAGCTTTCCAGGCTAGCTCTTTCTGCCTGCGAGCTATCTACAGATGTTTGCATTTTCGGAGCAGGGCTGCCGGAGGCGCCCGGCACGGACCACCTAAGCTACGATTGAAATTTGAGGGGGCAAGAGAAGCAAGCAGCCCCAGTCTCTGTGCCTCCGTGCGAGCAGTGCCATGGGCAGATGAGGCTGAGCAACAGCTTTCCAGGCTAGCTCTTTCTGACTGCGAGCTATCTGCAGACGTTCGCATTGTCGGACCAGGCCTGCCGGAGGCGCCGGGTACGGACCACCTAAGCTACGTTTGAAGTTTGAGGTGGTAAGACAAGCAAGCAGCGTCAGTCTCTGTGCCTCTGTGCGAGCGGTGCCATGGGCAGATGAGGCTGAGCAACAGCTTTCCAAGCTATGTATTTCTTCCTGCGCGCTACCTGCAGACGTTCGCAATGTCGGAGCGGGCCTGCCAGAGGCGCCGGGCACGAACCACCTAAGCTACGTTTGAAGTTTGAGGTGGTAAGACAAGCAAGCAGCCCCAGTCTCTGTGCCTCTGTGCGAGCAGTGCCATGGGCAGATGAGGCTGAGCAACAGCTTTCCAGGCTAGCTCTTTCTGCCTGCGAGCTATCTGCAGACGTTCGCATTTTCGGAGCAGGGCTGCCGGAGGCGCCCGGCACGGACCACCTAAGCTACGATTGAAGTTTGAGGGGGCAAGAGAAGCAAGCAGCCCCAGTCTCTGTGCCTCCGTGCGAGCAGTGCCATGGGCAGATGAGGCTGAGCAACAGCTTTCCAATCTAAATGTTTCTGCCTGCGAGCTATCTGCAGACGTTCGCATTGTCGGACCAGGCCTGCCGGAGGCGCCGGGTACGGACCACCTAAGCTATGTTTGAATTTTGAGGTGGTAAGACAAGCAAGCAGCCCCAGTCTCTGTGCCTCTGTGCGAGCAGTGCCATGGGCAGATGAGGCTGAGCAACAGCTTTCCAGGCTAGCTCTTTCTGACTGCGAGCTATCTGCAGACGTTCGCATTTTCGCAACAGGGCTGCCGGAGGCCCCACGCACAGACCCCAAAATTACGTTTGAAGTTTGAGGTGGCAAGACAAGCAAGCAGCCCCAGTATTTCTGGCTCTGTGTGGGCAGTGCCATGGGCAGATGAGGCTGAGCAACAGCTTTCCAGGCTAGCTCTTTCTGGCTGCGAGCTATCTGCAGACGTTCGCATTTCCGGAGCACGTATGCCCGAGGCCCCAATCACGGACCACCAAATTTCTGTTTGAAGTTTGAGGTGGCAAGAGAAGCAAGCAGCCCCTTGTCTCTGCGCCTCTGTGCGAGCAGTGCCATGGGCAGATGAGGCTGAGCAACAGCTTTCCAGGCTAGCTCTTTATGCCTGCGAGCTATCTGCAGACGTTCACATTTTAAGAGCAGGACTGGCGGAGGAGCCCGGCACCAAACACCTAAGCTACGTTTGAAGATTGAGGGGGCAAGATAAGCAAGCAGCCCCAGTCTCTGTGCCTCTGTGCGAGCAGTGCCATGGGCAGATGAGGCTGAGCAACAGCTTTCCAAGCTACCTATTTCTTCCTGCGAGCTATCTGCAGACGTTCGCATTGTCAAAGCAGGCCTGTCGCAGGCGCCGGGCACAAACCACCTAAGCTACGTTTGAAGTTTCAGGTGGTAAGACAAGCAAGCAGCCCCAGTCTCTGTGCCTCTGTGCGAGCAGTGCCATGGGCAGATGAGGCTGAGCAACAGCTTTCCAAGCTAAATATTTCTTCCTGCGAGCTATCTGCAGACATTCGCATTGTCGGAGCAGGGCTGTCGGAGGCCCCCAGCACGGATACCCAAATCTACGTTTGAAGTTTGAGGGGGCAAGACAAACAAGCAGCCCCAGTCTCTGTGCCTCCGTGCAAGCAGTGCCATGGGCAGATGAGGCTGACCAACAGCTTTCCAAGCTAAATGTTTCTGCCCGCGAGCTATCTGAAGACGTTCGCATTGTCGGACCAGGCCTTCCGGAGGTGCCGGGCACGAACCACCTAAGCTACGTTTGAAGTTTGAGGTGGTAAGACAAGCAAGCAGTCCCAGTCTCTGTGCCTTGGTGCGAGCAGTGCCATGGGCAGATGAGGCTGAGCAACAGCTTTCCAGGCTAGCTCTTTCTGGCTGCGAGCTATATGCAGATGTTCGCATTTTCAGAGCAGGGCTGCCGCAGGCCATCGTCACGAACCACCTCAGATACTTTTGAAGTTAGGTGGCAAGACAAGCAAGCAGCCCCAGTCTCTGTGCCTCTGTGCGAGCAGTGCCATGGGCAGATGAGGCTGAGCAACAGCTTTCCAATCTAAATGTTTCTGCCTGCGAGCTATCTGCAGACGTTCGCATTGTCGGACCAGGCCTGCCGGAGGCGCCCGGTACGGACCACCTAAGCTATGTTTGAAGTTTGAGGTGGTAAGACAAGAAAGCAGCCCCAGTCTCTGTGCCTCCGTGCGAGCAGTGCCATGGGCAGATGAGGCTGAGCAACAGCTTTCCAATCTAAATGTTTCTACCTGCGAGCTATCTGCAGACGTTCGCATTGTCGGACCAGGCCTGCCGGAGGCGCCGGGTACGGACCACCTAAGCTATGTTTGAAGTTTGAGGTGGTAAGACAAGCAAGCAGCCCCAGTCTCTGTGTTTCTGTGCGAGCAGTGCCATGGGCAGATGAGGCTGAGCAACAGCTTTCCAGGCTAGCTCTTTCTGCCTGCGAGCTATCTGCAGACGTTCGCATTTTGGGAGCAGGGTTGCCGGAGGACCCCTGCACGGACCACCTAAGCTACGTTTGAAGTTTGAGGTGGCAAGACAAGCAAGCAGCCCCAGTCTCTGTGCCTCTGTGCGAGCAGTGCCATGGGCAGATGAGGCTGAGCAACAGCTTTCCAGGCTAGCTCTTTCTGCCTGCGAGCTATCTACAGATGTTTGCATTTTCGGAGCAGGGCTGCCGGAGGCGCCCGGCACGGACCACCTAAGCTACGATTGAAATGTGAGGGGGCAAGAGAAGCAAGCAGCCCCAGTCTCTGTGCCTCCGTGCGAGCAGTGCCATGGGCAGATGAGGCTGAGCAACAGCTTTCCAGGCTAGCTCTTTCTGACTGCGAGCTATCTGCAGACGTTCGCATTGTCGGACCAGGCCTGCCGGAGGCGCCGGGTACGGACCACCTAAGCTACGTTTGAAGTTTGAGGTGGTAAGACAAGCAAGCAGCGTCAGTCTCTGTGCCTCTGTGCGAGCGGTGCCATGGGCAGATGAGGCTGAGCAACAGCTTTCCAAGCTATGTATTTCTTCCTGCGAGCTATCTGCAGACGTTCGCAATGTCGGAGCGGGCCTGCCAGAGGCGCCGGGCACGAACCACCTAAGCTATGTTTGAAGTTTGAGGTGGTAAGACAAGCAAGCAGCCCCAGTCTCTGTGCCTCTGTGCGAGCAGTGCCATGGGCAGATGAGGCTGAGCAACAGCTTTCCAGGCTAGCTCTTTCTGCCTGCGAGCTATCTGCAGACGTTCACATTTTAAGAGCAGGACTGGCGGAGGAGCCCGGCACCAAACACCTAAGCTACGTTTGAAGATTGAGGGGGCAAGATAAGCAAGCAGCCCCAGTCTCTGTGCCTCTGTGCGAGCAGTGCCATGGGCAGATGAGGCTGAGCAACAGCTTTCCAGGCTAGCTCTTTCTGACTGCGAGCTATCTGCAGACGTTCGCATTTTCGCAACAGGGCTGCCGGAGGCCCCACGCACAGACCCCAAAATTACGTTTGAAGTTTGAGGTGGCAAGACAAGCAAGCAGCCCCAGTATTTCTGGCTCTGTGTGGGCAGTGCCATGGGCAGATGAGGCTGAGCAACAGCTTTCCAGGCTAGCTCTTTCTGGCTGCGAGCTATCTGCAGACGTTCGCATTTCCGGAGCACGTCTGCCCGAGGCCCCAATCACGGACCACCAAATTTCTGTTTGAAGTTTGAGGTGGCAAGAGAAGCAAGCAGCCCCTTGTCTCTGTGCCTCTGTGCGAGCAGTGCCATGGGCAGATGAGGCTGAGCAACAGCTTTCCAGGCTAGATCTTTCTGCCTGCGAGCTATCTGCAGACGTTCACATTTTAAGAGCAGGACTGGCGGAGGAGCCCGGCACCAAACACCTAAGCTACGTTTGAAGATTGAGGGGGCAAGATAAGCAAGCAGCCCCAGTCTCTGTGCCTCTGTGCGAGCAGTGCCATGGGCAGATGAGGCTGAGCAACAGCTTTCCAGGCTAGCTTTTTATGCCTGCGAGCTATCTGCAGACGTTCACATTTTAAGAGCAGGACTGGCGGAGGAGCCCGACACCAAACACCTAAGCTACGTTTCAAGATTGAGGGGCCAAGATAAGCAAGCAGACCCAGTCTCTGTGCCTCTGTGCAAGCAGTGCCATGGGCAGATGAGGCTGAGCAACAGTTTTCCAGGCTAGCTAATTCTGGCTGTGAGCTATCTGCAGATGTTAGCAATGTAGGAGCAGCGCTGCCGGAGCCCCCCTGCACGGACTCCCAAAGCTACGTTTCAAGTTTGAGGTGGCAAGACAAGCAAGAAGCCCCAGTCTCTCTGCCTCTGTGCGAGCGGTGCCATGGGCAGATGAGGCTAAGCAACAGCTTTCCTGGCTAGCTCTTTCTGACTGCGAGCTATCTACACACGTTCGCATTTTGGGAGCAGGGTTGCCGGAGGCCCCACGCACAGACCCCAAATTTACGTTTGAAGTTTGAGGTGGCAAGACAAGCAAGCAGCCCCAGTATTTCTGGCTCTGTGTGGGCAGTGCCATGGGCACATGAGGCTGAGCAACAGCTTTCCAGGCTAGCTCTTTCTGGCTGCGAGCTATCTGCAGACGTTCGCATTTTCGGAGCAGGGCTGCCTGAGGCCCCATGCACAGACCCCAAAACTACGTTTGAAGTTTGAGGTGGAAAGACAAGCAAGCAGCCCCAGTCTCTGTGCCTCTCTGCGAGCGGTGTCATGGGCAGATGAGACTAAGCAACAGCTTTCCAGGCTAGCTCTTTCTGCCTGCGAGCTATCTACAGACGTTCGCATTTTGGGAGCAGGGTTGCCGGAGGACCCCTGCACGGACCCCCAAAGCTACGTTTGAAGTTTGAGGTTGCAAGACAAGCAAGCAGCCCCAGTCTCTGTGCCTCTGTGCGAGCAGTGCCATGGGCAGATGAGGCTGAGCAACAGCTTTCCAGGCTAGCTCTTTCTGCCTGCCAGCTATCTGCAGACGTTCGCATTTTCGCAACAGGGCTGCCGGAGGCCCCACGCACAGACCCCAAATTTACGTTTGAAGTTTGAGGTGGCAAGACAAGCAAGCAGCCCCAGTATTTCTGGCTCTGTGTGGGCAGTGCCATGGGCAGATGAGGCTGAGCAACAGCTTTCCAATCTAAATGTTTCTGCCTGTGAGCTATCTGCAGACTTTCGCATTGTCGGACCAGGCCTGCCGGAGGCGCCCGGTACGGACCACCTAAGCTATGTTTGAAGTTTGAGGTGGTAAGACAAGAAAGCAGCCCCAGTCTCTGTGCCTCCGTGCGAGCAGTGCCATGGGCAGATGAGGCTGAGCAACACCTTTCCAATCTAAATGTTTCTACCTGCGAGCTATCTGCAGACGTTCGCATTGTCGGACCAGGCCTGCCGGAGGCGCCGGGCACGAACCACTAAGCTATGTTTGAAGTTTGAGGTGGTAAGACAAGCAAGCAGCCCCAGTCTCTGTGTTTCTGTGCGAGCAGTGCCATGGGCAGATGAGGCTGAGCAACAGCTTTCCAGGCTAGCTCTTTCTGCCTGCGAGCTATCTGCAGACGTTCGCATTTTCGGAGCAGGGTTGCCGGAGGACCCCTGCACGGACCCCCAAAGCTACGTTTGAAGTTTGAGGTGGCAAGACAAGCAAGCAGCCCCAGTCTCTGTGCCTCTGTGCGAGCAGTGCCATGGGCAGATGAGGCTGAGCAACAGCTTTCCAGGCTAGCTCTTTCTGCCTGCGAGCTATCTACAGATGTTTGCATTTTCGGAGCAGGGCTGCCGGAGGCGCCCAGCACGGACCACCTAAGCTACGATTGAAATTTGAGGGGGCAAGAGAAGCAAGCAGCCCCAGTCTCTGTGCCTCCGTGCGAGCAGTGCCATGGGCAGATGAGGCTGAGCAACAGCTTTCCAATCTAAATGTTTCTGCCTGCGAGGTATCTGCAGACGTTCGCATTGTCGGACCAGGCCTGCCGGAGGCGCCGGGTACGGACCACCTAAGCTACGTTTGAAGTTTGAGGTGGTAAGACAAGCAAGCAGCGTCAGTCTCTGTGCCTCTGTGCGAGCGGTGCCATGGGCAGATGAGGCTGAGCAACAGCTTTCCAAGCTATGTATTTCTTCCTGCGAGCTATCTGCAGACGTTCGCAATGTCGGAGCGGGCCTGCCAGAGGCGCCGGGCACGAACCACCTAAGCTACGTTTGAAGTTTGAGGTGGTAAGACAAGCAAGCAGCCCCAGTCTCTGTGCCTCTGTGCGAGCAGTGCCATGGGCAGATGAGGCTGAGAAACAGCTTTCCAGGCTAGCTCTTTCTGCCTGCGAGCTATCTGCAGACGTTCGCATTTTCGGAGCAGGGCTGCCGGAGGCGCCCGGCACGGACCACCTAAGCTACGATTGAAGTTTGAGGGGGCAAGAGAAGCAAGCAGCCCCAGTCTCTGTGCCTCCGTGCGAGCAGTGCCATGGGCAGATGAGGCTGAGCAACAGCTTTCCAATCTAAATGTTTCTGCCTGCGAGCTATCTGCAGACGTTCGCATTGTCGGACCAGGCCTGCCGGAGGCGCCCGGTACGGACCACCTAAGCTATGTTTGAATTTTGAGGTGGTAAGACAAGCAAGCAGCCCCAGTCTCTGTGCCTCTGTGCGAGCAGTGCCATGGGCAGATGAGGCTGAGCAACAGCTTTCCAGGCTAGCTCTTTCTGCCTGCGAGCTATCTGCAGACGTTCGCATTTTCGCAACAGGGCTGCCGGAGGCCCCACGCACAGACCCCAAAATTACGTTTGAAGTTTGAGGTGGCAAGACAAGCAAGCAGCCCCAGTATTTCTGGCTCTGTGTGGGCAGTGCCATGGGCAGATGAGGCTGAGCAACAGCTTTCCAGGCTAGCTCTTTCTGGCTGCGAGCTATCTGCAGACGTTCGCATTTCCGGAGCACGTATGCCCGAGGCCCCAATCACGGACCACCAAATTTCTGTTTGAAGTTTGAGGTGGCAAGAGAAGCAAGCAGCCCCTTGTCTCTGCGCCTCTGTGCGAGCAGTGCCATGGGCAGATGAGGCTGAGCAACAGCTTTCCAGGCTAGCTCTTTATGCCTGCGAGCTATCTGCAGACGTTCACATTTTAAGAGCAGGACTGGCGGAGGAGCCTGGCACCAAAAACCTAAGCTACGTTTGAAGATTGAGGGGGCAAGATAAGCAAGCAGCCCCAGTCTCTGTGCCTCTGTGCGAGCAGTGCCATGGGCAGATGAGGCTGAGCAACAGCTTTCCAAGCTACCTATTTCTTCCTGCGAGCTATCTGCACACGTTCGCATTGTCAAAGCAGGCCTGTCGCAGGCGCCGGGCACAAACCACCTAAGCTACGTTTGAAGTTTCAGGTGGTAAGACAAGCAAGCAGCCCCAGTCTCTGTGCCTCTGTGCGAGCAGTGCCATGGGCAGATGAGGCTGAGCAACAGCTTTCCAAGCTAAATATTTCTTCCTGCGAGCTATCTGCAGACATTCGCATTGTCGGAGCAGGGCTGTCGGAGGCCCCCAGCACGGATACCCAAATCTACGTTTGAAGTTTGAGGGGGCAAGACAAACAAGCAGCCCCAGTCTCTGTGCCTCCGTGCAAGCAGTGCCATGGGCAGATGAGGCTGACCAACAGCTTTCCAAGCTAAATGTTTCTGCCCGCGAGCTATCTGAAGACGTTCGCATTGTCGGACCAGGCCTTCCGGAGGTTCCGGGCACGAACCACCTAAGCTACGTTTGAAGTTTGAGGTGGTAAGACAAGCAAGCAGTCCCAGTCTCTGTGCCTTGGTGCGAGCAGTGCCATGGGCAGATGAGGCTGAGCAACAGCTTTCCAGGCTAGCTCTTTCTGCCTGCGAGCTATATGCAGATGTTCGCATTTTCAGAGCAGGGCTGCCGCAGGCCATCGTCACGAACCACCTCAGATACTTTTGAAGTTAGGTGGCAAGACAAGCAAGCAGCCCCAGTCTCTGTGCCTCTGTGCGAGCAGTGCCATGGGCAGATGAGGCTGAGCAACAGCTTTCCAGGCTAGCTCTTTCTGGCTGCGAGCTATCTGCAGACGTTCGCATTTGCAGAGCAGGGCTGCCGGAGGCCCCATGCACAGACCGCAAAACTACGTTTGAAGTTTGAGATGGCAAGACAAGCAAGCAGCTCCAGTCTCTGTGCCTTTTTGCGAGCAGTGCCATGGGCAGATGAGGCTGAGCAACAGCTTTCCAGGCTAGCTCTTGCTGTCTGTGATCTATCTGCAGACATTCGCGTTTTTGGAGCAGGGCTGCTGGAGGCCCCATGCACAGACCCCAAAAACTACGTTTGAAGTTTGAGGTGCCAAGACAAGCAAGCAGCCCCAGTCTCTGTGCCTCCGTGCGAGCAGTGCCATGGGCAGATGAGGCTGAGCAACAGCTTTCCAATCTAAATGTTTCTGGCTGCGAGCTATCTGCAGACGTTCGCATTGTCGGACCAGGCCTGCCGGAGGCGCCCGGTACGGACCACCTAAGCTATGTTTGAAGTTTGAGGTGGTAAGACAAGCAAGCAGCCCCAGTCTCTGTGCCTCCGTGCGAGCAGTGCCATGGGCAGATGAGGCTGAGCAACAGCTTTCCAATCTAAATGTTTCTACCTGCGAGCTATCTGCAGACGTTCGCATTGTCGGACCAGGCCTGCCGGAGGCGCCGGGTACGGACCACCTAAGCTATGTTTGAAGTTTGAGGTGGTAAGACAAGCAAGCAGCCCCAGTCTCTGTGCCTCTGTGCGAGCAGTGCCATGGGCAGATGAGGCTGAGCAACAGCTTTCCAGGCTAGCTCTTTCTGCCTGCGAGCTATCTACAGATGTTTGCATTTTCGGAGCAGGGCTGCCGGAGGCGCCCGGCACGGACCACCTAAGCTACGATTGAAATTTGAGGGGGCAAGAGAAGCAAGCAGCCCCAGTCTCTGTGCCTCCGTGCGAGCAGTGCCATGGGCAGATGAGGCTGAGCAACAGCTTTCCAGGCTAGCTCTTTCTGACTGCGAGCTATCTGCAGACGTTCGCATTTTCGGAGCAGGGCTGCCGGAGGCGCCCGGCACGGACCACCTAAGTTACGATTGAAGTTTGAGGGGGCAAGAGAAGCAAGCAGCCCCAGTCTCTGTGCCTCCGTGCGAGCAGTGCCATGGGCAGATGAGGCTGAGCAACAGCTTTCCAATCTAAATGTTTCTGCCTGCGAGCTATCTGCAGACGTTCGCATTGTCGGACCAGGCCTGCCGGAGGCGCCGGGTACGGACCACCTAAGCTATGTTTGAATTTTGAGGTGGTAAGACAAGCAAGCAGCCCCAGTCTCTGTGCCTCTGTGCGAGCAGTGCCATGGGCAGATGAGGCTGAGCAACAGCTTTCCAGGCTAGCTCTTTCTGACTGCGAGCTATCTGCAGACGTTCGCATTTTCGCAACAGGGCTGCCGGAGGCCCCACGCACAGACCCCAAAATTACGTTTGAAGTTTGAGGTGGCAAGATAAGCAAGCAGCCCCAGTATTTCTGGCTCTGTGTGGGCAGTGCCATGGGCAGATGAGGCTGAGCAACAGCTTTCCAGGCTAGCTCTTTCTGGCTGCGAGCTATCTGCAGACGTTCGCATTTCCGGAGCACGTCTGCCCGAGGCCCCAATCACGGACCACCAAATTTCTGTTTGAAGTTTGAGGTGGCAAGAGAAGCAAGCAGCCCCTTGTCTCTGTGCCTCTGTGCGAGCAGTGCCATGGGCAGATGAGGCTGAGCAACAGCTTTCCAGGCTAGATCTTTCTGCCTGCGAGCTATCTGCAGACGTTCACATTTTAAGAGCAGGACTGGCGGAGGAGCCCGGCACCAAACACCTAAGCTACGTTTGAAGATTGAGGGGGCAAGATAAGCAAGCAGCCCCAGTCTCTGTGCCTCTGTGCGAGCAGTGCCATGGGCAGATGAGGCTGAGCAACAGCTTTCCAAGCTACCTATTTCTTCCTGCGAGCTATCTGCAGACGTTCGCATTGTCAAAGCAGGCCTGCCGCAGGCGCCGGGCACAAACCACCTAAGCTACGTTTGAAGTTTCAGGTGGTAAGACAAGCAAGCAGCCCCAGTCTCTGTGCCTCTGTGCGAGCAGTGCCATGGGCAGATGAGGCTGAGCAACAGCTTTCCAAGCTAAATATTTCTTCCTGCGAGCTATCTGCAGACATTCGCATTGTCGGAGCAGGGCTGTCGGAGGCCCCCAGCACGGACACCCAAATCTACGTTTGAAGTTTGAGGGGGCAAGACAAACAAGCAGCCCCAGTCTCTGTGCCTCCGTGCGAGCAGTGCCATGGGCAGATGAGGCTGACCAACAGCTTTCCAAGCTAAATGTTTCTGCCCGCGAGCTATCTGAAGACGTTCGCATTGTCGGACCAGGCCTTCCGGAGGTGCCGGGCACGAACCACCTAAGCTACGTTTGAAGTTTGAGGTGGTAAGACAAGCAAGCAGTCCCAGTCTCTGTGCCTTGGTGCGAGCAGTGCCATGGGCAGATGAGGCTGAGCAACAGCTTTCCAGGCTAGCTCTTTCTGGCTGCGAGCTATATGTAGATGTTCGCATTTTCGGAGCAGGGCTGCCGCAGGCCATCGGCACGAACCACCTCAGATAATTTTGAAGTTAGGTGGCAAGACAAGCAAGCAGCCCCAGTCTCTGTGCCTCTGTGCGAGCAGTGCCATGGGCAGATGAGGCTGAGCAACAGCTTTCCAGGCTAGCTCTTTCTGGCTGCGAGCTATCTGCAGACCTCCGCATTTGCAGAGCAGGGCTGTTGGAGGCCCCATGCACAGACCGCAAAACTACGTTTGAAGTTTGAGGTGGCAAGACAAGCAAGCAGCTCCACTCTCTGTGCCTTTTTGCGAGCAGTGCCATGGGCAGATGAGGCTGAGCAACAGCTTTCCAGGCTAGCTCTTTCTGTCTGTGATCTATCTGCAGACATTCGCGTTTTTGGAGCAGGGCTGCTGGAGGCCCCATGCACAGACCGCAAAAATACGTTTGAAGTCTGAGGTGGCAAGACAAGCAAGCAGCCCCAGTCTCTGTGCCTCTGTGCGAGCAGTGCCATGGGCAGATGAGGCTGAGCAACAGCTTTCCAGGCTAGCTCTTTCTGGCTCCGTGCTATCTGCAGACGTTCGCATTTTCGGAGCAGGGCTGCCTGAGGCCCCATGCACAGACCCCAAAACTACTTTTGAAGTTTGAGGTGGCAAGACAAGCAAGCAGCCCCAGTCTCTCTGCCTCTGTGCGAGCGGTGTCATGGGCAGATGAGACTAAGCAACAGCTTTCCAGGCTAGCTCTTTCTGCCTGCGATCTATCTACAGACGTTCGCATTTTGGGAGGAGGCCTGCCAGAGGCGCCGGGCACGAACCACCTAAGCTACGTTTGAAGTTGGAGGTGGTAAGACAAGCAAGCAGTCCCAGTCTCTTTGCCTCTGTGCGAACAGTGCCATGGGCAGATGAGGCTGAGCAACAGCTTTCCAGGCTAGCTCTTTCTGACTGCGAGCTATATGCAGATGTCCGCATTTTCAGAGCAGGGCTGCCGCAGGCCATCGTCACGAACCACCTCAGATACTTTTGAAGTTAGGTGGCAAGACAAGCAAGCAGCCCCAGTCTCTGTGCCTCTGTGCGAGCAGTGCCATGGGCAGATGAGGCTGAGCAACAGCTTTCCAGGATAGCGCCTTCTGCCTGCGAGCTATCTGCAGACGTTCGCGTTTTTGGAGCAGGGCTGCTGGAGACCCCATGCACAGACCCCAAAAACTACATTTGAAGTTGGAGGTGACAAGACAAGCAAGCAGCCTCAGTCTCTGTGCCTCCGTGCGAGCAGTGCCATGGGCAGATGAGGCTGAGCAACAGCTTTCCAATCTAAATGTTTCTGCCTGCGATCTATCTGCAGACGTTCGCATTGTCGGACCAGGCCTGCCGGAGGCGCCGGGTACGGACCACCTAAGCTATGTTTGAAGTTTGAGGTGGTAAGACAAGCAAGCAGTCCCAGTCTCTGTGCCTCTGTGCGAGCAGTGGCATGGGCAGATGAGGCTGAGCAACAGCTTTCCAGGCTAGCTCTTTCTGGCTGCCAGTTATCTGCAGACGTTCGCAATTTCAGAGCAGGGCTGCGGAGGCCCACTGCATGTACCACTAAAGATATGCTTGAAGTTTTAGGTGGCAGTACAAGGAAGCAGCCCCAGTCTCTGTGCCTCTGCGTGAGCAGTGCCATGGGCAGATGAGGCTGAGCAACAGCTTTCCAGGCTAGCTCTTTCTGCCTGCGAGCTATCTGCAGACTTTCGCATTTTCAGAGCAGGGCTGCTGGAGGAGCCCGTCACGAACCATCTGTGGTACGTTTGAAGTTTGAGGGGGCAAGACAAGCAAGCAGCTCCAGTCTCTGTGCCTCTGTGTGAGCAGTGCCATGGGCAGATGAGGCTGAGCAACAGCTTTCCAGGCTAGCTCTTTCTGGCTGCGAGCTATCTGCAGACGTTCGCATTTCCGGAGCACGTCTGCCCGAGGCCCCAATCACGGACCACCAAATTTCTGTTTGAAGTTTGAGGTGGCAAGAGAAGCAAGCAGCCCCTTGTCTCTGCGCCTCTGTGCGAGCAGTGCCATGGGCAGATGAGGCTGAGCAACAGCTTTCCAGGCTAGCTCTTTATGCCTGCGAGCTATCTGCAGACGTTCACATTTTAAGAGCAGGACTGGCGGAGGAGCCCGGCACCAAAAACCTGAGCTACGTTTGAAGATTGAGGGGGCAAGATAAGCAAGCAGCCCCAGTCTCTGTGCCTCTGTGCGAGCAGTGCCATGGGCAGATGAGGCTGAGCAACAGCTTTCCAAGCTACCTATTTCTTCCTGCGAGCTATCTGCAGACGTTCGCATTGTCAAAGCAGGCCTGTCGCAGGCGCCGGACACAAACCACCTAAGCTACGTTTGAAGTTTCAGGTGGTAAGACAAGCAAGCAGCCCCAGTCTCTGTGCCTCTGTGCGAGCAGTGCCATGGGCAGATGAGGCTGAGCAACAGCTTTCCAAGCTAAATATTTCTTCCTGCGAGCTATCTGCAGACATTCGCATTGTCGGAGCAGGGCTGTCGGAGGCCCCCAGCACGGACATCCAAATCTACGTTTGAAGTTTGAGGGGGCAAGACAAACAAGCAGCCCCAGTCTCTGTGCCTCCGTGCAAGCAGTGCCATGGGCAGATGAGGCTGACCAACAGCTTTCCAAGCTAAATGTTTCTGCCCGCGAGCTATCTGAAGACGTTCGCATTGTCGGACCAGGCCTTCCGGAGGTGCCGGGCACGAACCACCTAAGCTACGTTTGAAGTTTGAGGTGGTAAGACAAGCAAGCAGCCCCAGTCTCTGTGCCTCTGTGCGAGCAGTGCCATGGGCAGATGAGGCTGAGCAACAGCTTTCCAGGCTAGCTCTTTCTGGCTGCGAGCTATCTGCAGACGTTCGCATTTGCAGAGCAGGGCTGTTGGAGGCCCCATGCACAGACCGCAAAACTACGTTTGAAGTTTGAGATGGCAAGACAAGCAAGCAGCTCCAGTCTCTGTGCCTTTTTGCGAGCAGTGCCATGGGCAGATGAGGCTGAGCAACAGCTTTCCAGGCTAGCTCTTGCTGTCTGTGATCTATCTGCAGACATTCGCGTTTTTGGAGCAGGGCTGCTGGAGGCCCCATGCACAGACCCCAAAAACTACGTTTGAAGTTTGAGGTGCCAAGACAAGCAAGCAGCCCCAGTCTCTGTGCCTCCGTGCGAGCAGTGCCATGGGCAGATGAGGCTGAGCAACAGGTTTCCAATCTAAATGTTTCTGCCTGCGAGCTATCTGCAGACGTTCGCATTGTCGGACCAGGCCTGCCGGAGGCGCCCGGTACGGACCACCTAAGCTATGTTTGAAGTTTGAGGTGGTAAGACAAGAAAGCAGCCCCAGTCTCTGTGCCTCCGTGCGAGCAGTGCCATGGGCAGATGAGGCTGAGCAACAGCTTTCCAATCTAAATGTTTCTACCTGCGAGCTATCTGCAGACGTTCGCATTGTCGGACCAGGCCTGCCGGAGGCGCCGGGTACGGACCACCTAAGCTATGTTTGAAGTTTGAGGTGGTAAGACAAGCAAGCAGCCCCAGTCTCTGTGTTTCTGTGCGAGCAGTGCCATGGGCAGATGAGGCTGAGCAACAGCTTTCCAGGCTAGCTCTTTCTGCCTGCGAGCTATCTGCAGACGTTCGCATTTTGGGAGCAGGGTTGCCGGAGGACCCCTGCACGGACCACCTAAGCTACGTTTGAAGTTTGAGGTGGCAAGACAAGCAAGCAGCCCCAGTCTCTGTGCCTCTGTGCGAGCAGTGCCATGGGCAGATGAGGCTGAGCAACAGCTTTCCAGGCTAGCTCTTTCTGCCTGCGAGCTATCTACAGATGTTTGCATTTTCGGAGCAGGGCTGCCGGAGGCGCCCGGCACGGACCACCTAAGCTACGATTGAAATTTGAGGGAGCAAGAGAAGCAAGCAGCCCCAGTCTCTGTGCCTCCGTGCGAGCAGTGCCATGGGCAGATGAGGCTGAGCAACAGCTTTCCAGGCTAGCTCTTTCTGACTGCGAGCTATCTGCAGACGTTCGCATTGTCGGACCAGGCCTGCCGGAGGCGCCGGGTACGGACCACCTAAGCTACGTTTGAAGTTTGAGGTGGTAAGACAAGCAAGCAGCGTCAGTCTCTGTGCCTCTGTGCGAGCGGTGCCATGGGCAGATGAGGCTGAGCAACAGCTTTCCAAGCTATGTATTTCTTCCTGCGAGCTATCTGCAGACGTTCGCAATGTCGGAGCGGGCCTGCCAGAGGCGCCGGGCACGAACCACCTAAGCTATGTTTGAAGTTTGAGGTGGTAAGACAAGCAAGCAGCCCCAGTCTCTGTGCCTCTGTGCGAGCAGTGCCATGGGCAGATGAGGCTGAGCAACAGCTTTCCAGGCTAGCTCTTTCTGCCTGCGAGCTATCTGCAGACGTTCGCATTTTCGGAGCAGGGCTGCCGGAGGCGCCCGGCACGGACCACCTAAGCTACGATTGAAGTTTGAGGGGGCAAGAGAAGCAAGCAGCCCCAGTCTCTGTGCCTCCGTGCGAGCAGTGCCATGGGCAGATGAGGCTGAGCAACAGCTTTCCAATCTAAATGTTTCTGCCTGCGAGCTATCTGCAGACGTTCGCATTGTCGGACCAGGCCTGCCGGAGGCGCCGGGTACGGACCACCTAAGCTATGTTTGAAGTTTCAGGTGGTAAGACAAGCAAGCAGCCCCAGTCTCTGTGCCTCTGTGCGAGCAGTGCCATGGGCAGATGAGGCTGAGCAACAGCTTTCCAGGCTAGCTCTTTCTGACTGCGAGCTATCTGCAGACGTTCGCATTTTCGCAACAGGGCTGCCGGAGGCCCCACGCACAGACCCCAAAATTACGTTTGAAGTTTGAGGTGGCAAGACAAGCAAGCAGCCCCAGTATTTCTGGCTCTGTGCGAGCAGTGCCATGGGCAGATGAGGCTGACCAACAGCTTTCCAAGCTAAATGTTTCTGCCCGCGAGCTATCTGAAGACGTTCGCATTGTCGGACCAGGCCTTCCGGAGGTGCCGGGCACGAACCACCTAAGCTACGTTTGAAGTTTGAGGTGGTAAGACAAGCAAGCAGTCCCAGTCTCTGTGCCTTGGTGCGAGCAGTGCCATGGGCAGATGAGGCTGAGCAACAGCTTTCCAGGCTAGCTCTTTCTGGCTGCGAGCTATATGTAGATGTTCGCATTTTCGGAGCAGGGCTGCCGCAGGCCATCGGCACGAACCACCTCAGATAATTTTGAAGTTAGGTGGCAAGACAAGCAAGCAGCCCCAGTCTCTGTGCCTCTGTGTGAGCAGTGCCATGGGCAGATGAGGCTGAGCAACAGCTTTCCAGGCTAGCTCTTTCTGGCTGCGAGCTATCTGCAGACCTTCGCATTTGCAGAGCAGGGCTGTTGGAGGCCCCATGCACAGACCGCAAAACTACGTTTGAAGTTTGAGGTGGCAAGACAAGCAAGCAGCTCCAGTCTCTGTGCCTTTTTGCGAGCAGTGCCATGGGCAGATGAGGCTGAGCAACAGCTTTCCAGGCTAGCTCTTGCTGTCTGTGATCTATCTGCAGACATTCGCGTTTTTGGAGCAGGGCTGCTGGAGGCCCCATGCACAGACCCCAAAAACTACGTTTGAAGTTTGAGGTGCCAAGACAAGCAAGCAGCCCCAGTCTCTGTGCCTCCGTGCGAGCAGTGCCATGGGCAGATGAGGCTGAGCAACAGCTTTCCAATCTAAATGTTTCTGCCTGCGAGCTATCTGCAGACGTTCGCATTGTCGGACCAGGCCTGCCGGAGGCGCCCGGTACGGACCACCTAAGCTATGTTTGAAGTTTGAGGTGGTAAGACAAGAAAGCAGCCCCAGTCTCTGTGCCTCCGTGCGAGCAGTGCCATGGGCAGATGAGGCTGAGCAACAGCTTTCCAATCTAAATGTTTCTGCCTGCGAGCTATCTGCAGACGTTCGCATTGTCGGACCAGGCCTGCCGGAGGCGCCGGGTACGGACCACCTAAGCTATGTTTGAAGTTTGAGGTGGTAAGACAAGCAAGCAGCCCCAGTCTCTGTGTTTCTGTGCGAGCAGTGCCATGGGCAGATGAGGCTGAGCAACAGCTTTCCAGGCTAGCTCTTTCTGCCTGCGAGCTATCTGCAGACGTTCGCATTTTCGGAGCAGGGCTGCCTGAGGCCCCATGCACAGACCCCAAAAATACTTTTGAAGTTTGAGGTGGCAAGACAAGCAAGCAGCCCCAGTCTCTCTGCCTCTGTGCGAGCCGTGTCATGGGGAGATGAGACTAAGCAACAGCTTTCCAGGCTAGCTCTTTCTGCCTGCGAGCTATCTGCAGATGTTTGCATTTTCGGAGCAGGGCTGCCGGAGGCGCCCGGCACGGACCACCTAAGCTACGATTGAAATTTGAGGGGGGAAGAGAAGCAAGCAGTCCCAGTCTCTGTGCCTCCGTGCGAGCAGTGCCATGGGCAGATGAGGCTGAGCAACAGCTTTCCAGGCTAGCTCTTTCTGACTGCGAGCTATCTGCAGACGTTCGCATTGTCGGACCAGGCCTGCCGGAGGCGCCGGGTACGGACCACCTAAGCTACGTTTGAAGTTTGAGGTGGTAAGACAAGCAAGCAGCGTCAGTCTCTGTGCCTCTGTGCGAGCAGTGCCATGGGCAGATGAGGCTGAGCAACAGCTTTCCAAGCTATGTATTTCTTCCTGCGAGCTATCTGCAGACGTTCGCAATGTCGGAGCGGCCCTGCCAGAGGCGCCGGGCACGAACCACCTAAGCTACGTTTGAAGTTTGAGGTGGTAAGACAAGCAAGCAGCCCCAGTCTCTGTGCCTCTGTGCGAGCAGTGCCATGGGCAGATGAGGCTGAGCAACAGCTTTCCAGGCTAGCTCTTTCTGCCTGCGAGCTATCTGCAGACGTTAGCATTGTCGGACCAGGCCTGCCGGAGGCGCCGGGTACGGACCACCTAAGCTATGTTTGAATTTTGAGGTGGTAAGACAAGCAAGCAGCCCCAGTCTCTGTGCCTCTGTGCGAGCAGTGCCATGGGCAGATGAGGCTGAGCAACAGCTTTCCAGGCTAGCTCTTTCTGACTGCGAGCTATCTGCAGACGTTCGCATTTTCGAAACAGGGCTGCCGGAGGCCCCACGCACAGACCCCAAAATTACGTTTGAAGTTTGAGGTGGCAAGACAAGCAAGCAGCCCCAGTATTTCTGGCTCTGTGTGGGCAGTGCCATGGGCAGATGAGGCTGAGCAACAGCTTTCCAGGCTAGCTCTTTCTGGCTGCGAGCTATCTGCAGACGTTCGCATTTCCGGAGCACGTCTGCCCGAGGCCCCAATCACGGACCACCAAATTTCTGTTTGAAGTTTGAGGTGGCAAGAGAAGCAAGCAGCCCCTTGTCTCTGTGCCTCTGTGCGAGCAGTGCCATGGGCAGATGAGGCTGAGCAACAGCTTTCCAGGCTAGCTCTTTGTGCCTGCGAGCTATCTGCAGACGTTCACATTTTGGGAGCAGGGTTGCCGGAGTAGCCCGACACCAAACACCTAAGCTACGTTTGAAGTTTGAGGGGGCAAGACAAACAAGCAGCCCCAGTCTCTGTGCCTCTGTGCGAGCAGTGCCATGGGCAGATGAGGCTGACCAACAGCTTTCCAAGCTAAATGTTTCTGCCCGCGAGCTATCTGAAGACGTTCGCATTGTCGGACCAGGCCTTCCGGAGGTGCCGGGCACGAACCACCTAAGCTACGTTTGAAGTTTGAGGTGGTAAGACAAGCAAGCAGTCCCAGTCTCTGTGCCTTGGTGCGAGCAGTGCCATGGGCAGATGAGGCTGAGCAACAGCTTTCCAGGCTAGCTCTTTCTGGCTGCGAGCTATATGCAGATGTTCGCATTTTCGGAGCAGGGCTGCCGCAGGCCATCGGCACGAACCACCTCAGATAATTTTGAAGTTAGGTGGCAAGACAAGCAAGCAGCCCCAGTCTCTGTGCCTCTGTGTGAGCAGTGCCATGGGCAGATGAGGCTGAGCAACAGCTTTCCAGGCTAGCTCTTTCTGGCTGCGAGCTATCTGCAGACCTTCGCATTTGCAGAGCAGGGCTGTTGGAGGCCCCATGCACAGACCGCAAAACTACGTTTGAAGTTTGAGGTGGCAAGACAAGCAAGCAGCCCCAGTCTCTGTGCCTTTTTGCGAGCAGTGCCATGGGCAGATGAGGCTGAGCAACAGCTTTCCAGGCTAGCTCTTTCTGGCTGCGAGCTATATGCAGATGTTCGCATTTTCAGAGCAGGTTTTCCGCAGGCCATCGTCACGAACCACCTCAGATACTTTTGAAGTTAGGTGGCAAGACAAGCAAGCAGCCCCAGTCTCTGTGCCTCTGTGCGAGCAGTGCCATGGGCAGATGAGGCTGAGCAACAGCTTTCCAGGCTAGCTCTTTCTGACTGCGAGCTATCTGCAGACGTTCGCATTGTCGGACCAGGCCTGCCGGAGGCGCCGGGTACGGACCACCTAAGCTACGTTTGAAGTTTGAGGTGGTAAGACAAGCAAGCAGCGTCAGTCTCTGTGCCTCTGTGCGAGCAGTGCCATGGGCAGATGAGGCTGAGCAACAGCTTTCCAAGCTATGTATTTCTTCCTGCGAGCTATCTGCAGACGTTCGCAATGTCGGAGCGGCCCTGCCAGAGGCGCCGGGCACGAACCACCTAAGCTACGTTTGAAGTTTGAGGTGGTAAGACAAGCAAGCAGCCCCAGTCTCTGTGCCTCTGTGCGAGCAGTGCCATGGGCAGATGAGGCTGAGCAACAGCTTTCCAGGCTAGCTCTTTCTGCCTGCGAGCTATCTGCAGACGTTAGCATTGTCGGACCAGGCCTGCCGGAGGCGCCGGGTACGGACCACCTAAGCTATGTTTGAATTTTGAGGTGGTAAGACAAGCAAGCAGCCCCAGTCTCTGTGCCTCTGTGCGAGCAGTGCCATGGGCAGATGAGGCTGAGCAACAGCTTTCCAGGCTAGCTCTTTCTGACTGCGAGCTATCTGCAGACGTTCGCATTTTCGAAACAGGGCTGCCGGAGGCCCCACGCACAGACACCAAAATTACGTTTGAAGTTTGAGGTGGCAAGACAAGCAAGCAGCCCCAGTATTTCTGGCTCTGTGTGGGCAGTGCCATGGGCAGATGAGGCTGAGCAACAGCTTTCCAGGCTAGCTCTTTCTGGCTGCGAGCTATCTGCAGACGTTCGCATTTCCGGAGCACGTGTGCCCGAGGCCCCAATCACGGACCACCAAATTTCTGTTTGAAGTTTGAGGTGGCAAGAGAAGCAAGCAGCCCCTTGTCTCTGTGCCTCTGTGCGAGCAGTGCCATGGGCAGATGAGGCTGAGCAACAGCTTTCCAGGCTAGCTCTTTGTGCCTGCGAGCTATCTGCAGACGTTCACATTTTGGGAGCAGGGTTGCCGGAGTAGCCCGACACCAAACACCTAAGCTACGTTTGAAGTTTGAGGGGGCAAGACAAACAAGCAGCCCCAGTCTCTGTGCCTCTGTGCGAGCAGTGCCATGGGCAGATGAGGCTGACCAACAGCTTTCCAAGCTAAATGTTTCTGCCCGCGAGCTATCTGAAGACGTTCGCATTGTCGGACCAGGCCTTCCGGAGGTGCCGGGCACGAACCACCTAAGCTACGTTTGAAGTTTGAGGTGGTAAGACAAGCAAGCAGTCCCAGTCTCTGTGCCTTGGTGCGAGCAGTGCCATGGGCAGATGAGGCTGAGCAACAGCTTTCCAGGCTAGCTCTTTCTGGCTGCGAGCTATATGCAGATGTTCGCATTTTCGGAGCAGGGCTGCCGCAGGCCATCGGCACGAACCACCTCAGATAATTTTGAAGTTAGGTGGCAAGACAAGCAAGCAGCCCCAGTCTCTGTGCCTCTGTGTGAGCAGTGCCATGGGCAGATGAGGCTGAGCAACAGCTTTCCAGGCTAGCTCTTTCTGGCTGCGAGCTATCTGCAGACCTTCGCATTTGCAGAGCAGGGCTGTTGGAGGCCCCATGCACAGACCGCAAAACTACGTTTGAAGTTTGAGGTGGCAAGACAAGCAAGCAGCCCCAGTCTCTGTGCCTTTTTGCGAGCAGTGCCATGGGCAGATGAGGCTGAGCAACAGCTTTCCAGGCTAGCTCTTTCTGGCTGCGAGCTATATGCAGATGTTCGCATTTTCAGAGCAGGTTTTCCGCAGGCCATCGTCACGAACCACCTCAGATACTTTTGAAGTTAGGTGGCAAGACAAGCAAGCAGCCCCAGTCTCTGTGCCTCTGTGCGAGCAGTGCCATGGGCAGATGAGGCTGAGCAACAGCTTTCCAGGCTAGCTCTTTCTGTCTGCGAGCTATCTGCAGACGTTCGCATTTGCAGAGCAGGGCTGTTGGAGGCCCCATGCACAGACCGCAAAACTACGTTTGAAGTTTGAGGTGGCAAGACAAGCAAGCAGCTCCAGTCTCTGTGCCTTTTTGCGAGCAGTGCCATGGGCAGATGAGGCTGAGCAACAGCTTTCCAGGCTAGCTCTTTCTGTCTGTGATCTATCTGCAGACATTCTCGTTTTTGGAGCAGGGCTGCTGGAGGCCCCATGCACAGACCCCAAAAACTACGTTTGAAGTTTGAGGTGCCAAGACAAGCAAGCAGCCCCAGTCTCTGTGCCTTGGTGCGAGCAGTGCCATGGGCAGATGAGGCTGAGCAACAGCTTTCCAATCTAAATGTTTCTGCCTGCGAGCTATCTGCAGACGTTCGCATTGTCGGACCAGGCCTGCCGGAGGCGCCCGGTACGGACCACCTAAGCTATGTTTGAAGTTTGAGGTGGTAAGACAAGAAAGCAGACCCAGTCTCTGTGCCTCTGTGCGAGCAGTGCCATGGGCAGATGAGGCTGAGCAACAGCTTTCCAATCTAAATGTTTCTACCTGCGAGCTATCTGCAGACGTTCGCATTGTCGGACCAGGCCTGCCGGAGGCGCCGGGTACGGACCACCTAAGCTATGTTTGAAGTTTGAGGTGGTAAGACAAGCAAGCAGCCCCAGTCTCTGTGCCTCTGTGCGAGCAGTGCCATGGGCACATGAGGCTGAGCAAGAGCTTTCCAGGCTAGCTCTTTCTGGCTGCGAGCTATCTGCAGACGTTCGCATTTTAAGAGCAGGACTGGCGGAGGAGCCCGGCACCAAACACCAGAGCTACGTTTGAAGATTGAGGGGGCAAGACAAGCAAGCAGCCCCAGTCTCTGTGCCTCTGTGCAAGCAGTGCCATGGGCAGATGGGGCTGAGCAACAGCTTTCCAGGCTAGCTCTTTCTGCCTGCGAGCTATCTGCAGATGTTTGCATTTTCGGAGCAGGGCTGCCGGAGGCGCCCGGCACGGACCACCTAAGCTACGATTGAAGATTGAGGGGGCAAGAGAAGCAAGCAGCCCCAGTCTCTGTGCCTCTGTGCGAGCAGTGCCATGGGCAGATGAGGCTGAGCAACAGCTTTCCAGGCTAGCTCTTTCTGACTGCGAGCTATCTGCAGACGTTCGCATTTTCGAAACAGGGCTGCCGGAGGCCCCACGCACAGACCCCAAAATTACGTTTGAAGTTTGAGGTGGCAAGACAAGCAAGCAGCCCCAGTATTTCTGGCTCTGTGTGGGCAGTGCCATGGGCAGATGAGGCTGAGCAACAGCTTTCCAGGCTAGCTCTTTCTGGCTGCGAGCTATCTGCAGACGTTCGCATTTCCGGAGCACGTCTGCCCGAGGCCCCAATCACGGACCACCAAATTTCTGTTTGAAGTTTGAGGTGGCAAGAGAAGCAAGCAGCCCCTTGTCTCTGTGCCTCTGTGCGAGCAGTGCCATGGGCAGATGAGGCTGAGCAACAGCTTTCCAGGCTAGCTCTTTGTGCCTGCGAGCTATCTGCAGACGTTCACATTTTGGGAGCAGGGTTGCCGGAGTAGCCCGACACCAAACACCTAAGCTACGTTTGAAGTTTGAGGGGGCAAGACAAACAAGCAGCCCCAGTCTCTGTGCCTCTGTGCGAGCAGTGCCATGGGCAGATGAGGCTGACCAACAGCTTTCCAAGCTAAATGTTTCTGCCCGCGAGCTATCTGAAGACGTTCGCATTGTCGGACCAGGCCTTCCGGAGGTGCCGGGCACGAACCACCTAAGCTACGTTTGAAGTTTGAGGTGGTAAGACAAGCAAGCAGTCCCAGTCTCTGTGCCTTGGTGCGAGCAGTGCCATGGGCAGATGAGGCTGAGCAACAGCTTTCCAGGCTAGCTCTTTCTGGCTGCGAGCTATATGCAGATGTTCGCATTTTCGGAGCAGGGCTGCCGCAGGCCATCGGCACGAACCACCTCAGATAATTTTGAAGTTAGGTGGCAAGACAAGCAAGCAGCCCCAGTCTCTGTGCCTCTGTGTGAGCAGTGCCATGGGCAGATGAGGCTGAGCAACAGCTTTCCAGGCTAGCTCTTTCTGGCTGCGAGCTATCTGCAGACCTTCGCATTTGCAGAGCAGGGCTGTTGGAGGCCCCATGCACAGACCGCAAAACTACGTTTGAAGTTTGAGGTGGCAAGACAAGCAAGCAGCCCCAGTCTCTGTGCCTTTTTGCGAGCAGTGCCATGGGCAGATGAGGCTGAGCAACAGCTTTCCAGGCTAGCTCTTTCTGGCTGCGAGCTATATGCAGATGTTCGCATTTTCAGAGCAGGTTTTCCGCAGGCCATCGTCACGAACCACCTCAGATACTTTTGAAGTTAGGTGGCAAGACAAGCAAGCAGCCCCAGTCTCTGTGCCTCTGTGCGAGCAGTGCCATGGGCAGATGAGGCTGAGCAACAGCTTTCCAGGCTAGCTCTTTCTGTCTGCGAGCTATCTGCAGACGTTCGCATTTGCAGAGCAGGGCTGTTGGAGGCCCCATGCACAGACCGCAAAACTACGTTTGAAGTTTGAGGTGGCAAGACAAGCAAGCAGCTCCAGTCTCTGTGCCTTTTTGCGAGCAGTGCCATGGGCAGATGAGGCTGAGCAACAGCTTTCCAGGCTAGCTCTTTCTGTCTGTGATCTATCTGCAGACATTCGCGTTTTTGGAGCAGGGCTGCTGGAGGCCCCATGCACAGACCCCAAAAACTACGTTTGAAGTTTGAGGTGCCAAGACAAGCAAGCAGCCCCAGTCTCTGTGCCTTGGTGCGAGCAGTGCCATGGGCAGATGAGGCTGAGCAACAGCTTTCCAATCTAAATGTTTCTGCCTGCGAGCTATCTGCAGACGTTCGCATTGTCGGACCAGGCCTGCCGGAGGCGCCCGGTACGGACCACCTAAGCTATGTTTGAAGTTTGAGGTGGTAAGACAAGAAAGCAGACCCAGTCTCTGTGCCTCTGTGCGAGCAGTGCCATGGGCAGATGAGGCTGAGCAACAGCTTTCCAATCTAAATGTTTCTACCTGCGAGCTATCTGCAGACGTTCGCATTGTCGGACCAGGCCTGCCGGAGGCGCCGGGTACGGACCACCTAAGCTATGTTTGAAGTTTGAGGTGGTAAGACAAGCAAGCAGCCCCAGTCTCTGTGCCTCTGTGCGAGCAGTGCCATGGGCACATGAGGCTGAGCAAGAGCTTTCCAGGCTAGCTCTTTCTGCCTGCGAGCTATCTGCAGATGTTTGCATTTTCGGAGCAGGGCTGCCGGAGGCGCCCGGCACGGACCACCTAAGCTACGATTGAAATTTGAGGGGGCAAGAGAAGCAAGCAGCCCCAGTCTCTGTGCCTCCGTGCGAGCAGTGCCATGGGCAGATGAGGCTGAGCAACAGCTTTCCAGGCTAGCTCTTTCTGACTGCGAGCTATCTGCAGACGTTCGCATTGTCGGACCAGGCCTGCCGGAGGCGCCGGGTACGGACCACCTAAGCTACGTTTGAAGTTTGAGGTGGTAAGACAAGCAAGCAGCCCCAGTCTCTGTGCCTCTGTGCGAGCAGTGCCATGGGCAGATGAGGCTGAGCAACAGCTTTCCAGGCTAGCTCTTTCTGCCTGCCAGCTATCTGCAGACGTTCGCATTTTCGCAACAGCGCTGCCGGAGGCCCCACGCACAGACCCCAAAATTACGTTTGAAGTTTGAGGTGGCAAGACAAGCAAGCAGCCCCAGTATTTCTGGCTCTGTGTGGGCAGTGCCATGGGCAGAGGAGGCTGAGCAACAGCTTTCCTGGCTAGCTCTTTCTGGCTGCGAGCTATCTGCAGACGTTCGCATTTCCGGAGCACGTCTGCCCGAGGCCCCAATCACGGACCACCAAATTTCTGTTTGAAGTTTGTGGTGGCAAGAGAAGCAAGCAGCCCCAGTCTCTGTGCCTCTGTGGGAGCAGTGCCATGGGCAGATGAGGCTGACCAACAGCTTTCCAGGCTAAATGTTTCTGCCTGCGAGCTATCTGCAGACGTTCGCATTGTCGGACCAGGCCTTCCGGAGGCGCCGGGCACGAACCACCTAAGCTACGTTTGAAGTTTGAGGGGGCAAGACAAACAAGCAGCCCCAGTCTCTGTGCCTCTGTGCGAGCAGTGCCATGGGCAGATGAGGCTGACCAACAGCTTTCCAAGCTAAATGTTTCTGCCCGCGAGCTATCTGAAGACGTTCGCATTGTCGGACCAGGCCTTCCGGAGGTGCCGGGCACGAACCACCTAAGCTACGTTTGAAGTTTGAGGTGGTAAGACAAGCAAGCAGTCCCAGTCTCTGTGCCTTGGTGCGAGCAGTGCCATGGGCAGATGAGGCTGAGCAACAGCTTTCCAGGCTAGCTCTTTCTGGCTGCGAGCTATATGTAGATGTTCGCATTTTCGGAGCAGGGCTGCCGCAGGCCATCGGCACGAACCACCTCAGATAATTTTGAAGTTAGGTGGCAAGACAAGCAAGCAGCCCCAGTCTCTGTGCCTCTGTGCGAGCAGTGCCATGGGCAGATGAGGCTGAGCAACAGCTTTCCAGGCTAGCTCTTTCTGGCTGCGAGCTATCTGCAGACCTCCGCATTTGCAGAGCAGGGCTGTTGGAGGCCCCATGCACAGACCGCAAAACTACGTTTGAAGTTTGAGGTGGCAAGACAAGCAAGCAGCTCCACTCTCTGTGCCTTTTTGCGAGCAGTGCCATGGGCAGATGAGGCTGAGCAACAGCTTTCCAGGCTAGCTCTTTCTGTCTGTGATCTATCTGCAGACATTCGCGTTTTTGGAGCAGGGCTGCTGGAGGCCCCATGCACAGACCGCAAAAATACGTTTGAAGTCTGAGGTGGCAAGACAAGCAAGCAGCCCCAGTCTCTGTGCCTCTGTGCGAGCAGTGCCATGGGCAGATGAGGCTGAGCAACAGCTTTCCAGGCTAGCTCTTTCTGGCTCCGTGCTATCTGCAGACGTTCGCATTTTCGGAGCAGGGCTGCCTGAGGCCCCATGCACAGACCCCAAAACTACTTTTGAAGTTTGAGGTGGCAAGACAAGCAAGCAGCCCCAGTCTCTCTGCCTCTGTGCGAGCGGTGTCATGGGCAGATGAGACTAAGCAACAGCTTTCCAGGCTAGCTCTTTCTGCCTGCGATCTATCTACAGACGTTCGCATTTTGGGAGGAGGCCTGCCAGAGGCGCCGGGCACGAACCACCTAAGCTACGTTTGAAGTTGGAGGTGGTAAGACAAGCAAGCAGTCCCAGTCTCTTTGCCTCTGTGCGAACAGTGCCATGGGCAGATGAGGCTGAGCAACAGCTTTCCAGGCTAGCTCTTTCTGACTGCGAGCTATATGCAGATGTCCGCATTTTCAGAGCAGGGCTGCCGCAGGCCATCGTCACGAACCACCTCAGATACTTTTGAAGTTAGGTGGCAAGACAAGCAAGCAGCCCCAGTCTCTGTGCCTCTGTGCGAGCAGTGCCATGGGCAGATGAGGCTGAGCAACAGCTTTCCAGGATAGCGCCTTCTGCCTGCGAGCTATCTGCAGACGTTCGCGTTTTTGGAGCAGGGCTGCTGGAGACCCCATGCACAGACCCCAAAAACTACATTTGAAGTTGGAGGTGACAAGACAAGCAAGCAGCCTCAGTCTCTGTGCCTCCGTGCGAGCAGTGCCATGGGCAGATGAGGCTGAGCAACAGCTTTCCAATCTAAATGTTTCTGCCTGCGATCTATCTGCAGACGTTCGCATTGTCGGACCAGGCCTGCCGGAGGCGCCGGGTACGGACCACCTAAGCTATGTTTGAAGTTTGAGGTGGTAAGACAAGCAAGCAGTCCCAGTCTCTGTGCCTCTGTGCGAGCAGTGGCATGGGCAGATGAGGCTGAGCAACAGCTTTCCAGGCTAGCTCTTTCTGGCTGCCAGTTATCTGCAGACGTTCGCAATTTCAGAGCAGGGCTGCGGAGGCCCACTGCATGTACCACTAAAGATATGCTTGAAGTTTTAGGTGGCAGTACAAGGAAGCAGCCCCAGTCTCTGTGCCTCTGCGTGAGCAGTGCCATGGGCAGATGAGGCTGAGCAACAGCTTTCCAGGCTAGCTCTTTCTGCCTGCGAGCTATCTGCAGACTTTCGCATTTTCAGAGCAGGGCTGCTGGAGGAGCCCGTCACGAACCATCTGTGGTACGTTTGAAGTTTGAGGGGGCAAGACAAGCAAGCAGCTCCAGTCTCTGTGCCTCTGTGTGAGCAGTGCCATGGGCAGATGAGGCTGAGCAACAGCTTTCCAGGCTAGCTCTTTCTGCCTGCGAGCTATCTGCAGACTTTCGCATTTTCAGAGCAGGGCTGCTGGAGGAGCCCGTCACGAACCATCTGTGGTACGTTTGAAGTTTGAGGGGGCAAGACAAGCAAGCAGCTCCAGTCTCTGTGCCTCTGTGTGAGCAGTGCCATGGGCAGATGAGGCTGAGCAACAGCTTTCCAGGCTAGCTCTTTATGCCTGCGAGCTATCTGCAGACGTTCACATTTTAAGAGCAGGACTGGCGGAGGAGCCCGGCACCAAAAACCTGAGCTACGTTTGAAGATTGAGGGGGCAAGATAAGCAAGCAGCCCCAGTCTCTGTGCCTCTGTGCGAGCAGTGCCATGGGCAGATGAGGCTGAGCAACAGCTTTCCAAGCTACCTATTTCTTCCTGCGAGCTATCTGCAGACGTTCGCATTGTCAAAGCAGGCCTGTCGCAGGCGCCGGACACAAACCACCTAAGCTACGTTTGAAGTTTCAGGTGGTAAGACAAGCAAGCAGCCCCAGTCTCTGTGCCTCTGTGCGAGCAGTGCCATGGGCAGATGAGGCTGAGCAACAGCTTTCCAAGCTAAATATTTCTTCCTGCGAGCTATCTGCAGACATTCGCATTGTCGGAGCAGGGCTGTCGGAGGCCCCCAGCACGGACATCCAAATCTACGTTTGAAGTTTGAGGGGGCAAGACAAACAAGCAGCCCCAGTCTCTGTGCCTCCGTGCAAGCAGTGCCATGGGCAGATGAGGCTGACCAACAGCTTTCCAAGCTAAATGTTTCTGCCCGCGAGCTATCTGAAGACGTTCGCATTGTCGGACCAGGCCTTCCGGAGGTGCCGGGCACGAACCACCTAAGCTACGTTTGAAGTTTGAGGTGGTAAGACAAGCAAGCAGCCCCAGTCTCTGTGCCTCTGTGCGAGCAGTGCCATGGGCAGATGAGGCTGAGCAACAGCTTTCCAGGCTAGCTCTTTCTGGCTGCGAGCTATCTGCAGACGTTCGCATTTGCAGAGCAGGGCTGTTGGAGGCCCCATGCACAGACCGCAAAACTACGTTTGAAGTTTGAGATGGCAAGACAAGCAAGCAGCTCCAGTCTCTGTGCCTTTTTGCGAGCAGTGCCATGGGCAGATGAGGCTGAGCAACAGCTTTCCAGGCTAGCTCTTGCTGTCTGTGATCTATCTGCAGACATTCGCGTTTTTGGAGCAGGGCTGCTGGAGGCCCCATGCACAGACCCCAAAAACTACGTTTGAAGTTTGAGGTGCCAAGACAAGCAAGCAGCCCCAGTCTCTGTGCCTCCGTGCGAGCAGTGCCATGGGCAGATGAGGCTGAGCAACAGCTTTCCAGGCTAGCTCTTTCTGCCTGCGAGCTATCTGCAGACGTTCGCATTTTGGGAGCAGGGTTGCCGGAGGACCCCTGCACGGACCACCTAAGCTACGTTTGAAGTTTGAGGTGGCAAGACAAGCAAGCAGCCCCAGTCTCTGTGCCTCTGTGCGAGCAGTGCCATGGGCAGATGAGGCTGAGCAACAGCTTTCCAGGCTAGCTCTTTCTGCCTGCGAGCTATCTACAGATGTTTGCATTTTCGGAGCAGGGCTGCCGGAGGCGCCCGGCACGGACCACCTAAGCTACGATTGAAATTTGAGGGAGCAAGAGAAGCAAGCAGCCCCAGTCTCTGTGCCTCCGTGCGAGCAGTGCCATGGGCAGATGAGGCTGAGCAACAGCTTTCCAGGCTAGCTCTTTCTGACTGCGAGCTATCTGCAGACGTTCGCATTGTCGGACCAGGCCTGCCGGAGGCGCCGGGTACGGACCACCTAAGCTACGTTTGAAGTTTGAGGTGGTAAGACAAGCAAGCAGCGTCAGTCTCTGTGCCTCTGTGCGAGCGGTGCCATGGGCAGATGAGGCTGAGCAACAGCTTTCCAAGCTATGTATTTCTTCCTGCGAGCTATCTGCAGACGTTCGCAATGTCGGAGCGGGCCTGCCAGAGGCGCCGGGCACGAACCACCTAAGCTATGTTTGAAGTTTGAGGTGGTAAGACAAGCAAGCAGCCCCAGTCTCTGTGCCTCTGTGCGAGCAGTGCCATGGGCAGATGAGGCTGAGCAACAGCTTTCCAGGCTAGCTCTTTCTGCCTGCGAGCTATCTGCAGACGTTCGCATTGTCGGACCAGGCCTGCCGGAGGCGCCCGGTACGGACCACCTAAGCTATGTTTGAAGTTTGAGGTGGTAAGACAAGAAAGCAGCCCCAGTCTCTGTGCCTCCGTGCGAGCAGTGCCATGGGCAGATGAGGCTGAGCAACAGCTTTCCAATCTAAATGTTTCTACCTGCGAGCTATCTGCAGACGTTCGCATTGTCGGACCAGGCCTGCCGGAGGCGCCGGGTACGGACCACCTAAGCTATGTTTGAAGTTTGAGGTGGTAAGACAAGCAAGCAGCCCCAGTCTCTGTGTTTCTGTGCGAGCAGTGCCATGGGCAGATGAGGCTGAGCAACAGCTTTCCAGGCTAGCTCTTTCTGCCTGCGAGCTATCTGCAGACGTTCGCATTTTGGGAGCAGGGTTGCCGGAGGACCCCTGCACGGACCACCTAAGCTACGTTTGAAGTTTGAGGTGGCAAGACAAGCAAGCAGCCCCAGTCTCTGTGCCTCTGTGCGAGCAGTGCCATGGGCAGATGAGGCTGAGCAACAGCTTTCCAGGCTAGCTCTTTCTGCCTGCGAGCTATCTACAGATGTTTGCATTTTCGGAGCAGGGCTGCCGGAGGCGCCCGGCACGGACCACCTAAGCTACGATTGAAATGTGAGGGGGCAAGAGAAGCAAGCAGCCCCAGTCTCTGTGCCTCCGTGCGAGCAGTGCCATGGGCAGATGAGGCTGAGCAACAGCTTTCCAGGCTAGCTCTTTCTGACTGCGAGCTATCTGCAGACGTTCGCATTGTCGGACCAGGCCTGCCGGAGGCGCCGGGTACGGACCACCTAAGCTACGTTTGAAGTTTGAGGTGGTAAGACAAGCAAGCAGCATCAGTCTCTGTGCCTCTGTGCGAGCGGTGCCATGGGCAGATGAGGCTGAGCAACAGCTTTCCAAGCTATGTATTTCTTCCTGCGAGCTATCTGCAGACGTTCGCAATGTCGGAGCGGGCCTGCCAGAGGCGCCGGGCACGAACCACCTAAGCTATGTTTGAAGTTTGAGGTGGTAAGACAAGCAAGCAGCCCCAGTCTCTGTGCCTCTGTGCGAGCAGTGCCATGGGCAGATGAGGCTGAGCAACAGCTTTCCAGGCTAGCTCTTTCTGCCTGCGAGCTATCTGCAGACGTTCACATTTTAAGAGCAGGACTGGCGGAGGAGCCCGGCACCAAACACCTAAGCTACGTTTGAAGATTGAGGGGGCAAGATAAGCAAGCAGCCCCAGTCTCTGTGCCTCTGTGCGAGCAGTGCCATGGGCAGATGAGGCTGAGCAACAGCTTTCCAGGCTAGCTCTTTCTGACTGCGAGCTATCTGCAGACGTTCGCATTTTCGCAACAGGGCTGCCGGAGGCCCCACGCACAGACCCCAAAATTACGTTTGAAGTTTGAGGTGGCAAGACAAGCAAGCAGCCCCAGTATTTCTGGCTCTGTGTGGGCAGTGCCATGGGCAGATGAGGCTGAGCAACAGCTTTCCAGGCTAGCTCTTTCTGGCTGCGAGCTATCTGCAGACGTTCGCATTTCCGGAGCACGTCTGCCCGAGGCCCCAATCACGGACCACCAAATTTCTGTTTGAAGTTTGAGGTGGCAAGAGAAGCAAGCAGCCCCTTGTCTCTGTGCCTCTGTGCGAGCAGTGCCATGGGCAGATGAGGCTGAGCAACAGCTTTCCAGGCTAGATCTTTCTGCCTGCGAGCTATCTGCAGACGTTCACATTTTAAGAGCAGGACTGGCGGAGGAGCCCGGCACCAAACACCTAAGCTACGTTTGAAGATTGAGGGGGCAAGATAAGCAAGCAGACCCAGTCTCTGTGCCTCTGTGCAAGCAGTGCCATGGGCAGATGAGGCTGAGCAACAGTTTTCCAGGCTAGCTAATTCTGGCTGTGAGCTATCTGCAGATGTTAGCAATGTAGGAGCAGCGCTGCCGGAGCCCCCCTGCACGGACTCCCAAAGCTACGTTTCAAGTTTGAGGTGGCAAGACAAGCAAGAAGCCCCAGTCTCTCTGCCTCTGTGCGAGCGGTGCCATGGGCAGATGAGGCTAAGCAACAGCTTTCCTGGCTAGCTCTTTCTGACTGCGAGCTATCTACACACGTTCGCATTTTGGGAGCAGGGTTGCCGGAGGCCCCACGCACAGACCCCAAATTTACGTTTGAAGTTTGAGGTGGCAAGACAAGCAAGCAGCCCCAGTATTTCTGGCTCTGTGTGGGCAGTGCCATGGGCACATGAGGCTGAGCAACAGCTTTCCAGGCTAGCTCTTTCTGGCTGCGAGCTATCTGCAGACGTTCGCATTTTCGGAGCAGGGCTGCCTGAGGCCCCATGCACAGACCCCAAAACTACGTTTGAAGTTTGAGGTGGAAAGACAAGCAAGCAGCCCCAGTCTCTGTGCCTCTCTGCGAGCGGTGTCATGGGCAGATGAGACTAAGCAACAGCTTTCCAGGCTAGCTCTTTCTGCCTGCGAGCTATCTACAGACGTTCGCATTTTGGGAGCAGGGTTGCCGGAGGACCCCTGCACGGACCCCCAAAGCTACGTTTGAAGTTTGAGGTTGCAAGACAAGCAAGCAGCCCCAGTCTCTGTGCCTCTGTGCGAGCAGTGCCATGGGCAGATGAGGCTGAGCAACAGCTTTCCAGGCTAGCTCTTTCTGCCTGCCAGCTATCTGCAGACGTTCGCATTTTCGCAACAGGGCTGCCGGAGGCCCCACGCACAGACCCCAAATTTACGTTTGAAGTTTGAGGTGGCAAGACAAGCAAGCAGCCCCAGTATTTCTGGCTCTGTGTGGGCAGTGCCATGGGCAGATGAGGCTGAGCAACAGCTTTCCAATCTAAATGTTTCTGCCTGTGAGCTATCTGCAGACGTTCGCATTGTCGGACCAGGCCTGCCGGAGGCGCCCGGTACGGACCACCTAAGCTATGTTTGAAGTTTGAGGTGGTAAGACAAGAAAGCAGCCCCAGTCTCTGTGCCTCCGTGCGAGCAGTGCCATGGGCAGATGAGGCTGAGCAACACCTTTCCAATCTAAATGTTTCTACCTGCGAGCTATCTGCAGACGTTCGCATTGTCGGACCAGGCCTGCCGGAGGCGCCGGGCACGAACCACTAAGCTATGTTTGAAGTTTGAGGTGGTAAGACAAGCAAGCAGCCCCAGTCTCTGTGTTTCTGTGCGAGCAGTGCCATGGGCAGATGAGGCTGAGCAACAGCTTTCCAGGCTAGCTCTTTCTGCCTGCGAGCTATCTGCAGACGTTCGCATTTTCGGAGCAGGGTTGCCGGAGGACCCCTGCACGGACCCCCAAAGCTACGTTTGAAGTTTGAGGTGGCAAGACAAGCAAGCAGCCCCAGTCTCTGTGCCTCTGTGCGAGCAGTGCCATGGGCAGATGAGGCTGAGCAACAGCTTTCCAGGCTAGCTCTTTCTGCCTGCGAGCTATCTACAGATGTTTGCATTTTCGGAGCAGGGCTGCCGGAGGCGCCCAGCACGGACCACCTAAGCTACGATTGAAATTTGAGGGGGCAAGAGAAGCAAGCAGCCCCAGTCTCTGTGCCTCCGTGCGAGCAGTGCCATGGGCAGATGAGGCTGAGCAACAGCTTTCCAATCTAAATGTTTCTGCCTGCGAGGTATCTGCAGACGTTCGCATTGTCGGACCAGGCCTGCCGGAGGCGCCGGGTACGGACCACCTAAGCTACGTTTGAAGTTTGAGGTGGTAAGACAAGCAAGCAGCGTCAGTCTCTGTGCCTCTGTGCGAGCGGTGCCATGGGCAGATGAGGCTGAGCAACAGCTTTCCAAGCTATGTATTTCTTCCTGCGAGCTATCTGCAGACGTTCGCAATGTCGGAGCGGGCCTGCCAGAGGCGCCGGGCACGAACCACCTAAGCTACGTTTGAAGTTTGAGGTGGTAAGACAAGCAAGCAGCCCCAGTCTCTGTGCCTCTGTGCGAGCAGTGCCATGGGCAGATGAGGCTGAGCAACAGCTTTCCAGGCTAGCTCTTTCTGCCTGCGAGCTATCTGCAGACGTTCGCATTTTCGGAGCAGGGCTGCCGGAGGCGCCCGGCACGGACCACCTAAGCTACGATTGAAGTTTGAGGGGGCAAGAGAAGCAAGCAGCCCCAGTCTCTGTGCCTCCGTGCGAGCAGTGCCATGGGCAGATGAGGCTGAGCAACAGCTTTCCAATCTAAATGTTTCTGCCTGCGAGCTATCTGCAGACGTTCGCATTGTCGGACCAGGCCTGCCGGAGGCGCCCGGTACGGACCACCTAAGCTATGTTTGAATTTTGAGGTGGTAAGACAAGCAAGCAGCCCCAGTCTCTGTGCCTCTGTGCGAGCAGTGCCATGGGCAGATGAGGCTGAGCAACAGCTTTCCAGGCTAGCTCTTTCTGCCTGCGAGCTATCTGCAGACGTTCGCATTTTCGCAACAGGGCTGCCGGAGGCCCCACGCACAGACCCCAAAATTACGTTTGAAGTTTGAGGTGGCAAGACAAGCAAGCAGCCCCAGTATTTCTGGCTCTGTGTGGGCAGTGCCATGGGCAGATGAGGCTGAGCAACAGCTTTCCAGGCTAGCTCTTTCTGGCTGCGAGCTATCTGCAGACGTTCGCATTTCCGGAGCACGTATGCCCGAGGCCCCAATCACGGACCACCAAATTTCTGTTTGAAGTTTGAGGTGGCAAGAGAAGCAAGCAGCCCCTTGTCTCTGCGCCTCTGTGCGAGCAGTGCCATGGGCAGATGAGGCTGAGCAACAGCTTTCCAGGCTAGCTCTTTATGCCTGCGAGCTATCTGCAGACGTTCACATTTTAAGAGCAGGACTGGCGGAGGAGCCTGGCACCAAAAACCTAAGCTACGTTTGAAGATTGAGGGGGCAAGATAAGCAAGCAGCCCCAGTCTCTGTGCCTCTGTGCGAGCAGTGCCATGGGCAGATGAGGCTGAGCAACAGCTTTCCAAGCTACCTATTTCTTCCTGCGAGCTATCTGCACACGTTCGCATTGTCAAAGCAGGCCTGTCGCAGGCGCCGGGCACAAACCACCTAAGCTACGTTTGAAGTTTGAGGGGGCAAGACAAACAAGCAGCCCCAGTCTCTGTGCCTCCGTGCAAGCAGTGCCATGGGCAGATGAGGCTGACCAACAGCTTTCCAAGCTAAATGTTTCTGCCCGCGAGCTATCTGAAGACGTTCGCATTGTCGGACCAGGCCTTCCGGAGGTTCCGGGCACGAACCACCTAAGCTACGTTTGAAGTTTGAGGTGGTAAGACAAGCAAGCAGTCCCAGTCTCTGTGCCTTGGTGCGAGCAGTGCCATGGGCAGATGAGGCTGAGCAACAGCTTTCCAGGCTAGCTCTTTCTGGCTGCGAGCTATATGCAGATGTTCGCATTTTCAGAGCAGGGCTGCCGCAGGCCATCGTCACGAACCACCTCAGATACTTTTGAAGTTAGGTGGCAAGACAAGCAAGCAGCCCCAGTCTCTGTGCCTCTGTGCGAGCAGTGCCATGGGCAGATGAGGCTGAGCAACAGCTTTCCAGGCTAGCTCTTTCTGGCTGCGAGCTATCTGCAGACGTTCGCATTTGCAGAGCAGGGCTGCCGGAGGCCCCATGCACAGACCGCAAAACTACGTTTGAAGTTTGAGATGGCAAGACAAGCAAGCAGCTCCAGTCTCTGTGCCTTTTTGCGAGCAGTGCCATGGGCAGATGAGGCTGAGCAACAGCTTTCCAGGCTAGCTCTTGCTGTCTGTGATCTATCTGCAGACATTCGCGTTTTTGGAGCAGGGCTGCTGGAGGCCCCATGCACAGACCCCAAAAACTACGTTTGAAGTTTGAGGTGCCAAGACAAGCAAGCAGCCCCAGTCTCTGTGCCTCCGTGCGAGCAGTGCCATGGGCAGATGAGGCTGAGCAACAGCTTTCCAATCTAAATGTTTCTGGCTGCGAGCTATCTGCAGACGTTCGCATTGTCGGACCAGGCCTGCCGGAGGCGCCCGGTACGGACCACCTAAGCTATGTTTGAAGTTTGAGGTGGTAAGACAAGCAAGCAGCCCCAGTCTCTGTGCCTCCGTGCGAGCAGTGCCATGGGCAGATGAGGCTGAGCAACAGCTTTCCAATCTAAATGTTTCTACCTGCGAGCTATCTGCAGACGTTCGCATTGTCGGACCAGGCCTGCCGGAGGCGCCGGGTACGGACCACCTAAGCTATGTTTGAAGTTTGAGGTGGTAAGACAAGCAAGCAGCCCCAGTCTCTGTGCCTCTGTGCGAGCAGTGCCATGGGCAGATGAGGCTGAGCAACAGCTTTCCAGGCTAGCTCTTTCTGCCTGCGAGCTATCTACAGATGTTTGCATTTTCGGAGCAGGGCTGCCGGAGGCGCCCGGCACGGACCACCTAAGCTACGATTGAAATTTGAGGGGGCAAGAGAAGCAAGCAGCCCCAGTCTCTGTGCCTCCGTGCGAGCAGTGCCATGGGCAGATGAGGCTGAGCAACAGCTTTCCAGGCTAGCTCTTTCTGCCTGCGAGCTATCTGCAGCCGTTCGCATTTTCGGAGCAGGGCTGCCGGAGGCGCCCGGCACGGACCACCTAAGCTACGATTGAAGTTTGAGGGGGCAAGAGAAGAAAGCAGCCCCAGTCTCTGTGCCTCCGTGCGAGCAGTGCCATGGGCAGATGAGGCTGAGCAACAGCTTTCCAATCTAAATGTTTCTGCCTGCGAGCTATCTGCAGACGTTCGCATTGTCGGACCAGGCCTGCCGGAGGCGCCGGGTACGGACCACCTAAGCTATGTTTGAATTTTGAGGTGGTAAGACAAGCAAGCAGCCCCAGTCTCTGTGCCTCTGTGCGAGCAGTGCCATGGGCAGATGAGGCTGAGCAACAGCTTTCCAGGCTAGCTCTTTCTGACTGCGAGCTATCTGCAGACGTTCGCATTTTCGCAACAGGGCTGCCGGAGGCCCCACGCACAGACCCCAAAATTACGTTTGAAGTTTGAGGTGGCAAGACAAGCAAGCAGCCCCAGTATTTCTGGCTCTGTGTGGGCAGTGCCATGGGCAGATGAGGCTGAGCAACAGCTTTCCAGGCTAGCTCTTTCTGGCTGCGAGCTATCTGCAGACGTTCGCATTTCCGGAGCACGTCTGCCCGAGGCCCCAATCACGGACCACCAAATTTCTGTTTGAAGTTTGAGGTGGCAAGAGAAGCAAGCAGCCCCTTGTCTCTGTGCCTCTGTGCGAGCAGTGCCATGGGCAGATGAGGCTGAGCAACAGCTTTCCAGGCTAGATCTTTCTGCCTGCGAGCTATCTGCAGACGTTCACATTTTAAGAGCAGGACTGGCGGAGGAGCCCGGCACCAAACACCTAAGCTACGTTTGAAGTTTGAGGTGGTAAGACAAGCAAGCAGCCCCAGTCTCTGTGCCTCTGTGCGAGCAGTGCCATGGGCAGATGAGGCTGAGCAACAGCTTTCCAAGCTAAATATTTCTTCCTGCGAGCTATCTGCAGACATTCGCATTGTCGGAGCAGGGCTGTCGGAGGCCCCCAGCACGGACACCCAAATCTACGTTTGAAGTTTGAGGGGGCAAGACAAACAAGCAGCCCCAGTCTCTGTGCCTCCGTGCGAGCAGTGCCATGGGCAGATGAGGCTGACCAACAGCTTTCCAAGCTAAATGTTTCTGCCCGCGAGCTATCTGAAGACGTTCGCATTGTCGGACCAGGCCTTCCGGAGGTGCCGGGCACGAACCACCTAAGCTACGTTTGAAGTTTGAGGTGGTAAGACAAGCAAGCAGTCCCAGTCTCTGTGCCTTGGTGCGAGCAGTGCCATGGGCAGATGAGGCTGAGCAACAGCTTTCCAGGCTAGCTCTTTCTGGCTGCGAGCTATATGCAGATGTTCGCATTTTAAGAACAGGGCTGCCGCAGGCCATCGTCACGAACCACCTCAGATACTTTTGAAGTTAGGTGGTAAGACAAGCAAGCAGCCCCAGTCTCTGTGCCTCTGTGCGAGCAGTGCCATGGGCAGATGAGGCTGAGCAACAGCTTTCCAGGCTAGCTCTTTCTGGCTGCGAGCTATCTGCAGACGTTCGCATTTGCAGAGCAGGGCTGCCGGAGGCCCCATGCACAGACCGCAAAACTACGTTTGAAGTTTGAGATGGCAAGACAAGCAAGCAGCTCCAGTCTCTGTGCCTTTTTGCGAGCAGTGCCATGGGCAGATGAGGCTGAGCAACAGCTTTCCAGGCTAGCTCTTGCTGTCTGTGATCTATCTGCAGACATTCGCGTTTTTGGAGCAGGGCTGCTGGAGGCCCCATGCACAGACCCCAAAAACTACGTTTGAAGTTTGAGGTGCCAAGACAAGCAAGCAGCCCCAGTCTCTGTGCCTCCGTGCGAGCAGTGCCATGGGCAGATGAGGCTGAGCAACAGCTTTCCAATCTAAATGTTTCTGGCTGCGAGCTATCTGCAGACGTTCGCATTGTCGGACCAGGCCTGCCGGAGGCGCCCGGTACGGACCACCTAAGCTATGTTTGAAGTTTGAGGTGGTAAGACAAGCAAGCAGCCCCAGTCTCTGTGCCTCCGTGCGAGCAGTGCCATGGGCAGATGAGGCTGAGCAACAGCTTTCCAATCTAAATGTTTCTACCTGCGAGCTATCTGCAGACGTTCGCATTGTCGGACCAGGCCTGCCGGAGGCGCCGGGTACGGACCACCTAAGCTATGTTTGAAGTTTGAGGTGGTAAGACAAGCAAGCAGCCCCAGTCTCTGTGCCTCTGTGCGAGCAGTGCCATGGGCAGATGAGGCTGAGCAACAGCTTTCCAGGCTAGCTCTTTCTGCCTGCGAGCTATCTACAGATGTTTGCATTTTCGGAGCAGGGCTGCCGGAGGCGCCCGGCACGGACCACCTAAGCTACGATTGAAATTTGAGGGGGCAAGAGAAGCAAGCAGCCCCAGTCTCTGTGCCTCCGTGCGAGCAGTGCCATGGGCAGATGAGGCTGAGCAACAGCTTTCCAGGCTAGCTCTTTCTGACTGCGAGCTATCTGCAGACGTTCGCATTTTCGGAGCAGGGCTGCCGGAGGCGCCCGGCACGGACCACCTAAGTTACGATTGAAGTTTGAGGGGGCAAGAGAAGCAAGCAGCCCCAGTCTCTGTGCCTCCGTGCGAGCAGTGCCATGGGCAGATGAGGCTGAGCAACAGCTTTCCAATCTAAATGTTTCTGCCTGCGAGCTATCTGCAGACGTTCGCATTGTCGGACCAGGCCTGCCGGAGGCGCCGGGTACGGACCACCTAAGCTATGTTTGAATTTTGAGGTGGTAAGACAAGCAAGCAGCCCCAGTCTCTGTGCCTCTGTGCGAGCAGTGCCATGGGCAGATGAGGCTGAGCAACAGCTTTCCAGGCTAGCTCTTTCTGACTGCGAGCTATCTGCAGACGTTCGCATTTTCGCAACAGGGCTGCCGGAGGCCCCACGCACAGACCCCAAAATTACGTTTGAAGTTTGAGGTGGCAAGATAAGCAAGCAGCCCCAGTATTTCTGGCTCTGTGTGGGCAGTGCCATGGGCAGATGAGGCTGAGCAACAGCTTTCCAGGCTAGCTCTTTCTGGCTGCGAGCTATCTGCAGACGTTCGCATTTCCGGAGCACGTCTGCCCGAGGCCCCAATCACGGACCACCAAATTTCTGTTTGAAGTTTGAGGTGGCAAGAGAAGCAAGCAGCCCCTTGTCTCTGTGCCTCTGTGCGAGCAGTGCCATGGGCAGATGAGGCTGAGCAACAGCTTTCCAGGCTAGATCTTTCTGCCTGCGAGCTATCTGCAGACGTTCACATTTTAAGAGCAGGACTGGCGGAGGAGCCCGGCACCAAACACCTAAGCTACGTTTGAAGATTGAGGGGGCAAGATAAGCAAGCAGCCCCAGTCTCTGTGCCTCTGTGCGAGCAGTGCCATGGGCAGATGAGGCTGAGCAACAGCTTTCCAAGCTACCTATTTCTTCCTGCGAGCTATCTGCAGACGTTCGCATTGTCAAAGCAGGCCTGCCGCAGGCGCCGGGCACAAACCACCTAAGCTACGTTTGAAGTTTCAGGTGGTAAGACAAGCAAGCAGCCCCAGTCTCTGTGCCTCTGTGCGAGCAGTGCCATGGGCAGATGAGGCTGAGCAACAGCTTTCCAAGCTAAATATTTCTTCCTGCGAGCTATCTGCAGACATTCGCATTGTCGGAGCAGGGCTGTCGGAGGCCCCCAGCACGGACACCCAAATCTACGTTTGAAGTTTGAGGGGGCAAGACAAACAAGCAGCCCCAGTCTCTGTGCCTCCGTGCGAGCAGTGCCATGGGCAGATGAGGCTGACCAACAGCTTTCCAAGCTAAATGTTTCTGCCCGCGAGCTATCTGAAGACGTTCGCATTGTCGGACCAGGCCTTCCGGAGGTGCCGGGCACGAACCACCTAAGCTACGTTTGAAGTTTGAGGTGGTAAGACAAGCAAGCAGTCCCAGTCTCTGTGCCTTGGTGCGAGCAGTGCCATGGGCAGATGAGGCTGAGCAACAGCTTTCCAGGCTAGCTCTTTCTGGCTGCGAGTTATATGTAGATGTTCGCATTTTCGGAGCAGGGCTGCCGCAGGCCATCGGCACGAACCACCTCAGATAATTTTGAAGTTAGGTGGCAAGACAAGCAAGCAGCCCCAGTCTCTGTGCCTCTGTGCGAGCAGTGCCATGGGCAGATGAGGCTGAGCAACAGCTTTCCAGGCTAGCTCTTTCTGGCTGCGAGCTATCTGCAGACCTCCGCATTTGCAGAGCAGGGCTGTTGGAGGCCCCATGCACAGACCGCAAAACTACGTTTGAAGTTTGAGGTGGCAAGACAAGCAAGCAGCTCCACTCTCTGTGCCTTTTTGCGAGCAGTGCCATGGGCAGATGAGGCTGAGCAACAGCTTTCCAGGCTAGCTCTTTCTGTCTGTGATCTATCTGCAGACATTCGCGTTTTTGGAGCAGGGCTGCTGGAGGCCCCATGCACAGACCGCAAAAATACGTTTGAAGTCTGAGGTGGCAAGACAAGCAAGCAGCCCCAGTCTCTGTGCCTCTGTGCGAGCAGTGCCATGGGCAGATGAGGCTGAGCAACAGCTTTCCAGGCTAGCTCTTTCTGGCTCCGTGCTATCTGCAGACGTTCGCATTTTCGGAGCAGGGCTGCCTGAGGCCCCATGCACAGACCCCAAAACTACTTTTGAAGTTTGAGGTGGCAAGACAAGCAAGCAGCCCCAGTCTCTCTGCCTCTGTGCGAGCGGTGTCATGGGCAGATGAGACTAAGCAACAGCTTTCCAGGCTAGCTCTTTCTGCCTGCGATCTATCTACAGACGTTCGCATTTTGGGAGGAGGCCTGCCAGAGGCGCCGGGCACGAACCACCTAAGCTACGTTTGAAGTTGGAGGTGGTAAGACAAGCAAGCAGTCCCAGTCTCTTTGCCTCTGTGCGAACAGTGCCATGGGCAGATGAGGCTGAGCAACAGCTTTCCAGGCTAGCTCTTTCTGACTGCGAGCTATATGCAGATGTCCGCATTTTCAGAGCAGGGCTGCCGCAGGCCATCGTCACGAACCACCTCAGATACTTTTGAAGTTAGGTGGCAAGACAAGCAAGCAGCCCCAGTCTCTGTGCCTCTGTGCGAGCAGTGCCATGGGCAGATGAGGCTGAGCAACAGCTTTCCAGGATAGCGCCTTCTGCCTGCGAGCTATCTGCAGACGTTCGCGTTTTTGGAGCAGGGCTGCTGGAGACCCCATGCACAGACCCCAAAAACTACATTTGAAGTTGGAGGTGACAAGACAAGCAAGCAGCCTCAGTCTCTGTGCCTCCGTGCGAGCAGTGCCATGGGCAGATGAGGCTGAGCAACAGCTTTCCAATCTAAATGTTTCTGCCTGCGATCTATCTGCAGACGTTCGCATTGTCGGACCAGGCCTGCCGGAGGCGCCGGGTACGGACCACCTAAGCTATGTTTGAAGTTTGAGGTGGTAAGACAAGCAAGCAGTCCCAGTCTCTGTGCCTCTGTGCGAGCAGTGGCATGGGCAGATGAGGCTGAGCAACAGCTTTCCAGGCTAGCTCTTTCTGGCTGCCAGTTATCTGCAGACGTTCGCAATTTCAGAGCAGGGCTGCGGAGGCCCACTGCATGTACCACTAAAGATATGCTTGAAGTTTTAGGTGGCAGTACAAGGAAGCAGCCCCAGTCTCTGTGCCTCTGCGTGAGCAGTGCCATGGGCAGATGAGGCTGAGCAACAGCTTTCCAGGCTAGCTCTTTCTGCCTGCGAGCTATCTGCAGACTTTCGCATTTTCAGAGCAGGGCTGCTGGAGGAGCCCGTCACGAACCATCTGTGGTACGTTTGAAGTTTGAGGGGGCAAGACAAGCAAGCAGCTCCAGTCTCTGTGCCTCTGTGTGAGCAGTGCCATGGGCAGATGAGGCTGAGCAACAGCTTTCCAGGCTAGCTCTTTCTGGCTGCGAGCTATCTGCAGACGTTCGCATTTCCGGAGCACGTCTGCCCGAGGCCCCAATCACGGACCACCAAATTTCTGTTTGAAGTTTGAGGTGGCAAGAGAAGCAAGCAGCCCCTTGTCTCTGCGCCTCTGTGCGAGCAGTGCCATGGGCAGATGAGGCTGAGCAACAGCTTTCCAGGCTAGCTCTTTATGCCTGCGAGCTATCTGCAGACGTTCACATTTTAAGAGCAGGACTGGCGGAGGAGCCCGGCACCAAAAACCTGAGCTACGTTTGAAGATTGAGGGGGCAAGATAAGCAAGCAGCCCCAGTCTCTGTGCCTCTGTGCGAGCAGTGCCATGGGCAGATGAGGCTGAGCAACAGCTTTCCAAGCTACCTATTTCTTCCTGCGAGCTATCTGCAGACGTTCGCATTGTCAAAGCAGGCCTGTCGCAGGCGCCGGACACAAACCACCTAAGCTACGTTTGAAGTTTCAGGTGGTAAGACAAGCAAGCAGCCCCAGTCTCTGTGCCTCTGTGCGAGCAGTGCCATGGGCAGATGAGGCTGAGCAACAGCTTTCCAAGCTAAATATTTCTTCCTGCGAGCTATCTGCAGACATTCGCATTGTCGGAGCAGGGCTGTCGGAGGCCCCCAGCACGGACATCCAAATCTACGTTTGAAGTTTGAGGGGGCAAGACAAACAAGCAGCCCCAGTCTCTGTGCCTCCGTGCAAGCAGTGCCATGGGCAGATGAGGCTGACCAACAGCTTTCCAAGCTAAATGTTTCTGCCCGCGAGCTATCTGAAGACGTTCGCATTGTCGGACCAGGCCTTCCGGAGGTGCCGGGCACGAACCACCTAAGCTACGTTTGAAGTTTGAGGTGGTAAGACAAGCAAGCAGCCCCAGTCTCTGTGCCTCTGTGCGAGCAGTGCCATGGGCAGATGAGGCTGAGCAACAGCTTTCCAGGCTAGCTCTTTCTGGCTGCGAGCTATCTGCAGACGTTCGCATTTGCAGAGCAGGGCTGTTGGAGGCCCCATGCACAGACCGCAAAACTACGTTTGAAGTTTGAGATGGCAAGACAAGCAAGCAGCTCCAGTCTCTGTGCCTTTTTGCGAGCAGTGCCATGGGCAGATGAGGCTGAGCAACAGCTTTCCAGGCTAGCTCTTGCTGTCTGTGATCTATCTGCAGACATTCGCGTTTTTGGAGCAGGGCTGCTGGAGGCCCCATGCACAGACCCCAAAAACTACGTTTGAAGTTTGAGGTGCCAAGACAAGCAAGCAGCCCCAGTCTCTGTGCCTCCGTGCGAGCAGTGCCATGGGCAGATGAGGCTGAGCAACAGCTTTCCAATCTAAATGTTTCTGCCTGCGAGCTATCTGCAGACGTTCGCATTGTCGGACCAGGCCTGCCGGAGGCGCCCGGTACGGACCACCTAAGCTATGTTTGAAGTTTGAGGTGGTAAGACAAGAAAGCAGCCCCAGTCTCTGTGCCTCCGTGCGAGCAGTGCCATGGGCAGATGAGGCTGAGCAACAGCTTTCCAATCTAAATGTTTCTACCTGCGAGCTATCTGCAGACGTTCGCATTGTCGGACCAGGCCTGCCGGAGGCGCCGGGTACGGACCACCTAAGCTATGTTTGAAGTTTGAGGTGGTAAGACAAGCAAGCAGCCCCAGTCTCTGTGTTTCTGTGCGAGCAGTGCCATGGGCAGATGAGGCTGAGCAACAGCTTTCCAGGCTAGCTCTTTCTGCCTGCGAGCTATCTGCAGACGTTCGCATTTTGGGAGCAGGGTTGCCGGAGGACCCCTGCACGGACCACCTAAGCTACGTTTGAAGTTTGAGGTGGCAAGACAAGCAAGCAGCCCCAGTCTCTGTGCCTCTGTGCGAGCAGTGCCATGGGCAGATGAGGCTGAGCAACAGCTTTCCAGGCTAGCTCTTTCTGCCTGCGAGCTATCTACAGATGTTTGCATTTTCGGAGCAGGGCTGCCGGAGGCGCCCGGCACGGACCACCTAAGCTACGATTGAAATTTGAGGGAGCAAGAGAAGCAAGCAGCCCCAGTCTCTGTGCCTCCGTGCGAGCAGTGCCATGGGCAGATGAGGCTGAGCAACAGCTTTCCAGGCTAGCTCTTTCTGACTGCGAGCTATCTGCAGACGTTCGCATTGTCGGACCAGGCCTGCCGGAGGCGCCGGGTACGGACCACCTAAGCTACGTTTGAAGTTTGAGGTGGTAAGACAAGCAAGCAGCGTCAGTCTCTGTGCCTCTGTGCGAGCGGTGCCATGGGCAGATGAGGCTGAGCAACAGCTTTCCAAGCTATGTATTTCTTCCTGCGAGCTATCTGCAGACGTTCGCAATGTCGGAGCGGGCCTGCCAGAGGCGCCGGGCACGAACCACCTAAGCTATGTTTGAAGTTTGAGGTGGTAAGACAAGCAAGCAGCCCCAGTCTCTGTGCCTCTGTGCGAGCAGTGCCATGGGCAGATGAGGCTGAGCAACAGCTTTCCAGGCTAGCTCTTTCTGCCTGCGAGCTATCTGCAGACGTTCGCATTTTCGGAGCAGGGCTGCCGGAGGCGCCCGGCACGGACCACCTAAGCTACGATTGAAGTTTGAGGGGGCAAGAGAAGCAAGCAGCCCCAGTCTCTGTGCCTCCGTGCGAGCAGTGCCATGGGCAGATGAGGCTGAGCAACAGCTTTCCAATCTAAATGTTTCTGCCTGCGAGCTATCTGCAGACGTTCGCATTGTCGGACCAGGCCTGCCGGAGGCGCCGGGTACGGACCACCTAAGCTATGTTTGAAGTTTCAGGTGGTAAGACAAGCAAGCAGCCCCAGTCTCTGTGCCTCTGTGCGAGCAGTGCCATGGGCAGATGAGGCTGAGCAACAGCTTTCCAGGCTAGCTCTTTCTGACTGCGAGCTATCTGCAGACGTTCGCATTTTCGCAACAGGGCTGCCGGAGGCCCCACGCACAGACCCCAAAATTACGTTTGAAGTTTGAGGTGGCAAGACAAGCAAGCAGCCCCAGTATTTCTGGCTCTGTGTGGGCAGTGCCATGGGCAGATGAGGCTGAGCAACAGCTTTCCAGGCTAGCTCTTTCTGGCTGCGAGCTATCTGCAGACGTTCGCATTTCCGGAGCACGTCTGCCCGAGGCCCCAATCACGGACCACCAAATTTCTGTTTGAAGTTTGAGGTGGCAAGAGAAGCAAGCAGCCCCTTGTCTCTGTGCCTCTGTGCGAGCAGTGCCATGGGCAGATGAGGCTGAGCAACAGCTTTCCAGGCTAGATCTTTCTGCCTGCGAGCTATCTGCAGACGTTCACATTTTAAGAGCAGGACTGGCGGAGGAGCCCGGCACCAAACACCTAAGCTACGTTTGAAGATTGAGGGGCCAAGATAAGCAAGCAGCCCCAGTCTCTGTGCCTCTGTGCGAGCAGTGCCATGGGCAGATGAGGCTGAGCAACAGCTTTCCAAGCTACCTATTTCTTCCTGCGAGCTATCTGCAGACGTTCGCATTGTCAAAGCAGGCCTGCCGCAGGCGCCGGGCACAAACCACCTAAGCTACGTTTGAAGTTTCAGGTGGTAAGACAAGCAAGCAGCCCCAGTCTCTGTGCCTCTGTGCGAGCAGTGCCATGGGCAGATGAGGCTGAGCAACAGCTTTCCAAGCTAAATATTTCTTCCTGCGAGCTATCTGCAGACATTCGCATTGTCGGAGCAGGGCTGTCGGAGGCCCCCAGCACGGACACCCAAATCTACGTTTGAAGTTTGAGGGGGCAAGACAAACAAGCAGCCCCAGTCTCTGTGCCTCCGTGCGAGCAGTGCCATGGGCAGATGAGGCTGACCAACAGCTTTCCAAGCTAAATGTTTCTGCCCGCGAGCTATCTGAAGACGTTCGCATTGTCGGACCAGGCCTTCCGGAGGTGCCGGGCACGAACCACCTAAGCTACGTTTGAAGTTTGAGGTGGTAAGACAAGCAAGCAGTCCCAGTCTCTGTGCCTTGGTGCGAGCAGTGCCATGGGCAGATGAGGCTGAGCAACAGCTTTCCAGGCTAGCTCTTTCTGGCTGCGAGCTATATGCAGATGTTCGCATTTTCGGAGCAGGGCTGCCGCAGGCCATCGGCACGAACCACCTCAGATAATTTTGAAGTTAGGTGGCAAGACAAGCAAGCAGCCCCAGTCTCTGTGCCTCTGTGTGAGCAGTGCCATGGGCAGATGAGGCTGAGCAACAGCTTTCCAGGCTAGCTCTTTCTGGCTGCGAGCTATCTGCAGACCTTCGCATTTGCAGAGCAGGGCTGTTGGAGGCCCCATGCACAGACCGCAAAACTACGTTTGAAGTTTGAGGTGGCAAGACAAGCAAGCAGCTCCAGTCTCTGTGCCTTTTTGCGAGCAGTGCCATGGGCAGATGAGGCTGAGCAACAGCTTTCCAGGCTAGCTCTTGCTGTCTGTGATCTATCTGCAGACATTCGCGTTTTTGGAGCAGGGCTGCTGGAGGCCCCATGCACAGACCCCAAAAACTACGTTTGAAGTTTGAGGTGCCAAGACAAGCAAGCAGCCCCAGTCTCTGTGCCTTGGTGCGAGCAGTGCCATGGGCAGATGAGGCTGAGCAACAGCTTTCCAATCTAAATGTTTCTGCCTGCGAGCTATCTGCAGACGTTCGCATTGTCGGACCAGGCCTGCCGGAGGCGCCCGGTACGGACCACCTAAGCTATGTTTGAAGTTTGAGGTGGTAAGACAAGAAAGCAGCCCCAGTCTCTGTGCCTCCGTGCGAGCAGTGCCATGGGCAGATGAGGCTGAGCAACAGCTTTCCAATCTAAATGTTTCTGCCTGCGAGCTATCTGCAGACGTTCGCATTGTCGGACCAGGCCTGCCGGAGGCGCCGGGTACGGACCACCTAAGCTATGTTTGAAGTTTGAGGTGGTAAGACAAGCAAGCAGCCCCAGTCTCTGTGTTTCTGTGCGAGCAGTGCCATGGGCAGATGAGGCTGAGCAACAGCTTTCCAGGCTAGCTCTTTCTGCCTGCGAGCTATCTGCAGACGTTCGCATTTTCGGAGCAGGGCTGCCTGAGGCCCCATGCACAGACCCCAAAAATACTTTTGAAGTTTGAGGTGGCAAGACAAGCAAGCAGCCCCAGTCTCTCTGCCTCTGTGCGAGCCGTGTCATGGGGAGATGAGACTAAGCAACAGCTTTCCAGGCTAGCTCTTTCTGCCTGCGAGCTATCTGCAGATGTTTGCATTTTCGGAGCAGGGCTGCCGGAGGCGCCCGGCACGGACCACCTAAGCTACGATTGAAATTTGAGGGGGGAAGAGAAGCAAGCAGTCCCAGTCTCTGTGCCTCCGTGCGAGCAGTGCCATGGGCAGATGAGGCTGAGCAACAGCTTTCCAGGCTAGCTCTTTCTGACTGCGAGCTATCTGCAGACGTTCGCATTGTCGGACCAGGCCTGCCGGAGGCGCCGGGTACGGACCACCTAAGCTACGTTTGAAGTTTGAGGTGGTAAGACAAGCAAGCAGCGTCAGTCTCTGTGCCTCTGTGCGAGCAGTGCCATGGGCAGATGAGGCTGAGCAACAGCTTTCCAAGCTATGTATTTCTTCCTGCGAGCTATCTGCAGACGTTCGCAATGTCGGAGCGGCCCTGCCAGAGGCGCCGGGCACGAACCACCTAAGCTACGTTTGAAGTTTGAGGTGGTAAGACAAGCAAGCAGCCCCAGTCTCTGTGCCTCTGTGCGAGCAGTGCCATGGGCAGATGAGGCTGAGCAACAGCTTTCCAGGCTAGCTCTTTCTGCCTGCGAGCTATCTGCAGACGTTAGCATTGTCGGACCAGGCCTGCCGGAGGCGCCGGGTACGGACCACCTAAGCTATGTTTGAATTTTGAGGTGGTAAGACAAGCAAGCAGCCCCAGTCTCTGTGCCTCTGTGCGAGCAGTGCCATGGGCAGATGAGGCTGAGCAACAGCTTTCCAGGCTAGCTCTTTCTGACTGCGAGCTATCTGCAGACGTTCGCATTTTCGAAACAGGGCTGCCGGAGGCCCCACGCACAGACCCCAAAATTACGTTTGAAGTTTGAGGTGGCAAGACAAGCAAGCAGCCCCAGTATTTCTGGCTCTGTGTGGGCAGTGCCATGGGCAGATGAGGCTGAGCAACAGCTTTCCAGGCTAGCTCTTTCTGGCTGCGAGCTATCTGCAGACGTTCGCATTTCCGGAGCACGTCTGCCCGAGGCCCCAATCACGGACCACCAAATTTCTGTTTGAAGTTTGAGGTGGCAAGAGAAGCAAGCAGCCCCTTGTCTCTGTGCCTCTGTGCGAGCAGTGCCATGGGCAGATGAGGCTGAGCAACAGCTTTCCAGGCTAGCTCTTTGTGCCTGCGAGCTATCTGCAGACGTTCACATTTTGGGAGCAGGGTTGCCGGAGTAGCCCGACACCAAACACCTAAGCTACGTTTGAAGTTTGAGGGGGCAAGACAAACAAGCAGCCCCAGTCTCTGTGCCTCTGTGCGAGCAGTGCCATGGGCAGATGAGGCTGACCAACAGCTTTCCAAGCTAAATGTTTCTGCCCGCGAGCTATCTGAAGACGTTCGCATTGTCGGACCAGGCCTTCCGGAGGTGCCGGGCACGAACCACCTAAGCTACGTTTGAAGTTTGAGGTGGTAAGACAAGCAAGCAGTCCCAGTCTCTGTGCCTTGGTGCGAGCAGTGCCATGGGCAGATGAGGCTGAGCAACAGCTTTCCAGGCTAGCTCTTTCTGCCTGCGAGCTATATGCAGATGTTCGCATTTTCGGAGCAGGGCTGCCGCAGGCCATCGGCACGAACCACCTCAGATAATTTTGAAGTTAGGTGGCAAGACAAGCAAGCAGCCCCAGTCTCTGTGCCTCTGTGTGAGCAGTGCCATGGGCAGATGAGGCTGAGCAACAGCTTTCCAGGCTAGCTCTTTCTGGCTGCGAGCTATCTGCAGACCTTCGCATTTGCAGAGCAGGGCTGTTGGAGGCCCCATGCACAGACCGCAAAACTACGTTTGAAGTTTGAGGTGGCAAGACAAGCAAGCAGCCCCAGTCTCTGTGCCTTTTTGCGAGCAGTGCCATGGGCAGATGAGGCTGAGCAACAGCTTTCCAGGCTAGCTCTTTCTGGCTGCGAGCTATATGCAGATGTTCGCATTTTCAGAGCAGGTTTTCCGCAGGCCATCGTCACGAACCACCTCAGATACTTTTGAAGTTAGGTGGCAAGACAAGCAAGCAGCCCCAGTCTCTGTGCCTCTGTGCGAGCAGTGCCATGGGCAGATGAGGCTGAGCAACAGCTTTCCAGGCTAGCTCTTTCTGACTGCGAGCTATCTGCAGACGTTCGCATTGTCGGACCAGGCCTGCCGGAGGCGCCGGGTACGGACCACCTAAGCTACGTTTGAAGTTTGAGGTGGTAAGACAAGCAAGCAGCGTCAGTCTCTGTGCCTCTGTGCGAGCAGTGCCATGGGCAGATGAGGCTGAGCAACAGCTTTCCAAGCTATGTATTTCTTCCTGCGAGCTATCTGCAGACGTTCGCAATGTCGGAGCGGCCCTGCCAGAGGCGCCGGGCACGAACCACCTAAGCTACGTTTGAAGTTTGAGGTGGTAAGACAAGCAAGCAGCCCCAGTCTCTGTGCCTCTGTGCGAGCAGTGCCATGGGCAGATGAGGCTGAGCAACAGCTTTCCAGGCTAGCTCTTTCTGCCTGCGAGCTATCTGCAGACGTTAGCATTGTCGGACCAGGCCTGCCGGAGGCGCCGGGTACTGACCACCTAAGCTATGTTTGAATTTTGAGGTGGTAAGACAAGCAAGCAGCCCCAGTCTCTGTGCCTCTGTGCGAGCAGTGCCATGGGCAGATGAGGCTGAGCAACAGCTTTCCAGGCTAGCTCTTTCTGACTGCGAGCTATCTGCAGACGTTCGCATTTTCGAAACAGGGCTGCCGGAGGCCCCACGCACAGACACCAAAATTACGTTTGAAGTTTGAGGTGGCAAGACAAGCAAGCAGCCCCAGTATTTCTGGCTCTGTGTGGGCAGTGCCATGGGCAGATGAGGCTGAGCAACAGCTTTCCAGGCTAGCTCTTTCTGGCTGCGAGCTATCTGCAGACGTTCGCATTTCCGGAGCACGTGTGCCCGAGGCCCCAATCACGGACCACCAAATTTCTGTTTGAAGTTTGAGGTGGCAAGAGAAGCAAGCAGCCCCTTGTCTCTGTGCCTCTGTGCGAGCAGTGCCATGGGCAGATGAGGCTGAGCAACAGCTTTCCAGGCTAGCTCTTTGTGCCTGCGAGCTATCTGCAGACGTTCACATTTTGGGAGCAGGGTTGCCGGAGTAGCCCGACACCAAACACCTAAGCTACGTTTGAAGTTTGAGGGGGCAAGACAAACAAGCAGCCCCAGTCTCTGTGCCTCTGTGCGAGCAGTGCCATGGGCAGATGAGGCTGACCAACAGCTTTCCAAGCTAAATGTTTCTGCCCGCGAGCTATCTGAAGACGTTCGCATTGTCGGACCAGGCCTTCCGGAGGTGCCGGGCACGAACCACCTAAGCTACGTTTGAAGTTTGAGGTGGTAAGACAAGCAAGCAGTCCCAGTCTCTGTGCCTTGGTGCGAGCAGTGCCATGGGCAGATGAGGCTGAGCAACAGCTTTCCAGGCTAGCTCTTTCTGGCTGCGAGCTATATGCAGATGTTCGCATTTTCGGAGCAGGGCTGCCGCAGGCCATCGGCACGAACCACCTCAGATAATTTTGAAGTTAGGTGGCAAGACAAGCAAGCAGCCCCAGTCTCTGTGCCTCTGTGTGAGCAGTGCCATGGGCAGATGAGGCTGAGCAACAGCTTTCCAGGCTAGCTCTTTCTGGCTGCGAGCTATCTGCAGACCTTCGCATTTGCAGAGCAGGGCTGTTGGAGGCCCCATGCACAGACCGCAAAACTACGTTTGAAGTTTGAGGTGGCAAGACAAGCAAGCAGCCCCAGTCTCTGTGCCTTTTTGCGAGCAGTGCCATGGGCAGATGAGGCTGAGCAACAGCTTTCCAGGCTAGCTCTTTCTGGCTGCGAGCTATATGCAGATGTTCGCATTTTCAGAGCAGGTTTTCCGCAGGCCATCGTCACGAACCACCTCAGATACTTTTGAAGTTAGGTGGCAAGACAAGCAAGCAGCCCCAGTCTCTGTGCCTCTGTGCGAGCAGTGCCATGGGCAGATGAGGCTGAGCAACAGCTTTCCAGGCTAGCTCTTTCTGTCTGCGAGCTATCTGCAGACGTTCGCATTTGCAGAGCAGGGCTGTTGGAGGCCCCATGCACAGACCGCAAAACTACGTTTGAAGTTTGAGGTGGCAAGACAAGCAAGCAGCTCCAGTCTCTGTGCCTTTTTGCGAGCAGTGCCATGGGCAGATGAGGCTGAGCAACAGCTTTCCAGGCTAGCTCTTTCTGTCTGTGATCTATCTGCAGACATTCGCGTTTTTGGAGCAGGGCTGCTGGAGGCCCCATGCACAGACCCCAAAAACTACGTTTGAAGTTTGAGGTGCCAAGACAAGCAAGCAGCCCCAGTCTCTGTGCCTTGGTGCGAGCAGTGCCATGGGCAGATGAGGCTGAGCAACAGCTTTCCAATCTAAATGTTTCTGCCTGCGAGCTATCTGCAGACGTTCGCATTGTCGGACCAGGCCTGCCGGAGGCGCCCGGTACGGACCACCTAAGCTATGTTTGAAGTTTGAGGTGGTAAGACAAGAAAGCAGACCCAGTCTCTGTGCCTCTGTGCGAGCAGTGCCATGGGCAGATGAGGCTGAGCAACAGCTTTCCAATCTAAATGTTTCTACCTGCGAGCTATCTGCAGACGTTCGCATTGTCGGACCAGGCCTGCCGGAGGCGCCGGGTACGGACCACCTAAGCTATGTTTGAAGTTTGAGGTGGTAAGACAAGCAAGCAGCCCCAGTCTCTGTGCCTCTGTGCGAGCAGTGCCATGGGCACATGAGGCTGAGCAAGAGCTTTCCAGGCTAGCTCTTTCTGGCTGCGAGCTATCTGCAGACGTTCGCATTTTAAGAGCAGGACTGGCGGAGGAGCCCGGCACCAAACACCAGAGCTACGTTTGAAGATTGAGGGGGCAAGACAAGCAAGCAGCCCCAGTCTCTGTGCCTCTGTGCAAGCAGTGCCATGGGCAGATGGGGCTGAGCAACAGCTTTCCAGGCTAGCTCTTTCTGCCTGCGAGCTATCTGCAGATGTTTGCATTTTCGGAGCAGGGCTGCCGGAGGCGCCCGGCACGGACCACCTAAGCTACGATTGAAATTTGAGGGGGCAAGAGAAGCAAGCAGCCCCAGTCTCTGTGCCTCTGTGCGAGCAGTGCCATGGGCAGATGAGGCTGAGCAACAGCTTTCCAGGCTAGCTCTTTCTGACTGCGAGCTATCTGCAGACGTTCGCATTTTCGAAACAGGGCTGCCGGAGGCCCCACGCACAGACCCCAAAATTACGTTTGAAGTTTGAGGTGGCAAGACAAGCAAGCAGCCCCAGTATTTCTGGCTCTGTGTGGGCAGTGCCATGGGCAGATGAGGCTGAGCAACAGCTTTCCAGGCTAGCTCTTTCTGGCTGCGAGCTATCTGCAGACGTTCGCATTTCCGGAGCACGTCTGCCCGAGGCCCCAATCACGGACCACCAAATTTCTGTTTGAAGTTTGAGGTGGCAAGAGAAGCAAGCAGCCCCTTGTCTCTGTGCCTCTGTGCGAGCAGTGCCATGGGCAGATGAGGCTGAGCAACAGCTTTCCAGGCTAGCTCTTTGTGCCTGCGAGCTATCTGCAGACGTTCACATTTTGGGAGCAGGGTTGCCGGAGTAGCCCGACACCAAACACCTAAGCTACGTTTGAAGTTTGAGGGGGCAAGACAAACAAGCAGCCCCAGTCTCTGTGCCTCTGTGCGAGCAGTGCCATGGGCAGATGAGGCTGACCAACAGCTTTCCAAGCTAAATGTTTCTGCCCGCGAGCTATCTGAAGACGTTCGCATTGTCGGACCAGGCCTTCCGGAGGTGCCGGGCACGAACCACCTAAGCTACGTTTGAAGTTTGAGGTGGTAAGACAAGCAAGCAGTCCCAGTCTCTGTGCCTTGGTGCGAGCAGTGCCATGGGCAGATGAGGCTGAGCAACAGCTTTCCAGGCTAGCTCTTTCTGGCTGCGAGCTATATGCAGATGTTCGCATTTTCGGAGCAGGGCTGCCGCAGGCCATCGGCACGAACCACCTCAGATAATTTTGAAGTTAGGTGGCAAGACAAGCAAGCAGCCCCAGTCTCTGTGCCTCTGTGTGAGCAGTGCCATGGGCAGATGAGGCTGAGCAACAGCTTTCCAGGCTAGCTCTTTCTGGCTGCGAGCTATCTGCAGACCTTCGCATTTGCAGAGCAGGGCTGTTGGAGGCCCCATGCACAGACCGCAAAACTACGTTTGAAGTTTGAGGTGGCAAGACAAGCAAGCAGCCCCAGTCTCTGTGCCTTTTTGCGAGCAGTGCCATGGGCAGATGAGGCTGAGCAACAGCTTTCCAGGCTAGCTCTTTCTGGCTGCGAGCTATATGCAGATGTTCGCATTTTCAGAGCAGGTTTTCCGCAGGCCATCGTCACGAACCACCTCAGATACTTTTGAAGTTAGGTGGCAAGACAAGCAAGCAGCCCCAGTCTCTGTGCCTCTGTGCGAGCAGTGCCATGGGCAGATGAGGCTGAGCAACAGCTTTCCAGGCTAGCTCTTTCTGTCTGCGAGCTATCTGCAGACGTTCGCATTTGCAGAGCAGGGCTGTTGGAGGCCCCATGCACAGACCGCAAAACTACGTTTGAAGTTTGAGGTGGCAAGACAAGCAAGCAGCTCCAGTCTCTGTGCCTTTTTGCGAGCAGTGCCATGGGCAGATGAGGCTGAGCAACAGCTTTCCAGGCTAGCTCTTTCTGTCTGTGATCTATCTGCAGACATTCGCGTTTTTGGAGCAGGGCTGCTGGAGGCCCCATGCACAGACCCCAAAAACTACGTTTGAAGTTTGAGGTGCCAAGACAAGCAAGCAGCCCCAGTCTCTGTGCCTTGGTGCGAGCAGTGCCATGGGCAGATGAGGCTGAGCAACAGCTTTCCAATCTAAATGTTTCTGCCTGCGAGCTATCTGCAGACGTTCGCATTGTCGGACCAGGCCTGCCGGAGGCGCCCGGTACGGACCACCTAAGCTATGTTTGAAGTTTGAGGTGGTAAGACAAGAAAGCAGACCCAGTCTCTGTGCCTCTGTGCGAGCAGTGCCATGGGCAGATGAGGCTGAGCAACAGCTTTCCAATCTAAATGTTTCTACCTGCGAGCTATCTGCAGACGTTCGCATTGTCGGACCAGGCCTGCCGGAGGCGCCGGGTACGGACCACCTAAGCTATGTTTGAAGTTTGAGGTGGTAAGACAAGCAAGCAGCCCCAGTCTCTGTGCCTCTGTGCGAGCAGTGCCATGGGCACATGAGGCTGAGCAAGAGCTTTCCAGGCTAGCTCTTTCTGCCTGCGAGCTATCTGCAGATGTTTGCATTTTCGGAGCAGGGCTGCCGGAGGCGCCCGGCACGGACCACCTAAGCTACGATTGAAATTTGAGGGGGCAAGAGAAGCAAGCAGCCCCAGTCTCTGTGCCTCCGTGCGAGCAGTGCCATGGGCAGATGAGGCTGAGCAACAGCTTTCCAGGCTAGCTCTTTCTGACTGCGAGCTATCTGCAGACGTTCGCATTGTCGGACCAGGCCTGCCGGAGGCGCCGGGTACGGACCACCTAAGCTACGTTTGAAGTTTGAGGTGGTAAGACAAGCAAGCAGCCCCAGTCTCTGTGCCTCTGTGCGAGCAGTGCCATGGGCAGATGAGGCTGAGCAACAGCTTTCCAGGCTAGCTCTTTCTGCCTGCCAGCTATCTGCAGACGTTCGCATTTTCGCAACAGCGCTGCCGGAGGCCCCACGCACAGACCCCAAAATTACGTTTGAAGTTTGAGGTGGCAAGACAAGCAAGCAGCCCCAGTATTTCTGGCTCTGTGTGGGCAGTGCCATGGGCAGAGGAGGCTGAGCAACAGCTTTCCTGGCTAGCTCTTTCTGGCTGCGAGCTATCTGCAGACGTTCGCATTTCCGGAGCACGTCTGCCCGAGGCCCCAATCACGGACCACCAAATTTCTGTTTGAAGTTTGTGGTGGCAAGAGAAGCAAGCAGCCCCAGTCTCTGTGCCTCTGTGGGAGCAGTGCCATGGGCAGATGAGGCTGACCAACAGCTTTCCAGGCTAAATGTTTCTGCCTGCGAGCTATCTGCAGACGTTCGCATTGTCGGACCAGGCCTTCCGGAGGCGCCGGGCACGAACCACCTAAGCTACGTTTGAAGTTTGAGGGGGCAAGACAAACAAGCAGCCCCAGTCTCTGTGCCTCTGTGCGAGCAGTGCCATGGGCAGATGAGGCTGACCAACAGCTTTCCAAGCTAAATGTTTCTGCCCGCGAGCTATCTGAAGACGTTCGCATTGTCGGACCAGGCCTTCCGGAGGTGCCGGGCACGAACCACCTAAGCTACGTTTGAAGTTTGAGGTGGTAAGACAAGCAAGCAGTCCCAGTCTCTGTGCCTTGGTGCGAGCAGTGCCATGGGCAGATGAGGCTGAGCAACAGCTTTCCAGGCTAGCTCTTTCTGGCTGCGAGCTATATGTAGATGTTCGCATTTTCGGAGCAGGGCTGCCGCAGGCCATCGGCACGAACCACCTCAGATAATTTTGAAGTTAGGTGGCAAGACAAGCAAGCAGCCCCAGTCTCTGTGCCTCTGTGCGAGCAGTGCCATGGGCAGATGAGGCTGAGCAACAGCTTTCCAGGCTAGCTCTTTCTGGCTGCGAGCTATCTGCAGACCTCCGCATTTGCAGAGCAGGGCTGTTGGAGGCCCCATGCACAGACCGCAAAACTACGTTTGAAGTTTGAGGTGGCAAGACAAGCAAGCAGCTCCACTCTCTGTGCCTTTTTGCGAGCAGTGCCATGGGCAGATGAGGCTGAGCAACAGCTTTCCAGGCTAGCTCTTTCTGTCTGTGATCTATCTGCAGACATTCGCGTTTTTGGAGCAGGGCTGCTGGAGGCCCCATGCACAGACCGCAAAAATACGTTTGAAGTCTGAGGTGGCAAGACAAGCAAGCAGCCCCAGTCTCTGTGCCTCTGTGCGAGCAGTGCCATGGGCAGATGAGGCTGAGCAACAGCTTTCCAGGCTAGCTCTTTCTGGCTCCGTGCTATCTGCAGACGTTCGCATTTTCGGAGCAGGGCTGCCTGAGGCCCCATGCACAGACCCCAAAACTACTTTTGAAGTTTGAGGTGGCAAGACAAGCAAGCAGCCCCAGTCTCTCTGCCTCTGTGCGAGCGGTGTCATGGGCAGATGAGACTAAGCAACAGCTTTCCAGGCTAGCTCTTTCTGCCTGCGATCTATCTACAGACGTTCGCATTTTGGGAGGAGGCCTGCCAGAGGCGCCGGGCACGAACCACCTAAGCTACGTTTGAAGTTGGAGGTGGTAAGACAAGCAAGCAGTCCCAGTCTCTTTGCCTCTGTGCGAACAGTGCCATGGGCAGATGAGGCTGAGCAACAGCTTTCCAGGCTAGCTCTTTCTGACTGCGAGCTATATGCAGATGTCCGCATTTTCAGAGCAGGGCTGCCGCAGGCCATCGTCACGAACCACCTCAGATACTTTTGAAGTTAGGTGGCAAGACAAGCAAGCAGCCCCAGTCTCTGTGCCTCTGTGCGAGCAGTGCCATGGGCAGATGAGGCTGAGCAACAGCTTTCCAGGATAGCGCCTTCTGCCTGCGAGCTATCTGCAGACGTTCGCGTTTTTGGAGCAGGGCTGCTGGAGACCCCATGCACAGACCCCAAAAACTACATTTGAAGTTGGAGGTGACAAGACAAGCAAGCAGCCTCAGTCTCTGTGCCTCCGTGCGAGCAGTGCCATGGGCAGATGAGGCTGAGCAACAGCTTTCCAATCTAAATGTTTCTGCCTGCGATCTATCTGCAGACGTTCGCATTGTCGGACCAGGCCTGCCGGAGGCGCCGGGTACGGACCACCTAAGCTATGTTTGAAGTTTGAGGTGGTAAGACAAGCAAGCAGTCCCAGTCTCTGTGCCTCTGTGCGAGCAGTGGCATGGGCAGATGAGGCTGAGCAACAGCTTTCCAGGCTAGCTCTTTCTGGCTGCCAGTTATCTGCAGACGTTCGCAATTTCAGAGCAGGGCTGCGGAGGCCCACTGCATGTACCACTAAAGATATGCTTGAAGTTTTAGGTGGCAGTACAAGGAAGCAGCCCCAGTCTCTGTGCCTCTGCGTGAGCAGTGCCATGGGCAGATGAGGCTGAGCAACAGCTTTCCAGGCTAGCTCTTTCTGCCTGCGAGCTATCTGCAGACTTTCGCATTTTCAGAGCAGGGCTGCTGGAGGAGCCCGTCACGAACCATCTGTGGTACGTTTGAAGTTTGAGGGGGCAAGACAAGCAAGCAGCTCCAGTCTCTGTGCCTCTGTGTGAGCAGTGCCATGGGCAGATGAGGCTGAGCAACAGCTTTCCAGGCTAGCTCTTTCTGGCTGCGAGCTATCTGCAGACGTTCGCATTTCCGGAGCACGTCTGCCCGAGGCCCCAATCACGGACCACCAAATTTCTGTTTGAAGTTTGAGGTGGCAAGAGAAGCAAGCAGCCCCTTGTCTCTGCGCCTCTGTGCGAGCAGTGCCATGGGCAGATGAGGCTGAGCAACAGCTTTCCAGGCTAGCTCTTTATGCCTGCGAGCTATCTGCAGACGTTCACATTTTAAGAGCAGGACTGGCGGAGGAGCCCGGCACCAAAAACCTGAGCTACGTTTGAAGATTGAGGGGGCAAGATAAGCAAGCAGCCCCAGTCTCTGTGCCTCTGTGCGAGCAGTGCCATGGGCAGATGAGGCTGAGCAACAGCTTTCCAAGCTACCTATTTCTTCCTGCGAGCTATCTGCAGACGTTCGCATTGTCAAAGCAGGCCTGTCGCAGGCGCCGGACACAAACCACCTAAGCTACGTTTGAAGTTTCAGGTGGTAAGACAAGCAAGCAGCCCCAGTCTCTGTGCCTCTGTGCGAGCAGTGCCATGGGCAGATGAGGCTGAGCAACAGCTTTCCAAGCTAAATATTTCTTCCTGCGAGCTATCTGCAGACATTCGCATTGTCGGAGCAGGGCTGTCGGAGGCCCCCAGCACGGACATCCAAATCTACGTTTGAAGTTTGAGGGGGCAAGACAAACAAGCAGCCCCAGTCTCTGTGCCTCCGTGCAAGCAGTGCCATGGGCAGATGAGGCTGACCAACAGCTTTCCAAGCTAAATGTTTCTGCCCGCGAGCTATCTGAAGACGTTCGCATTGTCGGACCAGGCCTTCCGGAGGTGCCGGGCACGAACCACCTAAGCTACGTTTGAAGTTTGAGGTGGTAAGACAAGCAAGCAGCCCCAGTCTCTGTGCCTCTGTGCGAGCAGTGCCATGGGCAGATGAGGCTGAGCAACAGCTTTCCAGGCTAGCTCTTTCTGGCTGCGAGCTATCTGCAGACGTTCGCATTTGCAGAGCAGGGCTGTTGGAGGCCCCATGCACAGACCGCAAAACTACGTTTGAAGTTTGAGATGGCAAGACAAGCAAGCAGCTCCAGTCTCTGTGCCTTTTTGCGAGCAGTGCCATGGGCAGATGAGGCTGAGCAACAGCTTTCCAGGCTAGCTCTTGCTGTCTGTGATCTATCTGCAGACATTCGCGTTTTTGGAGCAGGGCTGCTGGAGGCCCCATGCACAGACCCCAAAAACTACGTTTGAAGTTTGAGGTGCCAAGACAAGCAAGCAGCCCCAGTCTCTGTGCCTCCGTGCGAGCAGTGCCATGCGCAGATGAGGCTGAGCAACAGGTTTCCAATCTAAATGTTTCTGCCTGCGAGCTATCTGCAGACGTTCGCATTGTCGGACCAGGCCTGCCGGAGGCGCCCGGTACGGACCACCTAAGCTATGTTTGAAGTTTGAGGTGGTAAGACAAGAAAGCAGCCCCAGTCTCTGTGCCTCCGTGCGAGCAGTGCCATGGGCAGATGAGGCTGAGCAACAGCTTTCCAATCTAAATGTTTCTACCTGCGAGCTATCTGCAGACGTTCGCATTGTCGGACCAGGCCTGCCGGAGGCGCCGGGTACGGACCACCTAAGCTATGTTTGAAGTTTGAGGTGGTAAGACAAGCAAGCAGCCCCAGTCTCTGTGTTTCTGTGCGAGCAGTGCCATGGGCAGATGAGGCTGAGCAACAGCTTTCCAGGCTAGCTCTTTCTGCCTGCGAGCTATCTGCAGACGTTCGCATTTTGGGAGCAGGGTTGCCGGAGGACCCCTGCACGGACCACCTAAGCTACGTTTGAAGTTTGAGGTGGCAAGACAAGCAAGCAGCCCCAGTCTCTGTGCCTCTGTGCGAGCAGTGCCATGGGCAGATGAGGCTGAGCAACAGCTTTCCAGGCTAGCTCTTTCTGCCTGCGAGCTATCTACAGATGTTTGCATTTTCGGAGCAGGGCTGCCGGAGGCGCCCGGCACGGACCACCTAAGCTACGATTGAAATTTGAGGGAGCAAGAGAAGCAAGCAGCCCCAGTCTCTGTGCCTCCGTGCGAGCAGTGCCATGGGCAGATGAGGCTGAGCAACAGCTTTCCAGGCTAGCTCTTTCTGACTGCGAGCTATCTGCAGACGTTCGCATTGTCGGACCAGGCCTGCCGGAGGCGCCGGGTACGGACCACCTAAGCTACGTTTGAAGTTTGAGGTGGTAAGACAAGCAAGCAGCGTCAGTCTCTGTGCCTCTGTGCGAGCGGTGCCATGGGCAGATGAGGCTGAGCAACAGCTTTCCAAGCTATGTATTTCTTCCTGCGAGCTATCTGCAGACGTTCGCAATGTCGGAGCGGGCCTGCCAGAGGCGCCGGGCACGAACCACCTAAGCTATGTTTGAAGTTTGAGGTGGTAAGACAAGCAAGCAGCCCCAGTCTCTGTGCCTCTGTGCGAGCAGTGCCATGGGCAGATGAGGCTGAGCAACAGCTTTCCAGGCTAGCTCTTTCTGCCTGCGAGCTATCTGCAGACGTTCGCATTTTCGGAGCAGGGCTGCCGGAGGCGCCCGGCACGGACCACCTAAGCTACGATTGAAGTTTGAGGGGGCAAGAGAAGCAAGCAGCCCCAGTCTCTGTGCCTCCGTGCGAGCAGTGCCATGGGCAGATGAGGCTGAGCAACAGCTTTCCAATCTAAATGTTTCTGCCTGCGAGCTATCTGCAGACGTTCGCATTGTCGGACCAGGCCTGCCGGAGGCGCCGGGTACGGACCACCTAAGCTATGTTTGAAGTTTCAGGTGGTAAGACAAGCAAGCAGCCCCAGTCTCTGTGCCTCTGTGCGAGCAGTGCCATGGGCAGATGAGGCTGAGCAACAGCTTTCCAGGCTAGCTCTTTCTGACTGCGAGCTATCTGCAGACGTTCGCATTTTCGCAACAGGGCTGCCGGAGGCCCCACGCACAGACCCCAAAATTACGTTTGAAGTTTGAGGTGGCAAGACAAGCAAGCAGCCCCAGTATTTCTGGCTCTGTGTGGGCAGTGCCATGGGCAGATGAGGCTGAGCAACAGCTTTCCAGGCTAGCTCTTTCTGGCTGCGAGCTATCTGCAGACGTTCGCATTTCCGGAGCACGTCTGCCCGAGGCCCCAATCACGGACCACCAAATTTCTGTTTGAAGTTTGAGGTGGCAAGAGAAGCAAGCAGCCCCTTGTCTCTGTGCCTCTGTGCGAGCAGTGCCATGGGCAGATGAGGCTGAGCAACAGCTTTCCAGGCTAGATATTTCTGCCTGCGAGCTATCTGCAGACGTTCACATTTTAAGAGCAGGACTGGCGGAGGAGCCCGGCACCAAACACCTAAGCTACGTTTGAAGATTGAGGGGCCAAGATAAGCAAGCAGCCCCAGTCTCTGTGCCTCTGTGCGAGCAGTGCCATGGGCAGATGAGGCTGAGCAACAGCTTTCCAAGCTACCTATTTCTTCCTGCGAGCTATCTGCAGACGTTCGCATTGTCAAAGCAGGCCTGCCGCAGGCGCCGGGCACAAACCACCTAAGCTACGTTTGAAGTTTCAGGTGGTAAGACAAGCAAGCAGCCCCAGTCTCTGTGCCTCTGTGCGAGCAGTGCCATGGGCAGATGAGGCTGAGCAACAGCTTTCCAAGCTAAATATTTCTTCCTGCGAGCTATCTGCAGACATTCGCATTGTCGGAGCAGGGCTGTCGGAGGCCCCCAGCACGGACACCCAAATCTACGTTTGAAGTTTGAGGGGGCAAGACAAACAAGCAGCCCCAGTCTCTGTGCCTCCGTGCGAGCAGTGCCATGGGCAGATGAGGCTGACCAACAGCTTTCCAAGCTAAATGTTTCTGCCCGCGAGCTATCTGAAGACGTTCGCATTGTCGGACCAGGCCTTCCGGAGGTGCCGGGCACGAACCACCTAAGCTACGTTTGAAGTTTGAGGTGGTAAGACAAGCAAGCAGTCCCAGTCTCTGTGCCTTGGTGCGAGCAGTGCCATGGGCAGATGAGGCTGAGCAACAGCTTTCCAGGCTAGCTCTTTCTGGCTGCGAGCTATATGTAGATGTTCGCATTTTCGGAGCAGGGCTGCCGCAGGCCATCGGCACGAACCACCTCAGATAATTTTGAAGTTAGGTGGCAAGACAAGCAAGCAGCCCCAGTCTCTGTGCCTCTGTGTGAGCAGTGCCATGGGCAGATGAGGCTGAGCAACAGCTTTCCAGGCTAGCTCTTTCTGGCTGCGAGCTATCTGCAGACCTTCGCATTTGCAGAGCAGGGCTGTTGGAGGCCCCATGCACAGACCGCAAAACTACGTTTGAAGTTTGAGGTGGCAAGACAAGCAAGCAGCTCCAGTCTCTGTGCCTTTTTGCGAGCAGTGCCATGGGCAGATGAGGCTGAGCAACAGCTTTCCAGGCTAGCTCTTGCTGTCTGTGATCTATCTGCAGACATTCGCGTTTTTGGAGCAGGGCTGCTGGAGGCCCCATGCACAGACCCCAAAAACTACGTTTGAAGTTTGAGGTGCCAAGACAAGCAAGCAGCCCCAGTCTCTGTGCCTCCGTGCGAGCAGTGCCATGGGCAGATGAGGCTGAGCAACAGCTTTCCAATCTAAATGTTTCTGCCTGCGAGCTATCTGCAGACGTTCGCATTGTCGGACCAGGCCTGCCGGAGGCGCCCGGTACGGACCACCTAAGCTATGTTTGAAGTTTGAGGTGGTAAGACAAGAAAGCAGCCCCAGTCTCTGTGCCTCCGTGCGAGCAGTGCCATGGGCAGATGAGGCTGAGCAACAGCTTTCCAATCTAAATGTTTCTGCCTGCGAGCTATCTGCAGACGTTCGCATTGTCGGACCAGGCCTGCCGGAGGCGCCGGGTACGGACCACCTAAGCTATGTTTGAAGTTTGAGGTGGTAAGACAAGCAAGCAGCCCCAGTCTCTGTGTTTCTGTGCGAGCAGTGCCATGGGCAGATGAGGCTGAGCAACAGCTTTCCAGGCTAGCTCTTTCTGCCTGCGAGCTATCTGCAGACGTTCACATTTTCGGAGCAGGGCTGCCTGAGGCCCCATGCACAGACCCCAAAAATACTTTTGAAGTTTGAGGTGGCAAGACAAGCAAGCAGCCCCAGTCTCTCTGCCTCTGTGCGAGCCGTGTCATGGGGAGATGAGACTAAGCAACAGCTTTCCAGGCTAGCTCTTTCTGCCTGCGAGCTATCTGCAGATGTTTGCATTTTCGGAGCAGGGCTGCCGGAGGCGCCCGGCACGGACCACCTAAGCTACGATTGAAATTTGAGGGGGGAAGAGAAGCAAGCAGTCCCAGTCTCTGTGCCTCCGTGCGAGCAGTGCCATGGGCAGATGAGGCTGAGCAACAGCTTTCCAGGCTAGCTCTTTCTGACTGCGAGCTATCTGCAGACGTTCGCATTGTCGGACCAGGCCTGCCGGAGGCGCCGGGTACGGACCACCTAAGCTACGTTTGAAGTTTGAGGTGGTAAGACAAGCAAGCAGCGTCAGTCTCTGTGCCTCTGTGCGAGCAGTGCCATGGGCAGATGAGGCTGAGCAACAGCTTTCCAAGCTATGTATTTCTTCCTGCGAGCTATCTGCAGACGTTCGCAATGTCGGAGCGGCCCTGCCAGAGGCGCCGGGCACGAACCACCTAAGCTACGTTTGAAGTTTGAGGTGGTAAGACAAGCAAGCAGCCCCAGTCTCTGTGCCTCTGTGCGAGCAGTGCCATGGGCAGATGAGGCTGAGCAACAGCTTTCCAGGCTAGCTCTTTCTGCCTGCGAGCTATCTGCAGACGTTAGCATTGTCGGACCAGGCCTGCCGGAGGCGCCGGGTACGGACCACCTAAGCTATGTTTGAATTTTGAGGTGGTAAGACAAGCAAGCAGCCCCAGTCTCTGTGCCTCTGTGCGAGCAGTGCCATGGGCAGATGAGGCTGAGCAACAGCTTTCCAGGCTAGCTCTTTCTGACTGCGAGCTATCTGCAGACGTTCGCATTTTCGAAACAGGGCTGCCGGAGGCCCCACGCACAGACCCCAAAATTACGTTTGAAGTTTGAGGTGGCAAGACAAGCAAGCAGCCCCAGTATTTCTGGCTCTGTGTGGGCAGTGCCATGGGCAGATGAGGCTGAGCAACAGCTTTCCAGGCTAGCTCTTTCTGGCTGCGAGCTATCTGCAGACGTTCGCATTTCCGGAGCACGTCTGCCCGAGGCCCCAATCACGGACCACCAAATTTCTGTTTGAAGTTTGAGGTGGCAAGAGAAGCAAGCAGCCCCTTGTCTCTGTGCCTCTGTGCGAGCAGTGCCATGGGCAGATGAGGTTGAGCAACAGCTTTCCAGGCTAGCTCTTTGTGCCTGCGAGCTATCTGCAGACGTTCACATTTTGGGAGCAGGGTTGCCGGAGTAGCCCGACACCAAACACCTAAGCTACGTTTGAAGTTTGAGGGGGCAAGACAAACAAGCAGCCCCAGTCTCTGTGCCTCTGTGCGAGCAGTGCCATGGGCAGATGAGGCTGACCAACAGCTTTCCAAGCTAAATGTTTCTGCCCGCGAGCTATCTGAAGACGTTCGCATTGTCGGACCAGGCCTTCCGGAGGTGCCGGGCACGAACCACCTAAGCTACGTTTGAAGTTTGAGGTGGTAAGACAAGCAAGCAGTCCCAGTCTCTGTGCCTTGGTGCGAGCAGTGCCATGGGCAGATGAGGCTGAGCAACAGCTTTCCAGGCTAGCTCTTTCTGGCTGCGAGCTATATGCAGATGTTCGCATTTTCGGAGCAGGGCTGCCGCAGGCCATCGGCACGAACCACCTCAGATAATTTTGAAGTTAGGTGGCAAGACAAGCAAGCAGCCCCAGTCTCTGTGCCTCTGTGTGAGCAGTGCCATGGGCAGATGAGGCTGAGCAACAGCTTTCCAGGCTAGCTCTTTCTGGCTGCGAGCTATCTGCAGACCTTCGCATTTGCAGAGCAGGGCTGTTGGAGGCCCCATGCACAGACCGCAAAACTACGTTTGAAGTTTGAGGTGGCAAGACAAGCAAGCAGCCCCAGTCTCTGTGCCTTTTTGCGAGCAGTGCCATGGGCAGATGAGGCTGAGCAACAGCTTTCCAGGCTAGCTCTTTCTGGCTGCGAGCTATATGCAGATGTTCGCATTTTCAGAGCAGGTTTTCCGCAGGCCATCGTCACGAACCACCTCAGATACTTTTGAAGTTAGGTGGCAAGACAAGCAAGCAGCCCCAGTCTCTGTGCCTCTGTGCGAGCAGTGCCATGGGCAGATGAGGCTGAGCAACAGCTTTCCAGGCTAGCTCTTTCTGACTGCGAGCTATCTGCAGACGTTCGCATTGTCGGACCAGGCCTGCCGGAGGCGCCGGGTACGGACCACCTAAGCTACGTTTGAAGTTTGAGGTGGTAAGACAAGCAAGCAGCGTCAGTCTCTGTGCCTCTGTGCGAGCAGTGCCATGGGCAGATGAGGCTGAGCAACAGCTTTCCAAGCTATGTATTTCTTCCTGCGAGCTATCTGCAGACGTTCGCAATGTCGGAGCGGCCCTGCCAGAGGCGCCGGGCACGAACCACCTAAGGTACGTTTGAAGTTTGAGGTGGTAAGACAAGCAAGCAGCCCCAGTCTCTGTGCCTCTGTGCGAGCAGTGCCATGGGCAGATGAGGCTGAGCAACAGCTTTCCAGGCTAGCTCTTTCTGCCTGCGAGCTATCTGCAGACGTTAGCATTGTCGGACCAGGCCTGCCGGAGGCGCCGGGTACGGACCACCTAAGCTATGTTTGAATTTTGAGGTGGTAAGACAAGCAAGCAGCCCCAGTCTCTGTGCCTCTGTGCGAGCAGTGCCATGGGCAGATGAGGCTGAGCAACAGCTTTCCAGGCTAGCTCTTTCTGACTGCGAGCTATCTGCAGACGTTCGCATTTTCGAAACAGGGCTGCCGGAGGCCCCACGCACAGACACCAAAATTACGTTTGAAGTTTGAGGTGGCAAGACAAGCAAGCAGCCCCAGTATTTCTGGCTCTGTGTGGGCAGTGCCATGGGCAGATGAGGCTGAGCAACAGCTTTCCAGGCTAGCTCTTTCTGGCTGCGAGCTATCTGCAGACGTTCGCATTTCCGGAGCACGTGTGCCCGAGGCCCCAATCACGGACCACCAAATTTCTGTTTGAAGTTTGAGGTGGCAAGAGAAGCAAGCAGCCCCTTGTCTCTGTGCCTCTGTGCGAGCAGTGCCATGGGCAGATGAGGCTGAGCAACAGCTTTCCAGGCTAGCTCTTTGTGCCTGCGAGCTATCTGCAGACGTTCACATTTTGGGAGCAGGGTTGCCGGAGTAGCCCGACACCAAACACCTAAGCTACGTTTGAAGTTTGAGGGGGCAAGACAAACAAGCAGCCCCAGTCTCTGTGCCTCTGTGCGAGCAGTGCCATGGGCAGATGAGGCTGACCAACAGCTTTCCAAGCTAAATGTTTCTGCCCGCGAGCTATCTGAAGACGTTCGCATTGTCGGACCAGGCCTTCCGGAGGTGCCGGGCACGAACCACCTAAGCTACGTTTGAAGTTTGAGGTGGTAAGACAAGCAAGCAGTCCCAGTCTCTGTGCCTTGGTGCGAGCAGTGCCATGGGCAGATGAGGCTGAGCAACAGCTTTCCAGGCTAGCTCTTTCTGGCTGCGAGCTATATGCAGATGTTCGCATTTTCGGAGCAGGGCTGCCGCAGGCCATCGGCACGAACCACCTCAGATAATTTTGAAGTTAGGTGGCAAGACAAGCAAGCAGCCCCAGTCTCTGTGCCTCTGTGTGAGCAGTGCCATGGGCAGATGAGGCTGAGCAACAGCTTTCCAGGCTAGCTCTTTCTGGCTGCGAGCTATCTGCAGACCTTCGCATTTGCAGAGCAGGGCTGTTGGAGGCCCCATGCACAGACCGCAAAACTACGTTTGAAGTTTGAGGTGGCAAGACAAGCAAGCAGCCCCAGTCTCTGTGCCTTTTTGCGAGCAGTGCCATGGGCAGATGAGGCTGAGCAACAGCTTTCCAGGCTAGCTCTTTCTGGCTGCGAGCTATATGCAGATGTTCGCATTTTCAGAGCAGGTTTTCCGCAGGCCATCGTCACGAACCACCTCAGATACTTTTGAAGTTAGGTGGCAAGACAAGCAAGCAGCCCCAGTCTCTGTGCCTCTGTGCGAGCAGTGCCATGGGCAGATGAGGCTGAGCAACAGCTTTCCAGGCTAGCTCTTTCTGTCTGCGAGCTATCTGCAGACGTTCGCATTTGCAGAGCAGGGCTGTTGGAGGCCCCATGCACAGACCGCAAAACTACGTTTGAAGTTTGAGGTGGCAAGACAAGCAAGCAGCTCCAGTCTCTGTGCCTTTTTGCGAGCAGTGCCATGGGCAGATGAGGCTGAGCAACAGCTTTCCAGGCTAGCTCTTTCTGTCTGTGATCTATCTGCAGACATTCGCGTTTTTGGAGCAGGGCTGCTGGAGGCCCCATGCACAGACCCCAAAAACTACGTTTGAAGTTTGAGGTGCCAAGACAAGCAAGCAGCCCCAGTCTCTGTGCCTTGGTGCGAGCAGTGCCATGGGCAGATGAGGCTGAGCAACAGCTTTCCAATCTAAATGTTTCTGCCTGCGAGCTATCTGCAGACGTTCGCATTGTCGGACCAGGCCTGCCGGAGGCGCCCGGTACGGACCACCTAAGCTATGTTTGAAGTTTGAGGTGGTAAGACAAGAAAGCAGACCCAGTCTCTGTGCCTCTGTGCGAGCAGTGCCATGGGCAGATGAGGCTGAGCAACAGCTTTCCAATCTAAATGTTTCTACCTGCGAGCTATCTGCAGACGTTCGCATTGTCGGACCAGGCCTGCCGGAGGCGCCGGGTACGGACCACCTAAGCTATGTTTGAAGTTTGAGGTGGTAAGACAAGCAAGCAGCCCCAGTCTCTGTGCCTCTGTGCGAGCAGTGCCATGGGCACATGAGGCTGAGCAAGAGCTTTCCAGGCTAGCTCTTTCTGGCTGCGAGCTATCTGCAGACGTTCGCATTTTAAGAGCAGGACTGGCGGAGGAGCCCGGCACCAAACACCAGAGCTACGTTTGAAGATTGAGGGGGCAAGACAAGCAAGCAGCCCCAGTCTCTGTGCCTCTGTGCAAGCAGTGCCATGGGCAGATGGGGCTGAGCAACAGCTTTCCAGGCTAGCTCTTTCTGCCTGCGAGCTATCTGCAGATGTTTGCATTTTCGGAGCAGGGCTGCCGGAGTCGCCCGGCACGGACCACCTAAGCTACGATTGAAGATTGAGGGGGCAAGAGAAGCAAGCAGCCCCAGTCTCTGTGCCTCTGTGCGAGCAGTGCCATGGGCAGATGAGGCTGAGCAACAGCTTTCCAGGCTAGCTCTTTCTGACTGCGAGCTATCTGCAGACGTTCGCATTTTCGAAACAGGGCTGCCGGAGGCCCCACGCACAGACCCCAAAATTACGTTTGAAGTTTGAGGTGGCAAGACAAGCAAGCAGCCCCAGTATTTCTGGCTCTGTGTGGGCAGTGCCATGGGCAGATGAGGCTGAGCAACAGCTTTCCAGGCTAGCTCTTTCTGGCTGCGAGCTATCTGCAGACGTTCGCATTTCCGGAGCACGTCTGCCCGAGGCCCCAATCACGGACCACCAAATTTCTGTTTGAAGTTTGAGGTGGCAAGAGAAGCAAGCAGCCCCTTGTCTCTGTGCCTCTGTGCGAGCAGTGCCATGGGCAGATGAGGCTGAGCAACAGCTTTCCAGGCTAGCTCTTTGTGCCTGCGAGCTATCTGCAGACGTTCACATTTTGGGAGCAGGGTTGCCGGAGTAGCCCGACACCAAACACCTAAGCTACGTTTGAAGTTTGAGGGGGCAAGACAAACAAGCAGCCCCAGTCTCTGTGCCTCTGTGCGAGCAGTGCCATGGGCAGATGAGGCTGACCAACAGCTTTCCAAGCTAAATGTTTCTGCCCGCGAGCTATCTGAAGACGTTCGCATTGTCGGACCAGGCCTTCCGGAGGTGCCGGGCACGAACCACCTAAGCTACGTTTGAAGTTTGAGGTGGTAAGACAAGCAAGCAGTCCCAGTCTCTGTGCCTTGGTGCGAGCAGTGCCATGGGCAGATGAGGCTGAGCAACAGCTTTCCAGGCTAGCTCTTTCTGGCTGCGAGCTATATGCAGATGTTCGCATTTTCGGAGCAGGGCTGCCGCAGGCCATCGGCACGAACCACCTCAGATAATTTTGAAGTTAGGTGGCAAGACAAGCAAGCAGCCCCAGTCTCTGTGCCTCTGTGTGAGCAGTGCCATGGGCAGATGAGGCTGAGCAACAGCTTTCCAGGCTAGCTCTTTCTGGCTGCGAGCTATCTGCAGACCTTCGCATTTGCAGAGCAGGGCTGTTGGAGGCCCCATGCACAGACCGCAAAACTACGTTTGAAGTTTGAGGTGGCAAGACAAGCAAGCAGCCCCAGTCTCTGTGCCTTTTTGCGAGCAGTGCCATGGGCAGATGAGGCTGAGCAACAGCTTTCCAGGCTAGCTCTTTCTGGCTGCGAGCTATATGCAGATGTTCGCATTTTCAGAGCAGGTTTTCCGCAGGCCATCGTCACGAACCACCTCAGATACTTTTGAAGTTAGGTGGCAAGACAAGCAAGCAGCCCCAGTCTCTGTGCCTCTGTGCGAGCAGTGCCATGGGCAGATGAGGCTGAGCAACAGCTTTCCAGGCTAGCTCTTTCTGTCTGCGAGCTATCTGCAGACGTTCGCATTTGCAGAGCAGGGCTGTTGGAGGCCCCATGCACAGATCGCAAAACTACGTTTGAAGTTTGAGGTGGCAAGACAAGCAAGCAGCTCCAGTCTCTGTGCCTTTTTGCGAGCAGTGCCATGGGCAGATGAGGCTGAGCAACAGCTTTCCAGGCTAGCTCTTTCTGTCTGTGATCTATCTGCAGACATTCGCGTTTTTGGAGCAGGGCTGCTGGAGGCCCCATGCACAGACCCCAAAAACTACGTTTGAAGTTTGAGGTGCCAAGACAAGCAAGCAGCCCCAGTCTCTGTGCCTTGGTGCGAGCAGTGCCATGGGCAGATGAGGCTGAGCAACAGCTTTCCAATCTAAATGTTTCTGCCTGCGAGCTATCTGCAGACGTTCGCATTGTCGGACCAGGCCTGCCGGAGGCGCCCGGTACGGACCACCTAAGCTATGTTTGAAGTTTGAGGTGGTAAGACAAGAAAGCAGACCCAGTCTCTGTGCCTCTGTGCGAGCAGTGCCATGGGCAGATGAGGCTGAGCAACAGCTTTCCAATCTAAATGTTTCTACCTGCGAGCTATCTGCAGACGTTCGCATTGTCGGACCAGGCCTGCCGGAGGCGCCGGGTACGGACCACCTAAGCTATGTTTGAAGTTTGAGGTGGTAAGACAAGCAAGCAGCCCCAGTCTCTGTGCCTCTGTGCGAGCAGTGCCATGGGCACATGAGGCTGAGCAAGAGCTTTCCAGGCTAGCTCTTTCTGGCTGCGAGCTATCTGCAGACGTTCGCATTTTAAGAGCAGGACTGGCGGAGGAGCCCGGCACCAAACACCAGAGCTACGTTTGAAGATTGAGGGGGCAAGACAAGCAAGCAGCCCCAGTCTCTGTGCCTCTGTGCAAGCAGTGCCATGGGCAGATGGGGCTGAGCAACAGCTTTCCAGGCTAGCTCTTTCTGCCTGCGAGCTATCTGCAGATGTTTGCATTTTCGGAGCAGGGCTGCCGGAGGCGCCCGGCACGGACCACCTAAGCTACGATTGAAGATTGAGGGGGCAAGAGAAGCAAGCAGCCCCAGTCTCTGTGCCTCTGTGCGAGCAGTGCCATGGGCAGATGAGGCTGAGCAACAGCTTTCCAGGCTAGCTCTTTCTGACTGCGAGCTATCTGCAGACGTTCGCATTTTCGAAACAGGGCTGCCGGAGGCCCCACGCACAGACCCCAAAATTACGTTTGAAGTTTGAGGTGGCAAGACAAGCAAGCAGCCCCAGTATTTCTGGCTCTGTGTGGGCAGTGCCATGGGCAGATGAGGCTGAGCAACAGCTTTCCAGGCTAGCTCTTTCTGGCTGCGAGCTATCTGCAGACGTTCGCATTTCCGGAGCACGTCTGCCCGAGGCCCCAATCACGGACCACCAAATTTCTGTTTGAAGTTTGAGGTGGCAAGAGAAGCAAGCAGCCCCTTGTCTCTGTGCCTCTGTGCGAGCAGTGCCATGGGCAGATGAGGCTGAGCAACAGCTTTCCAGGCTAGCTCTTTGTGCCTGCGAGCTATCTGCAGACGTTCACATTTTGGGAGCAGGGTTGCCGGAGTAGCCCGACACCAAACACCTAAGCTACGTTTGAAGTTTGAGGGGGCAAGACAAACAAGCAGCCCCAGTCTCTGTGCCTCTGTGCGAGCAGTGCCATGGGCAGATGAGGCTGACCAACAGCTTTCCAAGCTAAATGTTTCTGCCCGCGAGCTATTTGAAGACGTTCGCATTGTCGGACCAGGCCTTCCGGAGGTGCCGGGCACGAACCACCTAAGCTACGTTTGAAGTTTGAGGTGGTAAGACAAGCAAGCAGTCCCAGTCTCTGTGCCTTGGTGCGAGCAGTGCCATGGGCAGATGAGGCTGAGCAACAGCTTTCCAGGCTAGCTCTTTCTGGCTGCGAGCTATATGCAGATGTTCGCATTTTCGGAGCAGGGCTGCCGCAGGCCATCGGCACGAACCACCTCAGATAATTTTGAAGTTAGGTGGCAAGACAAGCAAGCAGCCCCAGTCTCTGTGCCTCTGTGTGAGCAGTGCCATGGGCAGATGAGGCTGAGCAACAGCTTTCCAGGCTAGCTCTTTCTGGCTGCGAGCTATCTGCAGACCTTCGCATTTGCAGAGCAGGGCTGTTGGAGGCCCCATGCACAGACCGCAAAACTACGTTTGAAGTTTGAGGTGGCAAGACAAGCAAGCAGCCCCAGTCTCTGTGCCTTTTTGCGAGCAGTGCCATGGGCAGATGAGGCTGAGCAACAGCTTTCCAGGCTAGCTCTTTCTGGCTGCGAGCTATATGCAGATGTTCGCATTTTCAGAGCAGGTTTTCCGCAGGCCATCGTCACGAACCACCTCAGATACTTTTGAAGTTAGGTGGCAAGACAAGCAAGCAGCCCCAGTCTCTGTGCCTCTGTGCGAGCAGTGCCATGGGCAGATGAGGCTGAGCAACAGCTTTCCAGGCTAGCTCTTTCTGTCTGCGAGCTATCTGCAGACGTTCGCATTTGCAGAGCAGGGCTGTTGGAGGCCCCATGCACAGACCGCAAAACTACGTTTGAAGTTTGAGGTGGCAAGACAAGCAAGCAGCTCCAGTCTCTGTGCCTTTTTGCGAGCAGTGCCATGGGCAGATGAGGCTGAGCAACAGCTTTCCAGGCTAGCTCTTTCTGTCTGTGATCTATCTGCAGACATTCGCGTTTTTGGAGCAGGGCTGCTGGAGGCCCCATGCACAGACCCCAAAAACTACGTTTGAAGTTTGAGGTGCCAAGACAAGCAAGCAGCCCCAGTCTCTGTGCCTTGGTGCGAGCAGTGCCATGGGCAGATGAGGCTGAGCAACAGCTTTCCAATCTAAATGTTTCTGCCTGCGAGCTATCTGCAGACGTTCGCATTGTCGGACCAGGCCTGCCGGAGGCGCCCGGTACGGACCACCTAAGCTATGTTTGAAGTTTGAGGTGGTAAGACAAGAAAGCAGACCCAGTCTCTGTGCCTCTGTGCGATCAGTGCCATGGGCAGATGAGGCTGAGCAACAGCTTTCCAATCTAAATGTTTCTACCTGCGAGCTATCTGCAGACGTTCGCATTGTCGGACCAGGCCTGCCGGAGGCGCCGGGTACGGACCACCTAAGCTATGTTTGAAGTTTGAGGTGGTAAGACAAGCAAGCAGCCCCAGTCTCTGTGCCTCTGTGCGAGCAGTGCCATGGGCACATGAGGCTGAGCAACAGCTTTCCAGGCTAGCTCTTTCTGCCTGCGAGCTATCTGCAGATGTTTGCATTTTCGGAGCAGGGCTGCCGGAGGCGCCCGGCACGGACCACCTAAGCTACGATTGAAATTTGAGGGGGCAAGAGAAGCAAGCAGCCCCAGTCTCTGTGCCTCCGTGCGAGCAGTGCCATGGGCAGATGAGGCTGAGCAACAGCTTTCCAGGCTAGCTCTTTCTGACTGCGAGCTATCTGCAGACGTTCGCATTGTCGGACCAGGCCTGCCGGAGGCGCCGGGTACGGACCACCTAAGCTACGTTTGAAGTTTGAGGTGGTAAGACAAGCAAGCAGCCCCAGTCTCTGTGCCTCTGTGCGAGCAGTGCCATGGGCAGATGAGGCTGAGCAACAGCTTTCCAGGCTAGCTCTTTCTGCCTGCCAGCTATCTGCAGACGTTCGCATTTTCGCAACAGCGCTGCCGGAGGCCCCACGCACAGACCCCAAAATTACGTTTGAAGTTTGAGGTGGCAAGACAAGCAAGCAGCCCCAGTATTTCTGGCTCTGTGTGGGCAGTGCCATGGGCAGAGGAGGCTGAGCAACAGCTTTCCTGGCTAGCTCTTTCTGGCTGCGAGCTATCTGCAGACGTTCGCATTTCCGGAGCACGTCTGCCCGAGGCCCCAATCACGGACCACCAAATTTCTGTTTGAAGTTTGTGGTGGCAAGAGAAGCAAGCAGCCCCAGTCTCTGTGCCTCTGTGGGAGCAGTGCCATGGGCAGATGAGGCTGACCAACAGCTTTCCAGGCTAAATGTTTCTGCCTGCGAGCTATCTGCAGACGTTCGCATTGTCGGACCAGGCCTTCCGGAGGCGCCGGGCACGAACCACCTAAGCTACGTTTGAAGTTTGAGGGGGCAAGACAAACAAGCAGCCCCAGTCTCTGTGCCTCTGTGCGAGCAGTGCCATGGGCAGATGAGGCTGACCAACAGCTTTCCAAGCTAAATGTTTCTGCCCGCGAGCTATCTGAAGACGTTCGCATTGTCGGACCAGGCCTTCCGGAGGTGCCGGGCACGAACCACCTAAGCTACGTTTGAAGTTTGAGGTGGTAAGACAAGCAAGCAGTCCCAGTCTCTGTGCCTTGGTGCGAGCAGTGCCATGGGCAGATGAGGCTGAGCAACAGCTTTCCAGGCTAGCTCTTTCTGGCTGCGAGCTATATGCAGATGTTCGCATTTTCGGAGCAGGGCTGCCGCAGGCCATCGGCACGAACCACCTCAGATAATTTTGAAGTTAGGTGGCAAGACAAGCAAGCAGCCCCAGTCTCTGTGCCTCTGTGCGAGCAGTGCCATGGGCAGATGAGGCTGAGCAACAGCTTTCCAGGCTAGCTCTTTCTGGCTGCGAGCTATCTGCAGACCTTCGCATTTGCAGAGCAGGGCTGTTGGAGGCCCCATGCACAGACCGCAAAACTACGTTTGAAGTTTGAGGTGGCAAGACAAGCAAGCAGTCCCAGTCTCTGTGCCTCCGTGCGAGCAGTGCCATGGGCAGATGAGGCTGAGCAACAGCTTTCCAGGCTAGCTCTTTCTGACTGCGAGCTATCTGCAGACGTTCGCATTGTCGGACCAGGCCTGCCGGAGGCGCCGGGTACGGACCACCTAAGCTACGTTTGAAGTTTGAGGTGGTAAGACAAGCAAGCAGCGTCAGTCTCTGTGCCTCTGTGCGAGCAGTGCCATGGGCAGATGAGGCTGAGCAACAGCTTTCCAAGCTATGTATTTCTTCCTGCGAGCTATCTGCAGACGTTCGCAATGTCGGAGCGGCCCTGCCAGAGGCGCCGGGCACGAACCACCTAAGGTACGTTTGAAGTTTGAGGTGGTAAGACAAGCAAGCAGCCCCAGTCTCTGTGCCTCTGTGCGAGCAGTGCCATGGGCAGATGAGGCTGAGCAACAGCTTTCCAGGCTAGCTCTTTCTGCCTGCGAGCTATCTGCAGACGTTAGCATTGTCGGACCAGGCCTGCCGGAGGCGCCGGGTACGGACCACCTAAGCTATGTTTGAATTTTGAGGTGGTAAGACAAGCAAGCAGCCCCAGTCTCTGTGCCTCTGTGCGAGCAGTGCCATGGGCAGATGAGGCTGAGCAACAGCTTTCCAGGCTAGCTCTTTCTGACTGCGAGCTATCTGCAGACGTTCGCATTTTCGCAACAGGGCTGCCGGAGGCCCCACGCACAGACCCCAAAATTACGTTTGAAGTTTGAGGTGGCAAGACAAGCAAGCAGCCCCAGTATTTCTGGCTCTGTGTGGGCAGTGCCATGGGCAGATGAGGCTGAGCAACAGCTTTCCAGGCTAGCTCTTTCTGGCTGCGAGCTATCTGCAGACGTTCGCATTTCCGGAGCACGTGTGCCCGAGGCCCCAATCACGGACCACCAAATTTCTGTTTGAAGTTTGAGGTGGCAAGAGAAGCAAGCAGCCCCTTGTCTCTGTGCCTCTGTGCGAGCAGTGCCATGGGCAGATGAGGCTGAGCAACAGCTTTCCAGGCTAGCTCTTTGTGCCTGCGAGCTATCTGCAGACGTTCACATTTTGGGAGCAGGGTTGCCGGAGTAGCCCGACACCAAACACCTAAGCTACGTTTGAAGTTTGAGGGGGCAAGACAAACAAGCAGCCCCAGTCTCTGTGCCTCTGTGCGAGCAGTGCCATGGGCAGATGAGGCTGACCAACAGCTTTCCAAGCTAAATGTTTCTGCCCGCGAGCTATCTGAAGACGTTCGCATTGTCGGACCAGGCCTTCCGGAGGTGCCGGGCACGAACCACCTAAGCTACGTTTGAAGTTTGAGGTGGTAAGACAAGCAAGCAGTCCCAGTCTCTGTGCCTTGGTGCGAGCAGTGCCATGGGCAGATGAGGCTGAGCAACAGCTTTCCAGGCTAGCTCTTTCTGGCTGCGAGCTATATGCAGATGTTCGCATTTTCGGAGCAGGGCTGCCGCAGGCCATCGGCACGAACCACCTCAGATAATTTTGAAGTTAGGTGGCAAGACAAGCAAGCAGCCCCAGTCTCTGTGCCTCTGTGTGAGCAGTGCCATGGGCAGATGAGGCTGAGCAACAGCTTTCCAGGCTAGCTCTTTCTGGCTGCGAGCTATCTGCAGACCTTCGCATTTGCAGAGCAGGGCTGTTGGAGGCCCCATGCACAGACCGCAAAACTACGTTTGAAGTTTGAGGTGGCAAGACAAGCAAGCAGCCCCAGTCTCTGTGCCTTTTTGCGAGCAGTGCCATGGGCAGATGAGGCTGAGCAACAGCTTTCCAGGCTAGCTCTTTCTGGCTGCGAGCTATATGCAGATGTTCGCATTTTCAGAGCATGTTTTCCGCAGGCCATCGTCACGAACCACCTCAGATACTTTTGAAGTTAGGTGGCAAGACAAGCAAGCAGCCCCAGTCTCTGTGCCTCTGTGCGAGCAGTGCCATGGGCAGATGAGGCTGAGCAACAGCTTTCCAGGCTAGCTCTTTCTGTCTGCGAGCTATCTGCAGACGTTCGCATTTGCAGAGCAGGGCTGTTGGAGGCCCCATGCACAGACCGCAAAACTACGTTTGAAGTTTGAGGTGGCAAGACAAGCAAGCAGCTCCAGTCTCTGTGCCTTTTTGCGAGCAGTGCCATGGGCAGATGAGGCTGAGCAACAGCTTTCCAGGCTAGCTCTTTCTGTCTGTGATCTATCTGCAGACATTCGCGTTTTTGGAGCAGGGCTGCTGGAGGCCCCATGCACAGACCCCAAAAACTACGTTTGAAGTTTGAGGTGCCAAGACAAGCAAGCAGCCCCAGTCTCTGTGCCTTGGTGCGAGCAGTGCCATGGGCAGATGAGGCTGAGCAACAGCTTTCCAATCTAAATGTTTCTGCCTGCGAGCTATCTGCAGACGTTCGCATTGTCGGACCAGGCCTGCCGGAGGCGCCCGGTACGGACCACCTAAGCTATGTTTGAAGTTTGAGGTGGTAAGACAAGAAAGCAGACCCAGTCTCTGTGCCTCTGTGCGAGCAGTGCCATGGGCAGATGAGGCTGAGCAACAGCTTTCCAATCTAAATGTTTCTACCTGCGAGCTATCTGCAGACGTTCGCATTGTCGGACCAGGCCTGCCGGAGGCGCCGGGTACGGACCACCTAAGCTATGTTTGAAGTTTGAGGTGGTAAGACAAGCAAGCAGCCCCAGTCTCTGTGCCTCTGTGCGAGCAGTGCCATGGGCACATGAGGCTGAGCAAGAGCTTTCCAGGCTAGCTCTTTCTGGCTGCGAGCTATCTGCAGACGTTCGCATTTTAAGAGCAGGACTGGCGGAGGAGCCGGGCACCAAACACCAGAGCTACGTTTGAAGATTGAGGGGGCAAGACAAGCAAGCAGCCCCAGTCTCTGTGCCTCTGTGCAAGCAGTGCCATGGGCAGATGGGGCTGAGCAACAGCTTTCCAGGCTAGCTCTTTCTGCCTGCGAGCTATCTGCAGATGTTTGCATTTTCGGAGCAGGGCTGCCGGAGGCGCCCGGCACGGACCACCTAAGCTACGATTGAAATTTGAGGGGGCAAGAGAAGCAAGCAGCCCCAGTCTCTGTGCCTCTGTGCGAGCAGTGCCATGGGCAGATGAGGCTGAGCAACAGCTTTCCAGGCTAGCTCTTTCTGACTGCGAGCTATCTGCAGACGTTCGCATTTTCGAAACAGGGCTGCCGGAGGCCCCACGCACAGACCCCAAAATTACGTTTGAAGTTTGAGGTGGCAAGACAAGCAAGCAGCCCCAGTATTTCTGGCTCTGTGTGGGCAGTGCCATGGGCAGATGAGGCTGAGCAACAGCTTTCCAGGCTAGCTATTTCTGGCTGCGAGCTATCTGCAGACGTTCGCATTTCCGGAGCACGTGTGCCCGAGGCCCCAATCACGGACCACCAAATTTCTGTTTGAAGTTTGAGGTGGCAAGAGAAGCAAGCAGCCCCTTGTCTCTGTGCCTCTGTGCGAGCAGTGCCATGGGCAGATGAGGCTGAGCAACAGCTTTCCAGGCTAGCTCTTTGTGCCTGCGAGCTATCTGCAGACGTTCACATTTTGGGAGCAGGGTTGCCGGAGTAGCCCGACACCAAACACCTAAGCTACGTTTGAAGTTTGAGGGGGCAAGACAAACAAGCAGCCCCAGTCTCTGTGCCTCTGTGCGAGCAGTGCCATGGGCAGATGAGGCTGACCAACAGCTTTCCAAGCTAAATGTTTCTGCCCGCGAGCTATCTGAAGACGTTCGCATTGTCGGACCAGGCCTTCCGGAGGTGCCGGGCACGAACCACCTAAGCTACGTTTGAAGTTTGAGGTGGTAAGACAAGCAAGCAGTCCCAGTCTCTGTGCCTTGGTGCGAGCAGTGCCATGGGCAGATGAGGCTGAGCAACAGCTTTCCAGGCTAGCTCTTTCTGGCTGCGAGCTATATGCAGATGTTCGCATTTTCGGAGCAGGGCTGCCGCAGGCCATCGGCACGAACCACCTCAGATAATTTTGAAGTTAGGTGGCAAGACAAGCAAGCAGCCCCAGTCTCTGTGCCTCTGTGCGAGCAGTGCCATGGGCAGATGAGGCTGAGCAACAGCTTTCCAGGCTAGCTCTTTCTGGCTGCGAGCTATCTGCAGACCTTCGCATTTGCAGAGCAGGGCTGTTGGAGGCCCCATGCACAGACCGCAAAACTACGTTTGAAGTTTGAGGTGGCAAGACAAGCAAGCAGCCCCAGTCTCTGTGCCTTTTTGCGAGCAGTGCCATGGGCAGATGAGGCTGAGCAACAGCTTTCCAGGCTAGCTCTTTCTGGCTGCGAGCTATATGCAGATGTTCGCATTTTCAGAGCAGGTTTTCCGCAGGCCATCGTCACGAACCACCTCAGATACTTTTGAAGTTAGGTGGCAAGACAAGCAAGCAGCCCCAGTCTCTGTGCCTCTGTGCGAGCAGTGCCATGGGCAGATGAGGCTGAGCAACAGCTTTCCAGGCTAGCTCTTTCTGTCTGCGAGCTATCTGCAGACGTTCGCATTTGCAGAGCAGGGCTGTTGGAGGCCCCATGCACAGACCGCAAAACTACGTTTGAAGTTTGAGGTGGCAAGACAAGCAAGCAGCCCCAGTCTCTGTGCCTCTGTGCGAGCAGTGCCATGGGCAGATGAGGCTGAGCAACAGCTTTCCAGGCTAGCTCTTTCTGTCTGTGATCTATCTGCAGACATTCGCGTTTTTGGAGCAGGGCTGCTGGAGGCCCCATGCACAGACCCCAAAAACTACGTTTGAAGTTTGAGGTGCCAAGACAAGCAAGCAGCCCCAGTCTCTGTGCCTTGGTGCGAGCAGTGCCATGGGCAGATGAGGCTGAGCAACAGCTTTCCAATCTAAATGTTTCTGCCTGCGAGCTATCTGCAGACGTTCGCATTGTCGGACCAGGCCTGCCGGAGGCGCCCGGTACGGACCACCTAAGCTATGTTTGAAGTTTGAGGTGGTAAGACAAGAAAGCAGACCCAGTCTCTGTGCCTCTGTGCGAGCAGTGCCATGGGCAGATGAGGCTGAGCAACAGCTTTCCAATCTAAATGTTTCTACCTGCGAGCTATCTGCAGACGTTCGCATTGTCGGACCAGGCCTGCCGGAGGCGCCGGGTACGGACCACCTAAGCTATGTTTGAAGTTTGAGGTGGTAAGACAAGCAAGCAGCCCCAGTCTCTGTGCCTCTGTGCGAGCAGTGCCATGGGCACATGAGGCTGAGCAAGAGCTTTCCAGGCTAGCTCTTTCTGGCTGCGAGCTATCTGCAGACGTTCGCATTTTAAGAGCAGGACTGGCGGAGGAGCCCGGCACCAAACACCAGAGCTACGTTTGAAGATTGAGGGGGCAAGACAAGCAAGCAGCCCCAGTCTCTGTGCCTCTGTGCAAGCAGTGCCATGGGCAGATGGGGCTGAGCAACAGCTTTCCAGGCTAGCTCTTTCTGCCTGCGAGCTATCTGCAGATGTTTGCATTTTCGGAGCAGGGCTGCCGGAGGCGCCCGGCACGGACCACCTAAGCTACGATTGAAATTTGAGGGGGCAAGAGAAGCAAGCAGCCCCAGTCTCTGTGCCTCCGTGCGAGCAGTGCCATGGGCAGATGAGGCTGAGCAACAGCTTTCCAGGCTAGCTCTTTCTGACTGCGAGCTATCTGCAGACGTTCGCATTGTCGGACCAGGCCTGCCGGAGGCGCCGGGTACGGACCACCTAAGCTACGTTTGAAGTTTGAGGTGGTAAGACAAGCAAGCAGCCCCAGTCTCTGTGCCTCTGTGCGAGCAGTGCCATGGGCAGATGAGGCTGAGCAACAGCTTTCCAGGCTAGCTCTTTCTGCCTGCCAGCTATCTGCAGACGTTCGCATTTTCGCAACAGCGCTGCCGGAGGCCCCACGCACAGACCCCAAAATTACGTTTGAAGTTTGAGGTGGCAAGACAAGCAAGCAGCCCCAGTATTTCTGGCTCTGTGTGGGCAGTGCCATGGGCAGAGGAGGCTGAGCAACAGCTTTCCTGGCTAGCTCTTTCTGGCTGCGAGCTATCTGCAGACGTTCGCATTTCCGAAGCACGTCTGCCCGAGGCCCCAATCACGGACCACCAAATTTCTGTTTGAAGTTTGTGGTGGCAAGAGAAGCAAGCAGCCCCAGGCTCTGTGCCTCTGTGGGAGCAGTGCCATGGGCAGATGAGGCTGACCAACAGCTTTCCAGGCTAAATGTTTCTGCCTGCGAGCTATCTGCAGACGTTCGCATTGTCGGACCAGGCCTTCCGGAGGCGCCGGGCACGAACCACCTAAGCTACGTTTGAAGTTTGAGGTGGTAAGACAAGCAAGCAGCCCCAGTCTCTGTGCCTCTGTGCGAGCAGTGCCATGGGCAGATGAGGCTGAGCAACAGCTTTCCAGGCTAGCTCTTTCTGCCTGCGAGCTATCTGCAGACGTTCGCATTTTCGGAGCAGGGCTGCCGGAGGCCCCACGCACAGACCCCAAAATTACGTTTGAAGTTTGAGGTGGCAAGACAAGCAAGCAGCCCCAGTATTTCTGGCTCTGTGTGGGCAGTGCCATGGGCAGATGAGGCTGAGCAACAGCTTTCCAGGCTAGCTCTTTCTGGCTGCGAGCTATCTGCAGACGTTCACATTTCCGGAGCACGTCTGCCCGAGGCCCCAATCACGGACCACCAAATTTCTGTTTGAAGTTTGAGGTGGCAAGAGAAGCAAGCAGCCCCTTGTCTCTGTGCCTCTGTGCGAGCAGTGCCATGGGCAGATGAGGCTGAGCAACAGCTTTCCAGGCTAGCTCTTTATGCCTGCGAGCTATCTGCAGACGTTCACATTTTGGGAGCAGGGTTGCCGGAGGAGCCCGACACCAAACACCTAAGCTACGTTTGAAGATTGAGGGGGCAAGATAAGCAAGCAGACCCAGTCTCTGTGCCTCTGTGCGAGCAGTGCCATGGGCAGATGAGGCTGAGCAACAGCTTTCCAGGCTAGCTCTTTCTGTCTGTGATCTATCTGCAGACATTCGCGTTTTTGGAGCAGGGCTGCTGGAGGCCCCATGCACAGACCCCAAAAACTACGTTTGAAGTTTGAGGTGCCAAGACAAGCAAGCAGCCCCAGTCTCTGTGCCTCCGTGCGAGCAGTGCCATGGGCAGATGAGGCTGAGCAACAGCTTTCCAATCTAAATGTTTCTGCCTGCGAGCTATCTGCAGACGTTCGCATTGTCGGACCAGGCCTGCCGGAGGCGCCCGGTACGGACCACCTAAGCTATGTTTGAAGTTTGAGGTGGTAAGACAAGAAAGCAGCCCCAGTCTCTGTGCCTCTGTGCGAGCAGTGCCATGGGCAGATGAGGCTGAGCAACAGCTTTCCAATCTAAATGTTTCTACCTGCGAGCTATCTGCAGACGTTCGCATTGTCGCACCAGGCCTGCCGGAGGCGCCGGGTACGGACCACCTAAGCTATGTTTGAAGTTTGATGTGGTAAGACAAGCAAGCAGCCCCAGTCTCTGTGCCTCTGTGCGAGCAGTGCCATGGGCACATGAGGCTGAGCAAGAGCTTTCCAGGCTAGCTCTTTCTGGCTGCGAGCTATCTGCAGACGTTCGCATTTTAAGAGCAGGACTGGCGGAGGAGCCCGTCACTAAACACCAAAACTACGTTTGAAGATTGAGGGGGCAAGACAAGCAAGCAGCCCCAGTCTCTGTGCCTCTGTGCAAGCAGTGGCATGGGCAGATGGGGCTGAGCAACAGCTTTCCAGGCTAGCTCTTTCTGCCTGCGAGCTATCTGCAGACGTTCGCATTTCCGGAGCACGTCTGCCCGAGGCCCCAATCACGGACCATCAAATTTCTGTTTGAAGTTTGAGGTGGCAAGAGAAGCAAGCAGCCCCAGGCTCTGTGCCTCTGTGGGAGCAGTGCCATGGGCAGATGAGGCTGACCAACAGCTTTCCAGGCTAAATGTTTCTGCCTGCGAGCTATCTGCAGACGTTCGCATTGTCGGACCAGGCCTTCCAGAGGCGCCGGGCACGGACCACCTAAGCTACGTTTGAAGTTTGAGGTGGCAAGACAAGCAAGCAGCCCCAGTCTCTGTGCCTCTGTGCGAGCAGTGCCATGGGCAGATGAGGCTGAGCAACAGCTTTCCAGGCTAGATCTTTCTGCCTGCGAGCTATCTGCAGACGTTCGCATTTTCGGAGCAGGGCTGCCTGAGGCCCCATGCACAGACCCCAAAAATACTTTTGAAGTTTGAGGTGGCAAGACAAGCAATCAGCCCCATTCTCTCTGCCTCTGTGCGAGCGGTGTCATGGGGAGATGAGACTAAGCAACAGCTTTCCAGGCTAGCTCTTTCTTCCTGCGAGCTATCTACAGACGTTCCCATTTTGGGAGCAGGGTTGCCGGAGGACCCCTGCACGGACCCCCAAAGCTACGTTTGAAGTTTGAGGTGGCAAGACAAGCAAGCAGCCCCAGTCTCTGTGCCTCTGTGTGCGCAGTGCCATGGGCAGATGAGGCTGAGCAACAGCTTTCCAAGCTATGTATTTCTTCCTGCGAGCTATCTGCAGACGTTCGCAATGTCGGAGCGGGCCTGCCAGAGGCTCCGGGCACGAACCACCTAAGCTACGTTTGAAGTTTGAGGTGGTAAGACAAGCAAGCAGCCCCAGTCTCTGTGCCTCCGTGCGAGCAGTGCCATGGGCAGATGAGGCTGAGCAACAGCTTCCCAATCTAAATGTTTCTGCCTGCGAGCTATCTGCAGACGTTCGCATTGTCGTACAAGGCCTGCCGAAGGCGCTGGGTACGGACCACCTAAGCTATGTTTGAATTTTCAGATGGTAAGACAAGCAAGCAGCCCCAGTCTCTGTGCCTCTGTGCGAGCAGTGCCATGGGCAGATGAGGCTGAGCAACAGCTTTCCTGGCTAGCTCTTTCTGTCTGTGATCTATCTGCAGACATTCGCGTTTTTGGAGCAGGACTGCTGGAGGCCCCATGCACAGACCCCAAAAACTACGTTTGAAGTTTGAGGTGCCAAGACAAGCAAGCAGCCCCAGTCTCTGTGCCTCCGTGCGAGCAGTGCCATGGGCAGATGAGGCTGAGCAACAGGTTTCCAATCTAAATGTTTCTGCCTGCGAGCTATCTGCAGACGTTCGCATTGTCGGACCAGGCCTGCCGGAGGCGCCCGGCACGGACCACCTAAGCTACGATTGAAGTTTGAGGTGGTAAGACAAGAAAGCAGCCCCAGTCTCTGTGCCTCTGTGCGAGCAGTGCCATGGGCAGATGAGGCTGAGCAACAGCTTTCCAATCTAAATGTTTCTACCTGCGAGCTATATGCAGACGTTCGCATTGTCGGACCAGGCCTGCCGGAGGCGCCGGGTACGGACCACCTAAGCTATGTTTGAAGTTTGAGGTGGTAAGACAAGCAAGCAGCCCCAGTCTCTGTGCCTTTGTGCGAGCAGTGCCATGGGCACATGAGGCTGAGCAAGAGCTTTCCAGGCTAGCTCTTTCTGGCTGCGAGCTACCTGTATACGTTCGCATTTTAAGAGCAGGACTGGCGGAGGAGCCCGGCACCAAACACCAAAGCTACGTTTGAAGATTCAGGGGGCAAGACAAGCAAGCAGCCCCAGTCTCTGTGCCTCTGTGCAAGCAGTGGCATGGGCAGATGGGGCTGAGCAACAGCTTTCCAGGCTAGCTCTTTCTGCCTGCGAGCTATCTGCAGATGTTTGCATTTTCGGAGCAGGGCTGCCGGAGGCGCCCGGCACGGACCACCTAAGCTACGATTGAAATTTGAGGGGGCAAGAGAAGCAAACAGCCCCAGTTCTGTGCCTCCGTGCGAGCAGTGCCATGGGCAGATGAGGCTGAGCAACAGCTTTCCAGGCTAGCTCTTTCTGCCTGCGAGCTATCTGCAGACGTTCGCATTTTCGCAACAGGGCTGCCGGAGGCCCCACGCACAGACCCCAAAATTACGTTTGAAGTTTGAGGTGGCAAGACAAGCAAGCAGCCCCAGTATTTCTGGCTCTGTGTGGGCAGTGCCATGGGCAGAGGAGGCTGAGCAAGAGCTTTCCAGGCTAGCTCTTTCTGGCTGCGAGCTATCTGCAGACGTTCACATTTCCGGAGCACGTCTGCCCGAGGCCCCAATCACGGACCACCAAATTTCTGTTTGAAGTTTGAGGTGGCAAGAGAAGCAAGCAGCCCCTTGTCTCTGTGCCTTTTTGCGAGCAGTGCCATGGGCAGATGAGGCTGAGCAACAGCTTTCCAGGCTAGCTAATTCTGGCTGTGAGCTATCTGCAGATGTTAGCATTGTAGGAGCAGCGCTGCCGGAGCCCCCCTGCACGGACTCCCAAAGCTACGTTTTAAGTTTGAGGTGGCAAGACAAGCAAGCAGCCCCAGTCTCTTTGCCTCTGTGTGAGCGGTGCCATGGGCAGATGAGGCTAAGCAACAGCTTTCCAGGCTAGCTCTTTCTGACTGCGAGCTATCTACAGACGTTCGCATTTTGGGAGCAGGGTTGCCGGAGGACCCCTGCACGGACCCCCAAAGCTACGTTTGAAGTTTGAGGTGGCAAGACAAGCAAGCAGCCCCAGTCTCTGTGCCTCTGTGCGAGCAGTGCCATGGGCAGATGAGGCTGAGCAACAGCTTTCCAAGCTAAGTATTTCTTCCTGCGAGCTATCTGCAGACGTTCGCATTGTCGGAGCAGGCCTGCCGGAGGCGCCGGGCACGAACCACCTAAGCTACGTTTGAAGTTTCAGGTGGTAAGACAAGCAAGCAGCCCCAGTCTCTGTGTTTCTGTGCGAGCAGTGCCATGGGCAGATGAGGCTGAGCAACAGCTTTCCAGGCTAGCTCTTTCTGCCTGCGAGCTATCTGCAGACGTTCGCATTGTCGGAGCAGGGCTGCCTGAGGCCCCATGCACAGACCCCAAAATTACTTTTGACGTTTGAGGTGGCAAGACAAGCAAGCAGCTCCAGTCTCTCTGCCTCTGTGCGAGCCGTGTCATGGGGAGATGAGACTAAGCAACAGCTTTCCAGGCTAGCTCTTTCTGCCTGCGAGCTATCTACAGACGTTCGCATTTTCGGAGCAGGGCTGCCGGAGGCGCCCGGCACGGACCACCTAAGCTATGATTGAAGTTTGAGGGGGCAAGACAAGCAAGCAGCCCCAGTCTCTGTGCCTCCGTGCGAGCAGTGCCATGGACAGATGAGGCTGAGCAACAGCTTTCCAATCTAAATGTTTCTGCCTGCGAGCTATCTGCAGACGTTCGCATTGTCGGACCAGGCCTGCCGGAGGCGCCGGGTACGGACCACCTAAGCTATGTTTGAATTTTGAGGTGGTAAGACAAGCAAGCAGCCCCAGTCTCTGTGCCTCTGTGCGAGCAGTGCCATGGTCAGATGAGGCTGAGCAACAGCTTTCCAGGCTAGCTCTTTCTGACTGCGAGCTATCTGCAGACGTTCGCATTTTCGCAACAGGGCTGCCGGAGGCCCCACGCACAGACCCCAAAATTACGTTTGAAGTTTGAGGTGGCAAGACAAGCAAGCAGCCCCAGTATTTCTGGCTCTGTGTGGGCAGTGCCATGGGCAGATGAGGCTGAGCAACAGCTTTCCAGGCTAGCTCTTTCTGGCTGCGAGCTATCTGCAGACGTTCGCATTTCAGGAGCACGTCTGCCCGAGGCCCCAATCACGGACCACCAAATTTCTGTTTGAAGTTTGAGCTAGCAAGAGAAGCAAGCAGCCCCTTGTCTCTATGCATCTGTGCGAGCAGTGCCATGGGCAGATGAGGCTGAGCAACAGCTTTCCAGGCTAGCTCTTTATGCCTGCGAGCTATCTGAAGACGTTCGCATTTTAAGAGCAGGACTGGCGGAGGAGCCCGGCACCAAACACCAAAGCTACGTTTGAAGATTCAGGGGGCAAGACAAGCAAGCAGCCCCAGTCTCTGTGCCTCTGTGCGAGCAGTGGCATGGGCAGATGAGGCTGAGCAACAGCTTTCCAGGCTAGCTCTTTCTGCCTGCGAGCTATCTACAGACGTTCCCATTTTCGGAGCAGGGCTGTTGGAGGCCCCATGCACAGACCGCAAAACTACGTTTGAAGTTTGAGGTGGCAAGACAAGCAAGCAGCCCCAGTCTCTCTGCCTCTGCACGAGCAGTGCCATGGGCACATGAGGCTGAGCAACAGCTTTCCAAGCTAAATATTTCTTCCTGCGAGCTATCTGCAGATATTCGCATTGTCGGAGCAGGGCTGTCGGAGGCCCCCAGCACGAACACCCAAATCTACTTTTGAAGTTTGAGGTGGCAAGACAAGCAAGCAGCCCCAGTCTCTGTGCCTCGGTGCGAGCAGTGCCATGGGCAGATGAGGCTGAGCAACAGCTTTCCAGGCTAGCTCTTTCTGGCTGCGAGCTATCTGCAGACGTTCGCATTTCCAGAGCACGTCTGCCCGAGGCCCCAATCACGGACCACCAAATTACTGTTTGAAGTTTGAGGTGGCAAGAGAAGCAAGCAGCCCCTTGTCTCTGTGCCTCTGTGCGAGCAGTGCCATGGGCAGATGAGGCTGAGCAACAGCTTTCCAGGCTAGCTCTTTATGCCTGCGAGCTATCTGCAGACGCTCACATTTTAAGAGCAGGACTGACGGAGGAGCCCGACACCAAACACCTAAGCTACGTTTGAAGATTGAGGGGCCAAGATAAGCAAGCAGCCCCAGTCTCTGTGCCTCTGTGCGAGCAGTGCCATGGGCAGATGAGGCTGAGCAACAGCTTTCCAAGCTATGTATTTCTTCCTGCGAGCTATCTGCAGACGTTCGCAATGTCGGAGCGGGCCTGCCAGAGGAGCCGGGCACGAACCACCTAAGCTACGTTTGAAGTTTGAGGTGGTAAGACAAGCAAGCAGCCCCAGTCTCTGTGCCTCTGTGCAAGCAGTGCCATGGGCAGATGAGGCTGAGCAACAGCTTTCCAGGCTAGCTCTTTCTGCCTGCGAGCTATCTGCAGACGTTAGCATTTTCGGAGCAGGCCTGCCGGAGGCGCCCAGCACGGACCACCTAAGCTACGATTGAAGTTTGAGGGAGCAAGACAAGCAAGCACCCCAGTCTCTGTGCCTCCGTGCAAGCAGTGCCATGGGCAGATGAGGCTGAGCAACAGCTTTCCAGGCTAGCTCTTTCTGACTGCGAGCTATCTGCAGACGTTCGCATTGTCGGACCAGGCCTGCCGGAGGCGCCGGGTACGGACCACCTAAGCTATGTTTAAATTTTGAGGTGGTAAGACAAGCAAGGAGCCCCAGTCTCTGTGCCTCTGTGCGAGCAGTGCCATGGGCAGATGAGGCTGAGCAACAGCTTTCCAGGCTAGATCTTTCTGCCTGCGAGCTATCTGCAGACGTTCGCATTTTCGGAGCAGGGCTGCCTGAGGCCCCATGCACAGACCCCAAAAATACTTTTGAAGTTTGAGGTGGCAAGACAAGCAATCAGCCCCAGTCTCTGTGCATTGGTGCGAGCAGTGCCATGGGCAGATGAGGCTGAGCAACAGCTTTCCAGGCTAGCTCTTTCTGGCTGCGAGCTATATGCAAATGTTCGCATTTTCAGAGCAGGGCTGCCGCAGGCCATCGTCACGAACCACCTCAGATACTTTTGAAGTTAGGTGGCAAGACAAGCAAGCAGCCCCAGTCTCTGTGCCTCTGTGCGAGCAGTGCCATGGGCAGATGAGGTTGAGCAACAGCTTTCCAGGCTAGCTCTTTCTGGCTGCGAGCTGTCTGCAGACGTTCGCATTTTCGCAACAGGGCTGCCGGAGGCCCCACGCACAGACCCCAAAATTACGTTTGAAGTTTGAGGTGGCAAGACAAGCAAGCAGCCCCAGTATTTCTGGCTCTGTGTGGGCAGTGCCATGGGCAGATGAGGCTGAGCAACAGCTTTCCAGGCTAGCTGTTTCTGGCTGCGAGCTATCTGCAGACGTTCGCATTTCCGGAGCACGTCTGCCCGAGGCCCCAATCACGGACCACCAAATTTCTGTTTGAAGTTTGAGGTGGCAAGAGACGCAAGCAGCCCCAGGCTCTGTGCCTCTGTGGGAGCAGTGCCATGGGCAGATGAGGCTGACCAACAGCTTTCCAGGCTAGCTCTTTATGCCTGCGAGCTATCTGCAGACGTTCGCATTGTCGGACCAGGCCTTCCGGAGGCGCCGGGCACGGACCACCTAAGCTACGTTTGAAGTTTGAGGTGGCAAGACAAGCAAGCAGACCCAGTCTCTGTGCCTCTGTGCGAGCAGTGCCATGGGCAGATGAGGCTGAGCAACAGCTTTCCAGGCTAGATCTTTCTGCCTGCGAGCTATCTGCAGACGTTCGCATTTTCGGAGCAGGGCTGCCTGAGGCCCCATGCACAGACCCCAAAAATACTTTTGAAGTTTGAGGTGGCAAGACAAGCAATCAGCCCCAGTCTCTGTGCATTGGTGCGAGCAGTGCCATGGGCAGATGAGGCTGAGCAACAGCTTTCCAGGCTAGCTCTTTCTGGCTGCGAGCTATATGCAGATGTTCGCATTTTCAGAGCAGGGCTGCCGCAGGCCATCGTCACGAACCACCTCAGATACTTTTGAAGTTAGGTGGCAAGACAAGCAAGCAGCCCCAGTCTCTGTGCCTCTGTGCGAGCAGTGCCATGGGCAGATGAGGTTGAGCAACAGCTTTCCAGGCTAGCTCTTTCTGGCTGCGAGCTGTCTGCAGACCTTCGCATTTGCAGAGCAGGGCTGTTGGAGGCCCCATGCACAGACCGCAAAACTACGTTTGAAGTTTGAGGTGGCAAGACAAGCAAGCAGCTCCAGTCTCTGTGCCTTTTTGCGAGCAGTGCCATGGGCAGATGAGGCTGAGCAACAGCTTTCCAGGCTAGCTCTTTCTGTCTGCGATCTATCTGCAGACATTCGCGTTTTTGGAGCAGGGCTCCTGGAGGCCCCATGCACAGACCCCAAAAACTACGTTTGAAGTTTGAGGTGCCAAGAGAAGCAAGCAGCCCCAGTCTCTGTGCCTCCGTGCGAGCAGTGCCATGGGCAGATGAGGCTGAGCAACAGCTTTCCAATCTAAATGTTTCTTCCTGCGAGCTATCTGCAGACGTTCGCATTGTCGGACCAGGCCTGCCGGAGGCGCCGGGTACGGACCACCTAAGCTATGTTTGAAGTTTGAGGTGGTAAGACAAGCAAGCAACCCCAGTCTCTGTGCCTCCGTGCGAGCAGTGCCATGGGCAGATGAGGCTGAGCAACAGCTTTCCAGGCTAGCTCTTTCTGCCTGCGAGCTATCTGCAGACGTTCGCATTTTCGGAGCAGGGCTGCCGCAGGCGCCCGGCACGGACCACCTAAGCTACGATTGAAGTTTGAGGTGGCAAGACAAGCAAGCAGCCCCAGTCTCTGTGCCTCCGTGCAAGCAGTGCCATGGGCAGATTAGGCTGAGCAACAGCTTTCCAATCTAAATGTTTCTGCCTGCGAGCTATCTGCAGACGTTCGCATTGTCGGACCAGGCCTGCCGGAGGCGCCGGGTACGGACCATCTAAGCTATGTTTGAATTTTGAGGTGGTAAGACAAGCAAGCAGCCCCAGTCTCTGTGCCTCTGTGCGAGCAGTGCCATGGGCAGATGAGGCTGAGCAACAGCTTTCCAGGCTAGCTCTTTCTGACTGCGAGCTATCTGCAGACGTTCGCATTTTCGCAACAGGGCTGCCGGAGGCCCCACGCACAGACCCCAAAATTACGTTTGAAGTTTGAGGTGGCAAGACAAGCAAGCAGCCCCAGTATTTCTGGCTCTGTGTGGGCAGTGCCATGGGCAGATGAGGCTGAGCAACAGCTTTCCAGGCTAGCTCTTTCTGGCTGCGAGCTATCTGCAGACGTTCGCATTTCCGGAGCACGTCTGCCCGAGGCCCCAATCACGGACCACCAAATTTCTGTTTGAAGTTTGAGGTGGCAAGAGAAGCAAGCAGCCCCTTGTCTCTGTGCCTCTGTGCGAGCAGTGCCATGGGCAGATGAGGCTGAGCAACAGCTTTCCAGGCTAGCTCTTTCTGGCTGCGAGCTATCTGCAGACGTTCACATTTTAAGAGCAGGACTGGCGGAGGAGCCCGGCACCAAACACCTAAGCTACGTTTGAAGATTGAGGGGGCAAGATAAGCAAGCAGTCCCAGTCTCTGTGCCTCTGTGCGAGCAGTGCCATGGGCAGATGAGGCTGAGCAACAGCTTTCCAAGCTATGTATTTCTTCCTGCGAGCTATCTGCAGACGTTCGCAATGTCGGAGCGGGCCTGCCAGAGGAGCCGGGCACGAACCACCTAAGCTACGTTTGAAGTTTGAGGTGGTAAGACAAGCAAGCAGCCCCAGTCTCCGTGCCTCTGTGCAAGCAGTGCCATGGGCAGATGAGGCTGAGCAACAGCTTTCCAGGCTAGCTCTTTCTGCCTGCGAGCTATCTGCAGACATTCGCATTGTCGGAGCAGGGCTGTCGGAGGCCCCCAGCACGGACACCCAAATCTACGTTTGAAGTTTGAGGGGGCAGGACAAGCAAGCAGCCCCGGTCTCTGTACCTCTGTGCGAGCAGTGCCATGGGCAGATGAGGCTGACCAACAGCTTTCCAAGCTAAATGTTTCTGCCCGCGAGCTATCTGAAGACGTTCGCATTGTCGGACCAGGCCTTCCGGAGGCGCCAGGCACGAACCACCTAAGCTACGTTTGAAGTTTGAGGTGTTAAGACAAGCAAGCAGTCCCAGTCTCTGTGCCTTGGTGCGAGCAGTGCCATGGGCAGATGAGGCTGAGCAACAGCTTTCCAGGCTAGCTCTTTCTGGCTGCGAGCTATATGCAGACGTTCGCATTTTCGGAGCAGGGCTGCCTGAGGCCCCATGCACAGACCCCAAAATTACTTTTGACGTTTGAGGTGGCAAGACAAGCAAGCAGCTCCAGTCTCTCTGCCTCTGTGCGAGCCGTGTCATGGGGAGATGAGACTAAGCAACAGCTTTCCAGGCTAGCTCTTTCTGCCTGCGAGCTATCTACAGACGTTCGCATTGTCGGAGCAGGGCTGCCGGAGGCGCCCGGCACGGACCACCTAAGCTATGATTGAAGTTTGAGGGGGCAAGACAAGCAAGCAGCCCCAGTCTCTGTGCCTCCGTGCGAGCAGTGCCATGGACAGATGAGGCTGAGCAACAGCTTTCCAATCTAAATGTTTCTGCCTGCGAGCTATCTGCAGACGTTCGCATTGTCGGACCAGGCCTTCCGGAGGCGCCGGGCACGGACCACCTAAGCTACGTTTGAAGTTTGAGGTGGCAAGACAAGCAAGCAGACCCAGTCTCTGTGCCTCTGTGCGAGCAGTGCCATGGGCAGATGAGGCTGAGCAACAGCTTTCCAGGCTAGATCTTTCTGCCTGCGAGCTATCTGCAGACGTTCGCATTTTCGGAGCAGGGCTGCCTGAGGCCCCACGCACAGACCCCAAAAATACTTTTGAAGTTTGAGGTGGCAAGACAAGCAATCAGCCCCAGTCTCTGTGCATTGGTGCGAGCAGTGCCATGGGCAGATGAGGCTGAGCAACAGCTTTCCAGGCTAGCTCTTTCTGACTGCGAGCTATATGCAGATGTTCGCATTTTCAGAGCAGGGCTGCCGCAGGCCATCGTCACGAACCACCTCAGATACTTTTGAAGTTAGGTGGCAAGACAAGCAAGCAGCCCCAGTCTCTGTGCCTCTGTGCGAGCAGTGCCATGGGCAGATGAGGTTGAGCAACAGCTTTCCAGGCTAGCTCTTTCTGGCTGCGAGCTGTCTGCAGACCTTCGCATTTGCAGAGCAGGGCTGTTGGAGGCCCCATGCACAGACCGCAAAACTACGTTTGAAGTTTGAGGTGGCAAGACAAGCAAGCAGCCCCAGTCTCTGTGCCTTTTTGCGAGCAGTGCCATGGGCAGATGAGGCTGAGCAACAGCTTTCCAGGCTAGCTCTTTCTGTCTGCGTTCTATCTGCAGACATTCGCGTTTTTGGAGCAGGGCTGCTGGAGGCCCCATGCACAGACCCCAAAAACTACGTTTGAAGTTTGAGGTGCCAAGAGAAGCAAGCAGCCCCAGTCTCTGTGCCTCCGTGCGAGCAGTGCCATGGGCAGATGAGGCTGAGCAACAGCTTTCCAATCTAAATGTTTCTTCCTGCGAGCTATCTGCAGACGTTCGCATTGTCGGACCAGGCCTGCCGGAGGCGCCGGGTACGGACCACCTAAGCTATGTTTGAAGTTTGAGGTGGTAAGACAAGCAAGCAACCCCAGTCTCTGTGCCTCCGTGCGAGCAGTGCCATGGGCAGATGAGGCTGAGCAACAGCTTTCCAGGCTAGCTCTTTCTGTCTGCGAGCTATCTGCAGACGTTCGCATTTTCGGAGCAGGGCTGCCGGAGGCGCCCGGCACGGACCACCTAAGCTACGAATGAAGTTTGAGGTGGCAAGACAAGCAAGCAGCCCCAGTCTCTGTGCCTCCGTGCAAGCAGTGCCATGGGCAGATTAGGCTGAGCAACAGCTTTCCAATCTAAATGTTTCTGCCTGCGAGCTATCTGCAGACGTTCGCATTGTCGGACCAGGCCTGCCGGAGGCGCCGGGTACGGACCATCTAAGCTATGTTTGAATTTTGAGGTGGTAAGACAAGCAAGCAGCCCCAGTCTCTGTGCCTCTGTGCGAGCAGTGCCATGGGCAGATGAGGCTGAGCAACAGCTTTCCAGGCTAGCTCTTTCTGACTGCGAGCTATCTGCAGACGTTCGCATTTTCGCAACAGGGCTGCCGGAGGCCCCACGCACAGACCCCAAAATTACGTTTGAAGTTTGAGGTGGCAAGACAAGCAAGCAGCCCCAGTATTTCTGGCTCTGTGTGGGCAGTGCCATGGGCAGATGAGGCTGAGCAACAGCTTTCCAGGCTAGCTCTTTCTGGCTGCGAGCTATCTGCAGACGTTCGCATTTCCGGAGCACGTCTGCCCGAGGCCCCAATCACGGACCACCAAATTTCTGTTTGAAGTTTGAGGTGGCAAGAGAAGCAAGCAGCCCCTTGTCTCTGTGCCTCTGTGCGAGCAGTGCCATGGGCAGATGAGGCTGAGCAACAGCTTTCCAGGCTAGCTCTTTCTGGCTGCGAGCTATCTGCAGACGTTCACATTTTAAGAGCAGGACTGGCGGAGGAGCCCGGCACCAAACACCTAAGCTACGTTTGAAGATTGAGGGGGCAAGATAAGCAAGCAGCCCCAGTCTCTGTGCCTCTGTGCGAGCAGTGCCATGGGCAGATGAGGCTGAGCAACAGCTTTCCAAGCTATGTATTTCTTCCTGCGAGCTATCTGCAGACGTTCGCAATGTCGGAGCGGGCCTGCCAGAGGAGCCGGGCACGAACCACCTAAGCTACGTTTGAAGTTTGAGGTGGTAAGACAAGCAAGCAGCCCCAGTCTCCGTGCCTCTGTGCAAGCAGTGCCATGGGCAGATGAGGCTGAGCAACAGCTTTCCAGGCTAGCTCTTTCTGCCTGCGAGCTATCTGCAGACGTTCGCATTTTCGGAGCAGGGCTGCCGGAGGCGCCCGGCACGGACCACCTAAGCTACGATTGAAGTTTGAGGGAGCAAGACAAGCAAGCAGCCCCAGTCTCTGTGCCTCCGTGCAAGCAGTGCCATGGGCAGATGAGGCTGAGCAACAGCTTTCCAATCTAAATGTTTCTGCCTGCGAGCTATCTGCAGACGTTAGCATTGTCGGACCATGCCTGCCGGAGGCGCCGGGTACGGACCACCTAAGCTATGTTTGAATTTTGAGGTGGTAAGACAAGCAAGCAGCCCCAGTCTCTGTGCCTCTGTGCGAGCAGTGCCATGGGCAGATGAGGCTGAGCAACAGCTTTCCAGGCTAGCTCTTTCTGACTGCGAGCTATCTGCAGACGTTCGCATTTTCGCAACAGGGCTGCCGGAGGCCCCACGCACAGACCCCAAAATTACGTTTGAAGTTTGAGGTGGCAAGACAAGCAAGCAGCCTCAGTATTTCTGGCTCTGTGTGGGCAGTGCCATGGGCAGATGAGGCTGAGCAACAGCTTTCCAGGCTAGCTCTTTCTGGCTGCGAGCTATCTGCAGACGTTCGCATTTCCGGAGCACGTGTGCCCGAGGCCCCAATCACGGACCACCAAATTTCTGTTTGAAGTTTGAGGTGGCAAGAGAAGCAAGCAGCCCCTTGTCTCTGTGCCTCTGTGCGAGCAGTGCCATGGGCAGATGAGGCTGAGCAACAGCTTTCCAGGCTAGATCTTTCTGGCTGCGAGCTATCTGCAGACGTTCGCATTTCAGGAGCACGTCTGCCCGAGGCCCCAATCACGGACCACCAAATTTCTGTTTGAAGTTTGAGCTAGCAAGAGAAGCAAGCAGCCCCTTGTCTCTATGCCTCTGTGCGAGCAGTGCCATGGGCAGATGAGGCTGAGCAACAGCTTTCCAGGCTAGCTCTTTATGCCTGCGAGCTATCTGCAGACGTTCACATTTTAAGAGCAGGAGTGGCGGAGGAGCCCGGCACCAAACACCTAAGCTACGTTTGAAGATTGAGGGGGCAAGATAAGCAAGCAGCCCCAGTCTCTCTGCCTCTGTGCGAGCAGTGCCATGGGCAGATGAGGCTAAGCAACAGCTTTCCAGGCTAGCTCTTTCTTCCTGCGAGCTATCTACAGACGTTCCCATTTTGGGAGCAGGGTTGCCGGAGGACCCCTGCACGGACCCGCAAATCTACGTTTGAAGTTTGAGGTGGCAAGACAAGCAAGCAGCGTCAGTCTCTGTGCCTCTGTGCGAGCAGTGCCATGGGCAGATTAGGCTGAGCAACACCTTTCCAAGCTAAATATTTCTTCCAGCGAGCTATCTGCAGATATTCGCATTGTCGGAGCAGGGCTGTCGGAGGCCCCCAGCACGGACACCCAAATCTACTTTTGAAGTTTGAGGTGGCAAGACAAGCAAGCAGCCCCAGTCTCTGTGCCTCGGTGCGAGCAGTGCCATGGGCAGATGAGGCTGAGCAACAGCTTTCCAGGCTAGCTCTTTCTGGCTGCGAGCTATCTGCAGACGTTCGCATTTCCGGAGCACGTCTGCCCGAGGCCCCAATCACGGACCACCAAATTTCTGTTTGAAGTTTGAGGTGGCAAGAGAAGCAAGCAGCCCCTTGTCTCTGTGCCTCTGTGCGAGCAGTGCCATGGGCAGATGAGGCTGAGCAACAGCTTTCCAGGCTAGCTCTTTATGCCTGCGAGCTATCTGCAGACGCTCACATTTTAAGAGCAGGACTGACGGAGGAGCCCGACACCAAACACCTAAGCTACGTTTGAAGATTGAGGGGGCAAGATAAGCAAGCAGCCCCAGTCTCTGTGCCTCCGTGCGAGCAGTGCCATGAGCAGATGAGGCTGAGCAACAGCTTTCCAGGCTAGATCTTTCTGCCTGCGAGCTATCTGCAGACCTTCGCATTTGCAGAGCAGGGCTGTCGGAGGCCCCATGCACAGACCGCAAAACTACGTTTGAAGTTTGAGGTGGCAAGACAAGCAAGCAGCCCCAGTCTCTGTGCCTTTTTGCGAGCAGTGCCATGGGCAGATGAGGCTGAGCAACAGCTTTCCAGGCTAGCTCTTTCTGTCTGCGATCTATCTGCAGACATTCGCGTTTTTGGAGCAGGGCTGCTGGAGGCCCCATGCACAGACCCCAAAAACTACGTTTGAAGTTTGAGGTGCCAAGACAAGCAAGCAGCCCCAGTCTCTGTGCCTCTGTGCAAGCAGTGGCATGGGCAGATGGGGCTGAGCAACAGCTTTCCAGGCTAGCTCTTTCTGCCTGCGAGCTATCTGCAGACGTTTGCATTTTCGGAGCAGGGCTGCCGGAGGCGCCCGGCACGGACCACCTAAGCTACGATTGAAATTTGAGGGGGCAAGAGAAGCAAGCAGCCCCAGTCTCTGTAACTCCGTGCGAGCAGTGCCATGGGCAGATGAGGCTGAGCAACAGCTTTCCAGGCTAGCTCTTTCTGACTGCGAGCTATCTGCAGACGTTCGCATTGTCGGACCTGGCCTGCCGGAGGCGCCGGGTACGGACCACCTAAGCTACGTTTGAAGTTTGAGTTGGTAAGACAAGCAAGCAGCCCCAGTCTCTGTGCCTCTGTGCGAGCAGTGCCATGGGCAGATGAGGCTGAGCAACAGCTTTCCAGGCTAGCTCTTTCTGCCTGTCAGCTATCGGCAGACGTTCGCATTTTCGCAACAGGGCTGCCGGAGGCCCCACGCACAGACCGCAAAATCACGTTTGAAGTTTGAGGTGGCAAGACAAGCAAGCAGCCCCAGTATTTCTGGCTCTGTGTGGGCAGTGCCATGGGCACATGAGGCTGAGCAACAGCTTTCCAGGCTAGCTCTTTCTGCCTGTGAGCTATCTGCAGACGTTCGCATTTTCGCAACAGGGCTGCCGAAGGCCCCACGCACAGACCCCAAAATTACGTTTGAAGTTTGAGGTGGCAAGACAAGCAAGCAGCCCCAGTATTTCTGGCTCTGTGTGGGCAGTGCCATGGGCAGATGAGGCTGAGCAACAGCTTTAAAGGCTAGCTCTTTCTGGCTGCGAGCTATCTGCAGACGTTCGCATTTCCGGAGCACGTCTGCCCGAGGCCCCAATCACGGACCACCAAATTTCTGTTTGAAGTTTGAGGTGGCAAGAGAAGCAAGCAGCCCCTTGTCTCTGTGCCTCTGTGCGAGCAGTGCCATGGGCAGATGAGGCTGAGCAACAGCTTTCCAGGCTAGCTCTTTATGCCTGCGAGCCATCTGCAGACGTTCGCATTTTAAGAGCAGGACTGGCGGAGGAGCCCGACACCAAACACCTAAGCTACGTTTGAAGATTGAGGGGGCAAGATAAGCAAGCAGCCCCAGTCTCTGTGCCTCTGTGCGAGCAGTGCCATGGGCAGATGAGGCTGAGCAACAGCTTTCCAAGCTATGTATTTCTTCCTGCGAGCTATCTGCAGACGTTCGCAATGTCGGAGCGGGCCTGCCAGAGGAGCCGGGCACGAACCACCTAAGCTACGTTTGAAGTTTGAGGTGGTAAGACAAGCAAGCAGCCCCAGTCTCTGTGCCTCTGTGCAAGCAGTGCCATGGGCAGATGAGGCTGAGCAACAGCTTTCCAGGCTAGCTCTTTCTGCCTGCGAGCTATCTGCAGACGTTCGCATTTTCGGAGCAGGCCTGCAGGAGGCGCCCAGCACGGACCACCTAAGCTACGATTGAAGTTTGAGGGAGCAAGACAAGCAAGCAGCCCCAGTCTCTGTGCCTCCGTGCAAGCAGTGCCATGGGCAGATGAGGCTGAGCAACAGCTTTCCAGGCTAGCTCTTTCTGACTGCGAGCTATCTGCAGACGTTCGCATTGTCGGACCAGGCCTGCCGGAGGCGCCGGGTACGGACCACCTAAGCTATGTTTAAATTTTGAGGTGGTAAGACAAGCAAGGAGCCCCAGTCTCTGTGCCTCTGTGCGAGCAGTGCCATGGGCAGATGAGGCTGAGCAACAGCTTTCCAGGCTAGCTCTTTCTGACTGCGAGCTATCTGCAGACGTTCGCATTTTCGCAACAGGGCTGCCGGAGGCCCCACGCACAGACCCCAAAATTACGTTTGAAGTTTGAGGTGGCAAGACAAGCAAGCAGCCCCAGTATTTCTGGCTCTGTGTGGGCAGTGCCATGGGCAGATGAGGCTGAGCAACAGCTTTCCAGGCTAGCTCTTTCTGGCTGCGAGCTATCTGCAGACGTTCGCATTTCCGGAGCACGTCTGCCCGAGGCCCCAATCACGGACCACCAAATTTCTGTTTGAAGTTTGAGGTGGCAAGAGACGCAAGCAACCCCAGGCTCTGTGCCTCTGTGGGAGCAGTGCCATGGGCAGATGAGGCTGACCAACAGCTTTCCAGGCTAAATGTTTCTGTCTGCGAGCTATCTGCAGACGTTCGCATTGTCGGACCAGGCCTTCCGGAGGCGCCGGGCACGGACCACCTAAGCTACGTTTGAAGTTTGAGGTGGCAAGACAAGCAAGCAGACCCAGTCTCTGTGCCTCTGTGCGAGCAGTGCCATGGGCAGATGAGGCTGAGCAACAGCTTTCCAGGATAGATCTTTCTGCCTGCGAGCTATCTGCAGACGTTCGCATTTTCGGAGCAGGGCTGCCTGAGGCCCCATGCACAGACCCCAAAAATACTTTTGAAGTTTGAGGTGGCAAGACAAGCAATCAGCCCCAGTCTCTGTGCATTGGTGCGAGCAGTGCCATGGGCAGATGAGGCTGAGCAACAGCTTTCCAGGCTAGCTCTTTCTGGCTGCGAGCTATATGCAGATGTTCGCATTTTCAGAGCAGGGCTGCCGCAGGCCATCGTCACGAACCACCTCAGATACTTTTGAAGTTAGGTGGCAAGACAAGCAAGCAGCCCCAGTCTCTGTGCCTCTGTGCGAGCAGTGCCATGGGCAGATGAGGTTGAGCAACAGCTTTCCAGGCTAGCTCTTTCTGGCTGCGAGCTGTCTGCAGACCTTCGCATTTGCAGAGCAGGGCTGTTGGAGGCCCCATGCACAGACCGCAAAACTACGTTTGAAGTTTGAGGTGGCAAGACAAGCAAGCAGCTCCAGTCTCTGTGCCTTTTTGCGAGCAGTGCCATGGGCAGATGAGGCTGAGCAACAGCTTTCCAGGCTAGCTCTTTCTGTCTGCGATCTATCTGCAGACATTCGCGTTTTTGGAGCAGGGCTGCTGGAGGCCCCATGCACAGACCCCAAAAACTACGTTTGAAGTTTGAGGTGCCAAGACAAGCAAGCAGCCCCAGTCTCTGTGCCTCCGTGCGAGCAGTGCCATGGGCAGATGAGGCTGAGCAACAGCTTTCCAATCTAAATGTTTCTTCCTGCGAGCTATCTGCAGACGTTCGCATTGTCGGACCAGGCCTGCCGGAGGCGCCGGGTACGGACCACCTAAGATATGTTTGAAGTTTGAGGTGGTAAGACAAGCAAGCAACCCCAGTCTCTGTGCCTCCGTGCGAGCAGTGCCATGGGCAGATGAGGCTGAGCAACAGCTTTCCAGGCTAGCTCTTTCTGCCTGCGAGCTATCTGCAGACGTTTGCATTTTCGGAGCAGGGCTGCCGGAGGCGCCCGGCACGGACCACCTAAGCTACGATTGAAGTTTGAGGTGGCAAGACAAGCAAGCAGCCCCAGTCTCTGTGCCTCCGTGCAAGCAGTGCCATGGGCAGATTAGGCTGAGCAACAGCTTTCCAATCTAAATGTTTCTGCCTGCGAGCTATCTGCAGACGTTCGCATTGTCGGACCAGGCCTGCCGGAGGCGCCGGGTACGGACCAGCTAAGCTATGTTTGAATTTTGAGGTGGTAAGACAAGCAAGCAGCCTCAGTCTCTGTGCCTCTGTGCGAGCAGTGCCATGGGCAGATGAGGCTGAGCAACAGCTTTCCAGGCTAGCTCTTTCTGACTGCGAGCTATCTGCAGACGTTCGCATTTTCGCAACAGGGCTGCCGGAGGCCCCACGCACAGACCCCAAAATTACGTTTGAAGTTTGAGGTGGCAAGACAAGCAAGCAGCCCCAGTATTTCTGGCTCTGTGTGGGCAGTGCCATGGGCAGATGAGGCTGAGCAACAGCTTTCCAGGCTATGTATTTCTGGCTGCGAGCTATCTGCAGACATTCGCATTTCCGGAGCACGTCTGCCCGATGCCCCAATCACGGACCACCAAATTTCTGTTTGAAGTTTGAGGTGGCAAGAGAAGCAAGCAGCCCCTTGTCTCTGTGCCTCTGTGCGAGCAGTGCCATGGGCAGATGAGGCTGAGCAACAGCTTTCCAGGCTAGCTCTTTCTGGCTGCGAGCTATCTGCAGACGTTCACATTTTAAGAGCAGGACTGGCGGAGGAGCCCGGCACCAAACACCTAAGCTACGTTTGAAGATTGAGGGGGCAAGATAAGCAAGCAGCCCCAGTCTCTGTGCCTCTGTGTGAGCAGTGCCATGGGCAGATGAGGCTGAGCAACAGCTTTCCAGGCTAGCTCTTTCTGGCTGCGAGCTATCTGCAGACGTTCGCAATGTCGGAGCGGGCCTGCCAGAGGAGCCGGGCACGAACCACCTAAGCTACGTTTGAAGTTTGAGGTGGTAAGACAAGCAAGCAGCCCCAGTCTCTGTGCCTCTGTGCAAGCAGTGCCATGGGCAGATGAGGCTGAGCAACAGCTTTCCAGGCTAGCTCTTTATGCCTGCGAGCTATCTGCAGACGTTCGCATTTTCGGAGCAGGGCTGCCGGAGGCGCCCGGCACGGACCACCTAAGCTACGATTGAAGTTTGAGGGAGCAAGACAAGCAAGCAGCCCCAGTCTCTGTGCCTCCGTGCAAGCAGTGCCATGGGCAGATGAGGCTGAGCAACAGCTTTCCAATCTAAATGTTTCTGCCTGCGAGCTATCTGCAGACGTTCGCATTGTCGGACCAGGCCTGCCGGAGGCGCCGGGTACGGACCACCTAAGCTATGTTTGAATTTTGAGGTGGTAAGACAAGCAAGCAGCCCCAGTCTCTGTGCCTCTGTGCGAGCAGTGCCATGGGCAGATGAGGCTGAGCAACAGCTTTCCAGGCTAGCTCTTTCTGACTGCGAGCTATCTGCAGACGTTCGCATTTTCGCAACAGGGCTGCCGGAGGCCCCACGCACAGACCCCAAAATTACGTTTGAAGTTTGAGGTGGCAAGACAAGCAAGCAGCCCCAGTATTTCTGGCTCTGTGTGGGCAGTGCCATGGGCAGATGAGGCTGAGCAACAGCTTTCCAGGCTAGCTCTTTCTGGCTGCGAGCTATCTGCAGACGTTCGCATTTCCGGAGCACGTCTGCCCGAGGCCCCAATCACGGACCACCAAATTTCTGTTTGAAGTTTGAGGTGGCAAGAGAAGCAAGCAGCCCCTTGTCTCTGTGCCTCTGTGCGAGCAGTGCCATGGGCAGATGAGGCTGAGCAACAGCTTTCCAGGCTAGCTCTTTATGCCTGCGAGCTATCTGCAGACGTTCACATTTTAAGAGCAGGACTGGCGGAGGAGCCCGGCACCAAACACCTAAGCTACGTTTGAAGATTGAGGGGGCAAGATAAGCAAGCAGCCCCAGTCTCTGTGCCTCTGTGCGAGCAGTGCCATGGGCAGATGAGGCTGAGCAACAGCTTTCCAAGCTACGTATTTCTTCCTGCGAGCTATCTGCAGACGTTCGCATTGTCAAAGCAGGCCTGCCGCAGGCGCCGGGCACAAACCACCTAAGCTACGTTTGAAGTTTCAGGTGGTAAGACAAGCAAGCAGCCCAAGTCTCTGTGCCTCTGTGCGAGCAGTGCCATGGGCAGATGAGGCTGAGCAACAGCTTTCCAAGCTAAATATTTCTTCCTGCTAGCTATCTGCAGACATTCGCATTGTCGGAGCAGGGCTGTCGGAGGCCCCCAGCACGGACACCCAAATCTACGTTTGAAGTTTGAGGGGGCAAGACAAGCAAGCAGCCCCAGTCTCTGTGCCTCTGTGCGAGCGGTGCCATGGGCAGATGAGGCTGACCAACAGCTTTCCAAGCTAAATGTTTCTGCCCGCGAGCTATCTGAAGACGTTCGCATTTTAAGAGCAGGACTGGCGGAGGAGAGCGGCACCAAACACCTAAGCTACGTTTGAAGATTGAGGGGGCAAGATAAGCAAGCAGCCCCAGTCTCTGTGCCTCTGTGCGAGCAGTGCCATGGGCAGATGAGGCTGAGCAACAGCTTTCCAGGCTAGCTCTTTCTGGCTGCGAGCTATCTGCAGACGTTCGCAATGTCGGAGCGGGCCTGCCAGAGGAGCCGGGCACGAACCACCTAAGCTACGTTTGAAGTTTGAGGTGGTAAGACAAGCAAGCAGCCCCAGTCTCTGTGCCTCTGTGCAAGCAGTGCCATGGGCAGATGAGGCTGAGCAACAGCTTTCCAGGCTAGCTCTTTATGCCTGCGAGCTATCTGCAGACGTTCGCATTTTCGGAGCAGGGCTGCCGGAGGCGCCCGGCACGGACCACCTAAGCTACGATTGAAGTTTGAGGGAGCAAGACAAGCAAGCAGCCCCAGTCTCTGTGCCTCCGTGCAAGCAGTGCCATGGGCAGATGAGGCTGAGCAACAGCTTTCCAATCTAAATGTTTCTGCCTGCGAGCTATCTGCAGACGTTCGCATTGTCGGACCAGGCCTGCCGGAGGCGCCGGGTACGGACCACCTAAGCTATGTTTGAATTTTGAGGTGGTAAGACAAGCAAGCAGCCCCAGTCTCTGTGCCTCTGTGCGAGCAGTGCCATGGGCAGATGAGGCTGAGCAACAGCTTTCCAGGCTAGCTCTTTCTGACTGCGAGCTATCTGCAGACGTTCGCATTTTCGCAACAGGGCTGCCGGAGGCCCCACGCACAGACCCCAAAATTACGTTTGAAGTTTGAGGTGGCAAGACAAGCAAGCAGCCCCAGTATTTCTGGCTCTGTGTGGGCAGTGCCATGGGCAGATGAGGCTGAGCAACAGCTTTCCAGGCTAGCTCTTTCTGGCTGCGAGCTATCTGCAGACGTTCGCATTTCCGGAGCACGTCTGCCCGAGGCCCCAATCACGGACCACCAAATTTCTGTTTGAAGTTTGAGGTGGCAAGAGAAGCAAGCAGCCCCTTGTCTCTGTGCCTCTGTGCGAGCAGTGCCATGGGCAGATGAGGCTGAGCAACAGCTTTCCAGGCTAGCTCTTTATGCCTGCGAGCTATCTGCAGACGTTCACATTTTAAGAGCAGGACTGGCGGAGGAGCCCGGCACCAAACACCTAAGCTACGTTTGAAGATTGAGGGGGCAAGATAAGCAAGCAGCCCCAGTCTCTGTGCCTCTGTGCGAGCAGTGCCATGGGCAGATGAGGCTGAGCAACAGCTTTCCAAGCTACGTATTTCTTCCTGCGAGCTATCTGCAGACGTTCGCATTGTCAAAGCAGGCCTGCCGCAGGCGCCGGGCACAAACCACCTAAGCTACGTTTGAAGTTTCAGGTGGTAAGACAAGCAAGCAGCCCCAGTCTCTGTGCCTCTGTGCGAGCAGTGCCATGGGCAGATGAGGCTGAGCAACAGCTTTCCAAGCTAAATATTTCTTCCTGCTAGCTATCTGCAGACATTCGCATTGTCGGAGCAGGGCTGTCGGAGGCCCCCAGCACGGACACCCAAATCTACGTTTGAAGTTTGAGGGGGCAAGACAAGCAAGCAGCCCCAGTCTCTGTGCCTCTGTGCGAGCGGTGCCATGGGCAGATGAGGCTGACCAACAGCTTTCCAAGCTAAATGTTTCTGCCCGCGAGCTATCTGAAGACGTTCGCATTTTAAGAGCAGGACTGGCGGAGGAGAGCGGCACCAAACACCTAAGCTACGTTTGAAGATTGAGGGGGCAAGATAAGCAAGCAGCCCCAGTCTCTGTGCCTCTGTGCGAGCAGTGCCATGGGCAGATGAGGCTGAGCAACAGCTTTCCAGGCTAGCTCTTTCTGGCTGCGAGCTATCTGCAGACGTTCGCAATGTCGGAGCGGGCCTGCCAGAGGAGCCGGGCACGAACCACCTAAGCTACGTTTGAAGTTTGAGGTGGTAAGACAAGCAAGCAGCCCCAGTCTCTGTGCCTCTGTGCAAGCAGTGCCATGGGCAGATGAGGCTGAGCAACAGCTTTCCAGGCTAGCTCTTTATGCCTGCGAGCTATCTGCAGACGTTCGCATTTTCGGAGCAGGGCTGCCGGAGGCGCCCGGCACGGACCACCTAAGCTACGATTGAAGTTTGAGGGAGCAAGACAAGCAAGCAGCCCCAGTCTCTGTGCCTCCGTGCAAGCAGTGCCATGGGCAGATGAGGCTCAGCAACAGCTTTCCAATCTAAATGTTTCTGCCTGCGAGCTATCTGCAGACGTTCGCATTGTCGGACCAGGCCTGCCGGAGGCGCCGGGTACGGACCACCTAAGCTATGTTTGAATTTTGAGGTGGTAAGACAAGCAAGCAGCCCCAGTCTCTGTGCCTCTGTGCGAGCAGTGCCATGGGCAGATGAGGCTGAGCAACAGCTTTCCAGGCTAGCTCTTTCTGACTGCGAGCTATCTGCAGACGTTCGCATTTTCGCAACAGGGCTGCCGGAGGCCCCACGCACAGACCCCAAAATTACGTTTGAAGTTTGAGGTGGCAAGACAAGCAAGCAGCCCCAGTATTTCTGGCTCTGTGTGGGCAGTGCCATGGGCAGATGAGGCTGAGCAACAGCTTTCCAGGCTAGCTCTTTCTGGCTGCGAGCTATCTGCAGACGTTCGCATTTCCGGAGCACGTCTGCCCGAGGCCCCAATCACGGACCACCAAATTTCTGTTTGAAGTTTGAGGTGGCAAGAGAAGCAAGCAGCCCCTTGTCTCTGTGCCTCTGTGCGAGCAGTGCCATGGGCAGATGAGGCTGAGCAACAGCTTTCCAGGCTAGCTCTTTATGCCTGCGAGCTATCTGCAGACGTTCACATTTTAAGAGCAGGACTGGCGGAGGAGCCCGGCACCAAACACCTAAGCTACGTTTGAAGATTGAGGGGGCAAGATAAGCAAGCAGCCCCAGTCTCTGTGCCTCTGTGCGAGCAGTGCCATGGGCAGATGAGGCTGAGCAACAGCTTTCCAAGCTACGTATTTCTTCCTGCGAGCTATCTGCAGACGTTCGCATTGTCAAAGCAGGCCTGCCGCAGGCGCCGGGCACAAACCACCTAAGCTACGTTTGAAGTTTCAGGTGGTAAGACAAGCAAGCAGCCCCAGTCTCTGTGCCTCTGTGCGAGCAGTGCCATGGGCAGATGAGGCTGAGCAACAGCTTTCCAAGCTAAATATTTCTTCCTGCTAGCTATCTGCAGACATTCGCATTGTCGGAGCAGGGCTGTCGGAGGCCCCCAGCACGGACACCCAAATCTACGTTTGAAGTTTGAGGGGGCAAGACAAGCAAGCAGCCCCAGTCTCTGTGCCTCTGTGCGAGCAGTGCCATGGGCAGATGAGGCTGACCAACAGCTTTCCAAGCTAAATGTTTCTGCCCGCGAGCTATCTGAAGACGTTCGCATTGTCGGACCAGGCCTTCCGGAGGCGCCAGGCACGAACCACCTAAGCTACGTTTGAAGTTTGAGGTGGTAAGACAAGCAAGCAGTCCCAGTCTCTGTGCCTTTTTGCGAGCAGTGCCATGGGCAGATGAGGCTGAGCAACAGCTTTCCAGGCTAGCTCTTTCTGTCTGCGATCTATCTGCAGACATTCGCGTTTTTGGAGCAGGGCTGCTGGAGGCCCCATGCACAGACCCCAAAAACTACGTTTGAAGTTTGAGGTGCCAAGACAAGCAAGCAGCCCCAGTCTCTGTGCCTCTGTGCAAGCAGTGGCATGGGCAGATGGGGCTGAGCAACAGCTTTCCAGGCTAGCACTTTCTGCCTGCGAGCTATCTGCAGACGTTTGCATTTTCGGAGCAGGGCTGCCGGAGGCGCCCGGCACGGACCACCTAAGCTACGATTGAAATTTGAGGGGGCAAGAGAAGCAAGCAGCCCCAGTCTCTGTAACTCCGTGCGAGCAGTGCCATGGGCAGATGAGGCTGAGCAACAGCTTTCCAGGCTAGCTCTTTCTGACTGCGAGCTATCTGCAGACGTTCGCATTGTCGGACCTGGCCTGCCGGAGGCGCCGGGTACGGACCACCTAAGCTACGTTTGAAGTTTGAGGTGGTAAGACAAGCAAGCAGCCCCAGTCTCTGTGCCTCTGTGCGAGCAGTGCCATGGGCAGATGAGGCTGAGCAACAGCTTTCCAGGCTAGCTCTTTCTGCCTGTCAGCTATCGGCAGACGTTCGCATTTTCGCAACAGGGCTGCCGGAGGACCCACGCACAGACCGCAAAATCACGTTTGAAGTTTGAGGTGGCAAGACAAGCAAGCAGCCCCAGTATTTCTGGCTCTGTGTGGGCAGTGCCATGGGCACATGAGGCTGAGCAACAGCTTTCCAGGCTAGCTCTTTCTGCCTGCGAACTATCTGCAGACGTTCGCATTTTCGCAACAGGGCTGCCGGAGGCCCCACGCACAGACCCCAAAATTACGTTTGAAGTTTGAGGTGGCAAGACAAGCAAGCAGCCCCAGTATTTCTGGTTCTGTGTGGGCAGTGCCATGGGCAGATGAGGCTGAGCAACAGCTTTAAAGGCTAGCTCTTTCTGGCTGCGAGCTATCTGCAGACGTTCGCATTTCCGGAGCACGTCTGCCCGAGGCCCCAATCACGGACCACCAAATTTCTGTTTGAAGTTTGAGGTGGCAAGAGAAGCAAGCAGCCCCTTGTCTCTGTGCCTCTGTGCGAGCAGTGCCATGGGCAGATGAGGCTGAGCAATAGCTTTCCAGGCTAGCTCTTTATGCCTGCGAGCCATCTGCAGACGTTCGCATTTTAAGAGCAGGACTGGCGGAGGAGCCCGACACCAAACACCTAAGCTACGTTTGAAGATTGAGGGGGCAAGATAAGCAAGCAGCCCCAGTCTCTGTGCCTCTGTGCGAGCAGTGCCATGGGCAGATGAGGCTGAGCAACAGCTTTCCAAGCTATGTATTTCTTCCTGCGAGCTATCTGCAGACGTTCGCAATGTCGGAGCGGGCCTGCCAGAGGAGCCGGGCACGAACCACCTAAGCTACGTTTGAAGTTTGAGGTGGTAAGACAAGCAAGCAGCCCCAGTCTCTGTGCCTCTGTGCAAGCAGTGCCATGGGCAGATGAGGCTGAGCAACAGCTTTCCAGGCTAGCTCTTTCTGCCTGCGAGCTATCTGCAGACGTTCGCATTTTCGGAGCAGGCCTGCCGGAGGCGCCCAGCACGGACCACCTAAGCTACGATTGAAGTTTGAGGGAGCAAGACAAGCAAGCAGCCCCAGTCTCTGTGCCTCCGTGCAAGCAGTGCCATGGGCAGATGAGGCTGAGCAACAGCTTTCCAGGCTAGCTCTTTCTGACTGCGAGCTATCTGCAGACGTTCGCATTGTCGGACCAGGCCTGCCGGAGGCGCCGGGTACGGACCACCTAAGTAATGTTTAAATTTTGAGGTGGTAAGACAAGCAAGGAGCCCCAGTCTCTGTGCCTCTGTGCGAGCAGTGCCATGGGCAGATGAGGCTGAGCAACAGCTTTCCAGGCTAGCTCTTTCTGACTGCGAGCTATCTGCAGACGTTCGCATTTTCGCAACAGGGCTGCCGGAGGCCCCACGCACAGACCCCAAAATTACGTTTGAAGTTTGAGGTGGCAAGACAAGCAAGCAGCCCCAGTATTTCTGGCTCTGTGTGGGCAGAGCCATGGGCAGATGAGGCTGAGCAACAGCTTTCCAGGCTAGCTCTTTCTGGCTGCGAGCTATCTGCAGACGTTCGCATTTCCGGAGCACGTCTGCCCGAGGCCCCAATCACGGACCACCAAATTTCTGTTTGAAGTTTGAGGTGGCAAGAGACGCAAGCAGCCCCAGGCTCTGTGCCTCTGTGGGAGCAGTGCCATGGGCAGATGAGGCTGACCAACAGCTTTCCAGGCTAAATGTTTCTGCCTGCGAGCTATCTGCAGACGTTCGCATTGTCGGACCAGGCCTTCCGGAGGCGCCGGGCACGGACCACCTAAGCTACGTTTGAAGTTTGAGGTGGCAAGACAAGCAAGCAGACCCAGTCTCTGTGCCTCTGTGCGAGCAGTGCCATGGGCAGATGAGGCTGAGCAACAGCTTTCCAGGCTAGATCTTTCTGCCTGCGAGCTATCTGCAGACGTTCGCATTTTCGGAGCAGGGCTGCCTGAGGCCCCATGCACAGACCCCAAAAATACTTTTGAAGTTTGAGGTGGCAAGACAAGCAATCAGCCCCAGTCTCTGTGCATTGGTGCGAGCAGTGCCATGGGCAGATGAGGCTGAGCAACAGCTTTCCAGGCTAGCTCTTTCTGGCTGCGAGCTATATGCAGATGTTCGCATTTTCAGAGCAGGGCTGCCGCAGGCCATCGTCACGAACCACCTCAGATACTTTTGAAGTTAGGTGGCAAGACAAGCAAGCAGCCCCAGTCTCTGTGCCTCTGTGCGAGCAGTGCCATGGGCAGATGAGGCTGAGCAACAGCTTTCCAGGCTAGCTCTTTCTGGCTGCGAGCTATCTGCAGACGTTCACATTTTAAGAGCAGGACTGGCGGAGGAGCCCGGCACCAAACACCTAAGCTACGTTTGAAGATTGAGGGGGCAAGATAAGCAAGCAGCCCCAGTCTCTGTGCCTCTGTGCGAGCAGTGCCATGGGCAGATGAGGCTGAGCAACAGCTTTCCAGGCTAGCTCTTTCTGGCTGCGACCTATCTGCAGACGTTCGCAATGTCGGAGCGGGCCTGCCAGAGGAGCCGGGCACGAACCACCTAAGCTACGTTTGAAGTTTGAGGTGGTAAGACAAGCAAGCAGCCCCAGTCTCTGTGCCTCCGTGCAAGCAGTGCCATGGGCAGATGAGGCTGAGCAACAGCTTTCCAATCTAAATGTTTCTGCCTGCGAGCTATCTGCAGACGTTAGCATTGTCGGACCAGGCCTGCCGGAGGCGCCGGGTACGGACCACCTAAGCTATGTTTGAATTTTGAGGTGGTAAGACAAGCAAGCAGCCCCAGTCTCTGTGCCTCTGTGCGAGCAGTGCCATGGGCAGATGAGGCTGAGCAACAGCTTTCCAGGCTAGCTCTTTCTTCCTGCGAGCTATCTGCAGACGTTCGCATTGTCAAAGCAGGCCTGCCGCAGGCGCCGGGCACAAACCACCTAAGCTACGTTTGAAGTTTCAGGTGGTAAGACAAGCAAGCAGCCCCAGTCTCTGTGCCTCTGTGCGAGCAGTGCCATGGGCAGATGAGGCTGAGCAACAGCTTTCCAAGCTAAATATTTCTTCCTGCGAGCTATCTGCAGACATTCGCATTGTCGGAGCAGGCCTGTCGGAGGCCCCCAGCACGGACACCCAAATCTACGTTTGAAGTTTGAGGGGGCAAGACAAGCAAGCAGCCCCAGTCTCTGTGCCTCTGTGCGAGCAGTGCCATGGGCAGATGAGGCTGACCAACAGCTTTCCAAGCTAAATGTTTCTGCCCGCGAGCTATCTGAAGACGTTCGCATTGTCGGACCAGGCCTTCCGGAGGCGCCAGGCACGAACCACCTAAGCTACGTTTGAAGTTTGAGGTGGTAAGACAAGCAAGCAGTCCCAGTCTCTGTGCCTTGGTGCGAGCAGTGCCATGGGCAGATGAGGCTGAGCAACAGCTTTCCAGGCTATCTCTTTCTGGCTGCGAGCTATATGCAGATGTTCGCATTTTCAGAGCAGGGCTGCCGCAGGCCATCGGCACGAACCACCTCAGATAATTTTGAAGTTAGGTGGCAAGACAAGCAAGCAGCCCCAGTCTCTGTGCCTCTGTGTGAGCAGTGCCATGGGCAGATGAGGCTGAGCAACAGCTTTCCAGGCTAGCTCTTTCTGGCTGCAAGCTATCTGCAGACCTTTGCATTTGCAGAGCAGGGCTGTTGCAGGCCCCATGCACAGACCCCAAAAAATACGTTTGAAGTTTGAGGTTGCAAGACAAGCAAGCAGCCCCAGTCTCTGTGCATTGGTGCGAGCAGTGCCATGGGCAGATGAGGCTGAGCAACAGCTTTCCAGGCTAGCTCTTTCTGGCTGCGAGCTATATGCAGATGTTCGCATTTTCAGAGTAGGGCTGCCGCAGGCCATCGTCACGAACCAACTCAGATACTTTTGAAGTTAGGTGGCAAGACAAGCAAGCAGCCCCAGTCTCTGTGCCTCTGTGCGAGCAGTGCCATGGGCACATGAGGCTGAGCAAGAGCTTTCCAGGGTAGCTCTTTCTGCCTGCGAGCTATCTGCAGACGTTCGCATTTTAAGAGCAGGACTGGCGGAGGAGCCCGGCACCAAACACCAAAGCTACGTTTGAAGATTGAGGGAGCAAGACAAGCAAGCAGCCCCAGTCTCTGTGCCTCTGTGCGAGCAGTGCCATGGGCAGATGAGGCTGAGCAACAGCTTTCCAGGCTAGCTCTTTCTGCCTGCGAGCTATCTGCAGACGTTCGCATTTTCAGAGCAGGGCTGCCGGAGGCGCTTGGCACGGACCACCTAAGCTATGTTTGAAGTTTGATGGGGCAAGAGAAGCAAGCAGCCCCAGTCTCTGTGCCTCCGTGCGAGCAGTGCCACGGGCAGATGAGGCTGAGCAACAGCTTTCCAATCTAAATGTTTCTGCCTGCGAGCTATCTGCAGACGTTCGCATTGTCGGACCAGGCCTGCCGGAGGCGCCGGGTACGGACCACCTAAGCTATGTTTGAATTTTGAGGTGGTAAGACAAGCAAGCAGCCCCAGTCTCTGTGCTTCTGTGCGAGCAGTGCCATGGGCAGATGAGGCTGAGCAACAGCTTTCTAGGCTAGCTCTTTCTGACTGCGAGCTATCTGCAGACGTTCGCATTTTCGCAACAGGGCTGCCGGAGGCCCCACGCACAGACCCCAAAATTACGTTTGAAGTTTGAGGTGGCAAGACAAGCAAGCAGCCCCAGTATTTCTGGCTCTGTGTGGGCAGTGCCATGGGCAGATGAGGCTGAGCAACAGCTTTCCAGGCTAGCTCTTTCTGGCTGCGAGCTATCTGCAGACGTTCGCATTTCCGGAGCACGTCTGCCCGAGGCCCCAACCACGGACCACCAAATTTCTGTTTGAAGTTTGAGGTGGCAAGAGAAGCAAGCAGCCCCTTGTCTCTGTGCCTCTGTGCGAGCAGTGCCATGGGCAGATGAGGCTGAGCAACAGCTTTCCAGGCTAGCTCTTTATGCCTGCGAGCTATCTGCAGACGTTCACATTTTAAGAGGAGGACTGGCGGAGGAGCCCGGCACCAAACACCTAAGCTACGTTTGAAGATTGAGGGGGCAAGATAAGCAAGCAGCCCCAGTCTCTGTGCCTCTGTGCGAGCAGTGCCATGGGCAGATGGGGCTGAGCAACAGCTTTCCAAGCTACCTATTTCTTCCTGCGAGCTATCTGCAGACGTTCGCATTGTCAAAGCAGGCCTGCCGCAGGCGCCGGGCACAAACCACCTAAGCTACGTTTGAAGTTTCAGGTGGTAAGACAAGCAAGCAGCCCCAGTCTCTGTGCCTCTGTGCGAGCAGTGCCATGGGCAGATGAGGCTGAGCAACAGCTTTCCAAGCTAAATATTTCTTCCTGCGAGCTATCTGCAGACATTCGCATTGTCGGAGCAGGGCTGTCGGAGGCCCCCAGCATGGACACCCTAATCTACGTTTGAAGTTTGAGGGGGCAAGACAAACAAGCAGCCCCAGTCTCTGTGCCTCCGTGCGAGCAGTGCCATGGGCAGATGAGGCTGACCAACAGCTTTCCAAGCTAAATGTTTCTGCCCGCGAGCTATCTGCAGACCTTCGCATTTGCAGAGCAGGGCTGTTGGAGGCCCCATGCACAGACCGCAAAACTACATTTGAAGTTTGAGGTGGCAAGACAAGCAAGCAGCCCCAATCTCTGTGCCTTTTTGCGAGCAGTGCCATGGGCAGATGAGGCTGAGCAACAGCTTTCCTGGCTAGCTCTTTCTGGCTGCGAGCTATATGCAGATGTTCGCATTTTCAGAGCAGGGCTGCCGCAGACCATCGTCACGAACCACCTCAGATACTTTTGAAGTTAGGTTGCAAGACAAGCAAGCAGCCACAGTCTCTGTGTCTCCGTGCGAGCAGTGCCATGGGCAGATGAGGCTGACCAACAGCTTTCCAAGCTATGTATTTCTTCCTGCGAGCTATCTGCAGACGTTCGCAATGTCGGAGCGGGCCTGCCAGAGGCGCCGGGCACGAACCACCTAAGCTACGTTTGAAGTTTGAGGTGGTAAGACAAGCAAGCAGCCCCAGTCTCTGTGCCTCTGTGGGAGCAGTGCCATGGGCAGATGAGGCTGAGCAACAGCTTTCCAATCTAAATGTTTCTGCCTGCGAGCTATCTGCAGACGTTCGCATTTTCGCAACAGGGCTGCCGGAGGCCCCACGCACAGACCCCAAAATTGCGTTTGAAGTTTGAGGTGGCAAGACAAGCAAGCAGCCCCAGTATTTCTGGCTCTGTGTGGGCAGTGCCATGGGCAGATGAGGCTGAGCAACAGCTTTCCAGGCTAGCTCTTTCTGGCTGCGAGCTATCTGCAGACGTTCGCATTTCCGGAACACGTCTGCCCGAGGCCCCAATCACGGACCACCAAATTTCTGTTTGAAGTTTGAGGTGGCAAGAGAAGCAAGCAGCCCCTTGTCTCTGTGCCTCTGTGCGAGCAGTGCCATGGGCAGATGAGGCTGAGCAACAGCTTTCCAGGCTAGCTCTTTATGCCTGCGAGCTATCAGCAGACGTTCACATTTTAAGAGCAGGACTGGCGGAGGAGCCCGACACCAAACACCTAAGCTCCGTTTGAAGATTGAGGTGGCAAGATAAGCAAGCAGCCCCAGTCTCTGTGCCTCTGTGTGAGCAGTGCCATGGGCAGATGAGGCTGAGCAACAGCTTTCCAAGCTACGTATTTCTTCCTGCGAGCTATCTGCAGACGTTCGCATTGTCAAAGCAGGCCTGCCGCAGGCGCCGGGCACAAACCACCTAAGCTACGTTTGAAGTTTCAGGTGGTAAGACAAGCAAGCAGCCCCAGTCTCTGTGCCTCTGCGCGAGCAGTGCCATGGGCAGATGAGGCTGAGCAACAGCTTTCCAAGCTAAATATTTCTTCCTGCGAGCTATCTGCAGACATTCGCATTGTCGGAGCAGGGCTGTCGGAGGCCCCCAGCACGGACACCCAAATCTACGTTTGAAGTTTGAGGGGGCAAGACAAACAAGCAGCCCCAGTCTCTGTGCCTCCGTGCGAGCAGTGCCATGGGCAGATGAGGCTGACCAACAGCTTTCCAAGCTAAATGTTTCTGCCCGCGAGCTATCTGAAGACGTTCGCATTGTCGGACCAGGCCTTCCGGAGGCGCCGGGCACGAACCACCTAAGCTACGTTTGAAGTTTGAGGTGGTAAGACAAGCAAGCAGTCCCAGTCTCTGTGCCTTGGTGCGAGCAGTGCCATGGGCAGATGAGGCTGAGCAACAGCTTTCCAGGCTAGCTCTTTCTGGCTGTGAGCTATATGCAGATGTTCGCATTTTCAGAGCAGGGCTGCCGCAGGCCATCGTCACGAACCACCTCAGATAATTTTGAAGTTAGGTGGCAAGACAAGCAAGCAGCCCCAGTCTCTGTGCCTCTGTGCGAGCAGTGCCATGGGCACATGAGGCTGAGCAAACAGCTTTCCAGGCTAGCTCTTTCTGGCTGCGAGCTATCTGCAGACGATCGCATTTGCAGAGCAGGGCTGTTGGAGGCCCCATGCACAGACCGCAAAAATACGTTTGAAGTTTGAGGTGGCAAGACAAGCAAGCAGCTCCAGTCTCTGTGCCTCTGTGCGAGCAGTGCCATGGGCACATGAGGCTGAGCAACAGCTTTCCAGTCTAGCTCTTTCTGTCTGCGATCTATCTGCAGACATTCGCGTTTTTGAAGCAGGGCTGCCGGAGGCACCATGCACAGACCCCAAAAACTACGTTTGAAGTTTGAGGTGCCAAGAGAAGCAAGCAGCCCCAGTCTCTGTGCCTCCGTGCGAGCAGTGCCATGGGCAGATGAGGCTGAGCAACAGCTTTCCAATCTAAATGTTTCTGGCTGCGAGCTATCTGCAGACGTTCGCATTGTCGGACCAGGCCTGCCGGAGGCGCCGGGTACGGACCACCTAAGCTATGTTTGAAGTTTGAGGTGGTAAGACAAGCAAGCAGCCCCAGTCTCTGTGCCTCCGTGCAAGCAGTGCCATGGGCAGATGAGGCTGATCAACAGCTTTCCAATCTAAATGTTTCTACCTGCGAGCTATCTGCAGACGTTCGCATTGTCGGACCAGGCCTGCCGGAGGCGCCGGGTACGGACCACCTAAGCTATGTTTGAAGTTTGAGGTGGTAAGACAAGCAAGCAGCCCCAGTCTCTGTGCCTCTGTGCGAGCAGTGCCATGGGCACATGAGGCTGAGCAAGAGCTTTCCAGGCTAGCTCTTTCTGCCTGCGAGCTATCTGCAGACGTTCGCATTTTAAGTGCAGGACTGGCGGAGGAGCCCGGCACCAAACACCAAAGCTACGTTTGAAGATTGAGGGGGCAAGACAAGCAAGCAGCCCCAGTCTCTGTGCCTCTGTGCGAGCAGTGGCATGGGCAGATGAGGCTGAGCAACAGCTTTCCAGGCTAGCTCTTTCTGCCTGCGAGCTATCTACAGACGTTCCCATTTTCGGAGCAGGGCTGTTGGAGACCCCATGCACAGACCGCAAAAGTACGTTTGAAGTTTGAGGTGGCAAGACAAGCAAGCAGCCCCAGTCTCTGTGCCTCTGCACGAGCAGTGCCATGGGCACATGAGGCTGAGAAACAGCTTTCCAGGCTAGCTCTTTCTGCCTGCGAGCTATCTGCAGACGTTCGCATTTTCGCAACAGGGCTGCCGGAGGCCCCACGCACAGACCCCAAAAATACGTTTGGAGTTTGAGGTGGCAAGACAAGCAAGCAGCCCCAGTATTTCTGGCTCTGTGTGGGCAGTGCCATGGGCAGATGAGGCTGAGCAACAGCTTTCCAAGCTAAATATTTCTTCCTGCGAGCTATCTGCAGATATTCGCATTGTCGGAGTAGGTCTGTCGGAGGCCCCCAGCACGGACACCCAAATCTACGTTTGAAGTTTGAGGTGGCAAGACAAGCAAGCAGCCCCAGTCTCTGTGCCTCGGTGCGAGCAGTGCCATGGGCAGATGAGGCTGACCAACAGCTTTCCAAGCTAAATGTTTCTGCCTGCGAGCTATCTGCAGACGTTCGCATTGTCGGACCAGGCCTTCCGGAGGCGCCGGGCATGGACCACCTAAGCTACGTTTCAAGTTTGAGGTGGTAAGACAAGCAAGCAGTCCCAGTCTCTGTGCATTGGTGCGAGCAGTGCCATGGGCAGATGAGGCTGAGCAACAGCTTTCCAATCTAAATGTTTCTGCCTGCGAGCTATCTGCAGACGTTCGCATTGTCGTACAAGGCCTGCCGGAGGCGCCTGCTACGGACCCCAAAAAATACGTTTGAAGTTTGAGGTGGTAAAACAAGCAAGCAGCCCCAGTCTCTGTGCCTCCGTGCGAGCAGTGCCATGGGCAGATGAGGCTGAGCAACAGCTTTCCAATCTAAATGTTTCTGCCTGCGAGCTATCTGCAGACGTTCGCATTGTCGGACCAGGCCTGCCGGAGGCGCCGGGTACGGACCACCTAAGCTATGTTTGAAGTTTGAGGTGGTAAGACAAGCAAGCAGCCCCAGTCTCTGTGCCTCTGTGCGAGCAGTGCCATGGGCAGATGAGGCTGAGCAACAGCTTTCCAGGCTAGCTCTTTCTGGCTGCGAGCTATATGCAGATGTTCGCATTTTCAGAGCAGGGCTGCCGCAGGCCATCGTCACGAACCACCTCAGATACTTTTGAAGTTAGGTGGCAAGACAAGCAAGCAGCCCCAGTCTCTGTGCCTCTGTGCGAGCAGTGCCATGGGCAGATGAGGCTGAGCAACAGCTTTCCAGGCTAGCTCTTTCTGGCTGCGAGCTATCTGCAGATGTTCGCATTTTCGGAGCAGGGCTGTTGGAGGCCCCATGCACAGACCGCAAAATTACGTTTGAAGTTTGAGGTGGCAAGACAAGCAAGCAGCCCCACTCTCTGTGCCTCTGTGCGAGCAGTGCCATGGGCACATGAGGCTGAGCAAGAGCTTTCCAGGCTAGCTCTTTCTGGCTGCGAGCTATCTGCAGACATTCGCGTTTTTGGAGCAGGGCTGCCGGAGGCCCCATGCACAGACCCCAAAAACTACGTTTGAAGTTTGAGGTGCCAAGAGAAGCAAGCAGCCCCAGTCTCTGTGCCTCCGTGCGAGCAGTGCCATGGGCAGATGAGGCTGAGCAACAGCTTTCCAATCTAAATGTTTCTGGCTGCGAGCTATCTGCAGACGTTCGCATTGTCGGACCAGGCCTGCCGGAGGCGCCGGGTACGGACCACCTAAGCTATGTTTGAAGTTTGAGGTGGTAAGACAAGCAAGCAGCCCCAGTCTCTGTGCCTCCGTGCGAGCAGTGCCATGGGCAGATGAGGCTGAGCAACAGCTTTCCAATCTAAATGTTTCTACCTGCGAGCTATCTGCAGACGTTCGCATTGTCGGACCAGGCCTGCCGGAGGCGCCGGGTACGGACCACCTAAGCTATGTTTGAAGTTTGAGGTGGTAAGACAAGCAAGCAGCCCCAGTCTCTGTGCCTCTGTGCGAGCAGTGCCATGGGCACATGAGGCTGAGCAAGAGCTTTCCAGGCTAGCTCTTTCTGCCTGCGAGCTATCTGCAGACGTTCGCATTTTAAGTGCAGGACTGGCGGAGGAGCCCGGCACCAAACACCAAAGCTACGTTTGAAGATTGAGGGGGCAAGACAAGCAAGCAGCCCCAGTCTCTGTGCCTCTGTGCGAGCAGTGGCATGGGCAGATGAGGCTGAGCAACAGCTTTCCAGGCTAGCTCTTTCTGCCTGCGAGCTATCTACAGACGTTCCCATTTTCGGAGCAGGGCTGTTGGAGACCCCATGCACAGACCGCAAAACTACGTTTGAAGTTTGAGGTGGCAAGACAAGCAAGCAGCCCCAGTCTCTGTGCCTCTGCACGAGCAGTGCCATGGGCACATGAGGCTGAGAAACAGCTTTCCAGGCTAGCTCTTTCTGCCTGCGAGCTATCTGCAGACGTTCGCATTTTCGCAACAGGGCTGCCGGAGGCCCCACGCACAGACCCCAAAAATACGTTTGAAGTTTGAGGTGGCAAGACAAGCAAGCAGCCCCAGTATTTCTGGCTCTGTGTGGGCAGTGCCATGGGCAGATGAGGCTGAGCAACAGCTTTCCAAGCTAAATATTTCTTCCTGCGAGCTATCTGCAGATATTCGCATTGTCGGAGTAGGGCTGTCGGAGGCCCCCAGCACGGACACCCAAATCTACGTTTGAAGTTTGAGGTGGCAAGACAAGCAAGCAGCCCCAGTCTCTGTGCCTCGGTGCGAGCAGTGCCATGGGCAGATGAGGCTGACCAACAGCTTTCCAAGCTAAATGTTTCTGCCTGCGAGCTATCTGCAGACGTTCGCATTGTCGGACCAGGCCTTCCGGAGGCGCCGGGCATGGACCACCTAAGCTACGTTTCAAGTTTGAGGTGGTAAGACAAGCAAGCAGTCCCAGTCTCTGTGCATTGGTGCGAGCAGTGCCATGGGCAGATGAGGCTGAGCAACAGCTTTCCAATCTAAATGTTTCTGCCTGCGAGCTATCTGCAGACGTTCGCATTGTCGTACAAGGCCTGCCGGAGGCGCCTGCTACGGACCCCAAAAAATACGTTTGAAGTTTGAGGTGGTAAAACAAGCAAGCAGCCCCAGTCTCTGTGCCTCCGTGCGAGCAGTGCCATGGGCAGATGAGGCTGAGCAACAGCTTTCCAATCTAAATGTTTCTGCCTGCGAGCTATCTGCAGACATTCGCATTGTCGGACCAGGCCTGCCGGAGGCGCCGGGTACGGACCACCTAAGCTATGTTTGAAGTTTGAGGTGGTAAGACAAGCAAGCAGCCCCAGTCTCTGTGCCTCTGTGCGAGCAGTGCCATGGGCAGATGAGGCTGAGCAACAGCTTTCCAGGCTAGCTCTTTCTGGCTGCGAGCTATATGCAGATGTTCGCATTTTCAGAGCAGGGCTGCCGCAGGCCATCGTCACGAACCACCTCAGATACTTTTGAAGTTAGGTGGCAAGACAAGCAAGCAGCCCCAGTCTCTGTGCCTCTGTGCGAGCAGTGCCATGGGCAGATGAGGCTGAGCAACAGCTTTCCAGGCTAGCTCTTTCTGGCTGCGAGCTATCTGCAGATGTTCGCATTTTCGGAGCAGGGCTGTTGGAGGCCCCATGCACAGACCGCAAAACTACGTTTGAAGTTTGAGGTGGCAAGACAAGCAAGCAGCCCCACTCTCTGTGCCTCTGTGCGAGCAGTGCCATGGGCACATGAGGCTGAGCAAGAGCTTTCCAGGCTAGCTCTTTCTGGCTGCGAGCTATCTGCAGACGTTCGCATTTTAAGAGCAGGACTGGCGGAGGAGCCCGGCACCAAACACCAAAGCTACGTTTGAAGATTGAGGGGGCAAGACAAGCAAGCAGCCCCAGTCTCTGTGCATTGGTGCGAGCAGTGCCATGGGCAGATGAGGCTGAGCAACAGCTTTCCAGGCTAGCTCTTTCTGCCTGCGAGCTATCTACAGACGTTCCCATTTTCGGAGCAGGGCTGTTGGAGGCCCCATGCACAGACCGCAAAACTAGGTTTGAAGTTTGAGGTGGCAAGACAAGCAAGTAGCCCCAGTCTCTGTGCCTCTGCACGAGCAGTGCCATGGGCACATGAGGCTGAGAAACAGCTTTCCAGGCTAGCTCTTTCTGCCTGCGAGCTATCTGCAGACGTTCGCATTTTCGCAACAGGGCTGCCGGAGGCCCCACGCACAGACCCCAAAATTACGTTTGAAGTTTGAGGTGGCAAGACAAGCAAGCAGCCCCAGTATTTCTGGCTCTGTGTGGGCAGTGCCATGGGCAGATGAGGCTGAGCAACAGCTTTCCAAGCTAAATATTTCTTCCTGCGAGCTATCTGCAGATATTCGCATTGTCGGAGTAGGGCTGTCGGAGGCCCCCAGCACGAACACCCAAATCTACGTTTGAAGTTTGAGGTGGCAAGACAAGCAAGCAGCCCCAGTCTCTGTGCCTCTGTGCGAGCAGTGCCATGGGCAGATGAGGCTGACCAACAGCTTTCCAAGCTAAATGTTTCTGCCTGCGAGCTATCTGCAGACGTTCGCATTGTCGTACAAGGCCTGCCGGAGGCGCCTGCTACGGACCCCAAAAAATACGTTTGAAGTTTGAGGTGGTAAAACAAGCAAGCAGCCCCAGTCTCTGTGCCTCCGTGCGAGCAGTGCCATGGGCAGATGAGGCTGAGCAACAGCTTTCCAATCTAAATGTTTCTGCCTGCGAGCTATCTGCAGACATTCGCATTGTCGGACCAGGCCTGCCGGAGGCGCCGGGTACGGACCACCTAAGCTATGTTTGAAGTTTGAGGTGGCAAGACAAGCAAGCAGCCCCAGTCTCTGTGCCTCTGTGCGAGCAGTGCCATGGGCAGATGAGGCTGAGCAACAGCTTTCCAGGCTAGCTCTTTCTGGCTGCGAGCTATCTGCAGATGTTCGCATTTTCGGAGCAGGGCTGTTGGAGGCCCCATGCACAGACCGCAAAATTACGTTTGAAGTTTGAGGTGGCAAGACAAGCAAGCAGCCCCACTCTCTGTGCCTCTGTGCGAGCAGTGCCATGGGCACATGAGGCTGAGCAAGAGCTTTCCAGGCTAGCTCTTTCTGGCTGCGAGCTATCTGCAGACGTTCGCATTTTAAGAGCAGGACTGGCGGAGGAGCCCGGCACCAAACACCAAAGCTACGTTTGAAGATTGAGGGGGCAAGAAAAGCAAGCAGCCCCAGTCTCTGTGCCTCTGTGCGAGCAGTGGCATGGGCAGATGAGGCTGAGCAACAGCTTTCCAGGCTAGCTCTTTCTGCCTGCGTGCTATCTACAGACGTTCCCATTTTCGGAGCAGGGCTGTTGGAGGCCCCATGCACAGACCGCAAAACTAGGTTTGAAGTTTGAGGTGGCAAGACAAGCAAGCAGCCCCAGTCTCTGTGCCTCTGCACGAGCAGTGCCATGGGCACATGAGGCTGAGAAACAGCTTTCCAGGCTAGCTCTTTCTGCCTGCGAGCTATCTGCAGACGTTCGCATTTTCGCAACAGGGCTGCCGGAGGCCCCACGCACAGACCGCAAAATTACTTTTGAAGTTTGAGGTGGCAAGACAAGCAAGCAGCCCCAGTATTTCTGGCTCTGTGTGGGCAGTGCCATGGGCAGATGAGGCTGAGCAACAGCTTTCCAAGCTAAATATTTCTTCCTGCGAGCTATCTGCAGATATTCGCATTGTCGGAGTAGGGCTGTCGGAGGCCCCCAGCACGAACACCCAAATCTACGTTTGAAGTTTGAGGTGGCAAGACAAGCAAGCAGCCCCAGTCTCTGTGCCTCAGTGCGAGCAGTGCCATGGGCAGATGAGGCTGACCAACAGCTTTCCAAGCTAAATGTTTCTGCCTGCGAGCTATCTGAAGACGTTCGCATTGTCGGACCAGGCCTTCCGGAGGCGCCGGGCATGGACCACCTAAGCTACGTTTCAAGTTTGAGGTGGTAAGACAAGCAAGCAGTCCCAGTCTCTGTGCATTGGTGCGAGCAGTGCCATGGGCAGATGAGGCTGAGCAACAGCTTTCCAATCTAAATGTTTCTGCCTGCGAGCTATCTGCAGACGTTCGCATTGTCGTACAAGGCCTGCCGGAGGCGCCTGCTACGGACCCCAAAAAATACGTTTAAAGTTTGAGGTGGTAAAACAAGCAAGCAGCCCCAGTCTCTGTGCCTCCGTGCGAGCAGTGCCATGGGCAGATGAGGCTGAGCAACAGATTTCCAATCTAAATGTTTCTGCCTGCGAGCTATCTGCAGACGTTCGCATTGTCGGACCAGGCCTGCCGGAGGCGCCGGGTACGGACCACCTAAGCTATGTTTGAAGTTTGAGGTGGTAAGACAAGCAAGCAGCCCCAGTGTCTGTGCCTCTGTGCGAGCAGTGCCATGGGCACATGAGGCTGAGCAAGAGCTTTCCAGGCTAGCTCTTTCTACCTGCGAGCTATCTGCAGACGTTCGCATTTTCGGAGCAGGGCTGTTGGAGGCCCCATGCACAGACCGCAAAACTACGTTTGAAGTTTGAGGTGGCAAGACAAGCAAGCAGCCCCAGTCTCTGTGCCTCTGTGCGAGCAGTGCCATGGGCAGATGAGGCTGAGCAACAGCTTTCCAGGCTAGCTCTTTCTGGCTGCGAGCTATCTGCAGACGTTCGCATTTTCGGAGCAGGGCGGCCTGAGGCCCCATGCACAGAGCCCAAAACTACTTTTGAAGTTTGAGGTGGCAAGACAAGCAAGCAGCCCCAGTCTCTCTGCCTCTGTGCGAGCGGTGTCATGGGCAGATGAGACTAAGCAACAGCTTTCCAGGCTAGCTCTTTCTGCCTGCGAGCTATCTATAGACGTTCGCATTTTGGGAGGAGGACTGCCAGAGGCACCGGGCACGAACCACCTAAGATACGTTTGAAGTTTGAGGTGGTAAGACAAGCAAGCAGTCCCAGTCTCTGTGCCTCTGTGCGAGCAGTGCCATGGGCAGATGAGGCTGAGCAACAGCTTTCCAGGCTAGCTCTTTCTGGCTGCGAGCTATATGCAGATGTTCGCATTTTCAGAGCAGGGCTGCCGCAGGCCATCGTCACGAACCACCTCAGATACTTTTGAAGTTAGGTGGCAAGACAAGCAAGCAGCCCCAGTCTCTGTGCCTCTGTGCGAGCAGTGCCATGGGCAGATGAGGCTGAGCAACAGCTTTCCAGGCTAGCTCTTTCTGCCTGCGAGCTATCTGCAGATGTTCGCATTTTCGGAGCAGGGCTGTTGGAGGCCCCATGCACAGACCGCAAAATTACGTTTGAAGTTTGAGGTGGCAAGACAAGCAAGCAACCCCACTCTCTGTGCCTCTGTGCGAGCAGTGGCATGGGCAGATGAGGCTGAGCAACAGCTTTCCAGGCTAGCTCTTTCTGGCTGCGAGCTATCTGCAGACGTTCGCATTTTAAGAGCTGGGCTGGCAGAGGAGCCCGGCACCAAACACCAAAGCTACGTTTGAAGATTGAGGGGGCAAGACAAGCAAGCAGCCCCAGTCTCTGTGCCTCTGTGCGAGCAGTGGCATGGGCAGATGAGGCTGAGCAACAGCTTTCCAGGCTAGCTCTTTCTGGCTGCGAGCTATCTGCAGACGTTCGCATTTTCGCAACAGGGCTGCTGGAGGCCCCACACACAGACCCCAAAATTACGTTTGAAGTTTGAGGTGGCAAGACAAGCAAGCAGCCCCAGTATTTCTGGCTCTGTGTGGGCAGTGCCATGGGCAGAGGAGGCTGAGCAACAGCTTTCCAGGCTAGCTCTTTCTGGCTGCGAGCTATCTGCAGACGTTCGCATTTCCGGAGCACGTCTGCCCGAGGCCCCAATCACAGACCACCAAATTTCTGTTTGAAGTTTGAGGTGGCAAGAGAAGCAAGCAGCCCCAGTCTCTGTGCCTCTGTGCAAGCAGTGCCATGGGCAGATGAGGTTGAGCAACAGTTTTCCAGGCTAGCTAATTCTGGCTGTGAGCTATCTGCAGATGTTAGCATTGTAGGAGCAGCGCTGCCGGAGCCCCCCTGCACGGACTACCAAAGCTACGTTTGAAGTTTGAGGTGGCAAGACAAGCAAGCAGCCCCAGTCTCTTTGCCTCTGTGCGAGCAGTGCCATGGGCAGATTAGGCTGAGCAACAGCTTTCCAAGCTAAGTATTTCTTCCTGCGAGCTATCTGCAGACGTTCGCATTGTCGGAGCAGGCCTTCCGGAGGCGCCGGGCACGGACCACCTAAGATACGTTTGAAGTTTGAGGTGGTAAGACAAGCAAGTAGTCCCAGTCTCTGTGCATTGGTGCGAGCAGTGCCATGGGCAGATGAGGCTGAGCAACAGCTTTCCAGGCTAGCTCTTTCTGGCTGCGAGCTATATGCAGATGTTCGCATTTTCAGAGCAGGGCTGCCGCAGGCCATCGTCACGAACCACCTCAGATACTTTTAAAGTTAGGTGGCAAGACAAGCAAGCAGCCCCAGTCTCTGTGCCTCTGTGCGAGCAGTGCCATGGGCACATGAGGCTGAGCAACAGCTTTCCAGGCTAGCTCTTTCTGGCTGCGAGCTATCTGCAGACGTTCGCATTTTCGGAGCAGGGCGGCCTGAGGCCCCATGCACAGAGCCCAAAACTACTTTTGAAGTTTGAGGTGGCAAGACAAGCAAGCAGCCCCAGTCTCTCTGCCTCTGTGCGAGCGGTGTCATGGGCAGATGAGACTAAGCAACAGCTTTCCAGGCTAGCTCTTTCTGCCTGCGAGCTATCTATAGACGTTCGCATTTTGGGAGGAGGACTGCCAGAGGCACCGGGCACGAACCACCTAAGATACGTTTGAAGTTTGAGGTGGTAAGACAAGCAAGCAGTCCCAGTCTCTGTGCCTCTGTGCGAGCAGTGCCATGGGCAGAGGAGGCTGAGCAACAGCTTTCCAGGCTAGCTCTTTCTGGCTGCGAGCTATATGCAGATGTTCGCATTTTCAGAGCAGGGCTGCCGCAGGCCATCGTCACGAACCACCTCAGATACTTTTGAAGTTAGGTGGCAAGACAAGCAAGCAGCCCCAGTCTCTGTGCCTCTGTGCGAGCAGTGCCATGGGCAGATGAGGCTGAGCAACAGCTTTCCAGGCTAGCTCTTTCTGCCTGCGAGCTATCTGCAGATGTTCGCATTTTCGGAGCAGGGCTGTTGGAGGCCCCATGCACAGACCGCAAAATTACGTTTGAAGTTTGAGGTGGCAAGACAAGCAAGCAACCCCACTCTCTGTGCCTCTGTGCGAGCAGTGGCATGGGCAGATGAGGCTGAGCAACAGCTTTCCAGGCTAGCTCTTTCTGGCTGCGAGCTATCTGCAGACGTTCGCATTTTAAGAGCTGGGCTGGCAGAGGAGCCCGGCACCAAACACCAAAGCTACGTTTGAAGATTGAGGGGGCAAGACAAGCAAGCAGCCCCAGTCTCTGTGCCTCTGTGCGAGCAGTGGCATGGGCAGATGAGGCTGAGCAACAGCTTTCCAGGCTAGCTCTTTCTGGCTGCGAGCTATCTGCAGACGTTCGCATTTTCGCAACAGGGCTGCTGGAGGCCCCACACACAGACCCCAAAATTACGTTTGAAGTTTGAGGTGGCAAGACAAGCAAGCAGCCCCAGTATTTCTGGCTCTGTGTGGGCAGTGCCATGGGCAGAGGAGGCTGAGCAACAGCTTTCCAGGCTAGCTCTTTCTGGCTGCGAGCTATCTGCAGACGTTCGCATTTCCGGAGCACGTCTGCCCGAGGCCCCAATCACAGACCACCAAATTTCTGTTTGAAGTTTGAGGTGGCAAGAGAAGCAAGCAGCCCCAGTCTCTGTGCCTCTGTGCAAGCAGTGCCATGGGCAGATGAGGTTGAGCAACAGTTTTCCAGGCTAGCTAATTCTGGCTGTGAGCTATCTGCAGATGTTAGCATTGTAGGAGCAGCGCTGCCGGAGCCCCCCTGCACGGACTACCAAAGCTACGTTTGAAGTTTGAGGTGGCAAGACAAGCAAGCAGCCCCAGTCTCTTTGCCTCTGTGCGAGCAGTGCCATGGGCAGATTAGGCTGAGCAACAGCTTTCCAAGCTAAGTATTTCTTCCTGCGAGCTATCTGCAGACGTTCGCATTGTCGGAGCAGGCCTTCCGGAGGCGCCGGGCACGGACCACCTAAGATACGTTTGAAGTTTGAGGTGGTAAGACAAGCAAGTAGTCCCAGTCTCTGTGCATTGGTGCGAGCAGTGCCATGGGCAGATGAGGCTGAGCAACAGCTTTCCAGGCTAGCTCTTTCTGGCTGCGAGCTATATGCAGATGTTCGCATTTTCAGAGCAGGGCTGCCGCAGGCCATCGTCACGAACCACCTCAGATACTTTTAAAGTTAGGTGGCAAGACAAGCAAGCAGCCCCAGTCTCTGTGCCTCTGTGCGAGCAGTGCCATGGGCACATGAGGCTGAGCAACAGCTTTCCAGGCTATCTCTTTTTGTCTGCGATCTATCTGCAGACGTTCGCATTGTCGTACAAGGCCTGCCGGAGGCGCCTGCTACGGACCACCTAAGATATGTTTGAAGTTTGAGGTGGTAAGACAAGCAAGCAGCCCCAGTCTCTGTGCCTCCGTGCGAGCAGTGCCATGGGCAGATGAGGCTGAGCAACAGCTTTCCGATCTAAATGTTTCTGCCTGCGAGCTATCTGCAGACGTTCGCATTGTCGGACTAGGCCTGCCGGAGGCGCCGGGTACGGACCACCTAAGCTATGTTTGAAGTTTGAGGTGGCAAGACAAGCAAGCAGCCCCAGTCTCTGTGCCTCTGTGCGAGCATTGGCATGGGCAGATGAGGCTGAGCAACAGCTTTCCAGGATAGCTCTTTCTGTCTGCGATCTATCTGTAGACGTTCGCGTTTTTGGAGCAGGGCTGCTGGAGACCCCATGCACAGACCGCAAAAACTACGTTTGAAGTTTGAGGTGCCAAGACAAGCAAGCAGCCTCAGTCTCTGTGCCTCCGTGCGAGCAGTGGCATGGGCAGATGAGGCTGAGCAACAGCTTTCCAAGCTATGTATTTCTTCCTGCGAGCTATCTGCAGACGTTCACATTGTCAGACCAGGCCTGCCGGAGGCGCCTGCTACGGACCACCTAAGCTATGTTTGAAGTTTGAGGTGGTAAGACAAGCAAGCAGCCCCAGTCTCTGTGCCTCCGTGCGAGCAGTGCCATGGGCAGATGAGGCTGAGCAACAGCTTTCCAATCTAAATGTTTCTGCCTGCGAGCTATCTGTAGACGTTCGCATTGTCGTACTAGGCCTGCCGGAGGCGCCCGGTACGGACCACCTAAGCTATGTTTGAAGTTTGAGGTGGTAAGACAAGCAAGCAGCCCCAGTCTCTGTGCCTCTGTGCGAGCAGTGGCATGGGCAGATGAGGCTGAGCAAGAGCTTTCCAGGCTAGCTCTTTCTGGCTGCGAGCTATCTGCAGACATTCGCATTTTAAGAGCAGGACTGGCGGAGGAGCCCGGCACCAAACACCAAATCTACGTTTGAAGATTGAGGGGGCAAGACAAGCAAGCAGCCCCAGTCTCTGTGCCTCTGTGCGAGCAGTGGCATGGGCAGATGAGGCTGAGCAAGAGCTTTCCAGGCTAGCTCTTTCTGGCTGCGAGCTATCTGCAGACGTTCGCATTTTCGCAACAGGTCTGCCGGAGGCCCCACACACAGACCCCAAAATTACGTTTGAAGTTTGAGGTGGCAAGACAAGCAAGCAGCCCCAGTACTTCTGGCTCTGTGTGGGCAGTGCCATGGGCAGAGGAGGCTGAGCAACAGCTTTCCAGGCTAGCTCTTTCTGGCTGCGAGCTATCTGCAGACGTTCGCATTTCCGGAGCACGTCTTCCCGAGGCCCCAATCACAGACCACCAAATTTCTGTTTGAAGTTTGAGGTGGCAAGAGAAGCAAGCAGCCCCAGTCTCTGTGCCTCTGTGCGAGCAGTGCCATGGGCAGATGAGGCTGAGCAACAGTTTTTCAGGCTAGCTAATTCTGGCTGTGAGCTATCTGCAGATGTTAGCATTGTAGGAGCAGCGCTGCCGGAGCCCCCATGTACGGACTCCCAAAGCTACGTTTTAAGTTTGAGGTGGCAAGACAAGCAAGCAGCCCCAGTCTTTTTGCCTCTGTGCGAGCAGTGCCATGGGCAGATGAGGCTGAGCAACAGCTTTCCAAGCTAAGTATTTCTTCCTGCGAGCTATCTGCAGACGTTCGCATTGTCGGAGCAGGCCTTCCGGAGGCGCCGGGCACGGACCACCTAAGCTACGTTTGAAGTTTGAGGTGGTAAGACAAGCAAGCAGCCCCAGTCTCTGTGCCTCTGTGCGAGCAGTGCCATGGGCACATGAGGCTGAGCAAGAGCTTTCCAGGCTAGCTCTTTCTGGCTGCGAGCTATCTGCAGACGTTCGCATTTTCGCAACAGGTCTGCCGGAGGCCCCACACACAGACCCCAAAATTACGTTTGAAGTTTGAGGTGGCAAGACAAGCAAGCAGCCCCAGTACTTCTGGCTCTGTGTGGGCAGTGCCATGGGCAGAGGAGGCTGAGCAACAGCTTTCCAGGCTAGCTCTTTCTGGCTGCGAGCTATCTGCAGACGTTCGCATTTCCGGAGCACGTCTTCCCGAGGCCCCAATCACAGACCACCAAATTTCTGTTTGAAGTTTGAGGTGGCAAGAGAAGCAAGCAGCCCCAGTCTCTGTGCCTCTGTGCGAGCAGTGCCATGGGCAGATGAGGCTGAGCAACAGTTTTCCAGGCTAGCTAATTCTGGCTGTGAGCTATCTGCAGATGTTAGCATTGTAGGAGCAGCGCTGCCGGAGCCCCCATGTACGGACTCCCAAAGCTACGTTTTAAGTTTGAGGTGGCAAGACAAGCAAGCAGCCCCAGTTTTTTGCCTCTGTGCGAGCAGTGCCATGGGCAGATGAGGCTGAGCAACAGCTTTCCAAGCTAAGTATTTCTTCCTGCGAGCTATCTGCAGACGTTCGCATTGTCGGAGCAGGCCTTCCGGAGGCGCCGGGCACGGACCACCTAAGCTACGTTTGAAGTTTGAGGTGGTAAGACAAGCAAGCAGCCCCAGTCTCTGTGCCTCTGTGCGAGCAGTGCCATGGGCACATGAGGCTGAGCAAGAGCTTTCCAGGCTAGCTCTTTCTGCCTGCGAGCTATCTGCAGACGTTCGCATTTTAAGAGCAGGACTGGCGGAGGAGCCCGGCACCAAACACCAAAGCTACGTTTGAAGATTGAGGGGGCAAGACAAGCAAGCAGCCCCAGTCTCTGTGCCTCTGTGCGAGCAGTGGCATGGGCAGATGAGGCTCAGCAACAGCTTTCCAGGCTAGCTCTTTCTGCCTGCGAGCTATCTGCAGACGTTCGCATTTTCGGAGCAGGGCTGTTGGAGGCCCCACGCACAGACCACAAAACTACTTTTGAAGTTTGAGGTGGCAAGACAAGCAAGCAGCCCCAGTTTCTCTGCCTCTGTGCGAGCGGTGTCATGGGCAGATGAGACTAAGCAACAGCTTTCCAGGCTAGCTCTTTCTGCCTGCGAGCTATCTATAGACGTTCGCATTTGGGAGGAGGCCTGCCAGATGCGCCGGGCAAGAACCACCTAAGCTACGTTTGAAGTTTGAGGTGGTAAGACAAGCAAGCAGTCCCAGTCTCTGTGCCTCTGTGCGAGCAGTGCCATGGGCAGATGAGGTTGAGCAACAGCTTTCCAACTAGCTCTTTCTGGCTGCGAGCTATATGCAGATGTTCGCATTTTCAGAGCAGGCATGCCGCAGGCCATCGTCACGAACCACCTCAGATACTTTTGAAGTTAGGTGGCAAGACAAGCAAGCAGCCCCAGTCTCTGTGCCTCTGTGCGAGCAGTGCCATGGGCAGATGAGGCTGAGCAACAGCTTTCCAGGCTAGCTCTTTCTGCCTGCGAGCTATCTGCAGATGTTCGCATTTTCGGAGCAGGGCTGTTGGAGGCCCCATGCACAGACCGCAAAATTACGTTTGAAGTTTGAGGTGGCAAGACAAGCAAGCAGCCCCACTCTCTGTGCCTCTGTGCGAGCAGTGCCATGGGCAGATGAGGCTGAGCAACAGCTTTCCAGGATAGCTCTTTCTGTCTGCGATCTATCTGCAGACGTTCGCGTATTTGGAGCAGGGCTGTTGGAGACCCCATGCACAGACCGCAAAAAATACGTTTGAAGTTTGAGGTGCCAAGACAAGCAAGCAGCCTCAGTCTCTGTGCCTCCGTGCGAGCAGTGCCATGGGCAGATGAGGCTGAGCAACAGCTTTCCAATCTAAATGTTTCTGGCTGCGAGCTATCTGCAGACGTTCGCATTGTCGGACCAGGCCTGCCGGAGGCGCCGGGTACGGACCACCTAAGCTATGTTTGAAGTTTGAGGTGGTAAGACAAGCAAGCAGCCCCAGTCTCTGTGCCTCTCTGCGAGCAGTGCCATGGGCACATGAGGCTGAGCAAGAGCTTTCCAGGATAGCCCTTTCTGGCTGCGAGCTATCTGCAGACGTTCGCATTTTAAGAGCAGGACTGGCGGAGGAGCCCGGCACCAAACACCAAAGGTACGTTTGAAGATTGAGGGGGCAAGACAAGCAAGCAGCCCCAGTCTCTGTGCCTCTGTGCGAGCAGTGCCATAGGCAGATGAGGCTGAGCAACAGCTTTCCAGGCTAGCTCTTTCTGGCTGCGAGCTATCTGCAGACGTTCACATTTCCAGAGCAGGGCTGCCGTTGGCTATTGGAAAGGACCACCAAAGATACGTTTGAAGTTTGAGGTGGCAAGACAAGCAAGCAGCCCCAGTCTCTGTGCCACTGTGCGAGCAGTGTCATGGGCAGATGAGGCTGAGCAACAGCTTTGCAGGCCAGCTATTTCTGCCTGTGAGCTATCTGCAGACGCTCGCATTTTCGAAACAGCACTGCTCTAAGCCGCCGGCACGGACCACCTAATTTACATTTGAAGTTTGAGGTGGCAAGATAAGCAAGCAGCCCCAGTCTCTGTGCCTCTGTGCGATCAGTGCCATGGGCAGATGAGGCTTAGAAACAGCTTTCCAGGCTAGCTCTTTCTGCCTGCGAGCTATCTGCAGACGTTCGCATTTTCAAAGCAGGGCTGCCGGAGGCGATCGGCAAGGACCACCTAAGATACGTTTGAACTTTGAGGTATCAAAAAAAGCAAGCAGCCCCAGTCTCTGTGTCTCTGTGCGAGCAGTGCCATGGGCAGATGAGGCTGAGAAACAGCTTTCTAGGCTAGCTCTTTCTGCCTGCAAGCTATCTGCAGACGTTCGCATTTTCAGAGCAAGGCTGTCGGATGTGTCCGGCACGCAGCACCTAAGATACGTTTGAAGTTTGAGGGGGCAAGACAAGCAAGCAGCTCCAGTCTCTGTGCCTTTTTGCGAGCAGTGCCATGGGCAGATGAGGCTGAGCAACAGCTTTCCAGTCTAGCTCTTTCTGTCTGCGATCTATCTGCAGACATTCGCGTTTTTGGAGCAGGGCTGCTGGAGGCCCCATGCACAGACCCCAAAAACTACGTTTGAAGTTTGAGGTGCCAACACAAGCAAGCAGCCCCAGTCTCTGTGCCTCCGTGCGAGCAGTGCCATGAGCAGATGAGGCTGACCAACAGCTTTCCAAGCTAAATGTTTCTGCCTGCGAGCTATCTGCAGACGTTCGCATTGTCGTACCAGGCCTGCCGGAGGCGCCCGGTACGGACCACCTAAGCTATGTTTGAAGTTTGAGGTGGCAAGAGAAGCAAGCAGCCCCAGTCTCTGTGCCTCTGTGCGAGCAGTGCCATGGGCAGATGAGGCTGAGCAACAGTTTTCCAGGCTAGCTAATTCTGGCTGTGAGCTATCTGCAGATGTTAGCATTGTAGGAGCAGCGCTGCCGGAGCCCCCATGTACGGACTCCCAAAGCTACGTTTTAAGTTTGAGGTGGCAAGACAAGCAAGCAGCCCCAGTCTTTTTGCCTCTGTGCGAGCAGTGCCATGGGCAGATGAGGCTGAGCAACAGCTTTCCAAGCTAAGTATTTCTTCCTGCGAGCTATCTGCAGACGTTCGCATTGTCGGAGCAGGCCTTCCGGAGGCGCCGGGCACGGACCACCTAAGCTACGTTTGAAGTTTGAGGTGGTAAGACAAGCAAGCAGCCCCAGTCTCTGTGCCTCTGTGCAAGCAGTGCCATGGGCACATGAGGCTGAGCAAGAGCTTTCCAGGCTAGCTCTTTCTGCCTGCGAGCTATCTGCAGACGTTCGCATTTTAAGAGCAGGACTGGCGGAGGAGCCCGGCACCAAACACCAAAGCTACGTTTGAAGATTGAGGGGGCAAGACAAGCAAGCAGCCCCAGTCTCTGTGCCTCTGTGCGAGCAGTGGCATGGGCAGATGAGGCTCAGCAACAGCTTTCCAGGCTAGCTCTTTCTGCCTGCGAGCTATCTGCAGACGTTCGCATTTTCGGAGCAGGGCTGTTGGAGGCCCCATGCACAGACCGCAAAACTACTTTTGAAGTTTGAGGTGGCAAGACAAGCAAGCAGCCCCAGTTTCTCTGCCTCTGTGCGAGCGGTGTCATGGGCAGATGAGACTAAGCAACAGCTTTCCAGGCTAGCTCTTTCTGTCTGCGATCTATCTGCAGACGTTCGCATTGTCGTACAAGGCCTGCCGGAGGCGCCTGCTACGGACCACCTAAGATATGTTTGAAGTTTGAGGTGGTAAGACAAGCAAGCAGCCCCAGTCTCTGTGCCTCCGTGCGAGCAGTGCCATGGGCAGATGAGGCTGAGCAACAGCTTTCCGATCTAAATGTTTCTGCCTGCGAGCTATCTGCAGACGTTCGCATTGTCGGACTAGGCCTGCCGGAGGCGCCGGGTACGGACCACCTAAGCTATGTTTGAAGTTTGAGGTGGCAAGACAAGCAAGCAGCCCCAGTCTCTGTGCCTCTGTGCGAGCAGTGGCATGGGAAGATGAGGCTGAGCAAGAGCTTTCCAGGCTAGCTCTTTCTGGCTGCGAGCTATCTGCAGACGTTCGCATTTTCAGAGCAGGACTGGCGGAGGAGCCCGGCACCAAACACCAAAGGTACGTTTGAAGATTGAGGGGGCAAGACAAGCAAGCAGCCCCAGTCTCTGTGCCTCTGTGCGAGCAGTGCCATAGGCAGATGAGGCTGAGCAACAGCTTTCCAGGCTAGCTCTTTCTGGCTGCGAGCTATCTGCAGACGTTCACATTTCCAGAGCAGGGCTGCCGTTGGCTATTGGAAAGGACCACCAAAGATACGTTTGAAGTTTGAGGTGGCAAGACAAGCAAGCAGCCCCAGTCTCTGTGCCACTGTGCGAGCAGTGTCATGGGCAGATGAGGCTGAGCAACAGCTTTGCAGGCCAGCTATTTCTGCCTGTGAGCTATCTGCAGACGCTCGCATTTTCGAAACAGCACTGCTCTAAGCCGCCGGCACGGACCACCTAATTTACATTTGAAGTTTGAGGTGGCAAGATAAGCAAGCAGCCCCAGTCTCTGTGCCTCTGTGCGATCAGTGCCATGGGCAGATGAGGCTTAGAAACAGCTTTCCAGGCTAGCTCTTTCTGCCTGCGAGCTATCTGCAGACGTTCGCATTTTCAAAGCAGGGCTGCCGGAGGCGATCGGCAAGGACCACCTAAGATACGTTTGAACTTTGAGGTATCAAAAAAAGCAAGCAGCCCCAGTCTCTGTGTCTCTGTGCGAGCAGTGCCATGGGCAGATGAGGCTGAGAAACAGCTTTCTAGGCTAGCTCTTTCTGCCTGCAAGCTATCTGCAGACGTTCGCATTTTCAGAGCAAGGCTGTCGGATGTGTCCGGCACGCAGCACCTAAGATACGTTTGAAGTTTGAGGGGGCAAGACAAGCAAGCAGCTCCAGTCTCTGTGCCTTTTTGCGAGCAGTGCCATGGGCAGATGAGGCTGAGCAACAGCTTTCCAGTCTAGCTCTTTCTGTCTGCGATCTATCTGCAGACATTCGCGTTTTTGGAGCAGGGCTGCTGGAGGCCCCATGCACAGACCCCAAAAACTACGTTTGAAGTTTGAGGTGCCAACACAAGCAAGCAGCCCCAGTCTCTGTGCCTCCGTGCGAGCAGTGCCATGAGCAGATGAGGCTGACCAACAGCTTTCCAAGCTAAATGTTTCTGCCTGCGAGCTATCTGCAGACGTTCGCATTGTCGTACCAGGCCTGCCGGAGGCGCCCGGTACGGACCACCTAAGCTATGTTTGAAGTTTGAGGTGGCAAGAGAAGCAAGCAGCCCCAGTCTCTGTGCCTCTGTGCGAGCAGTGCCATGGGCAGATGAGGCTGAGCAACAGTTTTCCAGGCTAGCTAATTCTGGCTGTGAGCTATCTGCAGATGTTAGCATTGTAGGAGCAGCGCTGCCGGAGCCCCCATGTACGGACTCCCAAAGCTACGTTTTAAGTTTGAGGTGGCAAGACAAGCAAGCAGCCCCAGTCTTTTTGCCTCTGTGCGAGCAGTGCCATGGGCAGATGAGGCTGAGCAACAGCTTTCCAAGCTAAGTATTTCTTCCTGCGAGCTATCTGCAGACGTTCGCATTGTCGGAGCAGGCCTTCCGGAGGCGCCGGGCACGGACCACCTAAGCTACGTTTGAAGTTTGAGGTGGTAAGACAAGCAAGCAGCCCCAGTCTCTGTGCCTCTGTGCGAGCAGTGCCATGGGCACATGAGGCTGAGCAAGAGCTTTCCAGGCTAGCTCTTTCTGCCTGCGAGCTATCTGCAGACGTTCGCATTTTAAGAGCAGGACTGGCGGAGGAGCCCGGCACCAAACACCAAAGCTACGTTTGAAGATTGAGGGGGCAAGACAAGCAAGCAGCCCCAGTCTCTGTGCCTCTGTGCGAGCAGTGGCATGGGCAGATGAGGCTCAGCAACAGCTTTCCAGGCTAGCTCTTTCTGCCTGCGAGCTATCTGCAGACGTTCGCATTTTCGGAGCAGGGCTGTTGGAGGCCCCATGCACAGACCGCAAAACTACTTTTGAAGTTTGAGGTGGCAAGACAAGCAAGCAGCCCCAGTTTCTCTGCCTCTGTGCGAGCGGTGTCATGGGCAGATGAGACTAAGCAACAGCTTTCCAGGCTAGCTCTTTCTGTCTGCGATCTATCTGCAGACGTTCGCATTGTCGTACAAGGACTGCCGGAGGCGCCTGCTACGGACCACCTAAGATATGTTTGAAGTTTGAGGTGGTAAGACAAGCAAGCAGCCCCAGTCTCTGTGCCTCCGTGCGAGCAGTGCCATGGGCAGATGAGGCTGAGCAACAGCTTTCCGATCTAAATGTTTCTGCCTGCGAGCTATCTGCAGACGTTCGCATTGTCGGACTAGGCCTGCCGGAGGCGCCGGGTACGGACCACCTAAGCTATGTTTGAAGTTTGAGGTGGCAAGACAAGCAAGCAGCCCCAGTCTCTGTGCCTCTGTGCGAGCATTGGCATGGGCAGATGAGGCTGAGCAACAGCTTTCCAGGATAGCTCTTTCTGTCTGCGATCTATCTGTAGACGTTCGCGTTTTTGGAGCAGGGCTGCTGGAGACCCCATGCACAGACCGCAAAAACTACGTTTGAAGTTTGAGGTGCCAAGACAAGCAAGCAGCCTCAGTCTCTGTGCCTCCGTGCGAGCAGTGGCATGGGCAGATGAGGCTGAGCAACAGCTTTCCAAGCTATGTATTTCTTCCTGCGAGCTATCTGCAGACGTTCACATTGTCAGACCAGGCCTGCCGGAGGCGCCTGCTACGGACCACCTAAGCTATGTTTGAAGTTTGAGGTGGTAAGACAAGCAAGCAGCCCCAGTCTCTGTGCCTCCGTGCGAGCAGTGCCATGGGCAGATGAGGCTGAGCAACAGCTTTCCAATCTAAATGTTTCTGCCTGCGAGCTATCTGTAGACGTTCGCATTGTCGTACTAGGCCTGCCGGAGGCGCCCGGTACGGACCACCTAAGCTATGTTTGAAGTTTGAGGTGGTAAGACAAGCAAGCAGCCCCAGTCTCTGTGCCTCTGTGCGAGCAGTGGCATGGGCAGATGAGGCTGAGCAAGAGCTTTCCAGGCTAGCTCTTTCTGCCTGCGAGCTATCTGCAGACATTCGCATTTTAAGAGCAGGACTGGCGGAGGAGCCCGGCACCAAACACCAAATCTACGTTTGAAGATTGAGGGGGCAAGACAAGCAAGCAGCCCCAGTCTCTGTGCCTCTGTGCGAGCAGTGGCATGGGCAGATGAGGCTGAGCAACAGCTTTCCAGGCTAGCTCTTTCTGGCTGCGAGCTATCTGCAGACGTTCGCATTTTCGCAACAGGTCTGCCGGAGGCCCCACACACAGACCCCAAAATTACGTTTGAAGTTTGAGGTGGCAAGACAAGCAAGCAGCCCCAGTACTTCTGGCTCTGTGTGGGCAGTGCCATGGGCAGAGGAGGCTGAGCAACAGCTTTCCAGGCTAGCTCTTTCTGGCTGCGAGCTATCTGCAGACGTTCGCATTTCCGGAGCACGTCTTCCCGAGGCCCCAATCACAGACCACCAAATTTCTGTTTGAAGTTTGAGGTGGCAAGAGAAGCAAGCAGCCCCAGTCTCTGTGCCTCTGTGCGAGCAGTGCCATGGGCAGATGAGGCTGAGCAACAGTTTTCCAGGCTAGCTAATTCTGGCTGTGAGCTATCTGCAGATGTTAGCATTGTAGGAGCAGCGCTGCCGGAGCCCCCATGTACGGACTCCCAAAGCTACGTTTTAAGTTTGAGGTGGCAAGACAAGCAAGCAGCCCCAGTCTTTCTGCCTCTGTGCGAGCAGTGCCATGGGCAGATGAGGCTGAGCAACAGCTTTCCAAGCTAAGTATTTCTTCCTGCGAGCTATCTGCAGACGTTCGCATTGTCGGAGCAGGCCTTCCGGAGGCGCCGGGCACGGACCACCTAAGCTACGTTTGAAGTTTGAGGTGGTAAGACAAGCAAGCAGCCCCAGTCTCTGTGCCTCTGTGCGAGCAGTGCCATGGGCACATGAGGCTGAGCAAGAGCTTTCCAGGCTAGCTCTTTCTGCCTGCGAGCTATCTGCAGACGTTCGCATTTTAAGAGCAGGACTGGCGGAGGAGCCCGGCACCAAACACCAAAGCTACGTTTGAAGATTGAGGGGGCAAGACAAGCAAGCAGCCCCAGTCTCTGTGCCTCTGTGCGAGCAGTGGCATGGGCAGATGAGGCTCAGCAACAGCTTTCCAGGCTAGCTCTTTCTGCCTGCGAGCTATCTGCAGACGTTCGCATTTTCGGAGCAGGGCTGTTGGAGGCCCCATGCACAGACCGCAAAACTACTTTTGAAGTTTGAGGTGGCAAGACAAGCAAGCAGCCCCAGTTTCTCTGCCTCTGTGCGAGCGGTGTCATGGGCAGATGAGACTAAGCAACAGCTTTCCAGGCTAGCTCTTTCTGCCTGCGAGCTATCTATAGACGTTCGCATTTGGGAGGAGGCAAGCCAGATGCGCCGGGCAAGAACCACCTAAGCTACGTTTGAAGTTTGAGGTGGTAAGACAAGCAAGCAGTCCCAGTCTCTGTGCCTCTGTGCGAGCAGTGCCATGGGCAGAGGAGGTTGAGCAACAGCTTTCCAACTAGCTCTTTCTGGCTGCGAGCTATATGCAGATGTTCGCATTTTCAGAGCAGGCATGCCGCAGGCCATCGTCACGAACCACCTCAGATACTTTTGAAGTTAGGTGGCAAGACAAGCAAGCAGCCCCAGTCTCTGTGCCTCTGTGCGAGCAGTGCCATGGGCAGATGAGGCTGAGCAACAGCTTTCCAGGCTAGCTCTTTCTGCCTGCGAGCTATCTGCAGATGTTCGCATTTTCGGAGCAGGGCTGTTGGAGGCCCCATGCACAGACCGCAAAATTACGTTTGAAGTTTGAGGTGGCAAGACAAGCAAGCAGCCCCACTCTCTGTGCCTCTGTGCGAGCAGTGCCATGGGCAGATGAGGCTGAGCAACAGCTTTCCAGGATAGCTCTTTCTGTCTGCGATCTATCTGCAGACGTTCGCGTTTTTGGAGCAGGGCTGTTGGAGACCCCATGCACAGACCGCAAAAAATACGTTTGAAGTTTGAGGTGCCAAGACAAGCAAGCAGCCTCAGTCTCTGTGCCTCCGTGCGAGCAGTGCCATGGGCAGATGAGGCTGAGCAACAGCTTTCCAATCTAAATGATTCTGCCTGCGAGCTATCTGCAGACGTTCGCATTGTCGGACCAGGCCTGCCGGAGGCGCCGGGTACGGACCACCTAAGCTATGTTTGAAGTTTGAGGTGGTAAGACAAGCAAGCAGCCCCAGTCTCTGTGCCTCTCTGCGAGCAGTGCCATGGGCACATGAGGCTGAGCAAGAGCTTTCCAGGATAGCCCTTTCTGGCTGCGAGCTATCTGCAGACGTTCGCATTTTAAGAGCAGGACTGGCGGAGGAGCCCGGCACCAAACACCAAAGGTACGTTTGAAGATTGAGGGGGCAAGACAAGCAAGCAGCCCCAGTCTCTGTGCCTCTGTGCGAGCAGTGCCATAGGCAGATGAGGCTGAGCAACAGCTTTCCAGGCTAGCTCTTTCTGGCTGCGAGCTATCTGCAGACGTTCACATTTCCAGAGCAGGGCTGCCGTTGGCTATTGGAAAGGACCACCAAAGATACGTTTGAAGTTTGAGGTGGCAAGACAAGCAAGCAGCCCCAGTCTCTGTGCCACTGTGCGAGCAGTGTCATGGGCAGATGAGGCTGAGCAACAGCTTTGCAGGCCAGCTATTTCTGCCTGTGAGCTATCTGCAGACGCTCGCATTTTCGAAACAGCACTGCTCTAAGCCGCCGGCACGGACCACCTAATTTACATTTGAAGTTTGAGGTGGCAAGATAAGCAAGCAGCCCCAGTCTCTGTGCCTCTGCACGAGCAGTGCCATGGGCAGAGGAGGCTGAGAAACAGCTTTCCAGGCTAGCTCTTTCTGCCTGCGAGCTATCTGCAGACGTTCGCATTTTCGCAACAGGGCTGCCGGAGGCCCCACGCACAGACCCCAAAATTACGTTTGAAGTTTGAGGTGGCAAGACAAGCAAGCAGCCCCAGTATTTCTGGCTCTGTGTGGGCAGTGCCATGGGCAGAGGAGGCTGAGCAACAGCTTTCCAGGCTAGCTCTTTCTGGCTGCGAGCTATCTGCAGACGTTCGCATTTTAAGAGCAGGACTGGCGGAGGAGCCCGGCACCAAACACCTAAGCTACGTTTCAAGATTGAGGGGGAAAGATAAGCAAGCAGCCCCAGTCTCTGTGCCTCTGTGCAAGCAGTGCCATGGGCAGATGAGGCTGAGCAACAGCTTTCCAGGATAGCCCCTTCTGGCTGCCATCTATCTGCAGACGTTCGCATTTTCGGAGCAGCGCTGCCAGAGCCCCCCTGCACGGACTCCCAAAGCTACGTTTGAAGTTTGAGGTGGCAAGACAAGCAAGCAGCCCCAGTCTCTTTGCCTCTGTGTGAGCGGTGCCATGGGCAGATGAGGCTAAGCAACAACTTTCCAGGGTAGCTCTTTCTAACTGCGAGCTATCTGTAGACTTTCGCATTTTGGAAGCAGGGTTGGCGGAGGCCCCCTGCACGGACCCCGAAAGCTACGTTTGAAGTTTGAGGTGGCAAGGCAAGCAAGCAGCCCCAGTCTCTTTGCCTCTGTGCGAGCAGTGCCATGGGCAGATGAGGCTGACCAACAGCTTTCCAAGCTAAATGTTTCTGCCTGCGAGCTATCTGAAGACGTTCGCATTGTCGGACCAGGCCTTCCGGAGGCGCCGGGCACAGACCACCTAAGCTACGTTTGAAGTTTGAGGTGGTAAGACAAGCATGCAGTCCCAGTCTCTGTGCATTGGTGCGAGCAGTGCCATGGGCAGATGAGGCTGAGCAACAGCTTTCCAGGCTAGCTTTTTCTGGCTGCGAGCTATATGCAGATGTTCGCATTTTCAGAGCAGGGCTGCCGCAGGCCATCGTCACGAACCACCTCAGATAATTTTGAAGTTAGGTGGCAAGACAAGCAAGCAGCCCCAGTCTCTGTGCCTCTGTGCGAGCAGTGCCATGGGCAGATGAGGCTGAGCAACAGCTTTCCAGGCTAGCTCTTTCTGGCTGCGAGCTATCTGCAGACGTTCGCATTTTCGGAGCAGGGCTGTTGGAGGCCCCATGCACAGACCGCAAAAATACGTTTGAAGTTTGAGGTGGCAAGACAAGCAAGCAGCCCCAGTCTCTGTGCCTCTGTGCGAGCAGTGGCATGGGCAGATGAGGCTGAGCAACAGCTTTCCAGGCTAGCTCTTTCTGTCTGCGATCTATCTGCACACGTTCGCATTGTTGTACAAGGCCTGCCGGAGGCGCATTCTACGGACCACCTAAGCTATGTTTGAAGTTTGAGGTGGTAAGACAAGACAGCAGCCCCAGTCTCTGTGCCTCCGTGCGAGCAGTGCCATGGGCAGATGAGGCTGAGCAACAGCTTTCCAATCTAAATGTTTCTGCCTGCGAGCTATCTGCAGACGTTCGCATTGTCGTACTAGGCCTGCCGGAGGCGCCCGGTACGGACCACCTAAGCTATGTTTGAAGTTTGAGGTGGTAAGACAAGCAAGCAGCCCCAGTCTCTGTGCCTCTGTGCGAGCAGTGCCATGGGCAGATGAGGCTGAGCAAGAGCTTTCCAGGCTAGCTTTTTCTGGCTGCGAGCTATCTGCAGACTTTCGCATTTTAAGAGCAGGACTGGCGGACGAGCCCGGCACCAAACACCAAAGCTACGTTTGAAGATTGAGGGGGCAAGACAAGCAAGCAGCCCCAGTCTCTGTGCCTCTGTGCGAGCAGTGGCATGGGCAGATGAGGCTGAGCAACAGCTTTCCAGGCTAGCTCTTTCTGGCTGCGAGCTATCTGCAGACGTTCGCATTTCCGGAGCACGTCTTCCCGAGGCCCCAATCACAGACCACCAAATTTCTGTTTGAAGTTTGAGGTGGCAAGAGAAGCAAGCAGCCCCAGTCTCTGTGCCTCTGTGCGAGCAGTGCCATGGGCAGATGAGGCTGAGCAACAGTTTTCCAGGCTAGCTAATTCTGGCTGTGAGCTATCTGCAGATGTTAGCATTGTAGGAGCAGCGCAGCCGGAGCCCCCCTGTACGGACTCCCAAAGCTACGTTTTAAGTTTGAGGTGGCAAGACAAGCAAGCAGCCCCAGTCTCTTTGCCTCTGTGCGAGCAGTGCCATGGGCAGATAAGGCTGAGCAACAGCTTTCCAAGCTAAGTATTTCTTCCTGCGAGCTATCTGCAGACGTTCGCATTGTCGGAGCAGGCCTTCCGGAGGCGCCGGGCACGGACCACCTAAGCTACGTTTGAAGTTTGAGGTGGTAAGACAAGCAAGTAGTCCCAGTCTCTGTGCATTGGTGCGAGCAGTGCCATGGGCAGATGAGGCTGAGCAAGAGCTTTCCAGGCTAGCTCTTTCTGGCTGCGAGCTATATGCAGATGTTCGCATTTTCAGAGCAGGGCTGCCGCAGGCCATCGTCACGAACCACCTCAGATACTTTTGAAGTTAGGTGGCAAGACAAGCAAGCAGCCCGAGTCTCTGTGCCTCTGTGCGAGCAGTGCCATGGGCAGATGAGGCTGAGCAACAGCTTTCCAGGATAGCTCTTTCTGGCTGCGATCTATCTGCAGACGTTCACATTGTCATACAAGGCCTGCCGGAGGCGCCTGCTACGGACCACCTAAGCTATGTTTGAAGTTTGAGGTGGTAAGACAAGCAAGCAGCCCCAGTCTCTGTGCCTCTGTGCGAGCAGTGCCATGGGCAGATGAGGCTGAGCAATAGCTTTCCAGGATAGCTCTTTCTGTCTGCGATCTATCTGCAGACGTTCGCGTTTTTGGAGCAGGGCTGCTGGAGACCCCAAGCACAGACCGCAAAAACTACGTTTGGAGTTTGAGGTGCCAAGACAAGCAAGCAGCCTCAGTCTCTGTGCCTCCGTGCGAGCAGTGCCATGGGCAGATGAGGCTGAGCAACAGCTTTCCAATCTAAATGTTTCTGCCTGCGAGCTATCTGCAGACGTTCGCATTTCCGGAGCACGTCTGCCCGAGGCCCCAATCACGGACCACCAAATTTCTGTTTGAAGTTTGAGGTGGCAAGACAAGCAAGCAGCCCCAGTCTCTGTGCCTCTGTGCGAGCAGTGCCATGGGCACATGAGGCTGAGCAAGAGCTTTCCAGGCTAGCTCTTTCTGGCTGCGAGCTATCTGCAGACGTTCGCATTTTAAGAGCAGGACTGGCGGAGGAGCCCGGCACCAAACACCAAAGCTACGTTTGAAGATTGAGGGGGCAAGACAAGCAAGCAGCCCCAGTCTCTGTGCCTCTGTGCGAGCAGTGGCATGGGCAGATGAGGCTGAGCAACAGCTTTCCAGGCTAGCTCTTTCTGCCTGCGAGCTATCTGCAGACGTTCGCATTTCCGGAGCAGGGTTGTTGGAGGCCCCATGCACAGACCGCAAAACTACGTTTGAAGTTTGAGGTGGCAAGACAAGCAAGCAGCCCCAGTCTCTCTGCCTCTGTGCGAGCGGTGTCATGGGCAGATGAGACTAAGCAACAGCTTTCCAGGCTAGCTCTTTCTGCCTGCGAGATATCTATAGACGTTCGCATTTGGGAGGAGACCTGCCAGATGCGCCGGGCAAGAGCCACCTAAGCTACGTTTGAAGTTTGAGGTGGTAAGACAAGCAAGCAGTCCCAGTCTCTGTGCCTCTGTGCGAGCAGTGCCATGGGCAGAGGAGGCTGAGCAACAGCTTTCCAGGATAGCTCTTTCTGGCTGCGAGCTATATGCAGATGTTCGCATTTTCAGAGCAGGCATGCCGCAGGCCATCGTCACGAACCACCTCAGATACTTTTGAAGTTAGGTGGCAAGACAAGCAAGCAGCCCCAGTCTCTGTGCCTCTGTGCGAGCAGTGCCATGGGCAGATGAGGCTGAGCAACAGCTTTCCAGGATAGCTCTTTCTGTCTGCGATCTATCTGCAGACGTTCGCGTTTTTGGAGCAGGGCTGTTGGAGACCCCATGCACAGACCGCAAAAAATACGTTTGAAGTTTGAGGTGCCAAGACAAGCAAGCAGCCTCAGTCTCTGTGCCTCCGTGCGAGCAGTGCCATGGGCAGATGAGGCTGAGCAACAGCTTTCCAATCTAAATGTTTCTGCCTGCGAGCTATCTGCAGACGTTCGCATTGTCGGACCAGGCCTGCCGAAGGCGCCGGGTACGGACCACCTAAGCTATGTTTGAAGTTTCAGGTGGTAAGACAAGCAAGCAGCCCCAGTCTCTGTGCCTCTCTGCGAGCAATGCCATGGGCACATGAGGCTGAGCAAGAGCTTTCCAGGCTAGCTCTTTCTGGCTGCGAGCTATCTGCAGACGTTCGCATTTTAAGAGCAGGACTGGCGGAGGAGCCCGGCACCAAACACCAAAGCTACGTTTGAAGATTGAGGGGGCAAGACAAGCAAGCAGCCCCAGTCTCTGTGCCTCTGTGCGAGCAGTGCCATAGGCAGATGAGGCTGAGCAACAGCTTTCCAGGCTAGCTCTTTCTGGCTGCGAGCTATCTGCAGACGTTCACATTTCCAGAGCAGGGCTGCCGTTGGCTATTGGAAAGGACCACCAAATATACGTTTGAAGTTTGAGGTGGCAAGACAAGCAAGCAGCCCCAGTCTCTGTGCCACTGTGCGAGCAGTGTCATGGGCAGATGAGGCTGAGCAACAGCTTTGCAGGCCAGCTATTTCTGCCTGTGAGCTATCTGCAGACGCTCGCATTTTCGAAACAGCACTGCCCTAAGCCGCCGGCACGGACCACCTAATTTACATTTGAAGTTTGAGGTGGCAAGATAAGCAAGCAGCCCCAGTCTCTGTGCCTCTGTGCGATCAGTGCCATGGGCAGATGAGGCTGAGAAACAGCTTTCCAGGCTAGCTCTTTCTGCCTGCGAGCTATCTGCAGACGTTCGCATTTTCAAAGCAGGGCTGCCGGAGGCGATCGGCAATGACCACCTAAGATACGTTTGCACTTTGAGGTATCAAAAAAAGCAAGCAGCCCCAGTCTCTGTGCCTCTGTGCGAGCAGTGCCATGGGCAGATGAGGCTGAGAAACAGCTTTCCAGGATAGCTCTTTCTGGCTGCGATCTATCTGCAGACGTTCACATTGTCGTACAAGGCCTGCCGGAGGCGCCTGCTACGGACCACCTAAGCTATGTTTGAAGTTTGAGGTGGTAAGACAAGCAAGCAGCCCCAGTCTCTGTGCCTCTGTGCGAGCAGTGCCATGGGCAGATGAGGTTGAGCAACAGCTTTCCAAGCTAAATGTTTCTGCCTGCGAGCTATCTGCAGACGTTCGCATTGTCGGACCAGGCCTGCCGGAGGCGCCGGGTACGGACCACCTAAGCTATGTTTGAATTTTGAGGTGGCAAGACAAGCAACCAGCCCCACTCTCTGTGCCTCTGTGCGAGCAGTGGCATGGGCAGATGAGGCTGAGCAATAGCTTTCCAGGATAGCTCTTTCTGTCTGCGATCTATCTGCAGACGTTCGCGTTTTTGGAGCAGGGCTGCTGGAGACCCCAAGCACAGACCGCAAAAACTACGTTTGGAGTTTGAGGTGCCAAGACAAGCAAGCAGCCTCAGTCTCTGTGCCTCCGTGCGAGCAGTGCCATGGGCAGATGAGGCTGAGCAACAGCTTTCCAATCTAAATGTTTCTGCCTGCGAGCTATCTGCAGACGTTCGCATTTCCGGAGCACGTCTGCCCGAGGCCCCAATCACGGACCACCAAATTTCTGTTTGAAGTTTGAGGTGGCAAGACAAGCAAGCAGCCCCAGTCTCTGTGCCTCTGTGCGAGCAGTGCCATGGGCACATGAGGCTGAGCAAGAGCTTTCCAGGCTAGCTCTTTCTGGCTGCGAGCTATCTGCAGACGTTCGCATTTTAAGAGCAGGACTGGCGGAGGAGCCCGGCACCAAACACCAAAGCTACGTTTGAAGATTGAGGGGGCAAGACAAGCAAGCAGCCCCAGTCTCTGTGCCTCTGTGCGAGCAGTGGCATGGGCAGATGAGGCTGAGCAACAGCTTTCCAGGCTAGCTCTTTCTGCCTGCGAGCTATCTGCAGACGTTCGCATTTCCGGAGCAGGGTTGTTGGAGGCCCCATGCACAGACCGCAAAACTACGTTTGAAGTTTGAGGTGGCAAGACAAGCAAGCAGCCCCAGTCTCTCTGCCTCTGTGCGAGCGGTGTCATGGGCAGATGAGACTAAGCAACAGCTTTCCAGGCTAGCTCTTTCTGCCTGCGAGATATCTATAGACGTTCGCATTTGGGAGGAGACCTGCCAGATGCGCCGGGCAAGAGCCACCTAAGCTACGTTTGAAGTTTGAGGTGGTAAGACAAGCAAGCAGTCCCAGTCTCTGTGCCTCTGTGCGAGCAGTGCCATGGGCAGAGGAGGCTGAGCAACAGCTTTCCAGGATAGCTCTTTCTGGCTGCGAGCTATATGCAGATGTTCGCATTTTCAGAGCAGGCATGCCGCAGGCCATCGTCACGAACCACCTCAGATACTTTTGAAGTTAGGTGGCAAGAGAAGCAAGCAGCCCCAGTCTCTGTGCCTCTGTGCGAGCAGTGCCATGGGCAGATGAGGCTGAGCAACAGCTTTCCAGGATAGCTCTTTCTGTCTGCGATCTATCTGCAGACGTTCGCGTTTTTGGAGCAGGGCTGTTGGAGACCCCATGCACAGACCGCAAAAAATACGTTTGAAGTTTGAGGTGCCAAGACAAGCAAGCAGCCTCAGTCTCTGTGCCTCCGTGCGAGCAGTGCCATGGGCAGATGAGGCTGAGCAACAGCTTTCCAATCTAAATGTTTCTGCCTGCGAGCTATCTGCAGACGTTCGCATTGTCGGACCAGGCCTGCCGAAGGCGCCGGGTACGGACCACCTAAGCTATGTTTGAAGTTTCAGGTGGTAAGACAAGCAAGCAGCCCCAGTCTCTGTGCCTCTCTGCGAGCAATGCCATGGGCACATGAGGCTGAGCAAGAGCTTTCCAGGCTAGCTCTTTCTGGCTGCGAGCTATCTGCAGACGTTCGCATTTTAAGAGCAGGACTGGCGGAGGAGCCCGGCACCAAACACCAAAGCTACGTTTGAAGATTGAGGGGGCAAGACAAGCAAGCAGCCCCAGTCTCTGTGCCTCTGTGCGAGCAGTGCCATAGGCAGATGAGGCTGAGCAACAGCTTTCCAGGCTAGCTCTTTCTGGCTGCGAGCTATCTGCAGACGTTCACATTTCCAGAGCAGGGCTGCCGTTGGCTATTGGAAAGGACCACCAAATATACGTTTGAAGTTTGAGGTGGCAAGACAAGCAAGCAGCCCCAGTCTCTGTGCCACTGTGCGAGCAGTGTCATGGGCAGATGAGGCTGAGCAACAGCTTTGCAGGCCAGCTATTTCTGCCTGTGAGCTATCTGCAGACGCTCGCATTTTCGAAACAGCACTGCCCTAAGCCGCCGGCACGGACCACCTAATTTACATTTGAAGTTTGAGGTGGCAAGATAAGCAAGCAGCCCCAGTCTCTGTGCCTCTGTGCGATCAGTGCCATGGGCAGATGAGGCTGAGAAACAGCTTTCCAGGCTAGCTCTTTCTGCCTGCGAGCTATCTGCAGACGTTCGCATTTTCAAAGCAGGGCTGCCGGAGGCGATCGGCAAGGACCACCTAAGATACGTTTGCACTTTGAGGTATCAAAAAAAGCAAGCAGCCCCAGTCTCTGTGCCTCTGTGCGAGCAGTGCCATGGGCAGATGAGGCTGAGAAACAGCTTTCTAGGCTAGCTCTTTCTGCCTGCAAGCTATCTGCATACGTTCGCATTTTCAGAGCAAGGCTGTCGGATGTGTCCGGCACGCAGCACCTAAGATACGTTTGAAGTTTGAGGGGGCAAGACAAGCAAGCAGCCCCAGTCTCTGTGCCTCGGTGCGAGCAGTGCCATGGGCAGATGAGGCTGACCAACAGCTTTCCAAGCTAAATGTTTCTGCCTGCGAGCTATCTGAAGACGTTCGCATTGTCGGACCAGGCCTTCCGGAGGCGCCGGGCACGGACCACCTAAGCTACGTTTGAAGTTTGAGGTGGTAAGACAAGCAAGCAGTCCCAGTCTCTGTGCATTGGTGCGAGCAGTGCCATGGGCAGATGAGGCTGAGCAACAGCTTTCCAGGCTAGCTCTTTCTGCCTGCGAGCTATCTGCAGACGTTCGCATTTTCGGAGCAGGGCTGTTGGAGGCCCCATGCACAGACCGCAAAAATACGTTTTAAGTTTGAGTTGGCAAGACAAGCAAGCAGCCCCAGTCTCTGTGCTTCTGCGTGAGAAGTGGCATGGGCAGATGAGGCTGAGCAACAGCTTTCCAGACGAACTCTTTCTGCCTGCGATCTATCTGCAGACATTCGCGTTTTTGGAGCAGGGCTGCTGGAGGCCCCATGCACAGACCCCAAAAACTACGTTTGAAGTTTGAGGTGCCAAGACAAGCAAGCAGCCCCAGTCTCTGTGCCTCCGTGCGAGCAGTGCCATGGGCAGATGAGGCTGACCAACAGCTTTCCAAGCTAAATGTTTCTGCCTGCGAGCTATCTGCAGACGTTCGCATTGTCGTACCAGGCCTGCCGGAGGCGCCCGGTACGGACCACCTAAGCTATGTTTGAAGTTTGAGGTGGTAAGACAAGCAAGCAGCCCCAGTCTCTGTGCCTCTGTGTGAGCAGTGCCATGGGCACATGAGGCTGAGCAAGAGCTTTCCAGGCTAGCTTTTTCTGGCTGCGAGCTATCTGCAGACTTTCACATTTTAAGAGCAGGACTGGCGGAGGAGCCCGGCACCAAACACCAAAGCTACGTTTGAAGATTGAGGGGGCAAGACAAGCAAGCAGCCCCAGTCTCTGTGCCTCTGTGCGAGCAGTGGCATGGGCAGATGAGGCTGAGCAACAGCTTTCCAGGCTAGCTCTTTCTGCCTGCGAGCTATCTGCAGACGTTCGCATTTTTGGAGCAGGGCTGTTGGAGGCCCCATGCACAGACCGCAAAACTACGTTTGAAGTTTGAGGTGGCAAGACAAGCAAGCAGCCCCAGTCTCTGTGCCTCTGCACGAGCAGTGCCATGGGCAGAGGAGGCTGAGAAACAGCTTTCCAGGCTAGCTCTTTCTGCCTGCGAGCTATCTGCAGACGTTCGCATTTTCGCAACAGGGCTGCCGGAGGCCCCACGCACAGACCCCAAAATTACGTTTGAAGTTTGAGGTGGCAAGACAAGCAAGCAGCCCCAGTATTTCTGGCTCTGTGTGGGCAGTGCCATGGGCAGAGGAGGCTGAGCAACATCTTTCCAGGCTAGCTCTTTATGCCTGCGAGCTATCTGCAGACGTTCGCATTTTAAGAGCAGGACTGGCGGAGGAGCCCGGCACCAAACACCTAAGCTACGTTTCAAGATTGAGGGGGCAAGATAAGCAAGCAGCCCCAGTCTCTGTGCCTCTGTGCAAGCAGTGCCATGGGCAGATGAGGCTGAGCAACAGCTTTCCAGGATAGCCCCTTCTGGCTGCCATCTATCTGCAGACGTTCGCATTTTCGGAGCAGCGCTGCCGGAGCCCCCCTGCACGGACTCCCAAAGCTACGTTCTAAGTTTGAGGTGGCAAGACAAGCAAGCAGCCCCAGTCTCTTTGCCTCTGTGTGAGCGGTGCCATGGGCAGATGAGGCTAAGCAACAACTTTCCAGTGTAGCTCTTTCTAACTGCGAGCTATCTGTAGACTTTCGCATTTTGGGAGCAGGGTTGCCGGAGGCCCCCTGCACGGACCCCGAAAGCTACGTTTGAAGTTTGAGGTGGCAAGGCAAGCAAGCAGCCCCAGTCTCTTTGCCTCTGTGCGAGCAGTGCCATGGGCAGATGAGGCTGAGCAACAGCTTTCCAAGCTAAATATTTCTTCCTGCGAGCTATCTGCAGACGTTCGCAATGTTGGAGCAGGCCTGCCGGAGGCGCCGGGCACGAACCACCTAAGCTACGTTTGAAGTTTCAGATGGTAAGACAAGCAAGCAGCCCCAGTCTCTGTGTTTCTGTGTGAGCAGTGCCATGGGCAGATGAGGCTGAGCAACAGCTTTCCAAGCTAAATATTCCTTATTGCCAACTATCTGCAGATATTCGCATTGTCGGAGCAGGGCTGTCGGAGGCCCCCAGCACGGACACCCAAATCTACGTTTGAAGTTTGAGGTGGCAAGACAAGCAAGCAACCCCAGTCTCTGTGCCTCGGTGCGAGCAGTGCCATGGGCAGATGAGGCTGACCAACAGCTTTCCAAGCTAAATGTTTCTGCCTGCGAGCTATCTGAAGACGTTCGCATTGTCGGAACAGGCCTTCCGGAGGCGCCGGGCACAGACCACCTAAGCTACGTATGAAGTTTGAGGTGGTAAGACAAGCATGCAGTCCCAGTCTCTGTGCATTGGTGCGAGCAGTGCCATGGGCAGATGAGGCTGAGCAACAGCTTTCCAGGCTAGCTTTTTCTGGCTGCGAGCTATATGCAGATGTTCGCATTTTCAGAGCAGGGCTGCCGCAGGCCATCGTCACGAACCACCTCAGATACTTTTGAAGTTAGGTGGCAAGACAAGCAAGCAGCCCCAGTCTCTTTGCCTCTGTGTGAGCGGTGCCATGGGCAGATGAGGCTAAGCAACAACTTTCCAGGGTAGCTCTTTCTGACTGCGAGCTATCTACAGACGTTCGCATTTTGGGAGCAGGGTTGCCGGAGGCCCCCTGCACGGACCCCCAAAGCTACGTTTGAAGTTTGAGGTGGCAAGACAAGCAAGCAGCCCCAGTCTCTGTGCCTCGGTGCGAGCAGTGCCATGGGCAGATGAGGCTGACCAACAGCTTTCCAAGCTAAATGTTTCTGCCTGCGAGCTATCTGAAGACGTTCGCATTGTCGGACCAGGCCTTCCGGAGGCGCCGGGCACGGACCACCTAAGCTACGTTTGAAGTTTGAGGTGGTAAGACAAGCAAGCAGCCCCAGTCTCTCTGCCTCTGTGCGAGCGGTGTCATGGGCAGATGAGACTAAGCAACAGCTTTCCAGGCTAGCTCTTTCTGGCTGCGAGCTATCTGCAGACGTTCGCATTTTAAGAGCAGGACTGGCGCAGGAGCCCGGCACCAAACACCAAAGCTACGTTTGAAGATTGAGGGGGCAAGACAAGCAAGCAGCCCCAGTCTCTGTGCCTCTGTGCGAGCAGTGGCATGGGCAGATGAGGCTGAGCAACAGCTTTCCAGGCTAGCTCTTTCTGCCTGCGAGCTATCTGCAGACGTTCTATTTTCGGAGCAGGGCTGTTGGAGGCCCCATGCACAGACCGCAAAACTACGTTTGAAGTTTGAGGTGGCAAGACAAGCAAGCAGCCCCAGTCTCTCTGCCTCTGTGCGAGCGGTGTCATGGGCAGAGGAGGCTGAGCAACAGCTTTCCAGGATAGCTCTTTCTGGCTGCGAGCTATATGCAGATGTTCGCATTTTCAGAGCAGGCATGCCGCAGGCCATCGTCACGAACCACCTCAGATACTTTTGAAGTTAGGTGGCAAGACAAGCAAGCAGCCCCAGTCTCTGTGCCTCTGTGCGAGCAGTGCCATGGGCAGATGAGGCTGAGCAACAGCTTTCCAGGCTAGCTCTTTCTGCCTGCGAGCTATCTGCAGATGTTCGCATTTTCGGAGCAGGGCTGTTGGAGGCCCCATGCACAGACCGCAAAATTACGTTTGAAGTTTGAGGTGGCAAGACAAGCAAGCAGCCCCACTCTCTGTGCCTCTGTGCGAGCAGTGCCATGGGCAGATGAGGCTGAGCAACAGCTTTCCAGGATAGCTCTTTCTGTCTGCGATCTATCTGCAGACGTTCGCGTTTTTGGAGCAGGGCTGTTGGAGACCCCATGCACAGACCGCAAAAAATACGTTTGAAGTTTGAGGTGCCAAGACAAGCAAGCAGCCTCAGTCTCTGTGCCTCCGTGCGAGCAGTGCCATGGGCAGATGAGGCTGAGCAACAGCTTTCCAATCTAAATGATTCTGCCTGCGAGCTATCTGCAGACGTTCACATTGTCGTACAAGGCCTGCCGGAGGCGCCTGCTACGGACCACCTAAGCTATGTTTGAAGTTTGACGTGGTAAGACAAGCAAGCAGCCCCAGTCTCTGTGCCTCCGTGCGAGCAGTGCCATGGGCAGATGAGGCTGAGCAACAGCTTTCCAATCTAAATGTTTCTGCCTGCGAGCTATCTGCAGACGTTCGCATTGTCGGACCAGGCCTGCCGGAGGCGCCGGGTACGGACCACCTAAGCTACGTTTGAAGTTTCAGGTGGTAAGACAAGCAAGCAGCCCCAGTCTCTGTGCCTCTCTGCGAGCAGTGCCATGGGCACATGAGGCTGAGCAAGAGCTTTCCAGGCTAGCTCTTTCTGGCTGCGAGCTATCTGCAGACGTTCGCATTTTAAGAGCAGGACTGGCGGAGGAGCCCGGCACCAAACACCAAAGCTACGTTTGAAGATTGAGGGGGCAAGACAAGCAAGCAGCCCCAGTCTCTGTGCCTCTGTGCGAGCAGTGCCATAGGCAGATGAGGCTGAGCAACAGCTTTCCAGGCTAGCTCTTTCTGCCTGCGAGCTATCTGCAGACGTTCACATTTCCAGAGCAGGGCTGCCGTTGGCTATTGGAAAGGACCACCAAATATACGTTTGAAGTTTGAGGTGGCAAGACAAGCAAGCAGCCCCAGTCTCTGTGCCACTGTGCGAGCAGTGTCATGGGCAGATGAGGCTGAGCAACAGCTTTGCAGGCCAGCTATTTCTGCCTGTGAGCTATCTGCAGACGCTCGCATTTTCGAAACAGCACTGCCCTAAGCCGCCGGCACGGACCACCTAATTTACATTTGAAGTTTGAGGTGGCAAGATAAGCAAGCAGCCCCAGTCTCTGTGCCTCTGTGCGATCAGTGCCATGGGCAGATGAGGCTGAGAAACAGCTTTCCAGGCTAGCTCTTTCTGCCTGCGAGCTATCTGCAGACATTCGCATTTTCAAAGCAGGGCTGCCGGAGGCGATCGGCAAGGACCACCTAAGATACGTTTGAACTTTGAGGTATCAAAAAAAGCAAGCAGCCCCAGTCTCTGTGCCTCTGTGCGAGCAGTGCCATGGGCAGATGAGGCTGAGAAACAGCTTTCTAGGCTAGCTCTTTCTGCCTGCAAGCTATCTGCAGACGTTCGCATTTTCAGAGCAAGGCTGTCGGATGTGTGCGGCACGCAGCACCTAAGATACGTTTGAAGTTTGAGGGGGCAAGACAAGCAAGCAGCCCCAGTCTCTGTGCCTCGGTGCGAGCAGTGCCATGGGCAGATGAGGCTGACCAACAGCTTTCCAAGCTAAATGTTTCTGCCTGCGAGCTATCTGAAGACGTTCGCATTGTCGGACCAGGCCTTCCGGAGGCGCCGGGTACGGACCACCTAAGCTACGTTTGAAGTTTGAGGTGGTAAGACAAGCAAGCAGTCCCAGTCTCTGTGCATTGGTGCGAGCAGTGCCATGGGCAGATGAGGCTGAGCAACAGCTTTCCAGGCTAGCTCTTTCTGCCTGCGAGCTATCTGCAGACGTTCGCATTTTCGGAGCAGGGCTGTTGGAGGCCCCATGCACAGACCGCAAAAATACGTTTTAAGTTTGAGTTGGCAAGACAAGCAAGCAGCCCCAGTCTCTGTGCTTCTGCGTGAGAAGTGGCATGGGCAGATGAGGCTGAGCAACAGCTTTCCAGACGAACTCTTTCTGTCTGCGATCTATCTGCAGACATTCGCGTTTTTGGAGCAGGGCTGCTGGAGGCCCCATGCACAGACCCCAAAAACTACGTTTGAAGTTTGAGGTGCCAAGACAAGCAAGCAGCCCCAGTCTCTGTGCCTCCGTGCGAGCAGTGCCATGGGCAGATGAGGCTGACCAACAGCTTTCCAAGCTAAATGTTTCTGCCTGCGAGCTATCTGCAGACGTTCGCATTGTCGGACCAGGCCTGCCGGAGGCGCCCGGTACGGACCACCTAAGCTATGTTTGAAGTTTGAGGTGGTAAGACAAGCAAGCAGCCCCAGTCTCTGTGCCTCTGTGTGAGCAGTGCCATGGGCACATGAGGCTGAGCAAGAGCTTTCCAGGCTAGCTTTTTCTGGCTGCGAGCTATCTGCAGACTTTCGCATTTTAAGAGCAGGACTGGCGGAGGAGCCCGGCACCAAACACCAAAGCTACGTTTGAAGATTGAGGGGGCAAGACAAGCAAGCAGCCCCAGTCTCTGTGCCTCTGTGCGAGCAGTGGCATGGGCAGATGAGGCTGAGCAACAACTTTCCAGGCTAGCTCTTTCTGCCTGCGAGCTATCTGCAGACGTTCGCATTTTTGGAGCAGGGCTGTTGGAGGCCCCATGCACAGACCGCAAAACTACGTTTGAAGTTTGAGGTGGCAAGACAAGCAAGCAGCCCCAGTCTCTGTGCCTCTGCACGAGCAGTGCCATGGGCAGAGGAGGCTGAGAAACAGCTTTCCAGGCTAGCTCTTTCTGCCTGCGAGCTATCTGCAGACGTTCGCATTTTCGCAACAGGGCTGCCGGAGGCCCCACGCACAGACCCCAAAATTACGTTTGAAGTTTGAGGTGGCAAGACAAGCAAGCAGCCCCAGTATTTCTGGCTCTGTGTGGGCAGTGCCATGGGCAGAGGAGGCTGAGCAACATCTTTCCAGGCTAGCTCTTTATGCCTGCGAGCTATCTGCAGACGTTCGCATTTTAAGAGCAGGACTGGCGGAGGAGCCCGGCACCAAACACCTAAGCTACGTTTCAAGATTGAGGGGGCAAGATAAGCAAGCAGCCCCAGTCTCTGTGCCTCTGTGCAAGCAGTGCCATGGGCAGATGAGGCTGAGCAACAGCTTTCCAGGATAGCCCCTTCTGGCTGCCATCTATCTGCAGACGTTCGCATTTTCGAAGCAGCGCTGCCAGAGCCCCCCTGCACGGACTCCCAAAGCTACGTTCTAAGTTTGAGGTGGCAAGACAAGCAAGCAGCCCCAGTCTCTTTGCCTCTGTGTGAGCGGTGCCATGGGCAGATGAGGCTAAGCAACAACTTTCCAGGGTAGCTCTTTCTAACTGCGAGCTATCTGTAGACTTTCGCATTTTGGGAGCAGGGTTGCCGGAGGCCCCCTGCACGGACCCCGAAAGCTACGTTTGAAGTTTGAGGTGGCAAGGCAAGCAAGCAGCCCCAGTCTCTTTGCCTCTGTGCGAGCAGTGCCATGGGCAGATGAGGCTGAGCAACAGCTTTCCAAGCTAAATATTTCTTCCTGCGAGCTATCTGCAGACGTTCGCAATGTTGGAGCAGGCCTGCCGGAGGCGCCGGGCACGAACCACCTAAGCTACGTTTGAAGTTTCAGATGGTAAGACAAGCAAGCAGCCCCAGTCTCTGTGTTTCTGTGTGAGCAGTGCCATGGGCAGATGAGGCTGAGCAACAGCTTTCCAAGCTAAATATTCCTTATTGCCAACTATCTGCAGATATTCGCATTGTCGGAGCAGGGCTGTCGGAGGCCCCCAGCACGGACACCCAAATCTACGTTTGAAGTTTGAGGTGGCAAGACAAGCAAGCAACCCCAGTCTCTGTGCCTCGGTGCGAGCAGTGCCATGGGCAGATGAGGCTGACCAACAGCTTTCCAAGCTAAATGTTTCTGCCTGCGAGCTATCTGAAGACGTTCGCATTGTCGGAACAGGCCTTCCGGAGGCGCCGGGCACAGACCACCTAAGCTACGTTTGAAGTTTGAGGTGGTAAGACAAGCATGCAGTCCCAGTCTCTGTGCATTGGTGCGAGCAGTGCCATGGGCAGATGAGGCTGAGCAACAGCTTTCCAGGCTAGCTTTTTCTGGCTGCGAGCTATATGCAGATGTTCGCATTTTCAGAGCAGGGCTGCCGCAGGCCATCGTCACGAACCACCTCAGATACTTTTGAAGTTAGGTGGCAAGACAAGCAAGCAGCCCCAGTCTCTGTGCCTCTGTGCGAGCAGTGGCATGGGCAGATGAGGCTGAGCAACAGCTTTCCAGGGTAGCTCTTTCTGTCTGCGATCTATCTGCACACGTTCGCATTGTTGTACAAGGCCTGCCGGAGGCGCCTTCTACGGACCACCTAAGCTATGTTTGAAGTTTGAGGTGGTAAGACAAGCAAGCAGCCCCAGTCTCTGTGCCTCTGTGCGAGCAGTGCCATGGGCAGATGAGGCTGAGCAACAGCTTTCCAATCTAAATGTTTCTGCCTGCGAGCTATCTGCAGACGTTCGCATTGTCGTACCAGGCCTGCCGGAGGCGCCCGGTACGGACCACCTAAGCTATGTTTGAAGTTTGAGGTGGTAAGACAAGCAAGCAGCCCCAGTCTCTGTGCCTCTGTGCGAGCAGTGCCATGGGAAGATGAGGCTGAGCAAGAGCTTTCCAGGCTAGCTCTTTCTGTCTGCGAGCTATCTGCAGACTTTCGCATTTTAAGAGCAGGACTGGCGGAGGAGCCCGGCACCAAACACCAAAGCTACGTTTGAAGATTGAGGGGGCAAGACAAGCAAGCAGCCCCAGTCTCTGTGCCTCTGTGCGAGCAGTGGCATGGGCAGATGAGGCTGAGCAACAGCTTTCCAGGCTAGCTCTTTCTGCCTGCGAGCTATCTGCAGACGTTCGCATTTTCGCAGCAGGGCTGTTGGAGGCCCCATGCACAGACCCCAAAATTACGTTTGAAGTTTGAGGTGGCAAGACAAGCAAGCAGCCCCAGTATTTCTGGCTCTGTGTGGGCAGTGCCATGGGCAGAGGAGGCTGAGCAACAGCTTTCCAGGCTAGCTCTTTATGCCTGCGAGCTATCTGCAGACGTTCGCATTTTAAGAGCAGGACTGGCGGAGGAGCCCGGCACCAAACACCTAAGCTACGTTTCAAGATTGAGGGGGCAAGATAAGCAAGCAGCCCCAGTCTCTGTGCCTCTGTGCAAGCAGTGCCATGGGCAGATGAGGCTGAGCAACAGCTTTCCAGGATAGCCCCTTCTGGCTGCCATCTATCTGCAGACGTTCGCATTTTCGAAGCAGCGCTGCCAGAGCCCCCCTGCACGGACTCCCAAAGCTACGTTCTAAGTTTGAGGTGGCAAGACAAGCAAGCAGCCCCAGTCTCTTTGCCTCTGTGTGAGCGGTGCCATGGGCAGATGAGGCTAAGCAACAACTTTCCAGGGTAGCTCTTTCTAACTGCGAGCTATCTGTAGACTTTCGCATTTTGGGAGCAGGGTTGCCGGAGGCCCCCTGCACGGACCCCGAAAGCTACGTTTGAAGTTTGAGGTGGCAAGGCAAGCAAGCAGCCCCAGTCTCTTTGCCTCTGTGCGAACAGTGCCATGGGCAGATGAGGCTGAGCAACAGCTTTCCAAGCTAAATATTTCTTCCTGCGAGCTATCTGCAGACGTTCGCAATGTTGGAGCAGGCCTGCCGGAGGCGCCGGGCACGAACCACCTAAGCTACGTTTGAAGTTTCAGATGGTAAGACAAGCAAGCAGCCCCAGTCTCTGTGTTTCTGTGTGAGCAGTGCCATGGGCAGATGAGGCTGAGCAACAGCTTTCCAAGCTAAATATTCCTTATTGCCAACTATCTGCAGATATTCGCATTGTCGGAGCAGGGCTGTCGGAGGCCCCCAGCACGGACACCCAAATCTACGTTTGAAGTTTGAGGTGGCAAGACAAGCAAGCAACCCCAGTCTCTGTGCCTCGGTGCGAGCAGTGCCATGGGCAGATGAGGCTGACCAACAGCTTTCCAATCTAAATGTTTCTGCCTGCGAGCTATCTGAAGACGTTCGCATTGTCGGAACAGGCCTTCCGGAGGCGCCGGGCACAGACCACCTAAGCTACGTTTGAAGTTTGAGGTGGTAAGACAAGCATGCAGTCCCAGTCTCTGTGCATTGGTGCGAGCAGTGCCATGGGCAGATGAGGCTGAGCAACAGCTTTCCAGGCTAGCTTTTTCTGGCTGCGAGCTATATGCAGATGTTCGCATTTTCAGAGCAGGGCTGCCGCAGGCCATCGTCACGAACCACCTCAGATACTTTTGAAGTTAGGTGGCAAGACAAGCAAGCAGCCCCAGTCTCTGTGCCTCTGTGCGAGCAGTGGCATGGGCAGATGAGGCTGAGCAACAGCTTTCCAGGGTAGCTCTTTCTGTCTGCGATCTATCTGCACACGTTCGCATTGTTGTACAAGGCCTGCCGGAGGCGCCTTCTACGGACCACCTAAGCTATGTTTGAAGTTTGAGGTGGTAAGACAAGCAAGCAGCCCCAGTCTCTGTGCCTCTGTGCGAGCAGTGCCATGGGCAGATGAGGCTGAGCAACAGCTTTCCAATCTAAATGTTTCTGCCTGCGAGCTATCTGCAGACGTTCGCATTGTCGTACCAGGCCTGCCGGAGGCGCCCGGTACGGACCACCTAAGCTATGTTTGAAGTTTGAGGTGGTAAGACAAGCAAGCAGCCCCAGTCTCTGTGCCTCTGTGCGAGCAGTGGCATGGGAAGATGAGGCTGAGCAAGAGCTTTCCAGGCTAGCTCTTTCTGTCTGCGAGCTATCTGCAGACTTTCGCATTTTAAGAGCAGGACTGGCGGAGGAGCCCGGCACCAAACACCAAAGCTACGTTTGAAGATTGAGGGGGCAAGACAAGCAAGCAGCCCCAGTCTCTGTGCCTCTGTGCGAGCAGTGGCATGGGCAGATGAGGCTGAGCAACAGCTTTCCAGGCTAGCTCTTTCTGCCTGCGAGCTATCTGCAGACGTTCGCATTTTCGCAGCAGGGCTGTTGGAGGCCCCATGCACAGACCCCAAAATTACGTTTGAAGTTTGAGGTGGCAAGACAAGCAAGCAGCCCCAGTATTTCTGGCTCTGTGTGGGCAGTGCCATGGGCAGAGGAGGCTGAGCAACAGCTTTCCAGGCTAGCTCTTTCTGGCTGCGAGCTATCTGCAGACGTTCGCATTTTAAGAGCAGGACTGGCGGAGGAGCCCGGCACCAAACACCTAAGCTACGTTTCAAGATTGAGGGGGCAAGATAAGCAAGCAGCCCCAGTCTCTGTGCCTCTGTGCGAGCAGTGCCATGGGCAGATGAGGCTGAGCAACAGTTTTCCAGGCTAGCTAATTCTGGCTGTGAGCTATCTGCAGATGTTAGCATTGTAGGAGCAGCGCTGCCGGAGCCCCCCTGCACGGACTCCCAAAGCTACGTTCTAAGTTTGAGGTGGCAAGACAAGCAAGCAGCCCCAGTCTCTTTGCCTCTGTGTGAGCGGTGCCATGGGCAGATGAGGCTAAGCAACAACTTTCCAGGGTAGCTCTTTCTGACTGCGAGCTATCTACAGACGTTCGCATTTTGGGAGCAGGGTTGCCGGAGGCCCCCTGCACGGACCCCCAAAGCTACGTTTGAAGTTTGAGGTGGCAAGACAAGCAAGCAGCCCCAGTCTCTGTGCCTCGGTGCGAGCAGTGCCATGGGCAGATGAGGCTGACCAACAGCTTTCCAAGCTAAATGTTTCTGCCTGCGAGCTATCTGAAGACGTTCGCATTGTCGGACCAGGCCTTCCGGAGGCGCCGGGCACGGACCACCTAAGCTACGTTTGAAGTTTGAGGTGGTAAGACAAGCAAGCAGCCCCAGTCTCTCTGCCTCTGTGCGAGCGGTGTCATGGGCAGATGAGACTAAGCAACAGCTTTCCAGGCTAGCTCTTTCTGGCTGCGAGCTATCTGCAGACGTTCGCATTTTAAGAGCAGGACTGGCGCAGGAGCCCGGCACCAAACACCAAAGCTACGTTTGAAGATTGAGGGGGCAAGACAAGCAAGCAGCCCCAGTCTCTGTGCCTCTGTGCGAGCAGTGGCATGGGCAGATGAGGCTGAGCAACAGCTTTCCAGGCTAGCTCTTTCTGCCTGCGAGCTATCTGCAGACGTTCGCATTTTCGGAGCAGGGCTGTTGGAGGCCCCATGCACAGACCGCAAAACTACGTTTGAAGTTTGAGGTGGCAAGACAAGCAAGCAGCCCCAGTCTCTCTGCCTCTGTGCGAGCGGTGTCATGGGCAGAGGAGGCTGAGCAACAGCTTTCCAGGATAGCTCTTTCTGGCTGCGAGCTATATGCAGATGTTCGCATTTTCAGAGCAGGCATGCCGCAGGCCATCGTCACGAACCACCTCAGATACTTTTGAAGTTAGGTGGCAAGACAAGCAAGCAGCCCCAGTCTCTGTGCCTCTGTGCGAGCAGTGCCATGGGCAGATGAGGCTGAGCAACAGCTTTCCAGGCTAGCTCTTTCTGCCTGCGAGCTATCTGCAGATGTTCGCATTTTCGGAGCAGGGCTGTTGGAGGCCCCATGCACAGACCGCAAAATTACGTTTGAAGTTTGAGGTGGCAAGACAAGCAAGCAGCCCCACTCTCTGTGCCTTTTTGCGAGCAGTGCCATGGGCAGATGAGGCTGAGCAACAGCTTTCCAGGATAGCTCTTTCTGTCTGCGATCTATCTGCAGACGTTCGCGTTTTTGGAGCAGGGCTGTTGGAGACCCCATGCACAGACCGCAAAAAATACGTTTGAAGTTTGAGGTGCCAAGACAAGCAAGCAGCCTCAGTCTCTGTGCCTCCGTGCGAGCAGTGCCATGGGCAGATGAGGCTGAGCAACAGCTTTCCAATCTAAATGATTCTGCCTGCGAGCTATCTGCAGACGTTCACATTGTCGTACAAGGCCTGCCGGAGGCGCCTGCTACGGACCACCTAAGCTATGTTTGAAGTTTGACGTGGTAAGACAAGCAAGCAGCCCCAGTCTCTGTGCCTCCGTGCGAGCAGTGCCATGGGCAGATGAGGCTGAGCAACAGCTTTCCAATCTAAATGTTTCTGCCTGCGAGCTATCTGCAGACGTTCGCATTGTCGGACCAGGCCTGCCGGAGGCGCCGGGTACGGACCACCTAAGCTACGTTTGAAGTTTCAGGTGGTAAGACAAGCAAGCAGCCCCAGTCTCTGTGCCTCTCTGCGAGCAGTGCCATGGGCACATGAGGCTGAGCAAGAGCTTTCCAGGCTAGCTCTTTCTGGCTGCGAGCTATCTGCAGACGTTCGCATTTTAAGAGCAGGACTGGCGGAGGAGCCCGGCACCAAACACCAAAGCTACGTTTGAAGATTGAGGGGGCAAGACAAGCAAGCAGCCCCAGTCTCTGTGCCTCTGTGCGAGCAGTGCCATAGGCAGATGAGGCTGAGCAACAGCTTTCCAGGCTAGCTCTTTCTGCCTGCGAGCTATCTGCAGACTTTCACATTTCCAGAGCAGGGCTGCCGTTGGCTATTGGAAAGGACCACCAAATATACGTTTGAAGTTTGAGGTGGCAAGACAAGCAAGCAGCCCCAGTCTCTGTGCCACTGTGCGAGCAGTGTCATGGGCAGATGAGGCTGAGCAACAGCTTTGCAGGCCAGCTATTTCTGCCTGTGAGCTATCTGCAGACGCTCGCATTTTCGAAACAGCACTGCCCTAAGCCGCCGGCACGGACCACCTAATTTACATTTGAAGTTTGAGGTGGCAAGATAAGCAAGCAGCCCCAGTCTCTGTGCCTCTGTGCGATCAGTGCCATGGGCAGATGAGGCTGAGAAACAGCTTTCCAGGCTAGCTCTTTCTGCCTGCGAGCTATCTGCAGACATTCGCATTTTCAAAGCAGGGCTGCCGGAGGCGATCGGCAAGGACCACCTAAGATACGTTTGAACTTTGAGGTATCAAAAAAAGCAAGCAGCCCCAGTCTCTGTGCCTCTGTGCGAGCAGTGCCATGGGCAGATGAGGCTGAGAAACAGCTTTCTAGGCTAGCTCTTTCTGCCTGCAAGCTATCTGCAGACGTTCGCATTTTCAGAGCAAGGCTGTCGGATGTGTCCGGCACGCAGCACCTAAGATACGTTTGAAGTTTGAGGGGGCAAGACAAGCAAGCAGCCCCAGTCTCTGTGCCTCGGTGCGAGCAGTGCCATGGGCAGATGAGGCTGACCAACAGCTTTCCAAGCTAAATGTTTCTGCCTGCGAGCTATCTGAAGACGTTCGCATTGTCGGACCAGGCCTTCCGGAGGCGCCGGGCACGGACCACCTAAGCTACGTTTGAAGTTTGAGGTGGTAAGACAAGCAAGCAGTCCCAGTCTCTGTGCATTGGTGCGAGCAGTGCCATGGGCAGATGAGGCTGAGCAACAGCTTTCCAGGCTAGCTCTTTCTGCCTGCGAGCTATCTGCAGACGTTCGCATTTTCGGAGCAGGGCTGTTGGAGGCCCCATGCACAGACCGCAAAAATACGTTTGAAGTTTGAGTTGGCAAGACAAGCAAGCAGCCCCAGTCTCTGTGCTTCTGCGTGAGAAGTGGCATGGGCAGATGAGGCTGAGCAACAGCTTTCCAGACGAACTCTTTCTGCCTGCGATCTATCTGCAGACATTCGCGTTTTTGGAGCAGGGCTGCTGGAGGCCCCATGCACAGACCCCAAAAACTACGTTTGAAGTTTGAGGTGCCAAGACAAGCAAGCAGCCCCAGTCTCTGTGCCTCCGTGCGAGCAGTGCCATGGGCAGATGAGGCTGACCAACAGCTTTCCAAGCTAAATGTTTCTGCCTGCGAGCTATCTGCAGACGTTCGCATTGTCGGACCAGGCCTGCCGGAGGCGCCGGGTACGGACCACCTAAGCTATGTTTGAAGTTTGAGGTGGTAAGACAAGCAAGCAGCCCCAGTCTCTGTGCCTCTGTGTGAGCAGTGCCATGGGCACATGAGGCTGAGCAAGAGCTTTCCAGGCTAGCTTTTTCTGGCTGCGAGCTATCTGCAGACTTTCGCATTTTAAGAGCAGGACTGGCGGAGGAGCCCGGCACCAAACACCAAAGCTACGTTTGAAGATTGAGGGGGCAAGACAAGCAAGCAGCCCCAGTCTCTGTGCCTCTGTGCGAGCAGTGGCATGGGCAGATGAGGCTGAGCAACAACTTTCCAGGCTAGCTCTTTCTGCCTGCGAGCTATCTGCAGACGTTCGCATTTTCGGAGCAGGGCTGTTGGAGGCCCCATGCACAGACCGCAAAACTACGTTTGAAGTTTGAGGTGGCAAGACAAGCAAGCAGCCCCAGTCTCTGTGCCTCTGCACGAGCAGTGCCATGGGCAGAGGAGGCTGAGAAACAGCTTTCCAGGCTAGCTCTTTCTGCCTGCGAGCTATCTGCAGACGTTCGCATTTTCGCAACAGGGCTGCCGGAGGCCCCACGCACAGACCCCAAAATTACGTTTGAAGTTTGAGGTGGCAAGACAAGCAAGCAGCCCCAGTATTTCTGGCTCTGTGTGGGCAGTGCCATGGGCAGAGGAGGCTGAGCAACATCTTTCCAGGCTAGCTCTTTATGCCTGCGAGCTATCTGCAGACGTTCGCATTTTAAGAGCAGGACTGGCGGAGGAGCCCGGCACCAAACACCTAAGCTACGTTTCAAGATTGAGGGGGCAAGATAAGCAAGCAGCCCCAGTCTCTGTGCCTCTGTGCAAGCAGTGCCATGGGCAGATGAGGCTGAGCAACAGCTTTCCAGGATAGCCCCTTCTGGCTGCCATCTATCTGCAGACGTTCGCATTTTCGAAGCAGCGCTGCCAGAGCCCCCCTGCACGGACTCCCAAAGCTACGTTCTAAGTTTGAGGTGGCAAGACAAGCAAGCAGCCCCAGTCTCTTTGCCTCTGTGTGAGCGGTGCCATGGGCAGATGAGGCTAAGCAACAACTTTCCAGGGTAGCTCTTTCTAACTGCGAGCTATCTGTAGACTTTCGCATTTTGGGAGCAGGGTTGCCGGAGGCCCCCTGCACGGACCCCGAAAGCTACGTTTGAAGTTTGAGGTGGCAAGGCAATCAAGCAGCCCCAGTCTCTTTGCCTCTGTGTGAGCAGTGCCATGGGCAGATGAGGCTGAGCAACAGCTTTCCAAGCTAAATATTTCTTCCTGCGAGCTATCTGCAGACGTTCGCATTGTCGGAGCAGGCCTGCCGGAGGCGCCGGGCACGAACCACCTAAGCTACGTTTGAAGTTTCAGATGGTAAGACAAGCAAGCAGCCCCAGTCTCTGTGTTTCTGTGTGAGCAGTGCCATGGGCAGATGAGGCTGAGCAACAGCTTTCCAAGCTAAATATTCCTTATTGCCAACTATCTGCAGATATTCGCATTGTCGGAGCAGGGCTGTCGGAGGCCCCCAGCACGGACACCCAAATCTACGTTTGAAGTTTGAGGTGCCAAGACAAGCAAGCAACCCCAGTCTCTGTGCCTCGGTGCGAGCAGTGCCATGGGCAGATGAGGCTGACCAACAGCTTTCCAAGCTAAATGTTTCTGCCCGCGAGCTATCTGAAGACGTTCGCATTGTCGGACCAGGCCTTCCGGAGGCGCCGGGCACAGACCACCTAAGCTACGTTTGAAGTTTGAGGTGGTAAGACAAGCATGCAGTCCCAGTCTCTGTGCATTGGTGCGAGCAGTGCCATGGGCAGATGAGGCTGAGCAACAGCTTTCCAGGCTAGCTTTTTCTGGCTGCGAGCTATATGCAGATGTTCGCATTTTCAGAGCAGGGCTGCCGCAGGCCATCGTCACGAACCACCTCAGATACTTTTGAAGTTAGGTGGCAAGACAAGCAAGCAGCCCCAGTCTCTGTGCCTCTGTGCGAGCAGTGCCATGGGCACATGAGGCTGAGCAACAGCTTTCCAGGCTAGCTCTTTCTGGCTGCGAGCTATCTGCAGACGTTCGCATTTTCGGAGCAGGGCTGTTGGAGGCCCCATGCACAGACCGCAAAAATACGTTTGAAGTTTGAGGTGGCAAGACAAGCAAGCAGCCCCAGTCTCTGTGCCTCTGTGTGAGCAGTGGCATGGGCAGATGAGGCTGAGCAACAGCTTTCCAGGCTAGCTCTTTCTGTCTGCGATCTATCTGCAGACGTTCGCATTGTCGTACAAGGCCTGCCGGAGGCGCCTTCTACGGACCACCTAAGTTATGTTTGAAGTTTGAGGTGGTAAGACAAGCAAGCAGCCCCAGTCTCTGTGCCTCCGTGCGAGCAGTGCCATGGGCAGATGAGGCTGAGCAACAGCTTTCCAATCTAAATGTTTCTGCCTGCGAGCTATCTGCAGACGTTCGCATTGTCGTACCAGGCCTGCCGGAGGCGCCCGGTACGGACCACCTAAGCTATGTTTGAAGTTTGAGGTGGTAAGACAAGCAAGCAGCCCCAGTCTCTGTGCCTCTGTGCGAGCAGTGGCATGGGAAGATGAGGCTGAGCAAGAGCTTTCCAGGCTAGCTCTTTCTGGCTGCGAGCTATCTGCAGACGTTCGCATTTTCAGAGCAGGACTGGCGGAGGAGCCCGGCACCAAACACCAAAGCTACGTTTGAAGATTGAGGGGGCAAGACAAGCAAGCAGCCCCAGTCTCTGTGCCTCTGTGCGAGCAGTGCCATGGGCAGATGAGGCTGAGCAACAGCTTTCCAGGCTAGCTCTTTCTGCCTGCGAGCTATCTGCAGACGTTCGCATTTTTGGAGCAGGGCTGTTGGAGGCCCCATGCACAGACCGCAAAAATACGTTTGAAGTTTGAGTTGGCAAGACAAGGAAGCAGCCCCAGTCTCTGTGCTTCTGCGTGAGTAGTGGCATGGGCAGATGAGGCTGAGCAACAGCTTTCCAGACTAGCTCTTTCTGTCTGCGATCTATCTGCAGACATTCGCGTTTTTGGAGCAGGGCTGTTGGAGGCCCCATGCACAGACAGCAAAATTACGTTTGAAGTTTGAGGTGGCAAGACAAGCAAGCAGCCCCAGTATTTCTGGCTCTGTGTGGGCAGTGCCATGGGCAGATGAGGCTGAGCAACAGCTTTCCAGGCTAGCTCTTTCTGTCTGCGATCTATCTGCAGACGTTCGCATTGTCGTACAAGGCCTGCCGGAGGCGCCTTCTACGGACCACCTAAGCTATGTTTGAAGTTTGAGGTGGTAAGACAAGCAAGCAGCCCCAGTCTCTGTGCCTCCGTGCGAGCAGTGCCATGGGCAGATGAGGCTGAGCAACAGCTTTCCAATCTAAATGTTTCTGCCTGCGAGCTATCTGCAGACGTTCGCATTGTCGGACCAGGCCTGCCGGAGGCGCCGGGTACGGACCACCTAAGCTATGTTTGAAGTTTCAGGTGGTAAGACAAGCAAGCAGCCTCAGTCTCTGTGCCTCTCTGCGAGCAGTGCCATGGGCACATGAGGCTGAGCAACAGCTTTCCAGGCTAGCTCTTTCTGCCTGCGAGCTATCTGCAGACGTTCGCATTTTTGGAGCAGGGCTGTTGGAGGCCCCATGCACAGACCGCAAAACTACGTTTGAAGTTTGAGGTGGCAAGACAAGCAAGCAGCCCCAGTCTCTGTGCCTCTGTGCGAGCAGTGCCATGGGCAGATGAGGCTGAGCAACAGCTTTCCAGGCTAGCTCTTTCTGCCTGCGAGCTATCTGCAGACGTTCGCATTTTCGGAGCAGGGCTGTTGGAGGCCCCATGCACAGACCGCAAAACTACGTTTGAAGTTTGAGGTGGCAAGACAAGCAAGTAGCCCCAGTCTCTGTGCCTCTGTGCGAGCAGTGTCATGGGCAGAGGAGGCTGAGAAACAGCTTTCCAGGCTAGCTCTTTCTGCCTGCGAGCTATCTACAGACGTTCGCATTTTCGCAACAGGGCTGCCGGAGGCCCCACGCACAGACCCCAAAATTACGTTTGAAGTTTGAGGTGGCAAGACAAGCAAGCAGCCCCAGTATTTCTGGCTCTGTGTGGGCAGTGCCATGGGCAGAGGAGGCTGAGCAACAGCTTTCCAGGCTAGCTCTTTCTGGCTGCGAGCTATCTGCAGACGTTCGCATTTTAAGAGCAGGACTGGCGGAGGAGTCCGGCACCAAACACCTAAGCTACGTTTCAAGATTGAGGGGGAAAGATAAGCAAGCAGCCCCAGTCTCTGTGCCTCTGTGCGAGCAGTGCCATGGGCAGATGAGGCTGAGCAACAGTTTTCCAGGCTAGCTAATTCTGGCTGTGAGCTATCTGCAGATGTTAGCATTGTAGGAGCAGCGCTGCCGGAGCCCCCCTGCACGGACTCCCAAAGCTACGTTCTAAGTTTGAGGCGGCAAGACACCAAGCAGCCCCAGTTTCTTTGCCTCTGTGTGAGCGGTGCCATGGGCAGATGAGGCTAAGCAACAACTTTCCAGGGTAGCTCTTTCTGACTGCGAGCTATCTACAGACGTTCGCATTTTGGGAGCAGGGTTGCCGGAGGCCCCCTGCACGGACTCCCAAAGCTACGTTTGAAGTTTGAGGTGGCAAGGCAAGCAAGCAGCCCCAGTCTCTTTTCCTCTGTGCGAGCAGTGCCATAGGCAGATGAGGCTGAGCAACAGCTTTCCAAGCTAAATATTTCTTCCTGCGAGCTATCTGCAGACGTTCGCAATGTTGGAGCAGGCCTGCCGGAGGCGCCGGGCACGAACCACCTAAGCTACGTTTGAAGTTTCAGATGGTAAGACAAGCAAGCAGCCCCAGTCTCTGTGTTTCTGTGCGAGCAGTGCCATGGGCAGATGAGGCTGAGCAACAGCTTTCCAAGCTAAATATTCCTTCCTGCCAACTATCTGCAGATATTCGCATTGTCGGAGCAGGGCTGTCGGAGGCCTCCAGCACGGACACCCAAATCTACGTTTGAAGTTTGAGGTGGCAAGACAAGCAAGCAACCCCAGTCTCTGTGCCTCGGTGCGAGCAGTGCCATGGGCAGATGAGGCTGACCAACAGCTTTCCAAGCTAAATGTTTCTGCCTGCGAGCTATCTGAAGACGTTCGCATTGTCGGACCAGGCCTGCCGGAGGCGCTGGGCACGGACCACCTAAGCTACGTTTGAAGTTTGAGGTGGCAAGACAAGCAAGCAGCCCCAGTCTCTGTGCATTGGTGCGAGCAGTGCCATGGGCAGATGAGGCTGAGCAACAGCTTTCCAGGCTAGCTCTTTCTGTCTGCGATCTATCTGCAGACGTTCGCATTGTCGTACAAGGCCTGCCGGAGGCGCCTTCTACGGACCACCTAAGTTATGTTTGAAGTTTGAGGTGGTAAGACAAGCAAGCAGCCCCAGTCTCTGTGCCTCCGTGCGAGCAGTGCCATGGGCAGATGAGGCTGAGCAACAGCTTTCCAATCTAAATGTTTCTGCCTGCGAGCTATCTGCAGACGTTCGCATTGTCGTACCAGGCCTGCCGGAGGCGCCCGGTACGGACCACCTAAGCTATGTTTGAAGTTTGAGGTGGTAAGACAAGCAAGCAGCCCCAGTCTCTGTGCCTCTGTGCGAGCAGTGCCATGGGCAGATGAGGCTGAGCAACAGCTTTCCAGGCTAGCTCTTTCTGCCTGCGAGCTATCTGCAGACGTTCGCATTTTTGGAGCAGGGCTGTTGGAGGCCCCATGCACAGACCGCAAAAATATGTTTGAAGTTTGAGTTGGCAAGACAAGGAAGCAGCCCCAGTCTCTGTGCTTCTGCGTGAGCAGTGGCATGGGCAGATGAGGCTGAGCAACAGCTTTCCAGACTAGCTCTTTCTGTCTGCGATCTATCTACAGACATTCGCGTTTTTGGAGCAGGGCTGTTGGAGGCCCCATGCACAGACAGCAAAATTACGTTTGAAGTTTGAGGTGGCAAGACAAGCAAGCAGCCCCAGTATTTCTGGCTCTGTGTGGGCAGTGCCATGGGCAGATGAGGCTGAGCAACAGCTTTCCAGGCTAGCTCTTTCTGTCTGCGATCTATCTGCAGACGTTCGCATTGTCGTACAAGGCCTGCCGGAGGCGCCTTCTACGGACCACCTAAGCTATGTTTGAAGTTTGAGGTGGTAAGACAAGCAAGCAGCCCCAGTCTCTGTGCCTCCGTGCGAGCAGTGCCATGGGCAGATGAGGCTGAGCAACAGCTTTCCAATCTAAATGTTTCTGCCTGCGAGCTATCTGCAGACGTTCGCATTGTCGGACCAGGCCTGCCGGAGGCGCCGGGTACGGACCACCTAAGCTATGTTTGAAGTTTCAGGTGGTAAGACAAGCAAGCAGCCTCAGTCTCTGTGCCTCTCTGCGAGCAGTGCCATGGGCACATGAGGCTGAGCAACAGCTTTCCAGGCTAGCTCTTTCTGCCTGCGAGCTATCTGCAGACGTTCGCATTTTTGGAGCAGGGCTGTTGGAGGCCCCATGCACAGACCGCAAAACTACGTTTGAAGTTTGAGGTGGCAAGACAAGCAAGCAGCCCCAGTCTCTGTGCCTCTGTGCGAGCAGTGCCATGGGCAGATGAGGCTGAGCAACAGCTTTCCAGGCTAGCTCTTTCTGCCTGCGAGCTATCTGCAGACGTTCGCATTTTCGGAGCAGGGCTGTTGGAGGCCCCATGCACAGACCGCAAAACTACGTTTGAAGTTTGAGGTGGCAAGACAAGCAAGTAGCCCCAGTCTCTGTGCCTCTGTGCGAGCAGTGTCATGGGCAGAGGAGGCTGAGAAACAGCTTTCCAGGCTAGCTCTTTCTGCCTGCGAGCTATCTACAGACGTTCGCATTTTCGCAACAGGGCTGCCGGAGGCCCCACGCACAGACCCCAAAATTACGTTTGAAGTTTGAGGTGGCAAGACAAGCAAGCAGCCCCAGTATTTCTGGCTCTGTGTGGGCAGTGCCATGGGCAGAGGAGGCTGAGCAACAGCTTTCCAGGCTAGCTCTTTCTGGCTGCGAGCTATCTGCAGACGTTCGCATTTTAAGAGCAGGACTGGCGGAGGAGTCCGGCACCAAACACCTAAGCTACGTTTCAAGATTGAGGGGGAAAGATAAGCAAGCAGCCCCAGTCTCTGTGCCTCTGTGCGAGCAGTGCCATGGGCAGATGAGGCTGAGCAACAGTTTTCCAGGCTAGCTAATTCTGGCTGTGAGCTATCTGCAGATGTTAGCATTGTAGGAGCAGCGCTGCCGGAGCCCCCCTGCACGGACTCCCAAAGCTACGTTCTAAGTTTGAGGCGGCAAGACACCAAGCAGCCCCAGTTTCTTTGCCTCTGTGTGAGCGGTGCCATGGGCAGATGAGGCTAAGCAACAACTTTCCAGGGTAGCTCTTTCTGACTGCGAGCTATCTACAGACGTTCGCATTTTGGGAGCAGGGTTGCCGGAGGCCCCCTGCACGGACTCCCAAAGCTACGTTTGAAGTTTGAGGTGGCAAGGCAAGCAAGCAGCCCCAGTCTCTTTTCCTCTGTGCGAGCAGTGCCATGGGCAGATGAGGCTGAGCAACAGCTTTCCAAGCTAAATATTTCTTCCTGCGAGCTATCTGCAGACGTTCGCAATGTTGGAGCAGGCCTGCCGGAGGCGCCGGGCACGAACCACCTAAGCTACGTTTGAAGTTTCAGATGGTAAGACAAGCAAGCAGCCCCAGTCTCTGTGTTTCTGTGCGAGCAGTGCCATGGGCAGATGAGGCTGAGCAACAGCTTTCCAAGCTAAATATTCCTTCCTGCCAACTATCTGCAGATATTCGCATTGTCGGAGCAGGGCTGTCGGAGGCCTCCAGCACGGACACCCAAATCTACGTTTGAAGTTTGAGGGGGCAAGACAAACAAGCAGCCCCAGTCTCTGTGCCTCCGTGCGAGCAGTGCCATGGGCAGATGAGGCTGACCAACAGCTTTCCAAGCTAAATGTTTCTGCCTGCGAGCTATCTGAAGACGTTCGCATTGTCGGACCAGGCCTTCCGGAGGCGCCGGGCACGGACCACCTAAGCTACGTTTGAAGTTTGAGGTGGTAAGACAAGCATGCAGTCCCAGTCTCTGTGCATTGGTGCGAGCAGTGCCATGGGCAGATGAGGCTGAGCAACAGCTTTCCAGGCTAGCTTTTTCTGGCTGCGAGCTATATGCAGATGTTCGCATTTTCAGAGCAGGGCTGCCGCAGGCCATCGTCACGAACCACCTCAGATACTTTTGAAGTTAGGTGGCAAGACAAGCAAGCAGCCCCAGTCTCTGTGCCTCTGTGCGAGCAGTGCCATGGGCACATGAGGCTGAGCAACAGCTTTCCAGGCTAGCTCTTTCTGGCTGCGAGCTATCTGCAGACGTTCGCATTTTCGGAGCAGGGCTGCCTGAGGCCCCATGCACAGACCGCAAAAATACGTTTGAAGTTTGAGGTGGCAAGACAAGCAAGCAGCCCCAGTCTCTGTGCCTCTGTGTGAGCAGTGGCATGGGCAGATGAGGCTGAGCAACAGCTTTCCAGGCTAGCTCTTTCTGTCTGCGATCTATCTGCAGACGTTCGCATTGTCGTACAAGGCCTGCCGGAGGCGCCTTCTACGGACAACCTAAGTTATGTTTGAAGTTTGAGGTGGTAAGACAAGCAAGCAGCCCCAGTCTCTGTGCCTCCGTGCGAGCAGTGCCATGGGCAGATGAGGCTGAGCAACAGCTTTCCAATCTAAATGTTTCTGCCTGCGAGCTATCTGCAGACGTTCGCATTGTCGTACCAGGCCTGCCGGAGGCGCCCGGTACGGACCACCTAAGCTATGTTTGAAGTTTGAGGTGGTAAGACAAGCAAGCAGCCCCAGTCTCTGTGCCTCTGTGCGAGCAGTGGCATGGGAAGATGAGGCTGAGCAAGAGCTTTCCAGGCTAGCTCTTTCTGGCTGCGAGCTATCTGCAGACGTTCGCATTTTCAGAGCAGGACTGGCGGAGGAGCCCGGCACCAAACACCAAAGCTACGTTTGAAGATTGAGGTGGTAAGACAAGCAAGCAGCCCCAGTCTCTGTGCCTCTGTGCGAGCAGTGCCATGGGCAGATGAGGCTGAGCAACAGCTTTCCAGACTAGCTCTTTCTGTCTGCGATCTATCTGCAGACATTCGCGTTTTTGGAGCAGGGCTGTTGGAGGCCCCATGCACAGACAGCAAAATTACGTTTGAAGTTTGAGGTGGCAAGACAAGCAAGCAGCCCCAGTATTTCTGGCTCTGTGTGGGCAGTGCCATGGGCAGATGAGGCTGAGCAACAGCTTTCCAGGCTAGCTCTTTCTGTCTGCGATCTATCTGCAGACTTTCGCATTGTCGTACAAGGCCTGCCGGAGGCGCCTTCTACGGACCACCTAAGCTATGTTTGAAGTTTGAGGTGGTAAGACAAGCAAGCAGCCCCAGTCTCTGTGCCTCCGTGCGAGCAGTGCCATGGGCAGATGAGGCTGAGCAACAGCTTTCCAATCTAAATGTTTCTGCCTGCGAGCTATCTGCAGACGTTCGCATTGTCGGACCAGGCCTGCCGGAGGCGCCGGGTACGGACCACCTAAGCTATGTTTGAAGTTTCAGGTGGTAAGACAAGCAAGCAGCCTCAGTCTCTGTGCCTCTCTGCGAGCAGTGCCATGGGCACATGAGGCTGAGCAACAGCTTTCCAGGCTAGCTCTTTCTGCCTGCGAGCTATCTGCAGACGTTCGCATTTTTGGAGCAGGGCTGTTGGAGGCCCCATGCACAGACCGCAAAACTACGTTTGAAGTTTGAGGTGGCAAGACAAGCAAGCAGCCCCAGTCTCTGTGCCTCTGTGCGAGCAGTGCCATGGGCAGATGAGGCTGAGCAACAGCTTTCCAGGCTAGCTCTTTCTGCCTGCGAGCTATCTGCAGACGTTCGCATTTTCGGAGCAGGGCTGCTGGAGGCGCCATGCACAGACCGCAAAACTACGTTTGAAGTTTGAGGTGGCAAGACAAGCAAGTAGCCCCAGTCTCTGTGCCTCTGTGCGAGCAGTGCCATGGGCAGATGAGGCTGAGCAACAGCTTTCCAGGCTAGCTCTTTCTGCCTGCGAGCTATCTACAGACGTTCGCATTTTCGCAACAGGGCTGCCGGAGGCCCCACGCACAGACCCCAAAATTACGTTTGAAGTTTGAGGTGGCAAGACAAGCAAGCAGCCCCAGTATTTCTGGCTCTGTGTGGGCAGTGCCATGGGCAGAGGAGGCTGAGCAACAGCTTTCCAGGCTAGCTCTTTCTGGCTGCGAGCTATCTGCAGACGTTCGCATTTTAAGAGCAGAACTGGCGGAGGAGTCCGGCACAAAACACCTAAGCTACGTTTCAAGATTGAGGGGGAAAGATAAGCAAGCAGCCCCAGTCTCTGTGCCTCTGTGCGAGCAGTGCCATGGGCAGATGAGGCTGAGCAACAGTTTTCCAGGCTAGCTAATTCTGGCTGTGAGCTATCTGCAGATGTTAGCATTGTAGGAGCAGCGCTGCCGGAGCCCCCCTGCACGGACTCCCAAAGCTACGTTCTAAGTTTGAGGCGGCAAGACACCAAGCAGCCCCAGTTTCTTTGCCTCTGTGTGAGCGGTGCCATGGGCAGATGAGGCTAAGCAACAACTTTCCAGGGTAGCTCTTTCTGACTGCGAGCTATCTACAGACGTTCGCATTTTGGGAGCAGGGTTGCCGGAGGCCCCCTGCACGGACTCCCAAAGCTACGTTTGAAGTTTGAGGTGGCAAGGCAAGCAAGCAGCCCCAGTCTCTTTTCCTCTGTGCGAGCAGTGCCATGGGCAGATGAGGCTGAGCAACAGCTTTCCAAGCTAAATATTTCTTCCTGCGAGCTATCTGCAGACGTTCGCAATGTTGGAGCAGGCCTGCCGGAGGCGCCGGGCACGAACCACCTAAGCTACGTTTGAAGTTTCAGATGGTAAGACAAGCAAGCAGCCCCAGTCTCTGTGTTTCTGTGCGAGCAGTGCCATGGGCAGATGAGGCTGAGCAACAGCTTTCCAAGCTAAATATTCCTTCCTGCCAACTATCTGCAGATATTCGCATTGTCGGAGCAGGGCTGTCGGAGGCCTCCAGCACGGACACCCAAATCTACGTTTGAAGTTTGAGGTGGCAAGACAAGCAAGCAACCCCAGTCTCTGTGCCTCGGTGCGAGCAGTGCCATGGGCAGATGAGGCTGAGCAACAGCTTTCCAGACTAGCTCTTTCTGTCTGCGATCTATCTGCAGACATTCGCGTTTTTGGAGCAGGGCTGTTGGAGGCCCCATGCACAGACAGCAAAATTACGTTTGAAGTTTGAGGTGGCAAGACAAGCAAGCAGCCCCAGTATTTCTGGCTCTGTGTGGGCAGTGCCATGGGCAGATGAGGCTAAGCAACAGCTTTCCAGGCTAGCTCTTTCTGTCTGCGATCTATCTGCAGACGTTCGCATTGTCGTACAAGGCCTGCCGGAGGCGCCTTCTACGGACCACCTAAGCTATGTTTGAAGTTTGAGGTGGTAAGACAAGCAAGCAGCCCCAGTCTCTGTGCCTCCGTGCGAGCAGTGCCATGGGCAGATGAGGCTGAGCAACAGCTTTCCAATCTAAATGTTTCTGCCTGCGAGCTATCTGCAGACGTTCGCATTGTCGGACCAGGCCTGCCGGAGGCGCCGGGTACGGACCACCTAAGCTATGTTTGAAGTTTCAGGTGGTAAGACAAGCAAGCAGCCTCAGTCTCTGTGCCTCTCTGCGAGCAGTGCCATGGGCACATGAGGCTGAGCAACAGCTTTCCAGGCTAGCTCTTTCTGCCTGCGAGCTATCTGCAGACGTTCGCATTTTTGGAGCAGGGCTGTTGGAGGCCCCATGCACAGACCGCAAAACTACGTTTGAAGTTTGAGGTGGCAAGACAAGCAAGCAGCCCCAGTCTCTGTGCCTCTGTGCGAGCAGTGCCATGGGCAGATGAGGCTGAGAAACAGCTTTCCAGGCTAGCTCTTTCTGCCTGCGAGCTATCTACAGACGTTCGCATTTTCGCAACAGGGCTGCCGGAGGCCTCACGCACAGACCCCAAAATTACGTTTGAAGTTTGAGGTGGCAAGACAAGCAAGCAGCCCCAGTATTTCTGGCTCTGTGTGGGCAGTGCCATGGGCAGAGGAGGCTGAGCAACAGCTTTCCAGGCTAGCTCTTTCTGGCTGCGAGCTATCTGCAGACGTTCGCATTTTAAGAGCAGGACTGGCGGAGGAGTCCGGCACCAAACACCTAAGCTACGTTTCAAGATTGAGGGGGAAAGATAAGCAAGCAGCCCCAGTCTCTGTGCCTCTGTGCGAGCAGTGCCATGGGCAGATGAGGCTGAGCAAAAGTTTTCCAGGCTAGCTAATTCTGGCTGTGAGCTATCTGCAGATGTTAGCATTGTAGGAGCAGCGCTGCCGGAGCCCCCCTGCACGGACTCCCAAAGCTACGTTCTAAGTTTGAGGCGGCAAGACACCAAGCAGCCCCAGTTTCTTTGCCTCTGTGTGAGCGGTGCCATGGGCAGATGAGGCTAAGCAACAACTTTCCAGGGTAGCTCTTTCTGACTGCGAGCTATCTACAGACGTTCGCATTTTGGGAGCAGGGTTGCCGGAGGCCCCCTGCACGGACTCCCAAAGCTACGTTTGAAGTTTGAGGTGGCAAGGCAAGCAAGCAGCCCCAGTCTCTTTTCCTCTGTGCGAGCAGTGCCATGGGCAGATGAGGCTGACCAACAGCTTTCCAAGCTAAATATTTCTTCCTGCGAGCTATCTGCAGACGTTCGCAATGTTGGAGCAGGCCTGCCGGAGGCGCCGGGCACGAACCACCTAAGCTACGTTTGAAGTTTCAGATGGTAAGACAAGCAAGCAGCCCCAGTCTCTGTGTTTCTGTGCGAGCAGTGCCATGGGCAGATGAGGCTGAGCAACAGCTTTCCAAGCTAAATATTCCTTCCTGCCAACTATCTGCAGATATTCGCATTGTCGGAGCAGGGCTGTCGGAGGCCTCCAGCACGGACACCCAAATCTACGTTTGAAGTTTGAGGTGGCAAGACAAGCAAGCAACCCCAGTCTCTGTGCCTCGGTGCGAGCAGTGCCATGGGCAGATGAGGCTGACCAACAGCTTTCCAAGCTAAATGTTTCTGCCTGCGAGCTATCTGAAAACGTTCGCATTGTCGGACCAGGCCTTCCGGAGGCGCCGGGCACGGACCACCTAAGCTACGTTTGAAGTTTGAGGTGGTAAGACAAGCATGCAGTCCCAGTCTCTGTGCATTGGTGCGAGCAGTGCCATGGGCAGATGAGGCTGAGCAACAGCTTTCCAGGCTAGCTTTTTCTGGCTGCGAGCTATATGCAGATGTTCGCATTTTCAGAGCAGGGCTGCCGCAGGCCATCGTCACGAACCACCTCAGATACTTTTGAAGTTAGGTGGCAAGACAAGCAAGCAGCCCCAGTCTCTGTGCCTCTGTGCGAGCAGTGCCATGGGCACATGAGGCTGAGCAACAGCTTTCCAGGCTAGCTCTTTCTGGCTGCGAGCTATCTGCAGACGTTCGCATTTTCGGAGCAGGGCTGTTGGAGGCCCCATGCACAGACCGCAAAAATACGTTTGAAGTTTGAGGTGGCAAGACAAGCAAGCAGCCCCAGTCTCTGTGCCTCTGTGTGAGCAGTGGCATGGGCAGATGAGGCTGAGCAACAGCTTTCCAGGCTAGCTCTTTCTGGCTGCGAGCTATCTGCAGACGTTCGCATTGTCGTACAAGGCCTGCTGGAGGCGCCTTCTACGGACCACCTAAGTTATGTTTGAAGTTTGAGGTGGTAAGACAAGCAAGCAGCCCCAGTCTCTGTGCCTCCGTGCGAGCAGTGCCATGGGCAGATGAGGCTGAGCAACAGCTTTCCAATCTAAATGTTTCTGCCTGCGAGCTATCTGCAGACGTTCGCATTGTCGTACCAGGCCTGCCGGAGGCGCCCGGTACGGACCACCTAAGCTATGTTTGAAGTTTGAGGTGGTAAGACAAGCAAGCAGCCCCAGTCTCTGTGCCTCTGTGCGAGCAGTGGCATGGGAAGATGAGGCTGAGCAAGAGCTTTCCAGGCTAGCTCTTTCTGGCTGCGAGCTATCTGCAGACGTTCGCATTTTCAGAGCAGGACTGGCGGAGGAGCCCGGCACCAAACACCAAAGCTACGTTTGAAGATTGAGGGGGCAAGACAAGCAAGCAGCCCCAGTCTCTGTGCCTCTGTGCGAGCAGTGCCATGGGCAGATGAGGCTGAGCAACAGCTTTCCAGACTAGCTCTTTCTGTCTGCGATCTATCTGCAGACATTCGCGTTTTTGGAGCAGGGCTGTTGGAGGCCCCATGCACAGACAGCAAAATTACGTTTGAAGTTTGAGGTGGCAAGACAAGCAAGCAGCCCCAGTATTTCTGGCTCTGTGTGGGCAGTGCCATGGGCAGATGAGGCTGAGCAACAGCTTTCCAGGCTAGCTCTTTCTGTCTGCGATCTATCTGCAGACTTTCGCATTGTCGTACAAGGCCTGCCGGAGGCGCCTTCTACGGACCACCTAAGCTATGTTTGAAGTTTGAGGTGGTAAGACAAGCAAGCAGCCCCAGTCTCTGTGCCTCCGTGCGAGCAGTGCCATGGGCAGATGAGGCTGAGCAACAGCTTTCCAATCTAAATGTTTCTGCCTGCGAGCTATCTGCAGACGTTCGCATTGTCGGACCAGGCCTGCCGGAGGCGCCGGGTACGGACCACCTAAGCTATGTTTGAAGTTTCAGGTGGTAAGACAAGCAAGCAGCCTCAGTCTCTGTGCCTCTCTGCGAGCAGTGCCATGGGCACATGAGGCTGAGCAACAGCTTTCCAGGCTAGCTCTTTCTGCCTGCGAGCTATCTGCAGACGTTCGCATTTTTGGAGCAGGGCTGTTGGAGGCCCCATGCACAGACCGCAAAACTACGTTTGAAGTTTGAGGTGGCAAGACAAGCAAGCAGCCCCAGTCTCTGTGCCTCTGTGCGAGCAGTGCCATGGGCAGATGAGGCTGAGCAACAGCTTTCCAGGCTAGCTCTTTCTGCCTGCGAGCTATCTGCAGACGTTCGCATTTTCGGAGCAGGGCTGTTGGAGGCCCCATGCACAGACCGCAAAACTACGTTTGAAGTTTGAGGTGGCAAGACAAGCAAGCAGCCCCAGTATTTCTGGCTCTGTGTGGGCAGTGCCATGGGCAGAGGAGGCTGAGCAACAGCTTTCCAGGCTAGCTCTTTCTGGCTGCGAGCTATCTGCAGACGTTCGCATTTTAAGAGCAGGACTGGCGGAGGAGTCCGGCACAAAACACCTAAGCTACGTTTCAAGATTGAGGGGGAAAGATAAGCAAGCAGCCCCAGTCTCTGTGCCTCTGTGCGAGCAGTGCCATGGGCAGATGAGGCTGAGCAACAGTTTTCCAGGCTAGCTAATTCTGGCTGTGAGCTATCTGCAGATGTTAGCATTGTAGGAGCAGCGCTGCCGGAGCCCCCCTGCACGGACTCCCAAAGCTACGTTCTAAGTTTGAGGCGGCAAGACACCAAGCAGCCCCAGTTTCTTTGCCTCTGTGTGAGCGGTGCCATGGGCAGATGAGGCTAAGCAACAACTTTCCAGGGTAGCTCTTTCTGACTGCGAGCTATCTACAGACGTTCGCATTTTGGGAGCAGGGTTGCCGGAGGCCCCCTGCACGGACTCCCAAAGCTACGTTTGAAGTTTGAGGTGGCAAGGCAAGCAAGCAGCCCCAGTCTCTTTTCCTCTGTGCGAGCAGTGCCATGGGCAGATGAGGCTGAGCAACAGCTTTCCAAGCTAAATATTTCTTCCTGCGAGCTATCTGCAGACGTTCGCAATGTTGGAGCAGGCCTGCCGGAGGCGCCGGGCACGAACCACCTAAGCTACGTTTGAAGTTTCAGATGGTAAGACAAGCAAGCAGCCCCAGTCTCTGTGTTTCTGTGCGAGCAGTGCCATGGGCAGATGAGGCTGAGCAACAGCTTTCCAAGCTAAATATTCCTTCCTGCCAACTATCTGCAGATATTCGCATTGTCGGAGCAGGGCTGTCGGAGGCCTCCAGCACGGACACCCAAATCTACGTTTGAAGTTTGAGGTGGCAAGACAAGCAAGCAACCCCAGTCTCTGTGCCTCGGTGCGAGCAGTGCCATGGGCAGATGAGGCTGACCAACAGCTTTCCAAGCTAAATGTTTCTGCCTGCGAGCTATCTGAAGACGTTCGCATTGTCGGACCAGGCCTTCCGGAGGCGCCGGGCACGGACCACCTAAGCTACGTTTGAAGTTTGAGGTGGCAAGACAAGCAAGCAGCCCCAGTCTCTGTGCCTCTGTGTGAGCAGTGGCATGGGCAGATGAGGCTGAGCAACAGCTTTCCAGGCTAGCTCTTTCTGTCTGCGATCTATCTGCAGACGTTCGCATTGTCGTACAAGGCCTGCCGGAGGCGCCTTCTACGGACCACCTAAGTTATGTTTGAAGTTTGAGGTGGTAACACAAGCAAGCAACCCCAGTCTCTGTGCCTCGGTGCGAGCAGTGCCATGGGCAGATGAGGCTGACCAACAGCTTTCCAAGCTAAATGTTTCTGCCTGCGAGCTATCTGAAGACGTTCGCATTGTCGGACCAGGCCTTCCGGAGGCGCCGGGCACAGACCACCTAAGCTACGTTTGAAGTTTGAGGTGGTAAGACAAGCATGCAGTCCCAGTCTCTGTGCATTGGTGCGAGCAGTGCCATGGGCAGATGAGGCTGAGCAACAGCTTTCCAGGCTAGCTTTTTCTGGCTGCGAGCTATATGCAGATGTTCGCATTTTCAGAGCAGGGCTGCCGCAGGCCATCGTCACGAACCACCTCAGATACTTTTGAAGTTAGGTGGCAAGACAAGCAAGCAGCCCCAGTCTCTGTGCTTCTGTGCGAGCAGTGCCATGGGCACATGAGGCTGAGCAACAGCTTTCCAGGCTAGCTCTTTCTGCCTGTGAGCTATCTGCAGATGTTCGCATTTTCGGAGCAGGGCTGTTGGAGGCGCCATGCACAGACCGCAAAAATACGTTTGAAGTTTGAGGTGGCAAGACAAGCAAGCAGCCCCAGTCTCTGTGCCTCTGTGTGAGCAGTGGCATGGGCAGATGAGGCTGAGCAACAGCTTTCCAGGCTAGCTCTTTCTGTCTGCGATCTATCTGCAGACGTTCGCATTGTCGTACAAGGCCTGCCGGAGGCGCCTTCTACGGACCACCTAAGTTATGTTTGAAGTTTGAGGTGGTAAGACAAGCAAGCAGCCCCAGTCTCTGTGCCTCCGTGCGAGCAGTGCCATGGGCAGATGAGGCTGAGCAACAGCTTTCCAATCTAAATGTTTCTGCCTGCGAGCTATCTGCAGACGTTCGCATTGTCGTACCAGGCCTGCCGGAGGAGCCCGGTACGGACCACCTAAGCTATGTTTGAAGTTTGAGGTGGTAAGACAAGCAAGCAGCCCCAGTCTCTGTGCCTCTGTGCGAGCAGTGGCATGGGAAGATGAGGCTGAGCAAGAGCTTTCCAGGCTAGCTCTTTCTGGCTGCGAGCTATCTGCAGACGTTCGCATTTTCAGAGCAGGACTGGCGGAGGAGCCCGGCACCAAACACCAAAGCTACGTTTGAAGATTGAGGGGGCAAGACAAGCAAGCAGCCCCAGTCTCTGTGCCTCTGTGCGAGCAGTGCCATGGGCAGATGAGGCTGAGCAACAGCTTTCCAGGCTAGCTCTTTCTGCCTGCGAGCTATCTGCAGACGTTCGCATTTTTGGAGCAGGGCTGTTGGAGGCCCCATGCACAGACCGCAAAAATACGTTTGAAGTTTGAGTTGGCAAGACAAGGAAGCAGCCCCAGTCTCTGTGCTTCTGCGTGAGCAGTGGCATGGGCAGATGAGGCTGAGCAACAGCTTTCCAGACTAGCTCTTTCTGTCTGCGATCTATCTGCAGACATTCGCGTTTTTGGAGCAGGGCTGTTGGAGGCCCCATGCACAGACAGCAAAATTACGTTTGAAGTTTGAGGTGGCAAGACAAGCAAGCAGCCCCAGTATTTCTGGCTCTGTGTGGGCAGTGCCATGGGCAGATGAGGCTGAGCAACAGCTTTCCAGGCTAGCTCTTTCTGTCTGCGATCTATCTGCAGACGTTCGCATTGTCGTACAAGGCCTGCCGGAGGCGCCTTCTACGGACCACCTAAGCTATGTTTGAAGTTTGAGGTGGTAAGACAAGCAAGCAGCCCCAGTCTCTGTGCCTCCGTGCGAGCAGTGCCATGGGCAGATGAGGCTGAGCAACAGCTTTCCAATCTAAATGTTTCTGCCTGCGAGCTATCTGCAGACGTTCGCATTGTCGGACCAGGCCTGCCGGAGGCGCCGGGTACGGACCACCTAAGCTATGTTTGAAGTTTCAGGTGGTAAAACAAGCAAGCAGCCCCAGTCTCTGTGCCTCTCTGCGAGCAGTGCCATGGGCACATGAGGCTGAGCAACAGCTTTCCAGGCTAGCTCTTTCTGCCTGCGAGCTATCTGCAGACGTTCGCATTTTAAGAGCAGGGCTGTTGGAGGCCCCATGCACAGACCGCAAAATTACGTTTGAAGTTTGAGGTGGCAAGACAAGCAAGCAGCCCCAGTCTCTGTGCCTCTGTGCGAGCAGTGCCATGGGCAGATGAGGCTGAGCAACAGCTTTCCAGGCTAGCTCTTTCTGCCTGCGAGCTATCTGCAGACGTTCGCATTTTCGGAGCAGGGCTGTTGGAGGCCCCATGCACAGACCGCAAAACTACGTTTGAAGTTTGAGGTGGCAAGACAAGCAAGCAGCCCCAGTCTCTCTGCCTCTGTGCGAGCAGTGTCATGGGCAGAGGAGGCTGAGAAACAGCTTTCCAGGCTAGCTCTTTCTGCCTGCGAGCTATCTACAGACGTTCGCATTTTCGCAACAGGGCTGCCGGAGGCCCCACGCACAGACCCCAAAATTACGTTTGAAGTTTGAGGTGGCAAGACAAGCAAGCAGCCCCAGTATTTCTGGCTCTGTGTGGGCAGTGCCATGGGCAGAGGAGGCTGAGCAACAGCTTTCCAGGCTAGCTCTTTCTGTCTGCGATCTATCTGCAGACGTTCGCATTTTAAGAGCAGGACTGGCGGAGGAGTCCGGCACCAAACACCTAAGCTACGTTTCAAGATTGAGGGGGAAAGATAAGCAAGCAGCCCCAGTCTCTGTGCCTCTGTGCGAGCAGTGCCATGGGCAGATGAGGCTGAGCAACAGTTTTCCAGGCTAGCTAATTCTGGCTGTGAGCTATCTGCAGATGTTAGCATTGTAGGAGCAGCGCTGCCGGAGCCCCCCTGCACGGACTCCCAAAGCTACGTTCTAAGTTTGAGGCGGCAAGACACCAAGCAGCCCCAGTTTCTTTGCCTCTGTGTGAGCGGTGCCATGGGCAGATGAGGCTAAGCAACAACTTTCCAGGGTAGCTCTTTCTGACTGCGAGCTATCTACAGACGTTCGCATTTTGGGAGCAGGGTTGCCGGAGGCCCCCTGCACGGACTCCCAAAGCTACGTTTGAAGTTTGAGGTGGCAAGGCAAGCAAGCAGCCCCAGTCTCTTTTCCTCTGTGCGAGCAGTGCCATGGGCAGATGAGGCTGAGCAACAGCTTTCCAAGCTAAATATTTCTTCCTGCGAGCTATCTGCAGACGTTCGCAATGTTGGAGCAGGCCTGCCGGAGGCGCCGGGCACGAACCACCTAAGCTACGTTTGAAGTTTCAGATGGTAAGACAAGCAAGCAGCCCCAGTCTCTGTGTTTCTGTGCGAGCAGTGCCATGGGCAGATGAGGCTGAGCAACAGCTTTCCAAGCTAAATATTCCTTCCTGCCAACTATCTGCAGATATTCGCATTGTCGGAGCAGGGCTGTCGGAGGCCTCCAGCACGGACACCCAAATCTACGTTTGAAGTTTGAGGTGGCAAGACAAGCAAGCAACCCCAGTCTCTGTGCCTCGGTGCGAGCAGTGCCATGGGCAGATGAGGCTGACCAACAGCTTTCCAAGCTAAATGTTTCTGCCTGCGAGCTATCTGAAGACGTTCGCATTGTCGGACCAGGCCTTCCGGAGGCGCCGGGCACGGACCACCTAAGCTACGTTTGAAGTTTGAGGTGGTAAGACAAGCATGCAGTCCCAGTCTCTGTGCATTGGTGCGAGCAGTGCCATGGGCAGATGAGGCTGAGCAACAGCTTTCCAGGCTAGCTTTTTCTGGCTGCGAGCTATATGCAGATGTTCGCATTTTCAGAGCAGGGCTGCCGCAGGCCATCGTCACGAACCACCTCAGATACTTTTGAAGTTAGGTGGCAAGACAAGCAAGCAGCCCCAGTCTCTGTGCCTCTGTGCGAGCAGTGCCATGGGCAGATGAGGCTGAGCAACAGCTTTCCAGGCTAGCTCTTTCTGGCTGCGAGCTATCTGCAGACGTTCGCATTTTCGGAGCAGGGCTGTTGGAGGCCCCATGCACAGACCGCAAAAATACGTTTGAAGTTTGAGGTGGCAAGACAAGCAAGCAGCCCCAGTGTCTGTGCCTCTGTGTGAGCAGTGGCATGGGCAGATGAGGCTGAGCAACAGCTTTCCAGGCTAGCTCTTTCTGTCTGCGATCTATCTGCAGACGTTCGCATTGTCGTACAAGGCCTGCCGGAGGCGCCTTCTACGGACCACCTAAGCTATGTTTGAAGTTTGAGGTGGTAAGACAAGCAAGCAGCCCCAGTCTCTGTGCCTCCGTGCGAGCAGTGCCATGGGCAGATGAGGCTGAGCAACAGCTTTCCAATCTAAATGTTTCTGCCTGCGAGCTATCTGCAGACGTTCGCATTGTCGGAGCAGGCCTGCCGGAGGCGCCGGGTACGGACCACCTAAGCTATGTTTGAAGTTTGAGGTGGTAAGACAAGCAAGCAGCCGCAGTCTCTGTGCCTCTCTGCGAGCAGTGCCATGGGCACATGAGGCTGAGCAAGAGCTTTCCAGGCTAGCTCTTTCTGGCTGCGAGCTATCTGCAGACGTTCGCATTTTTGGAGCAGGGCTGTTGGAGGCCCCATGCACAGACCGCAAAAATACGTTTGAAGTTTGAGTTGGCAAGACAAGCAAGCAGCCCCAGTCTCTGTGCTTCTACGTGAGCAGTGGCATGGGCAGATGAGGCTGAGCAACAGCTTTCCAGACTAGCTCTTTCTGTCTGCGATCTATCTGCAGACATTCGCGTTTTTGGAGCAGGGCTGTTGGAGGCCCCATGCACAGACAGCAAAATTACGTTTGAAGTTTGAGGTGGCAAGACAAGCAAGCAGCCCCAGTATTTCTGGCTCTGTGTGGGCAGTGCCATGGGCAGAGGAGGCTGAGCAACAGCTTTCCAGGCTAGCTCTTTCTGCCTGCGAGCTATCTGCAGACGTTCGCATTTTTGGAGCAGGGCTGTTGGAGGCCCCATGCACAGACCGCAAAACTACGTTTGAAGTTTGAGGTGGCAAGACAAGCAAGCAGCCCCAGTCTCTGTGCCTCTGTGCGAGCAGTGCCATGGGCAGATGAGGCTGAGCAACAGCTTTCCAGGCTAGTTCTTTCTGCCTGCGAGCTATCTGCAGACGTTCGCATTTTCGGAGCAGGGCTGCCTGAGGCCCCATGCACAGACCCCAAAACTACTTTTGAAGTTTGAGGTGGCAAGACAAGCAAGCAGCCCCAGTCTCTCTGCCTCTGTGCGAGTGGTGTCATGGGCAGATGAGACTAAGCAACAGCTTTCCAGGCTAGCTGTTTCTGCCTGCGAGCTATCTATAGACGTTCGCATTTGGGAGGAGGCCTGCCAGAGGCACTGGGCAAGAACCACCTAAGCTACGTTTGAAGTTTGAGGTGGTAAGACAAGCAAGCAGTCCCAGTCTCTGTGCCTCTGTGCGAGCAGTGCCATGGGCAGATGAGGCTGAGCAACAGCTTTCCAACTAGCTCTTTCTGGCTGCGAGCTATATGCAGATGTTCGCATTTTCAGAGCAGGGCTGCCGCAGGCCATCGTCACGAACCACCTCAGATACTTTTGAAGTGAGGTGGCAAGACAAGCAAGCAGCCCCAGTCTCTGTGCCTCTGTGCGAGCAGTGCCATGGGCAGATGAGGCTGAGCAACAGCTTTCCAGGCTAGCTCTTTCTGCCTGCGAGCTATCTGCAGACGTTCGCATTTTCGGAGCAGGGCTGTTGGAGGCCCCATGCACAGACCGCAAAACTACGTTTGAAGTTTGAGGTGGCAAGACAAGCAAGTAGCCCCAGTCTCTGTGCCTCTGTGCGAGCAGTGTCATGGGCAGAGGAGGCTGAGAAACAGCTTTCCAGGCTAGCTGTTTCTGCCTGCGAGCTATCTACAGACGTTCGCATTTTCGCAACAGGGCTGCCGGAGGCCCCACGCACAGACCCCAAAATTACAGTAATTCAAAATTACTTTTGAAGTGAGGTGGCAAGACAAGCAAGCAGCCCCAGTCTCTGTGCCTCTGTGCGAGCAGTGCCATGGGCAGATGAGGCTGAGCAACAGCTTTCCAGGCTAGCTCTTTCTGCCTGCGAGCTATCTGCAGACGTTCGCATTTTCGGAGCAGGGCTGTTGGAGGCCCCATGCACAGACCGCAAAACTACGTTTGAAGTCTGAGGTGGCAAGACAAGCAAGTAGCCCCAGTCTCTGTGCCTCTGTGCGAGCAGTGCCATGGGCACATGAGGCTGAGCAAGAGCTTTCCAGGCTAGCTCTTTCTACCTGCGAGCTATCTGCAGACGTTCACATTTCCAGAGCAGGGCTGCCGTTGGCTATTGGAAAGGACCACCAAAGATACGTTTGAAGTTTGAGGTGGCAAGACAAGCAAGCAGCCCCAGTCTCTGTGCCTCTGTGCGAGCAGTGTCATGGGCAGATGAGGCTGAGCAACAGCTTTGCAGGCCAGCTATTTCTGCCTGTGAGCTATCTGCAGACGCTCGCATTTTCGAAACAGCACTGCCCTAAGCCGCCCCCACGGACCACCTAATTTACATTTGAAGTTTGAGGTGGCAAGATAAGCAAGCAACCCCAGTCTCTGTGCCTCTGTGCGAGCAGTGCCATGGGCAGATGAGGCTGAGAAACAGCTTTCCAGGCTAGCTCTTTCTGCCTGCGAGCTATCTGCAGACGTTCGCATTTTCAAAGCAGGGCTGCCGGAGGCGATCGGCAAGGACCACCTAAGATACGTTTGAACTTTGAGGTATCAAAAAAAGCAAGCAGCCCCAGTCTCTGTGCCTCTGTGCGAGCAGTGCCATGGGCAGATGAGGCTGAGAAACAGCTTTCTAGGCTAGCTCTTTCTGCCTGCAAGCTATCTGCAGACGTTCGCATTTTCGGAGCAGGGCTGTTGGAGGCCCCATGCACAGACCGCAAAACTACGTTTGAAGTTTGAGGTGGCAAGACAAGCAAGCAGCCCCAGTCTCTGTGCCTCTGCACGAGCAGTGCCATGGGCAGAGGAGGCTGAGAAACAGCTTTCCAGGCTAGCTCTTTCTGCCTGCGAGCTATCTGCAGACGTTCGCATTTTCGCAACAGGGCTGCCAGAGGCCCCACGCACAGACCCCAAAATTACGTTTGAAGTTTGAGGTGGCAAGACAAGCAAGCAGCCCCAGTATTTCTGGCTCTGTGTGGGCAGTGCCATGGGCAGAGGAGGCTGAGCAACAGCTTTCCAGGCTAGCTCTTTCTGGCTGCGAGCTATCTGCAGACGTTCGCATTTTAAAAGCAGGACTGGCGGAGGAGCCCGGCACCAAACACCTAAGCTACGTTTCAAGATTGAGGGGGCAAGATAAGCAAGCAGCCCCAGTCTCTGTGCCTCTGTGCGAGCAGTGCCATGGGCAGATGAGGCTGACCAACAGCTTTCCAATCTAAATGTTTCTGCCTGCGAGCTATCTGAAGACGTTCGCATTGTCGGACCAGGCCTTCCGGAGGCGCCAGGCACGGACCACCTAAGCTACGTTTGAAGTTTGAGGTGGTAAGACAAGCATGCAGTCCCAGTCTCTGTGCATTGGTGCGAGCAGTGCCATGGGCAGATGAGGCTGAGCAACAGCTTTCCAGGCTAGCTCTTTCTGGCTGAGAGCTATATGCAGATGTTCGCATTTTCAGAGCAGGGCTGCCGCAGGCCATCGTCACGAACCACCTCAGATACTTTTGAAGTTAGGTGGCAAGACAAGCAAGCAGCCCCAGTCTCTGTGCCTCTGTGCGAGCAGTGCCATGGGCAGATGAGGCTGAGCAACAGCTTTCCAGGCTAGCTCTTTCTGTCTGCGAGCTATCTGCAGACGTTCGCGTTTTTGGAGCAGGGCTGCTGGAGGCCCCATGCACAGACCCCAAAAACTACGTTTGAAGTTTGAGGTGCCAAGACAAGCAAGCAGCCCCAGTCTCTGTGCCTCTGTGCGAGCAGTGCCATGGGCAGATGAGGCTGAGCAACAGCTTTCCAATCTAAATGTTTCTGCCTGCGAGCTATCTGCAGACGTTCGCATTGTCGGACCAGGCCTGCCGGAGGCGCCGGGTACGGACCACCTAAGCTATGTTTGAAGTTTGAGGTGGTAAGACAAGCAAGCAGCCCCAGTCTCTGTGCCTCTCTGCGAGCAGTGCCATGGGCACATGAGGCTGAGCAAGAGCTTTCCAGGCTAGCTCTTTCTGGCTGCGAGCTGTCTGCAGACGTTCGCATTTTAAGAGCAGAACTGGCGGAGGAGCCCGGCACCAAACACCAAAGCTACTTTTGAAGATTGAGGGGGCAAGACAAGCAAGCAGCCCCAGTCTCTGTGCCTCTGTGCGAGCAGTGGCATGGGCAGATGAGGCTGAGCAACAGCTTTCCAGGCTAGCTCTTTCTGGCTGCGAGCTATCTGCAGACGTTCACATTTCCAGAGCAGGGCTGCCGTTGGCTATTGGAAAGGACCACCAAAGATACGTTTGAAGTTTGAGGTGGCAAGACAAGCAAGCAGCCCCAGTCTCTGTGCCTCTGTGCGAGCAGTGTCATGGGCAGATGAGGCTGAGCAACAGCTTTGCAGGCCAGCTATTTCTGCCTGTGAGCTCTCTGCAGACGCTCGCATTTTCGAAACAGCACTGCCCTAAGCCCCCGGCACGGACCACCTAATTTACATTTGAAGCTTGAGGTGGCAAGATAAGCAAGTAGACCCCGTCTCTGTACCTCTGTGCGAGCAGTGCCATGGGCAGATGAGGCTGAGAAACAGCTTTCCAGGCTAGCTCTTTATGCCTGCGAGCTATCTGCAGACGTTCGCATTTTCAAAGCAGGGCTGCCGTAGGCGATCGGCAAGGACCACCTAAGATACGTTTGAACTTTGAGGTATCAAAAAAAGCAAGCAGCCCCAGTCTCTGTGCCTCTGTGCGAGCAGTGCCATAGGCAGATGAGGCTGAGAAACAGCTTTCTAGGCTAGCTCTTTCTGCCTGCAAGCTATCTGCAGACGTTCGCATTTTCAGAGCAGGGCTGTCGGATGTGTCCGGCACGCAGCACCTAAGATACGTTTGAAGTTTGAGAGGGCAAGACAAGCAAGCAGCCCCAGTCTCTGTGCATTGGTGCGAGCAGTGCCATGGGCAGATGAGGCTGAGCAACAGCTTTCCAGGCTAGCTCTTTCTGGCTGCGTGCTATCTGCAGACGTTCGCATTTTCGGAGCAGGGCTGTTGGAGGCCCCATGCACAGACCGCAAAACTACATTTGAAGTTTGAGGTGGCAAGACAAGCAAGCAGCCCCAGTCTCTGTGCCTCTGTGCGAGCAGTGGCATGGGCAGATGAGGCTGAGCAATAGCTTTCCAGGCTAGCTCTTTCTGTCTGCGATCTATCTGCAGACGTTCGCGTTTTTGGAGCAGGGCTGCTGGAGGCCCCATGCACAGACCCCAAAAACTACGTTTGAAGTTTGAGGTGCCAAGACAAGCAAGCAGCCCCAGTCTCTGTGCCTCTGTGCGAGCAGTGCCATGGGCAGATGAGGCTGAGCAACAGCTTTCCAATCTAAATATTTCTGCCTGCGAGCTATCTGCAGACGTTCGCATTGTCGTACAAGGCCTGCCGGAGGCGCCTGCTACGGACCACCTAAGCTATGTTTGAAGTTTGAGGTGGTAAGACAAGCAAGCAGCCCCAGTCTCTGTGCCTCTGTGCGAGCAGTGCCATGGGCAGATGAGGCTGAGCAACAGCTTTCCAATCTAAATGTTTCTGCCTGCGAGCTATCTGCAGACGTTCGCATTGTCGGACCAGACCTGCCGGAGGCGCCGGGTACGGACCACCTAAGCTATGTTTGAAGTTTGAGGTGGTAAGACAAGCAAGCAGCCCCAGTCTCTGTGCCTCTGTGCGAGCAGTGCCATGGGCACATGAGGCTGAGCAAGAGCTTTCCAGGCTAGCTCTTTCTGGCTGCGAGCTGTCTGCAGACGTTCGCATTTTAAGAGCAGAACTGGCGGAGGAGCCCGGCACCAAACACCAAAGCTACTTTTGAAGATTGAGGGGGCAAGACAAGCAAGCAGCCCTAGTCTCTGTGCCTCTGTGCGAGCAGTGGCATGGGCAGATGAGGCTGAGCAACAGCTTTCCAGGCTAGCTCTTTCTGGCTGCGAGCTATCTGCAGACGTTCGCATTTTCGGAGCAGGGCTGTTGGAGGCCCCATGCACAGACCGCAAAAATACGTTTGAAGTCTGAGGTGGCAAGACAAGCAAGCAGCCCCAGTCTCTGTGCCTCTGTGCGAGCAGTGCCATGGGCAGATGAGGCTGAGCAACAGCTTTCCAGGCTAGCTCTTTCTGGCTGCGAGCTATATGCAGATGTCCGCATTTTCAGAGCAGGGCTGCCGCAGGCCATCGTCACGAACCACCTCAGATACTTTTGAAGTTAGGTGGCAAGACAAGCAAGCAGCCCCAGTCTCTGTGCCTCTGTGCGAGCAGTGCCATGGGCAGATGAGGCTGAGCAACAGCTTTCCAGGCTAGCTCTTTCTGGCTGCGAGCTATCTGCAGACGTTCACATTTCCAGAGCAGGGCTGCCGTTGGCTATTGGAAAGGACCACCAAAGATACGTTTGAAGTTTGAGGTGGCAAGACAAGCAAGCAGCCCCAGTCTCTGTGCCTCTGCACGAGCAGTGCCATGGGCAGAGGAGGCTGAGAAACAGCTTTCCAGGCTAGCTCTTTCTGCCTGCGAGCTATCTGCAGACGTTCGCATTTTCGCAACAGGGCTGCCAGAGGCCCCACGCACAGACCCCAAAATTACGTTTGAAGTTTGAGGTGGCAAGACAAGCAAGCAGCCCCAGTATTTCTGGCTCTGTGTGGGCAGTGCCATGGGCAGAGGAGGCTGAGCAACAGCTTTCCAGGCTAGCTCTTTCTGGCTGCGAGCTATCTGCAGACGTTCGCATTTTAAAAGCAGGACTGGCGGAGGAGCCCGGCACCAAACACCTAAGCTACGTTTCAAGATTGAGGGGGCAAGATAAGCAAGCAGCCCCAGTCTCTGTGCCTCTGTGCGAGCAGTGCCATGGGCACATGAGGCTGAGCAACAGTTTTCCAGGCTAGCTAATTCTGGCTGTGAGCTATCTGCAGATGTTAGCATTGTAGGAGCAGCGCTGCCGGAGCCCCCCTGCACGGACTCCCAAAGCTCCGTTCTAAGTTTGAGGTGACAAGACAAGCAAGCAGCCCCAGTCTCTTTGCCTCTGTGTGAGCGGTGCCATGGGCAGATGAGGCTAAGCAACAGCTTTCCAGGCTAGCTCTTTCTGACTGCGAGCTATCTACAGACGTTCGCATTTTGGGAGCAGGGTTGCCGGAGGACCCCTGCACGGACCCCCAAAGCTACGTTTGAAGTTTGAGGTGGCAAGACAAGCAAGCAGCCCCAGTCTCTTTGCCTCTGTGCGAGCAGTGCCATGGGCAGATGAGGCTGAGCAACAGCTTTCCAAGCTAAATATTCCTTCCTGCCAACTATCTGCAGATATTCGCATTGTCGGAGCAGGGCTGTCGGAGGCCCCCAGCACGGACACCCAAATCTACGTTTGAAGTTTGAGGTGGCAAGACAAGCAAGCAGCCCCAGTCTCTGTGCCTCGGTGCGAGCAGTGCCAGGGGCAGATGAGGCTGACTAACAGCTTTCCAAGCTAAATGTTTCTGCCTGCGAGCTATCTGAAGACGTTCGCATTGTCGGACCAGGCCTTCCGGAGGCGCCGGGCACGGACCACCTAAGCTACGTTTGACGTTTGAGGTGGTAAGACAAGCATGCAGTCCCAGTCTCTGTGCATTGGTGCGAGCAGTGCCATGGGCAGATGAGGCTGAGCAACAGCTTTCCAGGCTAGCTCTTTCTGGCTGCGAGCTATATGCAGATGTTCGCATTTTCAGAGCAGGGCTGCCGCAGGCCATCGTCACGAACCACCTCAGATACTTTTGAAGTTAGGTGGCAAGACAAGCAAGCAGCCCCAGTCTCTGTGCCTCTGTGCGAGCAGTGCCATGGGCAGATGAGGCTGAGCAACAGCTTTCCAGGCTAGCTCTTTCTGCCTGCGAGCTATCTGCAGACGTTCGCATTTTCGGAGCAGGGCTGCCTGAGGACCCATGCACAGACCCCAAAACTACTTTTGAAGTTTGAGGTGGCAAGACAAGCAAGCAGCCCCAGTCTCTCTGCCTCTGTGCGAGCAGTGTCATGAGCAGATGAGACTAAGCAACAGCTTTCCAGGCTAGCTCTTTCTGCCTGCGATCTATCTACAGACGTTCGCATTTTGGGAGGAGGCCTGCCAGAGGCGCCGGGCACGAACCACCTAAGCTACGTTTGAAGTTTGAGGTGGTAAGACAAGCAAGCAGTCCCAGTCTCTTTGCCTCTGGGCGAGCAGTGCCATGGGCAGATGAGGCTGAGCAACAGCTTTCCAGGCTAGCTCTTTCTGGCTGCGAGCTATATGCAGATGTCCGCATTTTCAGAGCAGGGCTGCCGCAGGCCATAGTCACGAACCACCTCAGATACTTTTGAAGTTAGGTGGCAAGACAAGCAAGCAGCCCCAGTCTCTGTGCCTCTGTGCGAGCAGTGTCATGGGCAGATGAGGCTGAGCAACAGCTTTCCAGGCCAGCTATTTCTGCCTATGAGCTATCTGCAGACGCTCGCATTTTTGAAACAGCACTGCCCTAAGCCGCCGGCACGGACCACCTAATTTACATTTGAAGTTTGAGGTAGCAAGATAAGCAAGCAGCCCCAGTCTCTGTGCCTCTGTGCGATCAGTGCCATGGGCAGATGAGGCTGAGAAACAGCTTTCCAGGCTAGCTCTTTCTGCCTGCGAGCTATCTGCAGACGTTCGCATTTTCAAAGCAGGGCTGCCGTAGGCGATCGGCAAGGACCACCTAAGATACGTTTGAACTTTGAGGTATCAAAAAAAGCAAGCAGCCCCAGTCTCTGTGCCTCTTTGCGAGCAGTGCCATGGGCAGATGAGGCTGAGCAACAGCTTTCCAGGCTAGCTCTTTCTGCCTGCAAGCTATCTGCAGATGTTCGCATTTTCGGAGCAGGGCTGTTGGAGGCCCCATGCACAGACCGCAAAACTACGTTTGAAGTTTGAGGTGGCAAGACAAGCAAGCAGCCCCAGTCTCTGTGCCTCTGCACGAGCAGTGCCATGGGCAGAGGAGGCTGAGAAACAGCTTTCCAGGCTAGCTCTTTCTGCCTGCGAGCTATCTGCAGACGTTCGCATTTTCGCAACAGGGCTGCCAGAGGCCCCACGCACAGACCCCAAAATTACGTTTGAAGTTTGAGGTGGCAAGACAAGCAAGCAGCCCCAGTATTTCTGGCTCTGTGTGGGCAGTGCCATGGGCAGAGGAGGCTGAGCAACAGCTTTCCAGGCTAGCTCTTTCTATCTGCGAGCTATCTGCAGACGTTCGCATTTTAAAAGCAGGACTGACGGAGGAGCCCAGCACCAAACACCTAAGCTACATTTCAAGATTGAGGGGGCAAGATAAGCAAGCAGCCCCAGTCTCTGTGCCTCTGTGCGAGCAGTGCCATGGGCAGATGAGGCTGAGCAACAGCTTTCCAGGCTAGCTCTTTCTGCCTGCGAGCTATCTGCAGAAATTCGCGTTTTTGGAGCAGGGCTGCTGGAGGCCCCATGCACAGACCCCAAAAACTACGTTTGAAGTTTGAGGTGCCAAGACAAGCAAGCAGCCCCAGTCTCTGTGCCTCTGTGCGAGCAGTGCCATGGGCACATGAGGCTGAGCAACAGTTTTCCAGGCTAGCTAATTCTGGCTGTGAGCTATCTGCAGATGTTAGCATTGTAGGAGCAGCGCTGCCGGAGCCCCCCTGCACGGACTCCCAAAGCTCCGTTCTAAGTTTGAGGTGACAAGACAAGCAAGCAGCCCCAGTCTCTTTGCCTCTGTGTGAGCGGTGCCATGGGCAGATGAGGCTAAGCAACAGCTTTCCAGGCTAGCTCTTTCTGACTGCGAGCTATCTACAGACGTTCGCATTTTGGGAGCAGGGTTGCCGGAGGACCACTGCACGGACCCCCAAAGCTACGTTTGAAGTTTGAGGTGGCAAGACAAGCAAGCAGCCCCAGTCTCTTTGCCTCTGTGCGAGCAGTGCCATGGGCAGATGAGGCTGAGCAACAGCTTTCCAAGCTAAATATTCCTTCCTGCCAACTATCTGCAGATATTCGCATTGTCGGAGCAGGGCTGTCGGAGGCCCCCAGCACGGACACCCAAATCTACGTTTGAAGTTTGAGGTGGCAAGACAAGCAAGCAGCCCCAGTCTCTGTGCCTCTGTGCGAGCAGTGCCATGGGCAGATGAGGCTGACTAACAGCTTTCCAAGCTAAATGTTTCTGCCTGCCAGCTATCTGAAGACGTTCGCATTGTCGGACCAGGCCTTCCGGAGGCGCCGGGCACGGACCACCTAAGCTACGTTTGACGTTTGAGGTGGTAAGACAAGCATGCAGTCCCAGTCTCTGTGCATTGGTGCGAGCAGTGCCATGGGCAGATGAGGCTGAGCAACAGCTTTCCAGGCTAGCTCTTTCTGGCTGCGAGCTATATGCAGATGTTCGCATTTTCAGAGCAGGGCTGCCGCAGGCCATCGTCACGAACCACCTCACATACTTTTGAAGTTAGGTGGCAAGACAAGCAAGCAGCCCCAGTCTCTGTGCCTCTGTGCGAGCAGTGCCATGGGCAGATGAGGCTGAGCAACAGCTTTCCAGGCTAGCTCTTTCTGCCTGCGAGCTATCTGCAGACGTTCGCATTTTCGGAGCAGGCTGCCTGAGGACCCATGCACAGACCCCAAAACTACTTTTGAAGTTTGAGGTGGCAAGACAAGCAAGCAGCCCCAGTCTCTCTGCCTCTGTGCGAGCAGTGTCATGAGCAGATGAGACTAAGCAACAGCTTTCCAGGCTAGCTCTTTCTGCCTGCGATCTATCTACAGACGTTCGCATTTTGGGAGGAGGCCTGCCAGAGGCGCCGGGCACGAACCACCTAAGCTACGTTTGAAGTTTGAGGTGGTAAGACAAGCAAGCAGTCCCAGTCTCTTTGCCTCTGGGCGAGCAGTGCCATGGGCAGATGAGGCTGAGCAACAGCTTTCCAGGCTAGCTCTTTCTGGCTGCGAGCTATATGCAGATGTCCGCATTTTCAGAGCAGGGCTGCCGCAGGCCATCGTCACGAACCACCTCAGATACTTTTGAAGTTAGGTGGCAAGACAAGCAAGCAGCCCCAGTCTCTGTGCCTCTGTGCGAGCAGTGTCATGGGCAGATGAGGCTGAGCAACAGCTTTCCAGGCCAGCTATTTCTGCCTATGAGCTATCTGCAGACGCTCGCATTTTTGAAACAGCACTGCCCTAAGCCGCCGGCACGGACCACCTAATTTACATTTGAAGTTTGAGGTGGCAAGATAAGCAAGCAGCCCCAGTCTCTGTGCCTCTGTGCGATCAGTGCCATGGGCAGATGAGGCTGAGAAACAGCTTTCCAGGCTAGCTCTTTCTGCCTGCGAGCTATCTGCAGACGTTCGCATTTTCAAAGCAGGGCTGCCGTAGGCGATCGGCAAGGACCACCTAAGATACGTTTGAACTTTGAGGTATCAAAAAAAGCAAGCAGCCCCAGTCTCTGTGCCTCTTTGCGAGCAGTGCCATGGGCAGATGAGGCTGAGCAACAGCTTTCCAGGCTAGCTCTTTCTGCCTGCAAGCTATCTGCAGATGTTCGCATTTTCGGAGCAGGGCTGTTGGAGGCCCCATGCACAGACCGCAAAACTACGTTTGAAGTTTGAGGTGGCAAGACAAGCAAGCAGCCCCAGTCTCTGTGCCTCTGCACGAGCAGTGCCATGGGCAGAGGAGGCTGAGAAACAGCTTTCCAGGCTAGCTCTTTCTGCCTGCGAGCTATCTGCAGACGTTCGCATTTTCGCAACAGGGCTGCCAGAGGCCCCACGCACAGACCCCAAAATTACGTTTGAAGTTTGAGGTGGCAAGACAAGCAAGCAGCCCCAGTATTTCTGGCTCTGTGTGGGCAGTGCCATGGGCAGAGGAGGCTGAGCAACAGCTTTCCAGGCTAGCTCTTTCTGGCTGCGAGCTATCTGCAGACGTTCGCATTTTAAAAGCAGGACTGACGGAGGAGCCCGGCACCAAACACCTAAGCTACATTTCAAGATTGAGGGGGCAAGATAAGCAAGCAGCCCCAGTCTCTGTGCCTCTGTGCGAGCAGTGCCATGGGCAGATGAGGCTGAGCAACAGTTTTCCAGGCTAGCTAATTCTGGCTGTGAGCTATCTGCAGATGTTAGCATTGTAGGAGCAGCGCTGCCGGAGCCCCCCTGCACGGACTCCCAAAGCTCCGTTCTAAGTTTGAGGTGACAAGACAAGCAAGCAGCCCCAGTCTCTTTGCCTCTGTGTGAGCGGTGCCATGGGCAGATGAGGCTAAGCAACAGCTTTCCAGGCTAGCTCTTTCTGACTGCGAGCTATCTACAGACGTTCGCATTTTGGGTGCAGGGTTGCCGGAGGACCCCTGCACGGACCCCCAAAGCTACGTTTGAAGTTTGAGGTGGCAAGACAAGCAAGCAGCCCCAGTCTCTTTGCCTCTGTGCGAGCAGTGCCATGGGCAGATGAGGCTGAGCAACAGCTTTCCAAGCTAAATATTCCTTCCTGCCAACTATCTGCAGATATTCGCATTGTCGGAGCAGGGCTGTCGGAGGCCCCCAGCACGGACACCCAAATCTACGTTTGAAGTTTGAGGTGGCAAGACAAGCAAGCAGCCCCAGTCTCTGTGCCTCGGTGCGAGCAGTGCCATGGGCAGATGAGGCTGACCAACAGCTTTCCAAGCTAAATGTTTCTGCCTGCGAGCTATCTGAAGACGTTCGCATTGTCGGACCAGGCCTTCCGGAGGCGCCGGGCACGGACCACCTAAGCTACGTTTGAAGTTTGAGGTGGTAAGACAAGCATGCAGTCCCAGTCTCTGTGCATTGGTGCGAGCAGTGCCATGGGCAGATGAGGCTGAGCAACAGCTTTCCAGGCTAGCTCTTTCTGCCTGCGAGCTGTATGCAGATGTTCGCATTTTCAGAGCAGGGCTGCCGCAGGCCATCGTCACGAACCACCTCAGATACTTTTGAAGTTAGGTGGCAAGACAAGCAAGCAGCCCCAGTCTCTGTGCCTCTGTGCGAGCAGTGCCATGGGCAGATGAGGCTGAGCAACAGCTTTCCAGGCTAGCTCTTTCTGCCTGCGAGCTATCTGCAGACATTCGCGTTTTTGGAGCAGGGCTGCTGGAGGCCCCATGCACAGACCCCAAAAACTACGTTTGAAGTTTGAGGTGCCAAGACAAGCAAGCAGCCCCAGTCTCTGTGCCTCTGTGCGAGCAGTGCCATGGGCAGATGAGGCTGAGCAACAGCTTTCCAATCTAAATGTTTCTGCCTGCGAGCTATCTGCAGACGTTCGCATTGTCGTACAAGGCCTGCCGGAGGCGCCTGCTACGGACCACCTAAGTTACGTTTGAAGTTTGAGGTGGCAAGACAAGCAAGCAGCCCCAGTCTCTCTGCCTCTGTGCGAGCGGTGTCATGGGCAGATGAGACTAAGCAACAGCTTTCCAGGCTAGCTCTTTCTGCCTGCGAGCTATCTACAGACGTTAGCATTCTGGGAGGAGGCCTGCCAGAGGCGCAGGACACGAAGCACCTAAGCTACGTTTGAAGTTTGAGGTGGTAAGACAAGCAAGCAGCCCCAGTCTCTGTGCCTCGGTGCGAGCAGTGCCATGGGCAGATGAGGCTGAGCAACAGCTTTCCAGGCTAGCTCTTTCTGGCTGCGAGCTATCTGCAGACGTTCGCATTTTCGGAGCAGGGCTGCCTGAGGACCCATGCACAGACCCCAAAACTACTTTTGAAGTTTGAGGTGGCAAGACAAGCAAGCAGCCCCAGTCTCTCTGCCTCTGTGCGAGCAGTGTCATGGGCAGATGAGACTCAGCAACAGCTTTCCAGGCTAGCTCTTTCTGCCTGCGATCTATCTACAGACGTTCGCATTTTGGGAGGAGGCCTGCCAGAGGCGCCGGGCACGAACCACCTAAGCTACGTTTGAAGTTTGAGGTGGTAAGACAAGCAAGCAGTCCCAGTCTCTTTGCCTCTGGGCGAGCAGTGCCATGGGCAGATGAGGCTGAGCAACAGCTTTCCAGGCTAGCTCTTTCTGGCTGCGAGCTATATGCAGATGTCCGCATTTTCAGAGCAGGGCTGCCGCAGGCCATCGTCACGAACCACCTCAGATACTTTTGAAGTTAGGTGGCAAGACAAGCAAGCAGCCCCAGTCTCTGTGCCTCTGTGCGAGCAGTGTCATGGGCAGATGAGGCTGAGCAACAGCTTTCCAGGCCAGCTATTTCTGCCTGTGAGCTATCTGCAGACGCTCGCATTTTTGAAACAGCACTGCCCTAAGCCGCCGGCACGGACCACCTAATTTACATTTGAAGTTTGAGGTGGCAAGATAAGCAAGCAGCCCCAGTCTCTGTGCCTCTGTGCGATCAGTGCCATGGGCAGATGAGGCTGAGAAACAGCTTTCCAGGCTAGCTCTTTCTGCCTGCGAGCTATCTGCAGACGTTCGCATTTTCAAAGCAGGGCTGCCGTAGGCGATCGGCAAGGACCACCTAAGATACGTTTGAACTTTGAGGTATCAAAAAAAGCAAGCAGCCCCAGTCTCTGTGCCTCTTTGCGAGCAGTGCCATGGGCAGATGAGGCTGAGCAACAGCTTTCCAGGCTAGCTCTTTCTGCCTGCAAGCTATCTGCAGATGTTCGCATTTTCGGAGCAGGGCTGTTGGAGGCCCCATGCACAGACCGCAAAACTACGTTTGAAGTTTGAGGTGGCAAGACAAGCAAGCAGCCCCAGTCTCTGTGCCTCTGCACGAGCAGTGCCATGGGCAGAGGAGGCTGAGAAACAGCTTTCCAGGCTAGCTCTTTCTGCCTGCGAGCTATCTGCAGACGTTCGCATTTTCGCAACAGGGCTGCCAGAGGCCCCACGCACAGACCCCAAAATTACGTTTGAAGTTTGAGGTGGCAAGACAAGCAAGCAGCCCCAGTATTTCTGGCTCTGTGTGGGCAGTGCCATGGGCAGAGGAGGCTGAGCAACAGCTTTCCAGGCTAGCTCTTTCTGGCTGCGAGCTATCTGCAGACGTTCGCATTTTAAAAGCAGGACTGACGGAGGAGCCCGGCACCAAACACCTAAGCTACATTTCAAGATTGAGGGGGCAAGATAAGCAAGCAGCCCCAGTCTCTGTGCCTCTGTGCGAGCAGTGCCATGGGCAGATGAGGCTGAGCAACAGTTTTCCAGGCTAGCTAATTCTGGCTGTGAGCTATCTGCAGATGTTAGCATTGTAGGAGCAGCGCTGCCGGAGCCCCCCTGCACGGACTCCCAAAGCTCCGTTCTAAGTTTGAGGTGACAAGACAAGCAAGCAGCCCCAGTCTCTTTGCCTCTGTGTGAGCGGTGCCATGGGCAGATGAGGCTAAGCAACAGCTTTCCAGGCTAGCTCTTTCTGACTGCGAGCTATCTACAGACGTTCGCATTTTGGGTGCAGGGTTGCCGGAGGACCCCTGCACGGACCCCCAAAGCTACGTTTGAAGTTTGAGGTGGCAAGACAAGCAAGCAGCCCCAGTCTCTTTGCCTCTGTGCGAGCAGTGCCATGGGCAGATGAGGCTGAGCAACAGCTTTCCAAGCTAAATATTCCTTCCTGCCAACTATCTGCAGATATTCGCATTGTCGGAGCAGGGCTGTCGGAGGCCCCCAGCACGGACACCCAAATCTACGTTTGAAGTTTGAGGTGGCAAGACAAGCAAGCAGCCCCAGTCTCTGTGCCTCGGTGCGAGCAGTGCCATGGGCAGATGAGGCTGACCAACAGCTTTCCAAGCTAAATGTTTCTGCCTGCGAGCTATCTGAAGACGTTCGCATTGTCGGACCAGGCCTTCCGGAGGCGCCGGGCACGGACCACCTAAGCTACGTTTGACGTTTGAGGTGGTAAGACAAGCATGCAGTCCCAGTCTCTGTGCATTGGTGCGAGCAGTGCCATGGGCAGATGAGGCTGAGCAACAGCTTTCCAGGCTAGCTCTTTCTGGCTGCGAGCTATATGCAGATGTTCGCATTTTCAGAGCAGGGCTGCCGCAGGCCATCGTCACGAACCACCTCACATACTTTTGAAGTTAGGTGGCAAGACAAGCAAGCAGCCCCAGTCTCTGTGCCTCTGTGCGAGCAGTGCCATGGGCAGATGAGGCTGAGCAACAGCTTTCCAGGCTAGCTCTTTCTGCCTGCGAGCTATCTGCAGACGTTCGCATTTTCGGAGCAGGCTGCCTGAGGACCCATGCACAGACCCCAAAACTACTTTTGAAGTTTGAGGTGGCAAGACAAGCAAGCAGCCCCAGTCTCTCTGCCTCTGTGCGAGCAGTGTCATGAGCAGATGAGACTAAGCAACAGCTTTCCAGGCTAGCTCTTTCTGCCTGCGATCTATCTACAGACGTTCGCATTTTGGGAGGAGGCCTGCCAGAGGCGCCGGGCACGAACCACCTAAGCTACGTTTGAAGTTTGAGGTGGTAAGACAAGCAAGCAGTCCCAGTCTCTTTGCCTCTGGGCGAGCAGTGCCATGGGCAGATGAGGCTGAGCAACAGCTTTCCAGGCTAGCTCTTTCTGGCTGCGAGCTATATGCAGATGTCCGCATTTTCAGAGCAGGGCTGCCGCAGGCCATCGTCACGAACCACCTCAGATACTTTTGAAGTTAGGTGGCAAGACAAGCAAGCAGCCCCAGTCTCTGTGCCTCTGTGCGAGCAGTGTCATGGGCAGATGAGGCTGAGCAACAGCTTTCCAGGCCAGCTATTTCTGCCTATGAGCTATCTGCAGACGCTCGCATTTTTGAAACAGCACTGCCCTAAGCCGCCGGCACGGACCACCTAATTTACATTTGAAGTTTGAGGTGGCAAGATAAGCAAGCAGCCCCAGTCTCTGTGCCTCTGTGCGATCAGTGCCATGGGCAGATGAGGCTGAGAAACAGCTTTCCAGGCTAGCTCTTTCTGCCTGCGAGCTATCTGCAGACGTTCGCATTTTCAAAGCAGGGCTGCCGTAGGCGATCGGCAAGGACCACCTAAGATACGTTTGAACTTTGAGGTATCAAAAAAAGCAAGCAGCCCCAGTCTCTGTGCCTCTTTGCGAGCAGTGCCATGGGCAGATGAGGCTGAGCAACAGCTTTCCAGGCTAGCTCTTTCTGCCTGCAAGCTATCTGCAGATGTTCGCATTTTCGGAGCAGGGCTGTTGGAGGCCCCATGCACAGACCGCAAAACTACGTTTGAAGTTTGAGGTGGCAAGACAAGCAAGCAGCCCCAGTCTCTGTGCCTCTGCACGAGCAGTGCCATGGGCAGAGGAGGCTGAGAAACAGCTTTCCAGGCTAGCTCTTTCTGCCTGCGAGCTATCTGCAGACGTTCGCATTTTCGCAACAGGGCTGCCAGAGGCCCCACGCACAGACCCCAAAATTACGTTTGAACTTTGAGGTGGCAAGACAAGCAAGCAGCCCCAGTATTTCTGGCTCTGTGTGGGCAGTGCCATGGGCAGAGGAGGCTGAGCAACAGCTTTCCAGGCTAGCTCTTTCTGGCTGCGAGCTATCTGCAGACGTTCGCATTTTAAAAGCAGGACTGACGGAGGAGCCCGGCACCAAACACCTAAGCTACATTTCAAGATTGAGGGGGCAAGATAAGCAAGCAGCCCCAGTCTCTGTGCCTCTGTGCGAGCAGTGCCATGGGCAGATGAGGCTGAGCAACAGTTTTCCAGGCTAGCTAATTCTGGCTGTGAGCTATCTGCAGATGTTAGCATTGTAGGAGCAGCGCTGCCGGAGCCCCCCTGCACGGACTCCCAAAGCTCCGTTCTAAGTTTGAGGTGACAAGACAAGCAAGCAGCCCCAGTCTCTTTGCCTCTGTGTGAGCGGTGCCATGGGCAGATGAGGCTAAGCAACAGCTTTCCAGGCTAGCTCTTTCTGACTGCGAGCTATCTACAGACGTTCGCATTTTGGGTGCAGGGTTGCCGGAGGACCCCTGCACGGACCCCCAAAGCTACGTTTGAAGTTTGAGGTGGCAAGACAAGCAAGCAGCCCCAGTCTCTTTGCCTCTGTGCGAGCAGTGCCATGGGCAGATGAGGCTGAGCAACAGCTTTCCAAGCTAAATATTCCTTCCTGCCAACTATCTGCAGATATTCGCATTGTCGGAGCAGGGCTGTCGGAGGCCCCCAGCACGGACACCCAAATCTACGTTTGAAGTTTGAGGTGGCAAGACAAGCAAGCAGCCCCAGTCTCTGTGCCTCGGTGCGAGCAGTGCCATGGGCAGATGAGGCTGACCAACAGCTTTCCAAGCTAAATGTTTCTGCCTGCGAGCTATCTGAAGACGTTCGCATTGTCGGACCAGGCCTTCCGGAGGCGCCGGGCACGGACCACCTAAGCTACGTTTGAAGTTTGAGGTGGTAAGACAAGCATGCAGTCCCAGTCTCTGTGCATTGGTGCGAGCAGTGCCATGGGCAGATGAGGCTGAGCAACAGCTTTCCAGGCTAGCTCTTTCTGCCTGCGAGCTGTATGCAGATGTTCGCATTTTCAGAGCAGGGCTGCCGCAGGCCATCGTCACGAACCACCTCAGATACTTTTGAAGTTAGGTGGCAAGACAAGCAAGCAGCCCCAGTCTCTGTGCCTCTGTGCGAGCAGTGCCATGGGCAGATGAGGCTGAGCAACAGCTTTCCAGGCTAGCTCTTTCTGCCTGCGAGCTATCTGCAGACATTCGCGTTTTTGGAGCAGGGCTGCTGGAGGCCCCATGCACAGACCCCAAAAACTACGTTTGAAGTTTGAGGTGCCAAGACAAGCAAGCAGCCCCAGTCTCTGTGCCTCTGTGCGAGCAGTGCCATGGGCAGATGAGGCTGAGCAACAGCTTTCCAATCTAAATGTTTCTGCCTGCGAGCTATCTGCAGACGTTCGCATTGTCGTACAAGGCCTGCCGGAGGCGCCTGCTACGGACCACCTAAGTTACGTTTGAAGTTTGAGGTGGCAAGACAAGCAAGCAGCCCCAGTCTCTCTGCCTCTGTGCGAGCGGTGTCATGGGCAGATGAGACTAAGCAACAGCTTTCCAGGCTAGCTCTTTCTGCCTGCGAGCTATCTACAGACGTTAGCATTCTGGGAGGAGGCCTGCCAGAGGCGCAGGACACGAAGCACCTAAGCTACGTTTGAAGTTTGAGGTGGTAAGACAAGCAAGCAGCCCCAGTCTCTGTGCCTCGGTGCGAGCAGTGCCATGGGCAGATGAGGCTGAGCAACAGCTTTCCAGGCTAGCTCTTTCTGGCTGCGAGCTATCTGCAGACGTTCGCATTTTCGGAGCAGGGCTGCCTGAGGACCCATGCACAGACCCCAAAACTACTTTTGAAGTTTGAGGTGGCAAGACAAGCAAGCAGCCCCAGTCTCTCTGCCTCTGTGCGAGCAGTGTCATGGGCAGATGAGACTAAGCAACAGCTTTCCAGGCTAGCTCTTTCTGCCTGCGATCTATCTACAGACGTTCGCATTTTGGGAGGAGGCCTGCCAGAGGCGCCGGGCACGAACCACCTAAGCTACGTTTGAAGTTTGAGGTGGTAAGACAAGCAAGCAGTCCCAGTCTCTTTGCCTCTGGGCGAGCAGTGCCATGGGCAGATGAGGCTGAGCAACAGCTTTCCAGGCTAGCTCTTTCTGGCTGCGAGCTATATGCAGATGTCCGCATTTTCAGAGCAGGGCTGCCGCAGGCCATCGTCACGAACCACCTCAGATACTTTTGAAGTTAGGTGGCAAGACAAGCAAGCAGCCCCAGTCTCTGTGCCTCTGTGCGAGCAGTGTCATGGGCAGATGAGGCTGAGCAACAGCTTTCCAGGCCAGCTATTTCTGCCTGTGAGCTATCTGCAGACGCTCGCATTTTTGAAACAGCACTGCCCTAAGCCGCCGGCACGGACCACCTAATTTACATTTGAAGTTTGAGGTGGCAAGATAAGCAAGCAGCCCCAGTCTCTGTGCCTCTGTGCGATCAGTGCCATGGGCAGATGAGGCTGAGAAACAGCTTTCCAGGCTAGCTCTTTCTGCCTGCGAGCTATCTGCAGACGTTCGCATTTTCAAAGCAGGGCTGCCGTAGGCGATCGGCAAGGACCACCTAAGATACGTTTGAACTTTGAGGTATCAAAAAAAGCAAGCAGCCCCAGTCTCTGTGCCTCTTTGCGAGCAGTGCCATGGGCAGATGAGGCTGAGCAACAGCTTTCCAGGCTAGCTCTTTCTGCCTGCAAGCTATCTGCAGATGTTCGCATTTTCGGAGCAGGGCTGTTGGAGGCCCCATGCACAGACCGCAAAACTACGTTTGAAGTTTGAGGTGGCAAGACAAGCAAGCAGCCCCAGTCTCTGTGCCTCTGCACGAGCAGTGCCATGGGCAGAGGAGGCTGAGAAACAGCTTTCCAGGCTAGCTCTTTCTGCCTGCGAGCTATCTGCAGACGTTCGCATTTTCGCAACAGGGCTGCCAGAGGCCCCACGCACAGACCCCAAAATTACGTTTGAAGTTTGAGGTGGCAAGACAAGCAAGCAGCCCCAGTATTTCTGGCTCTGTGTGGGCAGTGCCATGGGCAGAGGAGGCTGAGCAACAGCTTTCCAGGCTAGCTCTTTCTGGCTGCGAGCTATCTGCAGACGTTCGCATTTTAAAAGCAGGACTGACGGAGGAGCCCGGCACCAAACACCTAAGCTACATTTCAAGATTGAGGGGGCAAGATAAGCAAGCAGCCCCAGTCTCTGTGCCTCTGTGCGAGCAGTGCCATGGGCAGATGAGGCTGAGCAACAGTTTTCCAGGCTAGCTAATTCTGGCTGTGAGCTATCTGCAGATGTTAGCATTGTAGGAGCAGCGCTGCCGGAGCCCCCCTGCACGGACTCCCAAAGCTCCGTTCTAAGTTTGAGGTGACAAGACAAGCAAGCAGCCCCAGTCTCTTTGCCTCTGTGTGAGCGGTGCCATGGGCAGATGAGGCTAAGCAACAGCTTTCCAGGCTAGCTCTTTCTGACTGCGAGCTATCTACAGACGTTCGCATTTTGGGTGCAGGGTTGCCGGAGGACCCCTGCACGGACCCCCAAAGCTACGTTTGAAGTTTGAGGTGGCAAGACAAGCAAGCAGCCCCAGTCTCTTTGCCTCTGTGCGAGCAGTGCCATGGGCAGATGAGGCTGAGCAACAGCTTTCCAAGCTAAATATTCCTTCCTGCCAACTATCTGCAGATATTCGCATTGTCGGAGCAGGGCTGTCGGAGGCCCCCAGCACGGACACCCAAATCTACGTTTGAAGTTTGAGGTGGCAAGACAAGCAAGCAGCCCCAGTCTCTGTGCCTCGGTGCGAGCAGTGCCATGGGCAGATGAGGCTGACCAACAGCTTTCCAAGCTAAATGTTTCTGCCTGCGAGCTATCTGAAGACGTTCGCATTGTCGGACCAGGCCTTCCGGAGGCGCCGGGCACGGACCACCTAAGCTACGTTTGAAGTTTGAGGTGGTAAGACAAGCATGCAGTCCCAGTCTCTGTGCATTGGTGCGAGCAGTGCCATGGGCAGATGAGGCTGAGCAACAGCTTTCCAGGCTAGCTCTTTCTGCCTGCGAGCTGTATGCAGATGTTCGCATTTTCAGAGCAGGGCTGCCGCAGGCCATCGTCACGAACCACCTCAGATACTTTTGAAGTTAGGTGGCAAGACAAGCAAGCAGCCCCAGTCTCTGTGCCTCTGTGCGAGCAGTGCCATGGGCAGATGAGGCTGAGCAACAGCTTTCCAGGCTAGCTCTTTCTGCCTGCGAGCTATCTGCAGACATTCGCGTTTTTGGAGCAGGGCTGCTGGAGGCCCCATGCACAGACCCCAAAAACTACGTTTGAAGTTTGAGGTGGCAAGACAAGCAAGCAGCCCCAGTCTCTGTGCCTCTGTGCGAGCAGTGCCATGGGCAGATGAGGCTGAGCAACAGCTTTCCAATCTAAATGTTTCTGCCTGCGAGCTATCTGCAGACGTTCGCATTGTCGTACAAGGCCTGCCGGAGGCGCCTGCTACGGACCACCTAAGTTACGTTTGAAGTTTGAGGTGGCAAGACAAGCAAGCAGCCCCAGTCTCTCTGCCTCTGTGCGAGCGGTGTCATGGGCAGATGAGACTAAGCAACAGCTTTCCAGGCTAGCTCTTTCTGCCTGCGAGCTATCTACAGACGTTAGCATTCTGGGAGGAGGCCTGCCAGAGGCGCAGGACACGAAGCACCTAAGCTACGTTTGAAGTTTGAGGTGGTAAGACAAGCAAGCAGCCCCAGTCTCTGTGCCTCGGTGCGAGCAGTGCCATGGGCAGATGAGGCTGAGCAACAGCTTTCCAGGCTAGCTCTTTCTGGCTGCGAGCTATCTGCAGACGTTCGCATTTTCGGAGCAGGGCTGTTGGAGGCCCCATGCACAGACCGCAAAATTACGTTTGAAGTTTGAGGTGGCAAGACAAGCAAGCAGTACCACTCTCTGTGCCTCTGTGCGAGCAGTGGCATGGGCAGATGAGGCTGAGCAACAGCTTTCCAGGATAGCTCTTTCTGTCTGCGATCTATCTGCAGACGTTCGCGTTTTTGGAGCAGGGCTGCTGGAGACCCCATGCACAGACCCCAAAAACTACGTTTGAAGTTTGAGGTGCCAAGACAAGCAAGCAGCCTCAGTCTCTGTGCCTCCGTGCGAGCAGTGCCATGGGCAGATGAGGCTGAGCAACAGCTTTCCAATCTAAATGTTTCTGCCTGCGAGCTATCTGCAGACGTTCGCATTGTTGGACCAGGCCTGCCGGAGGCCCCGGGTACGGACCACCTAAGCTATGTTTGAAGTTTGAGGTGGCAAGACAAGCAAGCAGCCCCAGTCTCTGTGCCTCTGTGCGAGCAGTGTCATGGGCAGATGAGGCTGAGCAACAGCTTTGCAGGCCAGCTATTTCTGCCTGTGAGCTATCTGCAGACGCTCGCATTTTCGAATCAGCACTGCCCTAAGCCGCCGGCACGGACCACCTAATTTACATTTGAAGTTTGAGGTGGCAAGATAAGCAAGCAGCCCCAGTCTCTGTGCCTCTGTGCGATCAGTGCCATGGGCAGATGAGGCTGAGAAACAGCTTTCCAGGCTAGCTCTTTCTGCCTGCGAGCTATCTGCAGACGTTCGCATTTTCAAAGCAGGGCTGAAGTAGGCGATCGGCAAGGACCACCTAAGATACCTTCGAACTTTGAGGTATCAAAAAAAGCAAGCAGCCCCAGTCTCTGTGCCTCTGTGCGAGCAGTGCCATGGGCAGATGAGGCTGAGAAACAGCTTTCTAGGCTAGCTGTTTCTGCCTGCAAGCTATCTGCAGACGTTCGCATTTTCGGAGCAGGGCTGTTGGAGGCCCCATGCACAGACCGCAAAACTACGTTTGAAGTTTGAGGTGGCAAGACAAGCAAGCAGCCCCAGTCTCTGTGCCTCTGCACGAGCAGTGCCATGGGCAGAGGAGGCTGAGAAACAGCTTTCCAGGCTAGCTCTTTCTGCCTGCGAGCTATCTGCAGACGTTCGCATTTTCGCAACAGGGCTGCCAGAGGCCCCACGCACAGACCCCAAAATTACGTTTGAAGTTTGAGGTGGCAAGACAAGCAAGCAGCCCCAGTATTTCTGGCTCTGTGTGGGCAGTGCCATGGGCAGAGGAGGCTGAGCAACAGCTTTCCAGGCTAGCTCTTTCTGGCTGTGAGCTATCTGCAGACGTTCGCATTTTAAAAGCAGGACTGACGGAGGAGCCCGGCACCAAACACCTAAGCTACATTTCAAGATTGAGGGGGCAAGATAAGCAAGCAGCCCCAGTCTCTGTGCCTCTGTGCGAGCAGTGCCATGGGCAGATGAGGCTGAGCAACAGTTTTCCAGGCTAGCTAATTCTGGCTGTGAGCTATCTGCAGATGTTAGCATTGTAGGAGCAGCGCTGCCGGAGCCCCCCTGCACGGACTCCCAAAGCTCCGTTCTAAGTTTGAGGTGACAAGACAAGCAAGCAGCCCCAGTCTCTTTGCCTCTGTGTGAGCGGTGCCATGGGCAGATGAGGCTAAGCAACAGCTTTCCAGGCTAGCTCTTTCTGACTGCGAGCTATCTACAGACGTTCGCATTTTGGGTGCAGGGTTGCCGGAGGACCCCTGCACGGACCCCCAAAGCTACGTTTGAAGTTTGAGGTGGCAAGACAAGCAAGCAGCCCCAGTCTCTTTGCCTCTGTGCGAGCAGTGCCATGGGCAGATGAGGCTGAGCAACAGCTTTCCAAGCTAAATATTCCTTCCTGCCAACTATCTGCAGATATTCGCATTGTCGGAGCAGGGCTGTCGGAGGCCCCCAGCACGGACACCCAAATCTACGTTTGAAGTTTGAGGTGGCAAGACAAGCAAGCAGCCCCAGTCTCTGTGCCTCGGTGCGAGCAGTGCCATGGGCAGATGAGGCTGACCAACAGCTTTCCAAGCTAAATGTTTCTGCCTGCGAGCTATCTGAAGACGTTCGCATTGTCGGACCAGGCCTTCCGGAGGCGCCGGGCACGGACCACCTAAGCTACGTTTGAAGTTTGAGGTGGTAAGACAAGCATGCAGTCCCAGTCTCTGTGCATTGGTGCGAGCAGTGCCATGGGCAGATGAGGCTGAGCAACAGCTTTCCAGGCTAGCTCTTTCTGCCTGCGAGCTGTATGCAGATGTTCGCATTTTCAGAGCAGGGCTGCCGCAGGCCATCGTCACGAACCACCTCAGATACTTTTGAAGTTAGGTGGCAAGACAAGCAAGCAGCCCCAGTCTCTGTGCCTCTGTGCGAGCAGTGCCATGGGCAGATGAGGCTGAGCAACAGCTTTCCAGGCTAGCTCTTTCTGCCTGCGAGCTATCTGCAGAAATTCGCGTTTTTGGAGCAGGGCTGCTGGAGGCCCCATGCACAGACCCCAAAAACTACGTTTGAAGTTTGAGGTGCCAAGACAAGCAAGCAGCCCCAGTCTCTGTGCCTCTGTGCGAGCAGTGGCATGGGCAGATGAGGCTGAGCAACAGCTTTCCAATCTAAATGTTTCTGCCTGCGAGCTATCTGCAGACGTTTGCATTGTCGTACAAGGCCTGCCGGAGGCGCCTGCTACGGACCACCTAAGTTACGTTTGAAGTTTGAGGTGGCAAGACAAGCAAGCAGCCCCAGTCTCTCTGCCTCTGTGCGAGCGGTGTCATGGGCAGATGAGACTAAGCAACAGCTTTCCAGGCTAGCTCTTTCTGCCTGCGAGCTATCTACAGACGTTAGCATTCTGGGAGGAGGCCTGCCAGAGGCGCAGGACACGAAGCACCTAAGCTACGTTTGAAGTTTGAGGTGGTAAGACAAGCAAGCAGCCCCAGTCTCTGTGCCTCGGTGCGAGCAGTGCCATGGGCAGATGAGGCTGAGCAACAGCTTTCCAGGCTAGCTCTTTCTGGCTGCGAGCTATCTGCAGACGTTCGCATTTTCGGAGCAGGGCTGCCTGAGGACCCATGCACAGACCCCAAAACTACTTTTGAAGTTTGAGGTGGCAAGACAAGCAAGCAGCCCCAGTCTCTCTGCCTCTGTGCGAGCAGTGTCATGGGCAGATGAGACTAAGCAACAGCTTTCCAGGCTAGCTCTTTCTGCCTGCGATCTATCTACAGACGTTCGCATTTTGGGAGGAGGCCTGCCAGAGGCGCCGGGCACGAACCACCTAAGCTACGTTTGAAGTTTGAGGTGGTAAGACAAGCAAGCAGTCCCAGTCTCTTTGCCTCTGGGCGAGCAGTGCCATGGGCAGATGAGGCTGAGCAACAGCTTTCCAGGCTAGCTCTTTCTGGCTGCGAGCTATATGCAGATGTCCGCATTTTCAGAGCAGGGCTGCCGCAGGCCATCGTCACGAACCACCTCAGATACTTTTGAAGTTAGGTGGCAAGACAAGCAAGCAGCCCCAGTCTCTGTGCCTCTGTGCGAGCAGTGTCATGGGCAGATGAGGCTGAGCAACAGCTTTCCAGGCCAGCTATTTCTGCCTGTGAGCTATCTGCAGACGCTCGCATTTTTGAAACAGCACTGCCCTAAGCCGCCGGCACGGACCACCTAATTTACATTTGAAGTTTGAGGTGGCAAGATAAGCAAGCAGCCCCAGTCTCTGTGCCTCTGTGCGATCAGTGCCATGGGCAGATGAGGCTGAGAAACAGCTTTCCAGGCTAGCTCTTTCTGCCTGCGAGCTATCTGCAGACGTTCGCATTTTCAAAGCAGGGCTGCCGTAGGCGATCGGCAAGGACCACCTAAGATACGTTTGAACTTTGAGGTATCAAAAAAAGCAAGCAGCCCCAGTCTCTGTGCCTCTGTGCGAGCAGTGCCATGGGCAGATGAGGCTGAGAAACAGCTTTCCAGGCTAGCTCTTTCTGCCTGCAAGCTATCTGCAGATGTTCGCATTTTCGGAGCAGGGCTGTTGGAGGCCCCATGCACAGACCGCAAAACTACGTTTGAAGTTTGAGGTGGCAAGACAAGCAAGCAGCCCCAGTCTCTGTGCCTCTGCACGAGCAGTGCCATGGGCAGAGGAGGCTGAGAAACAGCTTTCCAGGCTAGCTCTTTCTGCCTGCGAGCTATCTGCAGACGTTCGCATTTTCGCAACAGGGCTGCCAGAGGCCCCACGCACAGACCCCAAAATTACGTTTGAAGTTTGAGGTGGCAAGACAAGCAAGCAGCCCCAGTACTTCTGGCTCTGTGTGGGCAGTGCCATGGGCAGAGGAGGCTGAGCAACAGCTTTCCAGGCTAGCTCTTTCTGGCTGCGAGCTATCTGCAGACGTTCGCATTTTAAAAGCAGGACTGACGGAGGAGCCCGGCACCAAACACCTAAGCTACGTTTCAAGATTGAGGGGGCAAGATAAGCAAGCAGCCCCAGTCTCTGTGCCTCTGTGCGAGCAGTGCCATGGGCAGATGAGGCTGAGCAACAGTTTTCCAGGCTAGCTAATTCTGGCTGTGAGCTATCTGCAGATGTTAGCATTGTAGGAGCAGCGCTGCCGGAGCCCCCCTGCACGGACTCCCAAAGCTCCGTTCTAAGTTTGAGGTGACAAGACAAGCAAGCAGCCCCAGTCTCTTTGCCTCTGTGTGAGCGGTGCCATGGGCAGATGAGGCTAAGCAACAGCTTTCCAGGCTAGCTCTTTCTGACTGCGAGCTATCTACAGACGTTCGCATTTTGGGTGCAGGGTTGCCGGAGGACCCCTGCACGGACCCCCAAAGCTACGTTTGAAGTTTGAGGTGGCAAGACAAGCAAGCAGCCCCAGTCTCTTTGCCTCTGTGCGAGCAGTGCCATGGGCAGATGAGGCTGAGCAACAGCTTTCCAAGCTAAATATTCCTTCCTGCCAACTATCTGCAGATATTCGCATTGTCGGAGCAGGGCTGCCGGAGGCCCCCAGCACGGACACCCAAATCTACGTTTGAAGTTTGAGGTGGCAAGACAAGCAAGCAGCCCCAGTCTCTGTGCCTCGGTGCGAGCAGTGCCATGGGCAGATGAGGCTGACCAACAGCTTTCCAAGCTAAATGTTTCTGCCTGCGAGCTATCTGAAGACGTTCGCATTGTCGGACCAGGCCTTCCGGAGGCGCCGGGTACGGACCACCTAAGCTACGTTTGAAGTTTGAGGTGGTAAGACAAGCATGCAGTCCCAGTCTCTGTGCATTGGTGCGAGCAGTGCCATGGGCAGATGAGGCTGAGCAACAGCTTTCCAGGCTAGCTCTTTCTGCCTGCGAGCTGTATGCAGATGTTCGCATTTTCAGAGCAGGGCTGCCGCAGGCCATCGTCACGAACCACCTCAGATACTTTTGAAGTTAGGTGGCAAGACAAGCAAGCAGCCCCAGTCTCTGTGCCTCTGTGCGAGCAGTGCCATGGGCAGATGAGGCTGAGCAACAGCTTTCCAGGCTAGCTCTTTCTGCCTGCGAGCTATCTGCAGACATTCGCGTTTTTGGAGCAGGGCTGCTGGAGGCCCCATGCACAGACCCCAAAAACTACGTTTGAAGTTTGAGGTGCCAAGACAAGCAAGCAGCCCCAGTCTCTGTGCCTCTGTGCGAGCAGTGCCATGGGCAGATGAGGCTGAGCAACAGCTTTCCAATCTAAATGTTTCTGCCTGCGAGCTATCTGCAGACGTTCGCATTGTCGTACAAGGCCTGCCGGAGGCGCCTGCTACGGACCACCTAAGTTACGTTTGAAGTTTGAGGTGGCAAGACAAGCAAGCAGCCCCAGTCTCTCTGCCTCTGTGCGAGCGGTGTCATGGGCAGATGAGACTAAGCAACAGCTTTCCAGGCTAGCTCTTTCTGCCTGCGAGCTATCTACAGACGTTAGCATTCTGGGAGGAGGCCTGCCAGAGGCGCAGGACACGAAGCACCTAAGCTACGTTTGAAGTTTGAGGTGGTAAGACAAGCAAGCAGCCCCAGTCTCTGTGCCTCGGTGCGAGCAGTGCCATGGGCAGATGAGGCTGAGCAACAGCTTTCCAGGCTAGCTCTTTCTGGCTGCGAGCTATCTGCAGACGTTCGCATTTTCGGAGCAGGGCTGTTGGAGGCCCCATGCACAGACCGCAAAATTACGTTTGAAGTTTGAGGTGGCAAGACAAGCAAGCAGTACCACTCTCTGTGCCTCTGTGCGAGCAGTGGCATGGGCAGATGAGGCTGAGCAACAGCTTTCCAGGATAGCTCTTTCTGTCTGCGATCTATCTGCAGACGTTCGCGTTTTTGGAGCAGGGCTGCTGGAGACCCCATGCACAGACCCCAAAAACTACGTTTGAAGTTTGAGGTGCCAAGACAAGCAAGCAGCCTCAGTCTCTGTGCCTCCGTGCGAGCAGTGCCATGGGCAGATGAGGCTGAGCAACAGCTTTCCAATCTAAATGTTTCTGCCTGCGAGCTATCTGCAGACGTTCGCATTGTTGGACCAGGCCTGCCGGAGGCCCCGGGTACGGACCACCTAAGCTATGTTTGAAGTTTGAGGTGGCAAGACAAGCAAGCAGCCCCAGTCTCTGTGCCTCTGTGCGAGCAGTGTCATGGGCAGATGAGGCTGAGCAACAGCTTTGCAGGCCAGCTATTTCTGCCTGTGAGCTATCTGCAGACGCTCGCATTTTCGAATCAGCACTGCCCTAAGCCGCCGGCACGGACCACCTAATTTACATTTGAAGTTTGAGGTGGCAAGATAAGCAAGCAGCCCCAGTCTCTGTGCCTCTGTGCGATCAGTGCCATGGGCAGATGAGGCTGAGAAACAGCTTTCCAGGCTAGCTCTTTCTGCCTGCGAGCTATCTGCAGACGTTCGCATTTTCAAAGCAGGGCTGAAGTAGGCGATCGGCAAGGACCACCTAAGATACGTTTGAACTTTGAGGTATCAAAGAAAGCAAGCAGCCCCAGTCTCTGTGCCTCTGTGCGAGCAGTGCCATGGGCAGATGAGGCTGAGAAACAGCTTTCCAGGCTAGCTCTTTCTGCCTGCAAGCTATCTGCAGATGTTCGCATTTTCGGAGCAGGGCTGTTGGAGGCCCCATGCACAGACCGCAAAACTACGTTTGAAGTTTGAGGTGGCAAGACAAGCAAGCAGCCCCAGTCTCTGTGCCTCTGCACGAGCAGTGCCATGGGCAGAGGAGGCTGAGAAACAGCTTTCCAGGCTAGCTCTTTCTGCCTGCGAGCTATCTGCAGACGTTCGCATTTTCGCAACAGGGCTGCCAGAGGCCCCACGCACAGACCCCAAAATTACGTTTGAAGTTTGAGGTGGCAAGACAAGCAAGCAGCCCCAGTCTTTCTGGCTCTGTGTGGGCAGTGCCATGGGCAGAGGAGGCTGAGCAACAGCTTTCCAGGCTAGCTCTTTCTGGCTGCGAGCTATCTGCAGACGTTCGCATTTTAAAAGCAGGACTGACGGAGGAGCCCGGCACCAAACACCTAAGCTACGTTTCAAGATTGAGGGGGCAAGATAAGCAAGCAGCCCCAGTCTCTGTGCCTCTGTGCGAGCAGTGCCATGGGCAGATGAGGCTGAGCAACAGTTTTCCAGGCTAGCTAATTCTGGCTGTGAGCTATCTGCAGATGTTAGCATTGTAGGAGCAGCGCTGCCGGAGCCCCCCTGCACGGACTCCCAAAGCTCCGTTCTAAGTTTGAGGTGACAAGACAAGCAAGCAGCCCCAGTCTCTTTGCCTCTGTGTGAGCGGTGCCATGGGCAGATGAGGCTAAGCAACAGCTTTCCAGGCTAGCTCTTTCTGACTGCGAGCTATCTACAGACGTTCGCATTTTGGGTGCAGGGTTGCCGGAGGACCCCTGCACGGACCCCCAAAGCTACGTTTGAAGTTTGAGGTGGCAAGACAAGCAAGCAGCCCCAGTCTCTTTGCCTCTGTGCGAGCAGTGCCATGGGCAGATGAGGCTGAGCAACAGCTTTCCAAGCTAAATATTCCTTCCTGCCAACTATCTGCAGATATTCGCATTGTCGGAGCAGGGCTGCCGGAGGCCCCCAGCACGGACACCCAAATCTACGTTTGAAGTTTGAGGTGGCAAGACAAGCAAGCAGCCCCAGTCTCTGTGCCTCGGTGCGAGCAGTGCCATGGGCAGATGAGGCTGACCAACAGCTTTCCAAGCTAAATGTTTCTGCCTGCGAGCTATCTGAAGACGTTCGCATTGTCGGACCAGGCCTTCCGGAGGCGCCGGGTACGGACCACCTAAGCTACGTTTGAAGTTTGAGGTGGTAAGACAAGCATGCAGTCCCAGTCTCTGTGCATTGGTGCGAGCAGTGCCATGGGCAGATGAGGCTGAGCAACAGCTTTCCAGGCTAGCTCTTTCTGCCTGCGAGCTGTATGCAGATGTTCGCATTTTCAGAGCAGGGCTGCCGCAGGCCATCGTCACGAACCACCTCAGATACTTTTGAAGTTAGGTGGCAAGACAAGCAAGCAGCCCCAGTCTCTGTGCCTCTGTGCGAGCAGTGCCATGGGCAGATGAGGCTGAGCAACAGCTTTCCAGGCTAGCTCTTTCTGCCTGCGAGCTATCTGCAGACATTCGCGTTTTTGGAGCAGGGCTGCTGGAGGCCCCATGCACAGACCCCAAAAACTACGTTTGAAGTTTGAGGTGCCAAGACAAGCAAGCAGCCCCAGTCTCTGTGCCTCTGTGCGAGCAGTGCCATGGGCAGATGAGGCTGAGCAACAGCTTTCCAATCTAAATGTTTCTGCCTGCGAGCTATCTGCAGACGTTCGCATTGTCGTACAAGGCCTGCCGGAGGCGCCTGCTACGGACCACCTAAGTTACGTTTGAAGTTTGAGGTGGCAAGACAAGCAAGCAGCCCCAGTCTCTCTGCCTCTGTGCGAGCGGTGTCATGGGCAGATGAGACTAAGCAACAGCTTTCCAGGCTAGCTCTTTCTGCCTGCGAGCTATCTACAGACGTTAGCATTCTGGGAGGAGGCCTGCCAGAGGCGCAGGACACGAAGCACCTAAGCTACGTTTGAAGTTTGAGGTGGTAAGACAAGCAAGCAGCCCCAGTCTCTGTGCCTCGGTGCGAGCAGTGCCATGGGCAGATGAGGCTGAGCAACAGCTTTCCAGGCTAGCTCTTTCTGGCTGCGAGCTATCTGCAGACGTTCGCATTTTCGGAGCAGGGCTGTTGGAGGCCCCATGCACAGACCGCAAAATTACGTTTGAAGTTTGAGGTGGCAAGACAAGCAAGCAGTACCACTCTCTGTGCCTCTGTGCGAGCAGTGGCATGGGCAGATGAGGCTGAGCAACAGCTTTCCAGGATAGCTCTTTCTGTCTGCGATCTATCTGCAGACGTTCGCGTTTTTGGAGCAGGGCTGCTGGAGACCCCATGCACAGACCCCAAAAACTACGTTTGAAGTTTGAGGTGCCAAGACAAGCAAGCAGCCTCAGTCTCTGTGCCTCCGTGCGAGCAGTGCCATGGGCAGATGAGGCTGAGCAACAGCTTTCCAATCTAAATGTTTCTGCCTGCGAGCTATCTGCAGACGTTCGCATTGTTGGACCAGGCCTGCCGGAGGCCCCGGGTACGGACCACCTAAGCTATGTTTGAAGTTTGAGGTGGCAAGACAAGCAAGCAGCCCCAGTCTCTGTGCCTCTGTGCGAGCAGTGTCATGGGCAGATGAGGCTGAGCAACAGCTTTGCAGGCCAGCTATTTCTGCCTGTGAGCTATCTGCAGACGCTCGCATTTTCGAATCAGCACTGCCCTAAGCCGCCGGCACGGACCACCTAATTTACATTTGAAGTTTGAGGTGGCAAGATAAGCAAGCAGCCCCAGTCTCTGTGCCTCTGTGCGATCAGTGCCATGGGCAGATGAGGCTGAGAAACAGCTTTCCAGGCTAGCTCTTTCTGCCTGCGAGCTATCTGCAGACGTTCGCATTTTCAAAGCAGGGCTGAAGTAGGCGATCGGCAAGGACCACCTAAGATACGTTTGAACTTTGAGGTATCAAAAAAAGCAAGCAGCCCCAGTCTCTGTGCCTCTGTGCGAGCAGTGCCATGGGCAGATGAGGCTGAGAAACAGCTTTCTAGGCTAGCTGTTTCTGCCTGCAAGCTATCTGCAGACGTTCGCATTTTCGGAGCAGGGCTGTTGGAGGCCCCATGCACAGACCGCAAAACTACGTTTGAAGTTTGAGGTGGCAAGACAAGCAAGCAGCCCCAGTCTCTGTGCCTCTGCACGAGCAGTGCCATGGGCAGAGGAGGCTGAGCAACAGCTTTCCAGGCTAGCTCTTTCTGCCTGCGAGCTATCTGCAGACGTTCGAATTTTCGCAACAGGGCTGCCAGAGGCCCCACGCACAGACCCCAAAATTACGTTTGAAGTTTGAGGTGGCAAGACAAGAAAGCAGCCCCAGTATTTCTGGCTCTGTGTGGGCAGTGCCATGGGCAGAGGAGGCTGAGCAACAGCTTTCCAGGCTAGCTCTTTCTGGCTGCGAGCTATCTGCAGACGTTCGCATTTTAAAAGCAGGACTGGCGGAGGAGCCCGGCACCAAACACCTAAGCTACGTTTCAAGATTGAGGGGGCAAGATAAGCAAGCAGCCCCAGTCTCTGTGCCTCTGTGCGAGCAGTGCCATGGGCAGATGAGGCTGAGCAACAGTTTTCCAGGCTAGCTAATTCTGGCTGTGAGCTATCTGCAGATGTTAGCATTGTAGGAGCAGCGCTGCCGGAGCCCCCCTGCACGGACTCCCAAAGCTCCGTTCTAAGTTTGAGGTGACAAGACAAGCAAGCAGCCCCAGTCTCTTTGCCTCTGTGTGAGCGGTGCCATGGGCAGATGAGGCTAAGCAACAGCTTTCCAGGCTAGCTCTTTCTGACTGCGAGCTATCTACAGACGTTCGCATTTTGGGAGCAGGGTTGCCGGAGGACCCCTGCACGGACCCCCAAAGCTACGTTTGAAGTTTGAGGTGGCAAGACAAGCAAGCAGCCCCAGTCTCTTTGCCTCTGTGCGAGCAGTGCCATGGGCAGATGAGGCTGAGCAACAGCTTTCCAAGCTAAATATTCCTTCCTGCCAACTATCTGCAGATATTCGCATTGTCGGAGCAGGGCTGTCGGAGGCCCCCAGCACGGACACCCAAATCTACGTTTGAAGTTTGAGGTGGCAAGACAAGCAAGCAGCCCCAGTATCTGTGCCTCGGTGCGAGCAGTGCCATGGGCAGATGAGGCTGACCAACAGCTTTCCAAGCTAAATGTTTCTGCCTGCCAGCTATCTGAAGACGTTCGCATTGTCGGACCAGGCCTTCCGGAGGCGCCGGGCACGGACCACCTAAGCTACGTTTGAAGTTGGAGGTGGTAAGACAAGCATGCAGTCCCAGTCTCTGTGCATTGGTGCGAGCAGTGCCATGGGCAGATGAGGCTGAGCAACAGCTTTCCAGGCTAGCTCTTTCTGCCTGCGAGCTGTATGCAGATGTTCGCATTTTCAGAGCAGGGCTGCCGCAGGCCATCGTCACGAACCACCTCAGATACTTTTGAAGTTAGGTGGCAAGACAAGCAAGCAGCCCCAGTCTCTGTGCCTCTGTGCGAGCAGTGCCATGGGCAGATGAGGCTGAGCAACAGCTTTCCAGGCTAGCTCTTTCTGCCTGCGAGCTATCTGCAAACATTCGCGTTTTTGGAGCAGGGCTGCTGGAGGCCCCATGCACAGACCCCAAAAACTACGTTTGAAGTTTGAGGTGCCAAGACAAGCAAGCAGCCCCAGTCTCTGTGCCTCTGTGCGAGCAGTGCCATGGGCAGATGAGGCTGAGAAACAGCTTTCCAATCTAAATGTTTCTGCCTGCGAGCTATCTGCAGACGTTCGCATTGTCGTACAAGGCCTGCCGGAGGCGCCTGCTACGGACCACCTAAGTTACGTTTGAAGTTTGAGGTGGCAAGACAAGCAAGCAGCCCCAGTCTCTCTGCCTCTGTGCGAGCGGTGTCATGGGCAGATGAGACTAAGCAACAGCTTTCCAGGCTAGCTCTTTCTGCCTGCGAGCTATCTACAGACGTTAGCATTCTGGGAGGAGGCCTGCCAGAGGCGCAGGACACGAAGCACCTAAGCTACGTTTGAAGTTTGAGGTGGTAAGACAAGCAAGCAGCCCCAGTCTCTGTGCCTCGGTGCGAGCAGTGCCATGGGCAGATGAGGCTGAGCAACAGCTTTCCAGGCTAGCTCTTTCTGGCTGCGAGCTATCTGCAGACGTTCGCATTTTCGGAGCAGGGCTGTTGGAGGCCCCATGCACAGACCGCAAAATTACGTTTGAAGTTTGAGGTGGCAAGACAAGCAAGCAGTACCACTCTCTGTGCCTCTGTGCGAGCAGTGGCATGGGCAGATGAGGCTGAGCAACAGCTTTCCAGGATAGCTCTTTCTGTCTGCGATCTATCTGCAGACGTTCGCGTTTTTGGAGCAGGGCTGCTGGAGACCCCATGCACAGACCCCAAAAACTACGTTTGAAGTTTGAGGTGCCAAGACAAGCAAGCAGCCTCAGTCTCTGTGCCTCCGTGCGAGCAGTGCCATGGGCAGATGAGGCTGAGCAACAGCTTTCCAATCTAAATGTTTCTGCCTGCGAGCTATCTGCAGACGTTCGCATTGTCGGACCAGGCCTGCCGGAGGCCCCGGGTACGGACCACCTAAGCTATGTTTGAAGTTTGAGGTGGCAAGACAAGCAAGCAGCCCCAGTCTCTGTGCCTCTGTGCGAGCAGTGTCATGGGCAGATGAGGCTGAGCAACAGCTTTGCAGGCCAGCTATTTCTGCCTGTGAGCTATCTGCAGACGCTCGCATTTTCGAATCAGCACTGCCCTAAGCCGCCGGCACGGACCACCTAATTTACATTTGAAGTTTGAGGTGGCAAGATAAGCAAGCAGCCCCAGTCTCTGTGCCTCTGTGCGATCAGTGCCATGGGCAGATGAGGCTGAGAAACAGCTTTCCAGGCTAGCTCTTTCTGCCTGCGAGCTATCTGCAGACGTTCGCATTTTCAAAGCAGGGCTGAAGTAGGCGATCGGCAAGGACCACCTAAGATACCTTCGAACTTTGAGGTATCAAAAAAAGCAAGCAGCCCCAGTCTCTGTGCCTCTGTGCGAGCAGTGCCATGGGCAGATGAGGCTGAGAAACAGCTTTCTAGGCTAGCTGTTTCTGCCTGCAAGCTATCTGCAGACGTTCGCATTTTCGGAGCAGGGCTGTTGGAGGCCCCATGCACAGACCGCAAAACTACGTTTGAAGTTTGAGGTGGCAAGACAAGCAAGCAGCCCCAGTCTCTGTGCCTCTGCACGAGCAGTGCCATGGGCAGAGGAGGCTGAGCAACAGCTTTCCAGGCTAGCTCTTTCTGCCTGCGAGCTATCTGCAGACGTTCGAATTTTCGCAACAGGGCTGCCAGAGGCCCCACGCACAGACCCCAAAATTACGTTTGAAGTTTGAGGTGGCAAGACAAGCAAGCAGCCCCAGTATTTCTGGCTCTGTGTGGGCAGTGCCATGGGCAGAGGAGGCTGAGCAACAGCTTTCCAGGCTAGCTCTTTCTGGCTGCGAGCTATCTGCAGACGTTCGCATTTTAAAAGCAGGACTGGCGGAGGAGCCCGGCAACAAACACCTAAGCTACGTTTCAAGATTGAGGGGGCAAGATAAGCAAGCAGCCCCAGTCTCTGTGCCTCTGTGCGAGCAGTGCCATGGGCAGATGAGGCTGAGCAACAGTTTTCCAGGCTAGCTAATTCTGGCTGTGAGCTCTCTGCAGATGTTAGCATTGTAGGAGCAGCGCTGCCGGAGCCCCCCTGCACGGACTCCCAAAGCTCCGTTCTAAGTTTGAGGTGACAAGACAAGCAAGCAGCCCCAGTCTCTTTGCCTCTGTGTGAGCGGTGCCATGGGCAGATGAGGCTAAGCAACAGCTTTCCAGGCTAGCTCTTTCTGACTGCGAGCTATCTACAGACGTTCGCATTTTGGGAGCAGGGTTGCTGGAGGACCCCTGCACGGACCCCCAAAGCTACGTTTGAAGTTTGAGGTGGCAAGACAAGCAAGCAGCCCCAGTCTCTTTGCCTCTGTGCGAGCAGTGCCATGGGCAGATGAGGCTGAGCAACAGCTTTCCAAGCTAAATATTCCTTCCTGCCAACTATCTGCAGATATTCGCATTGTCGGAGCAGGGCTGTCGGAGGCCCCCAGCACGGACACCCAAATCTACGTTTGAAGTTTGAGGTGGCAAGACAAGCAAGCAGCCCCAGTCTCTGTGCCTCTGTGCGAGCAGTGCCATGGGCAGATGAGGCTGAGCAACAGCTTTCCAGGCTAGCTCTTTCTGCCTGCGAGCTATCTGCAGACGTTCGCGTTTTTGGAGCAGGGCTGCTGGAGGCCCCATGCACAGACCCCAAAAAATACGTTTGAAGTCTGAGGTGCCAAGACAAGCAAGCAGCCCCAGTCTCTGTGCCTCTGTGCGAGCAGTGCCATGGGCATATGAGGCTGAGCAACAGCTTTCCAATCTAAATGTTTCTGCCTGCGAGCTATCTGCAGACGTTCGCATTGTCGTACAAGGCCTGCCGGAGGCGCCTGCTACGGACCACCTAAGTTACGTTTGAAGTTTGAGGTGGCAAGACAAGCAAGCAGCCCCAGTCTCTCTGCCTCTGTGCGAGCGGTGTCATGGGCAGATGAGACTAAGCAACAGCTTTCCAGGCTAGCTCTTTCTGCCTGCGAGCTATCTACAGACGTTCGCATTCTGGGAGGAGGCCTGCCAGAGGCGCAGGGCACGAAGCACCTAAGCTACGTTTGAAGTTTGAGGTGGTAAGACAAGCAAGCAGCCCCAGTCTCTGTGCCTCTGTGCGAGCAGTGCCATGGGCAGATGAGGCTGAGCAACAGCTTTCCAGGCTAGCTCTTTCTGGCTGCGAGCTATATGCAGACGTTCGCATTTTCAGAGCAGGGCTGCCGCAGGCCATCGTCACGAACCACCTCAGCTACTTTTGAAGTGAGGTGGCAAGACAAGCAAGCAGCCCCAGTCTCTGTGCCTCTGTGCGAGCAGTGCCATGGGCAGATGAGGCTGAGCAACAGCTTTCCAGGCTAGCTCTTTCTGGCTGCGAGCTATCTGCAGACGTTCGCATTTTCGGAGCAGGGCTGTTGGAGGCCCCATGCACAGACCGCAAAATTACGTTTGAAGTTTGAGGTGGCAAGACAAGCAAGCAGCCCCACTCTCTGTGCCTCTGTGCGAGCAGTGGCATGGGCAGATGAGGCTGAGCAACAGCTTTCCAATCTAAATGTTTCTGCCTGCGAGCTATCTGCAGACGTTCGCATTGTCGGACCAGGCCTGCCGGAGGCGCCGGGTACGGATCACCTAAGCTATGTTTGAAGTTTGAGGTGGTAAGACAAGCAAGCAGCCCCAGTCTCTGTGCCTCTGTGCGAGCAGTGCCATGGGCACATGAGGATGAGCAAGAGCTTTCCAGGCTAGCTCTTTCTGGCTGCGAGCTATCTGCAGACGTTCGCATTTTAAGAGCAGGACTGGCGGAGGAGCACGGCACCAAACACCAAAGCTACGTTTGAAGATTGAGGGGGCAAGACAAGCAAGCAGCCCCAGTCTCTGTGCCTCTGTGCGAGCAGTGGCATGGGCAGATGAGGCTGAGCAACAGCTTTCCAGGCTAGCTCTTTCTGGCTGCGAGCTATCTGCAGACGTTCACATTTCCAGAGCAGGGCTGCCGTTGGCTATTGGAAAGGACCACCAAAGATACGTTTGAAGTTTGAGGTGGCAAGACAAGCAAGCAGCCCCAGTCTCTGTGCCTCTGTGCGAGCAGTGTCATGGGCAGATGAGGCTGAGCAACAGCTTTGCAGGCCAGCTCTTTCTGCCTGTGAGCTATCTGCAGACGCTCGCATTTTCGAAACAGCACTGCCCTAAGCCGCCGGCACGGACCACCTAATTTACATTTGAAGTTTGAGGTGGCAAGATAAGCAAGCAGCCCCAGTCTCTGTGCCTCTGTGCGATCAGTGCCATGGGCAGATGAGGCTGAGAAACAGCTTTCCAGGCTAGCTCTTTCTGCCTGCGAGCTATCTGCAGACGTTCGCATTTTCAAATCAGGGCTGCCGTAGGCGATCGGCAAGGACCACCTAAGATACGTTTGAACTTTGAGGTATCAAAAAAAGCAAGCAGCCACAGTCTCTGTGCCTCTGTGCGAGCAGTGCCATAGGCAGATGAGGCTGAGAAACAGCTTTCTAGGCTAGCTCTTTCTGCCTGCAAGCTATCTGCAGATGTTCGCATTTTCAGAGCAGGGCTGTCGGATGTGTCTGGCACGCAGCACCTAAGATACGTTTGAAGTTTGAGGGGGCAAGACAAGCAAGCAGCCCCAGTCTCTGTGCCTCTGTGCGAGCAGTGCCATGGGCACATGAGGCTGAGCAACAGCTTTCCAGGCTAGCTCTTTCTGGCTGCGAGCTATATGCAGATGTTCGCATTTTTAGAGCAGGGCTGCCGCAGGCCATCGTCACGAAACACCTCAGATACTTTTGAAGTTAGGTAGCAAGACAAGCAAGCAGCCCCAGTCTCTGTGCCTCTGTGCGAGCAGTGCCATGGGCAGATGAGGCTGAGCAACAGCTTTCCAGGCTAGCTCTTTCTGGCTGCGTGCTATCTGCAGACGTTCGCATTTTAAGAGCAGGACTGGCGGAGGAGCCCGACACCAAACAGCAAAGATACGTTTGAAGATTGAGGGGGCAAGACAAGCAAGCAGCCCCAGTCTCTGTGCCTCTGTGCGAGCAGTGCCATGGGCAGATGAGGCTGAGCAACAGCTTTCCAGGCTAGCTCTTTCTGCCTGCGAGCTATCTGCAGACGTTCGCATTTTCGGAGCAGGGCTGTTGGAGGCCCCATGCACAGACCGCAAAAATACGTTTGAAGTCTGAGGTGGCAAGACAAGCAAGCAGCCCCAGTCTCTGTGCCTCTGTGCGAGCAGTGCCATGGGCAGATGAGGCTGAGCAACAGCTTTCCAGGCTAGCTCTTTCTGGCTGCGTGCTATCTGCAGACGTTCGCATTTTCGGAGCAGGGCTGCCTGAGGCCCCATGCACAGACCCCAAAACTACTTTTGAAGTTTGAGGTGGCAAGACAAGCAAGCAGCCCCAGTCTCTCTGCCTCTGTGCGAGCGGTGTCATGGGCAGATGAGACTAAGCAACAGCTTTCCAGGCTAGCTCTTTCTGCCTGCGATCTATCTACAGACGTTCGCATTTTGGGAGGAGGCCTGCCAGAGGCGCCGGGCACGAACCACCTAAGCTACGTTTGAAGTTGGAGGTGGTAAGACAAGCAAGCAGTCCCAGTCTCTTTGCCTCTGTGCGAGCAGTGCCATGGGCAGATGAGGCTGAGCAACAGCTTTCCAGGCTAGCTCTTTCTGACTGCGAGCTATATGCAGATGTCCGCATTTTCAGAGCAGGGCTGCCGCAGGCCATCGTCACGAACCACCTCAGATACTTTTGAAGTTAGGTGGCAAGACAAGCAAGCAGCCCCAGTCTCTGTGCCTCTGTGCGAGCAGTGCCATGGGCAGATGAGGCTGAGCAACAGCTTTCCAGGATAGCGCCTTCTGCCTGCGAGCTATCTGCAGACGTTCACATTTCCAGAGCAGGGCTGCCGTTGGCTATTGGAAAGGACCACCAAAGATACGTTTGAAGTTTGAGGTGGCAAGACAAGCAAGCAGCCCCAGTCTCTGTGCCTCTGTGCGAGCAGTGTCATGGGCAGATGAGGCTGAGCAACAGCTTTCCAGGCCAGCTATTTCTGCCTGTGAGCTATCTGCAGACGCTTGCATATTCGAAACAGCACTGCCCTAAGCCACCGGCACGGACCACCTAATTTACATTTGAAGTTTGAGGTGGCAAGATAAGCAAGCAGCCCCAGTCTCTGTGCCTCTGTGCGATCAGTGCCATGGGCAGATGAGGCTGAGAAACAGCTTTCCAGGCTAGCTCTTTCTGCCTGCGAGCTATCTGCAGACGTTCGCATTTTCAAAGCAGGGCTGCCGTAGGCGATCGGCAAGGACCACCTAAGATACGTTTGAACTTTGAGGTATCAAAAAAAGCAAGCACCCCCAGTCTCTGTGCCTCTGTGCGAGCAGTGCCATGGGCAGATGAGGCTGAGAAACAGCTTTCTAGGCTAGCTCTTTCTGCCTGCAAGCTATCTGCAGACGTTCGCATTTTCGGAGCAGGGCTGTTGGAGGCCCCATGCACAGACCGCAAAACTACGTTTGAAGTTTGAGGTGGCAAGACAAGCAAGCAGCCCCAGTCTCTGTGCCTCTGCACGAGCAGTGCCATGGGCAGAGGAGGCTGAGAAACAGCTTTCCAGGCTAGCTCTTTCTGCCTGCGAGCTATCTGCAGACGTTCGCATTTTCGCAACAGGGCTGCCAGAGGCCCCACACACAGACCCCAAAATTACGTTTGAAGTTTGAGGTGGCAAGACAAGCAAGCAGCCCCAGTATTTCTGGCTCTGTGTGGGCAGTGCCATGGGCAGAGGAGGCTGAGCAACAGCTTTCCAGGCTAGCTCTTTCTGGCTGCGAGCTATCTGCAGACGTTCGCATTTTAAAAGCAGGACTGGCGGAGGAGCCCGGCACCAAACACCTAAGCTACGTTTCAAGATTGAGGGGGCAAGATAAGCAAGCAGCCCCAGTCTCTGTGCCTCTGTGCGAGCAGTGCCATGGGCAGATGAGGCTGAGCAACAGTTTTCCAGGCTAGCTAATTCTGGCTGTGAGCTATCTGCAGATGTTAGCATTGTAGGAGCAGCGCTGCCGGAGCCCCCCTGCACGGACTCCCAAAGCTCCGTTCTAAGTTTGAGGTGACAAGACAAGCAAGCAGCCCCAGTCTCTTTGCCTCTGTGTGAGCGGTGCCATGGGCAGATGAGGCTAAGCAACAGCTTTCCAGGCTAGCTCTTTCTGACTGCGAGCTGTCTACAGACGTTCGCATTTTGGGAGCAGGTTTGCTGGAGGACCCCTGCACGGACCCCCAAAGCTACGTTTGAAGTTTGAGGTGGCAAGACAAGCAAGCAGCCCCAGTCTCTTTGCCTCTGTGCGAGCAGTGCCATGGGCAGATGAGGCTGAGCAACAGCTTTCCAAGCTAAATATTCCTTCCTGCCAACTATCTGCAGATATTCGCATTGTCGGAGCAGGGCTGTCGGAGGCCCCCAGCACGGACACCCAAATCTACGTTTGAAGTTTGAGGTGGCAAGACAAGCAAGCAGCCCCAGTATCTGTGCCTCGGTGCGAGCAGTGCCATGGGCAGATGAGGCTGACCAACAGCTTTCCAAGCTAAATGTTTCTGCCTGCCAGCTATCTGAAGACGTTCGCATTGTCGGACCAGGCCTTCCGGAGGCGCCGGGCAAGGACCACCTAAGCTACGTTTGAAGTTTGAGGTGGTAAGACAAGCATGCAGTCCCAGTCTCTGTGCATTGGTGCGAGCAGTGCCATGGGCAGATGAGGCTGAGCAACAGCTTTCCAGGCTAGCTCTTTCTGCCTGCGAGCTATATGCAGATGTTCGCATTTTCAGAGCAGGGCTGCCGCAGGCCATCGTCACGAACCACCTCAGATACTTTTGAAGTTAGGTGGCAAGACAAGCAAGCAGCCCCAGTCTCTGTGCCTCTGTGCGAGCAGTGCCATGGGCAGATGAGGCTGAGCAACAGCTTTCCAGGCTAGCTCTTTCTGCCTGCGAGCTATCTGCAGACGTTCGCGTTTTTGGAGCAGGGCTGCTGGAGGCCCCATGCACAGACCCCAAAAACTACGTTTGAAGTCTGAGGTGCCAAGACAAGCAAGCAGCCCCAGTCTCTGTGCCTCTGTGCGAGCAGTGCCATGGGCATATGAGGCTGAGCAACAGCTTTCCAATCTAAATGTTTCTGCCTGCGAGCTATCTGCAGACGTTTGCATTGTCGTACAAGGCCTGCCGGAGGCGCCTGCTACGGACCACCTAAGTTACGTTTGAAGTTTGAGGTGGCAAGACAAGCAAGCAGCCCAAGTCTCTCTGCCTCTGTGCGAGCGGTGTCATGGGCAGATGAGACTAAGCAACAGCTTTCCAGGCTAGCTCTTTCTGCCTGCGAGCTATCTACAGACGTTCGCATTCTGGGAGGAGGCCTGCCAGAGGCGCAGGGCACGAAGCACCTAAGCTACGTTTGAAGTTTGGGGTGGTAAGACAAGCAAGCAGCCCCAGTCTCTGTGCCTCTGTGCGAGCAGTGCCATGGGCAGATGAGGCTGAGCAACAGCTTTCCAGGCTAGCTCTTTCTGCCTGCGAGCTATCTGCAGACGTTCGCATTTTCGGAGCAGGGCTGTTGGAGGCCCCATGCACAGACCGCAAAAATACGTTTGAAGTCTGAGGTGGCAAGACAAGCAAGCAGCCCCAGTCTCTGTGCCTCTGTGCGAGCAGTGCCATGGGCAGATGAGGCTGAGCAACAGCTTTCCAGGCTAGCTCTTTCTGGCTGCGTGCTATCTGCAGACGTTCGCATTTTCGGAGCAGGGCTGCCTGAGGCCCCATGCACAGACCCCAAAACTACTTTTGAAGTTTGAGGTGGCAAGACAAGCAAGCAGCCCCAGTCTCTCTGCCTCTGTGCGAGCGGTGTCATGGGCAGATGAGGCTAAGCAACAGCTTTCCAGGCTAGCTCTTTCTGCCTGCGATCTATCTACAGACGTTCGCATTTTGGGAGGAGGCCTGCCAGAGGCGCCGGGCACGAACCACCTAAGCTACGTTTGAAGTTGGAGGTGGTAAGACAAGCAAGCAGTCCCAGTCTCTTTGCCTCTGTGCGAGCAGTGCCATGGGCAGATGAGGCTGAGCAACAGCTTTCCAGGCTAGCTCTTTCTGACTGCGAGCTATATGCAGATGTCCGCATTTTCAGAGCAGGGCTGCCGCAGGCCATCGTCACGAACCACCTCAGATACTTTTGAAGTTAGGTGGCAAGACAAGCAAGCAGCCCCAGTCTCTGTGCCTCTGTGCGAGCAGTGCCATGGGCAGATGAGGCTGAGCAACAGCTTTCCAGGATAGCGCCTTCTGCCTGCGAGCTATCTGCAGACGTTCACATTTCCAGAGCAGGGCTGCCGTTGGCTATTGGAAAGGACCACCAAAGATACGTTTGAAGTTTGAGGTGGCAAGACAAGCAAGCAGCCCCAGTCTCTGTGCCTCTGTGCGAGCAGTGTCATGGGCAGATGAGGCTGAGCAACAGCTTTCCAGGCCAGCTATTTCTGCCTGTGAGCTATCTGCAGACGCTTGCATATTCGAAACAGCACTGCCCTAAGCCACCGGCACGGACCACCTAATTTACATTTGAAGTTTGAGGTGGCAAGATAAGCAAGCAGCCCCAGTCTCTGTGCCTCTGTGCGATCAGTGCCATGGGCAGATGAGGCTGAGAAACAGCTTTCCAGGCTAGCTCTTTCTGCCTGCAAGCTATCTGCAGACGTTCGCATTTTCGGAGCAGGGCTGTTGGAGGCCCCATGCACAGACCGCAAAACTACGTTTGAAGTTTGAGGTGGCAAGACAAGCAAGCAGCCCCAGTCTCTGTGCCTCTGCACGAGCAGTGCCATGGGCACATGAGGCTGAGAAACAGCTTTCCAGGCTAGCTCTTTCTGCCTGCGAGCTATCTGCAGACGTTCGCATTTTCGCAAAAGGGCTGCCAGAGGCCCCACACACAGACCCCAAAATTACGTTTGAAGTTTGAGGTGGCAAGACAAGCAAGCAGCCCCAGTATTTCTGGCTCTGTGTGGGCAGTGCCATGGGCAGAGGAGGCTGAGCAACAGCTTTCCAGGCTAGCTCTTTCTGGCTGCGAGCTATCTGCAGACGTTCGCATTTTAAAAGCAGGACTGGCGGAGGAGCCCGGCACCAAACACCTAAGCTACGTTTCAAGATTGAGGGGGCAAGATAAGCAAGCAGCCCCAGTCTCTGTGCCTCTGTGCGAGCAGTGCCATGGGCAGATGAGGCTGAGCAACAGTTTTCCAGGCTAGCTAATTCTGGCTGTGAGCTATCTGCAGATGTTAGCATTGTAGGAGCAGCGCTGCCGGAGCCCCCCTGCACGGACTCCCAAAGCTCCGTTCTAAGTTTGAGGTGACAAGACAAGCAAGCAGCCCCAGTCTCTTTGCCTCTGTGTGAGCGGTGCCATGGGCAGATGAGGCTAAGCAACAGCTTTCCAGGCTAGCTCTTTCTGACTGCGAGCTGTCTACAGACGTTCGCATTTTGGGAGCAGGGTTGCTGGAGGACCCCTGCACGGACCCCCAAAGCTACGTTTGAAGTTTGAGGTGGCAAGACAAGCAAGCAGCCCCAGTCTCTTTGCCTCTGTGCGAGCAGTGCCATGGGCAGATGAGGCTGAGCAACAGCTTTCCAAGCTAAATATTCCTTCCTGCCAACTATCTGCAGATATTCGCATTGTCGGAGCAGGGCTGTCGGAGGCCCCCAGCACGGACACCCAAATCTACGTTTGAAGTTTGAGGTGGCAAGACAAGCAAGCAGCCCCAGTATCTGTGCCTCGGTGCGAGCAGTGCCATGGGCAGATGAGGCTGACCAACAGCTTTCCAAGCTAAATGTTTCTGCCTGCCAGCTATCTGAAGACGTTCGCATTGTCGGACCAGGCCTTCCGGAGGCGCCGGGCAAGGACCACCTAAGCTACGTTTGAAGTTTGAGGTGGTAAGACAAGCATGCAGTCCCAGTCTCTGTGCATTGGTGCGAGCAGTGCCATGGGCAGATGAGGCTGAGCAACAGCTTTCCAGGCTAGCTCTTTCTGGCTGCGAGCTATATGCAGATGTTCGCATTTTCAGAGCAGGGCTGCCGCAGGCCATCGTCACGAACCACCTCAGATACTTTTGAAGTTAGGTGGCAAGACAAGCAAGCAGCCCCAGTCTCTGTGCCTCTGTGCGAGCAGTGCCATGGGCATATGAGGCTGAGCAACAGCTTTCCAATCTAAATGTTTCTGCCTGCGAGCTATCTGCAGACGTTCGCATTGTCGTACAAGGCCTGCCGGAGGCGCCTGCTACGGACCACCTAAGTTACGTTTGAAGTTTGAGGTGGCAAGACAAGCAAGCAGCCCAAGTCTCTCTGCCTCTGTGCGAGCGGTGTCATGGGCAGATGAGACTAAGCAACAGCTTTCCAGGCTAGCTCTTTCTGCCTGCGAGCTATCTACAGACGTTCGCATTCTGGGAGGAGGCCTGCCAGAGGCGCAGGGCACGAAGCACCTAAGCTACGTTTGAAGTTTGAGGTGGTAAGACAAGCAAGCAGCCCCAGTCTCTGTGCCTCTGTGCGAGCAGTGCCATGGGCAGATGAGGCTGAGCAACAGCTTTCCAGGCTAGCTCTTTCTGGCTGCGAGCTATATGCAGACGTTCGCATTTTCAGAGCAGGGCTGCCGCAGGCCATCGTCACGAACCACCTCAGCTACTTTTGAAGTGAGGTGGCAAGACAAGCAAGCAGCCCCAGTCTCTGTGCCTCTGTGCGAGCAGTGCCATGGGCAGATGAGGCTGAGCAACAGCTTTCCAGGCTAGCTCTTTCTGGCTGCGAGCTATCTGCAGACGTTCGCATTTTCGGAGCAGGGCTGTTGGAGGCCCCATGCACAGACCGCAAAATTACGTTTGAAGTTTGAGGTGGCAAGACAAGCAAGCAGCCCCACTCTCTGTGCCTCTGTGCGAGCAGTGGCATGGGCAGATGAGGCTGAGCAACAGCTTTCCAATCTAAATGTTTCTGCCTGCGAGCTATCTGCAGACGTTCGCATTGTCGGACCAGGCCTGCCGGAGGCGCCGGGTACGGACCACCTAAGCTATGTTTGAAGTTTGAGGTGGTAAGACAAGCAAGCAGCCCCAGTCTCTGTGCCTCTGTGCGAGCAGTGCCATGGGCACATGAGGCTGAGCAAGAGCTTTCCAGGCTAGCTCTTTCTGGCTGCGAGCTATCTGCAGACGTTCGCATTTTAAGAGCAGGACTGGCGGAGGAGCCCGGCACCAAACACCAAAGCTACGTTTGAAGATTGAGGGGGCAAGACAAGCAAGCAGCCCCAGTCTCTGTGCCTCTGTGCGAGCAGTGGCATGGGCAGATGAGGCTGAGCAACAGCTTTCCAGGCTAGCTCTTTCTGGCTGCGAGCTATCTGCAGACGTTCACATTTCCAGAGCAGGGCTGCCGTTGGCTATTGGAAAGGACCACCAAAGATACGTTTGAAGTTTGAGGTGGCAAGACAAGCAAGCAGCCCCAGTCTCTGTGCCTCTGTGCGAGCAGTGTCATGGGCAGATGAGGCTGAGCAACAGCTTTGCAGGCCAGCTATTTCTGCCTGTGAGCTATCTGCAGACGCTCGCATTTTCGAAACAGCACTGCCCTAAGCCGCCGACACGGACCACCTAATTTACATTTGAAGTTTGAGGTGGCAAGATAAGCAAGCAGCCCCAGTCTCTGTGCCTCTGTGCGATCAGTGCCATGGGCAGATGAGGCTGAGAAACAGCTTTCCAGGCTAGCTCTTTCTGCCTGCGAGCTATCTGCAGACGTTCGCATTTTCAAAGCAGGGCTGCCGTAGGCGTTCGGCAAGGACCACCTAAGATACGTTTGAACTTTGAGGTATCAAAAAAAGCAAGCAGCCCCAGTCTCTGTGCCTCTGTGCGAGCAGTGCCATAGGCAGATGAGGCTGAGAAACAGCTTTCTAGGCTAGCTCTTTCTGCCTGCAAGCTATCTGCAGATGTTCGCATTTTCAGAGCAGGGCTGTCGGATGTGTCCGGCACGCAGCACCTAAGATACGTTTGAAGTTTGAGGTGGCAAGACAAGCAAGCAGCCCCAGTCTCTGTGCCTCTGTGCGAGCAGTGCCATGGGCACATGAGGCTGAGCAACAGCTTTCCAGGCTAGCTCTTTCTGGCTGCGAGCTATATGCAGATGTTCGCATTTTTAGAGCAGGGCTGCCGCAGGCCATCGTCACGAAACACCTCAGATACTTTTGAAGTTAGGTAGCAAGACAAGCAAGCAGCCCCAGTCTCTGTGCCTCTGTGCGAGCAGTGCCATGGGCAGATGAGGCTGAGCAACAGCTTTCCAGGCTAGCTCTTTCTGGCTGCGTGCTATCTGCAGACGTTCGCATTTTAAGAGCAGGACTGGCGGAGGAGCCCGACACCAAACAGCAAAGATACGTTTGAAGATTGAGGGGGCAAGACAAGCAAGCAGCCCCAGTCTCTGTGCCTCTGTGCGAGCAGTGCCATGGGCAGATGAGGCTGAGCAACAGCTTTCCAGGCTAGCTCTTTCTGCCTGCGAGCTATCTGCAGACGTTCGCATTTTCGGAGCAGGGCTGTTGGAGGCCCCATGCACAGACCGCAAAAATACGTTTGAAGTCTGAGGTGGCAAGACAAGCAAGCAGCCCCAGTCTCTGTGCCTCTGTGCGAGCAGTGGCATGGGCAGATGAGGCTGAGCAACAGCTTTCCAGGCTAGCTCTTTCTGGCTGCGTGCTATCTGCAGACGTTCGCATTTTCGGAGCAGGGCTGCCTGAGGCCCCATGCACAGACCCCAAAACTACTTTTGAAGTTTGAGGTGGCAAGACAAGCAAGCAGCCCCAGTCTCTCTGCCTCTGTGCGAGCGGTGTCATGGGCAGATGAGACTAAGCAACAGCTTTCCAGGCTAGCTCTTTCTGCCTGCGATCTATCTACAGACGTTCGCATTTTGGGAGGAGGCCTGCCAGAGGCGCCGGGCACGAACCACCTAAGCTACGTTTGAAGTTGGAGGTGGTAAGACAAGCAAGCAGTCCCAGTCTCTTTGCCTCTGTGCGAGCAGTGCCATGGGCAGATGAGGCTGAGCAACAGCTTTCCAGGCTAGCTCTTTCTGGCTGCGAGCTATATGCAGATGTCCGCATTTTCAGAGCAGGGCTGCCGCAGGCCATCGTCACGAACCACCTCAGATACTTTTGAAGTTAGGTGGCAAGACAAGCAAGCAGCCCCAGTCTCTGTGCCTCTGTGCGAGCAGTGCCATGGGCAGATGAGGCTGAGCAACAGCTTTCCAGGATAGCGCCTTCTGCCTGCGAGCTATCTGCAGACGTTCGCGTTTTTGGAGCAGGGCTGCTGGAGACCCCATGCACAGACCCCAAAAACTACATTTGAAGTTGGAGGTGGCAAGACAAGCAAGCAGCCTCAGTCTCTGTGCCTCCGTGCGAGCAGTGCCATGGGCAGATGAGGCTGAGCAACAGCTTTCCAATCTAAATGTTTCTGCCTGCGATCTATCTGCAGACGTTCGCATTGTCGGACCAGGCCTGCCGGAGGCGCCGGGTACGGACCACCTAAGCTATGTTTGAAGTTTGAGGTGGTAAGACAAGCAAGCAGTCCCAGTCTCTGTGCCTCTGTGCGAGCAGTGCCATGGGCACATGAGGCTGAGCAAGAGCTTTCCAGGCTAGCTCTTTCTGGCTGCGAGCTATCTGCAGACGTTCGCATTTTAAGAGCAGGACTGGCGGAGGAGCCCGGCACCAAACACCAAAGCTACGTTTGAAGATTGAGGGGGCAAGACAAGCAAGCAGCCCCAGTCTCTGTGCCTCTGTGCGAGGAGTGGCATGGGCAGATGAGGCTGAGCAACAGCTTTCCAGGCTAGCTCTTTCTGTCTGCGATCTATCTGCAGACGTTCGCAATTTCAGAGCAGGGCTGCGGAGGCCCACTGCATGTACCACTAAAGATATGCTTGAAGTTTTAGGTGGTAGTACAAGGAAGCAGCCCCAGTCTCTGTGCCTCTGCGTGAGCAGTGCCATGGGCAGATGAGGCTGAGCAACAGCTTTCCAGGCTAGCTCTTTCTGCCTGCGAGCTATCTGCAGACTTTCGCATTTTCAGAGCAGGGCTGCTGGAGGAGCCCGTCACGAACCATCTGTGGCACGTTTGAAGTTTGAGGGGGCAAGACAAGCAAGCAGCTCCAGTCTCTGTGCCTCTGTGTGAGCAGTGCCATGGGCAGATGAGGCTGAGCAACAGCTTTCCAGGCTAGCTCTTTCTGACTGCGAGCTATCTGCAGACGTTCGCATTTAGGGAGCAGGGCTGCCGGAGGCCCAAATCACGAACACCCAAAGCTACTTTTGAAGTTTAAGGAGGCAAGACAAGCAAGCAGCCCCAGTCTCTGTGCATTGGTGCGAGCAGTGCCATGGGCAGATGAGGCTGAGGAACAGCTTTCCAGCCTAGCTCATTCTGGCGGCCACTTATCTGCAGACGTTTGCATTTTCAGAGCAGGGCTACCGGAGACGCCCGGTACGGACCACCTAAGCTACGTTTGAAGTCTCAGGTGGCAAGACAAGCAAGCAGCCCCAGTCTCTGTGCCTCTGTGCGAGCAGTACAATGGGCAGATGAAGCCGAGCTACAGCTTTCCAGGCTAGCTCTTTCTGGCTGCGAGCTATCTGCAGACGTTCGCATTTTCAAAGCAGGGCTGCTGGAGGCCCCCTGCACGGACCCCCAAAGATACGTCTGACATTTGATGTGGCAAGACAAGCAAGCAGCCCCAGACTCTGTGCCTCTGTGCGAGCAGTGCCATGGGCAGATGAGGCTGAGCAACAGCTTTCCAGGCTAGCTCTTTCTGCCTGCGAGCTATCTGCAGACGTTCGCATTTTCGAAGCAGGGCTGACGGAGGAATCCGGCACAGACCATCTAAGTTACATTTGAAATTCGCGGGAGCAAGACAAGAAATCATCGAAAGTCTCTGTGCCTCTGTGCGAGCAGTGCCATGGGCAGATGAGGCTGACCAACAGCTTTCCAGGCTAGCTTTTTCTGGCTGCGAGCTATCTGCAGACGTTCACATTTTCAGAGCAGCGATGCAGCAGGCCCCCTGCAAGGACTCTCAAAGACACCTTTGAATTTGAAGTGGGTAAGAAAAGCAAGCAGCCCCAGTCTCTGTGCCTCTGTGCGAGCAGTGCCATGGACAGATGAGGCTGAGTAACAGCTTTCCAGGCTAGCTCTTTCTGCCTGCGAGCTATCTGCCACTTTCGCATTATCGGAGCAGCGCTGATGTAGGCCCCCTGCACGGACCCCCTAAATCTACGTTTGAAGTTTGAGGGGGCAAGACAAGCAAGCAGCCCCAGTCTCTGTGCCTCTGTGCGAGCAGCGCCAAGGGCAGATGAGGCTGAGCAACAGCTTTCCAGGCTAGCTCTTTCTGCCTGCGAGCTATTTGCAGACGTTCGCATTTTGGGAGCAACGCTGCCGGAAGTCCCCTGTACGGAAGACCTAAGCTACGTTTGAAATTTGAGGTGGCAAGACAAGCCATCAGCCCCAGTCTCTGTGCCTCTGTGCGTGTAGTGCTATGCGCAGATGAGGCTGAGTAACAGCTTTCCAGGCTAGCTTTTTCTGCCTGCGAGCTCTCTGCAGACTTTCGCATTTTGGGAGCAGGTCTGCTAGAGGCTACTTGCACGGACCACCTAAGCTACGTTTGAAGTTTGAGGGGGCAAGACAAGCAAGCAGCCCCTGTCTCTGTGCCTCTGTGCGAGTAGTGCCATGGGCATATGAGGCTGAGCAAGAGCTTTCGAGGCTAGCTCTTTCTGCCTGCGAGCTATCTGCAGACGTTCGCATTTTCAGAGCATGGCTGAAAAAGGCGCCTGCACGGACTTCCAAACATACGTTTGAAGTTTGAGGTGGCAAGACAAGCAAGCAGCCCCAGTCTCTGTGCCTCTGTGCGAGCAGTGCCATGGGCACATGAGGCTGAGCAACAGCTTTCCAGGCTAGCTCTTTGTGGCTGCGAGCTATCTGCAGACGTTCACATTTTCGGAGCAGGGCTGCTAGAGGCTACTTGCACGGACCACCTAAGCTATGTTTGAAGTTTGAGGTGGCAAGACAAGCAAGCAGCCCCAGTCTCTGTGCCTCTGTGCGAGCAGTGTCATGGGCAGATGAGGCTGAGAAACAGCTTTCCAGGCTAGCTCTTTCTGGCTGCGAGCTATCTTCAGACGTTCGCATTTTGCGAGCAGGGCTGCCGGAGGTCCCCTGCACGAACCCCCAAATCTACGTTTGAAGTTTGAGGTGGCAAGACAAGCAAGCAGCCCCCGTCTCTGTGCCTCTGTGCGAGCTGTGCCATGAGCAGATGAGGCTGAGCAACAGCTTTCCAGGCTAGCCTCTTCTGGCTGCGAGCTACATGCTCTAATACTAGAAGCATATGTGGTTAGCACAGTATACAGTTTGTTTAGGGATAACTACTGAAGAAGGAAACATCAGATATACAATTTCTGTAATGACATGTAACACTATTTGAATTAATTATTTGTTTGGACATCGGAAAAGTTTACATAGCTAAGAACCTATCCCTCAGGGAATATGTATATATTTTTTTTGCAACCTGTCCAAGCAATTAATTCTGTTTGCTTTCTTTCTTCTGTTCTGTTGTGTTCACATTTAGTATTCTCTTGCGTTCTGTAATATTGTGTTGTGTTCTCCTGTGTTCTGATGTGTACTCATTTTTAGTGTTCTGTTGTTTTTTGTTGTGTTCTGTTGTGTTCTGTTGTGTTCTGCTGTGTTCTGATGTGTTCTTTTGTGTTCTGATGTATTGTATTCTTTTTGGTTCTGTTCTGTTTTTTTCTGTTTTGTTCTGATGTGTTCTATTGTGTTCTGATGTGTTCTCATGTGTAGTATTGTGTTGTGTTCTATTGTGTTCTTTTGTGTTCTGTTGTGTCTTCATGTGTTGTGTTGTGTTCTGTTTTGTACTGATGTGTTCTCGTGTAGTGTTCTTTTGTGTTCTGTTGTGTTCTGTTGTGTTCTGTTGTGTTCTGATGTGTTCTCAGGTGCAGTGTTCTTTTGTGTTCTATTGTGTTCTCGTGTAGTGTTCTGTGGTGTTCTGTTGTGTTCTGATGTGTACTCGTGTATAGTGTTCTGTTGTGTTCTGTTGTGTTCTGATTACTTCACATGTAGCATTTTGTAGTGCTGTGTAGTGTTCTGTTGTGTTCTGCTGTGTTATGATGTGTTCTTGTGTGTTCTGTTGTGTTCTGATGTGTTCTCATGTGTAGTATTGCGTTGTGTTCTACTGTGTTCTTTTGTGTTCTGTTTTGTCTTCATGTGTTGTGTTGTGTTCTGTTTTGTTCTGATGTGTTCTCAGGTGCAGTGTTCTTTTGTGTTCTTTTGTGTTCTGTTGTGTTCTGATGTGTTCTCATGTGTAGTGTTCTGTGGTGTTCTGTTGTGTTCTCTTGTGTTCTGTTGTGTTCTGATGTGTACTCATGTATAGTGTTCTGTTGTGTTCTGTTGTGTTCTGATTACTTCACATGTAGCATTTTGTAGTGCTGTGTAGTGTTCTGTTGTGTTCTGCTGTGTTATGATGTGTTCTGATGTGTTCTGTTGTGTTCTGATGTGTTGTATTCTCTTGTGTTCTCTTGTGTTCTGATGTGTTCTCGTGTGCAGTGTTCTTTTGTGTTCTGTTGTGTTCTGTTGTGTTCTGTTGTGTTCAGTGGTGTTCTGTTGTGTTCTGTGTGTTCTGTTGTGTTCTGATGTGTTCTCATGTGTAGTGTTCTACTGTGTTCCGTAGTCTTCTGTTGTGTTCTGTTGTATTCTCTTGGGTTCTGTGATGTTCTGATGTGTAGTGTTCTGTTTCGTTCTATTGTGTTCTGATGTGTTCACATGTGAAGTGTTCTGTTGTGTTCTGTTCTCTTCAAGTGTGTAGTGTTCTGTTTTGTTCTGTTGTGTTCTCTTGTCTTCACATGTGTAGTGTTCTGCTGTGTTCTGTTTGGTTCTGATGTGTTCTGATGTGTTCTCATTTTCACCGGACTCCAGGAAGGGGCGCAGCCGGGGGGGGGGGCTGACCCCACCTGGCCAAACAGAGCCCAGTGTTCCATACCCTGTGACGTCACGCTGGGTTCCGGTGGGGAGGGCGGGGCGGCAGGAAGGCACTCGCGGCTTGGGGGGACGCAGCGCCGGTCCTGTTTCGGCAGAGCAGCTGTCTGGGTTGTACGGTTCGTTGTTGTGTTTTCTCCTTATTTGTATCGTTGTTGTTCCTGTTTTCCCTCTGTTTGCTGTTCTGTTAAACTGCCCTTATCCCGACCCACCTGTTTCTGCCTCTTTCTTTTCATTCTCCTCCTCCGCACGCCGGCAGGGGGAGGGGCGGCTGCATGGCGCTTTTGTTGCCGGCGGCAGCCGAAACCGAAAGAGTTTTTCAGCAATTTAAGTCACAGATATGATCTGTAATGGGACAGATGACACTAACTGCATCTGACCATCCTAATATACTCCAGATGTTTATCTTTGCAAATATTGTTAGCTTGCAGTAGACTTTGTGCAAAGGTAGCAAGAGGAAGAGAAGTCTGCCTTTGAATTTTAAAGCTTTCTTTGCATGTGTCATTTTGTGTCCTTCTGTCTACGTGACTCGCAGCACTACACTGCACGTTCTGCGGAGCCCCTGATCTGCTAGTGACATTAACGGCTAGCTGGGTGGTGGTGGAAGGGTGCCAGTTCTCGCAGTGCGATTTCAGTAAGGAATTTCAAACTAGTTAGACTTCCCTAAAATCCAGAAACTCGTTTACCAGTTCAGGAAGAGGTGGTGGTGTTGCCTTGTCCTGCCAGTGCTGAATGCTGTATGTCCTGGGTTCGGCCAGGACAGGGTTAATTTTCACCGGACTCCAGGAAGGGGCGCAGCCGGGGGTGGGGGCTGACCCCACCTGGCCGAACAGAGCCCGGTGTTCCATACCCTGTGACATCACGCTGGGTTCCGGTGGGGGGGGCGGGGCGGCGGGAAGGCACTCGCGGCTTGGGGGGACGCAGCGCCGGTCCTGTTTCGGGAGAGCAGCTGTCTGGGTTGTACGGTTCGTTGTTGTGCTTTCTCCTTATTTGTATCGTTGTTGTTCCTGTTTTCCCTCTGTTTGCTGTTCTGTTAAACTGCCCTTATCCCGACCCACCTGTTTCTGCCTCTTTCTTTTCATTCTCCTCCGCACGCCGGCGGGGGGAGGGGCGGCCGCGTGGCGCTTTTTTTGCCGGCGGCAGCCGAAACCGAAACAGTTTTTCAGCAATTTAAGTCACAGATATGATCTGTAATGGGACAGATGACACTAACTGCATCTGACCATCCTAATATACTCCAGATGTTTATCTTTGCAAATATTGTTAGCTTGCAGTAGACTTTGTGCAAAGGTAGCAAGAGGAAGAGAAGCCTGTCTTTGAATTTTAAAGCTTTCTTTGCATGTGTCATTTTGTGTCCTTCTGTCTACGTGACTCACAGCACTACACTGCACGTTCTGCGGAGCCCCTGATCTGCTAGTGACTGCTCTGTGCGAGCAGTGCCATGAGCAGACGAGGCTGAGCAACAGCTTTCCAGGCTAGCTCTTTCTGGCTGCGAGCTATGTGCAGACGTTCGCATTTTCATAGCAGCGCTGCCGGAGGCCCCCTGCACGAACTCTCAAAGTTACGTTTGAAGTCTGAGGGGGCAAGACAAGCAAGCAGTCCCAGTCTCTGTGCCTCTGCGCGAGCAGTGCCATGGGCAGATGAGGCTGAGCAACAGCTTTCCAGGCTAGATCTTTCTGCCTGCGAGCTATCTGCAGACGTTCGCATTTTCGGAGCAGGGCTCCAGCAGGCCCCATGCATTGACCACCTAATCTACGTTTGAAGTTTGAGGTGGCAAGACAAGCAAGCAGCCCCAGTCTCTGTGCCTCTGTGCGAGCAGTGCCATGGGCAGATGAGGCTGAGCAACAGCTTTCCAGGCTAGCTCTTTGTGGCTGCGAGCTATCTTCAGACGTTCGCATTTTGCGAGCAGGGCTGCCGGAGGTCCCCTGCACGAACCCCCAAATCTACGTTTGAAGTTTGAGGTGGGAAGACAAGCAAGCAGCCCCCGTCTCTGTGCCTCTGTGCGAGCTGTGCCATGAGCAGATGAGGCTGAGCAACAGCTTTCCAGGCTAGCCTCTTCTGGCTGCGAGCTACATGCTCTAATACTAGAAGCATATGTGGTTAGCACAGTATACAGTTTGTTTAGGGATAACTACTGAAGAAGGAAACATCAGATATACAATTTCTGTAATGACATGTAACACTATTTGAATTAATTATTTGTTTGGACATCGGAAAAGTTTACATAGCTAAGAACCTATCCCTCAGGGAATATGTATATATTTTTTTTGCAACCTGTCCAAGCAATTAATTCTGTTTGCTTTCTTTCTTCTGTTCTGTTGTGTTCACATTTAGTATTCTCTTGCGTTCTGTAATATTGTGTTGTGTTCTCCTGTGTTCTGATGTGTACTCATTTTTAGTGTTCTGTTGTTTTTTGTTGTGTTCTGTTGTGTTCTGTTGTGTTCTGCTGTGTTCTGATGTGTTCTTTTGTGTTCTGATGTATTGTATTCTTTTTGGTTCTGTTCTGTTTTTTTCTGTTTTGTTCTGATGTGTTCTATTGTGTTCTGATGTGTAGTTTTCTATTGTGTTCTGATATGTTTTCTTGTGTTCTCTTTTATAGTATTCTCCTGTGTTCTGATGTGTTCTGCTGTGTTATGTTGTGTTCTGTTGTGTTCTCTGATGTTCTGATGTATTCTCATGTGTACTGTTCTGTTGTGTTCTTTTGTGTTCTGTTGTGTTCTGTTGTGTTCTCATGTGTAGTGTTCTGTTCTGTTCTCTTCTGTTTTGTTCTGTTGTGTTCTATTGTGTTCAATTCTGTTCACATGTGTAGTGTTCTCATGTTTTGTTGTGTTCTTGTGTGTTCTGTTGTGTTCTGATGTGTTCTCATGTGTAGTATTGTGTTGTGTTCTATTGTGTTCTTTTGTGTTCTGTTGTGTCTTCATGTGTTGTGTTGTGTTCTGTTTTGTTCTAATGTGTTCTCGTGTAGTGTTCTTTTGTGTTCTGTTGTGTTCTGTTGTGTTCTGTTGTGTTCTGATGTGTTCTCAGGTGCAGTGTTCTCTTGTGTTCTGTTGTGTTCTGATGTGTTCTCATGTGTAGTGTTCTGTGGTGTTCTGTTGTGTTCTCTTGTGTTCTGTTGTGTTCTGATGTGTACTCATGTATAGTGTTCTGTTGTGTTCTGTTGTGTTCTGATTACTTCACATGTAGCATTTTGTAGTGCTGTGTAGTGTTCTGTTGTGTTCTGCTGTGTTATGATGTGTTCTGATGTGTTCTGTTGTGGTCTGTTGTGTTCTCATGTGTAGTGTTCTGTTGTGTTGTGTTGTGATCTCTTGTGCTCTGTTGTGTTTACGTGTAGTGTTCTGTGATGTGTAATATTGTGTTGTGTTCTGTTGTGTTCTGTTGTGTTCTGTTGTGTTCTGTTTTGTTCTGATGTGTTCTGCTGTGTTCTGTTGTGTTCTAATGTGTTGTGTTCTGTTGTGTTCTGTTGTGTTCTGTTTTGTTGTGATGTGTTCTGCTCTGTTCTCATTTTCAGTGTTCTGTTGTTTTTTGTTGTGCTCTGATGTGTTCTGTTATATTCTGATGTGCAGTGTTCTGTTGTGTTCTGTTGTGTTCTCTTGTGTTCTCATGTGTTCTCATGTGTAGTGTTCTGTTGTCTTCTGTTGTGTTCTGATGTGTTCTGTTGTATTCTTATGTGTTCTGTTGTGTTCTGATGTGTAGTGATCTTTTGTGTTCTGTTGTGTTGTGATGTGTTCTCATGTGTACTGTTCTGTTGTTTTCTGTTGTGTTCGGTTGTGTTCTGTTGTGTTCTCCTGTGTAGTGTTCTGTTCTGTTGTGTACTTTTGTGTTCTGTTGTGGTCTTTTGTGTGCTGTTGTGTTCTGCTGTGTTCTGTTGTGTTCTAATGTGTTCTGTTCTGTTCTGTTCTGTTCTGTTGTGTTCTGTTTTGTTCTGATGTGTTCTGCTGTGTTCTCATTTTTAGTGTTCTGTCGTTTTTCGTTGTGTTATGATGTGTTCTGTTATATTCTGATGTGCAGTGTTCTGTCGTGTTCTGTTGTGTTCTCATGTGTTTTCATGTGTTCTCATGTGTAGTGTTCTGTTGTGTTCTGATGTGTTCTCTTGTGTTCTCGTGTATTTTTCTGTTCTGTTGTGTTCTGTTGTGTTCTACTGTGTTCTGTTCACATATGTAGTGTTGAGTTGTGTGCAGTGATGTTCTTATGTGTTCTGTTGTGTTCTGATGTGTTCTCATGTGTACTATTGCGTTGTCTTCTGTTGTGTTTTCAAGTGTAGTGTTCTGTTGTGTTCTGTTTTGTTATGATGTGTTCTCCTGTGTAGTGTTCTACTGTGTTCCGTAGTCTTCTGTTGTGTTCTGTTGTATTCTCTTGGGTTCTGTGATGTTCTGATGTGTAGTGTTCTGTTTCGTTCTATTGTGTTCTGATGTGTTCACATGTGAAGTGTTCTGTTGTGTTCTGTTCTCTTCAAGTGTGTAGTGTTCTGCTGTGTTCTGTTTGGTTCTGATGTGTTCTGATGTGTTCTCATTTTCACCGGACTCCAGGAAGGGGCGCAGCTGGGGGGGGGGGGGCTGACCCCACCTGGCCGAACAGAGCCCAGTGTTCCATACCCTGTGACGTCACGCTGGGTTCCGGTGGGGAGGGCGGGGCGGCGGGAAGGCACTCGCGTCTTGGGGGGACGCAGCACCGGTCCTGTTTCGGCAGAGCAGCTGTCTGGGTTGTACGGTTCGTTGTTGTGTTTTCTCCTTATTTGTATCGTTGTTGTTCCTGTTTTCCCTCTGTTTGCTGTTCTGTTAAACTGCCCTTATCCCGACCCACCTGTTTCTGCCTCTTTCTTTTCATTCTCCTCCTCCGCACGCCGGCAGGGGGAGGGGCGGCTGCATGGCGCTTTTGTTGCCGGCGGCAGCCGAAACCGAAACAGTTTTTCAGCAATTTAAGTCACAGATACGATCTGTAATGGGACAGATGACACTAACTGCATCTGACCATCCTAATATACTCCAGAGGTTTATCTTTGCAAATATTGTTAGCTTGCAGTAGACTTTGTGCAAAGGTAGCAAGAGGAAGAGAAGTCTGCCTTTGAATTTTAAAGCTTTCTTTGCATGTGTCATTTTGTGTCCTTCTGTCTACGTGACTCGCAGCACTACACTGCAGGTTCTGCGGAGCCCCTGATCTGCTAGTGACATTAACGGCTAGCTGGGTGGTGGTGGAAGGGTGCCAGTTCTCGCAGTGCGATTTCAGTAAGGAATTTCAAACTAGTTAGACTTCCCTAAAATCCAGAAACTCATTTACCAGTTCAGGAAGAGGTGGTGGTGTTGCCTTGTCCTGCCAGTGCTGAATGCTGTATGTCCTGGGTTCGGCCAGGACAGGGTTAATTTTCACCGGACTCCAGGAAGGGGCACAGCCGGGGGGTGGGGGCTGACCCCACCTGGCCGAACAGAGCCCGGTATTCCATACCCTGTGACGTCACGCTGGGTTCCGCTGGGGGGGCGGCTCGGCTAGAACCCTCTCGTGGCTCGGGAGCGTGCGGCGCCGGTGTGGTCCGAGAGAGCGGCTGTCTGTTTTTTGTCGTGTTTTCTCCTTATCTGTATCGTTGTTGTTCCTGTTTTCCCTCTCTTTGCTGTTCTGTTAAACTGCCCTTATCCCGACCCACCGGTTTTCTGCCTGTTTTCTTTCCATTCTCCTCCGCACCGCGGCGGGGGGGAGGGTCGGCCACGTGGCGCTTTTGTTGCAGGCAGCAACCGAAACCAAATCACTGTAGCTGTCACAAGAAGATGTGCAGATGTTCAAACCTGCCTGACAATAAGAAAAGCAAATGTTTTGCTACCGTTTTCCTTTAGAACAGCGTCTTTCCCAGGCAGGCGTTTGACCTGTTCGTGGAATAACAACTGCCATTAGAAGTGGGCCGCATGGGAAGAGCATGCTGTTCTCCTGGAAGTCAGAAGACTGGCTTCCGTTCCTGCGTGTTGCTGATTTGCTTTATGACCTGCGAGTCCTCTCCCGCTATGTTTGCTTTACTTGTTTTCTTGATGGCGATCTGTTCAGCAGAGGAAATGCCTTTTACTTCTGTGCAAGATCTGGGCTCAAGTTGCTTGGGGGGGAAATTGAAGCTGGTTGAGAAGTCAGTCACTAATTTTTGCTAACCAAAGTGTAGCTGAGATAAATTTGCCTGAAAAGTACTTTCCTTTATTGGAAAGGACTCTATAGCTTTACACGCAATGAATTTAAAACCATGTAGAAACTTCAAAGTGCTTATGCCAGCTGAGCTTTTTGTATTTTAAATGTGTTTGAAGCTGCTTCAGAGCAGAAGCTTTTGTTGCTCTAGGGAAAAAAGCTTTAATTCTAGATACTGCATCAATTTACCAGCGACTGTCAGACTTTCCTTGACCTGTCTGTGTAACGTAGTTTGTAATGGAGAGATCCTTCAGTTAATTGATGGAATAACCTTGTACCTCCAGCTTGAGGCTATTGCTAAGGACGGTTTGCTTGCTTGGATGCGCTGTTTGCCGTAGCCCCTGGCTGGAGTTGATGCAGCATTTGAATTCGGGCTGGTAAGGTTTTGTTTCTACTGGTAGTGGAATTGAGACTGAAATAAAGCAGGTGAAATTACGACCTTACTGAAGTCATTAGCAAAGCTGCCATTGACTGAAGTAAGGCTAGGATCTCAGCCAAGCGTTTTGGTTGTTTAATTTATGGTAACATATTAATTGAGTTGTATTAAAACAAGGTTTTGAAAAAGTTTATCTTTAGCTTCGTGATACAATCTCCATTCCATAAATATTGTACATAGTGTTACTAAAAGTTTACCTTTTTTTGGCAGGTTGATAGAGGTAGATTTTAATTTATTTTTATAATCTGTGTGTTTGCACTCCTAGGAAAGAACTAAAGTACGCAGATGTCATTATTTCTGTAAATGAAAAGGACTTAATCCTAAATCTTCTAATTCTTTTATAGTATATGGCAGCAGAGCTATCTAACACTCTGTCCTGCAGGAAATATTTGGCATACTTGTAAGCTCCAGGGAGAGGAGAACTAGGATGATAATATCCATTAACGTTGTTTTTGAATGAGAACTTGCATAAAGACTTTCTCGAGGAAAAAAAAGAAAATCACTATTAGATTTAAAGGCTTTTTAGCAAAAGGAATGTATTGCAAGCTTTCGACCTTCCTGTGCTGTATGAAGCTTTACTGGTACGTATGCCAGAAAATCCTGTTGATTACTGGACTCTTCCAATGTGTGCTGCCCTTCTAGAAAGTCGACATCTGGACTGTATTTATTCTACTATTTTCTCGTCACTGGATGAGTCAGAGTAGATTTTCCTCCTTTAAATTTTGATAAACTTTGTTTCTATGATTTGGCAGAAAAGATTTTGTGCAATTTTAAAGGCACGACTAATAATGCGTTCCCAAGCTCTGATGACAGTTAGAACAAACGGTATTGTTTTAAAACATAAATGTATATTTTGCTGTACTACTCTTCTTGCTTCTCTTATCTGCTAGAATAGTTTTAGCATTGAGCATATTTTAATACACATCTAGAAACAGGCAAGACTGCTTTTATTATATTATTATATTGCTTGAAGTCATGAATTATGTTAATGTAAACACTGTAGTAAAAGGGAGACTGTATTGGCACCTGAGGTCTTTTATTCCTGCTTGTCAGTCTTCACGTTTGTCTTGTATGTGGAGACTCTGGCCTGGGTAGAAATGGGATTGTTCATTAAGAGTCAAAGTGTGTTCTTCCACTTGTAGCAGTCCCAAAGTACACCCAGTTTGTGTTGCACATCGATGGTATCTTGGCAAAAAGGAAACCGAGTTATCCATTAGCTAATTCTCAGAGTAATCTTCTTTGTAACCAGCTCTTCAAGTAATACCTTCCAAGTTTTCCCATGCAATGAGTAAAGCTAGCATAGTCAACAAGTTTCAAGGAACTACTCTCTCAATCACTGGAAAGTTTTGACTAATTGAGCACAGTGATTTTTAATCTCTGGTATTCTGTATTATTTTTCAGTGATGTTTGTCTTATGAGGAACAATGGAACAAAATGGTTTTGGACAGGTTGATGTAGTTGCTTCTGAGAATTCGGGAGCGTGCGGCGCCGGTGCGGTCCGAGAGAGCGGGTCTGTTTTATTGATGTATGCCATCAATAAAATCAGGTGCCTTGATTAACCCTCTAGTATTGCAGGCCACAACTTGGTAACTGAGGCTGTGATAAATATCCCATAGCTTGTCTGCAGAATCAACTTTTTTTGTTAGTGTTTTCAGTTAAAAGTTTTCTCCTGCAAAACCTAGGGACTGATACTGTTCTGTCAGGTCAAACAGATAAGCTGTTTCACCTGAAGTTTGTACCTAGCTCTTGTAGGCTACTTTTCCGTGATGGGTTTGCTAAGCTGCTGTGAGTGCACTTCCTCAGTCTCCATTGCTGCTTGCTCATGGGTGGAGGAGTGCACATATGGCCACCTCATAGCGAGAGGTCACCTCTGCTAGCGCAGCTATCCTGTGGGCTTTCCGTCATTTGAGAGGGTTGGAAGGTAAGAAGAAATGAGATTGTTTTAGAGTCCATTCTCTTTGAACATCTGGGGTGATATCCTTTCTGGGGTGATATCCTTTCTGGGGTGATATCCTTTCTGTATATGCAAAGTTAAAATTTCAAGTGCTATATTGTCTCATTTTTGCAGAGGTTAAGTGTGATGTGAGGATAGGGATGCTTCTAAGCTGCCTATCTGATCAAGAAGTGCAGGTCTGAAGGTACTAAATACCCAAGTGAATGCAGACTAGCTGCAACACTGACGTATGCAGCATGGTGGAGGAAGGTGAAGACTGTAAGAATGTGCTTAAACTCCCCCTGCTAAATTAACATTGCTGTTCTGAGTATCTTAGCTGAGAAATATGCAAGCATGCAAAATGTACACTTGTCATTCTTAAAGTAGCTGGTTTCCAACCTTTAGTTTCTGAAGGACTGTTGAATGATGGAACTACTTTGACTTTTTCCACACAAATCCCTCTAATGAAATGCGTTTCTGCTTCACACCCGTCAGAGTTGCCAGTGGCAGTCACTGTCTCGCTTGAAATGGGATCTTTCTCCAGTAATCTACTGCCAGTTAATCATGGCTAAGTGAGACCTGGTAATCCCATTGATGTGCCTGGACTTATCTGAAGACAAGACCTAATTTTTATTTTTTTAAAAAGAGCTGTAGTAACATCATTTGTAATTATAGTGATATGAACTTGGTCACGCTTCCTGCCTACAATATCATGTATGTAAACACTACAATAAATTCTGTCTAAACACGTTCTGCTTTAACTCTACCTCTGTCTTAAGAAGTAAATGTGCATTTGCTGTCTTTATTTATCTCTGTACTGTACCACTCTGCACTAATAAATTCATTTCTTAATGAATTCATGTAGCCGTATGGCCAGAAATATATTTTTTAACTAGCTAAGAGTCTGTGATAAGCAGTGCAAAGAATCTGTTTCTTTAAAATATGTTTTACTGTACTTTGAAACTGGCTTCTAAAGATACTGAATGTTTCCATCAACTTGGTAATACTCATAACCAGCTCCTGGTATATACAATATATTAAAATAATGCTAAATATAAAAGTGTGTGTGTATAATGATTTTAAGAAAACTAATATATATGTCTCTGCACTCTGAATAAATCTGTCTCTGGACTTGTGATCAAGGAAGAGGACAGAGCTGTTTCTTGTTACTTAAGGTAACACAGGAATTCAGGCACATAGCAAAAAGCTTTTAATCACACTAATGTGATGCATTGTATCAACATCTTAATGCTAAGCTGATCTTTAGGATGAAGAAAGTATTTCAAACAAACACCATGTAGTTCCCTGCAACATCAGTGCTTTTTGTTCTAGACAGTGAAGGTCTGTTGTGTAGTCAAAGCCGTAAATGGAATGAAATGAGGTTGCTTTAAACAAAGGTTTCATAAGTTGTTGAAAATCAGTTTTGAGGAAAATGTCTGAAATGTTTTGCAGAGGTGAATCTGGTGCTGGGAAGACTGAAAACATGAAGAAGGTTTTTCCATACCTTGCTCATGTTGCTTCCTCCCATAAAGGAAGAAAGGACCATAATATTCCTGTAAGTTGGGATATTTTATCATTTGTTTATTGTTCTTTTTGAAAACTACCATCTTTGCATTTAAAAAAACAACTAACTGCAGTGGACAGGACTTTCCCCTACTTGGAATCCTGTTAGCTCATAATTTTTGTGTTACTCTAGCTAGCAATAACACCTAGTTTTGTATTTTTGACTTGTTGCCTTTCTTTCCTTTTCATGATGTACCAAGGAACATTATTTTCTTTTATTTAATTTCAGTTGGCTGATGCTAAGAAAAAGGTAGATGATGACTTGGGAACCATTGAAGGCTTGGAGGAAAACAAAAAGAAATTACTGAAGGACGCGGAGTCTTTAAGCCAACGCCTAGAGGAGAAGGCAATGGCTTATGACAAACTGGAAAAGACAAAGAATCGCCTGCAGCAAGAGCTGGATTACGTGGTGGTAGATCTAGATCATCAGCGCCAGATTGTTTATAGCCTGAAGAAAAAGCTGAAGAAGTTTGATCAGGTAGTCTAGTTTCCTGTCATCTTGCTGATTTCTATGATTTTTAAATGGCATCTTGTTTGTGTTGACTGATAAATCTTTTGGGAGCAGCTTGGCCTTTGTTAGGAGTAACTTGTTGCTTCTGATTTCAGTGAATAAATGCCATCTTGGAATCGTGTTAGATCAAGTAATAAGTTCTTTCTATACAAAAAAGAAATTCTATTGGAACAAAAACTTCAGACTATTATTGTAATCCCTCAGGATAGACTAAGAAAGGATGTGAAGACCGAACGATGGAAATAATAGGAAAATTATTTCATCTTTATTAGTAGCTTGCTTTCCTCACCTCATTCCAGAGTAGCTGTAGCTGTTTTCTTACTAGCCTTTGGATCAAGACTGAGGGACTAGACAGCTTCTGAATGCCAGTTAAACTTAGAGCATTAACCACTTCAGTGACTAAAACACCTCTGAGGCAGGAAGGACCTGATTATAGAACTGATGAGATGGATTAATTGTTTCTTATATTCAGATGCTGGCAGAAGAAAAGAACATTTCTGCCAGATATGCAGAGGAAAGAGATCGTGCTGAAGCAGAGGCAAGGGAGAAGGAAACCAAAGCACTGTCTCTGGCTCGGGCTTTGGAAGAAGCCCTGGAAGCTAAGGAAGAGTTTGAAAGACAGAACAAACAGTTGCGGGCAGATATGGAAGACTTCATGGGCTCGAAAGATGATGTGGGCAAAAATGTAAGTAACTTTCCAGACCCTATTTTGTTATGAACTGCACAGGGAACAACACAGGAAAATTCCCTGGTTGGAGAAGTGTTTTTGACACAAATATGGAACGTTTTGAGGCTGATTTGTAACCCAAAATTCTGGAGGAATTAATGCTCAGAACACGAGGGTGGTCTCTATTAAGATGAGGCCTGTTCAAAAGATGTGAAGACTTGGAGAGCAGCAGTTGCTGGCCCAATGCCTAATGGCACTTGTGCTGGATTTAAGAGCTTGTCTTACTACTACTACTTTTTCTCTGTGAATATTGCACAGCTCATCTCTCCATTCATCTGCACGGATGTTTGTTTGGTTCTCTAATCTGTATCTTAGAGATGCTGCTCTCCCTGTTCTGACTGTCCAGTTTGGAGCATCACAAAGTGTAGTGTACTGAGTTCATATAATGTCTACTTTTGCTGTTAACTGCTGATTTTGAGAGGGTCTGATTAATGTTTGTGGCTTAGGTCCATGAACTGGAGAAATCAAAAAGAACTTTAGAGCTACAGGTTGAAGAGATGAGGACTCAGCCTGAGGAACTGGAAGATGAACTGCAGGCCACAGAAGATGCTGAACTTTGTTTGGAGGTGAACATGCAAGCTATGAAAGCCCAGTTTGAGAGAGATCTGCAAGCCAGAGATGAACAGAATGAAGAGAAAAAGAGGATGCTGGTTAAACAAGTGTGTATCTTACTGTGCTTCACAGTGGGAAGGGCGTGATGATCTTTTGACAAAGCTCTATGGCTTTGAGAACTTGCTACCAGGAAAATAAAACTCTGTGCTTAAAGATCCCATCCTATAGAAGTCCCAAGCACGGATCTTTACCAACAATACAATAGGTCTTGTGGTGGATTAGCTACTGTTAATGTTAGTCTGCCAGTGATGGTCCTCCAATTCAACTGTACCTTGCCTCAAAAGCACTCAACATGCAAGTAGATTGGGCTGTTGCTGCATGGGTGTCCTTCAAGCCCGTCCTGTTTGGTGTACAGCAACAAATCCATGGATGCCGACATAGACTGAAAGACTGTAATTAAGTGAACAGTTTCTTAAATGAAAAACGTAGCAAAGATTCCAGATTTGCCAGACTTGAGTCTCTTCAGATCTGCCTTATGATACTAGAATTCTAAAGAAATGCCTTTAAAATTTCATGCTTGTAGGAGAAGATAGATCTAAATTAACATTTCTAAAGCTTTAAGGAAAAAGCACCTAATATTTCAAGATTTATCACAAGAAAACAAAAACTTACTGAGAATTACCTGTATAGAGATCTCCTAGAAATAAATAAAAGCATTGACCTGGAAGGCTTTTGAAGTTCCCTGCAATGCTGAATTGCTATTGTCTTGCACGGGACAAGAGCTCCTGACCTGGCATGAGGAGGGAGGCTTGATTCAAAAGAAACATATTCCTTCATGTTGGCAACCTGTGGCACTTCTGGCTCACTTTTATTGTTGTATGAGTTCATCTTAGTTCTTGTTAGCTGCTTTCTTAGATACTTTGCTTCTCTGTTTTCTTTTGAAAAAAAGAAAAGTTGTTGGTGTATACATTCTAGTAGCACATCTGTTTCAAAGAGAATTATTTCTTTTTTTTTTTCTTGAGAATGTGTGGTGATTCTATGTCGTATTTTCCTCTTAGTGGTTCGATCAGAATTAGCAACATCTGCCCCCAAGTCATACCTAAATGTAGACAGATGTACTGGGCCAGAAGCTGATCATGAAGTAGCTGAACAGATGAAATGGAAATGCTTCAGATGCTGAGCTCTTTTCTTTATTTTCCTTTTGTCAGTTCAGAGATCTCTGCTTCCAGTTTGTGGATTTTTTTGCCGTCTGCAGTGTCTTCCCATGTAGCTTGAGTTCTGTAGGCTCTTCGAATCGAGTAATGCTAATTCTGATCTGCAAAGGCCTTTTGGATTCATCAGCCATTTTGTTAGGATTTTGTGTTTGCTCTGTTCCTGGAGCTTGAGCCTGTTAAATCCCTTGATTTCACAGGTGCGAGAGCTGGAGGCAGAACTGGAAGATGAGTGCAAACAGAGGGCTCTTGCTGTGGCAGCCAAGAAGGAAATGGAGATGGATATGAAAGACCTGGAAGGTCAGATAGAAGCTGCAAACAAGGCTCGAGATGAAGCAATCAAACAGCTACGTAAGCTCCAGGTAGGCACAGCAAATCAGCTGAGCTGCTTTCCCTCCTGCTGACAGTCTGTCAAGGGTGCTGCTTTTCGTTACATGCATTTGTAGTGTGAAGGCAAGAAGGAGTATCAGACTCAGCTATGCTGGCACACGTCACAGTATCTGGCCTGAACTTATCAGACGCTCGAAACTCCTCTCATCCTTTTGTTGCTAAGGAGTTAAGATTGTCCCCCACATACTTCTATTCTATAGTCATCATTTTCAACGCTTTGCGTAAGGATTTACTGAGGATTGCTTTTGAGGCTGAATCTTTAAAATTTATGGTTGTTTGTATCTTTGAATTTACTGATTTCAGCTCAGCTCTTGCTGATTGCTACTTCCTCTAGTTGAGGAAGCCAAAAATGCTGCAGAGAAATAGGAGGAGTAAATTTTAGTTGCTTTGAAAAAGCTCCAAGATGCCTATTCTTTTTAGATTGGCAAGAAGAATCCAGTACTTGTGTCAAGGATTTATTTCCCATTCCCAGAGAAATACTCCGTCTTTAGTAGAGGTCAGTTTTCCCAAGGCTTTCAGTGCCATGGCCCAAAGCTGCAGGAGTATGAGGCCATGGCAAGACCATGTAAAGCATAGAGCAAACTGCATTGCCTTTCTGCCCTGTCCACTCTATTCCTTGGCAATCCTACTTCAACTGAATGAGGGCAATTTTGGAACTTGGTCCAGGCGCTGGATGAGAAGGGAATGGAGATTAAAGCAAGAAATGCTGGTACCTAGCAGTAGCGGCTTCTCTATTCCCAGAGGCTGAGTCAGTTACAGAGTTCATACCTGATCTCTGTACACTTTCATGCAAGCACCTGAAATAAGTGATCTCATGATTAGTGGTATTGCGAAGATGCAGGTACAACTTAAATGCAGTTTCTCCAGCCTTATTCTTTTAGCATCTGAAGTCAAACTTGTGTGAATTAAGATATCAGTCTGTGTGAAGTGTCTTACGGGAAGGATAAGTATGTGCTTCTACGTTATATGTGCAAAATGGTGAATTGTGGTACTTCTACACTGAGAAGTTTCTTACCTTGAGTACTTGTAATAGGTTTTATCAGTCAATTTAAGTAAATAGGTTTGTTTTTTTCCAAGACAATTGCAAGAGCATTACCTATCTACTACAAAGGTATCTCTACTACCTCTACTAGAGGTTTTTTCCTACAAGAAATATACTAATAAATGAAGTGAAGTCTTCTAATGGGATATTTCTGATGAGGAGTGAGTGATGGAAAGATGAGAAAATGAAGGGTTTAGACTGAAAGAGGGTAGATTTAAATTGGATATAAGAAAGAAATTCTTCACTCTGAGGGTGATGAGGCACTGGCCCAGGTTGCCCAGAGAAGCTGTGGCTGCCCCCTCCCTGGCAGTGTTCAAGGCCAGGTTGGATGGGGCTTTGAGCAGCCTGGAAGGTGTCTCTGCCCGTGGCAGAGGGATAGATCTCTGATCTTTAAAGGTCCTGTCCAACCCAAACCATTCTATAATTCTATGAAAATAAGAACTGAAAATAAATATATTTAAGTGGAATGAAGCCACTTTAGGAGGAAGGTCTTGCCTCCTAAGGGCAAAAAAGCTTCAGAGCTACTAATAAATCTTGTGGTTGTCCTGCTGTATCATGGCTTATTCTTTCCTCTGCTCTCCAACTGCAGGCTCAAATGAAAGACTACCAGCGGGAGCTAGAAGAAGCCCGTGCATCCAGAGATGAGATCTTTGCACAGTCCAAAGAAAGTGAAAAGAAGCTCAAAGGTCTTGAAGCAGAAATACTCCAGCTCCAAGAGGTGAGATTGAAATCCAAGAAATCTGTTTTTCTTTCTAGAGAAAAGGGGAAGGCCAGAGTGTGTTTGTTTTTTTTTTTTTTAAAAAAAAAGTAAAAAGCCATCCAGTGAGTTGAACAGAAAAGTGGGAGCCTGGAGATGTTTCTCTTCCTCACTGCCCCAGGTCATTAGTGAGCTTCTTATAGCTTTGTAGGAATCCTTCTAGTAGTCTGGACTTCCTTTCCCTGCCTGGGTAGCAGGGAAGCCTTACTACTGCTTAAACAGATTTCAAGCCTCACTAAAATTTGCAAGGTGGTTTGAGAGTCTCTGGAAGCTGTGGTGCACAGTGTCAGTACTAAAACTGGTCACTGGAAGTATATAAAAACCTAACAATCTCTCCAGTACCTCAGTGGACCATTTAAGTCTGTGGAGGTTTATCTCTCTGCTGTCTGAGATCCTCATCCCTTTCTTTTACGGGCATCTGTTCCCTCATTGTTGGCAATTCATGTAAGAGCTCCAAGTCGTGCTACATATCGCTGTCACTTATCTCTGATTATCTCCGTTGTCTGCCACAAGGTTAAACGTTTGAGGTTTGAAGGCAACAGAATTGCCTTGTGTGAGAGACGGCCTCTTTTTGCCCTGTTAGCTGCAAAGGTTGAAGCAATCACTCAGCTTACACTGCACTTAATGTTTGAGACTTTTACCTACAACTTACTAGAGCTTCTCCATGTCATTCTTTCACAGACTTCAAACTAGTCAGTCTTGCACTTGCAGTGCATTAGATTGTGTCCTTCTTGGTGAATGTCTGGGTGTTTCTACCACTCAATACAATTTCACAATACAAGATTCAGCGCTGTTATACTTTTGTGCTAAAAATTCATTTTCTATACTTTGCTTTCAGTCATGCTACATACTCTGTAGGAACCTAAAAAATTTGCTTAATTTAGTGCCCACGTTATACTTAATGAATTAGAGCATGTGACAGAACGGTTTTCTCCTCCTGCTTAGGGCTTGAATGTTACTGGCCTTTTCAGGGGACGGGGAGAAGTAAATTCATAGTAGTCATGTGGCAGTTACGGGAGGGAAAGATCAAGGTGATGCGTCCTGCTAGCTTTTACAGCTGTTGGTTCTGTTTATCCATTAAAAGACCTCGGCGATATCACACTTCACAGCATCTCCCAGAAGTTATTAGAAGGCATAATTGTTTGCAGAAGTTTTGAGATTCCTAATGCTGTAATGAATATTTCCTAAACCTTCACAGGAGTTTGCTGCGCCTGAAAGAGCTCGTCGTCATGCTGAGCAAGAAAGGGATGAGTTGGCTGATGAGATTGCAAACAGCGCTTTGGGAAAGTGAGTCATCAAATGTATTAATTGTGCATCTGAAGAACTTCAGGCACCAGCAGCTGCAGTTCTTGGTAGCCTGCTTGCAATTTCTGTATTGACCTGTTGTCCCGATAAAAATTGCTTCTTGTTACGAAGAGAATTGCTTACACAGTAGCTTCTCATTACAGTTTGGAATGTCTAAAGTATCAAAAGCAAAATAGCCAATTGCTTTGTATCAGATCTGAGCGTGTCTTGACCCAAATACTTCTTTTCTAGGTCAGCGCTGCTGGATGAGAAGCGCCGGCTGGAAGCTCGGATTGCACAATTGGAGGAAGAGCTCGAGGAAGAGCAGAGCAACATGGAGCTTCTCAATGAGCGGTTCCGAAAGACCACGTTGCAGGTGAGTCCATTGGTGGCAATGCTGTAGGGGCAATCTTTGTTTCAGTGTGCAGATAAGTGGAGGATCTCAATAGCACCAAATGATCTTCTATCGTTCTCCTCTGAAAGGTTGACACGCTGAATTCTGAGCTAGCTGGGGAGCGGAGTGCTGCCCAGAAGAGTGAAAATGCACGGCAGCAGCTAGAAAGGCAGAACAAAGAGCTGAAAGCCAAGTTGCGGGAACTGGAGGGATCCATGAAGTCGAAGTTCAAGGCAACAATTTCTACTCTAGAAGCCAAGATTGTGCAGCTAGAAGAACAGCTTGAGCAGGAAGCCAAGTAAGGAGAAAAAGGAAAAAAAAAATCTGTTTGCTTGTGTTTGCCATGTCTGAAACCTCTGTGCCTTAGGTTTTTGTAGGGCTGAGATATGAGCTTCTGGCAAAGGCATTGGGGTTTCTGATCAGGAAACCTACTGTTTGGGGGACACATATTGACAAGAGATCTGCAAAGTAACTGGGGTTGAAATTTTCAGAAACTATTTGCTCCGTAACTAAAGCTGCTGAATTAACTCTGGACATTAACCAGGTGAATATGTTGACTGGTAGTCCCAGGATGCACAAGGTGATGCAGAAGTTTCTTGAGACAAGATGAAACATCGCCTTGAGACACCTGGTCTCTTTGGTTAGAGGAAGCCAGTTGAAGAGCTTAGGTGTGACAGCTTTAGTTGGTTGAGATGAATCCTGTACTCTGCAGAAGTCTTTCTGCAGTGAGCTCTTCCTGTCTATCCTTGTCATCTTGGTCCTCCAAATATATGTATTTGTTTTAAGCTAGTTCCTCCCAGAATCTGAAGGTCTTATAACAATCTTTGTTCTTTTTGTGCTTTTGGCTCTATGGGAGGAACATGTTACTGGTTAGCAATAACTCTGTAAGAAGCACCTTGATATCCCTCTTTTGAGCCTGCATACCATACTGGTATTGCTCCAGTGCTAAGGCTTCATGTTTTCAAAGCTGCATCCCAGCCAACCACCAGCACGCTAAAACTGTTGCTGCTGTTGATGGTGGCAGGCATGTTAGGAGAACTCAAGTATCAGTTACACCATGAGGCGAGAGCCTTTCAGAAGGAACAGATTTAGTCTTCCTGGCCTTCAAGTACTGGGACAAATGACGGCTTTTGATTATTCTAGGGAAAGAGCAGCTGCTAACAAACTGGTCCGTCGTACGGAGAAGAAATTGAAGGAAGTCTTCATGCAGGTGGAGGATGAGCGTCGACACGCAGACCAGTACAAGGAGCAGGTAGGTGGAAGGGCTTAGCTTTTGAGGCCTATTTCTCAGAAAAGGTAAATAAAACCATACTTTAAGTAGAAAGGGCTTGCTAAGAAGCATGTTAATGAAAAGATGTTGGGGAATCTATCTTGATGACTAAACCACTAGAGTAGTTCCCAGTGGTCAAAACCTCCCCGTGATAGCTCTGATGTGACGGTCCGTTACGCAACCTGGTCTCCCAGACCCAGGAGCTCTGCAGTGTTTCCAGGAGCCCGGGCTGCAGTCTGCAGTGAGGCTGTGTTGGTTCATCTCCAGCTGGAGTGCTGGGTGGACAGGACATTGGCTAACTCCTGGTCGTGGCGTTGCAGCTGTCTAGTTTGATCCTGAGTCCCTGGGTTTATATTTCAGATGGAAAAGGCAAATGCCAGAATGAAGCAGCTCAAACGCCAGCTGGAGGAGGCCGAAGAGGAAGCCACACGTGCAAATGCTTCCCGACGTAAACTTCAGCGTGAGCTGGACGATGCCACAGAGGCTAACGAGGGCCTGAGCCGGGAGGTCAGCACCCTGAAGAACGGGCTAAGGCAGGTGGTGCCAGTGGCGGTGGGCAGGGTTTGTCTGAGCCCTCGTTTGCCCACAGACTCTCCGCAGTGCATCCTTGGGGAGTATCCAGCTGTGGCGCTGCTGGTGTTAGGGATGTTCAGCTCAGGAAGTGTGGGCTGGATGAGTGCTCGGTGCAGTGCATTGAGAACCGGCTGAATGGCAGAGCTCAGAGGGCTGTCATCAGCGGCGCCGAGTCTGGTTGGAGGCCGGTAACTAGTGGTGTGCCTCAGGGGTCAGTACTGGGCCCAGTCTTGTTTAACTTCATCAGTGACCTGGATGAAGAGACGGAGTGTACCCTCAGCAAGTTTGCTGATGACACCAACCTGGGAGGAGTGGTAGATACACCAGCAGGCTGTGCTGCCATTCAGCGAGACCTGGACAGGCTGGAGAGCTGGGCAGAGAGGAACCTGATGAGGTTCAACAAGGGCAAGTGCAGGGTCCTGCACCTGGGGAGGAACAACCCCAGGCACCAGTACAGGCTGGGGCGGACCTGCTGGAGAGCAGCTCTGTGGAGAGGGACCTGGGTGTTCTGGCAGACGACAGGTTGACCATGAGCCAGCAGCGTGCCCTGGGTGCCAAGAAGGCCAATGGGATCCTGGGGTGCATCAAGAGGAGTGTGGGCAGCAGGGCGAGGGAGGTTCTCCTTCCCCTCTACACTGCCCTAGTGAGGCCCCATCTGGAGTGCTGTGTCCAGTGCTGGGCTCCCCAGTTCAAGAAAGATGAGGAGCTACTGGAGAGAGTCCAGCGGAGGGCTATGAGGATGGCAAGGGGACTGGAGCATCTCTCCTACGAGGAAAGGCTGAGGGAGCTGGGCTTGTTCAGCCTGAAGAAGAGAAGGCTGAGAGGGGACCTTAGAAATGCTGATAAATATCTGCAGGGTGGGGGTTAGGAGGACGGGGCCAGACTCTTTCCAGTGGTGCCCAGCGACAGGACAAGGGACAACGGGCACAAACTGAAGCAGAGAAAGTTCCAGCTGAACATGAGGAAGAACTTCTTCACTCTGAGGGTGACGGAGCCCTGGCCCAGGCTGCCCAGGGAGGCTGTGGAGTCTCCTTCTCTGGAGATATTCCAGACCCGCCTGGACGCGGTGCTGTGCAGCCTGCTCTGGGTGACCCTGCTTGGGCAGGGGGTTGGGCTGGGTGACCCACAGAGGTCTCTTCCAACCCCCACCATTCTGTGATTCTGTGATTTTTCCAGTGGCTGGTACCAATCCCTTTTTTTCCCATACCCACTCCAGTGGGAATGTCTCAGCATTTTCCTTGAGAGCAGCTCTTGGAGATCAAGGTCTCTACCGAATACAGATGGGAGACAGCAGTGGTGAGGTTGCTGCAGAACAAAACCATCTCGGGGGTAGAGAGAGGCTTATAGGAGCAGCAGGAGGGGTGCAGCGCAGCGCTGCACAAACGAGTAGTTGGTATTATTTTAGAGACCCTGCTGTGTTTAGGACTTGGTCTGTGCTCGGTGCTTGTACAGAGGCAATATTTTAGGTTGCTTGGGACTTGCAAAATTAAGATAATGGTAAGCGCTAAGCAGGAATACCAGAATACCGGAATGTTTGCGCACAGCCTGTCTTCTCCTTGGTCAGAGAAGGGGTTTCAAGACCCTGTGTGTGAAATTTGCCCCGTGGCTGGGGGCAAACTGTTCCCCCATGGTTCAGTGCGGAGGTCTTCCCGGAGCAGCCACCAGCATGGGGCCGTGGGCTGTGGGCGAACCACGACCCTTCATGGATTGTCTGGTTGCTGTTCGCAGGAGGGGGGGCCCCATCACCTTCTCCTCGAGCCGATCTGGGAGACGCCAGCTGCACTTCGAAGGGGCCTCGCTGGAGCTCTCGGACGACGACGTGGAGAGCAAAGGCAGCGACGTGAACGAAGCGCAGCCGGCGCCCGCCGAGTAGAGCCCCGTCTGTACCCTGCTTCAGATATAGTTACAACTGCTTTTTTCCTGTAGTAAATAAAATGGAATTGTCTCTGTTCAGTGCATCTATTTTCCAGATACTCATTGTATAGCCATTTTATAAAGCATCATGTGAAGGATGGAACTTTTTTTTTTATCAACACGGAAACTTCATTCCCAGAGGGTAGGTGGTTGGGGCAGACCCGTCGTCATGACTATGCATGCTTTGTTGTACAGACAGCATCCTTCCGTTTCTCCTGTGCTCAGGCGGCCCGTGGCTGTATCGAGTCTGGTGGATCATTGAAGACCAAACTGCACCTGTATTTTTTTTTTCTTTTCTCCTAATTGTTGTGATCAGCACACAATCAGCGAGTGAACTGTGAAAAGGCCTTGGGAAATGTTAGAGGGAGATGTAGGGATGAACGAGTAGCGTCCATTTTTAACCTGCAATACCCTTTTGAAGTGTTCTCAGCACCTGCTTCATCAGTTAGCGTTCCTGCAGTACAGGCAAACTGAAACAGCGTCGCCGTTCCTCATCTGTACAGTACTTCTGCGTTTGTAGAGACCCGCTATCACCACGCCCGTCAGATCTGTGTATTTATTAAGGCTACTATAATGTGAACACCAGTGGAAAATAAACAGACAACGCAGGCGAAATTAATTTATTAATTTAGGGCCGAGTGAGTTAGCCTTCAAGCCGCAGAGCCGAGCGGCTGCACGGTGCGTGGAGGCCGAGGTGGTGCGGCGGCTCCGGCGGGAGCGGCTCCGGGGCTGCGCGGGGCGGGTGCGGAGCCGGCGGTGACAGGGGTTCAGCGACGTATGTTGCCTGCCTAGGAGTTGACATGCCAGTGGATGTGAATCCTTTTTGTTGTTGTTGTGTTTTGTTTTTTTTTTTATTTTGAACAGTATTACAGCGAGTAGTTAGCATTCTTTTTGTTTAAATAGCTGAAAAACTAACATTACAGAAAGTGCCTTAGACACTACAGTACTAAGACAACGTTACATATATAATTTGCCTATATAACAATGATTTAATATATTAATTTTGACTGTGCTTCATATCACGTACCTCTCTAGTCCAAGTGGTATTATTGATATTAGTGACAATGAATCAGTGTTAACCAGGAACCTTCCTCTGCCACATACTCAAAAACCGTGGATTTCCTTTTTTGGTTAAAAGCTTTAACATCTGTCACAAAGGTTTTGTTGTGTGTGTTTGGATACTTTTAATCAAAGTGGCTGTTGACCACCAGGCATCTGACTGCAAATTTCTTGTTTTCTTGTATACCCATATTTCTAGACAATGATTTTTGTAAGACAATAAATTTATTCATTATAGATGTGGCCGCCTGCTCTGTTTACTTACAGGAAGAGCTATCTCCTGAGGCTGGCGTAGACCTTAATAAACAAGAATATGACTGGAAGCTGCATTTACCCTTCTTCCTCTTTTGTTTGCTCAGGGTTTTTTTTCTCTTTTGACCTAAACACAGTGTAAATGGCCTGGTCAGGGCTGAGCCTTTGTGTTGCCATTAGAGTCCAAAGTCCCCTCCTACTGACCTGCAGGGCTGGGACCCAGGCAGAGGCCCCATGGCTGCCTTCAGCGGAGTCTGGGCTTTCTGCTGGGCGGTGGAATCTCCTGTTTCGGAGGTCCCAGTGTGCAGTACCTGCTCCCCTGGCCCAAGGCAGTGATGGCGTTGGGTAAGGCCAAGGCTGTCACTGGTGCCCTGGGGCTGGTCCCTGCACAGAGAAGGTGGACCAGCGTGGGGAGCTGATAGGAGCAGGGAGATGGTGGGCTTAAAACTGGAGTGAGAGGAGAGGGGTGGGGGAGAGCAGGAAGCCTCTGCCTGGGCTCTACAGTCCAGGGCTGCTGTCAGTGGTCCCTCTGGTCCCAGCAAGCCTGGGCTGAGGGAGCCTCCAGCACCGAAGGGCTGCTGGGGACCAGAGCTGATCCCAGGCACCCGCTCCTGGAACCCAGTTCAGTCAGGGGTACCGTTACCTCAGGTGTCTCCTTCAAGGCAGTGGCTGCTGCTCCTCCTGCTGTGAGGACCATACTGGGGAGGGGGCAGGGGCTGCTGAAGGGCTTTTCCCTGCCTCTCTCATGGCTTCCATACCTCAGGGTAGGGTTTGGGCCACTACCAGGCACAAACACAGGCTGGGCAGAGAATGGGAGCGAGAGCGGCCCTGAGGAGAAAGGCTTGGGGTGCTGCTGGGTGAGAAGCTGGACACGACCCAGCCGTGTGTGCTCACAGGGCAAGGGGGGGATTCTGCCTCTCTGCCCCATGCTGGTGAGACCCCCCGGGGTACGGGGCTTGGGAATGTGAGGGCCCGGCTGATGAGGATGCGGGTGAAGCTCCAACCAGGAGGTTGCCCAGTGTGAGTCGGTCAGCCCCATGCATTACGGCTGCCTCAGCTAAGAAAAAAAAGGAGGGTAACTGTCACAGGTGATTCCCTGCGGAGGGGAACAGAGGGCCCGATCTGCTGACAGGACCCATCCCAAGGGAAGTCTGCTGCCTCCCTGGGGCCCGGGTCAGGGATGTTGCTTGGAAACTCCCTGGTCTGGTGTGATCCTCTGACTGTTACCCCCTCTTGGTAATGCAGGTTGGTGGGGACAAGATCGCGGAGAGAAGTCCCAAGGCCATCAAAGGGGACTTCAGGGCACTGGTCAAGGGATCGGGGGCACAGGTGGTGTTTTCCTCCATCCCATCAGTGGCAGGGAACAGCACTGAAAGGGGAGGAAAGCTCACCTGGTTAACAGGTGGCTCAGGGACTGGTGCCTTCGGTTGAATTTTGGCTTCTTTGATCATGGGGAGGTGCACACAGCACCGGGCCTGCTGGGGACAGACGGAGTACAGCTGTCTCAAAGGGGAAAAAGGATTCACTGAGAGGGCTTTAAACAAGGTTCCAAGGGGGATCACATCGCTAGGGATGAGCCCAGGTGTGTCATGGTAGGGTCAGGGGGAGATCGACAGCCCAGCTCAAGTGCATCTACACTAGTGCACGTAGCATGGGCAATAAACAGGAGGAGCTGGAAGCCATTGTACAGCAGGACAGCTAGGTCGTCATCACAGAAATGTGGTGGGACAGCTCGCATGACAGGCATGCTGTCATGGATGGCTACAGACCCTGCTTCGGCGGGGGGGGGGGGGTTGGACCAGATGACCCACAGAGGTCCCTTCCAACCCCCACCACTCTGTGATTCCGTGGGAGCCCTGCATCCAGCTCTGGAGCCCTCGGCACAGGACAGACCTGGAGCTGGTGGAGCGGGGCCAGAGGAGGCCCCAGCAATGATCTGAGGGCTGGAACCCCTCTGCTGGGAGGAAAGGCTGGGAGAGCTGGGGCTGTTTAGCCTGGGGAAAGGAAGGCTCCGGGGACACCTTAGAGCAGCCTGAAGGGACCTGCGAGAGAGCTGGAGAGGGTCTTGTGACAAGGGCATGGAGTGATAGGCCAAGGAGTGATGGCTTCAAGCTGCAAGAAGGGAGGGTTTGATTGAATGTGAGAAAGAAATTCTCCACTCTGTGGGTTGTGAGGCCCTGGCCCAGGCTTCCCAGAGAAGCTGTGGCTGCCTCCTCCCTGGCAGGGTTCAAGGCCAGGTTGGAGGGGGCTTGGAGCACCCCAGGCTGGTGGAAGGGATCCCTGCCCATGACATGGGGGGCTGGACCTGGATGACCTGTAAGGCCCCTTCCAACCCAGACCATCCTATGGTTCCATGAACATGCAGAAGGCCCAGGCTCTGTGCAAGAACAGCATCCTCTTACTGGGGATTTTTTAAGGGGAGGGTGTTCCTGCTCCCCCGAGGAGGGAGCTGGTCCCAGGGTGGGGGGAGCTGTGTGGCCTCCCCCTGCATGGCACTGGGGCTCTGGCGGGAACTGGAGGCCTCCGTCGCTTTGCAGGCTCTTCCCAAAAATTAGATCTTGAGGTCCAAGACAGTCGGTGCCATAGAGGGAAGGCACTTGCTCAGCCGCCGCTCCCCTCTCTGTGCAGAGGGAAGGGGGAGTTAACACTGCAAGGGAAAGGCAGCAAGCGCTTCGCAGCGGCGCACAGCAGCATCGCTACGTGACAAAACCACGGCCACTGCCACCGGTTCTGCAAAATCCACTGATTTCACATTAAAAGACCTTTATTTTTGGAAGATGGCGGTAATTTGGGTTTGGGTTTTTTTTTTAAAAACCCTTCACGATCTGTGTCACCACGGTCGTATGGTACACTGTCCTACTGCAACATGCCATATAGATTTCAAATAAATAAAGCTACAAAGCCCAAGTTATGTACAAAGATCTTCGGCAAAGATAATTATGTTTACAAACCTATGTACAATAAAACAAATGTAAACAGTCAAATGCAGCAGAGGATGCACAGGAAAGGACGACCATACAAACCCTGACGGTGAGGGGGGGGCTTCCCGCCTCCCCTCTGCTGGGGCCGATGGTTTTTTTCTCAGCACTTGTAAATAAACCAGCTTGGAGCTGCAGAGCCAAGTGAACGCGACGGCCCGGAGCGGGAATGAAGATTTCTAAACCCACAGATCAAACCCCGGCTGGGTTTGCTGGTTCTTTGTATAAAATCCACCGACTCCGAGGCACACGGACAGAGAACTCGCACAAACACGTTGCTCGAAAGACCCACGAGGTACACGCAGTCACCCAACACTGTCGCAGAAGCACGCAGGTGACGCTGTGAGATCCAGTCCTATATTACACGGATCGGAACAGGGGTGGGGTGGTGGCGGGGTCCCAGGAGGGGGCTTTGTGGATTTGTGGCTTCCTAACGCTCTGGCGGAGTTCCCAGTGTGGCGGTGCGTGGATGTTTGCCTGACGAAGGCACCGGGAGCACGCTCCAGCCGCTCGCTGCGTTGCTGCACGGGTGGGGGAGCGCCGAGGGGCCGCTTCAGCACGGCTCAGCCGCGCCAGCACCCAGCAAGGCAGGCGATGTTCTGACTGACGAGTGCTGGGCACGGGACCGTCACCCCCGCGCCCCCAGTCCCTCCATCCCTCCCCCCCGTAGGGCCGCGCAGCTCAGCCTCCCATGCCCACTCCAACCCACAGCCACGCGCTGGCCCCGCAGTGATTTATTAAGCTGCGGTAACTGAGTCATGGACCTGATTCCTGTCCAAAGAGCTGCGGCGCAGCCTCAGCCAGGGGTCTGAGGTCTGAGCCTTACCGGGAGGGCAGCAGCTGCCCGTCCTGAGCAGCAAGATGCTGGAGCAGGCAGGGAGAAACGCTGCCAAACCTAAGTTAGAGTAGAGATACGGTGAGGGGCTGAGGACCGCCAGGCCGAGCAAGACTCCTGCAGCCCGTGAAACAGAGCACTGCGGGTGGCAGCTTGGCAGCGCGGGGTATGGGGCCAAGGCAGAGAACGTCCGCTACAGCGACAGGAGAAAACAAACTGTATTGATGTGACATGGAGGGCCATGAGCTCAGGGACTCCTCGGGCAGCAGGGCGCAGGTCGTGTTCCAGCGGGGCAGGAATGGGCAGCAATCGGGAGCCGTTCTTCTCGTGGTGGGCTGAGAAAAGCATCCTCAAGTCCGAACACGACCTCCTGCGGGCTCATACGCTCAGGGGGAGCATGCCAGGCGCTGAGGACGGTCGAGAGGCTCCCAGTCCGGGGGGACCTTGATCAAAGCCGTTTACTGCCCTGAGGAGCAAGAAGAGACAGGCCGGTAAGTGATGAGCCCCAGGAGATGGCACCGCTCACCCCTCCCGGCCCCAGCAGCTGGAGAACAGACCCCTCTCCTCCCCTCTCACCTCACCCTGGCTGTACGATGGCTGCAAGGCCACTGTGACCACAACAGGGCTCCCATGGCTGCACCCACCCGCAGCCAGGGACAGGCGCAGGTGGGTGCTCACCCCGCTGCCTGGAGGTGGTGGGTGCTGCCTGATGACCACCCCAGGAGGACAAGCAGCTCCTGCGCAGACCCCAGGCCCCCACGTCGGGATCTGGGCAGCTGAGGGGCCGGGCACAGCAGCGCTGCAGGCTCGCTCCCCACGGCCAGCTCCCCTTCCCTCTTCACGGATGCTGGTGGGCTGTGAGAGGAGAACATGGGTCTGACAGCTTTTCCATCTCTACTCCGTTCTGGCTTTGGCAGATCTTCTGTGATCAGGCTCAACACACAGCGTCTGCCCAGGCTCACCATCTGCTGATCATCACCACCACCACAGCCTTGACAACCAGAAGCGATGGCATCCCCATATCAGGACAGCACGTCCACCCCCACTGTTGTCCCAGAACCAGCACCCTGCCCTCACAGTCGGGTTTGTAATAACAAAGGCGAGGGAGAACTCCCCCAGCCCTGCAAGGTCCCTACCTCGACTTCTGCTGGCTCCCAAGTGCTGCCTCTGCAGCCCTTCACCAGCTTCGCCCGAACCACCGGCACCCCAGAAGATGCCATTGAGATCCCTCCTGGCAGAGCTACGTTTGGGAGAGGGGACACCTGAGGAGACAGCCTCTGTTGCCCAGAGCTGCGAGCTGCGGTGAGTAGAAGCAAGAAGGAAGAGAAGCCGAGGGCTCTCCTGACGAGCTCAAAGCCAAGCCAGGAGCCGGCAGCTCCGGGGTCCCAGGCTGTGCCCACTCCACGGAGCACATCCCACTCGCTACCGTCACTGCCCACGGGACCGAGATGCCACCAGCCCACGCGCGGTGGCTCACGACTGCATCCCCGGGCAGAGCAGCGCGGTTTCCGCACTCCTGTTCCTGTGCTGCGCACATTCACCGGTGACCTTGCAGCTCCTGCGTCAGGGATGAAAAAACCCCGCCAGCAACCCCAGAGGCTGCTGCCGTTGCACTGGGCAGTCACAAGCTCCTTCCATGAAGAGCTAAAATCCCGACTGTCGCTAGCAAGAACAGATTCCCATGGTAACGCAGCTCGCTGCCGCAGGGAGTCAGGCTGTTTCCTTTCCCCATAGAATCTCAGAATGGTGGGGGTTGGAAGGGACCTCTGTGGGTCACCCAGCCCAACCCCTTGCCCAAGCAGGGTCACCCAGAGCAGGCTGCACAGTACCACGTCCAGGCGGGGCTGGAATATCTCCAGAGAAGGAGACTCCACAGCCTCCCTGGGCAGCCTGGGCCAGGGCTCCGTCACCCTCAGAGGGAAGAAGTTCTTCCTCGTGTTCAACTGGAACTTCCTCAGCTTCAGTTTGTGCCCATTGCCCCTTGTCCTGTCGCTGGGCACCACTGGAAAGAGTCTGGCCTCATCCTCCTGACACCCACCCTGCAGATATTTATCAGCATTTCTAAGGTCCCCTCACAGCCTTCTCTTCTTCAGGCTGAACAAGCCCAGCTCCCTCAGCCTCTCCTCGTAGGAGAGATGCTCCAGTCCCCTCACCATCCTCGTAACCCTCCGCTGGACTCTCTCCAGTAGCTCTTCATCTTTCTTGAACTGGGGAGCCCAGAACTGGACACAGTACTCCAGATGGGGCCTCACCAGGGCAGAGTAGAGGGGAAGGAGAACCTCCCTCGCCCTGCTGCACACACTCCTCCTAATGCACCCCAGGAGCCCATTGACCTTCTTGGCAGCCAGGGCACACTGTTGGCTCATGGTCACCCTGCATCCACCAGGACACCCAGGTCCCTCTCTGCAGAGCTGCTCTCCAGTAGGTCCGCCCCAGCCTGTACTGGTGCCTGGGGTTATTCCTCCCCAGGTGCAGGACCCTGCACTTGCCCTTGTTGAACCTCATCAGGTTCCTCTCTGCCCAGCTCTCCAGCCTGTCCAGGTCACACTGAATGGCAGCACAGCCTTCCGGTGTGTCTATCACACCTCCCAGTTTGGTGTCATCAGCAAACTTGCTGAGGGTACACTCAGTCTCTTCATACAGGTCATTGATGAAGAAGTTGAACAAGGCTGGGCCCAGTACTGACCCCTGGGGGACACCACTAGTTACTGGCCTCCAACTAGACTCAGCACCACTGATGACAACCCGCTGAGCTCTGCCATTCAGCCAGTTCTCAATCCACCGCACCGAGCACTTCTCCAGTCCACACTTCCTGAGCTTCCCTAGAAGGATGTTATGGGAAACCGTGTCGAAAGCCTCGCTGTTAAACACCCACACTAGCACAGCCTGGCTCAGAGCAGGGAGAAACCACCTTTCCCACCTCCTCCCCATTGAGCTGGAAACTTCAGCTCCCATTCGAGCATTGCCTTGACACAGGGAGGTGCCTCCCTGGCTGCACGCAGTAAAAAGCTGCTGGAAGAAGCTCAGGGGCAGACGTATCTCACTGTCTACATTTGGATGACGGGCCATGAAGCCAACCTGATCCTGACACGACTCTGCAAATTAGTTAACAGCTTGGAAGCACCTCTGACAAGTAGGACGGGGGGGGAAACAAAACCAAACAACAACAAAAAAAACCAACCCAAACTGGATTAAAACGTGGTACTTTGCTCCCTTCTGAAAGGATCAGAGAAAAGTGGCATTCCACGTCAGCAGCCTGGGTGTGCTCAGGTCTGATGAGCTGCGTTCAAACCCAGCTCTACAGCTCTGTCACGTTTCCTGCACTAAACTCCGGGCTGCTCTTTCACAGAATGGTTTGAGTTGGAAGGGACCTTCAGAGGCCATCTAGCCCAACCCCCTGCAGTAAGTAGGTGCCCAGCGACAGGACAAGGGGCAACGGGCACAAACTGAAGCAGAGGAAGCTCCAGCTGAACACGAGGAAGAACTTCTTCACTCTGAGGGTGACGGAGCCCTGGCCCAGGCTGCCCAGGGAGGCTGTGGAGTCTCCTTCTCTGGAGATATTCCAGACCCGCCTGGATGCGGTGCTGTGCAGCCTGCTCTGGGTGACCCTGCTTGGGCAGGGGGTTGGGCTGGAGACCCACAGAGGTCCCTTGCAACCCCTACCATTCTGTGATTCTCTGAAATTAAAATACATTAAACAGAGGAACTGTGAAAAATAACAAATAAAGTATGCTGGATGACTCCTGGCTAACCTCCCAGAGGAGAGCGGGGAAGAGAAGTCCTTGCGCCCGGTCTCCAAGGTCTCCGACAGTGCCGGGAGGAGCACACGCATCGCTCCAGCCTTCAGCCGCTCTGCCCAGGCCTGACACAGGCGCGGGGCTCCTGCATGCAGCTGACGCTGCCCGACAGCCTGGAGACCTGCCCACAGCCATTAATCCCAGCCAGATCACTTGCCTGCTGCTTCTGCCTCATTTCGCCATCCCTCAGACCCGACCCACTCTGTGGGGCCCGCGCTGCGCCCTTGCTCTGGGCTTCCTAAGAAACTGGGCTCAGGGGTGCTTCACAGGGAGCCGAAGCCCCAGTCCCTGCTGGGAACAGCCCCAGCAGTGGTTTCTGATGGATGCTCCTGACTGCCTGCCCGTGCAGTGGCGTGGACCTTGTGCCCGTTTCCAACTGCTCTCTCTGCCCTGTGATTGCTAAAGACAGATTTTTACATATTAATCTTTATTCCAAGCTGTATTTTGTGCTTGGCACCTTATCTCCAAGACTCTCTCAACTCTAAGTATCCAACAAAGCCTCAGCAGAAAATTCTCCTGTTGCTGAATAGCCCAGGCTGAGGAGTAAATGGATGGGCTCAAAGCATGCTTGGAGACCAGCCCCCCAATAAAACAAAAGGAAAAGGGAGTTTTCAGGCAGGGCAGTGCTTTGAAACACACCCAAGCAGCAGTAACAGCACAAGGAGGCAGAGGAACGCCCAGCACGGAGATGCAAGGAGGAAGATGGGGACAAGGCTGTGGCAGATGAAGCTGGCAGGGACCTGCACCTTTCGACAGCACAGGGAACCCTCCGCGCTCCCTCGAGAGGCAGATGAGGGAGACGAGCCAGACCCTTGGATGCTGGAGGTGGTGCCTGCACCGAGCCCCTGTGCCCAGGATCCCCCCACAGAGCCCTGGACCCCGGGGTCTGCGCAGGCTGCTTCCAGCTGGCACGGCTGTGGCGGGCAGGGACGGTGGCACCGAGCCGGAGCACTGCTGTCTCGACGCGCACGCTGCTGATCACACCGTCCTCCGCCCCTGCTCTGCAACCCTGGCCGGCTCCCAGCACATCTGTGCCTTTGTTGGCTTTCCCATTGGCCAGAACCACGGCAACCGAGCATCGACAAGACGACAGCAACGAAACGTCGAAGGAAAAACATGACCAAAGGGCAAACTAACTTTCAAAATTCACTAAATTAACAGCAGGGATACTTCATCCTGTATCTCTGATGTGACTGATTCAATCAGAACCATGCATGTATTTGAAGAACTATTGATTAGATCAAGAAAGCAAGCAGCACTCGATCTTATGTTTGCAACAGGTCACAGCAGCAGAGGAGTTTATCTAAAGTAAGGAGAAAGAGAGGGATTGCGGCCTCAGGCTTTGATCATGGACCATTAGTTTGTAACGCTGAGAGAACTACCCCATGCAGTTAGCACAACCACCGACTCTGCACCTCCAAGCACCGAGTTAAAAGGCATGCAGTTTATCATTGCAAATGAATTCATTTACCCATGACCAAGGTGGGGAATACGACCTTTTCACGCCTAGTGGAGAAAAATTGAAACAGTTTATGCACACGATAAAGACATTCTTGGCCATAGCCCTGAACACAAGGAATGGGGCAAAGCAAAGGTGTTCAGCTGAACCTCACCAGACCTCTCCCCTTCCACCTCTGCCCGGGCAGACGAGGGGTCCTATTTCAGCGACAACCAGCACTCCCACCATACTCCACGGCCGCAAGCGCGTGACCCAGATAAAACCCTGGAGCATTGCAAAGCACGTTACAGGACATGGGATTACTCACCTGCATCCAAGGTACCCACACGTCCCTCTTTTCCAGGAAAACTTTTTCCTAAGGCGGACTAGGGAACGGGAAGACCGCCCTGCTTTCACTGCCTGATGTATTACGATCAGCGTTGGGGTAACTGTGTGCACTGTGTAAATATCCCTACGTGCTTCACGGGACTGCTACAAGTGTGCAAGCAGAGGTGCTTCTCACATTCAAACCTGAGCTTGTTTGAATAAAACAAAGCCCAGCAGATTGACCAAAATAACCTAAGCATAAACACCATCTACAAGGACTTTGATAAGAGTGCAGGCAGGGGAGTGAGGGAGCAGTGAACACGGAGTTCATGCCTCAAGCAACAAACACTACATGCTGGCTCACATGCTGCCTCAGCTCTGCTGTTCAAGTGCCAAGGCTCTTCAGAGCCCATCAAAGTCAGAGCCATTTTGTTCCCCAACTGGATCGAAGTTAATAACCAATTAAGAAATATTACAACACCAAAAAAAACAAGTATCTATTCGAGAACATCCTCAGGTGCTGTTCGGCCATGCCCGGGCATCCGAACAGTAACAGCACATCCCTGAAGGAACAAGTCTGCAGGAATCTAATCTCACAGCAGACATTGAGTTTTGAAAAAGTAGGCAAGTCCTGACTCTTCCAATTCCCCAGCAAAGCCTCGCTGCGGGCCCAGCTGTCCTCCAGGCCTCTGCTAAAGTGACGCTCCCCTATGTCAGCTCCTGCCCATCGCTGTCTTCGGCTGCCTGCTCAGCTCCGCTCAGCAAGCAAAGAGCAGATGTTTGACAGGAGATGGAGACTGGCCAAACACTTTAACCAACAAAATGGCAGAGGAAGGAAAGTAAGGGGAAATGTAATGCTACAGCTGAGTTACCTCTGTCCCATTCCCACCACCCAACAACGGGCTGCTCTTTAGGCAGCGGCTGCAGATGGGATGGCATCTACAATCACATGTGGCTGTTTCAGGCTCCAGCAACAATGAGGGGCAGGGAGGAGAGTACAGGGGCTGGGGAGAGAGGAGGAGAGGGGATAAGCAAGGCATGCCTTGCCTCAGCCCCTCGTGCCCAGCCACCGCCGCATACTCCAGGTCCGACTCCTGCCAGCGCGGCTGGAGCTGGGTGGCTGCTGCAGCGTGCGGGCGTGATGGGGCTGACCACGTTGCGGTTCAGAGCTCGGTTCAGCTTACACGTGCAAAGTTGTACAGGTTTTACACGGCAGCCGCGGAGACGCGTGCCCAGCACAGACACTGCGATCAGCCCCAGCACTCAGAGACCTCCACAGGGGCAGCAAGATTGAGCAGGAGCCGATGCGGGGAAGAGGCACGGGCCATCCGCTGTCAACAGCATGTGGGCGCGCAGAGGAGGAGGACAGGACAGCAGGAATCTCTAACAACCTGCCGATAAGGACGTCAGTCATTTCCACCCCCTTTTCTAGCCCACTAACATCCTCCAGCTCTGCTGTAGAAGTTAGTTTTCAGGAGGGTGGGTTTCTAAACCTTTTTCAGCTACAACCTGCTGGTAACTCCAGGCAGCCAGCCCAGATAGCAAGTGTGATGACAATCCAGATCATTAAAAGTGACCCCACCCCACACAGCAATCAGCTTATTTGTCACACCACAACTCGATATAGCCATGCTGCCTCCTAAGAACAGCTATAATCTCTCCCTAGCAACTACCCTGACAGCTTGTACCTGAAATATCGCCCGTGCCCTGCAAGTGTGAGCTGCCGTGGTGATGCACAGACCCCAGCCAGCCTTGCAGTGCACAGATGACCCAAAAGTCTGTCCCATTTGCACAGGACACTGACTTTGTTATGTCTCCAAACTCTTCTTTTCCAAAACCAGCAAACAACAGTGACTCTAAAAAAACTCTGAATACCAGTTTCTAAGATGCAACTTGCCCCGCTACCCACGTAGCAACACAATTCAGCTCAAACGAGGATGATTGTAGGAAGCTCAGCTTGTCTGCTCTGTATACGGCACTCTTCAGGTCAGCAACTGCTCATTTACTTCTCCAAAATGAATTCTGTATTGAGGATGTGCAGAAAGCCCTGACCATGGGCGAGTCACGGGAGACACACGGGGTCGTTTCTCCTGTGAAAGCAGTTTCTGGCTTCACGGCTGACGCACAGCACAGACAGCATGGAAGCAGTTGCTCCCTCGATCAGCCAGAACTATGCCCTTAATGACGTTTTCTTTTTCCCCTCATAGAGGGGGAAGTAGAGCAAACAGGGCACCACCCTCCAAGCGAGCATTTGCTGCCTGCACTCAGCTGTTCTCACCAAGGGAACCTCCAGATTTGCCATCACGTACTTCCCCCGTGTGAGCACAACAGTAGCTATGGCAACTCCACCGCTACTTACTTGAGATCCTTTCGAAGGGCACGTTCACTTCACCAGCAGGTTTGCTGCCTCGGTTGATTTTTTTATTACCTGAGATGCAGCTGCCAAGAGATTCGGCAGCAGAGGGACAGGACAGGCACTGGCACCCTGCCAGCTACGAGACAATCACGCTTGCTTTGCTCTTTGCTTTACAGAAATCAGCACTGTCACCCTCCCCATCCCCTTGAGACTGGCTCCACAATTTATTTGTCCTATAGGATGAAAGCTGTGGTGGGCTAAAGACAAACCAAGAATAACTTCTGCTCCAAGTAGCATCCTGAAACACACTCCCTTTCAGGATAAAAGCATATCCTTACTTACCCTTTGTCAAAGAAAGAAGTATGTCCCGGATGAGGGTACTTTGTGCCATTGCTGTTCATCACGCCGCTGTTAACATTCCCTGAAATGTAGGATTTCCGTGATGCCTGGTCCTTTGCAAAATTTCTGCAAGCAGCTAATTTGGATTCTAAGGCCTGTGAAAGGGGAAAAAAAAAATGACGTCAAAAAAGTAATACCTTTAAGAGGAAGTATTTTGCTGCTCAAGTTCAGGCTTTGTCATGACCCCAAGATCACCACGATCAGGAACCCAGTGTGATCACCTTTGGCGAAAGCTGAACTGAATGGGAACAAAGCTGTCATTTTCTCTGTCATCCAACCACAAAGGAAACCCACACAACGAGACGCTGACGCAGACTGCCACGCGTGACTCAGTTCCATCAGGGCTCAAATTTTACAACATATCAACACTCAATTAATTACCTAAAATAAGGAAGCCAATTCCTAGCAGAAGTTACCAAAACTTCCTGCTTCAGCAGCTGCAGTAAGGCTGGCATAAGCTAATCAGAAGTCTAAGACAGAGCCTAAAGCAGAATCCTCAAGTTTTGCGAGGGACTTTGTATTTGGGACTTTGTATTTGGAAATTCGAATTTTTTTCTCCAGGGCAATGCCTTCTAGCATTTCTTTCTTAATTTTGGCCTGCAAAACAAAGCCAGTTTCTTAAGTGCCATTGGTATGCTTCAGAACAAGAAGTGCTACAGCATCAGGTGAGGAACCCAAGGCAGCAACTAAGCCTGTCTCTGTGGTCTGTACCTCACCTGTACTACTTCGCAGCAAGCCTGGTGAGATGTTGTTCCCCTGTACAAGGTGACAGTCTCTGCCTCATCTGCTGACTCCTGCCAGAAGGGAGGCCAAAATCCTGATTCTCTCCTTCACTGCAGCACACCCCCTGCCCTTTCTGCTGTCTGTCACAAACTGAGGCTTTGCTTCAATAGCAGTCCGGTCTAGCAGAAAGTCCTTGCAACAATTTATTACATCCACCCTGTGCATGGGAGCATTCATACACTTGCAAATGCATACAGCGGAGACAAAACCTCATCTCCCCAAACACGGGGCTTGGTCCCATTCCACGTAGAAAAATATTCCACTGATAAGACACTGGCATGCTATCACAAGTAAGTGAACACTACACAGTGTTCTAGAAATCCATGCAAGCTTACTCAGTGGCTATATAGGCAGATATATTGCGGTCAGCAGGTCGAGGGAGGTTCTCCTTCCCCTCTACTTGGTCCTAGTGAGGCCCCATCTGCAGTACTCTGTCCAGTTCTGGGCTCCCCAGTTCAAGAAAGATGAGGAGCTACTGGAGAGAGTCCAGCGGAGGGCTATGAGGATGGTGAGGGGACTGGAGCATCTCTCCTACGAGGAAAGGCTAAGGGAGCTGGGCTTGTTCAGCCTGGAGAAGAGAAGGCAGAGAGGAGACCTTATAACTGCCTAGAAACATCTTCAGGGTCGGTGTCAAGAGGATGTGGTCAGATTCTTTTCAGTGGTGCCCAGCGACAAGGGGCAACAGGCACAAATTGAAGAATAGGAAGTTCCAGCTGAACATGAAGAACAACTTCTTCACTCTGAGGGTGACAGAGCACTAGAACAGGCTACCCAGAGAGGCTGTGGAGTCTCCTTCTCTAGAGATACTCAAACCCTCCTGGACAAGGTCCTGTGCAGCCTGCTCTGGGTGACCCTGCTTCGGCAGGGGGCTGGACCGGGTGACCCACAGAGGTCCCTTCCAACCCCCACCATTCTGTGACCCTGTGAGATATAGATAACTACCTACCTCTTGGTCTCAAAGCACCTATCAGCTGGAAATAGCCTGTGTGATCTGTGCCAAGTGACTATCTCAGCTGCATGCAAGAAAGCTGAGGGGAAACTTCTTGCAGAGAAATGGAGTCTGAGGCTCAGGATGAGGCATCTTATGAGTAGCCAAAGCCACAGAAATGCTAAACATCCTCTAATCATTACTGAACAAATGCATGAGCTGGAATTTTGTACCACTGGCAGAGCGTGTGTCTCGGAGCAGGCTGGGAACAACCATGCTTATTTGGCATTTCCTGTCCTTGCAGAGTAATCACACGGGATTGTGCTTAAGCTCTCTAAATCCCCTGCAGACTCTTACTCACAATGATCCCATTTTAAACATGTCACTCCATAACCCCGAGTTATCCTGCTGCCCTTTCAAACCAGCTACGAGCTCACCGACTCCAAACATGAACAATGAGTTAATTTTTAATTTCAAACTTTGCTAAAACAACTGTCTGTACTGCAGCTATTGCTGTTCTCAGTGCTAACCACAAGAGACAGAGGAAAGCCAGCACCGGCGGCGAGACACGGAGGCTACCCATGCTTCCACTCAGAACACCAGCCACTGAGGCACGTCAACAAGCTTCTCATAACTCAAGAGTCGCCGTCATTCAACTGGAAAGCCTGGCATCCTAAACAACACTGTAACAGATGTTTAAACCACTTCTTCCTTGCTTATTGTGGTAATCCCTTTAAAGGCTCACGCATTTCACTTCCCCATCAACTACAGATGGGAACATTTGGCTTTCTCCTGATTTATTTTCTCACTTTCTTAGCACAGGCTTCTACTTTTTTTTCTGTTTTCAGCACCTGTTGCATATCTCCCCAGGCATGATCTCAGCTCCCCTCCCATGACACACAGTTACTGTGCAGCAGGCACCCAGAGTCTGAGTGCCAGTTCTGCATCTGGGTCTCACTAGAGAGGAAGCCACAGGCCACACCTGAGGTAAGAACAAGTGGCTGACAGTGTCTAACCCCATACACCAAAGTGCTTGAGAAACTTCTTACTCCAAATATGAATTTCATCACCCAAAGTTGGAATCGGAACCTTAGTAATATGCTTTACAAATCAAGATCATTAAAAAAAATACATTATCACATACTAAACACTGAATATGGATGCTTTGGAAACTACAGCACAGGCCAAGACCTTGTGATTGTGCACAAGGATGAAAGCTCAGTGACAACCCCACCGAGACAGGAATACTTCAGTTCAGAGCACTCACCCCCACTTTCCGCAACAGATCTCCCACAATGTTGAGCGCAGATATTCTAGCTGAAGGAGTAAGGGGGCTGGTACCAAATCCATTTGGTATAGCTGCAAACACAGACACATTTTATTACCTGCTCCACTTCTCCACAGGTTTTTTTTTTTTTTTTTTGTTTGTTTGTTTCAATTTCAATAAATCAACTCCAACGTAAAAAAGTAAATCTAAAATCCTACTGCAGGCTATTCACACAATTACCCCACAATAACACGCAGACTACATGATGACTAGCCATGGAAAAACGAAAAAGCTTAATTCCTGTCCACTGCCCTCTTTCCCATTAGAACTACACACAGAGTTCTCGCACTCTCCATCTGCAAGGCTATTGCCCGCAATCCATCTAATCCAGCCAGAGCTTCCCATGGAATCTATTCTTTCTAATTTGAAAAATAACTTATTAATCCTTGCAGTTGTCCAGAGCCTTCCAGACAGGGAAGCAGACTGGACTAACACCCTGCTGCCTCATAGAGAAAACAAGACCCCCAAAAAGTATGTGTTGTAACAGGGGCAGTCTAGACTGTTTGAATTATTGCCCACCATTTACTCACCACTGCTGCTCCACATTTAAGCAGAAATATCAGCCACTGCACTTCCCTGCGATCTCAAAGGTCTTCAGAGCTCTGCTGCAGGCATCCACTGCAGAGCACAAACCCTTGCCCCGGTAAAAGCAGTATCTAAGCTTCACCGTCCTGCTTCTCCATGCTGCTTACTGATTATACTCCTTAAATGCACCTGATACTGCCCCAGGATTTAAACACACCTGATCCAATGCAGGTGGGATCCACACCTACCTACACTTACTTCAAGTTCACCAACAAGCACCTGGCCTGAAATTGTTTGTTAACAAGCTGCAGGTACTGCCTAACAACTAGACACAGTTTCTACAAATTATACCTTTTGGGGAAGGAAAACTATTTTCTGATCCTTTTCCAACAGGTGTAGCTGGCAAGGAGAGAGATGCCTGGACAGCCGAATCCATCTTTTCACAGTCTAGAGTCGGAGAACTGGGCGCTGACTTTCGGGTGACTTCTTGTTGCCTCTCCCGTACTGCTAGCTCTTGCCGTAAGTCTGAGGGTTGAAAGAATAAAAAACCCACACGTCTTGGTGACCGAGTTCCCTAATAAACACTGTCTCTATTCATTTGGGAGGGATGAGGAGGAAACACTTTGCAACAACTCTGTATTAACTGCCTGCTGCTGGCTTTCTGCAGCAGCGAGAACCCCCACCTCAGGGCAGTCACAGCCCCAGACCATCACTGCCTGTCACGTGTAAGCACAGCAGGTGACTTTTCCGCAGTATCTTCCCCATCTGTGGTGCGAGACCCATGGAAAGTGCGTTACGCGAACTGCAGCTGGTCACAAATGCCTGCGGAACTACACTCTGCTCCTGCTCAAACAGCGGTGGGGAAAAGGGAGGAATGACCCATTCTTACGATTCAAACTCCCCACATCATTCTTCCTGTTAAGCTGTGAGCTATCTGCAGACGTTCGCATTTTCAGAGCAGGGCTGCGGGAGGCCCCCGGCACGGAACAACTAAGCTACGTTTCAAGTTTGAGGTGGCAAGACAAGCAAGCAGCCCCAGTCTCTGTGCCTCTGTGCGAGCAGTGCCATGGGCAGATGAGGCTGAGCAACAGCTTTCCAGGCTAGCTCTTTCTGGCTGAGAGCTATCTGCAGACGTTCGCTTATTCAGAGCTGGGCTGCTGGAGGCCCCCTGCACGGAACCCCAAAGATGTGTTTGAAGTTTGAGGTGGCAAGACAAGCAAGCAGCCCCAGTCTCTGTGCCTCTGTGCGAGCAGTGCCATGGGCAGATGAGGCTGAGCAAAAGCTTTCCAGGCTAGCTCTTTCTGGCTGAGAGCTATCTGCAGACGTTCGCATATTTGGAGCAGGCCTGGCGGAGCCCCCTGCATAGAACCCCAAATCTACGTTTGAATTTTGAGAGGGAAAGACAAGCAAGCAGCCCCAGTCTCTCTGCCTCTGTGCGAGCAGTGCCATGGGCAGATGAGGCTGAGCAACAGCTTTCCAGGCTAGCACTTTCTGACTGCGAGCTATCTGCAGACGTTCGCATTTTCAGAGCAGGGCTGCTAGAGCCCCCTTGCACAGACCCCCAATGCTAAGTTTGAAGTTTGAGGTGGCAATACAAGCAAGCAGCCCCAGTCTCTGTGCCTCTGTGCGAGCAGTGCCATGGGCAGATGAGGCGGAGCAAAAACTTTCCAGGCTACCTTTTTCTGGCTGCGAGCTATCTGCAGACATTCGCATTTTGGGAGCAGGGCTGCCGGAGGCCCCCGGCATGGAACCCTCAGATATGTTTGAAGTTTGAGGGGGCAAGACAAGCAAGCAGCCCCAGTCTCTGTGTTTCTGTGCGAGAAGTGCCATGGGCAGATGGGGCTGAGCAAGAGCTTTCCAGGCTAGCTCTTTCTGGCTGCGAGCTATCTACAGACGTTCGCATTTTCACAGCAGGGCTGTCGATAATGTCCGGCACGGAACCCCAAAGATACTTTTGAAGTTTGAGGGGGCAAGACAAGCAAGCAGCCCCAGTCTCTGTGCCTCTGTGCGAGCAGTGCCATGGGCAGATGAGGCTGAACAACATCTTTCCAGGCTAGCTCTTTCTTGCTGCCAGCTATCTGAAGACGTTCTCATTTTCAGAGCAGGGCTGACGGAGGGCCCCTGCACGGACCCCCAAAACTACGTTTGAAGTTTGAGGTGCCAAGACAAGCAAGCAGCCCCAGTCTCTGTGCCTCTGTGCAAGCAGTGCCATGGCAGATGAGGCTGAGCAACAGCTTTCAAGGCTAGCCCTTTCTGGCTGCGAACTATCTGCAGACGTTCGCATTTTGGGAGTAGGGCTGTCGCGGGCGCCCGGCACGGACCACCTAAGCTACGTTTGAAGTTTGAGGGGGCAAGACAAGCAAGCAGCCCCAGTCTCTGTGCCTCTGTGCGAGCAGTGCCATGGGCAGATGAGGCGGAGCAAAAACTTTCCAGGCTACCTTTTTCTGGCTGCGAGCTATCTGCAGACGTTCGCATTTTCGGAGCAGGGCTGCCGGAGGTGCCCTGCACGGACCACCTAAGATACTTTTGAAGTTTGAGGGGCCAAGACAAGCAAGCAGCCCCAGTCTCTGTGCCTCTGTGCGAGCAGTGCCATGGGCAGATGAGGCTGAGTGTCTTGGTTTCGGCTGCCGCCGGCAACAAAAGCGCCACGCGGCCGCCCCTCCCCCCGCCGGCGTGCGGAGGGGAATGAAAAGAAAGAGGCAGAAACAGGTGGGTCGGGATAAGGGCAGTTTAACAGAACAGCAAACAGAGAGAAAACAGGAACAACAACGATACAAATAAGGAGAAAACACAACCACGAACCGTACAACAGCCGCTCTCCCGAAACCGGACAGGCGCTGCGCCCGCCCAAGCTGCGATTGCGTTCCCGCCGCGCCGCTCCCCCCCCCACCGGAACCCAGCGTGACGTCACATGGTATGGAATACCGGGCTCTGTTTGGCCAGGTGGGGTCAGCCCCCACCCCCCCGGCTGTGCCCCTTCCTGGATTCCGGTGAAAATTAACCCTGTTCTGGCCAAACCCAGGACATTATCCACCCCTTATTCCATACCATCTACGTCATGCCCAGGTCCCCCATTGTCCAGTTGATCACCACCACTTCTCCTGTCTCCAGATATCATTCCTTTAGTCTATGGATCATCACTCTAAAGTGTCCATTGAGTTCATTTAATCCATGACTTCAGGCTCCATCTGTCGTTATGGTCTTCCGTGGCAGGGGAGGTGATGTGTGGTGATGGGCGGTCACTTGCTGCATCCGGAGCTCACGGCTGATGTATCTGGTGTGGCCCGTGCCCACAGTCTGCAGGAGATGTTGATCTTGATGAAGTTGCTGAATGCCAGTTGTTGAAAACCAGGTCCAGTTCCATCATTGCTGTGCTCTGCTAGGTTTTCATCGAAAAAGTCCATCCTTCTTTAATCTGGACGATTCTTACTATGCTACTACTGGTACAAAATATAACAATTATAACAGTGATAACAGACAGTGACAGGGTTATTTAACAATTAACTTTATACAATTTATTTATGGACTATTCTCGCCCAAAATTAAATCCCCATGAGGTACACATCGGACTTCCCCATCCTTCCGCATTACCCACCAGGTACACCCAGGTCCTTGAGCAAAAGCAATCCCGCGGACAGGCTTGCCTTTGCCCGAGGCAGGACTAACCCAAACCGTCTTCCCTAACATGTTCCGCATGTGCACTACAGGGACTTTATCCCCTTCTACGGGGCGCTGAGGTTTTGACTGGGCAGGACCAGCCCGGTTGGTGGACCCTCTGGTGTTAACCAACCAGGTGGCCTTTGCTAAATGGGTATCCCAATTTTTGAAAGTCCCACCCCCCATTGCCCTCAAAGTGGTTTTTAGCAGCCCATTGTAACGTTCGATCTTTCCAGAGGCTGGTGCATGGTAGGGGATGTGATACACCCACTCAATACTGTGTTCTTTGGCCCAGGTGTCTATGAGGCTGTTGCGAAAATGAGTCCCGTTGTCCGACTCAATTCTTTCAGGAGTGCCATGTCGCCACAGGACTTGTTTTTCCAGGCCCAGGATGGTATTCCGGGCAGTGGCATGGGGCACAGGGTAGGTTTCCAGCCATCCGGTGGTGGCCTCCACCATTGTGAGCGCATAGCGCTTGCCTTGGCGGGTTTGTGGCAGTGTGATGTAGTCAATCTGCCAAGCCTCCCCGTATTTATATTTTAGCCATCGTCCTCCATACCACTGAGGCTTTACCCGCTTGGCTTGCTTGATTGCAGCGCATGTTTCACATTCATGGATAACCTGTGCGATAGTGTCCATGGTCAAGTCCACCCCTCGGTCACGAGCCCATCTGTATGTCGCGTCTCTTCCTTGGTGGCCCGAGGTGTCATGGGCCCACCGAGCTATAAAGAGTTCACCCTTATGTTGCCAGTCCAGATCCACCTGAGCCACTTCAATCTTAGCAGCCTGATCTACCTGGTGGTTGTTTTGATGTTCTTCAGTGGCCCGACTCTTAGGGACGTGGGCGTCCACGTGACAGACTTTTACAGCCAACTGCTCTAGCCGGGCAGCAATATCTTGCCACAATGGGGCAGCCCAGATAGGTTTGCCTCTGCGCTGCCAGTTGTTCTTCTTCCATTGCTGCAGCCACCCCCACAAGGCATTGGCCACCATCCAAGAGTCAGTGTAAAGTTAGAGCACTGGCCACTTATCTCGACTGGCAATGTCTAAAGCCAGCTGGATGGCTTTCACCTCTGCAAACTGGCTGGACTCACCTTCTCCCTCGGCAGTTTCCGCGACTTGTCGTGTAGGGCTCCATACAGCAGCCTTCCACCTCCGCTGCTTCCCCACAATGCGACAGGACCCATCCGTGAACAGGGCATACTGTTTCTTATCTTCTGGCAGCTGGTTATACAGTGGGGCCTCTTCAGCACGTGTCACCTCCTCCTCTGGCGATGCTCCAAAATCTTTGCCTTCTGGCCAGTCCATGATTACCTCCAGAATTCCTGGGCTACTGGGGTTTCCCATTCGGGCGCGCTGGGTGATCAGAGCGACCCACTTACTCCACGTAGCATCGGTGGCATGATGCGTAGAGGGGACCCTCTCTTTGAACATCCAGCCCAGGACCGGCAATCGTGGAGCTAGGAAGAGCTGTGCTTCAGTGCCGACCACTTCTGAAGCAGCTCGAACGCCTTCATATGCTGCCAGAATCTCTTTTTCAGTGGAAGTATAGCGGGCCTCGGATCCTTTGTATCCCCGGCTCCAGAACCCCAGGGGTCGACCTCGAGTCTCCCCTGGTGCTTTCTGCCAGAGACTCCAGGTTGGGCCATTTTCCCCGGCTGCGGTGTAGAGCACGTTTTTAACATCTTGCCCTGACCGGACTGGACCAAGGGCTACGGCATGAACTATCTCCCGTTTAATCTGTTCAAATGCCTGTCGTTGCTCAGGGCCCCATTCAAAATCATTCTTCTTCCGGGTCACGTGGTACAGAGGACTCACAATTTGGCTGTAATTTGGGATGTGCATCCTCCAAAAACCCACAACACCCAGGAAGGCCTGTGCTTCCTTTTTGCTGGTTGGTGGAGACATAGCTGCTATTTTGTTGATGACATCCATTGGGATTTGACGGTGCCCATCCTGCCATTTTATTCCCAAAAACTGGATCTCTTGCGCAGGTCTCTTGACTTTACTTCGCTTAATGGCGAAACCGGCTTTCAGAAGGATCTGAACTATTTTCTCCCCTTTCTCAAAAACCTCCTCCGCTGTGTCGCCCCATATAATGATGTCATCGATGTACTGCAGATGTTCTGGGGCTTCACCCTTTTCCAGTGCAGTCTGGATTAGTCCATGGCAAATGGTGGGACTGTGTTTCCACCCCTGGGGCAGTCGGTTCCAGGTGTACTGGATGCCCCTCCAGGTGAAAGCAAACTGTGGCCTGCACTCTGCTGCCAAAGGGATGGAGAAGAATGCATTAGCGATGTCAATTGTAGCATACCATTTGGCTGCCTTTGACTCCAGCTGATACTGAAGTTCTAGCATGTCTGGCACGGCAGCACTCAGCGGTGGTGTGACTTCATTCAGGCCACGGTAGTCTATTGTCAGTCTCCACTCTCCAGTAGATTTTCTCACTGGCCATATGGGACTATTAAAGGGTGAGCGAGTTTTCGTGATCACTCCTTGACTCTCCAGCTGGCGGATCAGCTGATGAATGGGGAGAAGGGAGTCTCGGTTGGTACGATACTGTCGCCGGTGCACCGTTGTGGTCGCGATAGGTACTTGTTGTTCTTCAACCCTCAGCAACCCCACAACGGAAGGATCCTCCGAGAGACCAGGCAAAATGGACAGCTGTTTAATTTCTTCCGTCTCTACAGCAGCTATGCCAAAAGCCCACCGATACCCCTTTGGGTCCTTGAAATAGCCTCTCCTAAGATAGTCTATCCCAAGGATGCACGGAGCCTCGGGGCCAGTTACAATGGGGTGCTTCTGCCAGTCCTGCCCAGTGAGGCTCACTTCAGCCTCCAGTACACTCAGCTTTTGGGACCCCCCTGTCACTCCAGAAATGCAAATGGACTCTGACCCTTTGAACTCTGATGGCATTAAAATACACTGTGCACCAGTGTCCACTAGAGCTTGATACTCTTGTGGATCTGACGTGCCAGGCCACCGAATCCACACCGTCCAATAAACACGGTTGTCCCTTTCCTCCACCTGGCTGGAGGCAGGGCCCCTCTAATCCTCATCAGAGAATTTGCTGCTCACTTGCTGTAAAAATGACTTGGAGGTCCCCTCCAGAGGATCGGAATCAAGGTCAAACTGTCTACCTGGTTTGGAGAGCTGGCTTCTGGAAACTGGAGCAGCACTTTTCCTAACAGAATCCTCTTTTGTGATTGTTTTACCTCGCAACTCACGCACTCGTGCCTCTAGACTTGAGGTGGGTTTTCCATCCCACTTCCTCATGTCCTCTCCGTGGTCACGCAGGTAAAACCACAGGGTGCCTCGGGGTGTATAGCCTCTGTATTCCCTCTCCTGAGCAGAGAAACGCCTGCCCCTAATAGCTGAGACACTGGCCCGTACGGGTGGGGAGTTAGACATATTCCTGTCTAGTCGCTTGACCAGTTTCTCCACAGCTGAGACAAGGGAGGAAGAGAGACTTTCCTCATATTGGCGGAGTCTGACAGCCACCTCGTCCACTGTTGGTGCGTCTTTACCTTTCCAGTTTACAACTGCCAGTGAGTTGGCATGCGAGGAGGGTGCGCTCCGCACAAACTTCCTCCACATGGATTGTGAGCATCTGGAGTTCATCTGGGTCTGTGGGTACCTGCTCATCGTCTGTGTCACAGTAAACCAGCTCCCGCACAGCTAATTCCCTCAAGTACTGAATACCCCTTTCCATATTGGTCCACTTGCCAGGATAGCATACAAAATCGTCACTGAAGGGGTACCTCTCCCTCACACCTGACAGAAGTCTCCTCCAGAGGCTGAGGACTTGCTCCTTTTTCCCAATGGCCTTGTCAATGCCCCCATCCCTGGCCAGGGATCCCAGCTGCTTGGCTTCCTTGCCCTCTAACTCCAAGCTGCTGGCCCCGTTATCCCAGCACCGCAGCAGCCAGGTGGCAATGTTCTCGCCTGGGTGGCGGCTGAAATCTTTCCGCATGTCTCGCAGCTCCCCCAGGGACAGGGACCGGGTGATGATCTCTGTCTCTATCTCCCGTGATGACCCTGGCTCATCATCATCCCTCCCGGAGCGATCTGCTCTCTTTGCATCTTTCTTTAGTTTTACAGGGGCGACTGCTACCTGCACAGGTTGGTCATTGGGCTCAGTCACTGTGCCTGTGGCTGGAGCTGGGGCTGGAGCAGCTGCTGTGCCCGCTGGGGAAACCGAGGCAGACCCTGCAGCTGTGGCTGCAGCAGCGGTGGTGCCGGTCAGGGGGGCTGGGACTGCCTGCTGGGCTGGAGGGGCTGCAGGGCCGGCTGGGGGGGCAGCGCCAGTTGCAGCGCCTGCTGCTTCGCTTCCCCCCCTTTCCCCTTTAAGGCACTGAACAGTGTTGAACAGGGCTCGGTAGGCATGGGCCAGACCCCAGCACATTGTGGTGATCTGTGTCTCTCTGGAGTTCCCAGGGTGGCAGCACACTTTTTTCAGATATTTTACCAGATTGTCCGGATTCTGTATTTGTTCAGGGGTGAGTTTAAAACACACCGCAGGTGCCCACAGCTCTAGACATCTGCCCATGCTGTCCCACACACCCAGCCACTCACAGCTATCCAGCCCCGGGGCAGGTCTCTGCACGATGTTCTTAACGACTTGCTTAACCCTAAACAAAACCCAGAACCCGTTCAGCAGGCAGAACAAAAGGAGAGTGCTGCCCTGAGCATCCCACGGGTACTTGAAATTCTCAAAAGCAGTTAGGACCAGCCTGAGGAAGAGAGGGGGGGCGAAAGAGTGGGGGAAGGTATCCCCTTCGGCTTTCCCCACAGACTGGGTTTGATTATTAACAAAATCTAAGACATAGGATCCGAGGTACGGAAATGACCGCAGTGCCGCATGCAAATACAAGACTAATTTCACGCACAGTGATGTTATCATATCATAAGTCGATATCGTACAGTACAGCAAAATCATCATCTTAATCCTTTTTCCAGTGATGATGAACAGCATGGCAATGAACACATAGTGCAAGTACGGATTTACATAGCAGAGCCACTTGATCAAAGTCAGAAACATTTTTTTTTTTCTTTTTTACCGGCGACTACTTAACACAGAAAAATGCGTATAACAAAATTTAAGCAAATTTAAGAAAACAGTTTTAACAGCTGCTGCTCAGCCCTGCCGTTATCCCTACCCCACGTCTGGGCGCCAATTTAATGTTTTGGTTTCGGCTGCCGCCGGCAACAAAAGCGCCACGCAGCCGCCCCTCCCCCCGCCGGCGTGCGGAGGAGAAATGGAAAGAAAGAGGCAGAAACTGGTGGGTCGGGATAAGGGCAGTTTAACAGAACAGCAAACAGAGGGAAAACAGGAACAACAACGATACAAATAAGGAGAAAACACAACCACGAACCGTACAACAGCCGCTCTCCCGAAACCGGACCGGCGCTGCGCCCGCCCAAGCTGCGAGTGCGTTTCCGCCGCGCCGCTCCACCCCCCACCGGAACCCAGCGTGACGTCACATGGTATGGAATACCGGGCTCTGTTTGGCCAGGTGGGGTCAGCCCCCACCCCCCCGGCTGTGCCCCTTCCTGGATTCCGGTGAAAATTAACCCTGTCCTGGCCAAACCCAGGACACTGAGCAACAGCTTTCCAGGCTAGCTCTTTCTGCCTGCGAGCTATCTGCAGACGTTCACATTGTCGGAGCACGGCTGCTGAAGGCCCTCTGCAAGGACCACCTAATACTTTTGAAGTTTAAGGGGGCAAGACAAGCAAGCAGCCCCAGTCTCTGTGCGAGCAGTGCCATGGGCAGATGAGGCTGAGCAACAGCTTTCCAGGCTAGCTCTTTCTGACTGCCAGCTATCTGCAGACGTTCGCATTTTCGGAGCAGGTCTACTGGAGGCCCTCTGCACGGCCCACCTAAGATACGTTTGAAGTTTAAGGGGGCAAGACAAGCAAGCAACCCCAGTCTCTGTGCCTCTGTGCGAGCAGTGCATGGGCAGATGAGGCTGAGCAACAACTTTCTAGGCAAGCCCCTTCAGGCTGCTAGCTATCTGCAGACGTTCGCATTTTCAGAGCATGGCTGAAAAAGGCGCCTGCACGGACTTCCAAACATACGTTTGAAGTTTGAGGTGGCAAGACAAGCAAGCAGCCCCAGTCTCTGTGCCTCTGTGCGAGCAGTGCCATGGGCACATGAGGCTGAGCAACAGCTTTCCAGGCTAGCTCTTTCTGGCTGTGAGCTATCTGTAGACGTTCGCATTTTCGGAGCAGGGCTGCCGGAGGCACCCGACACGGACCACCTAAGCTGCATTTGAAATCTGAGGTGGCAAGAGAAGAAAGCAGCCCCAGGCTCAGTGCCTCCGTGCGAGCAGTGCTATGGGCAGATGAGGCTGAGCAACAGCATTCCAGGCTAGATCTTTCTGGCTGTGAGCTATCTGCAGACGTTCTCATTTTGGGAGCATGGCTTTTGGAGGCATCCACCACGGACCAACAAAGATACTTTTGAAGTTTGAGGGAGCAAGACAAGCAAGCAGCCCCAGTCTCTGTGCCTCTGTGTGAGCAGTGCCATGGGCAGATGAGGCTGAGCAACAGCTTTCCAGGCTAGCCCTTTCTGGCTGCGAGCTATCTGCAGACGTTCGCATTTTAGGAGCAGGGCTGTTGCAGGCGCCCGGCACGGAACCCCAAAGATACAGTAAAAGTGTGAGATGGCAAAACAAGGAAGCAGCCCCAGTCTCTGTGCCTCCGTGCGAGCAGTGCCATGGGCAGATGAGGCTAAGCAACAGCTTTCCAGGCTATCTCTTTCTGGCTGCGAACTATCTGCAGACGTTCGCATTTTCGTAGCATGGCTACTGGAGGCCCTCTGCACGGACCACCTAAGCTACGTTTGAAGTTTGAGGGGGCAAGACAAGCAAGCAACCCCAGTCTCTGTGCCTCTGTGCGAGCAGTGCCATGGGCAGATGAGGCTGAGCAACAGCTTTCTAGGCTAGCCCCTTCAGGCTGCGAGCTATCTGCAGACGTTCGTATTTTGGGAGCAGGGCTGCCGTAGGCGCCCTGCACAGACCCCCAAAGATACAATAGAAATTTGAGGTGGCAAGACAAGCAAGCAGCCCCAGTCTCTGTGCCTCTGGGCAAGCAGTGCCATGGGCAGATGAGGCTGAGCAACAGCTTTCCAGGCTAGCTCTATCTGCCTGCGAGCTATATGCAGATGTTCGCATTTTCATAGCAGGGCTTTCGCAGGCCATCGTCACGAACTACCTCAGATACTTTTGAAGTTAGGTGGCAAGACAAGCAAGCAGCCCCAGTCTCTGTGCCTCTGTGCAAGCAGTGCCATGGGCAGATGAGGCTGAGCAACAACTTTCCAGGCTAGCTCTTTCTGGCTGCGAGCTATCTGCAGACGTTCGCGTTTTTGGAGCAGGGCTGCTGTAGGCCCCATGCACAGACCCCAAAAACTACGTTTGAGGTTTGAGGTGCCAAGACAAGCAAGCAGCCCCAGTCTCTGTGCCTCCGTGCGAGCAGTGCCATGGGCAGATGAGGCTGAGCAACAGCTTTGCAATCTAAATGTTTCTGCCTGTGAGCTATCTGCAGACGTTCGCATTGTCGGACCAGGCCTGCCGGAGGCGCCGGGTACGGACCACCTAAGCTATGTTTGAAGTTTGAGGTGGTAAGACAAACAAGCAGCCCCAGTCTCTGTGCCTCTGTGCGAGCAGTGCCATGGGCACATGAGGCTGAGAAACAGCTTTCCAGGCTAGCTCTTTCTGGCTGCGAGCTATCTGCAGACGTTCGCATTTTCGCAACAGGGCTGCCGGAGGCCCTACGCACAGACCCCAAAATTACGTTTGAAGTTTGAGGTGGCAAGACAAGCAAGCAGCCCCAGTCTCTGTGCCTCTGTGCGAGCAGTGCCATGGCCGGGCAGATGAGTCTGAGCAACAGCTTTCCAGGCTATCCCCTTCTGCCTGCCAGCTATCTGCAGACGTTTGCATTCTCAATGAACGGCTGCGAAGGAGCCTGACAGGGACCCTCCCCGTTCCCAGGCTACGTGTGAAGTTTGAGGTGGCAAGACAAGCAAGCAGCCCCAGTCTCTGTGCCTTGGTGTGAACAGTGCCATGGGCAGATGAGGCTGAGCAACAGCTTTCCAGGCTAGCGCCTTCTGCCTGCGAGCTATCTGCACAGTTTCGCATATTTGAAATAGGGCTGCGGAGGCTCTCGGCACAGACCCTTATGCTACGTTTCAAGTTTGAGGTGGCAAGACAAGCAAGCAGCCCCTGTCTCTGTGCCTCTGTGCGAGCAGTGCCATGGGCAGATGAGGCTGAGCAACAGCTTTCCAGGCTAGCCCCCTCTGCCTGCGAGCTATCTGCAGACGTTCGCATTTTCAGACCAGGGCTGCCGGAGGCGCTCGGCACGGACCCCCAAAGTAACTTTGGAAGTTTGAGGTGGCAAGACAAGCAAGCAGCCCCAGTCTCTGTGCCTCTGTGCGAGCAGTGCCATGGGCAGATGAGGCTGAGCAACAGCTTTCCAGGCTAGCCCTTTCTGCCTGCGAGCTATCTGCAGACGTTCGCATTTTCGAAGCGGGGCTGCCCGAGGCGCCCGACACGGACCCCCAAAGTAACATTGGAAGTTTGAGGTGGCAAGACAAGCAAGCAGCCCTAGTCTCTATGCCTCTGTGCGAGCAGTGCCATGGGCAGATGAGGCTGAGCAACAGCTTTCCAGGCTAGCCCCTTCTGGCTGCCAGCTATCTGCACAAGTTCTCATTTTCGAAGCAGGGCTGCCGGAGGCGACCGGCACGTACGTCCTAGCTACGTTTGAAGTTTGAGGTGGCAAGACAAGCAAGCAGCCCCAGTCTCTGTGCCTCTGTGCGATCAGTGCCATGGGCAGATGAGGCTGAGCAACAGCTTTCCAGGCTAGCCCCGTCTGCCTGCCAGCTATCTGCAGACGTTCGCATTTTCAGAGCAGGGCTGCCGGAGGAGCCCGGCATGTACGTCCTAAGCTACGTTTGAAGTTTGAGGTGGCAAGACAAGCAAGCAGCCCCAGTCTCTGTGCCTCTGTGCGAGCAGTGCCATGGGCAGATGAGGCTGAGCAACAGCTTTCCAGGCTAGCCCCTTCTGCCTGCCGGCTATCTGCACAGGTTCGCATTTTTGAAGCAGGGCTGCAAAGGAGCCTGGCAGGGAACACACCCATTCCCTGGCTACATTTGATGGTTGAGATGGCAAGACAAGCAAGCAGCTCCAATCTCTGTGCCTCTGTGCGAGCAGTGTCATGGGCAGATGAGGCTGAGCAACAGCTTTCCAGACTAGCCCCTTCTGCCTGCCAGATATCTGCAGACGTTCGCATTTTCGGAGCAGCGCTACCGGAGGCGCCCGGCACGTACATCCTAAGATACGTTTGAAGTTTGAGGTGGCAAGACAAGCAAGCAGCCCCAGTCTCTGTGCCTCTGTGCGAGCAGTGCCATGGGCAGATGAGGCTGAGAAACAGCTTTCCAGGATAGCCTTTTCTGCCTGCCAGCTATCTGCAGACGTTCGCATTTTCGGAGCAAGGCTGCCGTAGGCGCCCGGCATGGAACCCCAATGAAACATTGGAAGTTTGAGGTGGCAAGACAAGCAAGCAGCCCCAGTCTCTGTGCCTCTGTGCGAGCAGTGCCATGGGCAGATGAGGCTGAGAAACAGCTTTCCAGGCTAGCCTTTTCTGCCTGCCAGCTATCTGCAGACGTTCGCATTTTCGGAGCAAGGCTGCCGTAGGCGCCCGGCACGGACCCCCAAAGAAACATTGGAAGTTTGATGTGGCAAGACAAGCAAGCAGCCCCAGTCTCTGTGCCTCTGTGCGAGCAGTGCCATGGGCAGATGAGGCTGAGTAACAGCTTTCCAGGCTAGCCCCTTCTGCCTGCCAGCTATCTGCAGACGTTTGCATTTTCAGACCAGGGCTGCCGTAGGCCCTCGGCAAGGACCCCCAATGAAACATTGGAAGTTTGAGGTGGCAAGACAAGCAAGCAGCCCCAGTCTCTGTGCCTCTGTGCGAGCAGTGCCATGGCCAGATGAGGCTGAGCAACAGCTTTCCAGGCTAGCTCTTTCTGTCTGCGATCTATCTGCAGACGTTCGCGTTTTTGGACCAGGGCTGCTGGAGGCCCCATGCACAGACCACAAAAACTAGGTTTGAGGTTTGAGGTGCCAAGACAAGCAAGCAGCCCCAGTCTCTGTGCCTCCGTGCGAGCAGCGCCATGGGCAGATGAGGCTGAGCAACAGCTTTGCAATCTAAATGTTTCTGCCTGTGAGCTATCTGCAGACGTTCGCATTGTCGGACCAGGCCTGCCGGAGGCGCCGGGTACGGACCACCTAAGCTATGTTTGAAGTTTGAGGTGGTAAGACAAACAAGCAGCCCCAGTCTCTGTGCCTCTGTGCGAGCAGTGCCATGGGCACATGAGGCTGAGAAACAGCTTTCCAGGCTAGCTCTTTCTGTCTGCGAGTTATCTGCAGACGTTCGCATTTTCGCAACAGGGCTGCTGGAGGCCCCACGCACAGACCCCAAAATTACGTTTGAAGTTTGAGTTGGCAAGACAAGCAAGCAGCCCCAGTCTTTCTGGCTCTGTGTGAGCAGTGCCATGGGCAGATGAGGCTGAGCAACAGCTTTCCAGGCTAGCACTTTCTGCCTGCGAGCTATCTGCAGACGTTCGCATTTCCGGAGCATGTCTGCCCGAGGCCCCAATCACGGACCACCAAATTTCTGTTTGAAGTTTGAGTTGGCAAGACAAGCAAGCAGCCCCAGTCTCTGTGCCTCTGTGCGAGCAGTGCCATGGGCAGATGAGGCAGAGCAACATCTTTCCAGGCTAAATGTTTCTGCCTGCGATCTATCTGCAGACGTTTGCATTGCTGGACCAGGCCTGCCGGAGGCGCCGGGCACGTACCACCTAAGCTACGTTTGAAGTTTGAGGTGGTAAGACAAGCAAGCAGCCCCAGTCTCTGTGCCTCTGTGCGAACAGTGCCATGGGCAGATGAGGCTGAGCAACAGCTTTCCAGGCTAGCTCTTTCTGCCTGCGAGCTATCTGCAGATGTTCGCATTTTCAGAGCAGGGCTGCCGCAGGCCATCGTCACGAACCACCTCAGATACTTTTGAAGTTAGGTGGCAAGACAAGCAAGCAGCCCCAGTCTCTGTGCCTCTGTGCGAGCAGTGCCATGGCCAGATGAGGCTGAGCAACAGCTTTCCAGGCTAGCTCTTTCTCCCTGCGAGCTATCTGCAGACGTTCGCATTTCCGGAGCACGTCTGCCCGAGACCCCAATCACGGACCACCAAATTTATGTTTGCAGTTTGAGGTGGCAAGACAAGCAAGCAGCCCCAGTCTCTCTGCCTCTGTGCGAGCGGTGCCATGGGCAGATGAGGCTAAGCAACAGCTTTCCAGGCTAGCTCTTTCTGACTGCGTGCTATCTACAGACGTTCGCATTTTGGGACCAGGGCTGCAGGAGGACACCTGCACGGACCGCCAAAGCTACGTTTCAAGTTTGAGGTGGCAAGACAAGCAAGCAGCCCCAGTCTCTTTGCCTCTGTGCGAGCAGTGCCATGGGCAGATGAGGCTGAGCAACAGCTTTCCAAGCTAAGTATTTCTTCCTGCGAGCTATCTGCAGACGTTCGCATTGTCGGAGCAGGCCTGCCGGAGGCGCCGGGCATGAACCACCTAAGCTACGTTTGAAGTTTGAGGGGGCAAGACAAGCAAGCAGCCCCAGTCTCTGTGCCTTGGTGCGAGCAGTGCCATGGGCAGATGAGGCTGAGCAACAGCTTTCCAGGCTAGCTCTTTCTGCCTGCGAACTATATGCAGATGTTCGCATTTTCAGAGCAGGTCTTCCGTAGGCCATCGTCACGAACTACCTCAGATACTTTTGAAGTTATGTGGCAGGACAAGCAAGCAGCCCCAGTCTCTGTGCCTCTGTGCAAGCAGTGCCATGGGCAGATGAGGCTGAGCAACAGCTTTCCAGGCTAGCCTTTTCTGCCTGCCAGCTATCTGCAGACGTTCGCATTTTTAGAGCAGGACTGGCGGAGGAGCCAGGCACCAAACACCAAAGCTACATTTGAAGATTGAGGGGGCAAGAAAAGCAAGCAGCCCCAGTCTCTGCCTCTGTGAGAGCAGTGGCATGGGCAGATGAGGCTGAGCAACAGCTTTCCAGGCTAGCTCTATCTGCCTGCGAGCTATATGCAGATGTTCGCATTTTCATAGCAGGGCTTTCGCAGGCCATCGTCACGAACTACCTCAGATACTTTTGAAGTTAGGTGGCAAGACAAGCAAGCAGCCCCAGTCTCTGTGCCTCTGTGCAAGCAGTGCCATGGGCAGATGAGGCTGAGCAACAGCTTTCCAGGCTAGCTCTTTCTGGCTGCGAGCTATCTGCAGACGTTCGCGTTTTTGGAGCAGGGCTGCTGTAGGCCCCATGCACAGACCACAAAAACTAGGTTTGAGGTTTGAGGTGCCAAGACAAGCAAGCAGCCCCAGTCTCTGTGCCTCCGTGCGAGCAGCGCCATGGGCAGATGAGGCTGAGCAACAGCTTTGCAATCTAAATGTTTCTGCCTGTGAGCTATCTGCAGACGTTCGCATTGTCGGACCAGGCCTGCCGGAGGCGCCGGGTACGGACCACCTAAGCTATGTTTGAAGTTTGAGGTGGTAAGACAAACAAGCAGCCCCAGTCTCTGTGCCTCTGTGCGAGCAGTGCCATGGGCACATGAGGCTGAGAAACAGCTTTCCAGGCTAGCTCTTTCTGGCTGCGAGCTATCTGCAGACGTTCGCATTTTCGCAACAGGGCTGCCGGAGGCCCTACGCACAGACCCCAAAATTACGTTTGAAGTTTGAGGTGGCAAGACAAGCAAGCAGCCCCAGTCTCTGTGCCTCTGTGCGAGCAGTGCCATGGCCGGGCAGATGAGTCTGAGCAACAGCTTTCCAGGCTATCCCCTTCTGCCTGCCAGCTATCTGCAGACGTTTGCATTCTCAATGAACGGCTGCGAAGGAGCCTGACAGGGACCCTCCCCGTTCCCAGGCTACGTGTGAAGTTTGAGGTGGCAAGACAAGCAAGCAGCCCCAGTCTCTGTGCCTTGGTGTGAACAGTGCCATGGGCAGATGAGGCTGAGCAACAGCTTTCCAGGCTAGCGCCTTCTGCCTGCGAGCTATCTGCACAGTTTCGCATATTTGAAATAGGGCTGCGGAGGCTCTCGGCACAGACCCTTATGCTACGTTTCAAGTTTGAGGTGGCAAGACAAGCAAGCAGCCCCTGTCTCTGTGCCTCTGTGCGAGCAGTGCCATGGGCAGATGAGGCTGAGCAACAGCTTTCCAGGCTAGCCCCCTCTGCCTGCGAGCTATCTGCAGACGTTCGCATTTTCGGAGCAGGGCTGCCGGAGGCGCTCGGCACGGACCCCCAAAGTAACTTTGGAAGTTTGAGGTGGCAAGACAAGCAAGCAGCCCCAGTCTCTGTGCCTCTGTGCGAGCAGTGCCATGGGCAGATGAGGCTGAGCAACAGCTTTCCAGGCTAGCCCTTTCTGCCTGCGAGCTATCTGCAGACGTTCGCATTTTCGAAGCGGGGCTGCCCGAGGCGCCCGACACGGACCCCCAAAGTAACATTGGAAGTTTGAGGTGGCAAGACAAGCAAGCAGCCCCAGTCTCTGTGCCTCTGTGCGAGCAGTGCCATGGGCAGATGAGGCTGAGCAACAGCTTTCCAGGCTAGCCCCTTCTGGCTGCCAGCTATCTGCACAAGTTCTCATTTTCGAAGCAGGGCTGCCGGAGGCGACCGGCACGTACGTCCTAGCTACGTTTGAAGTTTGAGGTGGCAAGACAAGCAAGCAGCCCCAGTCTCTGTGCCTCTGTGCGATCAGTGCCATGGGCAGATGAGGCTGAGCAACAGCTTTCCAGGCTAGCCCCGTCTGCCTGCCAGCTATCTGCAGACGTTCGCATTTTCAGAGCAGGGCTGCCGGAGGAGCCCGGCATGTACGTCCTAAGCTACGTTTGAAGTTTGAGGTGGCAAGACAAGCAAGCAGCCCCAGTCTCTGTGCCTCTGTGCGAGCAGTGCCATGGGCAGATGAGGCTGAGCAACAGCTTTCCAGGCTAGCCCCTTCTGCCTGCCGGCTATCTGCACAGGTTCGCATTTTTGAAGCAGGGCTGCAAAGGAGCCTGGCAGGGAACACACCCATTCCCTGGCTACATTTGATGGCTGAGATGGCAAGACAAGCAAGCAGCTCCAGTCTCTGTGCCTCTGTGCGAGCAGTGTCATGGGCAGATGAGGCTGAGCAACAGCTTTCCAGACTAGCCCCTTCTGCCTGCCAGATATCTGCAGACGTTCGCATTTTCGGAGCAGCGCTACCGGAGGCGCCCGGCACGTACATCCTAAGATACGTTTGAAGTTTGAGGTGGCAAGACAAGCAAGCAGCCCCAGTCTCTGTGCCTCTGTGCGAGCAGTGCCATGGGCAGATGAGGCTGAGAAACAGCTTTCCAGGATAGCCTTTTCTGCCTGCCAGCTATCTGCAGACGTTCGCATTTTCGGAGCAAGGCTGCCGTAGGCGCCCGGCATGGAACCCCAATGAAACATTGGAAGTTTGAGGTGGCAAGACAAGCAAGCAGCCCCAGTCTCTGTGCCTCTGTGCGAGCAGTGCCATGGGCAGATGAGGCTGAGAAACAGCTTTCCAGGCTAGCCTTTTCTGCCTGCCAGCTATCTGCAGACGTTCGCATTTTCGGAGCAAGGCTGCCGTAGGCGCCCGGCACGGACCCCCAAAGAAACATTGGAAGTTTGAGGTGGCAAGACAAGCAAGAAGCCCCAGTCTCTGTGCCTCTGTGCGAGCAGTGCCATGGGCAGATGAGGCTGAGTAACAGCTTTCCAGGCTAGCCCCTTCTGCCTGCCAGCTATCTGCAGACGTTTGCATTTTCAGACCAGGGCTGCCGTAGGCCCTCGGCAAGGACCCCCAATGAAACATTGGAAGTTTGAGGTGGCAAGACAAGCAAGCAGCCCCAGTCTCTGTGCCTCTGTGCGAGCAGTGCCATGGGCAGATGAGGCTGAGCAACAGCTTTCCAGGCTAGCTCTTTCTGTCTGCGATCTATCTGCAGACGTTCGCGTTTTTGGACCAGGGCTGCTGGAGGCCCCATGCACAGACCACAAAAACTAGGTTTGAGGTTTGAGGTGCCAAGACAAGCAAGCAGCCCCAGTCTCTGTGCCTCCGTGCGAGCAGCGCCATGGGCAGATGAGGCTGAGCAACAGCTTTGCAATCTAAATGTTTCTGCCTGTGAGCTATCTGCAGACGTTCGCATTGTCGGACCAGGCCTGCCGGAGGCGCCGGGTACGGACCACCTAAGCTATGTTTGAAGTTTGAGGTGGTAAGACAAACAAGCAGCCCCAGTCTCTGTGCCTCTGTGCGAGCAGTGCCATGGGCACATGAGGCTGAGAAACAGCTTTCCAGGCTAGCTCTTTCTGGCTGCGAGTTATCTGCAGACGTTCGCATTTTCGCAACAGGGCTGCTGGAGGCCCCACGCACAGACCCCAAAATTACATTTGAAGTTTGAGTTGGCAAGACAAGCAAGCAGCCCCAGTCTTTCTGGCTCTGTGTGAGCAGTGCCATGGGCACATGAGGCTGAGCAACAGCTTTCCAGGCTAGCACTTTCTGCCTGCGAGCTATCTGCAGACGTTCGCATTTCCGGAGCATGTCTGCCCGAGGCCCCAATCACGGACCACCAAATTTCTGTTTGAAGTTTGAGTTGGCAAGACAAGCAAGCAGCCCCAGTCTCTGTGCCTCTGTGCGAGCAGTGCCATGGGCAGATGAGGCAGAGCAACATCTTTCCAGGCTAAATGTTTCTGCCTGCGATCTATCTGCAGACGTTTGCATTGCTGGACCAGGCCTGCCGGAGGCGCCGGGCACGTACCACCTAAGCTACGTTTGAAGTTTGAGGTGGTAAGACAAGCAAGCAGCCCCAGTCTCTGTGCCTCTGTGCGAACAGTGCCATGGGCAGATGAGGCTGAGCAACAGCTTTCCAGGCTAGCTCTTTCTGCCTGCGAGCTATCTGCAGATGTTCGCATTTTCAGAGCAGGGCTGCCGCAGGCCATCGTCACGAACCACCTCAGATACTTTTGAAGTTAGGTGGCAAGACAAGCAAGCAGCCCCAGTCTCTGTGCCTCTGTGCGAGCAGTGCCATGGCCAGATGAGGCTGAGCAACAGCTTTCCAGGCTAGCTCTTTCTCCCTGCGAGCTATCTGCAGACGTTCGCATTTCCGGAGCACGTCTGCCCGAGACCCCAATCACGGACCACCAAATTTATGTTTGCAGTTTGAGGTGGCAAGACAAGCAAGCAGCCCCAGTCTCTCTGCCTCTGTGCGAGCGGTGCCATGGGCAGATGAGGCTAAGCAACAGCTTTCCAGGCTAGCTCTTTCTGACTGCGTGCTATCTACAGACGTTCGCATTTTGGGACCAGGGCTGCAGGAGGACACCTGCACGGACCGCCAAAGATACGTTTCAAGTTTGAGGTGGCAAGACAAGCAAGCAGCCCCAGTCTCTTTGCCTCTGTGCGAGCAGTGCCATGGGCAGATGAGGCTGAGCAACAGCTTTCCAAGCTAAGTATTTCTTCCTGCGAGCTATCTGCAGACGTTCGCATTGTCGGAGCAGGCCTGCCGGAGGCGCCGGGCATGAACCACCTAAGCTACGTTTGAAGTTTGAGGGGGCAAGACAAGCAAGCAGCCCCAGTCTCTGTGCCTTGGTGCGAGCAGTGCCATGGGCAGATGAGGCTGAGCAACAGCTTTCCAGGCTAGCTCTTTCTGCCTGCGAACTATATGCAGATGTTCGCATTTTCAGAGCAGGTCTTCCGTAGGCCATCGTCACGAACTACCTCAGATACTTTTGAAGTTATGTGGCAGGACAAGCAAGCAGCCCCAGTCTCTGTGCCTCTGTGCAAGCAGTGCCATGGGCAGATGAGGCTGAGCAACAGCTTTCCAGGCTAGCTCTTTCTGACTGCCAGCTATCTGCAGACGTTCGCATTTTTAGAGCAGGACTGGCGGAGGAGCCAGGCACCAAACACCAAAGCTACATTTGAAGATTGAGGGGGCAAGAAAAGCAAGCAGCCCCAGTCTCTGCCTCTGTGAGAGCAGTGGCATGGGCAGATGAGGCTGAGCAACAACTTTCCAGGCTAGCTCTTTGTGCCTTTGAGCTATCTGCAGACGTTCGCATTTTCGATCAGGGCTGTTGGAGGCCCCATACACAGACCGCAAAACTGCGTTTGAAGTTTGAGGTGGCAAGACAAGCAAGCAGCCCCAGTCTCTGTGCCTCTGTGCGAGCACTGCCATGGGCAGATGAGGCTGAGCAAAAGCTTTCCAGGCTAGCTCTTTCTGTCTGCGATCTATCTGCAGACGTTCGCGTTTTTGGAGCAGGGCTGCTGGAGGCCCCATGCACAGACCCCAAAAACTACCTTTGAGGTTTGAGGTGCCAAGACAAGCAAGCAGCCCCAGTCTCTGTGCCTCCGTGCGAGCAGTGCCATGGGCAGATGACGCTGAGCAACAGCTTTGCAATCTAAATTTTTCTGCCTGTGAGCTCTCTGCTTACGTTCGCATTGTCGTACCAGGCCTGCCGGAGGCGCCGGGTACGGACCACCTAAGCTATGTTTGAAGTTTGAGGTGGTAAGACAAGCAAGCAGCCCCAGTCTCTGTGCCTCTGTGCGAGCAGTGCCATGGGCAGATGAGGCTGAGCAACAGCTTTCCAGGCTAGCCCCCTCTGCCTGCGAGCTATCTGCAGACGTTCGCATTTTCGAAGCGGGGCTGCCCGAGGCGCCCGGCACGGACCCCCAAAGTAACATTGGAAGTTTGAGGTGGCAAGACAAGCAAGCAGCCCCAGTCTCTGTGCCTCTGTGCGAGCAGTGCCATGGGCAGATGAGGCTGAGCAACAGCTTTCCAGGCTAGCCCCTTCTGGCTGCCAGCTATCTGCACAAGTTCTCATTTTCGAAGCAGGGCTGCCGGAGGCGACCGGCACGTACGTCCTAGCTACGTTTGAAGTTTGAGGTGGCAAGACAAGCAAGCAGCCCCAGTCTCTGTGCCTCTGTGCGAGCAGTGCCATGGGCAGATGAGGCTGAGAAACATCTTTCCAGGCTAGCCCCGTCTGCCTGCCAGCTATCTGCAGACGTTCGCATTTTCAGAGCAGGGCTGCCGGAGGAGCCCGGCATGTACGTCCTAAGCTACGTTTGAAGTTTGAGGTGGCAAGACAAGCAAGCAGCCCCAGTCTCTGTGCCTCTGTGCGAGCAGTGTCATGGGCAGATGAGGCTGAGAAACAGCTTTCCAGGATAGCCTTTTCTGCCTGCCAGATATCTGCAGACGTTCGCATTTTCGGAGCAGCGCTACCGGAGGCGCCCGGCACGTACATCCTAAGATACGTTTGAAGTTTGAGGTGGCAAGACAAGCAAGCAGCCCCAGTCTCTGTGCCTCTGTGCGAGCAGTGCCATGGGCAGATGAGGCTGAGAAACAGCTTTCCAGGATAGCCTTTTCTGCCTGCCAGCTATCTGCAGACGTTCGCATTTTCGGAGCAAGGCTGCCGTAGGCGCCCGGCACGGACCCCCAAAGAAACATTGGAAGTTTGAGGTTGCAAGACAAGCAAGCAGCCCCAGTCTCTCTGCCTCTGTGCGAGCGGTGCCATGGGCAGATGAGGCTGAGAAACAGCTTTCCAGGATAGCCTTTTCTGCCTGCCAGCTATCTGCAGACGTTCGCATTTTCGGAGCAAGGCTTCCGTAGGCGCCCGGCACGGACCCCCAAAGAAACATTGGAAGTTTGAGGTGGCAAGACAAGCAAGCAGCCCCAGTCTCTGTGCCTCTGTGCGAGCAGTGCCATGGGCAGATGAGGCTGAGCAACAGCTTTCCAGGCTAGCTCTTTCTGTCTGCGATCTATCTGCAGATGTTCGCATTTTCAGAGCAGGGCTGCCGCAGGCCATCGTCACGAACCACCTCAGATACTTTTGAAGTTAGGTGGCAAGACAAGCAAGCAGCCCCAGTCTCTGTGCCTCTGTGCGAGCAGTGCCATGGCCAGATGAGGCTGAGCAACAGCTTTCCAGGCTAGCTCTTTCTCCCTGCGAGCTATCTGCAGACGTTCGCATTTCCGGAGCACGTCTGCCCGAGACCCCAATCACGGACCACCAAATTTATGTTTGCAGTTTGAGGTGGCAAGACAAGCAAGCAGCCCCAGTCTCTCTGCCTCTGTGCGAGCGGTGCCATGGGCAGATGAGGCTAAGCAACAGCTTTCCAGGCTAGCTCTTTCTGACTGCGAGCTATCTACAGACGTTCGCATTTTGGGAGCAGGGTTGCAGGAGGACACCTGCACGGATCGCCAAATCTACGTTTCAAGTTTGAGGTGGCAAGACAAGCAAGCAGCCCCAGTCTCTTTGCCTCTGTGCGAGCAGTGCCATGGGCAGATGAGGCTGAGCAACAGCTTTCCAAGCTAAGTATTTCTTCCTGCGAGCTATCTGCAGACGTTCGCATTGTCGGAGCAGGCCTGCCGGAGGCGCCGGGCATGAACCACCTAAGCTACGTTTGAAGTTTGAGGGGGCAAGACAAGCAAGCAGCCCCAGTCTCTGTGCCTTGGTGCGAGCAGTGCCATGGGCAGATGAGGCTGAGCAACAGCTTTCCAGGCTAGCTCTTTCTGCCTGCGAACTATATGCAGATGTTCGCATTTTCAGAGCAGGTCTTCCGTAGGCCATCGTCACGAACTACCTCAGATACTTTTGAAGTTATGTGGCAGGACAAGCAAGCAGCCCCAGTCTCTGTGCCTCTGTGCAAGCAGTGCCATGGGCAGATGAGGCTGAGCAACAGCTTTCCAGGCTAGCTCTTTCTGACTGCCAGCTATCTGCAGACGTTCGCATTTTAAGAGCAGGGCTGGCGGAGGAGCCAGGCACCAAACACCAAAGCTACATTTGAAGATTGAGGGGGCAAGAAAAGCAAGCAGCCCCAGTCTCTGCCTCTGTGAGAGCAGTGGCATGGGCAGATGAGGCTGAGCAACAACTTTCCAGGCTAGCTCTTTGTGCCTGTGAGCTATCTGCAGACGTTCGCATTTTCAGACCAGGGCTGTTGGAGGCCCCATACACAGACCGCAAAACTGCGTTTGAAGTTTGAGGTGGCAAGACAAGCAAGCAGCCCCAGTCTCTGTGCCTCTGTGCGAGCACTGCCATGGGCAGATGAGGCTGAGCAACAGCTTTCCAGGCTAGCTCTTTCTGTCTGCGATCTATCTGCAGACGTTCGCGTTTTTGGAGCAGGGCTGCTGGAGGCCCCATGCACAGACCCCAAAAACTACCTTTGAGGTTTGAGGTGCCAAGACAAGCAAGCAGCCCCAGTCTCTGTGCCTCCGTGCGAGCAGTGCCATGGGCAGATGAGGCTGAGCAACAGCTTTGCAATCTAAATTTTTCTGCCTGTGAGCTCTCTGCAGACGTTCGCATTGTCGTACCAGGCCTGCCGGAGGCGCCGGGTACGGACCACCTAAGCTATGTTTGAAGTTTGAGGTGGTAAGACAAGCAAGCAGCCCCAGTCTCTGTGCCTCTGTGCGAGCAGTGCCATGGGCACATGAGGCTGAGAAACAGCTTTCCAGGCTAGCTCTTTCTGCCTGCGAGCTATCTGCAGACGTTCGCATTTTCGGAGCAGGGCTGCCGGAGGCGCCCGGCACGTACCTCCTAAGCTACGTTTGAAGTTTGAGTTGGCAAGACAAGCAAGCAGCCCCAGTCTCTGTGCCTCTGTGCGAGCAGTGCCATGGGCAGATGAGGCTGAGCAACAGCTTTCCAGGCTAGCCCCCTCTGCCTGCGAGCTATCTGCAGACGTTCGCATTTTCGAAGCGGGGCTGCCCGAGGCGCCCGGCACGGACCCCCAAAGTAACATTGGAAGTTTGAGGTGGCAAGACAAGCAAGCAGCCCCAGTCTCTGTGCCTCTGTGCGAGCAGTGCCATGGGCAGATGAGGCTGAGCAACAGCTTTCCAGGCTAGCCCCTTCTGGCTGCCAGCTATCTGCACAAGTTCTCATTTTCGAAGCAGGGCTGCCGGAGGCGACCGGCACGTACGTCCTAGCTACGTTTGAAGTTTGAGGGGGCAAGACAAGCAAGCAGCCCCAGTCTCTGTGCCTCTGTGCGAGCAGTGCCATGGGCAGATGAGGCTGAGAAACAGCTTTCCAGGCTAGCCCCGTCTGCCTGCCAGCTATCTGCAGACGTTCGCATTTTCAGAGCAGGGCTGCCGGAGGAGCCCGGCATGTACGTCCTAAGCTACGTTTGAAGTTTGAGGTGGCAAGACAAGCAAGCAGCCCCAGTCTCTGTGCCTCTGTGCGAGCAGTGTCATGGGCAGATGAGGCTGAGCAACAGCTTTCCAGGCTAGCCCCTTCTGCCTGCCAGATATCTGCAGACGTTCGCATTTTCGGAGCAGCGCTACCGGAGGCGCCCGGCACGTACATCCTAAGATACGTTTGAAGTTTGAGGTGGCAAGACAAGCAAGCAGCCCCAGTCTCTGTGCCTCTGTGCGAGCAGTGCCATGGGCAGATGAGGCTGAGAAACAGCTTTCCAGGATAGCCTTTTCTGCCTGCCAGCTATCTGCAGACGTTCGCATTTTCGGAGCAAGGCTGCCGTAGGCGCCCGGCACGGACCCCCAATGAAACATTGGAAGTTTGAGGTGGCAAGACAAGCAAGCAGCCCCAGTCTCTGTGCCTCTGTGCGAGCAGTGCCATGGCCAGATGAGGCTGAGCAACAGCTTTCCAGGCTAGCTCTTTCTCCCTGCGAGCTATCTGCAGACGTTCGCATTTCCGGAGCACGTCTGCCCGAGACCCCAATCACGGACCACCAAATTTATGTTTGCAGTTTGAGGTGGCAAGACAAGCAAGCAGCCCCAGTCTCTCTGCCTCTGTGCGAGCGGTGCCATGGGCAGATGAGGCTAAGCAACAGCTTTCCAGGCTAGCTCTTTCTGACTGCGTGCTATCTACAGACGTTCGCATTTTGGGACCAGGGCTGCAGGAGGACACCTGCACGGATCGCCAAAGCTACGTTTCAAGTTTGAGGTGGCAAGACAAGCAAGCAGCCCCAGTCTCTTTGCCTCTGTGCGAGCAGTGCCATGGGCAGATGAGGCTGAGCAACAGCTTTCCAAGCTAAGTATTTCTTCCTGCGAGCTATCTGCAGACGTTCGCATTGTCGGAGCAGGCCTGCCGGAGGCGCCGGGCATGAACCACCTAAGCTACGTTTGAAGTTTGAGGGGGCAAGACAAGCAAGCAGCCCCAGTCTCTGTGCCTTGGTGCGAGCAGTGCCATGGGCAGATGAGGCTGAGCAACAGCTTTCCAGGCTAGCTCTTTCTGCCTGCGAACTATATGCAGATGTTCGCATTTTCAGAGCAGGTCTTCCGTAGGCCATCGTCACGAACTACCTCAGATACTTTTGAAGTTATGTGGCAGGACAAGCAAGCAGCCCCAGTCTCTGTGCCTCTGTGCAAGCAGTGCCATGGGCAGATGAGGCTGAGCAACAGCTTTCCAGGCTAGCTCTTTCTGACTGCCAGCTATCTGCAGACGTTCGCATTTTTAGAGCAGGACTGGCGGAGGAGCCAGGCACCAAACACCAAAGCTACATTTGAAGATTGAGGGGGCAAGAAAAGCAAGCAGCCCCAGTCTCTGCCTCTGTGAGAGCAGTGGCATGGGCAGATGAGGCTGAGCAACAACTTTCCAGGCTAGCTCTTTGTGCCTTTGAGCTATCTGCAGACGTTCGCATTTTCGATCAGGGCTGTTGGAGGCCCCATACACAGACCGCAAAACTGCGTTTGAAGTTTGAGGTGGCAAGACAAGCAAGCAGCCCCAGTCTCTGTGCCTCTGTGCGAGCACTGCCATGGGCAGATGAGGCTGAGCAACAGCTTTCCAGGCTAGCTCTTTCTGTCTGCGATCTATCTGCAGACGTTCGCGTTTTTGGAGCAGGGCTGCTGGAGGCCCCATGCACAGACCCCAAAAACTACCTTTGAGGTTTGAGGTGCCAAGACAAGCAAGCAGCCCCAGTCTCTGTGCCTCCGTGCGAGCAGTGCCATGGGCAGATGAGGCTGAGCAACAGCTTTGCAATCTAAATTTTTCTGCCTGTGAGCTCTCTGCAGACGTTCGCATTGTCGTACCAGGCCTGCCGGAGGCGCCGGGTACGGACCACCTAAGCTATGTTTGAAGTTTGAGGTGGTAAGACAAGCAAGCAGCCCCAGTCTCTGTGCCTCTGTGCGAGCAGTGCCATGGGCACATGAGGCTGAGAAACAGCTTTCCAGGCTAGCTCTTTCTGCCTGCGAGCTATCTGCAGACGTTCGCATTTTCGGAGCAGGGCTGCCGGAGGCGCCCGGCACGTACCTCCTAAGCTACGTTTGAAGTTTGAGTTGGCAAGACAAGCAAGCAGCCCCAGTCTCTGTGCCTCTGTGCGAGCAGTGCCATGGGCAGATGAGGCTGAGCAACAGCTTTCCAGGCTAGCCCCCTCTGCCTGCGAGCTATCTGCAGACGTTCGCATTTTCGAAGCGGGGCTGCCCGAGGCGCCCGGCACGGACCCCCAAAGTAACATTGGAAGTTTGAGGTGGCAAGACAAGCAAGCAGCCCCAGTCTCTGTGCCTCTGTGCGAGCAGTGCCATGGGCAGATGAGGCTGAGCAACAGCTTTCCAGGCTAGCCCCTTCTGGCTGCCAGCTATCTGCACAAGTTCTCATTTTCGAAGCAGGGCTGCCGGAGGCGACCGGCACGTACGTCCTAGCTACGTTTGAAGTTTGAGGGGGCAAGACAAGCAAGCAGCCCCAGTCTCTGTGCCTCTGTGCGAGCAGTGCCATGGGCAGATGAGGCTGAGAAACAGCTTTCCAGGCTAGCCCCGTCTGCCTGCCAGCTATCTGCAGACGTTCGCATTTTCAGAGCAGGGCTGCCGGAGGAGCCCGGCATGTACGTCCTAAGCTACGTTTGAAGTTTGAGGTGGCAAGACAAGCAAGCAGCCCCAGTCTCTGTGCCTCTGTGCGAGCAGTGCCATGGGCAGATGAGGCTGAGAAACAGCTTTCCAGGATAGCCTTTTCTGCCTGCCAGCTATCTGCAGACGTTCGCATTTTCGGAGCAAGGCTGCCGTAGGCGCCCGGCACGGACCCCCAATGAAACATTGGAAGTTTGAGGTGGCAAGACAAGCAAGCAGCCCCAGTCTCTGTGCCTCTGTGCGAGCAGTGCCATGGGCAGATGAGGCTGAGAAACAGCTTTCCAGGATAGCCTTTTCTGCCTGCCAGCTATCTGCAGACGTTCGCATTTTCGGAGCAAGGCTTCCGTAGGCGCCCGGCACGGACCCCCAAAGAAACATTGGAAGTTTGAGGTGGCAAGACAAGCAAGCAGCCCCAGTCTCTGTGCCTCTGTGCGAACAGTGCCATGGGCAGATGAGGCTGAGCAACAGCTTTCCAGGCTAGCTCTTTCTGCCTGCGAGCTATCTGCAGATGTTCGCATTTTCAGAGCAGGGCTGCCGCAGGCCATCGTCACGAACCACCTCAGATACTTTTGAAGTTAGGTGGCAAGACAAGCAAGCAGCCCCAGTCTCTGTGCCTCTGTGCGAGCAGTGCCATGGCCAGATGAGGCTGAGCAACAGCTTTCCAGGCTAGCTCTTTCTCCCTGCGAGCTATCTGCAGACGTTCGCATTTCCGGAGCACGTCTGCCCGAGACCCCAATCACGGACCACCAAATTTATGTTTGCAGTTTGAGGTGGCAAGACAAGCAAGCAGCCCCAGTCTCTCTGCCTCTGTGCGAGCGGTGCCATGGGCAGATGAGGCTAAGCAACAGCTTTCCAGGCTAGCTCTTTCTGACTGCGTGCTATCTACAGACGTTCGCATTTTGGGACCAGGGCTGCAGGAGGACACCTGCACGGACCGCCAAAGATACGTTTCAAGTTTGAGGTGGCAAGACAAGCAAGCAGCCCCAGTCTCTTTGCCTCTGTGCGAGCAGTGCCATGGGCAGATGAGGCTGAGCAACAGCTTTCCAAGCTAAGTATTTCTTCCTGCGAGCTATCTGCAGACGTTCGCATTGTCGGAGCAGGCCTGCCGGAGGCGCCGGGCATGAACCACCTAAGCTACGTTTGAAGTTTGAGGGGGCAAGACAAGCAAGCAGCCCCAGTCTCTGTGCCTTGGTGCGAGCAGTGCCATGGGCAGATGAGGCTGAGCAACAGCTTTCCAGGCTAGCTCTTTCTGCCTGCGAACTATATGCAGATGTTCGCATTTTCAGAGCAGGTCTTCCGTAGGCCATCGTCACGAACTACCTCAGATACTTTTGAAGTTATGTGGCAGGACAAGCAAGCAGCCCCAGTCTCTGTGCCTCTGTGCAAGCAGTGCCATGGGCAGATGAGGCTGAGCAACAGCTTTCCAGGCTAGCTCTTTCTGACTGCCAGCTATCTGCAGACGTTCGCATTTTAAGAGCAGGGCTGGCGGAGGAGCCAGGCACCAAACACCAAAGCTACATTTGAAGATTGAGGGGGCAAGAAAAGCAAGCAGCCCCAGTCTCTGCCTCTGTGAGAGCAGTGGCATGGGCAGATGAGGCTGAGCAACAACTTTCCAGGCTAGCTCTTTGTGCCTGTGAGCTATCTGCAGACGTTCGCATTTTCAGACCAGGGCTGTTGGAGGCCCCATACACAGACCGCAAAACTGCGTTTGAAGTTTGAGGTGGCAAGACAAGCAAGCAGCCCCAGTCTCTGTGCCTCTGTGCGAGCACTGCCATGGGCAGATGAGGCTGAGCAACAGCTTTCCAGGCTAGCTCTTTCTGTCTGCGATCTATCTGCAGACGTTCGCGTTTTTGGAGCAGGGCTGCTGGAGGCCCCATGCACAGACCCCAAAAACTACCTTTGAGGTTTGAGGTGCCAAGACAAGCAAGCAGCCCCAGTCTCTGTGCCTCCGTGCGAGCAGTGCCATGGGCAGATGAGGCTGAGCAACAGCTTTGCAATCTAAATTTTTCTGCCTGTGAGCTCTCTGCAGACGTTCGCATTGTCGTACCAGGCCTGCCGGAGGCGCCGGGTACGGACCACCTAAGCTATGTTTGAAGTTTGAGGTGGTAAGACAAGCAAGCAGCCCCAGTCTCTGTGCCTCTGTGCGAGCAGTGCCATGGGCACATGAGGCTGAGAAACAGCTTTCCAGGCTAGCTCTTTCTGCCTGCGAGCTATCTGCAGACGTTCGCATTTTCGGAGCAGGGCTGCCGGAGGCGCCCGGCACGTACCTCCTAAGCTACGTTTGAAGTTTGAGTTGGCAAGACAAGCAAGCAGCCCCAGTCTCTGTGCCTCTGTGCGAGCAGTGCCATGGGCAGATGAGGCTGAGCAACAGCTTTCCAGGCTAGCCCCCTCTGCCTGCGAGCTATCTGCAGACGTTCGCATTTTCGAAGCGGGGCTGCCCGAGGCGCCCGGCACGGACCCCCAAAGTAACATTGGAAGTTTGAGGTGGCAAGACAAGCAAGCAGCCCCAGTCTCTGTGCCTCTGTGCGAGCAGTGCCATGGGCAGATGAGGCTGAGCAACAGCTTTCCAGGCTAGCCCCTTCTGGCTGCCAGCTATCTGCACAAGTTCTCATTTTCGAAGCAGGGCTGCCGGAGGCGACCGGCACGTACGTCCTAGCTACGTTTGAAGTTTGAGGGGGCAAGACAAGCAAGCAGCCCCAGTCTCTGTGCCTCTGTGCGAGCAGTGCCATGGGCAGATGAGGCTGAGAAACAGCTTTCCAGGCTAGCCCCGTCTGCCTGCCAGCTATCTGCAGACGTTCGCATTTTCAGAGCAGGGCTGCCGGAGGAGCCCGGCATGTACGTCCTAAGCTACGTTTGAAGTTTGAGGTGGCAAGACAAGCAAGCAGCCCCAGTCTCTGTGCCTCTGTGCGAGCAGTGTCATGGGCAGATGAGGCTGAGCAACAGCTTTCCAGGCTAGCCCCTTCTGCCTGCCAGATATCTGCAGACGTTCGCATTTTCGGAGCAGCGCTACCGGAGGCGCCCGGCACGTACATCCTAAGATACGTTTGAAGTTTGAGGTGGCAAGACAAGCAAGCAGCCCCAGTCTCTGTGCCTCTGTGCGAGCAGTGCCATGGGCAGATGAGGCTGAGAAACAGCTTTCCAGGATAGCCTTTTCTGCCTGCCAGCTATCTGCAGACGTTCGCATTTTCGGAGCAAGGCTGCCGTAGGCGCCCGGCACGGACCCCCAATGAAACATTGGAAGTTTGAGGTGGCAAGACAAGCAAGCAGCCCCAGTCTCTGTGCCTCTGTGCGAGCAGTGCCATGGCCAGATGAGGCTGAGCAACAGCTTTCCAGGCTAGCTCTTTCTCCCTGCGAGCTATCTGCAGACGTTCGCATTTCCGGAGCACGTCTGCCCGAGACCCCAATCACGGACCACCAAATTTATGTTTGCAGTTTGAGGTGGCAAGACAAGCAAGCAGCCCCAGTCTCTCTGCCTCTGTGCGAGCGGTGCCATGGGCAGATGAGGCTAAGCAACAGCTTTCCAGGCTAGCTCTTTCTGACTGCGTGCTATCTACAGACGTTCGCATTTTGGGACCAGGGCTGCAGGAGGACACCTGCACGGATCGCCAAAGCTACGTTTCAAGTTTGAGGTGGCAAGACAAGCAAGCAGCCCCAGTCTCTTTGCCTCTGTGCGAGCAGTGCCATGGGCAGATGAGGCTGAGCAACAGCTTTCCAAGCTAAGTATTTCTTCCTGCGAGCTATCTGCAGACGTTCGCATTGTCGGAGCAGGCCTGCCGGAGGCGCCGGGCATGAACCACCTAAGCTACGTTTGAAGTTTGAGGGGGCAAGACAAGCAAGCAGCCCCAGTCTCTGTGCCTTGGTGCGAGCAGTGCCATGGGCAGATGAGGCTGAGCAACAGCTTTCCAGGCTAGCTCTTTCTGCCTGCGAACTATATGCAGATGTTCGCATTTTCAGAGCAGGTCTTCCGTAGGCCATCGTCACGAACTACCTCAGATACTTTTGAAGTTATGTGGCAGGACAAGCAAGCAGCCCCAGTCTCTGTGCCTCTGTGCAAGCAGTGCCATGGGCAGATGAGGCTGAGCAACAGCTTTCCAGGCTAGCTCTTTCTGACTGCCAGCTATCTGCAGACGTTCGCATTTTTAGAGCAGGACTGGCGGAGGAGCCAGGCACCAAACACCAAAGCTACATTTGAAGATTGAGGGGGCAAGAAAAGCAAGCAGCCCCAGTCTCTGCCTCTGTGAGAGCAGTGGCATGGGCAGATGAGGCTGAGCAACAACTTTCCAGGCTAGCTCTTTGTGCCTTTGAGCTATCTGCAGACGTTCGCATTTTCGATCAGGGCTGTTGGAGGCCCCATACACAGACCGCAAAACTGCGTTTGAAGTTTGAGGTGGCAAGACAAGCAAGCAGCCCCAGTCTCTGTGCCTCTGTGCGAGCACTGCCATGGGCAGATGAGGCTGAGCAACAGCTTTCCAGGCTAGCTCTTTCTGTCTGCGATCTATCTGCAGACGTTCGCGTTTTTGGAGCAGGGCTGCTGGAGGCCCCATGCACAGACCCCAAAAACTACCTTTGAGGTTTGAGGTGCCAAGACAAGCAAGCAGCCCCAGTCTCTGTGCCTCCGTGCGAGCAGTGCCATGGGCAGATGAGGCTGAGCAACAGCTTTGCAATCTAAATTTTTCTGCCTGTGAGCTCTCTGCAGACGTTCGCATTGTCGTACCAGGCCTGCCGGAGGCGCCGGGTACGGACCACCTAAGCTATGTTTGAAGTTTGAGGTGGTAAGACAAGCAAGCAGCCCCAGTCTCTGTGCCTCTGTGCGAGCAGTGCCATGGGCACATGAGGCTGAGAAACAGCTTTCCAGGCTAGCTCTTTCTGCCTGCGAGCTATCTGCAGACGTTCGCATTTTCGGAGCAGGGCTGCCGGAGGCGCCCGGCACGTACCTCCTAAGCTACGTTTGAAGTTTGAGTTGGCAAGACAAGCAAGCAGCCCCAGTCTCTGTGCCTCTGTGCGAGCAGTGCCATGGGCAGATGAGGCTGAGCAACAGCTTTCCAGGCTAGCCCCCTCTGCCTGCGAGCTATCTGCAGACGTTCGCATTTTCGAAGCGGGGCTGCCCGAGGCGCCCGGCACGGACCCCCAAAGTAACATTGGAAGTTTGAGGTGGCAAGACAAGCAAGCAGCCCCAGTCTCTGTGCCTCTGTGCGAGCAGTGCCATGGGCAGATGAGGCTGAGCAACAGCTTTCCAGGCTAGCCCCTTCTGGCTGCCAGCTATCTGCACAAGTTCTCATTTTCGAAGCAGGGCTGCCGGAGGCGACCGGCACGTACGTCCTAGCTACGTTTGAAGTTTGAGGGGGCAAGACAAGCAAGCAGCCCCAGTCTCTGTGCCTCTGTGCGAGCAGTGCCATGGGCAGATGAGGCTGAGAAACAGCTTTCCAGGCTAGCCCCGTCTGCCTGCCAGCTATCTGCAGACGTTCGCATTTTCAGAGCAGGGCTGCCGGAGGAGCCCGGCATGTACGTCCTAAGCTACGTTTGAAGTTTGAGGTGGCAAGACAAGCAAGCAGCCCCAGTCTCTGTGCCTCTGTGCGAGCAGTGCCATGGGCAGATGAGGCTGAGAAACAGCTTTCCAGGATAGCCTTTTCTGCCTGCCAGCTATCTGCAGACGTTCGCATTTTCGGAGCAAGGCTGCCGTAGGCGCCCGGCACGGACCCCCAATGAAACATTGGAAGTTTGAGGTGGCAAGACAAGCAAGCAGCCCCAGTCTCTGTGCCTCTGTGCGAGCAGTGCCATGGGCAGATGAGGCTGAGAAACAGCTTTCCAGGATAGCCTTTTCTGCCTGCCAGCTATCTGCAGACGTTCGCATTTTCGGAGCAAGGCTTCCGTAGGCGCCCGGCACGGACCCCCAAAGAAACATTGGAAGTTTGAGGTGGCAAGACAAGCAAGCAGCCCCAGTCTCTGTGCCTCTGTGCGAACAGTGCCATGGGCAGATGAGGCTGAGCAACAGCTTTCCAGGCTAGCTCTTTCTGCCTGCGAGCTATCTGCAGATGTTCGCATTTTCAGAGCAGGGCTGCCGCAGGCCATCGTCACGAACCACCTCAGATACTTTTGAAGTTAGGTGGCAAGACAAGCAAGCAGCCCCAGTCTCTGTGCCTCTGTGCGAGCAGTGCCATGGCCAGATGAGGCTGAGCAACAGCTTTCCAGGCTAGCTCTTTCTCCCTGCGAGCTATCTGCAGACGTTCGCATTTCCGGAGCACGTCTGCCCGAGACCCCAATCACGGACCACCAAATTTATGTTTGCAGTTTGAGGTGGCAAGACAAGCAAGCAGCCCCAGTCTCTCTGCCTCTGTGCGAGCGGTGCCATGGGCAGATGAGGCTAAGCAACAGCTTTCCAGGCTAGCTCTTTCTGACTGCGTGCTATCTACAGACGTTCGCATTTTGGGACCAGGGCTGCAGGAGGACACCTGCACGGACCGCCAAAGATACGTTTCAAGTTTGAGGTGGCAAGACAAGCAAGCAGCCCCAGTCTCTTTGCCTCTGTGCGAGCAGTGCCATGGGCAGATGAGGCTGAGCAACAGCTTTCCAAGCTAAGTATTTCTTCCTGCGAGCTATCTGCAGACGTTCGCATTGTCGGAGCAGGCCTGCCGGAGGCGCCGGGCATGAACCACCTAAGCTACGTTTGAAGTTTGAGGGGGCAAGACAAGCAAGCAGCCCCAGTCTCTGTGCCTTGGTGCGAGCAGTGCCATGGGCAGATGAGGCTGAGCAACAGCTTTCCAGGCTAGCTCTTTCTGCCTGCGAACTATATGCAGATGTTCGCATTTTCAGAGCAGGTCTTCCGTAGGCCATCGTCACGAACTACCTCACATACTTTTGAAGTTATGTGGCAGGACAAGCAAGCAGCCCCAGTCTCTGTGCCTCTGTGCAAGCAGTGCCATGGGCAGATGAGGCTGAGCAACAGCTTTCCAGGCTAGCTCTTTCTGACTGCCAGCTATCTGCAGACGTTCGCATTTTAAGAGCAGGGCTGGCGGAGGAGCCAGGCACCAAACACCAAAGCTACATTTGAAGATTGAGGGGGCAAGAAAAGCAAGCAGCCCCAGTCTCTGTGCCTCTGTGAGAGCAGTGGCATGGGCAGATGAGGCTGAGCAACAACTTTCCAGGCTAGCTCTTTGTGCCTGTGAGCTATCTGCAGACGTTCGCATTTTCGAGCAGGGCTGTTGGAGGCCCCATGCACAGACCGCAAAACTGCGTTTGAAGTTTGAGGTGGCAAGACAAGCAAGCAGCCCCAGTCTGTGCCTCTGTGCGAGCACTGCCATGGGCAGATGAGGCTGAGCAACAGCTTTCCAGGCTAGCTCTTTCTGTCTGCGATCTATCTGCAGACGTTCGCGTTTTTGGAGCAGGGCTGCTGGAGGCCCCATGCACAGACCCCAAAAACTACCTTTGAGGTTTGAGGTGCCAAGACAAGCAAGCAGCCCCAGTCTCTGTGCCTCCATGCGAGCAGTGCCATGGGCAGAATAGGCTGAGCAACAGCTTTGCAATCTAAATTTTTCTGCCTGTGAGCTCTCTGCAGACGTTCGCATTGTCGTACCAGGCCTGCCGGAGGCGCCGGGTACGGACCACCTAAGCTATGTTTGAAGTTTGAGGTGGTAAGACAAGCAAGCAGCCCCAGTCTCTGTGCCTCTGTGCGAGCAGTGCCATGGGCACATGAGACTGAGAAACAGCTTTCCAGGCTAGCTCTTTCTGCCTGCGAGCTATCTGCAGACGTTCGCATTTTCGGAGCAGGGCTGCCGGAGGCGCCCGGCACGTACCTCCTAAGCTACGTTTGAAGTTTGAGTTGGCAAGACAAGCAAGCAGCCCCAGTCTCTGTGCCTCTGTGCGAGCAGTGCCATGGGCAGATGAGGCTGAGCAACAGCTTTCCAGGCTAGCCCCCTCTGCCTGCGAGCTATCTGCAGACGTTCGCATTTTCGAAGCGGGGCTGCCCGAGGCGCCCGGCACGGACCCCCAAAGTAACATTGGAAGTTTGAGGTGGCAAGACAAGCAAGCAGCCCCAGTCTCTGTGCCTCTGTGCGAGCAGTGCCATGGGCAGATGAGGCTGAGCAACAGCTTTCCAGGCTAGCCTCTTCTGGCTGCCAGCTATCTGCACAAGTTCTCATTTTCGAAGCAGGGCTGCCGGAGGCGACCGGCACGTACGTCCTAGCTACGTTTGAAGTTTGAGGTGGCAAGACAAGCAAGCAGCCCCAGTCTCTGTGCCTCTGTGCGAGCAGTGCCATGGGCAGATGAGGCTGAGAAACAGCTTTCCAGGCTAGCCCCGTCTGCCTGCCAGCTATCTGCAGACGTTCGCATTTTCAGAGCAGGGCTGCCGGAGGAGCCCGGCATGTACGTCCTAAGCTACGTTTGAAGTTTGAGGTGGCAAGACAAGCAAGCAGCCCCAGTCTCTGTGCCTCTGTGCGAGCAGTGTCATGGGCAGATGAGGCTGAGCAACAGCTTTCCAGACTAGCCCCTTCTGCCTGCCAGCTATCTGCAGACGTTCGCATTTTCGGAGCAGCGCTACCGGAGGCGCCCGGCACGTACATCCTAAGATACGTTTGAAGTTTGAGGTGGCAAGACAAGCAAGCAGCCCCAGTCTCTGTGCCTCTGTGCAAGCAGTGCCATGGGCAGATGAGGCTGAGCAACAGCTTTCCAGGCTAGCTCTTTCTGACTGCCAGCTATCTGCAGACGTTCGCATTTTAAGAGCAGGGCTGGCGGAGGAGCCAGGCACCAAACACCAAAGCTACATTTGAAGATTGAGGGGGCAAGAAAAGCAAGCAGCCCCAGTCTCTGTGCCTCTGTGAGAGCAGTGGCATGGGCAGATGAGGCTGAGCAACAACTTTCCAGGCTAGCTCTTTGTGCCTGTGAGCTATCTGCAGACGTTCGCATTTTCGAGCAGGGCTGTTGGAGGCCCCATGCACAGACCGCAAAACTGCGTTTGAAGTTTGAGGTGGCAAGACAAGCAAGCAGCCCCAGTCTGTGCCTCTGTGCGAGCACTGCCATGGGCAGATGAGGCTGAGCAACAGCTTTCCAGGCTAGCTCTTTCTGTCTGCGATCTATCTGCAGACGTTCGCGTTTTTGGAGCAGGGCTGCTGGAGGCCCCATGCACAGACCCCAAAAACTACCTTTGAGGTTTGAGGTGCCAAGACAAGCAAGCAGCCCCAGTCTCTGTGCCTCCATGCGAGCAGTGCCATGGGCAGATGAGGCTGAGCAACAGCTTTGCAATCTAAATTTTTCTGCCTGTGAGCTCTCTGCAGACGTTCGCATTGTCGTACCAGGCCTGCCGGAGGCGCCGGGTACGGACCACCTAAGCTATGTTTGAAGTTTGAGGTGGTAAGACAAGCAAGCAGCCCCAGTCTCTGTGCCTCTGTGCGAGCAGTGCCATGGGCACATGAGACTGAGAAACAGCTTTCCAGGCTAGCTCTTTCTGCCTGCGAGCTATCTGCAGACGTTCGCATTTTCGGAGCAGGGCTGCCGGAGGCGCCCGGCACGTACCTCCTAAGCTACGTTTGAAGTTTGAGTTGGCAAGACAAGCAAGCAGCCCCAGTCTCTGTGCCTCTGTGCGAGCAGTGCCATGGGCAGATGAGGCTGAGCAACAGCTTTCCAGGCTAGCCCCCTCTGCCTGCGAGCTATCTGCAGACGTTCGCATTTTCGAAGCGGGGCTGCCCGAGGCGCCCGGCACGGACCCCCAAAGTAACATTGGAAGTTTGAGGTGGCAAGACAAGCAAGCAGCCCCAGTCTCTGTGCCTCTGTGCGAGCAGTGCCATGGGCAGATGAGGCTGAGCAACAGCTTTCCAGGCTAGCCTCTTCTGGCTGCCAGCTATCTGCACAAGTTCTCATTTTCGAAGCAGGGCTGCCGGAGGCGACCGGCACGTACGTCCTAGCTACGTTTGAAGTTTGAGGGGGCAAGACAAGCAAGCAGCCCCAGTCTCTGTGCCTCTGTGCGAGCAGTGCCATGGGCAGATGAGGCTGAGAAACAGCTTTCCAGGCTAGCCCCGTCTGCCTGCCAGCTATCTGCAGACGTTCGCATTTTCAGAGCAGGGCTGCCGGAGGAGCCCGGCATGTACGTCCTAAGCTACGTTTGAAGTTTGAGGTGGCAAGACAAGCAAGCAGCCCCAGTCTCTGTGCCTCTGTGCGAGCAGTGTCATGGGCAGATGAGGCTGAGCAACAGCTTTCCAGACTAGCCCCTTCTGCCTGCCAGATATCTGCAGACGTTCGCATTTTCGGAGCAGCGCTACCGGAGGCGCCCGGCACGTACATCCTAAGATACGTTTGAAGTTTGAGGTGGCAAGACAAGCAAGCAGCCCCAGTCTCTGTGCCTCTGTGCGAGCAGTGCCATGGGCAGATGAGGCTGAGAAACAGCTTTCCAGGATAGCCTTTTCTGCCTGCCAGCTATCTGCAGACGTTCGCATTTTCGGAGCAAGGCTGCCATAGGCGCCCGGCACGGACCCCCAATGAAACATTGGAAGTTTGAGGTGGCAAGACAAGCAAGCAGCCCCAGTCTCTGTGCCTCTGTGCGAGCAGTGCCATGGGAAGATGAGGCTGAGAAACAGCTTTCCAGGCTAGCCTTTTCTGCCTGCCAGCTATCTGCAGACGTTCGCATTTTCGGAGCAAGGCTTCCGTAGGCGCCCGGCACCGACCCCCAAAGAAACATTGGAAGTTTGATGTGGCAAGACAAGCAAGCAGCCCCAGTCTCTGTGCCTCTGTGCGAGCAGTGCCATGGGCAGATGAGGCTGAGTAACAGCTTTCCAGGCTAGCCCCTTCTGCCTGCCAGCTATCTGCAGACGTTCGCGTTTTTGGACCAGGGCTGCCGTAGGCCCTCGGCAAGGACCCCCAATGAAACATTGGAAGTTTGAGGTGGCAAGACAAGCAAGCAGCCCCAGTCTCTGTGCCTCTGTGCGAGCAGTGCCATGGGCAGATGAGGCTGAGAAACAGCTTTCCAGGCTAGCCTTTTCTGCCTGCCAGCTATCTGCAGACGTTCGCGTTTTTGGAGCAGGGCTGCTGGAGGCCCCATGCACAGACCACAAAAACTAGGTTTGAGGTTTGAGGTGCCAAGACAAGCAAGCAGCCCCAGTCTGTGTGCCTCCGTGCGAGCAGCGCCATGGGCAGATGAGGCTGAGCAACAGCTTTGCAATCTAAATGTTTCTGCCTGTGAGCTATCTGCAGACGTTCGCATTGTCGGACCAGGCCTGCCGGAGGCGCCGGGTACGGACCACCTAAGCTATGTTTGAAGTTTGAGGTGGTAAGACAAACAAGCAGCCCCAGTCTCTGTGCCTCTGTGCGAGCAGTGCCATGGGCACATGAGGCTGAGCAACAGCTTTCCAGGCTAGCTCTTTCTGGCTGCGAGCTATCTGCAGACGTTCGCATTTCCGGAGCATGTCTGCCCGAGGCCCCAATCACGGACCACCAAATTTCTGTTTGAAGTTTGAGGTGGCAAGACAAGCAAGCAGCCCCAGTCTCTGTGCCTCTGTGCGAGCAGTGCCATGGGAAGATGAGGCTGAGAAACAGCTTTCCAGGCTAGCCTTTTCTGCCTGCCAGCTATCTGCAGACGTTCGCATTTTCGGAGCAAGGCTTCCGTAGGCGCCCGGCACGGACCCCCAAAGAAACATTGGAAGTTTGATGTGGCAAGACAAGCAAGCAGCCCCAGTCTCTGTGCCTCTGTGCGAGCAGTGCCATGGGCAGATGAGGCTGAGTAACAGCTTTCCAGGCTAGCCCCTTCTGCCTGCCAGCTATCTGCAGACGTTCGCGTTTTTGGACCAGGGCTGCCGTAGGCCCTCGGCAAGGACCCCCAATGAAACATTGGAAGTTTGAGGTGGCAAGACAAGCAAGCAGCCCCAGTCTCTGTGCCTCTGTGCGAGCAGTGCCATGGGCAGATGAGGCTGAGAAACAGCTTTCCAGGCTAGCCTTTTCTGCCTGCCAGCTATCTGCAGACGTTCGCGTTTTTGGACCAGGGCTGCTGGAGGCCCCATGCACAGACCACAAAAACTAGGTTTGAGGTTTGAGGTGCCAAGACAAGCAAGCAGCCCCAGTCTGTGTGCCTCCGTGCGAGCAGCGCCATGGGCAGATGAGGCTGAGCAACAGCTTTGCAATCTAAATGTTTCTGCCTGTGAGCTATCTGCAGACGTTCGCATTGTCGGACCAGGCCTGCCGGAGGCGCCGGGTACGGACCACCTAAGATATGTTTGAAGTTTGAGGTGGTAAGACAAGCAAGCAGCCCCAGTCTCTGTGCCTCTGTGCGAGCAGTGCCATGGGCAGATGAGGCTGAGAAACAGCTTTCCAGGATAGCCTTTTCTGCCTGCCAGCTATCTGCAGACGTTCGCATTTTCGGAGCAAGGCTGCCGTAGGCGCCCGGCACGGACCCCCAATGAAACATTGGAAGTTTGAGGTGGCAAGACAAGCAAGCAGCCCCAGTCTCTGTGCCTCTGTGCGAGCAGTGCCATGGGAAGATGAGGCTGAGAAACAGCTTTCCAGGCTAGCCTTTTCTGCCTGCCAGCTATCTGCAGACGTTCGCATTTTCGGAGCAAGGCTTCCGTAGGCGCCCGGCACGGACCCCCAAAGAAACATTGGAAGTTTGATGTGGCAAGACAAGCAAGCAGCCCCAGTCTCTGTGCCTTTGTGCGAGCAGTGCCATGGGCAGATGAGGCTGAGTAACAGCTTTCCAGGCTAGCCCCTTCTGCCTGCCAGCTATCTGCAGACGTTTGCATTTTCAGACCAGGGCTGCCGTAGGCCCTCGGCAAGGACCCCCAATGAAACATTGGAAGTTTGAGGTTGCAAGACAAGCAAGCAGCCCCAGTCTCTGTGATTCTGTGCGAGCAGTGCCATGGGCAGATGAGGCTGAGAAACAGCTTTCCAGGATAGCCTTTTCTGCCTGCCAGCTATCTGCAGACGTTCGCGTTTTTGGACCAGGGCTGCTGGAGGCCCCATGCACAGACCACAAAAACTAGGTTTGAGGTTTGAGGTGCCAAGACAAGCAAGCAGCCCCAGTCTCTGTGCCTCCGTGCGAGCAGCGCCATGGGCAGATGAGGCTGAGCAACAGCTTTGCAATCTAAATGTTTCTGCCTGTGAGCTATCTGCAGACGTTCGCATTGTCGGAGCAGGGCTGCCGGAGGCGCCGGGTACGGACCACCTAAGCTATGTTTGAAGTTTGAGGTGGTAAGACAAACAAGCAGCCCCAGTCTCTGTGCCTCTGTGCGAGCAGTGCCATGGGCACATGAGGCTGAGAAACAGCTTTCCAGGCTAGCTCTTTCTGCCTGCGAGCTATCTGCAGACGTTCGAATTTTCGCAACAGGGCTGCTGGAGGCCCCACGCACAGACCCCAAAATTACATTTGAAGTTTGAGGTGGCAAGACAAGCAAGCAGCCCCAGTATTTCTGGCTCTGTGTGAGCAGTGCCATGGGCAGATGAGGCTGAGCAACAGCTTTCCAGGCTAGCTCTTTCTGGCTGCGAGCTATCTGCAGACGTTCGCATTTCCGGAGCATGTCTGCCCGAGGCCCCAATCACGGACCACCAAATTTCTGTTTGAAGTTTGAGGTGGCAAGACAAGCAAGCAGCCCCAGTCTCTGTGCCTCTGTGCGAGCAGTGCCATGGGCAGATGAGGCAGAGCAACATCTTTCCAGGCTAAATGTTTCTGCCTGCGATCTATCTGCAGACGTTTGCATTGCTGGACCAGGCCTGCCGGAGGCGCCGGGCAGGTACCACCTAAGCTACGTTTGAAGTTTGAGGTGGTAAGACAAGCAAGCAGCCCCAGTCTCTGTGCCTCTGTGCGAACAGTGCCATGGGCAGATGAGGCTGAGCAACAGCTTTCCAGGCTAGCTCTTTCTGCCTGCGAGCTATCTGCAGATGTTCGCATTTTCAGAGCAGGGCTGCCGCAGGCCATCGTCACGAACCACCTCAGATACTTTTGAAGTTAGGTGGCAAGACAAGCAAGCAGCCCCAGTCTCTGTGCCTCTGTGCGAGCAGTGCCATGGCCAGATGAGGCTGAGCAACAGCTTTCCAGGCTAGCTCTTTCTCCCTGCGAGCTATCTGCAGACGTTCGCATTTCCGGAGCACGTCTGCCCGAGACCCCAATCACGGACCACCAAATTTATGTTTGCAGTTTGAGGTGGCAAGACAAGCAAGCAGCCCCAGTCTCTCTGCCTCTGTGCGAGCGGTGCCATGGGCAGATGAGGCTAAGCAACAGCTTTCCAGGCTAGCTCTTTCTGACTGCGAGCTATCTACAGACGTTCGCATTTTGGGAGCAGGGTTGCAGGAGGACACCTGCACGGATCGCCAAATCTACGTTTCAAGTTTGAGGTGGCAAGACAAGCAAGCAGCCCCAGTCTCTTTGCCTCTGTGCGAGCAGTGCCATGGGCAGATGAGGCTGAGCAACAGCTTTCCAAGCTAAGTATTTCTTCCTGCGAGCTATCTGCAGACGTTCGCATTGTCGGAGCAGGCCTGCCGGAGGCGCCGGGCATGAACCACCTAAGCTACGTTTGAAGTTTGAGGGGGCAAGACAAGCAAGCAGCCCCAGTCTCTGTGCCTTGGTGCGAGCAGTGCCATGGGCAGATGAGGCTGAGCAACAGCTTTCCAGGCTAGCTCTTTCTGCCTGCGAACTATATGCAGATGTTCGCATTTTCAGAGCAGGTCTTCCGTAGGCCATCGTCACGAACTACCTCAGATACTTTTGAAGTTATGTGGCAGGACAAGCAAGCAGCCCCAGTCTCTGTGCCTCTGTGCAAGCAGTGCCATGGGCAGATGAGGCTGAGCAACAGCTTTCCAGGCTAGCTCTTTCTGACTGCCAGCTATCTGCAGACGTTCGCATTTTAAGAGCAGGGCTGGCGGAGGAGCCAGGCACCAAACACCAAAGCTACATTTGAAGATTGAGGGGGCAAGAAAAGCAAGCAGCCCCAGTCTCTGCCTCTGTGAGAGCAGTGGCATGGGCAGATGAGGCTGAGCAACAACTTTCCAGGCTAGCTCTTTGTGCCTGTGAGCTATCTGCAGACGTTCGCATTTTCGAGCAGGGCTGTTGGAGGCCCCATGCACAGACCGCAAAACTGCGTTTGAAGTTTGAGGTGGCAAGACAAGCAAGCAGCCCCAGTCTCTGTGCCTCTGTGCGAGCACTGCCATGGGCAGATGAGGCTGAGCAACAGCTTTCCAGGCTAGCTCTTTCTGTCTGCGATCTATCTGCAGACGTTCGCGTTTTTGGAGCAGGGCTGCTGGAGGCCCCATGCACAGACCCCAAAAACTACCTTTGAGGTTTGAGGTGCCAAGACAAGCAAGCAGCCCCAGTCTCTGTGCCTCCATGCGAGCAGTGCCATGGGCAGATGAGGCTGAGCAACAGCTTTGCAATCTAAATTTTTCTGCCTGTGAGCTCTCTGCAGACGTTCGCATTGTCGTACCAGGCCTGCCGGAGGCGCCGGGTACGGACCACCTAAGCTATGTTTGAAGTTTGAGGTGGTAAGACAAGCAAGCAGCCCCAGTCTCTGTGCCTCTGTGCGAGCAGTGCCATGGGCACATGAGGCTGAGAAACAGCTTTCCAGGCTAGCTCTTTCTGCCTGCGAGCTATCTGCAGACGTTCGCATTTTCGGAGCAGGGCTGCCGGAGGCGCCCGGCACGTACCTCCTAAGCTACGTTTGAAGTTTGAGTTGGCAAGACAAGCAAGCAGCCCCAGTCTCTGTGCCTCTGTGCGAGCAGTGCCATGGGCAGATGAGGCTGAGCAACAGCTTTCCAGGCTAGCCCCCTCTGCCTGCGAGCTATCTGCAGACGTTCGCATTTTCGTAGCAAGACTGCAGGAGGCACCCGGCACGGAGCCCCAAATGAACATTGGAATTTTGAAGTGGCAAGACAAGCAAGCAGCCCCAGTCTCTGTGCCTCTGTGCGAGCAGTGCCATGGGCAGATGAGGCTGAGAAACAGCTTTCCAGGATAGCCTTTTCTGCCTGCCAGCTATCTGCAGACGTTCGCATTTTCGGAGCAAGGCTGCCGTAGGCGCCCGGCACGGACCCCCAATGAAACATTGGAAGTTTGAGGTGGCAAGACAAGCAAGCAGCCCCAGTCTCTGTGCCTCTGTGCGAGCAGTGCCATGGGCAGATGAGGCTGAGAAACAGCTTTCCAGGATAGCCTTTTCTGCCTGCCAGATATCTGCAGACGTTCGCATTTTTGGAGCAAGGCTGCCGTAGGCGCCCGGCACGGACCCCCAAAGAAACATTGGAAGTTTGAGGTGGCAAGACAAGCAAGCAGCCCCAGTCTCTGTGCCTCTGTGCGAGCAGTGCCATGGGCAGATGAGGCTGAGCAACAGCTTTCCAGGCTAGCCCCTTCTGCCTGCCCGCTGTCTGCAGACGTTCGCGTTTTCGAAACAGGGCTGCCCGAGGCGTCCGGCATGAACCCACTAACCTACGATTGAATATTGATGTGGCAAGACAAGCAAGCAGCCCCAGTCTCTGTGCCTCTGTGCGAGCAGTGCCATGGGCGGGCAGATGAGGCTGAGCAACAGCTTTCCAGGTGTCCTGGGTTTGGCCAGGACAGGGTTAATTTTCACCAGACTCCAGGAAGGGGCACAGCCGGGGGGTGGGGGCTGACCCCACCTGGCCAAACAGAGCCGGGTATTCCATACCACGGGACGTCACGCTGGGTTCCGGTGTGGGGGGGGGCGGTGCGGCGGTAAGGCACTCGCGGCTTGGGAGGGCGTAGCGCCGGTCCGGTTTCGGGAGAGCGGCTGTTGTATGGTTCGTGGTTGTGTTTTCTCCTTATTTGTATCGTTGTTGTTCCTGTTTTCCCTCTGTTTGCTGTTCTGTTAAACTGCCCTTATCCCGACCCACCAGTTTCTGCCTCTTTCTTTCCATTCCCCTCCGCACGCCGGCGGGGGGAGGGGCGGCCGCGTGGCGCTTTTGTTGCCGGCGGCAGCCGAAACCAAAACATTAAAATGGCGCCCAGACGTGGAGCGGGGATAACGGCAGGGCTGAGCAGCGGGTGTTAAAACTGCTTTCATAGATTTTGTTAAAATTTATTATACGCATTTACTGTGCTAGTTAAAGTCGCCGGTAAAAATGTTTCTGACTTTGATCAAATATCTGTGCTACGTAAATCCTTACTTGCTGTATGTGTTTGCCGCCGTGATGTTTGTTACCTCGGGAAAAAAGATCAGGATGATGATTTTGCTGTACTGTACGATATCGACTTATGATATGATAACATCACTGTGCATGAAATTAGTCTTGTATTTGCATGCGGCACTGCGGTCATTTCCGTACCTCGGATCCTATGTCTTAGATTTTGTTAATAATCAAACCCAGTCTGTGGGGAAAGCCGAAGGGGATACCTTCCCCCACTCTTTCGCCCCCCCTCTCTCCCTCAGGCTGGTCCTAACTGCTTTTGAGAATTTCAAGTACCCGTGGGATGCTCAGGGCAGCACTCTCCTTTTGTTCTGCCTGCTGAACGGGTTCTGGGTTTTGTTTAGGGTTAAGCAAGTCGTTAAGAACATCGTGCAGAGACCTGCCCCGGGGCTGGATAGCTGTGAGTGGCTGGGTGTGTGGGACAGCATGGGCAGATGTCTAGAGCAGTGGGCACCTGCGGTGTGTTTTAAACTCACCCCTGAACAAATACAGAATCCGGATAATCTGGTAAAATATCTGAAAAAAGTGTGCTGCCACCCTGGGAACTCCAGAGAGACACAGATCACCACAATGTGCTGGGGTCTGGCCCATGCCTACCGAGCCCTGTTCAACACTGTTCAGTGCCTTAAAGGGGAAAGGGGGGGAAAGGAAGCGGCAGGCACTGCAACTGGCGCTGCCCCCCCAGCCAACCCTGCAGCCCCTCCAGCCCAGCAGGCAGCCACAGCCCCCCAGACTGGCACCGTCGCTGCCACAGCTGCAGGGTCTGCCTCGGTTTCCCTGGCAGGCAGAGCAGCTGCTCCAGCCCCAGCTCCAGCTGCAGGCAGCGTGGCTGAGCCCAACGACCAACCTGTGCAGGTAGCAGTCGCCCCTGTAAAACTAAAGAAAGACGCAAAGAGAGCAGATCACTCCGGGAGGGATGACGATGAGCCAGGGTCATCTCGGGAGATAGAGACAGAGATCATCACCCGGTCCCTGTCCCTGGGGGAGCTGCGAGACATGCAGAAAGATTTCATCCGCCACCCAGGCGAGCACATTGTCACCTGGCTGCTGCAGTGCTGGGATAACGGGGCCAGCAGCTTGGAGTTAGAGGGCAAGGAAGCCAAGCAGATGGGAGCCCTGGCCAGGGATGGGGGCATTGACAAGGCCATTGGGAAAAAGGAACAAGTCCTCAGCCTCTGGAGGAGACTTCTGTCAGGTGTGAGGGAGAGGTACCCCTTCAGTGACTATTTTGTATGTCATCCTGGCAAGTGGACCAATATGGAAAAGGGTATTCAGTACTTGAGGGAATTAGCTGTGCGGGAGCTAGTTTATAATGAACCAGACGATGACCAGTTACCCACAGACCCAGATGAAGTCCAGTGCACAGCATCTATGTGGAGGAAGTTTGTGCGGAGTGCACCCTCCTCATATGCCAACTCACTGGCAGTTGTAAACTGGAAAGGTAAAAAGGCACCAACAGTGGATGAGGTGGCTGTCAGACTCCGGCAATATGAGGAAAGTCTCTCTTCATCTCTTGTCTCAGCTTTGGAGAAACTGGCCCAGGAGGTGCGGCAAATCAAAGAGAACATGTCTAACTCCCCACCTGTACGGGCCAGTGTCTCAGCTATTAGGGGCAAGCGTTTCTCTGCTCAGGAGAGGGAATACAGAGGCTATACACCCCGGGGCACCCTGTGGTTTTACCTGCGTGACCACGGAGAGGACATGAGGAAGTGGGATGGAAAACCCACCTCAAGTCTAGAGGCACGAGTGCGTGAGCTGCGAGGTAAAACAATCACCAAAGGGGATTGTGTTAGGAAAAATGCCACTCCAGTTTCCAGAAGCCAGCTCTCCAAACCAGGTAGACAGTTTGACCTTGATTCCGATCCTCTGGAGGGGACCTCCAAGTCATTCTTACAGCAAGTGAGCAGCAAATTCTCTGACGAGGATTAGAGGGGCCCTGCCTCCAGCCAGGTGGAGGAAAGGGACAACCGTGTTTATTGGACGGTGTGGATTCGGTGGCCTGGCACGTCAGATCCACAAGAGTATCAAGCTCTAGTGGACACTGGTGCACAGTGTACTTTAATGCCATCAGAGTTCAAAGGGTCAGAGTCCATTTGCATTTCGGGAGTGACAGGGGGGTCCCAAGAGCTGAGTGTACTGGAGGCTGAAGTGAGCCTCACTGGGCAGGACTGGCAGAAGCACCCCATTGTAACTGGCCCCGAGGCTCCGTGCATCCTTGGGATAGACTATCTTAGGAGAGGCTATTTCAAGGACCCAAGTGGTTATTGGTGGGCTTTTGGCATAGCTGCTGTAGAGACGGAAGAAATTAAACAGCTGTCCATTTTGCCTGGTCTCTCGGAGGATCCTTCCGTTGTGGGGTTGCTGAGGGTTGAAGAACAACAAGTACCTATCGCGACCACAACGGTGCACCGGCGACAGTATCGTACCAACCGAGACTCCCTTCTCCCCATTCATCAGCTGATCCGCCAGCTGGAGAGTCAAGGAGTGATCACGAAAACTCGCTCACCCTTTAATAGTCCCATATGGCCAGTGAGAAAATCTACTGGAGAGTGGAGACTGACAATAGACTACCGTGGCCTGAATGAAGTCACACCACCGCTGAGTGCTGCCGTGCCAGACATGCTAGAACTTCAGTATCAGCTGGAGTCAAAGGCAGCCAAGTGGTATGCTACAATTGACATCGCTAATGCATTCTTCTCCATCCCTTTGGCAGCAGAGTGCAGGCCACAGTTTGCTTTCACCTGGAGGGGCATCCAGTACACCTGGAACCGACTGCCCCAGGGGTGGAAACACAGTCCCACCATTTGCCATGGACTAATCCAGACTGCACTGGAAAAGGGTGAAGCTCCAGAACATCTGCAGTACATCGACGACATCATTATATGGGGCGACACAGCGGAGGAGGTTTTTGAGAAAGGGGAGAAAATAGTTCAGATCCTTCTGAAAGCCGGTTTCGCCATTAAGCGAAGTAAAGTCAAGGGACCTGCGCAAGAGATCCAGTTTTTGGGAATAAAATGGCAGGATGGGTGCCGTCAAATCCCAATGGATGTCATCAACAAAATAGTAGCTATGTCTCCACCAACCAGCAAAAAGGAAGCACAGGCCTTCCTGGGTGTTGTGGGTTTTTGGAGGATGCACATCCCAAATTACAGCCAGATTGTAAGTCCTCTGTACCACGTGACCCGGAACAAGAATGATTTTGAATGGGGCCCTGAGCAACGACAGGCATTTGAACAAATTAAACAGGAGATAGTTCATGCCGTAGCCCTTGGTCCAGTCCGGTCAGGGCAAGATGTTAAAAACGTGCTCTACACCGCAGCCGGGGAGAATGGCCCAACCTGGAGTCTCTGGCAGAAAGCACCAGGGGAGACTCGAGGTCGACCCCTGGGGTTCTGGAGCTGGGGATACAAAGGATCGGAGGCCCGCTATACTTCCACCGAAAAAGAGATTCTGGCAGCATATGAAGGTGTTTGAGCTGCTTAAGAAGTGGTCGGCACTGAAGCACAGCTCCTCCTAGCACCACGGTTGCCGGTCCTGGGCTGGATGTTCAAAGAGAGGGTCCCCTCTACTCATCATGCCACCGATGCTACGTGGAGTAAGTGGGTCGCTCTGATCACCCAGCGTGCCCGAATGGGAAACCCCAGTCGCCCAGGAATTCTGGAGGTAATCATGGACTGGCCAGAAGGCAAAGATTTTGGAGCATCGCCAGAGGAGGAGGTGACACGTGCTGAAGAGGCCCCACTGTATAACCAGCTGCCAGAAGATAAGAAACAGTATGCCCTGTTCACGGATGGGTCCTGTCGCATTGTGGGGAAGCAGCGGAGGTGGAAGGCTGCTGTATGGAGCCCTACACGACAAGTCGCAGAAACTGCCGAGGGAGAAGGTGAGTCCAGCCAGTTTGCAGAGGTGAAAGCCATCCAGCTGGCTTTAGACATTGCCAGTCGAGAGAAGTGGCCAGTGCTCTATCTTTACACCGACTCTTGGATGGTGGCCAGTGCCTTGTGGGGGTGGCTGCAGCAATGGAAGAAGAACAACTGGCAGCGCAGAGGCAAACCTATCTGGGCTGCCCCATTGTGGCAAGATATTGCTGCCCGCCTGGAGCAGTTGGTTGTAAAAGTGCCTCACATGGACGCTCACATCCCTAAGAGTCTGGCCACTGAGGAACATCAAAACAACCACCAGGTAGATCAGGCTGCTAAGATTGAAGTGGCTCAGGTGGATCTGGACTGGCAACATAAGGGTGAACTGTTTATAGCTCGGTGGGCCCATGACACCTCGGGCCACCAAGGAAGAGACGCGACATACCGATGGGCTCGTGACCGAGGGGTGGACTTGGCTATGGATACCATCACACAGGTTATCCATGAATGTGAAACATGTGCTGCAATCAAGCAAGCCAAGCGGGTAAAGCCTCAGTGGTATGGAGGACGATGGCTAAAATATAAATATGGGGAGGCTTGGCAGATTGACTACATCACACTGCCACAAACCCGCCAAGGCAAGCGCTATGCGCTCACAATGGTGGAGGCCACCACCGGATGGCTGGAAACCTACCCTGTGCCCCATGCCACCGCCCGGAATACCATCCTGGGCCTGGAAAAACAAGTCCTGTGGTGACATGGCACCCCCGAAAGAATTGAGTCAGAAAACGGGACTCATTTTCGTAACAGCCTCATAGACACCTGGGCCAAAGAACACAGTATTGAGTGGGTGTATCACATCCCCTACCATGCACCAGCCTCTGGAAAGTTCAAGCGGTACAATGGGCTGCTAAAAAACCTATCTGAGGGCAATGGGGGGTGGGACTTTCAAAAATTGGGATCCCCATTTAGCAAAGGTCACCTGGTTGGTTAACAACCGGGGATCCACCAACCAGCCTGGTCCTGCCCAGTCAAAACCTCAGTGCCCCGCAGAAGGAGATAAAGTCCCTGTAGTGCACATGCGGAACATGTTAGGGAAGACGGTTTGGGTTAATCCTGCCTCGGGCAAAGGCAAGCCCGTCCGCGGGATTGCTTTTGCTCAAGGTCCTGGGTGTACCTGGTGGGTAATGCGGAAGGATGGGGAAGTCGGATGTGTACCTCATGGGGATTTGATTACGGGCGAGAATAGTCCATAAATAAATTGTATAAAGTTAATTGTTAAATAACCCTGTCACTGTCTGTCATCACTGTTATAATTGTTGTATTTTGTACCAGTAGTAGCATAGTGAGAATCATCCAGATTAAAGAAGGATGGACTTTTTCGATGAAAACCTAGCAGAGCACAGTGATGATGGAACTGGACCTGGTTTTCAACAACTGGCATCCAGCAACTTCATCAAGATCAACATCTCCTGCAGAATGTGGGCACGGGCCGCACCAGATACATCAGCCGTGAGCTCCGGATGCAGCAAGTGACCGCCCACCAATACACATCACCCCTCCTGCCACGGAAGACCATTACGACAGATGGAGCCCAAAGTCATGGATTAAATGAACTCAATGGACACTTTAGAGTGATGATCCATAGACTAAGGGAATGATATCTGGAGACAGGAGAAGTGGTGGTGATCAACTGGACAATGGGGGACCTGGGCATGACGTAGATGGTATGGAATAAATGGTGGATAATGTCCTGGGTTTGGCCAGAACAGGGTTAATTTTCACCGGAATCCAGGAAGGGGCACAGCCGGGGGGTGAGGGCTGACCCCACCTGGCCGAACAGAGCCCGGTGTTCCATACCCTGTGACGTCACGCTGGGTTCCGGTGGGGGGGGCGGGGCGGCGGGAAGGCACTCGCGGCTTGGGGGGACGCAGCGCCGGTCCTGTTTCGGGAGAGCGGCTGTCTGGGTTGTACGGTTCGTTGTTGTTTTTTCTCCTTATTTGTATCATTGTTGTTCCTGTTTTCCCTCTGTTTGCTGTTCTGTTAAACTGCCCTTATCCCGACCCACCTGTTTCTGCCTCTTTCTTTTCATTCTCCTCTGCACGCCGGCGGGGGGAGGGGCGGCCGCGTGGCGCTTTTGTTGCAGGCGGCAGCCGAAACCGAAACAGTTTTTCAGCAATTTAAGTCACAGATACGATCTGTAATCGGACAGATGACACTAACTGCATCTGACCATCCTAATATACTCCAGAGGTTTATCTTTGCAAATATTGTTAGCTTGCAGTAGACTTTGTGCAAAGGTAGCAAGAGGAAGAGAAGTCTGTCTTTGAATTTTAAAGCTTTCTTTGCATGTGTCATTTTGTGTCCTTCTGTCTACGTGACTCGCAGCACTACACTGCACGTTCTGCGGAGCCCCTGATCTGCTAGTGACATTAACGGCTAGCTGGGTGGTGGTGGAAGGGTGCCAGTTCTTGCAGTGCGATTTCAGTAAGGAATTTCAAACTAGTTAGACTTCCCTAAAATCCAGAAACTCATTTACCAGTTCAGGAAGAGGTGGTGGTGTTGCCTTGTCCTGCCAGTGCTGAGTGCTATATGTCCTGGGTTCGGCCAGAACAGGCTTAATTTTCACCGGACTCCAGGAAGGGGCACAGCCGGGGGGAGGGGCTGACCCCACCTGGCCGAACAGAGCCCGGTGTTCCATACCCTGTGACGTCACACTGGGTTCCGGTGGGGGGGGCGGGGCAGCGGGAAGGCACTCGCGGCTTGGGGGGACGCAGCACCGGTCCTGTTTCGGGAGAGCGGCTGTCTGGGTTGTACGGTTCGTTGTTGTGTTTTCTCCTTATTTGTATCATTGTTGTTCCTGTTTTCCCTCTGTTTGCTGTTCTGTTAAACTGCCCTTATCCCGACCCACCTGTTTCTGCCTCTTTCTTTTCATTCTCCTCCTCCGCACGCCGGCGGGGGGAGGGGCGGCCGCGTGGCGCTTTTGTTGCAGGCGGCAGCTGAAACCGAAACAGTTTTTCAGCAATTTAAGTCACAGATATGATCTGTAATGGGACAGATGACACTAACTGCATCTGACCATCCTAATATACTCCAGAGGTTTATCTTTGCAAATATTGTTAGCTTGCAGTAGACTTTGTGCAAAGGTAGCAAGAGGAAGCGAAGTCTGTCTTTGAATTTTAAATCTTTCTTTGCATGTGTCATTTTGTGTCCTTCTGTCTACGTGACTCGCAGCACTACACTGCACGTTCTGCGGAGCCCCTGATCTGCTAGTGACATTAACGGCTAGCTGGGTGGTGGTGGAAGGGTGCCAGTTCTCGCAGTGCGATTTCAGTAAGGAATTTCAAACTAGTTAGACTTCCCTAAAATCCAGAAACTCATTTACCAGTTCAGGAAGAGGTGGTGGTGTTGCCTTGTCCTGCCAGTGCTGAGTGCTGTATGTCCTGGGTTCGGCCAGAACAGGCTTAATTTTCACCGGACTCCAGGAAGGGGCACAGCCGGGGGGTGAGGGCTGACCCCACCTGGCCGAACAGAGCCCGGTATTCCATACCCTGTGACGTCACGCTGGGTTCCGCTGGGGGGGCGGCTCGGCTAGAACCCTCTCGTGGCTCGGGAGCGTGCGGCGCCGGTGTGGTCCGAGAGAGCGGCTGTCTGTTTTTTGTCGTGTTTTCTCCTTATCTGTATCGTTGTTGTTCCTGTTTTCCCTCTGTTTGTTGTTCTGTTAAACTGCCCTTATCCCGACCCACCGGTTTTCTGCCTGTTTTCTTTCCATTCTCCTCCGCACCGCGGCGGGGGGGAGGGTCGGCCACGTGGCGCTTTTGTTGCAGGCAGTAACCGAAACCAAATCACTGTAGCTGTCACAAGAAGATGTGCAGATGTTCAAACCTGCCTGACAATAAGAAAAGCAAATGTTTTGCTACCGTTTTCCTTTAGAACAGCGTCTTTCCCAGGCAGGCGTTTGACCTGTTCGTGGAATAACAACTGCCATTAGAAGTGGGCCGCATGGGAAGAGCATGCTGTTCTCCTGGAAGTCAGAAGACTGGCTTCCGTTCCTGCGTGTTGCTGATTTGCTTTATGACCTGCGAGTCCTCTCCCGCTATGTTTGCTTTACTTGTTTTCTTGATGGTGATCTGTTCAGCAGAGGAAATGCCTTTTACTTCTGTGCAAGATCTGGGCTCAAGTTGCTTGGGGGGGAAATTGAAGCTGGTTGAGAAGTCAGTCACTAATTTTTGCTAACCAAAGTGTAGCTGAGATAAATTTGCCTGAAAAGTACTTTCCTTTATTGGAAAGGACTCTATAGCTTTACACGCAATGAATTTAAAACCATGTAGAAACTTCAAAGTGCTTATGCCAGCTGAGCTTTTTGTATTTTAAATGTGTTTGAAGCTGCTTCAGAGCAGAAGCTTTTGTTGCTCTAGGGAAAAAAGCTTTAATTCTAGATACTGCATCAATTTACCAGCGACTGTCAGACTTTCCTTGACCTGTCTGTGTAACGTAGTTTGTAATGGAGAGATCCTTCAGTTAATTGATGGAATAACCTTGTACCTCCAGCCTGAGGCTATTGCTAAGGACGGTTTGCTTGCTTGGATGCGCTGTTTGCCGTAGCCCCTGGCTGGAGTTGATACAGCATTTGAATTCGGGCTGGTAAGGTTTTGTTTCTACTGGTAGTGGAATTGAGACTGAAATAAAGCAGGTGAAATTACGACCTTACTGAAGTCATTAGCAAAGCTGCCATTGACTGAAGTAAGGCTAGGATCTCAGCCAAGCGTTTTGGTTGTTTAATTTATGGTAACATATTAATTGAGTTGTATTAAAACAAGGTTTTGAAAAAGTTTATCTTTAGCTTCGTGATACAATCTCCATTCCATAAATATTGTACATAGTGTTACTAAAAGTTTACCTTTTTTTGGCAGGTTGATAGAGGTAGATTTTAATTTATTTTTATAATCTGTGTGTTTGCACTCCTAGGAAAGAACTAAAGTACGCAGATGTCATTATTTCTGTAAATGAAAAGGACTTAATCCTAAATCTTCGAATTGTTTTATAGTATATGCCAGCAGAGCTATCTAACACTCTGTCCTGCAGGAAATATTTGACATACTTGTAAGCTCCAGGGAGAGGAGAACTAGGATGATAATATCCATTAACGTTGTTTTTGAATGAGAACTTGCATAAAGACTTTCTCGAGGAAAAAAAAGAAAATCACTATTAGATTTAAAGGCTTTTTAGCAAAAGGAATGTATTGCAAGCTTTCGACCTTCCTGTGCTGTATGAAGCTTTACTGGTGCGTATGCCAGAAAATCCTGTTGATTACTGGACTCTTCCAATGTGTGCTGCCCTTCTAGAAAGTCGACATCTGGACTGTATTTATTCTACTATTTTCTCGTCACTGGATGAGTCAGAGTAGATTTTCCTCCTTTAAATTTTGATAAACTTTGTTTCTATGATTTGGCAGAAAAGATTTTGTGCAATTTTAAAGGCACAACTAATAATGCGTTCCCAAGCTCTGATGACAGTTAGAACAAACGGTATTGTTTTAAAACATAAATGTATATTTTGCTGTACTACTCTTCTTGCTTCTCTTATCTGCTAGAATAGTTTTAGCATTGAGCATATTTTAATACACATCTAGAAACAGGCAAGACTGCTTTTATTATATTATTATATTGCTTGAAGTCATGAATTATGTTAATGTAAACACTGTAGTAAAAGGGAGACTGTATTGGCACCAGAGGTCTTTTATTCCTGCTTGTAAGTCTTCACGTTTGTCTTGTATGTGGAGACTCTGGCCTGGGTAGAAATGGGATTGTTCATTAAGAGTCAAAGTGTGTTCTTCCACTTGTAGCAGTCCCAAAGTACACCCAGTTTGTGTTGCACATCGATGGTATCTTGGCAAAAAGGAAACCGAGTTATCCATTAGCTAATTCTCAGAGTAATCTTCTTTGTAACCAGCTCTTCAAGTAATACCTTCCAAGTTTTCCCATGCAATGAGTAAAGCTAGCATAGTCAACAAGTTTCAAGGAACTACTCTATCAATCGCTGGAAAGTTTTGACTAATTGAGCACAGTGATTTTTAATCTCTGCTATTCTGTATTATTTTTCAGTGATGTTTGTCTTATGAGGAACAATGGAACAAAATGGTTTTGGACAGGTTGATGTAGTTGCTTCTGAGAATTCGGGAGCGTGCGGCGCCGGTGCGGTCCGAGAGAGCGGGTCTGTTTTATTGATGTATGCCATCAATAAAATCAGGTGCCTTGATTAATCCTCTAGTATTGCAGGCCACAACTTGGTAACTGAGGCTGTGATAAATATCCCATAGCTTGTCTGCAGAATCAACTTTTTTTGTTAGTGTTTTCAGTTAAAAGTTTTCTCCTGCAAAACCTAGGGACTGATACTGTTCTGTCAGGTCAAACAGATAAGCTGTTTCACCTGAAGTTTGTACCTAGCTCTTGTAGGCTACTTTTCCGTGATGGGTTTGCTAAGCTGCTGTGAGTGCACTTCCTCAGTCTCCATTGCTGCTTGCTCATGGGTGGAGGAGTGCACATATGGCCACCTCATAGCGAGAGGTCACCTCTGCTAGCGCAGCTGTCCCGTGGGCTTTCCGTCATTTGAGAGGGTTGGAAGGTAAGAAGAAATGAGATTGTTTTAGAGTCCATTCTCTTTGAACATCTGGGGTGATATCCTTTCTGGGGTGATATCCTTTCTGGGGTGATATCCTTTCTGTATATGCAAAGTTAAAATTTCAAGTGCTATATTGTCTCATTTTTGCAGAGGTTAAGTGTGATGTGAGGATAGGGATGCTTCTAAGCTGCCTATCTGATCAAGAAGTGCAGGTCTGAAGGTACTAAATACCCAAGTGAATGCAGACTAGCTGCAAAACTGACGTATGCAGCATGGTGGAGAAAGGTGAAGACTGTAAGAATGTGCTTAAACTCACCCTGCTAAATTAACATTGCTGTTCTGAGTATCTTAGCTGAGAAATATGCAAGCATGCAAAATGTACACTTGTCATTCTTGAAGTAGCTGGTTTCCAACCTTTAGTTTCTGAAGGACTGTTGAATGACGGAACTACTTTGACTTTTTCCACACAAATCCCTCTAATGAAATGCATTGCTGCTTCACACCCGTCAGAGTTGCTAGTGGCAGTCACTGTCTCGCTTGAAATGGGATCTTTCTCCAGTAATCTACTGCCAGTTAATCATGGCTAAGTGAGACCTGGTAATCCCATTGATGTGCCTGGACTTATCTGAAGACAAGACCTAATTTTTATTTTTTTAAAAAGAGCTGTAGTAACATCATTTGTAATTATAGTGATATGAACTTGGTCACGCTTCCTGCCTACAATATCATGTATGTAAACACTACAATAAATTCTGTCTAAACACGTTCTGCTTTAACTCTACCTCTGTCTTAAGAAGTAAATGTGCATTTGCTGTCTTTATTTATCTCTGTACTGTACCACTCTGCACTAATAAATTCATTTCTTAATGAATTCATGTAGCCGTATGGCCAGAAATATATTTTTTAACTAGTTAAGAGTCTGTGATAAGCAGTGCAAAGAATCTGTTTCTTTAAAATATGCTTTACTGTACTTTGAAACTGGCTTCTAAAGATACTGAATGTTTCCATCAACTTGGTAATACTCATAACCAGCTCCTGGTATATACAATATATTAAAATGATGCTAAATATAAAAGTGTGTGTGTATAATGATTTTAAGAAAACTAATATATATGTCTCTGCACTCTGAATAAATCTGTCTCTGGACTTGTGATCAAGGCAGAGGACAGAGCTGTTTCTTGTTACTTAAGGTAACACAGGAATTCAGGCACATAGCAAAAAGCTTTTAATCACACTAATGTGATGCATTGTATCGACATCTTAATGCTAAGCTGATCTTTAGGATGAAGAAAGTATTTTAAACAAACACCATGTAGTTCCCTGCAACATCAGTGCTTTTTGTTCTAGACAGTGAAGGTCTGTTGTGTAGTCAAAGCCGTAAATGGAATGAAATGAGGTTGCTTTAAACAAAGGTTTCATAAGTTGTTGAAAATCAGTTTTGAGGAAAATGTCTGAAATGTTTTGCAGAGGTGAATCTGGTGCTGGGAAGACTGAAAACACAAAGAAGGTTATTCAATACCTTGCTCATATTGCTTCCTCCCATAAAGGAAGAAAGGACCATAATATTCCTGTAAGTTGGGATATTTTATCATTTGTTTATTGTTCTTTTTGAAAACCACCATCTTTGCATTTAAAAAAAACATAACTTTTTTATTAAAGATAAGCTGTAATGTAATCCACATAATTTTCTCAACCGTTATTTTCTCTTTAGTAGGGGCTGAAATGAGCAGTTACGTTAAAATTTCCAGTTGATGTTAGCTGTTTAACTTCTCTTCTGAAATTAAAGGTTTTATGCAACCATTGTAACTAGGAAAGGTATCAAAGCTTTCTGATGCAGTGTGTGCCAGTTTTCCAAAAATTTAATTAACTTGGGCAAGTCTTAGTGAATTTAGTTCCCTGAGATGCAGTTTTCAGTACTATATTCGTGAACAAGCTTTCTGTTCTTTCAAAAATTATCTTGTAGATAAGAAAAATCATCAAGCTTCAAAACTGCTGTAGACTTGATATGTCTACAAGCGAGCAGCTAATAAAAAGCTCTAGTTTTAGTACATTACAGACAAAAGCATATGCACTTATGTCAGAGTCTTGGGGTTTTTGGTAACTTGTCACTAACTGATTTATGTAGAACTTTCTTCAGATTTACTGCTAGACTTCAAAATTCACAATGAGTTTTTATCAATATTTTGCTTTACAAGATATGGATGGGTTTGATTATCTGTTGCTATGAGCACTTGGATCTCTTTGCAGTGGAATATTAATTCAACTTGCTAGAAGCAAGTGGCTTGCTATATTCGACACTGGCGTATGTGGTTGGAAGTTTTCAAACTATATCAGACTTAGAAGCATCAGCTTCTGTAATTTCTAGTGTATAGCACTTAATATTAAGATATTCTGGAATGTGTCAAGACTCAAACTCCTAGAAAACCAGGAGAGGACTTTTGACCAATCTGTGAAGAAAAAAAAAGCAAGAATTTGAAGTTGGAGAGAGGGAAAGATTGCTCTGCAGATAGATTTGGAGGCCTTAGGAGGATGCTGTGACTGGAGTGTCGGCAGCATTAGCATTGTCATGTGCTAGGGGAATACATGGCTCTGCAGAATGCTATTTAGAAAGTCATCCTTCAGAACTTGTTTTCTGTGTGGGTTTTGATTTATAAATATTCTTGGATTTATGGCTGTGCAGCCTTGAACAAAACTAGTGTTTTTAAAATTTCTACAGGAGTATAATTGCCTACAACTTTGGGGGGCGGGAAGGGAATTATGCAGAGAATGGAACTGCACAGAGTTTGTATACCAAGTACTTCTAAACACACTATTGACAGCTTGGAATGCACCAGGTTGAAAAGACTTCTGTGAGCCTCTTGTCGAGCCTCCTTTCAAAATATGCTTCCCTTTAAAGCTGAGTTTTGAAAACCTTGTGTGATGAAGATTATACAACCTTTCTGCAAAACTTTTCCTGTGCTTAACCACTTAAACAGTCAAAAATAGGGGTTTAAAAAGTACTCCTTGTTTGTTTGGCTGTGTTTCCATAAGCACTTTGTGCCAGTACCTGTGCTAAAAGTAGTCCCCTTTTTGAGTTTTGTCATCGTAACAATTCCTGTGGCCACTCACTGGGCTTGGAGACTGCAGGCTCAAACTACTGTTCTGAAAGTCATAGAATCATCGAATGGTTTGGGTTGGAAAATACCTTAAAGATCATCTGGTTCCAACCCCCCTGCCATCAGCAGGGACATCTTCCACCAGACCAGGTTGCTCACAGCTCCATCCAACCTGGCCTTGAACCCTGCCAGGGAGGGGGCAGCCACAGCTTCTCTGGGCAACCTGGACCAGTGTTTCATCACCCTCATGGGGAAGAAATGAAGTCCGTCTGGCTTTAGATGAAACAAGTTTCCTCTGTTTGTTGCGTGGCTGCATAACTGATATGAAGTGAAGGCACAGAAAAAAGCTGGGGTGGAAGATGTTGGTGAAGGGAAGGATGAGTTGCTCAGTCTAATGCAGTGCTGGCTAATTCTGTTTAAGTTGCTGGTTGAACTGGAATCTAATTCTCTACTTAGCAGCGTGATCAAATGGGACAGGAGTTTAAGGTGGTGGGTGTAATCAGCTGCTTCGTGAGCCATCGAAGACTGTCACGATGAAGACTGGAAAAGTTTTTATTCTTTGTAAAACATAGTTCAGACACAGTAAAAAGAATAGGGTAGTGTCCTGAATAGAAGTTTGATACTTTGATTGTGCGCTTCATTCAATGCACTGCTATAGTAAGCACTGAATTAAGTATATGTTTATGAAAAATGCAAAATGTTCACGTAACCTAAACCGTTTTGAAAATACAAATGAGTCTCGCTTCTGTAACAATTAATTTTTATTTATATACTGCAGATGAAGAATGTCTAATCTACACACCTAACACTCAAAAGTTAGGAAGTGTCAGAATTGGTTATATTTAAGCAGCCCTAACTTGTTCCTGTTCACATATACATTAGAAAACTGTAGAGGGCTGGTGGTGATCCGTAGTATCCATCTGTACAGCCTTTGCACTGACCTGTGCACAAAGATGATGCTAAACAGGCTTGTTAAATAGACAGCAAGTCATGGATTTACTTTTATCCATCCTGTAACAAATAATTATCAGTGCTATGCATATTACTGAGACTTCTGAAAGTTGCATACATAAATAACTCTGTAACTCATGAAATACTTATGGCTCTTGAGGGGGTTAAATTCCCAAATATTTGAAGGTAAGAAGAAATAGACATGGTAACAATGAAGAAAACAATAAATGGTGGGTGAAAATCTTTGTTAAGGCATTAGCAAATGATGCAACTGGTTTCTAGGAAATTGAAGTAGTAATGTAAAATATAATTTAATGAGAAGGCAAAATAATATAAACATGAAAAAGACAAGATAATTTAGAACATTAAAAAAGAAATCTTTTTTTTTTTTAATACGATGGCATGAATAGAGCCATGTGACGCTCACTGATGAAATCAAGTATTTAAACAAATAATTTGGTCAGTGTTAGAAATGCAAATCTATGGGCACTTTGAGATATCTGTCCCAAAACAAGAGTTCAAAGAAAAGATCTGAAGTGAAAGAGCTGAATAGATTAGGTAATTATAGCAGACTTTTCAGCTCCAGATCTCTGTTTCAAACTGCAACCAAAAAAGTCATTACAGCCTGAAGGCTGAAATAAATTTGCTTTTCTTAGTCCATTTGTTCCAAGTGAACGTTTTTCCACATCATACTGATTATTCTGAACAGAGAGGATCAAACTGGCTTTGTTCCTGGATTACTTTTTAACTGCAAGAAAATATTTCCTCTAGGACAGGATGTGCTTTACCTTTATGAATAGAACTCTTCACTTGAGAGTTATCAACAAATATGATCTTACAAAAAAAAGGAGAGTACTGAAGGGTTGCAATGAAAGTTCAAAAAGAACAGAACTCAATGCGGTTCAGTTTAACACAAGATAAAGATAAGACTTATAGACAGGAATTTCGGAAGGAGCGGTAGCTTCATACTGAAACATCTAACCTTATTTTTAGATCCTGAGTTGTTTTCTGAGCAGGTATGATGCAGCTTTGCAAAATTCACATCACTTAGCTGAGTAAACTAAACCTTTGCTAGCTGCTTTACAGAACTCTGTCAAAACCTGTTATTCTTCACTAAAACAGTGCTAGTTGCTAGTTATTGAAATTAGTAGACATAAACGGAAGAAGTGTGCATCTGTCTTGGTGTGAAAATTTCTTGTGGTCTGAGTTTCACCACCACGTTTTCTCCCTAGGCTCTCTGGTGTGAAGCTCAAGATTGTTAAGTTTGTGGACTGAGACAAGGGAATAGGGGAATTGAAAATTTCTGCGTTTCTGCAGAAACTGCAAATTTGGATTTTGGGGATTTTTTTGTTTTGCTTTATTACACTCATGTTCCATTTACCCTTTTTTCTGGCAAAAGTTAAAGGTATTCCAGTTTTTTAAGACTTTGCTTCTCATGTGGACGGTAATTCTTGAAAGAAAGCTTCTGTCTCGATTGTAGGATTGCCTTTCTTAAGTACTTGAAGTACAGGGCAAAAACAAAGCCACAGGCTCTGTAAGTATTGCTTTCCTCTTGGTTCTTTTATAACCTTTTTGATTTTTGAAAAATAGTGATGATCTTATCCATACAAAAACACCTTGCAGTGACTAAGGCTGTCGAGACAGTTACTTGGTGTTGTGGGTTTATTTTTGTTGTTGTTTGTCAAAACTGTGGAAAGCAGGGCTGCCGGAGGCCCGGCCAGTCTGACTAATTGAAGTCTTGCTTGTCTTGCAAGCCCCCCTTTCTGTTTGTTGGAGGACCAAAATTCCAAATTTCTGAAGGTGAGACCAGTATGCGTGGTGGAGATTCTGCTCTTAAGTGATGGTAGTACCAAGTGATAGCTCTCAAAGCATTTCAGGCTGCTGTTGCGTTATCTATAGAGTTTGCGCCTGAAGACTTGTGGGGTTTGACCAAGTGGAAGCTGAGACACTGAGAGCTTTAAAAGGGAGATATTTGCCATGCATTCTTTCCAATTCCATGGGTCTTCCAAACCTAAGAGCTGGAAACAGTGTTTATCATAGCTACTGTTGTTCATTGCAAACAGAGTTCCAAAAGTGTAAAACAAAGGCTGTGCTAAAACCAGACCTCCTGTGTGTTCAATTCCAAGTCTCGCTTTCTTGGAAAACAAGTGTTCATGTCTCTGTACGGTTCCAGTTGATCCGTAGTATTGACAGGTCAGTCACTTGAAATGAAATCTGTATTATATCTGGTGTATGAGACCTCTGTATGGATTTTGTATATTCAGTTATTTGTGTTGCTTAGAGACTATTGTTGTGGAGTCTCCTTCTCTGGAGATATTCAAGACCTGCCTAGACTTGGTCTAGACTTGTGCAGCCTGGTCTGGGTGACCCTGCTTCGGCAGGGTTGTTGGACTGGGTGACCCACAGAGGTCCCTTCTAACCCCTACAATGCTGTGATTCTGTGGTTCAAATTCTATTGTAGAAGTTATTCTTTCTCCCCTTTCTCATGGCTAGAAAAAGAAGCTGATGGAGGATCCAATTGCTGAATGTACTTCTCAGCTGGCTGAAGAAGAAGAAAAGGCCAAAAACTTGGCCAAATTCAAGAACAAACAGGAAATGATGATCACTGATTTGGAAGGTTTGTTCTTGCTACATTTGCCTGTTAACAGGTTGTACATCATGCGAGAAAGGAGTGGATCACTTATTACAGTGTATGCAGTATCTGGTCCAGTCTGCTAAGTGTAACCTTATATGTAGATACCTTAATAGCTGTTGCTTTTTATCTAAATCTTGAAAGAACAATTTATTGCTTGCAAGCCTTGTTGCATTTGGCTGCTCAGTCTTTCTCGTGTTTAATTTGTTAGCTTTTCATTTTTGAGAATCCATTTTATTTAATGATACACTCCAGAAATTCATGTTGTTGCATGCATCCCTTAGTAACAAGGTAAAACATCTGTCTCTTGGGAAGGCTCTACACTTTTCTATAGTAACACATTAGAACAACACATTTCTGGAAAAACGTTAGTAGGCATTCATTAGTCTTCTAATATTTTTTGAATAAGCAAATCTGAATTGTTCTGCCTTTCTTGATGCTTTGTTTATCTAAAATGGTTCAATTTCTTTGGCCATTTATTTCTGATTGTTTTGCCTGTGTTGTCACAACTGGATTAGCCCTATATGTAACCTTTCATGATGTTATGGTGGGTTTTTTAATTACTTATGGTTGTAAATAGGTATTGTGCAACATTAATATACTGCCAAGCCAAAGTTGCAAAATATAAGGCAATGTTGCTATCTGCCCTAATTTGGAAATATTTTTTTCACTTACTGTTATGGGTTGTCTTACTACATATTTTAATACTGATGCGCTTATGGAAAAATACCAAAGTTTAGTCTTATCTGTGTAGGAAGGTATTGAAGTAATATGAATAATAGATGATTGATGTACCTTTTATTTAAAAAGCCTATTCAGGGACTTTAAGATGGGCATAAGTAAGCTGTACTCATTGGAAAATAATGCTTGAGTAGTTGTGTACTTAAATTGGGACTAGTGTTTCTGAAGATACTTGACAGATGTGGTTGGTTATGGTGCTGTTCCCAGAGTGATGACCTTAGAAATGGAAATTAAAGCTTAAATATAAGGCATGCAACTGCTTGGCTAGTAAAGCACAGTAAAATGATACTCTCTGAGACAATTCAAGAAGCCATGAAGGTCACTCTGCTAGGGTCTTGACACTGGTAAGTACTGAAATTTGGGGGGGGGGGCAACAAAAACCCACAAAACCCCAAAAAAACCCCACTAATTCAGTTTACTGTGAGTTTTCCCCATTGCGAAATTGTGTCTTATGCCACTCTTCTGTCACCTGCCAGAAATACAATGTAAAAACAGAGAAAAGTGCTATTTTTTTTTTTTTTGAATGAGGAGCTGTTTAGAGAAAAACAATGTTACTTCAGATTGTCTGGAAAATCCCAAATACCCCTCGGTAGCTCTAAGATATGATTCTTGAACATGGCTCCGTTTCCATGTAGAAGATGTCCTGATCTTGTAGCAGGCTTAGGAGGGGTGTGAGAAACCCCTGCACTGAGAACCCACAAAGTATTGAACAAGTCTAATAACTTACATTTATTCTAATAGATGTTGAATTGTGCTAATGCTATGCTAAGCAAAACCTTCCTGTGACTTCAATATATTACATACCTGGTCATTATCTAACTGTAGACAATGCAGCCAATAACTATCTAAATCAGACCACAGGCAGATCATCTAAATGTATTTTATTGCTAGGGCACTGATAACTGGATGGTGTTCACAAAGAAATACCTTAGGTCAGGAGTATCTTGGCTACACAAAGAAATTACTGGAGGCTATCAGGGTTGCAAAGTCTTGCTAAATATCAATGGGATGTGAGTTAGTGGTACAAATACTTGCAAAACATGTTTATCCAAGTTTTCTTTAAGTTACACTATTTTCCAGTAGACCTTTTGGGCCTAGCCCTTCCACAACTATGCAAGTCATAATTTTTTCCAGTCTGTAGTTCTTCATTTTTGAATCCTGATGTCTGCGATCACCTGGCCGAGCAGCTCAAACTGCTCTTCTGTTAGATTCTATTCCTTATTTTTCTGTCAACATGTGATTATGTTTGTTACCTTACTTCAAACTTTTTTCTCCAGTCATTGACTTTTTCTTGACTTTCTATCTGAATCATGCAGTTCTACTTTGCTATTTCATCTTTCCCAGTCACCCTTCCAGCTGCAGTCTGGAGAAAGAATTGACACAGTGTATATTAAACTTCCCACCCTTCTTGCTGTCCCATTGCCCTGCCCCTGAACCTTCTGAGGATAACAACAGGAAAAAATTGCTTACAAATATAATCCTTTACTTCCATAGAGGGCTTAAAAAAGGAGGAGAAGACCCGTCAAGAATTAGAAAAAGCTAAAAGAAAACTTGATGGTGAAACAACAGACCTACAGGACCAAATAGCTGAGCTGCAAGCCCAGATTGAAGAACTGAAGATCCAGCTGGCCAAGAAAGAGGAAGAACTGCAGGCTGCTCTTGCTAGGTCGGATCATGATGGAGCTTTATGACTACAGAAGTGTGGTAGAAACCTACTTTCCCAGACAGAATTTCAGCTGACTGCAAACTGATGAGTTAAAACTGGGAGTGTTCAAGCAGAAGCCAGTTCATGTTTGTACTACAGCATCTCTAGACACCTGTGTGTTTTGCGTAGACAGGGCAAAAAAGGAACTCAATCTTTCATCACCATCCTTGCTCTATAAAGCTCCAAAACCAATGTTTCATCAGGGCTTAATAGCACTTTGGCTCTGGAAGCTTTTTAGTCTCCCAGAGTTCAGCCTCAGGAGGGGGAAAAAACATGTAATCGTCGAGAGTGTTCTTAGTTGGTCCAAATACTGGATAATGTCTGTCCAACTCAATCAAAGATCTGTGTGGTAGTCTCGCAGCCACATGTTATAAACTAAACACCACCTGAGTTTTCTGAGTAATGATCTCTAACTTTGCAGGAAGAGACAGTCCTACAGACAAGGGTGCATTTTTGGGAGTGTTGAGGTCTACAAAACTGGAATACCTGAATGCAAACTGGAAAGCTTGATCATTCCAGTAGTGCATCTGTAGTACCTGGGGCACTGTGCTCATTAGGATCTTGAGAATAAGAGTGCAGTAGTGGCTTTGTCTATGAAATTTTAGGAGGTGGATTTTGTTCAAGTGGGAAAGATGAGTTATTTTTTGAGTACATAACTTATACTAGACTTATGAGAAGAGATCTGAAGCTATGAAATATCATTAACTGTTGTGGTTCTGTTTAACAGAGGTGATGAAGAAGCAGTTCAGAAAAACAACGCACTGAAAGTGATAAGAGAGTTGCAGGCTCAAATTGCAGAACCGCAGGAGGATCTTGAATCTGAGAAGGCATCTCGCAACAAGGCGGAAAAGCAGAAAAGAGATTTAAGTGAAGAGCTGGAGGCTTTAAAAACTGAAGTAGAAGATACCTTGGATACCACTGCAGCACAGCAAGAGCTGAGGTAAGATCATGTGTCTGTATAAGCAGGCACCATTAAAATTCACCTTGAATTTACAAAAGACTAAAATGTTGATTTTTGATAACTATTGATGCTTCCTCTAGGACAAAGCGAGAGCAGGAGGTAGCTGAACTGAAGAAAGCAATTGAAGAGGAAACCAAAAACCATGAAGCACAGATCCAGGAAATCAGGCAGAGCCATGCTACTGCCCTGGAAGAGCTCTCTGAACAACTGGAACAGGCCAAAAGGGTGAGCAGAAAATTAATTACAGAAATACATTTTTCAGCTTCAGGACTTTTAGAAGTAACATCAGTGGCGTGGTCACTTCCAGTGATATCTGCAGATCTAAATTGTCCTCTGTACATACTTAACTACTGCAGTTGAATCAAATATATCCTGCTGGTTTGAACATATAGCAACTTTTCAGATAGATGCCAAGACTATCTAAAAGTGTTTGTTAGACCTGGAAACAGTGCACCTAGAGATAAATTGATGTAGTACTTTTGTGGGAATTCTCGAGCAGCCTATGTGCTTATTTGGTGAAAAGCAGTTCTCTGCCTAAGCGAACTGCGGAATGGTTCCAAATAAGGTAATTGTCATGTCGACACTCACAAATAACAAACTGTGAGTACGGGTAGCATAAAAGTTCTTCCAGCAACTCTTCACTTTATGCTTGTACCGTGACCTCCAGTGCTAGATATCTGTGGAGTATCTTGCTGATTTGCAGAGTTCTATTGTGTCTCTGGTAACCCCTGCCAGAGCAGAGGAAGCGGCACACCTGGACAACGTGGTTCCTACTAGTGCAGCTTCAGTGTCTTTGTTCAGAAGTAGAATTAATCCAACACTGCCAAAAAAAAAAAAAAAAAAAAGTATCTCTAGCTTGTAAAAAAAAAAAAAAAAACACTTCAGTGACTAAAACACCTCTGAGGCAGGAAGGACCTGATTATAGAACTGATGAGATGGATTAATTGTTTCTTATATTCAGATGCTGGCAGAAGAAAAGAACATTTCTGCCAGATATGCAGAGGAAAGAGATCGTGCTGAAGCAGAGGCAAGGGAGAAGGAAACCAAAGCACTGTCTCTGGCTCGGGCTTTGGAAGAAGCCCTGGAAGCTAAGGAAGAGTTTGAAAGACAGAACAAACAGTTGCGGGCAGATATGGAAGACTTAATGAGCTCGAAAGATGATGTGGGCAAAAATGTAAGTAACTTTCCAGACCCTATTTTGTTATGAACTGCACAGGGAACAACACAGGAAAATTCCCTGGTTGGAGAAGTGTTTTTGACACAAATATGGAACGTTTTGAGGCTGATTTGTAACCCAGAATTCTGGAGGAATTAATGCTCAGAACACGAGGGTGGTCTCTATTAAGATGAGGCCTGTTCAAAAGATGTGAAGACTTGGAGAGCAGCAGTTGCTGGCCCAATGCCTAATGGCACTTGTGCTGGATTTAAGAGCTTGTCTTACGACTACTACTTTTTCTCTGTGAATATTGCACAGCTCATCTCTCCATTCATCTGCACGGATGTTTGTTTGGTTCTCTAATCTGTATCTTAGAGATGCTGCTCTCCCTGTTCTGATTGTCCAGTTTGGAGCATCACAAAGTGTAGTGTACTGAGTTCATATAATGTCTACTTTTGCTGTTAACTGCTGATTTTGAGAGGGTCTGATTAATGTTTGTGGCTTAGGTCCATGAACTGGAGAAATCAAAAAGAACTTTAGAGCTACAGGTTGAAGAGATGACGACTCAGCTTGAGGAACTGGAAGATGAACTGCAGGCCACAGAAGATGCTGAACTTCGTTTGGAGGTGAACATGCAAGCTATGAAAGCCCAGTTTGAGAGAGATCTGCAAGCCAGAGATGAACAGAATGAAGAGAAAAAGAGGATGCTGGTTAAACAAGTATGTATCTTACTGTGCTTCATAGTGGGAAGGGCGTGATGTTCTTTTGACAAAGCTCTATGGCTTTGAGAACTTGCTACCAGGAAAATAAAACTCTGTGCTTAAAGATCCCATCCTATAGAAGTCCCAAGCACGGATCTTTACCCACAATACAATAGGTCTTGTTGTGGATTAGCCACTATTCATGTTAGTCTGCCAGTGATGGTCCTCCAATTCAACTGTACCTTGCCTCCAAAGCACTCAACATGCAAGTAGATTTGGCTGTTGCTGCATGGGTGTCCTTCAAGCCCGTCCTGTTTGGTGTACAGCAACAAATCCATGGATGCCGACATAGACTGAAAGACTGTAATTAAGTGAACAGTTTCTTAAATGAAAAACGTAGCAAAGATTCCAGATTTGCCAGACTTGAGTCTCTTCAGATCTGCCTTATGATACTAGAATTCTAAAGAAATGCCTTTAAAATTTCATGCTTGTAGGAGAAGATAGATCTAAATTAACATTTCTAAAGCTTTAAGGAAAAAGCACCTAATATTTCAAGATTTATCACAAGAAAACAAAAACTTACTGAGAATTACCTGTATAGAGATCTCCTAGAAATAAATAAAAACATTGACCTGGAAGGCTTTTGAAGTTCCCTGCAATGCTGAATTGCTATTGTCTTGCACTGGACAAGAGCTCCTGACCTGGCATGAGGAGGGAGGCTTGATTCAAAAGAAACATATTCCTTCATGTTGGTAACCTGTGGCACTTCTGGCTCACTTTTATTGTTGTATGAGTTCATCTTAGTTCTTGTTAGCTGCTTTCTTAGATACTTTGCTTCTCTGTTTTCTTTTGAAAAAAAGAAAAGTTGTTGGTGTATACATTCTAGTAGCACATCTGTTTCAAAGAGAATTATTTCTTTTTTTTTTTCTTGAGAATGTGTGGTGATTCTATGTCGTATTTTCCTCTTAGTGGTTCAATCAGAATTAGCAACATCTGCCCCCAAGTCATACCTAAATGTAGACAGATGTACTGGGCCAGAAGCTGATCATGAAGCAGCTGAACAGATGAAATGGAAATGCTTCAGATGCTGAGCTCTTTTCTTTATTTTCCTTTTGTCAGTTCAGAGATCTCTGCTTCCAGTTTGTGGATTTTTTTGCCGTCTGCAGTGTCTTCCCATGTAGCTTGAGTTCTGTAGGCTCTTCGAATCGAGTAATGCTAATTCTGATCTGCAAAGGCCTTTTGGATTCATCAGCCGTTTTGTTAGGATTTTGTGTTTGCTCTGTTCCTGGAGCTTGAGCCTGTTAAATCCCTTGATTTCACAGGTGCGAGAGCTGGAGGCAGAACTGGAAGATGAGCGCAAACAGAGGGCTCTTGTTGTGGCAGCCAAGAAGAAAATGGAGATGGATATGAAAGACCTGGAAGGTCAGACAGAATCTGCAAACAAGGCTCGAGATGAAGCAAGCAAACAGCTACTTAAGCTCCAGGTAGGCACAGCAAATCAGCTGAGCTACTTTCCCTCCTGCTGACAGTCTGTCAAGGGTGCTGCTTTTCGTTACATGCATTTGTAGTGTGAAGGCAAGAAGGAGTATCAGACTCAGCTATGCTGGCACACGTCACAGTATCTGGCCTGAACTTATCAGCCGCTCAAAACTCCTCTCATCCTTTTGTTGCTAAGGAGTTAAGATTGTCGCCCACGTGCTTCTATTCAATAGTCATCATTTTCAACGCTTTGCATAAGGATTTACTGAGGATTGCTTTTGAGGCTGAATCTTTAAAATTTATGGTTGTTTGTATCTTTGAATTTACTGATTTCAGCTCAGCTCTTGCTGATTGCTACTTCCTCTAGTTGAGGAAGCCAAAAATGCTGCAGAGAAATAGGAGGAGTAAATTTTAGTTGCTTTGAAAAAGCTCCAAGATGCCTATTCTTTTTAGATTGGCAAGAAGAATCCAGTACTTGTGTCAAGGATTTATTTCCCATTCCCAGAGAAATACTCCGTCTTTAGTAGAGGTCAGTTTTCCCAAGGCTTTCAGTGCCATGGCCCAAAGCTGCAGGAGTATGAGGCCATGGCAAGACCATGTAAAGCATAGAGCAAACTGCATTGCCTTTCTGCCCTGTCCACTCTATTCCTTGGCAATCCTACTTCAACTGAATGAGGGCAATTTTGGAACTTGGTCCAGGCGCTGGATGAGAAGGGAATGGAGATTAAAGCAAGAAATGCTGGTACCTAGCAGTAGCGGCTTCTCTATTCCCAGAGGCTGAGTCAGTTACAGAGTTCATACCTGATCTCTGTACACTTTCATGCAAGCACCTGAAATAAGTGGTCTCATGACTAGTGGTATTGCGAAGATGCAGGTACAACTTAAATGCAGTTTCTCTAGCTTTATTCTTCTAGCATCTGAAGTCAAACTTGTGTGAATTAAGATATCAGTCTGTGTTAAGTGTCTTACGGGAAGGATAAGTATGTGCTTCTACGTTATATGTGCAAAATGGTGAATTGTGGTACTTCTACACTGAGAAGTTTCTTACCTTGAGTACTTGTAATAGGTTTTATCAGTCAATTTAAGTAAATAGGTTTGTTTTTTTCCAAGACAATTGCAAGAGCATTACCTATCTACTACAAAGGTATCTCTACTACCTCTACTAGAGGTTTTTTCCTACAAGAAATCTACTAATAAATGAAGTCTTCTAATGGGATATTTCTGATGAGGAGTGAGTGATGGAAAGATGAGAAAATGAAGGGTTTAGACTGAAAGAGGGTAGATTTAAATTGGATATAAGAAAGAAATTCTTCACTCTGAGGGTGATGAGGCACTGGCCCAGGTTGCCCAGAGAAGCTGTGGCTGCCCCCTCCCTGGCAGTGTTCAAGGCCAGGTTGGATGAGGCTTTGAGCAGCCTGGAAGGTGTCTCTGCCCGTGGCAGAGGGATAGAACTCTGATCTTTAAAGGTCCTGTCCAACCCAAACCATTCTATAATTCTATGAAAATAAGAACTGAAAATAAATATATTTAAGTGGAATGAAGCCACTTTAGGAGGAAGGTCTTGCCTCCTAAGGGCAAAAAAGCTTCAGAGCTACTAATAAATCTTGTGGTTGTCCTGCTGTATCATGGCTTATTCTTTCCTCTGCTCTCCAATTGCAGGCTGTAATGAAAGACTACCAGCGGGAGCTAGAAGAAGCCCGTGCATCCAGAGATGAGATCTTTGCACAGTCCAAAGAAAGTGAAAAGAAGCTCAAAGGTCTTGAAGCAGAAATACTCCAGCTCCAAGAGGTGAGATTGAAATCCAAGAAATCTGTTTTTCTTTCTAGAGAAAAGGGGAAGGCCAGAGTGTGTTTGTTTTTTTTTTTTTTAAAAAAAAAGTAAAAAGCCATCCAGTGAGTTGAACAGAAAAGTGGGAGCCTGGAGATGTTTCTCTTCCTCACTGCCCCAGGTCATTAGTGAGCTTCTTATAGCTTTGTAGGAATCCTTCTAGTAGTCTGGACTTCCTTTCCCTGTCTGGGTAGCAGGGAAGCCTTACTACTGCTTAAACAGATTTCAAGCCTCACTAAAATTTGCAAGGTGGTTTGAGAGTCTCTGGAAGCTGTGGTGCACAGTTGTCAGTACTAAAACTGGTCACTGGAAGTATATAAAAACCTAACAATCTCTCCAGTACCTCAGTGGACCGTGTAAGTCTGTGGAGGTTTATCTCTCTGCTATCTGAGGTCCTCATCCCTTTCTTTTACGGGCATCTGTTCCCTCATTGTTGGCAATTCATGTAAGAGCTCCAAGTCGTGCTACATATCGCTGTCACTTATCTCCGATTATCTCCGTTGTCTGCCACAAGGTTAAACGTTTGAGGTTTGAAGGCAACAGAATTGCCTTGTGTGAGAGACGGCCTCTTTTTGCCCTGTTAGCTGCAAAGGTTGAAGCAATCACTCAGCTTACACTGCACTTAATGTTTGAGACTTTTACCTACAACTTACTAGAGCTTCTCCATGTCATTCTTTCACAGACTTCAAACTTGTCAGTCTTGCACTTGCAGTGCATTAGATTGTGTCCTTCTTGGTGAATGTCTGGGTGTTTCTACCACTCAATACAATTTCACAATACAAGATTCAGCGCTGTTATACTTTTGTGCTAAAAATTCATTTTCTATACTTTGCTTTCAGTCATGCTACGTACTCTGTAGGAACCTAAAAAATTTGCTTAATTTAGTGCCCACGTTATACTTAATGAACTAGAGCATGTGACAGAACGGTTTTCTCCTCCTGCTTAGGGCTTGAATGTTACTGGCCTTTTCAGGGGACGGGGAGAAGTAAATTCATAGTAGTCATGTGGCAGTTACGGGAGGGAAAGATCAAGGTGATGCGTCCTGCTAGCTTTTACAGCTGTTGGTTCTGTTTATCCATTAAAAGACCTCGGCGATATCACACTTCACAGCATCTCCCAGAAGTTATTAGAAGGCATAATTGTTTGCAGAAGTTTTGAGATTCCTAATGCTGTAATGAATATTTCCTAAACCTTCACAGGAGTTTGCTGCGTCTGAAAGAGCTCGTCGTCATGCTGAGCAAGAAAGGGATGAGTTGGCTGATGAGATTGCAAACAGTGCTTCGGGAAAGTGAGTCATCAAATGTATTAATTGTGCATCTGAAGAACTTCAGGCACCAGCAGCTGCAGTTCTTGGTAGCCTGCTTGCAATTTCTGTATTGACCTGTTGTCCCGATAAAAATTCCTTCTTGTTACTAAGAGAATTGCTTACACAGTAGCTTCTCGTTACAGTTTGGAATGTCTAAAGTATCAAAAGCAAAATAGCCAGTTGCTTCGTATCAGATCTGAGCGTGTCTTGACCCAAATACTTCTTTTCTAGGTCAGCGCTGCTGGATGAGATGCGCCGGCTGGAAGCTTGGATTGCACAATTGGAGGAAGAGCTCGAGGAAGAGCAGAGCAACATGGAGCTTCTCAATGAGCGGTTCCTAAAGACCACGTTGCAGGTGAGTCCGTTGGTGGCAATGCTGTAGGGGCAATCTATGTTTCAGTGTGCGGATAAGTGGAGGATCTGAATAGCACCAAATGATCTTCTATCCTTCTCCTCTGAAAGGTTGACACGCTGAATTCTGAGCTAGCTGGGGAGCGGAGTGCTGCCCAGAAGAGTGAAAATGCACGGCAGCAGCTAGAAAGGCAGAACAAAGAGCTGAAAGCCAAGCTGCAGGAACTGGAGGGATCTGTGAAGTCGAAGTTCAAGGCAACAATTTCTACTCTAGAAGCCAAGATTGTGCAGCTAGAAGAACAGCTTGAGCAGGAAGCCAAGTAAGGAGAAAAAGAAAAAAAAAATCTGTTTGCTTGTGTTTGCCATGTCTGAAACCTCTGTGCCTTAGGTTTTTGTGGGGCTGAGATATGAGCTTCCGGCAAAGGCATTGGGGTTTCTGATCAGGAAGCCTACTGTTTGGGGGACACATTTTGACAAGACAGCTGCAAAGTAACTGGGGTTGAAATTTTCAGAAACTATTTGCTCCATAACTGAAGCTGCTGAATTAACTCTGAACATTAACCAGGTGAATATGTTGACTGGTAGTCCCAGGATGCACAAGGTGATGCAGAAGTTTCTTGAGACAAGATGAAACATCGCCTTGAGACACCTGGTCTCTTTGGTTAGAGGAAGCCAGTTGAAGAGCTTAGGTGTGACAGCTTCAGTTGGTTGAGATGAATCCTGTACTCTGCAGAAGTCTTTCTGCAGTGAGCTCTTCCTGTCTATCCTTGTCATCTTGGTCCTCCAAATATATGTATTTGTTTTAAGCTAGTTCCTCCCAGAATCTGAAGGTCTTATAACAATCTTTGTTCTTTTTGTGCTTTTGGCTCTATGGGAGGAACATGTTACTGGTTAGCAATAACTCTGTAAGAAGCACCTTGATATCCCTCTTTTGAGCCTGCATACCATACTGGTATTGCCCCAGTGCTAAGGCTTCATGTTTTCAAAGCTGCATCCCAGCCAACCACCAGCACGCTAAAACTGTTGCCGCTGTTGATGGTGGCAGCCGTTTTAGGAGAACTCAAGTATCAGTTACACCATGAGGCGAGAGCCTTTCAGAAGGAACAGATTTAGTCTTCCTGGCCTTCAAGTACTGGGACAAATGACGGCTTTTGATTATTCTAGGGAAAGAGCAGCTGCTAACAAACTGGTCCGTCGTACGGAGAAGAAATTGAAGGAAGTCTTCATGCAGGTGGAGGATGAGCGTCGACACGCAGACCAGTACAAGGAGCAGGTAGGTGGAAGGGCTTAGCTTTTGAGGCCTATTTCTCAGAAAAGGTAAATAAAACCATACTTTAAGTAGAAAGGGCTTGCTAAGAAGCATGTTAATGAAAAGATGTTGGGGAATCTATCTTGATGACTAAACCACTAGAGTAGTTCCCAGTGGTCAAAACCTCCCCGTGATAGCTCTGATGTGACGGTCCGTTACGCATCCTGGTCTCCCAGACCCAGAAGCTCTGCAGTGTTTCCAGGAGCCCGGGCTGGAATCTGCAGTGAGGCTGTGCTGGTTCATCTCCAGCTGGAGTGCTGGGTGGACAGGACGTTGGCTAACTCCTGGTCGTGGCGTTGCAGCTGTCTAGTTTGATCCTGAGTCCCTGGGTTTATATTTCAGATGGAAAAGGCAAATGCCAGAATGAAGCAGCTCAAACGCCAGCTGGAGGAGGCTGAAGAGGAAGCCACAAGTGCAAATGCTTCCCGACGTAAACTTCAGCGTGAGCTGGACGATGCCACAGAGGCTAACGAGGGCCTGAGCCGGGAGGTCAGCACCCTGAAGAACAGGCTAAGGTAGGTGGTGCCAGTGGCGGTGGGCAGGGTTTGTCTGAGCCCTCGTGTGCCCACAGACTCTCCGCAGTGCATCCTTGGGGAGTATCCAGCTGTGGCGCTGCTGGTGTTAGGGATGTTCAGCTCAGGAAGTGTGGGCTGGATGAGTGCTCGGTGCAGTGGATTGAGAACTGGCTGAATGGCAGAGCTCAGAGGGCTGTCATCAGCAGCGCCGAGTCTGGTTGAAGGCTGGTAACTAGTGGTGTGCCTCAGGGGTCAGTACTGGGCCCAGTCTTGTTTAACTTCATCAGTGACCTGGATGAAGAGACGGAGTGTACCCTCAGCAAGTTTGCTGATGACACCAACCTGGGAGGAGTGGTAGATACACCAGCAGGCTGTGCTGCCATTCAGCGAGACCTGGACAGGCTGGAGAGTTGGGCAGAAAGGAACCTGATGAGGTTCAGCAAGGGCAAGTGCAGGGTCCTGCACCTGGGGTGGAACAACCCCAGGCACCAGTACAGGCTGGGGCGGACCTGCTGGAGAGCAGCTCTGCAGAGAGGGACCTGGGTGTTCTGGTGGACAACAGGTTGACCACGAGCCAGCAGTGTACCCTGGGTGCCAAGAAGGCCAATGGGATCCTGGGGTGCATCAAGAGGAGTGTGGGCAGCAGGTCGAGGGAGGTTCTCCTTCCCCTCTACACTGCCCTAGTGAGGCCCCATCTGGAGTGCTGTGTCCAGTGCTGGGCTCCCAAGTTCAAGAAAGATGAGGAGCTACTGGAGAGAGTCCAGCGGAGGGCTACGAGGATGGTGAGGGGACTGGAGCATCTCTCCTACGAGGAGAGGCTGAGGGAGCTGGGCTTGTTCAGCCTGAAGAGAAGGCTGAGAGGGGACCTTAGAAATGCTGATAAGTATCTGAAGGGTGGGTGTCAGGAGGACGGGGCCAGACTCTTTCCAGTGGTGCCCAGCGACAGGACAAGGGGCAACGGGCACAAACTGAAGCTGAGGAAGTTCCAGCTGAACACGAGGAAGATCTTCTTCCCTCTGAGGGTGACGGAGCACTGGCCCAGGCTGCCCAGGGAGGCTGTGGAGTCTCCTTCTCTGGAGATATTCCAGCCCCGCCTGGACGCGGTGCTGTGCAGCCTGCTCTGGGTGACCCTGCTTGGGCAGGGGGTTGGGCTGGGTGACCCACAGAGGTCCCTTCCAACCCCCACCATTCTGTGATTCTGTGATTTTTCCAGTGGCTGGTACCAATCCCCTTTTTTTCCCATACCCACTCCAGTGGGAATGTCTCAGCATTTTCCTTGAGAGCAGCTCTTGGAGATCAAGGTCTCTACCGAGTACAGATGGGAGACAGCAGTGGTGAGGTTGCTGCAGAACAAAACCATCTCGGGGGCAGAGAGAGGCTTATAGGAGCGGCAGGAGGGGTGCAGCGCAGCGCTGCACAAACGAGTAGTTGGTATTATTTTAGAGACCCTGCTGTGTTTAGGACTTGGTCTGTGCTCGGTGCTTGTACAGAGGCAATATTTTAGGTTGCTTGGGACTTGCAAAATTAAGATGATGGTACGCGCTAAGCAGGAATACCAGAATACCGGAATGTTTGCGCACAGCCTGTCTTCTCCTTGGTCAGAGAAGGGGTTTCAAGACCCTGTGTGTGAAATTTGCCCCGTGGCTGGGGGCAAACTGTTCCCCCATGGTTCAGTGCGGAGGTCTTCCCGGAGCAGCCACCAGCATGGGGCCGTGGGCTGTGGGCAAGCCACGACCCTTCATGGATTGTCTGGTTGCTGTTCGCAGGAGGGGGGGCCCCATCACCTTCTCCTCGAGCCGATCTGGGAGACGCCAGCTGCACTTCGAAGGGGCCTCGCTGGAGCTCTCGGACGACGACGTGGAGAGCAAAGGCAGCGACGTGAACGAAGCGCAGCCGGCGCCCGCCGAGTAGAGCCCCGTCTGTACCCTGCTTCAGATATAGTTACAACTGCTTTTTTCCTGTAGTAAATAAAATGGAATTGTCTCTGTTCAGTGCATCTATTTTCCAGATACTCATTGTATAGCCATTTTATAAAGCATCATGTGAAGGATGGAACTTTTTTTTTTATCAACACGGAAACTTCATTCCCAGAGGGTAGGTGGTTGGGGCAGACCCGTCGTCATGACTATGCATGCTTTGTTGTACAGACAGCATCCTTCCGTTTCTCCTGTGCTCAGGCGGCCCGTGGCTGTATCGAGTCTGGTGGATCATTGAAGACCAAACTGCACCTGTATGTTTTTTTTTTCTTTTCTCCTAATTGTTGTGATCAGCACACAATCAGCGAGTGAACTGTGAAAAGGCCTTGGGAAGTGTTAGAGGGAGATGTAGGGATGAACGAGTAGCGTCCATTTTTAACCTGCAATACCCTTTTGAAGTGTTCTCAGCACCTGCTTCATCAGTTAGCGTTCCTGCAGTACAGGCAAACTGAAACAGCATCGCCGTTCCTCATCTGTACAGTACTTCTGCGTTTGTAGAGACCCGCTATCACCACGCCCGACAGATCTGTGTATATATTAAGGCTACTATAATGTGAACACCAGTGGAAAACAAACAGACAACGCAGGCGAAATTAATTTATTAATTTAGGGCCGAGTGAGTTAGCCTTCAAGCCGCAGAGCCGAGCGGCTGCACGGTGCGTGGAGGCCGAGGCGGTGCGGCGGCTCCGGCGGGAGCGGCTCCGGGGCTGCGCGGGGCGGGTGCGGAGCCGGCGGTGACAGGGGTTCAGCGATGGATGTTGCCTGCCTAGGAGTTGACATGCCAGTGGATGTGAATCCTTTTTGTTGTTGTGTTTTGTTTTTTTTTTAATTTTGAACAGTATTACAGCGAGTAGTTAGCATTCTTTTTGTTTAAATAGCTGAAAAACTGACATTACAGAAAGTGCCTTAGACACTACAGTACTAAGACAATGTTGCATATATAATTTGCCTATATAACAATGATTTAATGTATTTTGACTGTGCTTCATATCACGTACCTCTCTAGTCCAAGTGGTATTATTGATATTAGTGACAATGAATCAGTGTTAACTAGGAACCTTCCTCTGCCACATACTCAAAAACCGTGGATTTCCTTTTTTGGTTAAAAGCTTTAACATCTGTCACAAAGGTTTTGTTGTGTGTGTTTGGATACTTTTAATCAAAGTGGCTGTTGACCACCAGGCATCTGAGTGCAAATATCTTGTTTTCTTGTATACCCATATTTCTAGACAATGATTTTTGTAAGACAATAAATTTATTCATTATAGATGTGGCCGCCTGCTACGTTTACTTACAGGAAGAGGTATCTCCTGAGGCTGGCGTAGACCTTAATAAACAAGAATATGACTGGAAGCTGCATTTACCCTTCTTCCGCTTTTGTTTGCTCAGGGTTTTTTTTCTCTTTTGACCTAAACACAGTGTAAATGGCCTGGTCAGGGCTGAGCCTTTGTGTTGCCATTAGAGTCCAAAGTCCCCTCCTGCTGACCTGCAGGGCTGGGACCCAGGCAGAGGCCCCATGGCTGCCTTCAGCGGGGTCTGGGCTTTCTGCTGGGCGGTGGAATCTCCTGTTTCGGAGGTCCCATTGTGCAGTACCTGCTCCCCTGGCCCAAGGCAGTGATGGCGTTGGGTAAGGCCAAGGCTGTCACTGGTGCCCTGGGGCTGGTCCCTGCACAGAGAAGGTGGACCAGCGTGGGGAGCTGATAGGAGCAGGGAGATGGTGGGCTTAAAACTGGAGTGAGAGGAGAGGGGTGGGGGAGAGCAGGAAGCCCCTGCCTGGGCTCTACAGTCCAGGGCTGCTGTCAGTGGTCCCTCTGGTCCCAGTAAGCCTGGGCTGAGGGAGCCTCCAGCACCGAAGAGCTGCTGGGGACCAGAGCTGATCCCAGGCACCCGCTCCTGGAACCATCGACTCTGCACCTCCAAGCACTGAGTTAAAACGCATGCAGCTTATCATTGCAAATGAATTCATTTACCCATGACCAAGGCGGGGAATACGACCTTTTCACGCCTAGTGGAGAAAAATAGAAACAATTTATGCACACGATAAAGACATTCTTGGCCATAACCCTGGACGCAAGGAATGGGGCAAAGCAAAGGTGTTCAGCTGAACCTCACCAGACCTCTCCCCTTCCACCTCTGCCCGGGCAGACGAGGGGTCCTATTTCAGCGACAACCAGCACTCCCACCATACTCCACGGCCGCAAGCGCGTGACCCAGATAAAAGCCTGGAGCATTGCAAAGCACGTTACAGGACATGGGATTACTCACCTGCATCCGAGGTACCCACACGTCCCTCTTTTCCAGGAAAACTTTTTCATAAGGCGGACTAGGGAACGGGAAGACCGCCCTGCTTTCACTGCCTGATGTATTACGATCAGGGTTGGGGTAACTGTGTGCACTGTGTAAATATCCCTACGTGCTTCACGGGACTGCTACAAGTGTGCAAGCAGAGGTGCTTCTCACATTCAAACCTGAGCTTGTTTGAATAAAACAAAGCCCAGCAGATTGACCAAAATAACCTAAGCATAAACACCATCTACAAGGACTTTGATAAGAGTGCAGGCAGGGGAGTGGGGGAGCAGTGAACACAGAGTTCATGCCTCAAGCAACAAACACTACATGCTGGCTCACATGCTGCCTCAGCTCTGCTGTTCAAGTGCCAAGGCTCTGCAGAGCCCATCAAAGTCAGAGCCATTTTGTTCCCCAACTGGATCGAAGTTAATAACCAATTAAGAAATATTACAACACCAAAAAAAACAAGTATCTATTCGAGAACATCCTCAGGTGCTGTTCTGCCATGCCCGGGCATCCGAACAGTAACAGCACATTCCTGAAGGAACAAGTCTGCAGGAATCTAATCTCACAGCAGACATTGAGTTTTGAAAAAGTAGGCAAGTCCTGACTCTTCCAATTCCCCAGCAAAGCCTCGCTGCAGGCCCAGCTGTCCTCCAGGCCTCTGCTAAAGTGATACTCCCCTATGTCAGCTCCTGCCCATCGCTGTCTTCGGCTGCCTGCTCAGCTCCGCTCAGCAAGCAAAGAGCAGATGTTTGACAGGAGATGGAGACTGGCCAAACACTTTAACCAACAAAATGGCAGAGGAAGGAAAGTAAGTGGAAATGTAATGCTGCAGCTGAGTTACCTCTGTCCCATTCCCACCACCCAACAACGGGCTGCTCTTTAGGCAGCGGCTGCAGATGGGATGGCATCTACAATCACATGTGGCTGTTTCAGGCTCCAGCAACAATGAGGGGCAGGGAGGAGAGTACAGGGGCTGGGGAGAGAGGAGGAGAGGGGATAAGCAAGGCATGCCTTGCCTCAGCCCCTCGTGCCCAGCCACCGCCGCATGCTCCAGGTCCGACTCCTGCCAGCGCAGCTGGAGCTGGGCGGCTGCTGCAGCGTGCGGGCGTGATGGGGCTGACCACGTTGCGGTTCAGAGCTCGGTTCAGCTTACACGTGCAAAGTTGTACAGGTTTTACATGGCAGCCACGGAGACGCGTGCCCAGCACAGACACTGCGATCAGCCCCAGCACTCAGAGACCTCCACAGGGGCAGCAAGATTGAGCAGGAGCCGATGCGGGGAAGAGGCACGGGCCATCCCGCTGTCAACAGCATGTGGGCGCACAGAGGAGGAGGACAGGACAGCAGGGATCTCTAACAACCTGCCGATAAGGACGTCAGTCATTTCCACCCCCTTTTCTAGCCCACTAACATCCTCCAGCTCTGCTGTAGAAGTTAGTTTTCAGGAGGGTGGGTTTCTAAACCTTTTTCAGCTACAACCTGCTGGTAACTCCAGGCAGCCAGCCCAGATAGCAAGTGTGATGACAATCCAGATCATTAAAAGTGACACCACCACACACAGCAATCAGCTTATTTGTCACACCACAACTCGATATAGCCATGCTGCCTCCTAAGAACAGCTATAATCTCTCCCTAGCAACTACCCTGACAGCTTGTACCTGAAATATCGCCCGTGCCCTGCAAGTGTGAGCTGCCGTGGTGATGCACAGACCCCAGCCAGCCTTGCAGTGCACAGATGACCCAAAAGTCTGTCCCATTTGCACAGGACACTGACTTTGTTATGTCTCCAAACTCTTCTTTTCCAAAACCAGCAAACAACAGTGACTCTAAAAAAACTCTGAATACCAGTTTCTAAGATGCAACTTGCCCCGCTACCCACGTAGCAACACAATTCAGCTCAAACGAGGATGATTGTAGGAAGCTCAGCTTGTCTGCTCTGTATACGGCACTCTTCAGGTCAGCAACTGCTCATTTACTTCTCCAAAATGAATTCTGTATTGAGGATGTGCAGAAAGCCCTGACCACGGGCGAGTCACGGGAGACACACGGGGTCGTTTCTCCTGTGAAAGCAGTTTCTGGCTTCACGGCTGACGCACAGCACAGACAGCATGGAAGCAGTTGCTCCCTCGATCAGCCAGAACTATGCCCTTAATGACGTTTTCTTTTTCCCCTCATAGAGGGGGAAGTAGAGCAAACAGGGCACCACCCTCCAAGCGAGCATTTGCTGCCTGCACTCAGCTGTTCTCACCAAGGGAACCTCCAGATTTGCCATCACGTACTTCCCCCGTGTGAGCACACCAGTAGCTATGGCAACTCCACCGCTACTTACTTGAGATCCTTTCGAAGGGCACATTCACTTCACCAGCAGGTTTGCTGCCTGGGTTGATTTTTTTATTACCTGAGATGCAGCTGCCAAGAGATTCGGCAGCAGAGGGACAGGACAGGCACTGGCACCCTGCCAGCTACGAGACAATCACGCATGCTTTCCTCTGTGCTTTACAGAAATCAGCACTGTCACCCTCCCCATCCCCTTGAGACTGGCTCCACAATTTATTTGTCCTATAGGATGAAAGCTGTGGTGGGCTAAAGACAAACCAAGAATAACTTCTGCTCCAAGTAGCATCCTGAAACACACTCCCTTTCAGGATAAAAGCATATCCTTACTTACCCTTTGTCAAAGAAAGAAGTATGTCCCGGATGAGGGTACTTTGTGCCATTGCTGTTCATCACACCCCTGTTAACATTCCCTGAAATGTAGGATTTCCGTGATGCCTGGTCCTTTGCAAAATTTCTGCAAGCAGCTAATTTGGATTCTAAGGCCTGTGAAAGGGGAAAAAAAAAATGACGTCAAAAAAGTAATACCTTTAAGAGGAAGTATTTTGCTGCTCAAGTTCAGGCTTTGTCATGACCCCAAGATCACCACGATCAGGAACCCAGTGTGATCACCTTTAGCGAAAGCTGAACTGAATGGGAACAAAGCTGTCATTTTCTCTGTCATCCAACCACAAAGGAAACCCACACAACGAGACGCTGACGCAGACTGCCACGCGTGACTCAGTTCCATCAGGGCTCAGATTTTACAACATATCACAGAATCACAGAATCACAGAATCACAGAATAGTAGGGGTTGGAAGGGACCTCTGTGGGTCATCTAGTCCAACCCCCCTGCCGAAGCAGGGTCACCTACAGCAAGCCGCACAGGATCTTGTCCAGGCGGGTCTTGAATATCTCCAGAGAAGGAGACTCCACAACCTCCCTGGGCAGCCTGTTCCAGTGCTCCGTCACCCTCAGAGGGAAGAAGTTCTTCCTCATGTTCAGACGGAACTTCCTGTGCCTCAGTTTGTGCCCATTGCCCCTTGTCCTGTCACTGGGCACCACTGAAAAGAGCTTGGCCCCATCCTCCTGACACCCACCCTTCAGATATTTGTAGGCATTTATAAGGTCCCCTCGCAGCCTTCTCTTCTTCAGGCTGAACAAGCCCAGTTCCCTCAACCTCTCCTCGTAGGGGAGATGCTCCAGTCCCCTTACCATCCTTGTAGCCCTCCGCTGGACTCTCTCCAGTAGCTCTTCATCCTTCTTGAACTGGGGAGCCCAGAACTGGACACAGTACTCCAGATGAGGCCTCACCAGGGCAGTGCAGAGGGGAAGGAGAACCTCCCTTGTCCTGCTGCCCACACTCTTCTTGATGCACCCCAGGATCCCATTGGCTTTCTTGGCAGCCATGGCACACTGCTGGCTCATGGTTAACCTGTCGTCCACCAGGACACCCAGGTCCCTCTCCACAGAGCTGCTCTCCAGCAGGTCCACTCCAAGCCTGTACTGTTGCATGATGTTGTTCCTCCCCAGGTGCAGGACCCTGCATTTGCCTTTGTTAAACCTCATCAGGTGCCTCTCTGCCCAGCTTTCCAGCCTATCCAGGTCACGCTGAATGGCAGCACAGCCTTCTGGTGTGTCTACCACACCTCCCAGTTTGGTGTCATCAGCAAACTTGCTGAGGGTACCTTCTAACTCTTCATCCAGGTCGTTGATGAAGAAGTTAAACAATACTTGGCCCAGTACTGACCCCTGGGGGACACCACTTGTTACCAGCCTCCAACTAGACTCTGCGCCGCTGATGACAACCCTCTGAGTTCTGCCATTCAGCCAGTTCTCTATCCACCTCACCGAATACTCATCCAGCCCACATTTCCTGACCTTGCTTAGGAGGATATCATGGGAGACTGTGTCAAAAGCCTTGCTGAAGTCCAGGTAGACAACATCCACGGCTCTCGCTTCGTCTACCCAGCCAGTCATGTCATCATTTCATAACACTCTGTTTCTGAAATTCTCCACTGTGGGTCCTTCCCACCGGCTGCAGTTCTCCACAAACTGCTCTATAGTGGATCTTTTCCACAGGGTACAGTCCTTCAGGAATGGACTGCTCCAGCATGGGTCCACCCCCACAGGCCACATGTCCTGCCAGAAAACCTGCTCCTGCATCGGCTTCTCTCCATGGGCAGCAGTTCCTGCCAGGACCCTGCTCCACCGTGATCCTTCTTGGGCTGCAGCTCTCACTATCCTAAGGGATAAAGGCCAGCCCAGCATGGCTTGTCTTCTGGACCAGACCACCAGATGTCCTGGAGGATGGCTGTTTCCTGTGCTGGTGGGAGTTGTTTAATGTTGTTTAATGCTTCTAACACACCAGTGTCTTGGCTATTGCTCATCCATGTCTGCCCAGTGTCAAGGCCTTCTATGTTTCTCACTCTGCTCCCTTCCAGTGAGTAAGTGGGTGGTGGGAAAGAAGTTGAGAGGGAACACAGCCAGGACAGCTGATCCAAACTGACCAGAGAGATATTCCATACCATATGACCTCATGCTCACGAATAAAAAGGTGGAACAGAGGAAGAAGGATGTGGAGGTTTTGATTGTTGATGGATTCTGCTGCTTGGAGAGTGGCTGGGCATCAGTCTGCTTGTGGGAGGTGGTCAATGATGGTCTTTGTTTCGCTTGGTGAGGCTTTTAAAATGTCTTCTCTTCACCTATTAAACTGTTCTTATCTTGACCTGAAACTTTTCACACTTTATCTCTTACTGTTCTATGCCCTGTCCCCCTGGGGAAGGGAAGGGAAGAGTGAGAAGCTGCTGGGTTATTGCCCAGAGTCTACTCACCACAGCAGGGAATTTGTTGATGACTGATAATGAGTTTGGTGAACGGCCGCCAAGATGCTCAGAGGCTGAAGCACTTGTCTGGCTGGAGAAACTGAGGGGAAAGGCCTTGTTTAGCCTGGAGAGTGGAAGATCTCAAGAATCTCTTGACAGCCTGTCTGTCCCTGTGTGGAAGTCTTTGTAAAGATGGAGCCAGTCTTGTCACCTCGGTGCTTGGCAGGAGGATCATAGAAAATAGTAAGATGTGGAACCAAGGAAGACTCTGGATAGAGATAAGGAAAGCATTTTTGTCCACGAGGGCATCCAAGCATTGTCCTTGGAAGCTTTCCAGCCACCACTGGATCAAACCTTGAGCAACGTGGTCTGACTCTATAGCTGGCCCCAATGTGAATGCAAGACCCAGATGCCAGGATGCTTGACAAGTATTGCAAAAAGAGTCTCGACAATTACTTTGCTTCCCCTTTTGTTAATTTACAGTAATGTTAGAAGCACCATAACTCAGGATGACCATTGGTACACATACTTTAAAAGCTGGATTGCTGCAGGTCTTGTCCATGGGACCTTGACACAGCTGGGGATTTGGCCAACAGGAACCTGAAGACTTAGAAGAAACAGAACAAGTCCATGTAGCAGAATGGGGAAGGATCTGACTGGCAAAGGAGTGCCCTGAGGAGAAGGGCCTGGGCATCATGATGGCAGATGCCCTAGGAGCCAGTGGGCCTCACATTTCAAGAGGAAGGGGAAGAAACTAAAGAAGGTCCAGACAAGGTCTGTCAAGATGAAACGAGGTGGTCTAAAGTATGAACTGTGAGGAGAGTCTGAGGGATTTATGCATCTCTGGCCTCCTGAAAGGGAGGCACAGGTTGCCATGCTACAAGCCTACAGCTACCTGCAGAGTTGACCTAGCCAAGCTCTCGTCTGCAGTGACAAGTGATCGTAGGAATCATAGGAATCATAGAATCACAGGTTGGAAAAGACCTCTAAGATCATCAAACCCAACCATCCGCCCAACACCACCATGCTTACTAAACCGTATCCCAAAGTGCCTTATCTACAGGTTTTTTGAACACCTCAAAAAACAACATGTAGTTATGACACTTTGGGATACGCTTTAGGAAGATATGACAGAAGCAACAACCATAAAGTGTCTCTTGGGAGCTTTAGGCTGAGCTTTAAGCAAAATCAAATGGACTAGGAGGAGCATTGCTGTGATCTCTACCTTTGGTGCTCTTCACCTTTCAGCTCCACAATGTCACAGCCAGACTGGAGGCAGCCCTAGAGATCCCAAACAGTCTCTTCCCCACCAAACCTTGCATGAGCCTGTGCCTTCCTACACATTGTGCAAGAAGAGATGAAGGTGGTGATGCGAGCCTCTACATTATAAGACAACTCAGGGTGGAATGGAGTTCTGAAGGTCTCAACTCCAGTGTCCATCTCAAAGAGAGGCCAGCTCTGAGGTCAGACCTGCTTGGACAATAAATGTCTTCACCCACAGAAAGAGCTTACACATGAACCAGGCATCGAAGCCTCTGTTACACAAATGGAGACGATGCATTTGATCAGCTCCCTGAACACAGCTATTGTTATTCCAGGCCTCCTGAGATTCCTGAGAACATTCACCTTCTACAAGCTTCCTGGGATGTCTTCCCACCATGGGGTGCTTTAGGCTGTAAACAAAATTGAAAGCAAGGCTCTGACTTGGGTACTCTCAACTTCTGTGCTAAAAGACAGCTAGGTGGAAGGAGCAAAACTGGAAGCCTCTGAGAAATGAGCTGAAGATAAGAGTTTGGAACTAGCACAGCCTTTAGATCACTCCACATGTGATGGCTCTGTTCTCAATTTTCAGTCACTGGCACTCAGAAACCTCACCTGTTCCTGGTGGATGACAGGTTGACCATGAGCCAGTCATCATGCCCTGGTTGCCAAGAAGGCCAATGGGATCCTGGGGGGCATCAAGAAGAGTATGGCCAGTAGGTCGAGGGAGGTTCTCCTTCCCCTCTACACTGCCCTAGTGAGGCCCCATCTGCAGTACTCTGTATAGTTCTGGGCTCCCCAGTTCAAGAAAGATGAGGAGCTACTGGAGAGAGTCCAGCTGAGGGCAACGAGGATGATGAGGGGATTGGAGCATCTCTGCTACGAGGAGAGGCTGAGGGAGCTGGGCTTGTTCATTCTGAAGAAGAGAAGGCTGAGAGGGGACCTAAATATATATATTATAAATATCTCAAGGGTGGGTGTCAGGAGGATGGGGACAAACTCTTATCTGTGGTGCCCAGGGACAGGACAAGGGGTAATGGGCACAAACGGAAGCATAGGAAGTTCCGTCTGAACGTGAGGAAGAACTTCTTCACTCTGAAGTTAATGGAGTCCTGGAACAGGCTGCCCAGGGAGGTTGTGGAGTCTCCTTCTGTGGAAATATTCAAGACCCTCCTGGACGTGGTCCTGTGCAGCCTGCTGTAGGCGACCCTGATTCGGCAGGAGGGCTGGACTAGATGACCCACAGAGGTCCCTTCCAACCCCTACCGTACTGTGATTCTGTGATTCTGTGATATAATGAATAATGAATAATTGTATTATTGTAGAATTTGATCATTATTAGCAATAGATATTGAATCAATGTGTAATGAAATGTAATTTGATTTAACATGGAAGTATTGAAAGTAATGATTATTTCAACACTTCGAAAAGGGGGAAATGTATCCAGGGTGATAGAATCAGTTGACCATAAACATGAACAGTGCTGCTGTGTTCCTAGTACAGCCCAACCCACCTGGACATCAGGTCCGGGAACAGAGGTCTATTCTCTAGGTAACAACTAACGCTAACCATAGTGGGTAATGCTGTTTTTGTCAAGAGAAATGATGGAGTGTGGTTCTGTGAAACGGACTGAAGAGACTGACCAGGTTTGCCAAGATTGAGAGCCTAGTGGGCAAAAGGTGATTCCGGCAGGGGGAGACCACGACCACCAACTCACTGACCCCCTACTCAAGTAATACCACCTACCCAAAAACAAATAATAGAAGAGGGTGACTGAGTCTGCGCAACAATCTACGTAAGAAGCGAGAAAGTCTACATCAGTCGGCAAAGAGAATAATATTGAATATGCATGAATAAAATAAATATGTATATTTTTAATCTATATAAACTGCATGGAAAAGTTATGAGGTATGCACGTCTGGAGGAATTATCCCTCGTGCATCCAGCGCTGCAATAAAGAATGCCTGCCTTTTAACACTACAGTGGTGTTACGAGGTGTTATTCCTGGATTTTCGGTGACAAGAGGAGGAAGATCATTAAGTATTGACATAAACAGCATAAGAAAAGTCATGTAAACTGAAACTTAACGGACATGGAAGCTTTCAACCTCAACCATTCTTCAAAATAGTTTTTCAATTTTTCTTCTAGTATGTACAGCTTTTGAGTCTATTAAAAATAACAGATAAAGAATCTTTTGACTCACTTGTACAATATCAAATGTATTCTGAACATGTGAGGCCTCATGTCCACAGCAAACAGTTTTGTATTATCTGCCTATACCTCTGAAAAGAACAATTATTTCAGAATTTCAAGTGTAACTAATATTCTTGGTAAGAGTCTTTACTTGCACAGACAATAAATATTGTTTGTTTACTGTTAAATGAATGGAAGGCAAAAGAGTGTAAGAAGTAAAAAAAGCAAAAAAAATATTGCAGAGAGAGCAGGAGAAAGATTCTCTTGCAGAATCTATGCAAATTCTTAACAGAGACTATGCTAAGAATATCAGACCTAAAAATATTGCTTGATAAAAAAGATGAATTCTGAATATACAGAAGAGCATGTTTTAACACATTCAAAGTCAGATTGGACGGGGCTCTGAGCAACCTGATCTAGTTGAATATGTCCCTGCTCAAAGTAGGGGGGTGGACTAGATGACTTAAAGGTCCCTTTCAACCCAAGATATTCTGCAATTCTGTATTCTTCCTGGATTTTCCTGGTGATTATTACAGTCTTCTTTGCTGCCTCATGGTGAGCTTTCTCATGCATAGCAGGGCCTTTATGGTTATCTCTTATGAAACTGCTGTCTTTTTATGTACGCATCTGCAGAAAGAGTCACAGAAAAGCACCACATGGATCAAAACAGATGCCGAGTGATGTGTCCTTAAGAACCAGGTGAGCTCCCCCATGCCTGTGGCTTCCTGGTAAGGAGTGTGTCCTGAGGAGGGGATCCAGCCTCTGCTGCTCTCTGGGGAGGGAAATTAGCAGTGTCCATGCTGCCTCGGAATACACATGGTGACTTTTTCAAGATTATCCTTCATCTGAAGGGCTTCAGACATGTACTTGTGGATTAGGTGTTGCAAATACTGATTCCACTGACATTGCCCAGAGGGGCTACCACAGATGCAGACTGCTCCCCTGCAGATATTTATACTTAGGCAGATTAGTTCTCTGGTTGTTGTTGTTGCAGATATTGATGCTTTTAGGGAAATCACACAAACACTTGAAGGACAGTGGAGGATTACCACCTTAGTGGTCCTTCATTGAACCTGTTCCTCTTTGCCATTGTCTCACTGTCATTGTTCAGGGTGTGGTGTGAAAGGTGCTGAGCAGAGGGTGACAATCACTATTTTTGCCTGGGCTCCTGCTCATACAGGATGCTGTTGGCTGCCTTTGCTGCTGGGTCGTGGTTTGCCTAATGAAGTCAAGGACCACCAGCACCATTTCCACAGAGCTACTGCCCAGCCACACAGCTCCTTGCTTCTGTCTCTGCAGCCTGTAATTCCCCTGATCAGTCCTTGGGTCTCTACAAGATGTATGAAAGAGGTGCTTTCTGCTTTCTCCAGTCACAATGAAATTCCATTGTGTATCAGAGTAGCCCTGCTATGACATCAGCCTGGTCTCTCAACATCCTTGGACTCATCCCCTCTGGTCCAGTGGGTTATAAAGGGTTGACCTTATCTAAGTAACCCCTGACTTGATCTCCATCCACTGCTGTGTTTCACCTAGGGTTCTTCCTCTTAGACACCCAGAACAGGGAGACCTTGCAGGTGGATTCTGAGGCAAAGAGGACACAGATAATTTCAGACCTATTCACCTCTGCTCTTCCTGAATTCTACAGTGGCCACACACTGTCTTTGTTTCTTTTTTAATTGTTCTAAAGGAGTAACAATTCATTGCTGTGGCCTTTAACTCCCTTGCAAATGTCAACTCTAACGGAGCTCTGGCTTTTCTAAAACCCATAGCATTTCTGAATTCCTCCTTTGTTTCCATCCTTGCATTCATCTCTTGTATGCTCCCTTTTATTCATGGAGCTTCTCCCTGAGTTTCTTATTTGCCCAAGCTTCTCTCCTGATAGTTCTGCTTCTTGTCCTGACTATTGACATTCACGTCTCCTGCCTGGAAGACACTGTCCTTGAAGACCAGCTGTGCTGAGCTCTGTTGCCCTTGTGTGCTGCTCACATGGGCTTACTCACTAAAAGTCACAAGAGTAGGCCAAAATCAGCTTCTTTGAGGCACAGCATCTGCATTTTTCTGCTCTCCTCCTTGGGAGATCAGAGTCCACTATTTCACAGTTATGACAGCGACAGTTGACACAGGTTTTTACATCCTTGAACCAGCTTTTCATTCTTTTTGACTAACAGATGCATATGAGCATCACCACTCTTGAACAATCTGACAGCTGAGATACAAAGATTGATGTCCCAAGCTGTGTCTTCACCCAGGCTCTCCAGAAACCTCCAGGACTAATTGCATGCTATGGTGGTCCCCTTCCAGGGAATGCCAAGGTAACTGAGGTCAGCAAAGGGACATTAATTCATTCTTTGCCTCCCACCAGGACGTCACCCTTACCAGTCTCTCCCCTGACTCTGACTGATAAAGACTCACTCAGCTTGTTCATCCCATAGAGGAGCTCCACACACCTAAGCAGCTCCTTCTCACTCAGGACACCAACCTCCTGAGCTTTCTGGCCTATTTCTCCTTCTCATCCTGTATCCACCCATCACAGCACCCCAATTATGTCAGCTGTCTCAACATGCCTCAGTTGTTCTTCCCTCCAAGTGGGATGAAAAGATGCCCTGGGGGTCTCCAGCTTCTCCTCCCTGTGCCTCAGGCTGAGGCCATTGGAGCATGTCTGGGCTGCAGCACCTCAGCTGTGGCCCATCTGTGCTGAGAGCAGACTGGCAAAAAGAAACCTGCTACCAAGTGCCCAAGACCTTGTGTGTGCAAAGTCTTTCCTTCACAGCAGAGACATGCTGGAGTGGATAACAGGTGGCAAAGTAAAGGAGAAGCGAGATGCCCACAAGTAGAGCAAACCTTGCTTTTGACAATGCCAGGAAAGGAGTTTGATGTCGGCTCTGTCTCTGCAGCCCTGAGGGCTTGTGGTGGAGGTGAAGCTGATCTCAGGAAGGAAGAGATGATGTCGAAAATGTCATTGGGTGTGGATGTCACTGTGAAAATTATGGGCCTGATCCATGATTGTGACATCAAAGGGATGGTTAAATACTGGAGGAGAAAACAACGAGCAGAGTTTGAGAGGGAATGCCCTCAAGTGAAGACCCTGCTGTGATGTGCTTGTTGTTCACTCTCTGCTATTCATCCACTGGATAGAGAAGGGACAGAACTTGTCTCACTGCAGTGGTGGGATTCCATCACTGCCCAAAGGCACCAAATCTGTGTGAGATGCCCTGGGTGGTACCTGTCAACACAGCGAGTCTGAGTGGGGATGGGGTTCCCGCATAGGACCTGTGCTGTGCATGTCAGGTTCATGCTGTTTTCCTGGAGAGCCCTAGCACCTTCAGTAGTCATAGATGTCTGTAAATGTAAAATATATGAGGATTCAGCTGCCCTGAATGAGGTTAGGCAATGAGGGGATGCACATGAGACAAATCGCATCATACTATTAAGGCTATGCGGACAATACAGCTGATGGAGAATAGGAAGAAAGAGACCTGCCTCTCCCTGTGCCGCAGGACTCCATATGGTCAAGCTGATTACATCGATCAACAGCCCTGGACATATATAAATATTTGCAGGTTCAGTTCTCTTGAATGTGGGCACTTTCTGTCATTGAAGTTGACCGAAGGCATTTCCCACCAGCCTCCAGGAAGGTGCCCTCAGACACTGCTGTGTCTCTATGAACTGCTCCAATAGAGCTTGCAGTTGCCCGCAAGCATCTTCGTCACCTTCGAAATCAATCCTGTCACCAGGTATCTGTGTCTAAAGTTCTTCCTCCTGCCCTCCATGTTTATTAATAATGAAGGGAGCTGAGACAAGGAGCTCCCATGCAGAAGCCTTTTTGGTGCCCATCTGAACTGAGGCAAGAGGAATCCCGCCTCCTGTGGGTTTGTGGTGTGCATGAGAGTGAGCTGAGTCCTCTTCTAGCTCCAGGACTTCAGATCAAGGATGAGATGCCTCAGATGAATAGGCTGAAACCCTTCCCTCAGCAGGGGTAAAGGAGATCTCTCCCTGTCACTCTCTGGTTGTCTTGTCTAATGATGGATCAAGGAAAGATGACTTTTGTTTCTTACTCTTTTTCCAATAAAGTTATGACACTGTAGAACAGAAGTGTTTCTCCCTAACAGAGGGAGGGAACATGAGTGATGACTTCATCCTGTTTCACAGCAGGTTCCCTGGGGGGAGCCCGGAGAGGGCAGAACCAGAGACACATTGGGCGGTCTTGTGCTGTTGATCTGAGCTGGGCTCCTGGGATGGAGGCAGCTCATGGCAACAGGGAAACACTTCAAAGAGACAGCTCTGCCCAGAAGCAGCTCCTCTGCAAAGCACAGCAGGGCTGCTGGCACTGCCTGCAGGCACAGAGGGGAGAGGAGTGAGGCAGAGAGGTTAAAGGCAGTCTGGGGTGTGAGGATGCTGAGAGCTCACTGAGAGAAAGATTTTTTCAGTCATTGGCACGGTAAGTCTCCACGTGAAGGGCAACATATCTGCACTTTATGAAAAGATCTACTAAAGCTGTCACACCCCCCAGCCTACGGGATGGACCTTGAGGAATATCACAGTTTCTCTCTTGCTGTAGGTGAGAATGTGCTGCAAAGAAGGACTTGCCTGCTGCACCACGACAGGTAGAGGGCAAGTCAGTTCCCTTCTCGCAAGGACGGCTGCAGGGCTATGAAGGTGGATGTGCAGCCCGGGCTGCCCGAAATTGTCCTGCAGAACAGGGTCTCTGCACAAACATGAGGCTTTGTGCTGGGGCAGGGACTCTGCTGCCTGCCAGGGTCAGCACTCAGCCTGCCCAAGGATCTCCCCAGGTTACTGCGAGGAGAAGCTGTGTGAGGAACAGAAAACCCCAGTAAGGCAGGGCAGGGTCCTTCTGCTATCAAGAAACAGCTACATGGGGTCAGGGAATCTCACAGATCCAGATCTCCCCAGGATATTTTCCTGTTGATATGTGAAGGGGAAGGTCAAAGAAGGGGTGACTATCAAGCTCTCAAGTTACTTGCCCTGTTCCCTCTGAGGATCTCAGGGACTGAGAGCACAACGACCTGTCAATGTGTGCAACTGGGTGAGGGTAGCAGTGTCCTGAGTGCCTGGCTGCCTCTGCCTCTTTCATCTCGAACCTCAATGTATTTCTCCTTCCTGCTCCACTTGTCTGTGTTACTGAAGTAGTACCCATGTTCGCTCCATCAGGCTCTCTGGGGATGGGAGTTTCAGCTGCAGAGTCAGACACTGATTGTGTGGGTCCTCCCAGGTAGGCGTGTCCATGGGAATGAGGTGCGCCAGTCTTCTCTAAACTGTGGTACATAGGACAGTGAAGTCTGTGGGCCCAGAGAACAAGCTAGATTTCCCATAGTCAGAATCCATCACTAGGACACATGGCTATCTTCCTGAGGTGTTCTTCAAAGCTATGAGCAGGGCTCAAGAATGCATATCTTTCTAATAACACAATTGTGTTATCTGAAAAGCCCCATGAAGCAGCGCAGAGATGCTACGCCCAACTGAGGAAATGCTCTTGGGTTGGTGAAATGAGCTGCATGTGTCCTTGACTAGCAGTGGGGTGCTGAGACCTTGAGTAAGGGTGAGATGTTTAGTAGTCTGCTGTGTATCCTGCTGCTCTTCAGCTGTGTCTGGTGGCTTTTCAGGATAACATGGGAGTGCGATCACTCTCAATCTCAGAATAGTGTAAGCCCAGAGCAGCTGGGCAGCCCTGTTCTCCCTGAGGGCAACAGAAATGCTGAGGGTTTCTGACATCCCAGAACACTGCCCAGGTGCGTTGGGGGCAGCTCTGAAATTCCCAAAGGACTCAGCCTGACTTTGCCTTCCTCATTTCTTAGCACTGGGAGTGCAGGTGCTGAAAAGCCCTTTTGAGTCAGGAGCAGTTTCAAAGGCCAAAGTCGAACACCAGGATGTCCCCTTACCCCCACCATGCCCACGAACCCCAGTGCTGCACAGCATGGCTGAATCCTTGGCAGCCAGTGCACAAAGGTCCTTTTCCTCATGGCACATTCAGCCAGCACCAACCAGAGCTATGGCCACTGAGCTTAAAGAAAGTATCCTAAAGAAAGAAAGGGGGGTGGGGGGGGTGTAGCAGGGGGAAAGTCTGCAAGAAAAGGCTCAGAGACGTATCCCCTAAATTCCCACTGTTTTTTCTTCCTTGGACAGGAATATTTTCCTAGAGAGAGCAAATGCCTAATGGCAGCTCCATCACCAAGTTCATCCTCCTGGAATTTGCAGACAAGAGGGAGCTGCAGCTCTTGCACTTCTGGTTCTTCCTGGCCATCTACCTGGCTACCCTCCTCAGCAATGGCCTCATCATCACTGTCATAGCCTGTGACCACCGCCTCCACACTCCCATGTATTTCTTCCTCCTCAACCTCTCCCTCCGCGACCTGGGCTCCATCTCCACTACTGTCCTCAAATCTATGACCAATTCCCTGTGGAACACCAGGGCCATTTCCTTCACTGGATGTGCTGCCCAGCTCTTTCTGTCTATCTTCTTTGTTGGAGCAGAGCATTGTCTTCTTACTGTTATGGCCTATGACCGCTACGTTGCCATCTGCAAACCCCTGCACTACGAGACCCTCCTGGGCAGCAGAGCTTGTGTCCACATGGCAGCAGCTGCCTGGGGCAGTGGCTTTCTCAATGCTCTCCTGCACACTGCCAATACATTTTCCATACCCCTCTGCAAGGGCAATGCTCTGGACCAGTTCTTCTGTGAAATCCCACAGATCCTCAAGCTCTCCTGCTCACACTCCTACCTCAGGGAAGGCGGGCTGCTTGTGGTCAGTGTTTCTTTAGTTTTTGGGTGTTTTGTTCTCATCGTGCTGTCCTATGTGCAGATCTTCAGGGCCGTGCTGAGGATCCCCTCTGAGCAGGGACGGCACAAAGTCTTTTCCACATGTCTCCCTCACCTGGCCGTGGTCTCCCTCTTCATAGGTACTCTATTGTTTGCCTACCTGAAGTCCCCCTCCATATCGTTCCCATTGCTTGATCTAGTGGTGGCTGTTCTATACACAGTGGTACCCCCAGCAGTGAACCCCCTTATCTACAGCATGAGGAACCAGGAGCTCAAGGACGCTGTGCAGAAACTGGTGACTGGATGTTCTTAAGTAACAATACACTTCCCACCTTCTTCTGCATATCGCTCACATTGTAAAGCACTGCAGGACCAGGCTGTCTTTGGTTGTTAGTTTGGTTTGGGTTTTGGGATTTTTTGATTGTGATAATATTCCCTGCAAGGAATCGCCATTTTTCCTCCCACTGCTATGTCAGTATCTGCTTGGCTTCTGTGACCCAGAGACTGTGTAAAAGAGGAGCCATGCTCTCGGTGTGCTTCAAGAATATGAAGACTGCTGCAGCCACTTGTTTGTCTAAGATCCTTCCTTCAAAGCTTTCTCTAGACCTTCAGGGGCACCTCTGGAGGTGGAGGGGAAAAGAGTCCCAGCACAGCAGCAGTGCCAGGGAGCACCAGCTCTTGGTCTTTCCTGAACTGCAGTCTTTCTGCCCTCCTGAAGTCCTGCTGAGCCCTTTTGTGACTGTAATTCCTGAGTGCTCTGGCAGCTCTGCCACAGTGCTGCAGTGTGGCAGGCCTGTGACAGCAGGCAGGGACAAGCACTGGGCACTCCTGTGACAGAGGTGACACACATAACAGCATTTCCATCATGAAATGGGATCTCCTTAAGGCAGGGCCTGAAGGCTTCGGGCTGCTTCTAGTGATGTTCTCAAGAATATTCACAGGAAAGTGCCCTGGAGAGGAAAACATCTTTGTTGGCAACACAGAAGGTTGGATTGAGTGGACACTCAGCAAGTTTGCCAACGACACCAAGATGTGTGGTGAGGTCGACATGGTGCAGGGAAGGGATGCCACCCAGAGGGAACTGGACAGGCTTGAGAGGTGAGCCTCTGCAAACAACATGAAGTTCGACAAGGCCAAGTGCAAGGTCCTGTACATGGGTCAGGGCAATCCCAAGCACAACTAAAGGCACGGAGAATGGGTTGAGAGCAGCCCTGAGGAGACAGACTTCAGTTTCTGGATTGATGAGAAGCTTTACATGACGCCCCAATGGGTGCTCGTAGCCCAGAAGGCCAACCCTATCCTGGGCTGACTCCTCAGCAGCGTGGGCAGCAGGTCAAGGGAGGGGATTTCGCCCCTCTGCTCCACTCTAGTGAGACCTCCCTTGGAGTTCTGCATTCAGGTCCAGAGTCCTCAACACAGGACAGACCCAGAGCTGTTGGAGTGGGGCCAGAGGAGACCATAGCAATGGTCGGAGGCCTGGAAAGCCTCTGCTGTGAGGAAAGGCTGAGACAGTTCGGGCTGTTCAGTCTGGAGAAGAGAAGGCTGCGGGGAGACCTTAAAGCAGCCTTCCAGTGCCTGAAGGGGCCTGCAAGAAACCTGGAGAGGGACTTTTTACAAAGGCATGCAGTGACAGGACAAGGGCTAATGGCTTTAAACTAAAATAGGGTTGACTGAGATTAAATTTTAGTAAGAAATTCTTTCCTATGATCATGATGAGGCCCTGGCACAGGTAGTCCAGAGAAGATGTGGCTGCCCCCTCCCTGCTGGCAGTGTTCAAGGCCAGGTTGGACGGGGCTTTGAGCAACCTGGTCTAGTGGCACGTGTCCCTGCCCATGGCAGGGAAGTTGGAATGAGATGCTCTTTAAAGTCCATTCCAACCCAAACCACTCACTGATTTTATGACTTTATGAAGCCAGTTTTGCTACAAAACTTGATTGTTTGAAGCATTCAAGGGTTTCCCCTCCATCTGCCCCCCCTTGGCTCTTGCATGCTGAGCACCTCCAGGGCCTGGCTGTACAAGCACTGCAGTCGAATGGCTTTACTGGAACTTTGTGTGTTGCCTGGAGTATGGCACTTGGAGGGACAGGGTTCTGTGCCATTGGGCGCCCATAAAGGATCAAGCTGGGAAGTCAGTCTGCAAGTCAGAACCAGCAAGGTCCACGGCCAGGCCTGGCTATACCCATGGCTGTGGCTGGGCACCAGTATGCCCACAGCATAGCTCAGGTCAGCCTGGCACTGGATTTCACATCCCTGATCCACTTCTGTCTGTTTGCAAATACCACATCCAGGAGAGCGTCGCCTGTGTTGACACATCTGCAAGCTGTGCTAAGAAGCTGGCCCCAAGAACCGGCAGAAACTTCTGGGGCTGATGGCACCCTGCACTTTCCCCTTCCCATGAGGTCGGGGCAATTAAAGTCCCCAAGGGTGATGTGGGGTCAATCATCTGGAATTGGTAAAATAAGCCTTTCTCCTCTTCCTTATGTGATTCCAGGTATTTGTCTCCTAACATGATGTCTCCTTAACTGGCCTATCCGCTGACCCTCACCCAAAAGAGCTCAGTCTGCTGCCCAACCCTTAGAGGATCTCTGTTCATGCAGGCAGCTCCTACATTGAGGGCATCCTGACATCTTCCCCACTGTGTCCTTCGAGTCTGTATCCATCCGTTACAGCACCTCAAGCTTTCTGACTTGCTGTGCTGGTTTTGGCCAGGATAGAGTCAGTTCTTCTTCACAGCAGCTAGTAAAGGGCTGTGTTTTGGATTTGTGTTGAAAACCATGTTGACAATAGCAGGATGTTGCAGTTACTGCTGAGCAATGCTTACACAGGGATAAGGCCTCCTCTGTTTCTCACACCACCTCTCCAGCGAGTAGGCGGGAAGTGCACACAAAGTTGGCAGGGGACATCTGACCCCAACTGACCAAGGCAATATTCCATACCAGATGTCATCATGCTCAGCATATAAACCTAGGGTAAGAAGAAGGAAGGTGGAGGACATTCAGAGTTCTGGCTTTTGTCTTCCCACGTAACCTTTACATGTGATGGAGTTGTGCTTACCTGGAGATGGCTGAACACCTGCCTATGGGAAGTAGTGAAGGAAATCCTTGTTTCGTTTTAGTTGCGCTTGTGTCTTTTCCTTTACCTATTAAAATGTCTTGATCTCAACCCATGAGTTTTCTCACTTTTACCCTTCTGATTCTCTCCCCTGTCCCTTCAGGGGAGAATGAGCGAGCGGCTGCTCGGGGCTGAGTTGCCATCTGGGCTTAAACCACCACATTGTCCCACACACCTCAGCAGGTACTGCATCAATGTTGGAGCTCTGTGACAGCACACAGGGCTTCAGCTTCTCCTGTCTCTGCCCCAGGCTGAGGGCACTGATACATTTTTGAGGTGTTGCACCTCAGCTGTGGTGCAAGCGCTAAGCTCAAGCCTGCCACTGATCTTGAACCCAAGACCCTGTGCAAGTAGAGGCTTCCATTCACACCAGAGACATGGAGTGGACAGCAGCTGGCAACACAAGCACAAAATGAGGTGCCCACAAGGTGAGAAAATCACATGCTTCCCAAGGCAAGAGAGAAACTGGGCCGGCCTTTGCAGTCCTGACAGGAGAGGGCTTTGCTGCCCATGGTGTCTCTGCAGTCCATGCGCGTCTGTGGAGGAGGTCAAGCTGATCTCCAGGCAGGACAAGGTGCTGCTGAGAAAGTGCATGACTATGGACATGGTGTGATTCAGGTAGACTGTGAAAATCATTCCCCTTGTTAACTATTTTACTGTACCATGACTGGGTTATATTAGGTGTTGCTTTGTTCTCAACTCAGAGCTGGGTCATCACCTCAGTGAGTGGCAAAGCTCAACTCATTAGACCAGTTTATATACATTTATTAAACCGATTACACCAAGTCTAGAATCTTCATAAGTTTCTAAGCAACCATTCTGTTTCTTTAAGTACATCTTTTCTTAAGTTCTCTCTATTCTTCTGTCTTTGTGGAATTCTCCCTCGCTGGTTGCAGGTCCTGCTCGGTTTCAGGGTCGTCTCGGGATTGTCATCTGTCCTTCATCTTCTTCTGTGAATTCTGTTTGGTACAATCCTGAGAAAGACTTCGAGAGACTTCAAGATGTTCTGTTAAACTTAGTCCTATTTCTAAAACGTAACCTATTGACCTATGACATTCATCTTGCTACACCTTATTCTTCTCTTATGCTAGGTCAGTTGGTTATTAACCCAACCATGATAAGGCCTATACAGGGGACAACTGAGTGGAGCATTCCATGGTCGTATGGTTTCCTAAACACACCTGTATTCACACAAATGAATCTATGGTCTATTTTTATGATTTTATTCTATTCTATAGTCATAATCAGTCTCCTCTACAATCACTGAATCACAGAATCACAGAATGGTAGGAGTTGGAAGGGACGTCTGTGGGTCACTCAGTCCAACTCCCCGCTGAAGCAGGGTCGCCTACAGATGGCTGCACAGGACCACGTCCAGGCGGGGCTGGAATATCTCCAGAGAAGGAGACTCCACAACCTCCCTGGGCAGCCTGTTCCTGGGCTCTGTCCCCCTCAGAGGGAAAAAGTTATTCCTGGAACTTTCTGTGCTTCAGTTTGTGCCCACTGCCCCTTGTCCTGTCACTGGGCACCACTGGAAAGAGTCTGGCCCCATCCTCCTGACACCCACCCTGCAGATATTTAGAAGCGTATATTAGGTCCCCTCTCAGGCTTCTCTTCTTCAGGCTGAACAAGCCCAGCTCCCTCAGTATCTCCTCATAGGAGAGATGCTCCAGTCCCCTCCTCATCCTCGTAGCCTTCCTCTGGACTCTCTCCAGTGATCAATCTCTAATACCCATGTTCCTTGATTGTATCATCAGGAGGGTGAATAAAGGATGAGAGTAAGAAGGATCAGCAGCATTTCAAAGTGTTGGCACACAAGTGGAGACCTTGCTGTGATCTTCCTCAGATTTATGCACCACCTGCATCTGCTGGAAAGACGTTGGACAGACCTTGTCTCACTGCAGGGCTGGCAGTCTGACCCTTGCTCACACGCCCCAAATCTCCCTGAGATGCCCTGGGGTGTCTTTTATGGACCAGCTCTCAGGGGGAGTAGCTGTCCTGCAGGTCCTGCACTGTCCAGCCAGCTGTACACTCCAGTGGTGCTGGGCAGCTTTGGCATCTGAGGGAGCACTACAGGCCTGGAGTTGGCCATGAAGTTGGGCAGCTGCCCTGGAATAGGTTAGGCAGTGTAGGGATATCCATGGGGAAACCTTCGGTTCCACTTAGCGGAGATGCAGGAAATACAGCTGATGGAGAAGAGATTGACAGACGGAGCTCCCCCCGTGGCACATGGCTCAGTTTCATCAGATGAACACCTCCATCAACTGCCCTAAGCCTACTTCGTAGGTACAGGTTGACTTGTCCTAAATATGATCACCTTCTATCATTTCAGTTGGCCAAAGGGACTCCCCACCAGCCTCCACGACAAGGCCCCAGATGCTGCCCCTCCCCCGCCAGGGCTGCCCAGCCCAGGCCTGTTTCTCTCTGTCCTTTGGGGACTGCAGCTTTTGTTCTTGTTGTGGAACCATCATTCATCATTGTGTTGCCATCTGCCATCCACTGCAGCATGCCTCTGCTGTGGAGCAAAGCCTTTCACACAAGGGGTCACATCTTTGGGTACCAGGTTTCCACGTGAAAATCTACCCTGTCCCTAGTGCCAAAACTGAAGAGCTGTAGCCCAAATGGACAACAAAGCCCACGGCCCAAGGTGCATGAAGAGCCATTGCAGAGCTGTGACATCAGTGGAACAAGAGCTGAGGTGGGGCAGGACAGCTCCCATGGCTCTTGTGGTGGATGGAGATACAACATTCTTGGAGTGACCAACAGGAAAAATGAGGAGCGGGGAATGCCCTGGGGGATTCCCAGGCAGTTCAGACATATGCAGGTCCTCTGTGAATCCCAGAGTACACAGTCCTTTTGACTCTGCTAAGCTGTGTGCTAGCTTTGTGAAATTATCACCTAGCACCCACATCTGTGCATACCTGCAACAAAGAAAATATTTGTGCTCTGAGTTTATCTTGGCTTACTGCACACCGGGTAAACAATCACACTTTTGGGACAACAATTTGAGGTCTAACATCTACAGTCTTCTGTTCTCGTTCCCTGTGGGAAGTGGCACCCCACTTTTCATGGTCACGAGAGCCAAGGCTGACTCTGGATTTCACATCCATGATCAGCTCTCCCTTCTGTGTGAGTAGTAGATGCGTATGACCATCACCATTTTTGATCAGTGTGGCAGCTGAGCTACAAAGATTAGTCTCCCAAACTTTGTTTTGACCAAGATCCTCCAGACACCTCCAGCACTGATTGCACGCTGTTGTGGTCACCTTCCAGGGAATGCCAAGGTGATTAAAGTCAGCAAAGGGACATTAATTCATTCTTTATCTCCCACCAGAGCATCACTCTTACCAGACTCTGCTCTGAACCTGACCCATAAGGGCTTACCCAAATTGTTCATCCCCTAGAGGAGCTCCACACATCTAAGAAGCTCCTTCACACTGAGGACACCTCTCTTTCTGTCCTCTCACTCCTTCTTCTCTGTATTCACCCATCACAGCACACCAATCATGTCAGCTGTCCCAAATTTCCTCAGCTGTTCTTCCCTCCAAGTGGGACGAAGAGATAGCTTGGGGGGGTCCAGCTCGTCCTCTCTGTGTCTGAGGTCGAGGCCATTGGTGCATGGCTGGGCTGCAGCACCTCAGCTGTGGCCCATCTGGGCTGAGAGCAGACTTGCAGAAAGAAACCTGCTACCAATTGCCCAAGGCCTTGTGTGTGCAAAGGCTTTGCTTCAGAGCAGAGACATGCTGGAGGGGATGGCAGGTGGCAATGTAAAGGAGAAATGAGGTGCCCACCAAGAGAGCAAACCCTGCTTTTGGCAAGGCCAGGAGAGGGGTATGTTGTCTGCTGTGTTTCTGCAGCCCTGAGGGCCTGTGTTGGAGGTGAAGCTGACCTTAGGAAGGAAGGCTCTAATGGAGCTTGCAGTTACCAGCAGGCATCTTGGTCACCTCTGCAATCAAACATGTCACCAGGTGTCTGTGTCTGCACATCTTCCTCCTGCCCTCTACCTCCATGAATTAGCAGGGAGCTGAGACAAGGAGCTGCCATGCAGGCTGGTGCCCATCTGAATGACACAAGAGAAATCCCACCTCCTGTGGGTTTTGTGGTGAGCATGAGAGAGACCTGAGTCCTCTTCTAGGACTTCAAACCAAGGATGAGATGCCTTGAATGACCAGGCTGAATCCCTTCCTTCGGCAGGGGTAAAGGAGATCACTCCTTGTCACATTCTGGTTTTCCTTTGTGACGATGAGACAAGGAAAGAAGATTTTTGTTTCTAACCCTTTCTCTGAGAGTAGAAATGCCACTGTCGAAACCAAGTGTCTCTCCCCAGCTGAGGGAGGCAACATCAGTGATGCTTCAGCTTGTTTCACAGCAAGTTGTCCTGGAGACCAAAAGACATCTCAAGGGAGAACAGAGACGGTAGAGAAAGTAGTGCCTTGGGCTGGTCCTCTGCTGCTGAGCTGGGCTGGGCTCCTGGGATGGAGGGAGCTCATGGCAGCAGGCAGAGCTGCAGAGAGACAGCTCTGTCCAGGAGCAGCTCCTGTGCAAAGCACAGCAGGGCTGAGGGCACTGCCTGCAGGCAGTGAGGAGAGAGGAGTGAGGCAGAGAGAGGTTAAAGACAGCGTGGGGTGAGAGGATGCCGAGAGCTCAGAGGGGGAGAGAAATCTTTTCAGCCTTTCACACAGTAAGTCTCTGCATGAAGGACAATGTGTCTGCACTTTGTGGAAAGATCTCCTCAAGCTGGCACAACTCCCCGCCTGTGGGATCCACCATGAGGAATATCACAGTTTCTCTGTTGTAGGAGGTGAGGATGTGCTGCAAAGCAGGGACTGCCTGCTGCACCCTCAGAGGGACAGGCCATGACAGCTGCCTTCTCCCAGGGACGACTGCAGGGTTGGGAAGGTGGATGTGCAGCCCGGGCTGCCCCAAGCTGTCCTTCACAGAATCACAGAATCACAGAACAGTAGGGGTTGGAAGGGACCTCTGTGGGTCATCTAGTCCAACCCCCCCGCCGAAGCAGGGTCACCTACAGCAGGCTGCACAGGACCTTGTCCAGGCGGGTCTTGAATATCTCCAGAGAAGGAGACTCCACAACCTCCCTGGGCAGCCTGTTCCAGTGCTCCGTCACCCTCAGAGGGAAGAAGTTCCTCCTCATGTTCAGACGGAACTTCCTGTGCCTCAGTTTGTGCCCATTGCCCCTTTTCCTGTCACTGGGCACCACTGAAAAGAGCTTGGCCCCATCCTCCTGACACCCACCCTTCAGATATTTGTAGGCATTTATAAGGTCCCCTCGCAGCCTTCTCTTCTTCAGGCTGAACAAGCCCAGTTCCCTCAACCTCTCCTCGTAGGGGAGATGCTCCAGTCCCCTCACCATCCTTGTAGCCCTCCGCTGGACTCTCTCCAGTAGCTCTTCATCCTTCTTGAACTGGGGAGCCCAGAACTGGACACAGTACTCCAGATGAGGCCTCACCAGGGCAGTGTAGAGGGGAAGGAGAACCTCCCTTGTCCTGCTGGCCACACTCTTCTTGATGCACCCCAGGATCCCATTGGCCTTCTTGGCAGCCAGGGCACACTGCTGGCTCATAGTTAACCTGTCGTCCACCAGGACACCCAGGTCCCTCTCCGCAGAGCTGCTCTCCAGCAGGTCCACCCCAAGCCTGTACTGGTGCATGATGTTGTTCCTCCCCAGGTGCAGGACCCTGCACTTGCCCTTGTTGAACCTCATCAGGTTCCTCTCTGCCCAGCTCTCCAGCCTATCCAGGTCACGCTGAATGGCAGCACAGCCTTCTGGTGTATCTACCACACCTCCCAGTTTGGTGTCGTCAGCAAACTTGCTGAGGGTACATTCTAAAGCAGGGTCTGTGCACCCCAGGGGTTGTGTGCTGGGGCAGAGACTCTGCTGCCTGCCAGGGCCAGCACTCAGCCTGCCCAGGTAGCTCCTTGCAGAGTTGTGAGGAGAAACTATGGGTGGAAGGAGAAACCCCCAGGGAGGCAGGGCAGGGTCCTTCTGTGGTTGAGAAATCACCGCATGGGTCAGGGCTGCTCACAGATCCAGATCAGCCCAGGATATTTACCAGGGGATATGTGAAGTCAAAGGAGGGATGACTATGACAATCTCAAGCCACATGCCTGGTTCCCTCTGAGGAGCACAGGGGCAGAGAGCAATGACCTGGCAATGTTGGTGTCTGGAAAGTGCACAGCTAGGTGAAGGTAGCAGTGTCCTGAGTGCCCAGCTGCCTCTGCCTCTTTCATCTAGAGCCTCACTGTGTTTCTCCTTCTTGCTCTACTTGTCTGTGTTACTGAAGCTGTTCCCTTGCTCTCTCAGTCAGGCTCTCTGGGGATGGGAGTTTCAGCTGCAGAGTCAAGCTCTGATCTTGTGGGTCCTCCCGTGCAGGCGAATGAGGTGTGTCAGCTGTGTCTAAGCTGTGGGGCTGTGGGCAGTGAAGTCTGTGAGCCCAGAGAACAAGTAATTTTTCCCATAATCTGAATCCACCATTAGGACACATGGCTATCTTCTTGATGTGTCGTTTCAAGATCTGAGCTGTCCTCAAGAATGCAAATCTTTCTCGTAACACAACTGCGTTATCTGAAAGCCCCAAAGGAGAGGTGCAGAGATGCTATGCCTGACCGAGGAAATGTTCTTGGGTTGGTGAACTGAGCTGCAGGTGTCCTTGACTAGAAGTGATGTCCTGAGATGTCAGGAAAGGGTGACATGTTAGGTGGTCTGCTGTGAATCCCTCTGCTCTCAGCTGTCTGGTGGCTTTTCAGGATAACGTGGGAGTGCGATCGCTCTCCATCTCAGAACAGTGCAAGCCCAGGGCAGCTGGGCAGCCCTGTTCTCCCTGAGTGCAGCTGAAATGCTGAGAGTTTCTGACATCCGAGAACATTCCCAAGGTGAGATGAGGGGAGCTGTTAAAAAATCACAAACTTTTCAAACTTCCTTCTACTATCTCAGTTCCTTAGGGCAGGGAGTGCAGGTGCTGGCCAGCCCTTTTGAGTAAGGAGCAGTTTCATCTGACAAACACCCATACAGGTCCCTTCCTCCACCACGCCCATGAAACCCCATCTGTAGAGCAAGGCTGACTCCTTAACAGCCCGTGGGAAGAGGTCCTTCTCCTCACAGCACAGTCAGGGAGCAGCAACCAGAGATTCAGTCACAGAGCTGAAGTAAATTCTCACAGAAAGAGAAAAGAAGGTGTGTGTGTAGCAGGGGGAGGGTCTAATAGCAATGACTCATAGAAGAACCACCTGAACTGTCACTGCCTTTTACTCCTTGGACTGTGTTTCTATTTCCAGAGGGACAAAATGTCCAATGGCAGCACTGTCACTGATCTCATGCTCCTGGCATTCGCAGACACGTCGGAGATGCAGTTCTTGCACTTCTGGCTCTTCCTGGCCATCTACCTGGCTGCCCTCCTCAGCAATGGCCTCATCATCACTGTCATAGCCTGCGACCAACACCTCCACACTCCCATGTACTACTTCCTCCTCAACCTCTCTGTTCTTGACCTGGCCTCCATCTCTACCACTGTGCCCAAATCCATGGCCAATTCCATCTGGGACAACAGGGCCATTTCCTACTTGGGATGTGCTGCCCAGCTTTTTCTGTTTTCCTTCTTGCTCACAGCAGAGTGTTGTCTTCTGACGGTCATGGCCTATGACCGCTACGTTGCCATCTGCAGACCCCTGCACTACGGGACCCTCCTGGGCAGCAGAGCTTCTGTCCACATGGCAGCAGCTGCCTGGGGCAGTGCTTTGCTCAATTCTCTCCTGCACACTGTCAATACATTTTCCATACCCCTCTGCAAGGGCAATGCTGTGGACCAGTTCTTCTGTGAAATCCCACAGATCCTCAAGCTCTCCTGCTCACACTCCTACCTCAGGGAAGTTGGGCTTCTTGGGGTTAGTGTTTCTTTAGCTTCAGGGTGTTTTGTTTTCATTGTGCTGTCCTATGTGCAGATCTTCAGGGCCGTGCTGAGGATCCCCTCTGAGCAGGGACGGCACAAAGCCTTTTCCATGTGCCTCCCTCACCTGGTCATGGTCTCTCTGTTTAACAGCACTGCAGTGTTTACCTACCTGAAGCCTCCTTCCATCTCCTCGCCATCCCTGAACCTGGTAGTGTCATTCCTCTACTCAGTGGTTCCTCCGGCAGTGAACCCCCTCATCTACAGCATGAGGAACCAGGAGCTCAAAGATGCACTGAAGAAGCTCATTCAATCAGGATTCTTTCAGAAGCAATAAGCTCCCCATGTCTCTTCACAAGTGATTTCCAATGTATCTAGGAGACCTCCTGTTCTTTGGGCATTTTATCTGTGACAATTCTATTTCTCCAGGAATGTCTGCATTCTCCCCACTTCTCCTGAGGCATGAATGAAGTCTGATGACCCAAGGGTCTTTAGACATTGGTGTGGCATGTAGGTACAGGTGGCCTCCCTGTTGAAACCTCTCTAATAAAAGGGGATTTTGTCAATGCCAGTGTCTGGAGTTTGGGCTCTTTTCCGAAAGCTGAGATCAGGGAGATGCTACATAATTTTCTTCCCAAGGCCGTGCTACTGTGCAAGGGTTCTCCATGGGATGAGGGGAGGTGGGCATGGGGCAATGTTTGTGGAAATGGCCTGTCCTGTGTCTCCAACGGTGAGTACCCAGTTCCAATGGAAATGGTGAATGACAAGTAGGGAAATCCCTGCACAGTCTCCTCGTGGCTTTCAGGTGCCACAACACACTTGCCCTCCAGAGTAGCATTGCCACTTCATGGTCTGGTGGGGAGCATGGGGAGGGAGAAAGAGAGACCAGACAGGCCAGCATGGCTGGGGCAGCAGGAGCAGCCTGAGGAGCCCCTTGGCCAGGAGTCTTGTGCTGGGGAGAGGGGCTGGCTCAGAGGGACATGCAATAGTTTTCAATAAGCATCTCTTAGAGACAAGAGGAGGGGACCGTGGGAGACACTGGTCTCTGTCTCCTCATGCTGTGGCTGGCCCTCAGCCCTGGGGCTGATGGGGAAGGCTGAGACCTCTCTCTGCTCCCCAGGAGCTCCTGTGCCCTTCATAGGGTCTGGGGCTGTGGGATGAGTGTTCAGAGTTCTAAAGCAGCCAATGGAGGGCAATTCTATGGGGACTATTCTCCTACACTGGGATGGTGAGAATGCAGGGGAGGTGGAGAAAGCTGGGGAAGGGCTGGCTTGGGCTGGGCAGGAAAGTGTCTGGGAGAGGAAAACACCCATGTAGAGCTCAGCTGTTTCAGTGTGCAGAGTGAGGACACCTAGGAGGGTGTGCGTGGTGCAGAGCCAGATGACACAGTGAAGGAAGCAAAGCATGAAATGTGCAGAAGAGAGAGGCCCGACCTGTGCCATGTTCCCTGGGCACCCCATGGAAGCTGTCCCAGCACATTATTCCCTGACCATCCCCCACACTCCAGCACTTCCCGTCTGTGGATAAAAGGGAGAAAATAACATGGAATAGCTCATGGATCAAGACAGAGACAGAGAGGTCAGTCACCATTTACTGTCACTGGCAAAGAAGAGTTAACCTGGGGAAAGGCAATTTCATTTATTGCCAGTTAAAATAGACTTGGATGGTGACAAATTATGTGTCATGTTTTAACCCCAACAACACTACAAACAATGTCCCATCCCCAGTCTTTTTTCGCCAGCTCAATTTACTCCACCGTTCCCAATGCTTCAACCCACGGTGACTGTGAGAGGTGCAGGCAGGATGGTGAATGGGGGGTTACTGTCAGTGCAGAGCATCTCTGCCACTTTTTCTTCCTCACATTTTTTCCATTCTGAAGCACGGGTCCTCTGCACAGGATCCCACTGGATTTCAGGTCACGGCTATGTGTTGTGCTTTTCTTCCAATCTTACTTTTCTCATTTAAACTCACAAAATTGCAGACACGTTGTGGTTGGAAGGGACTTCTGGAGTTCAACTCCCCAGCTCAGGCAAGGTAAGCTAAAGCAGGTTTCTCAGCACCTTGTCTAGGTGGGTTTGGTGTACCTCCATGGATGGAGGCTCCGCAACCTCTCTGAGTAACCTGTTCCAGTGTTTGATCACCCTCACAGTGATAAAGTTTTTTCTGGACTTCAGATGGAATGTCATGTGTTTTTTTCTGTGTCCATCACCCCTTGTCGTCTCAGAGGGAACTACTGAGAAGAGTTTGGCTCCCTTGTCTTCATTCCTTCCCATCAGGTGTTTATACACACTAGTAAGGTCCCTCAGAGCAATTTTTTGCTCCAGACTCAGCAGTCCCAGTTCTCTCAGCCTTTCCCTCTATGAAAGACGCTGCTGTCCCTTAACGCACCTTATGGCTTTTTGCTGGACTTGCTTTTTTTAGGTCAACAACTTTATTTAACTAAGAAGCCTAGCACTGGACACATCACTCCAGAGATGTCCTCACCAGTGCTGACTAGAGGGGAAGGGTCACCCCACTCTATCTGCCGGCAATGTTTTTCCTAATGCAGCCCAGGAGGATGTTGACCTCTTCCAGGAGGGTGCATTGATAATGCCTGCTCAGGTTGCTGTTCTCCGGGACCCAAAGGTCCTTCTCCCAGGTGCTATCTCGCCATTCAGTCTCCAGCATGATGTGGACAGTGTGGCTGGGTCACATGCTGTCCTCCCCCAGGGACTCCCTCAGTGGCAGCTGATCCATGGAGATCAGCTCCATCTCTCTCACAAGTCCCACAGTGCTGCAGAGTCACCTGGGACAGCAAAGCCCGCTCCTGCCAGGGCTGCCCAGCCCAGACCTGTTTCTCTCTGGCCTTGAGGTCTGCAGCTTTTGCTCTCGTTGTGGGAACCTCATTCTTCATTGTGTTGCCACCTGCCATCCACTCCAGCATGCTCTGCTGTGGAGCAAAGCCTTTCACACAAGGGGTCACATCTCTGGGTAAGGTTTCCATGTGTAAATTCTACCCTTGGCGCTGGTGCCACAGCTAAAGAGCTGCAGCCCAGATGTGCATCAAAGCCCATGGCCTGGGGTGCAGGAAGAGCCATCACAGAGCTGTGACCAGTGGAACAAGAGCTGAGGTGGGGCAGGACAACTCCCATGGCTCTTGTGATGGATAGAGATACAACATCCTTAGGAGAGACCGTCAGGGGAAATGAGGAGCCAGGGATGCGCTGGGTGATTTCAGGGCAGTTCAGATACATGCAGCTCCTCCATGGGACAGGCAACAGGTTAAGTGGGAGCTGCTGTGTGGGTCGAAGGAGAGGCTAGAAAGAAGGAGACTGTGGTAGGAGTTCTGTATGCTTTGACCCAACCCAGAAACAGAGCACTCACAAATTCACTTGCCCACTCTCCCACTACATCCCCAGCAGGGCAGGGAAGAAAATCAGAAGCACAAAATTAAAAAAATTTGAAAAGGAGAAGCAAAAGCTGAGCGAGCCAGCAAAGCAAAATGAGTAATTCATTCCCTCACTGCCATGGGTAGGCAGTGGTTTAGCCATTGCCAGGAAAGCAGGGCTTCATCATGTGTGTCAGGGACTCGGGACGACAAACACCATGATCATAAATGTTCCCCCTTCCTCCGTCTTTCCATGAGGTTTTTTTGGCTAAGCATGACATCATGTGGAATGGAATATCCCTTTGGTCATTTAGGGTCAGCTGTCCCAGCTGTGCCCCTGCCAACTTCTTGTGTACCTCCAGCCTACTTGCTGGGCGGGCAGAGTGTGAGGAAGAGGAAGCTTTCATGCTTTACAGCGACTGCTCAGCAGTGTCTGAAGCGCTGGTGTGTTACCAGTGCTGCTTTAGTTACAAATCCAAAGCTGATCACCACATGGTCTGCTGTGAAGAGAACTAACTGCATCCCAGTCGGATCCAGGGTGAGGAGTTAGCAATGTCATATTTAAATAACCTGAGGAAATCTGTGAATCTCAACTACTAGCTCTGATGGGGGACTCCTCAGTCTCCTCAGTATTCACTGGCCAAGTGAGACAGCAGGATGCAAACAATCCAGGAGGTTTCTTGTGATCTTTGTGGAAAAGTTCTTAGCACAGCTCCAAAATGGGCCACAAAGTCTGATGCTCACCTGCACGTGATACTGCCAAAAGAGGATGAGCTGGTCAGGGGTGTGAAGACCAGCATCAGCCTTGGCCATAGCGACCATGAAATTGTGGTCTCTCGGATCCCCAGCTAGGTGGAAGAGAGCAGAAGAGCATAGACCCTGGACATCAAGGAATGAGATGTAGACCTACTGAGCGCACTGGCAAGTGGGATCCCATGCGTGCAGTGTCAGGGCCCTGAGAACATCTGTAGGCCTTCATGGCCCTGACCAGCCTCAACATGTGTACTGGCCTCCAAACACAGCCATAGACACAGCTTTGCCTGTCCATGGACTTCCTTGACTTGGGCTTGCAGACTCACTTCCCAGCTTCATTCTTGATCAGATATACAGGGAAATGACACTGTGGACCTCCAAGTGCCAGATTCCAGATGATTCACAGAGGCCTCAGGCCTTTCTGCTTCCTTTCTTCCCACTGCTTGGTCTGCTTTTGGGAGGAGAGGAACAGCTGAGCTTTCTGGGTGCCAATGATTGAAAGTTGAGGGCACAACCGTCACACGTGAAGTGACCTAAAGGCTGTGCTAGTTCCAAACTCTCATCTTCAGCTCCTTTCTTTGATGCCTTAAATCTTCCACAAAAGCCCCTTCCGCCTTGTTCTCCTTTTGCAATTAAGTTGCAGGCACCCAAGGAAGAGCCTTGTTTTCATTTCTGGTATCAGCCTAAAGCATGCCATGGTGGGGAGATCCCAGGAAGCTTGTAGAAGGTGAATGTTCCCAGGAATCCCAGGAGGCCTGCCATACCAATAGCTGTGTTCAGGGAGCTGCTCAAATGCATCATCTCCATTTCTGTAATGGGCTTTTAGATGCCTGGTTCATGTATGAACTCCCCCAGTGGATGCTGATAGTTGCTGCGCAAGCTGCTCTGAACTCAGAGCTGGCCCTGCTTTCAGCTGAGCACTGGATTTGAGAAGTCCTTAACTCCGTTCCACTCTGAGTATTCCTGTGACATAGAAGCCCTCACCTCCAGCTTAATCCCTTCTTTTAGAGCATGTAGAAAGGCACAGTCATGGAAGTGTTTGGGGAAGAGACTGTTGGGGGACTCTAGTGCAGCCTCCAGTTGGGCTGTGACATTGCAGAGGTGAAACATGAAGAGCTCGAAAGGTAGAGATCACAGCAATGCTCCTCTTAGTCTATTCTTTTTTTCCTAAGGCTCAAGCTAAATCTCCCAAGAGGCACTTTGTGGCTGTTGCTTCTGTCATATCATTGGCCGCTGCAGAAGAGAGCTTGGCTCTATCATCTCTCCAGGGAGTCATGTGGCCATATCCGTAGGTGTCTCAGGGTCCCCATGGACAGAATTTACAACAGTCCAGCTTTGAAAGTACGTGTACTGACGGTCATGCTGAGTCACGGTGTTTCTAATATGACCGTAATTAAGCAGCTGCAGATAAGAAAAGAGTGCCAGTGTTCACGGAGTTCTAATCAAGGTAGAAAGCACCATGGTAATCATTGGAGAAAGAAGGGTCCAAACTCAGCAAATGCAATCAGCTCAGTTGGGAAATTGTAAAGGAGACTTGAATTTTTTCTTTTCTTTTACAATAGAAGGCTAAGTGATGGTTAAAGAGTAGGACTGGAGAGGTGGGAAGAGTGAAAAGGGAATGAAAGGGGAAGCAAAGGAAATCATCAGGACTGTTTTGAGGTTACCTGTCAAGCAGCCTTTCATCTGAGCAACACTGCCTGGAGCAGGACAAGAAAGCTGCAGCTGGTCTGGATATACTAACTTCTGACTTGGTCGTGGGGAGCTTGAGAACTTTCCCTACTGTTCTTAAGAGAAGACCAATAGGGGAAGGAACCCCAACATCATTTAGGTTTCCCATCTCCTTCATGGGAGTTGAGGAGCTCCATGCTCTGTCTTCATGCTCACATCAGAACCAGCTGTGGAGTCAGATCATGTTGCTCAAGGCTTGATTCACTGGTAGCTGGATAGCTTCCATAGACAGAGATGGCACAACACCTCTGGAAGACCTGCTGCAATGCTTGGATGCCCTCATGGAGATAAATATTATCCTTATCTTTATCCTGAACCTGCCTTAGTTCCACAAGTTACTATTGTCTGTTATCCTCCTGCCAAGCACCACCATGACAAGACTGGCTCCATCTTCCTGAAATCTTCCCCATGGTGACAGACAGGTCGCTCTGAAATTCTTGAGACCTTCCATTCTCCAGGCTAAAAAAGGCCCTCACCCTCAGTTTCTCCTCCCAGAAAAGTGCTTCAGCCCCTGAGCACCTTGGCGGCCGTGCACTGAACTCACTCCCAGCTATCAAGAACTTCCCTGCTGTGGTGGGTTGACTCTGGCCAATAGCCTAGCAGCCACTCAGTTGCTCACTCTTTCCTTCCCTTCCCCAGTGCGACAGGCCAGAGAAGAGGAAGAAATAAAGTGTGAAAAGTTTCAGGTCAAGATAATAATACTTTAATAGGGGAAGAAAAAAGCCTAAAAAGACCTCGCCATGTGAGAAAAAGACCATCCTTCACCACCTCCCACAAGCAGACTGATGCTCTTCCACTCTCCGAGCAGCAGATTCCTTGAACACTAAAAACCTCCACATCCTTCTTCCTCTGTCCCAAGTTTTTATTCCTCAGCGTGAGGCCATACAGTATGGAATATCCTTATGGTCAGTTTTGATCAGTGGTCCTTGCTGTGTCCCCTCTCAACTTCTTTCCAGCTGCCCACTTACTCACTGGGAGGGAGCAGAATGAGAAACCGAGCAGGCCTTGACACTGGACAGACATGGAAGAGCAATAGCCAAGACACTGACGTGGTACGAGCACTGACTTTTCTTGACTCCAACAGGTGTAGGAAATGGCCATCCTTCAGGACATCTGCTTGTCTGGTCCAGAAGAGAAGCCATGCTGGGCTGGCCTTTATATCTTAGGATAGTAAGACCTGCAGCCCATGGAGGACCACAGTGGAGCAGGCTCCTAGCAGGAACTGCTGCCCATGGAGAAAAGCCCATGCAGGAGCAGGTTTTCTGGCAGGAAAAAGCCCATGAAGGACCAGGTTTTCTGGCAGGGGACCCACGCTGGAGCAGTCATTCCTGAAGGAGTGTACCCTGTGGAAAGGATCCACTATGGAGCAGTTTGTGGAGAACTTCAGCCGGTGGGAAGGACCCACAATGGAGAATTTCAGAAACAGAGAGTTATGAACGGACTGCACCTCCCATTCCACATCCTCCCTATGACACTTTGGTGTTAGCAGTTAAGAGTGAAGTTGAGCTTGGGAAGAAATACGTGAGGAGTCAAGGATAATTCCCTCTGCTGCCCCACAATGCCCCAGTATGTCCCACTGACTTCCAGGTAGGGTATGATTCCTTCACCACTGCTCTCTCAGCCTGATGGTCCAACTGTTTTTTAACCCTTTCTTTGTAAACCCATCCAGACTGTAATGGCCTAACCTGGGAAAAAGGACATTGAGGGAGACCATGTCAGAAGGGTCAAAAATGGCATCTGCTGTTCTACTGTTCTTTACTCATGCACAAATGCCGATACTTCATCATGATGGTAATCAGGTTTCAGAGGCATGAATGACCCATCATCAATCCGTGCTGACTGCTTTCAGACACGTTCTTGTTTTTTAGGTGCACAGAAATGCCAAAGTGACCTTGTACAGCCTGGGGTTCCCTGGGTTGACTTTCTGAGCTCTTTCAACAACAGGCGCAACATTACCTTGTACTTACTCACAAGAGCCCTCGACCAATGCCAGGAAGCTTTGAAAGGGATATTCCAAAGAAATGTCGATCTCTCCCTATATCTTCATTACAGCTATTTTACCTGCTAAAAAGTGTATTGAATTTCTCTAAATTTCGTATAATTTCATCTATCTTGACTATTTCTAAAGTAATTTTTGGAAGATGGAGGCTGCCTAGACAAAGGCCCTTTCCTTTATTGTCCTGTTTTCTCCTCCCTTTACTCTTCGTTCATTCAGATTCCTGGCACCTACTGAGCTGCTGTTTTGACATCAGGGAGTTAAAAGTTTGCCTGCCTTTCAACAGTCTAATTGTCTCCTTAGCCAACACTTTAATTATATTTGTAACTATTTTTTTCCTCTACCTATCTACAATATTTCTCATAAGATTATGCCTTACAGGAAGGAAACCTCATTAGAAGTAGCTTGTAATTACCGCACGTTTGCGCTGTGTGTTTTGTTTTTGAACTTGATTTTGCTTTAATTTTTTCTTTTCTTGCAAATAGCAAAGCTCCTGCTGTGCCTGTGTGCAGCCAGCTCTCTATGGAGAGGAGGTGGGAGATGGTGCAATGGAGCTGTAACATCCAGCTACAGAGATCGGTGGAGAAGTCTGATGCAAAGAGCAGTGACACAAGTCCCAGGTGGCCAATGAGAGAAACAATAGGATTGGGGAGGTGAGGAGCAAACTTGTCCACACAGTGTCAGACCTCAAGGGACTGCTTCTCCTACCACTCCAGCCCTCCTGAGGAGACACCATGGATCAGTATCACTTGGAAAATTTTTCTACCACTAATTCTGTAGACTGAAGAGCAGTTAAAAATATCCCTTAAAATATAAACAATATTATTTTTAGGCACAGTATGACATCTTTCTCCTTACCTACACATGAAAAAAATCCAATTAGCTGTACAAGTCTTGAAGACTTGAAGAAATTTACAGGAGCTTGTTAGCTTAGCACTTTCTGTATTTTAATGAGTCCCATGGGGTATCTGGTGTTCTGTTAATGAACCTCAGATACTGAGAGGAGGTCAAAAAAAATGATCAGGAAGACAGAAGCAAAACTGAATGTACCTGGAAGCATTGATTGGCCCCACTGAGGGACATTACTGACAAAGCCTCCCCAGGGACTCCTTAGAGCAGAGAATTGGAGGCCATGATTGCAGGTAGGCAAAGGCACTGTGCAGGTGGCTGCAATGCTGAGAAAAAACTTGGTCTGCTTTATGAAGCAGAAAGGCCAAGGCCTGAGCCCCAGGCCCTGGGAAGGCAGATGCTGTCCCTCACCTGTGGCTCAGGGCTCTTCTTGGGGACAGCTGAATGTGTGGGTGAGCAATGACAATTGCAGGAAAATTCTGCGACACTTCTTAGCCTGCCTAAGAAGAGGCGATGATGGAACACAGTCCAGAGCCTTTAAAGAAAATTTCTTCTGGTAGTGATCAGTGTTAGAGGCAACTGCCATATCGTAGTCAAGGGGACAAAGCCCTTGGTCCTGTTGAAACTGTTAGCCCTGCCAGAGTCCTTAGCCATCTTTTCTGCAGGCTGTCCTACACTGTCCCATGCCCGCACTTCTTTCCATTCAGCCTGTAGTCACACATCTTTACTTCCTACACAGCACTCACACCAGCATTTCCACGCCTTCACTGATATCTCTCTACACTCACTGGCTTTTCTCTGAATTTCGAATACATGGTCTGATTCAGTCTCTCTCCACAACAAGGATACCCTTAGAGGGAGACTTTGTAGTCTTCACCTCTAGTCTGAACCTTCCAAGCAGCATTTGGTGAAGGTTTCCTTGCCTTCTCACTACCAGGAAAAGATCCATTATCTCTGAAACAACCCTTCAGGCAAATGCAGGCTACTACTTTAGTGCCCTCAGCCTCCACAAGACTAAAGAAGCCCAGGTCTCTCAGCCTCTCCACAGAGGCTGTAAAACTCATATGGCATCCCTTGGAATGCCCAGGCCCTTCTCCTCAGGGTCACTCCTGAGCTGTTCAGGTCCCCACCTGCCCACAGTATTTTGAGTTATTCTCCCCTTTCAAATGATTTGCACCTTCTTGTACAACTTCATCAGGCTTCTACTGCCAAATCTAAAAGATTCTCAAAATCGCCCTCGGAGTGAAACTCTAATTTAAAAACTTTTAATGTGTGTGTACCAGATTTGTGGTGCCTCTGAGAAGACAGCAGAATGAGGAATTGCGGGACACTACTGATAAAAGAAGGAGATAGCTCTTCAATGGAATTGTTGACCAAGGGAGGAATTGCCATGTTGACAAGATTGGAAACACCAAATGAAGGTGCAAAGGAAGCCAAACTAAGGCCAGGGAGGAAGGGGTAAATAGAGATGAGCTGTTTTCATGGGAGCGTACTAGGATGGTCAAGGAGAAGAAGGTGTGAGTGAGACACAGCTGAAGCCAGGACAGTATCCACCCCTTTTTGTATAAAATACAAATAGTATAAAATCTACATCACACTCAGATCCCACACTTTCCAATTAATTACCACCACTTTTCCTGTCTTCTGATTTACACACAGAGATAGCGTTCCTTACCAGATGGGGCATGCCTCTAAAGTGGTAGTTGAGTTCACTTAGCCCAGGACTTTGGTCTCCATCTGTCAATAACAATCTTTCAGGGCAGGAGAGATGGTGTGTGCTGTTGGATGGTCACATGCTGCATGTGGGATGATAATAGAAGAATGGCAAGGAAGATTGTAAACACACTCAAATGACTTGCATCTGGAGTGTGAAAAACACATATAGCATACTAATCATTGTTTAGTCTTGTGTGCTCAGCAAGTAGAAGGTCTGTGTTTGGATAACATAGGCCTGTGATAGACTCCAAGGCAATCTGTCGAACACAGCTGAGATTCCTGCCCTGATGCGGGAAGGATCAAAGCACAGTGGAAAGTTATGTCTGGATGAATCCCTGAAATATTAGGGCAAAAGCAGCAGGTTCAGTAGCTCCCACTTTTTCTCTAGCAAGGACTGATCTCTACATATGGTTCCACAGACCCACTGAGCAGGCACCGCACAGGACAGTGTGCATCCAGAGTGGGGAACAAGTCCCCTGAAACGAAGCCCACAGCAGTCCTCGGTGTGTGTTGTCCCATGGCCTTGCTGTTAGGCAGCTGCTCCAAGCTCCTGGAGAGGCTGTGTTCTATGTAGAGCTTCACAGCCTTGCTCCAGGGTCTGCCAGGATGTATGCCAAAAGAGAGGCCCAGCAGGAGGGTGGAGACATCTCTACAGCAAAACTTACCTAGAAACCTGTGCTGAGCGGCCAGTGATTGAAATGGCCAGTGAGAAATGGCCAGTGGCTGAGTGGTGACAAAGGCCCCTGGGCCACCTTCCTAGTCTGTCTGTGCCACCAGGGGCACAGACCAGTCTCCTCTCTCCTGTACCTGCATGGCTTTGAGCCCTGCCATAAGCCCTGCCTCTGCACCTCAACCCCCCTGGTGTCAGTCTTCCCCCTGCATGGTCACGCAACACGAGTTATGCACTGATGGTGCATAACTCGTGACTCTGCTAAGCAGCACGCTAGCTTTGTGGAATTATCACCTAGCACCCACATCTGCGCAAATCTGCAAGAAAGACAACAGCTCTGCTCTGTGTGTATATTGGCGTACTGTGCACTGGGTAAATGACCACACTTTTGGGAGAACAATCTGAGGTCTAACATTTACACTCTTTTATTGTTGATCCCCTTGGGAGGTCAGACCCCACTATTTCATGGTCACGACAGTCAAGACTGACACTGGTTTTAACATCCATGATTAGCTCTCCCTTCTTTGTGTGCAGCAGATGCATGTCAACAGCACCATTGTTGAGCAATCTGTAAGTTGACCTGTAAAGACCTGTGTCCCAAGCTGGGTCTTGAGCAAGAGCCTCCAGAAACCTCCTGGACTGATTGCACGCTGTTGTGGTCCCCTTCCAGGGAATGCCAAGGTGATTAAAGTCAGCAAAGGGACAATAATTCATTCTCTATCTCCCACCACATGTCACCCTTATCAGTCTCTTCTCTGACCCGGACCCGTAAGGGCTCACACAGCTTGTTCATGCCATAGAGGAGCTCCACACATCTGAGCAGCTCCTTCACACTCAAGACAGCTCCCTCCTGATCATTCTGGCCTGTCTCCTCATTCTGTACCCACCCATCACAGCACCCCAATCATGTCAGCTGTCCCTACATGCCTCAGCTGTTCTTCCCTCCAAGTGGCATGAAGTGATGCCCTGGGGGACTCCAGCTCCTCCTCTCTGTGCCCCAGGCTGAGGCCATTGGTGCATGGCTGGGCTGCAGCACCTCAGCTGTGGCCCATCTGTGCTGAGAGCAGACTGGCAAAAAGAACCCTGCTACCAAGTGCCCAAGGCCTTGTGTGTGCAAAGGCTTTGCTTCAGAGCAGAGACATGCTGGAGAGGGTGGCAGGTGGCAATGTAAAGGAGAAATGAGGTGCCCACCAAGACAGCAAGACAACTTTCGTCAAGGCCAGGAGAGGGTTTTGCTGTCTGCTCTGTCTCTGCAGCCCTGAAGGCCTGAGGTGGAGTGGAAGCTGATCTGAGGAAGGAAGAGGTGATGTTGAAAATGTCCTTGGGTGTGGACATCTTGTGATCCAGGCACACTGTGAAAATCATTGACCTGATCCATGACTGTATGATCAAGCAAATAGTTAAATAATGGGGGGGAGAAGAACCAGCACAGTTTAAGAGGGAATGCCCTCAAGAGGAGACCCTGCTGTGATATGTTTGGTATTCACGCTCTGCCCTGTGTCCACTGGGTAGAGAAGGGACAGCTTGGCGTCCCTGCAGTGATGGGATTTCGTCACTGCCCAAAGGCATCGAAGCTGTGTGAGATGCCCTGGGTGGTGCCTGTCACACAACGAGTCTGAGTGGGGATGGGGTTCCTGTACAGGACCTGTGCTGTCCATGCCAGGTGCACGCAGTTGTCCTGGAGGTCCCTGGCACCTTCCTATAGTCATAGATGTCTGTAAATGTAAAACAAATGAAGATTCAGCTGCCCTGAATGAGGTTAGGCAATGAAGGGATGCGCAGGAGACAAATGCTGTCATAGTGTTAAGGCCATGTGGACAATACAGCTGATGGAGAACAGAAAGCGAGAGACGTAGCTCTTCCTGTGCCACAGGACTCAATTTGGTCAGGATGATTACATCCACCAGCAGCCCTGAACATAAGGAATAGTTACAGGATCAGTTGTCTTAAATGTGGGCATTTTCTGTCATTTCAGTCTGTCAAAAGCATTTCCCACCAGCCTGCAGGAAGGTGCCCTCAGACACTGCCCTGTCTCTATGAACTGCTCCGTTAGAGCTTGCAGTGACCAGCAAGCATCTTGGCCACCTCTGGAACCAAACCTGTCACCAGGTGTCTGTGTCTGAACATCTTCCTGCCCTCCACCTCGTATAATTAGCAAGGGAGCTGAGACAAGCAGCTTCCATGCAGGAGAATTCTTTGGTGCCCATCTGAACTGAGGCAAGAGGAATCCCACCTCCAGTGTGTTTTATGGTGTGCATGAGAGAGGCCTGAGTCCTCAGGACTTCAAACTCAGGATGAGATGCTTCGAATGACTAGGTTGAATACCTTCCCTCAGCAGGGGCAAATGAGATTCCTTCCTGTCACTTTCTGGTTGTCCTGTCTTGTGATGGGGCAAGGAAAGGTGATTTTTGTTTCTAACTCTTTCTCTGAGAGGAGAATTGACGCTGTTGAAACTGAGTGTCTCTCCCTAGCTGAGGGAGGCAACAGGAGTGATTGCTTCAGCCTGTTTCACAGCAAGCTGTCCTGGAGAGCAAAAGACACCTCAAGAGAGCCCAGAGGCGACTGACAAAGAGCTGCCTTGTGCTGGTCCTCTGCTGCTGAGCTGGGCTGGGCTGGGCTCCTCAGAGGGAGAGAGCTGAGAGCAACCAGGCAGCGCTGCAGAGACAGCAGTGCCCAGGAGCAGCTCCTCTGCAAAGCCCAGCAGGGCTGAGGGCACTGCCTGCAGGCAGCGAGGGGAGAGGAGCAAGGCAGAGAGAGGTTAAAGGCAGCATGGGGTGGGAGGATGCTGAGAGCTTACTACAGGAGAAATGCTCACAACCCATGAAATGGTCAGTCCCTGTAGGCAGGGCAGTAAATCGGCAGCTGCTGGAGGGATCTCCAAAAGAGGATTGTCACAGCTTCTCAAGCCTAGAGGAGGAAGTCTGGTTCCAGAGAAGTTTTTTCCCTGTCGTACCATCAGAGGAGAAGGGCATGCTGACTGCTTTCTCTGGGAATTACTGGTAGAACTTTAAGCTAGGTGTGCAGTCAGTGGTGCCCAGAGATATCCTTCAGAGCAGGTCCCTTTACCGCAGGAGTCTGTGTGCCGGGGTCAGTGCTCAGCCTGCCCAGGGAGCTCCTGATGGTGCTGTGGGGAGAATCTGTGGGTGGAAGAAGCCATATGCCTCACCAGTGTCCCTCTCTTCTCCCTGAGTGCAGCAGAAATGCTGAAGGTGTCTGAACTCCAAGAAAACTCCCCAGGTAAGCTGGGGGAGCTTTATTAACCCTAAACCTCTCCAACTTTTCTCTGTTATTGCCGTTCCTTAGCACTGAGAGTGCAGAGGCTGGCAAGGTGATTTTCTGTGAGGAACGGTTTCATCTGACCAAGTCGGACACCATGACCGACCCTGGACACCACTGCTCCCATGAGCTCCTTGCTGCATAGCAGGGCAGACTCCTCGAGAGGCAGAGGACAAAGGTTCCGCTCCTTACAGTACCTTCAGCCAGCACCAACCAGACCTTGAACAAGGAAGCTGAAGAATGTTCTCATTGACAATGAATGGAAAATGCTCTGAAGTTTAGCAGGGTTAAAGTTCTAGGAGTATGGCTTTGCATTTCCAATGAGAATTCCCCCCTAACACTTTATTGATTCTTCCTCTAAGGACAGGATCCCATGCCCACAGGAAACATCTGTCCAAAGGCAGATCCATCATCTGCTTCCTCCTCCTGGCATTCGCAGACACGTCGGAGATGCAGTTCTTGACCTTCTGGCTCTTCCTGGCCATCTACCTGGCTGCCCTCCTCAGCAATGGCCTCATCATCACTGTCATAGCCTGCGACCAACACCTCCACACTCCCATGTACTACTTCCTCCTCAACCTCTCTGTTCTTGACCTGGCCTCCATCTCTATCACTGTGCCCAAATCCATGGCCAATTCCATCTGGGACAACAGGGCCATTTCCTACTTGGGATGTGCTGCCCAGCTTTTTCTGTTTTCCTTCTTGCTCACAGCAGAGTGTTGTCTTCTGACTGTCATGGCCTATGACCGCTGCGTTGCCATCTGCTGCCCTTGCACTACGGGACCCTCCTGGGCAGCAGAGCTTGTGTCCACATGGCAGCAGCTACCTGGGGCAGTGCTTTGCTCAATTCTCTCCTGCACACTGTCAATACGTTTTCCATACCGCTCTGCAAGGGCAATGTTGTGGACCAGTTCTTCTGTGAAATCCCCCAGATCCTCAAGCTCTCCTGCTCACACTCCTACCTCAGGGAAGTTGGGCTTCTTGGGGTTAGTGTTTCTTTAGCTTCAGGGTGTTTTGTTTTCATTGTGCTGTCCTATGTGCAGGGCCGTGCTGAGGATCCCCTCTGAGCAGGGACAGCACAAAGCCTTTTCCACATGCCTCCCTCACCTGGCCGTGGTCTCCCTGTTTCTCAACACTGTCATGATTTGCTATCTGAAGCCCTTCATCCTTCTCTTCCCCATCCTTGGAGATGTTGTTGGCTGTTCTGTACTCGGAGGTTCCATCAATATTGAACCCTCTCATCTATAGCATGAGGAATCAAGAGCTCAAAGATGCACTGAAGAAACTTATTCAGTCAGTAGTCTTTCAGCAACAATAAGCTGCCCATGTCTATTTATAACTGGTTTTCTTTGTATCTGGGAGTCTCTGTGGTCCTGCCACCACCCAGATCACTAGGACATGGGAGATTAAGATCCATTGTGTAGTTATATTGCATACAAGTGCTGTGATGAGAGTATCAGGCACTCTTTGGTCGCACCTAGATCATCTGCTGTTTGAATGACACACCAGGAGAAGTTCTGAGTGCTCTGGGAACAACTGCCACTGTATTGTTATCTTGGTCACTAGAGCAATAGCCTGGAGATGGGGTGGCCAGACACCCCCTGGTCACACTTTGGCCATCCGCTGCCTCATCTCTCTGCCAGAATGACTCAGCACGAATTCTGGCCAGAATGGCGAGTATTGACCGAAGAAAATCATCTCAAGATCCCATAAACCAATATCCAAAGGTGAGACCCTTTGAGCTCTCTGGGTCCACAGCAGGCTGTGTGACCCAGTATCTCCCCATGAGCTGGGACATCTCTCAGGGTAGATTTAACAAGGATTGAATGATTGTCCGTCAATGATTTCACAAGGACTCAAAGGCCTGATTTGGCACACTTCACTGACTGTCCTGTGACGAATGCCAGCACATAAGTTGGAGTATATCCATGAAAGTCACAAGAAGGGCAGTTTTAACCACAGGTTAACCTCTCGCTCTGCGTGTGGAACTGTGTACGTGATTTGGTTCAGAACCATTTCCCTGTCTGTGTGCAATATGGTTCAGAATTATGTGTCTGCTCATAAGCGTGATTTAACTTTCATCTGTGTGTACAACCCTAAATCACTATTACAGCTGTGCTTTCATTGAATCACTCTGTTAATTTGGCTGATGATTAAGTGTTGTTAATAATTCTACAATGTAATCTTGTGATCTACCTCAAAAACATGAATAAATCCTAAATTGCTGCTAAATCAAAGTGGTGTAACAAATTCCTATTCATAACAAACACCTGTGGATTGGTATTCAATCTTTGGTAATTCTGTTTATTTCAGGAATGTCAGCATGCACTCAGCTTTTCCAGAGGCATGAACACAGTCTGTTTGACTCAAAGGTCTTTGCCCATGTGTCTGGCACCACAGTACAGCTGGCCTTCCGTGTCACATCTCTTTGGTAAAAGGGCACATCCTCATTGCTGGTGTCCAGAAGCTGGGCTATTCTGAAGATGAGGTCAGGAACAGGCTGAAGAAATTGACCCCATGAAGCCTTACTTGGGTTCTCCATGGGATGAGGAGGGCATGGGACAATATGGTAAAGAATGGGACCGGAGTGAGCTTTCACTGGTGGCCTCCCTATTTGGCCAATTCCAGCACTGGCCACTCACCACCACAGGTTTTTGGGTGAGTTTTGCTGCGTGGCCATTTCCCTCCTCCTGCTACTGTGCTTCATGCCTGCAGGAAGGGAATGGCCATCCATGCTCAACCTCTCTCTTTGTCCAGTTGCTGGTAGACCCCAAACAGGGATGTGTTAGAAACACCACATGGGATGCCGATAGAGCTGGGTAGGTTGCAGGACTAAGTGGAGGCTGTCTCCTGTAGGAGGAACAGCAAGGGCCCAAAGCACAGAGGGTTGTCTTGGGGATCATGCAAGTGAAACTGTTCCGCTTACTGAATGCACCTTTTCCCATACTGTGCCTGAACAGCGGGACTGGGGAACTGTGTGTTGTACAGAGGGCTGGGCTGGAACAGGCCAGGGCAGTGACAGGGATCACAAAGAAGCTCCCATGGAGTGGTCACCTGGAGTTATTGGCTGCAAGACAGGTAAAGAGCAAACAGAAGAGCTTAAATTGCCGTGTTAGAAACCAAGGTTGAATAAGGGAAATGCAGGGCTCCTGCTGGATGGGGACGGGTAGTTAGTAACAGAAGACAACAATGGGGCTGATGGACTCAATGCCTTCTTTGCCTGAGTCTTTCCTGAAAAGGTCTCCCAGGCCTCTATGCTCACGGAAGGAGCTGAAGGACGAGAGAACCTATTGGCATGAAGCTCAGGAAATGCCAGCAGGATAAATGCCAGTTTCTGCCCCTGCAGGGGATTCACCTCAGCAATGCAATAGGCTGGGGGCTGCGTGGCTGGGGGCAGCCCTCTGGGAAATTTTGTGGTGGTCAGGGAGCTGGACAGGAGGCAGTCATGTGGCCTGGCAGCAAGGGAGGCCACCCAGATCCTGGGTTGCACAACCAGGAGCGTGGCCAGGAGATCCAGGGAAGGGATACTCTGCAATGCTCCATCCAAATTTCAGATCTCCAATTCAGGAGCAATTTTTGCAAGGTGGAGGGCCCTTAGGAGAGCTAGGGACTGGAGAACTTTGCCTTTGAGGAGGGTAGGCTGAGGGAACTGGGCTTGTCCAAAAGACAATGGGTGGAAGGTGAAAGAGGAGAGGTACAGCCAGGACAGAAGGAGAACTTTTTTCCCCACGATCTCAGCCCAGTGCTGGAACAGGTCACCCAGAGAGGTCGGGCAGTCACCCTCCTTGGCGCTTTTCAAACCCAGGCTGAATCAAGCCTTGAATAAGTTGGTCTGACTGTGTTTCTGACAGGTTGCACTGCAGACTTCCTGAGGGCCCTTCAACCTCGGTTCCCTTGTGATCCTATGATGCTGAGCCCTGGGCATAGAGGATATTTGTGGGGCATGAATCCTCCTGTGCTGTAAGTGACCATCTAAACCAATATCTAATCGAGTGAAGTGGCAAGAAAGGAAAAGTAGTGCCTTGGGGTCTATGTGGACAACCTTGCTCCTCACCTCCCCAAGCCCACCAGTCCCCTCATAAGTCTCCTGGGACTTGCATCACTTCTCCTCACATCAGACTTCTCCACTGAGCTCTGCAGCTGCATGGTACAGCTCCTTTGCACCAGCTGCCACCCGCTTTCCTTCAAGAACTGGGCTGCACACAGGCACAGAAAGGTTTCTCTTCCTTTCCAACAAACAAAAGTGAAACAGGATACAATTTAATCAACTTTAAAACTCTCTCCTCAGCTCTATGCTAAGTCCAAGCAGCATCTAATGTGGTCCATGTTTCACAAGGGATTTCCATGAAAGAACAGTTTTAGACAGAGACATAAGAAAGGAGAGATACAAAGGCAATGAAGGTCTTGACTGTTCATTAGCCTTAAGAAAGATGAGGCAACTGTCTCTCTGCCTGAACCTTGAAGCAGAAACCAGATAGTGGAGAGGCATCTGAGTGACCAAAGAACAAGCACAGGAGGAAACCTGAGTGTAATGGGTAGGGATATGTCCATTGGAGAGTGCTGGTACCCTTTCTCAATAGACTGAAAAAACAGCAAAAATACCCTTAAGAAGCAAACCTAGTTTTTTATTAAGTACTCATCGTACTCTTTTTCTTTACTTACCTCAAAGGCAGCTTAAATTAGCTGTACAAGGCGTGAAGTCTTGAAAATAGTGTAGGAAGAGAAAGGCACATGAGGGCTTTCTGCATTGTAAGGTCTCCCAAGGTGCATTCTGTGCTGAGTCCATGAATCTGAAATTCGAAGAGGATTTTTGCACAAACTTTTCCAGAAGTCAAAATGAGAAGAAAAACCCAAGGTATCTTGAAGCCTCAGTGTGTTCCACTGAGGGCCATTACTGACACAGGCTCTTCTTGGACATGTTAGAGCAGATAATTGGAAGTCATGATTCCACAGAGGGAAAGGCAAGTTTCAGGCGACCCGTACACTGAGATAACCCTTTGGCTTTTCAATGAAGGAAGATGGCCAAGCCCTGACACCGAGCTCAAAGGAAGGGAGATCCTGTCCCTCACTCGTGGCTCCAGGCTTTTCTTGGAGTTGTGGGGAGTCTGATGACAAGTGAAGGACAATGCTATGACACCTCCTGCTGTCCCCAGGGTGGATGCAAGGAGGCAATGAGGTCCCATTGCCATGAGGACCATTTATCTCCTTCTAGGCCTCGGCTGCAGAGAAACCTGCCACAGTCAAGGAGACAAAGACCCCGGCTCTCTCATGGCCTTTCAGCCCTGCCAGTGCCGTTGGCCATCTCCACCACAGGCCGTTATACACTATCCCATGCCTGTACCTGTTTCCCTGAAGGCTGCAGACATAAAATGTGCTTCCCCAGCTTGTTCTCACCTCACTGTGTCCCTACCTGTACTGGTGTCTCTCCATCCTTGCCAGAAGGTCCTTGACACTTGAAAATCTTGGGCTGATCCAAACTGCCTCTAAGTGACCTTTTGCACCACAGCACTACCCTCAGAATGACATCTCTTTATCCTCAGGTCCTCTCGGGACCTCCAAAGCTGCACTTTCTGATGGCTGTCCATTCTCACACCGTTTCCCACTACCCATCAAAAAGTGCCATCATCTTGGGGAGAAATTTTCAATCTCTCTCGAACTCCTAGTATTTTTCCCTCAGCCTCCACTTTACCACAATAGAAAGCCCAGTTCTGTCAGCCTCTACACACAAGCCCTAACCCTGTCTTGGCAGACTTTCTCTGGCTATGTGACATGCTTCCTCCATGCTCAGAATTGGTGCATCCCTTCGAGAAAGAGTTCTAGCAAAGGAGGCAGGAGACCCGCATGGATGAGCAAGGAGCTTCTAGCAGAGCTCAGGTGCGAGAGAAAGGTTTATGGAATGTGGAAAGAGAGACAGGCCACTTGGGAGGAGTACAGGAATGTTGTCAGAGCATGCAGGGATGCAATGAGGAAGGCTAAGGTTCGTCTGGAATTGAATCTGACAAGGGATGTCAAAGACAATAAGAGGGGCTTCTTGAAGTACGTCAGCAGCAAACGGAAGACTAGGGGCAATGTGGAGCCGTTGCTGAAAGAGGTGGGTGCCCTGGTGACGGACGATGCGGAGAAGGCAGGGTGACTGAATGCCTTCTTTGCTTCAGTCTTCAGTGCCAAGGCAGGCCCTCAAGAATCCCAGGCCCTGGAGGTAAGAGAAGAAGCCTACAGAGAGGATGACTTTCCCTTGGTCAAGGAGGACTGCGTGAGGAATTGCTTAAGTGATCTGGACACTCAAAAATCCATGGACCCCGATGGAAAGCACCCACAAGTGCTGAGGGAGCTGGCGGATGTCATTGCTGAGTCACTCCCCACCATCTTTGAGAGGTCCTGGAGGACAGGAGAGATGCCCGAGGACTGGAGAAAGGCCAATGTCACTCCAATCTTCCAAAAGGCAAGAAGGAGGACCCAGGGAACTACAGGCTGGTCAGCCTCACCTCCATCCTGGAAAGATGATGGAGCAGCTCATTCTAGAGGTCATCTTCAAGCAAGTGGAGGAAAAGAAGGTTATCAGGAGTAGTCAGCATGGATTCACCAAGGGGAAATCATGCCTGACCAATCTGATAGCTTTCTACGCTGGCATGACTGGCTGGGTAGATGAGGGGGGGAGCCGTGGATGTTGCCTACCTCGACTTCAGCAAGGCTTTCGACACCGTCTCCCATAACACCCTCCTAGGGAAGCTCAGGAATTGTGGGCTGGATGAGTGGTTGGTGAGGTGGATTGAGAACTGGTTGAATGGCAGAACTCAGAGGGTTGTCGTCAGCGGCACTGAGTCTTGTTGGAGGCTGGCAACTAGTGGTGTTTCCCAGGGGTCAGTACTCAGTACTCAGGGCAGGTTTGTTCAGCTTATTCATTAATGACCTCTATGAATGAACAAAGCGTACCCTCAGCAAGTTTGCTGATGACATAGAACTTGGAGGAGCGGTGGGTACACCAGCAGGCTGTGCTGCCATTCAGCGAGACCTGGACAGGCTGGAGAGTTGGGCGTAGAGAAACCTGATGAACTTCAACAAGGGCAAGTGCAGGGTCCTGCACCTGGGCCGGAACAACCCAATACACCAGTACAGGCTCAGGGCTGACCTGCTGGAGAGCAGCTCTGTGGAGACGGACCTGGATGTCCTGGTGGATGACAAGTTGACCATGAGCCAGCAGTGTGCCCGGGTTGCCAAGAAGGCTGATGGTGTCCTTGGGTGCCTTAAGAAGAGTTGTGGCCAGCAGGTCAAGGGAGGTTCTCCTCCCCCTCTACACTGCCCAAGTGATGTCCCATTTGCAGTACTATGTCAAGTTCTAGGTTCCCCAGTTCAAGAAAGATGAGGAGCTACTGGAGAGAGTCCAGCACAGGACTACGATGATGACGAGGGGACCAGAGTACCTGTCCTATGAGGAGAGGCTGAAGGAGCTGGGCTTGTTCAGCCTGGAGAAGGCTGCGAGGGGACATTATAAATATCTTCAGGGTGTGTGTCAGCAGGGTGGAGCCGAACTCTTTTCAGTGGTGCCCAGCAACAGGACAAGGGGCAACGGGAACAAATTGAAGCACAGGAAGTTCCGTCTGAACATGAGGAAGAACTTCTTCACTCTGAGGCAGACGGAGCCCTGGAACAGTTTGCCAGAGGGGTTGTGAATTCTCCTTGTCTGGAGATATTCAAGACCCGCCTAGACGAGGTCCTGTGCAGCCTGCTGTAGGTGACCCTACTTCGGCAGGGGGGGTTGGACTAGATGATCCCCAGAGGTCCCTTCCAGGCTTTACTGTTCTGTGATTATGATTCTGGGTGTGGATCCAAATTGAGAATAAATGCAAGTTTGGGACTGGGACCTCTTAGGTGATTGAGGACCATTAGCAAAGCTATGAAAGAAGCTGGATGGGTTGTGGGGAACTCACAGGCAATGCCAAATCCTCAGAAGACCATAGCCTTGTGGTTACAGCAACACCACTTCGTACCAAATCCCCACCCTGAAACACAAACATACTCACACACACCATAGCCAGAACCCTGAGATACATTTGAGAGAAAGGTTCTCCTTTACCAGGCTCTGGTACAGGAGTGGAGGGTCAGGGCTTGGCCATTCTGGTGATAAACAAACACCAAGGGCTTCCATGGCATCAGAGTCACCTCCACGTTGCCTTTGCCACCTGCAGCCAGTGTCTCCAAGTTTTTGCTTCAGCAGCCTCCAGGGACAGGCACCTCGACGGGTTGTTTGCTTCACAGCTTTGTGAGTGATGGCCCTTCGTGGAGTCTCAAACATCCTCAGAAACTTGGGGTTTGCTTCTGCTTTTCACTTCATTGGAGGTTTGTTTCATCTTTCAGTGTCTGCAGTTCAGGAACTCTGTCGCGGAAGATGAACCGGATGCGACACGATGATCAATATGATCAGGTACAAGCCGTTTATTAGTCCCAGATAGCTCACATTTATATTCCCCATTACATACGCGGCGATCTCCCATTGACAATAATCAAATTAAGTCACACAGCAACCTGATTATGATTGGTGTACATTACTTGTTCACGCACTGTGCTCGTGGCCTTCTTGCAGGTGGCAGGTTCCTGTTCAGAATCCGGGAGTTGTTTTTCTCTGCATTTTATTTCCTTGTTTCCACCGTTTTTCCTCTAGATGCCCTTGCGGCCTTATGCTAAGGCTCTGCGGCCTTATGCTAAGGCTTCATGGCCTCATAGAGAAATGCTGGATTGCTCACATGTCCCCAGTTCTTTAACGCTTCATCCTCCGCGAATCCCCCTTCTTTGTTTTGAGCAATCCAGGCCTGGTTGAGGACCTTAAGCATCAATTTCTTTATGCAGCTTAAAGCACAACCTACAATTCCTAAACACACAATAATTGTTACCAAAATAACAATACCTTGTTTAACTAATTCCTTTATCCACCCTGACAGACCCCAAGAAGACAGCCAACTGTCAAACGGTGATGTATTGTACGTAATATGCTCTGTTCTTTCCGGCAAGACAGCTAGCTGTTGGTGAATACTCTGAGAATGATCAGACAGATTCATGCAACACATCCCCTCAAACTCTTGGCACCCATGACCTTGCGCAAGCAATAAGAAATCAATAGCCGCTCAATTTTGTAAGACTGCATGGCGAACGCTATCTACATCCATTAATAACTGCGTTAATATCTCTGAAGTGGTATTAGACTGCTTCAAGCTCCAACAAGCTAATTTTTTAAGAATATTCCAATTCCTGGCGGCAGCGCCTCCAGGGAGGAAAAAGGATAACGCTACTGTTCCAGCTACAGATCCTAGCTGTACATTATTATCACACCCTGGATTAAAATGTCTAAGACTTCGCTTACTACGAGTTTTATTGAGACTCAAGAAATCTCTGATACGTGGGGTGAACAATGTTAGCTTTCCTATGTAGCACGGACCTCCTACCGGGTGAACGGGAATCCCTCCCCACGCACGATCTCCACAGATGAGGAAATATCCTGATGGTAACAGGAATCCCCCTGAGGTGTTAACCGAAAACCTTCCCATGTTGTTTAGCGAAAAATTCCAATGCCTTGAATTCCCACTTACATTTTGATAACCTGTAGTATACTGCCTTTCACCTTGGCTATGCAACCAAAGATGCCACGGATTTCCGAACTCAATCACTCCTGTGCCATTCCACGGCAACCACTGCGACTGCTGATGCAAATCGCTGCAATTTGGCTGGTTAGACACATTTGCCCATTGAGCGGGTGCCATGGAACCTAGCAGCTCTAGCTCTTGCAGAGGAAGTGAACTAGAGTGATTTAAATGTGTCACAATCCACTGCTGTAAAAAGGCACTCTGCATCACTGGCACATCACTACTCCACACACACTCACCTTTCTCTGACCCACTTTGCCTGGATTTGTTATACAACTCATTCAAATCGTTTATACTCTCATTCACAAAGTCCTTAAACTCGTCCCCATTCATGATAGGATAGCCAATCAGGCATGTGCGAAAAGGATCTCCTGGAGTAGCTAAAGAAAGACAAAAATCCATCTGACCTGTTTGATTGGCCCAGGTTACCCACATATTCTGTCTCACATCAATGCGATGAATGGCTCCTGCATTCTCAACAAATAGGCAAAGGCATATCGTTATCCCTAGCGCCATGGCTGCTGGCATCCTCGTCTCTTTCACTGATCACACCAGCGTTGTACACGTGCTACTCTACACCACCACTGTTTCCCACAGACATAACAAATTACATAAAATCCATGGATTACACGCCTCGCAATAGTTACACTTAATTGTTCCAGTATGTGCTTCCACACCAGCGTCCATTAATCTTCCTTTTCTGAATCCTGGACATCTGCGCCACTGTTATCTCTATCGGGACCTTTCCACGGACGGACCCACTGAGCAGGACCCCACCTTACTCCGTTTTCTGTAAGCAAGCACATACAACCTCTACCAGTTAATTTCACTTCGGCTGGTCCTTCCCATTGTCCTGTTTGCAAATTCTTGAACGGGACCAATACCTTTTCCTGCTTATGTTCCCCTTCCATCAACGCTCTGTGATGTATTAATGCTGGAGGTTCCTTTCTGTCCCCTGTCAAACGTAAAAAATTCAAGACGTACAATACTTTGTTCAGTCGTTCCTGTGGCATACTCCCAGTTTCCCCCCTTTTTTTTTATGCAATAATTGTTTCAATGTGTGGTGTGCTCTTTCTATCATGGCTTGTCCTGTGGGACATATGTGGGATACGTGTGGTATGGTGGATGCCCCAGAGTACACAAAACTGAGCAGATTTTGTTGAGGTGTATGCCGGACCACTGTCTGCTTTTATCTCTGTGGGAATCCCTAGCACCGCAAAACTAGCATACAGATGCTTTGTTACATGCTGTGTGGTCTCTCCTGACTGTGCAGTTGCCCAAAAGGCAATGGAAAATGTGTCAATCACTACAAGTACGTACTTTTAACGCCCAAACTCTGGTACATGCATGACATCCATTTGCCATAGCTGTAAGGATCGTAGTCCTTTGGGGTTGACACCCACTCCGAGACCTGGACTTATATTTTGGCAGTCTGGACAAGACTTCACAATTCCTTGAGCATCATGCAAGGGAAAGTGAAACTGTCTCATTAATACCTTCGCGGACTGATGGAAAAATTCATGGGAGTTGCGCACCTGAGCAAAGCTATCTGTGGGTGGACCCGTCCATGTCGGCATAACAAGCTGATCTGCACGTCGGTTTCCTTCTGCAAGGCCTCCTGTCATCAAATGGCTACGAATATGGGTTATAAAATACGGCACTGTTCTATTATTTAGCATAAATAACAACTGCTGTAACATTCTATACAAATGTCTATTGGATACTTCTTTGAGCATAGCACGCTCTAAACGCGTCCCTACTCCTACTACATACAAAGAATCAGAAACAATATTGACTGGCTGCATATTCCACTGTGCAAGAGCCCAAACAACCGCTTTGAGCTCTAACGTTTGTAACGAATCCTGCAAGTCTCCTTCGATTACCTGATCGTGCCGTATACCTGGAGGTCTCTCCCAGGTACACGCCGCCTTCTTGGAGCTTTTCCCTGCATCAGTAAATACTGTTATCCCTTCCAATGGGGTATTGGACTGTATTTGCCATTCCTCGAAAATCATCCCTGACAACAATGGCATTAATTTGTGAGAAGGGTAATTATTGTCAACTGTCCCTGGGAAATTACTAATAGCAATCTGAAATTCTATGGACGTCCTTATCAGCCACTCCATATATTCCTGCATCAGAGGTACCAGGATGGTTTGTGGTTCACATCCTGCAATTTCTACACATCGGTTTCTCCCTTGGATTATCAGCTGACTGAGCAGTTCTATCCGTGTGGTCACCGTCTTTTTCGGCCGGATAGAAAGAAAAATCCATTCAAGAATCCTTAATGGATTTTCTCCAGGCACCCACTGCATTAATATAGGAAACGGATGTTGATGCGTATGAGCAGAGTTGATTAACATGAACGTTAAAGGGTGTTCTGACCTTATTCTGGATGCATGAGAACTAATGATTTTGTTCTGAATAACCTCTAAGGCTTGCTTTTGTCGGGGTCCCATGGTTCTTCTATCGTCGGCTCTCGATGTAGTGCCGAGAAGCTCAACCAAGGGTGCTAAATCATCGCTGTTTATGCCACATAATGCTCTGACCCATTGAATGTCACCCACCAATTTCTGCACATCATTCAATGTCTTAATTTCGGGATTTAACTGTATTTTTGGGGCTTTAATTGTACCTTGTAAAATTATCCACCCCAGATAATTCCAGGGCTCCTGTTTCTGTGTTTTTTCTGGAGCTATTTTTAATCCTCTGAACTCTACCTCTCTAACAATTTTTTGAAGCACGAATTCCCTGTTCATATCTTTTCCTGCAATTAAGATGTCATCCATATAACGATATATTAACAACTGCGGCATCTTTTTACGAATTGGTTGCAAAGCCCATGCTACAAAAATTTGGCACGTGGTTGGTGAATTTTTCATACCCTGAGGTAGGACTATCCAATGAAATCTACAGGCAGGTTCTGCCTTGTTTATTGATGGTACAGAAAAAGCAAACCTTTCAGCATCTTCGGGATGCAAAGGAATAGTAAAAAAACAATCCTTCAAATCTATAACTAGGACTGTCCATTTCTCTGGGATCAAGACCAGTGATGGCAGACCTGGCTGTAGCGCCCCCATGTCTTCCATGACATTGTTAACTGCTCTCGAATCATGTAGTAGATGCCATTCCCCACTCTTTTTCGGAATAGTAAATATTAGTGTGTTCCAAGGGCTAGTAGATGGCTGAATATGTCCAGCTTGTAACTGTTCTTCTACCAGCTCATTGACTTTTTGCAGCCGTTCGGCAGTAAGTGGCCATTGATCAACCCAAACTGGGTTATTCGTTTTCCATTTTATCTTCAAAACCGGCTGCTGTTCAATGGCCGCCCCGAAAAGGCTGGGTAACGATAGTAAGTATGCAATTGACCGAGTACATCTCTTCCTATTAACATGATTGGAATTTGCATAATATAAGGTCATGTTGACACTACCGCACCGTCTGAAAAATGAAAAGCCACGAGATCCCGACTAATGCGTGTGGATTGTGCCCCTCCGACACCGTACACTCCCGTGAATGATTCAACCGTTGGCCAATGTGAAGGCCAATGCCGAGCAGATATGATAGTTACATCTGCTCCAGTATCAATCATCATTTTTAATTTTATCATCTCCTGGTCTTTTGATTTCACCAGAACTTCAATTTCTGGCTTGTTTTTCATGATGTCTAATGCTAGGTATACATACGGTTGTCCTGAGGACCCAAAGCCCTCATCTCCACGGTGGTGTGGTGTGGCATGTGGTACACAAGCTCGAAACGGTACCAGCTGGGCAATCCTGCTGCCAGCGGGAATGGACAACGGAGGAGCCAAGGTATACACCATTACCTTTACCACTCCAGTAAAATCAGCGTCGATGACCCCTGGTAAAACAAAAATGCCTTGTTTAGATGTTGACAATCTTCCTAATAATAGGGCACTCAGCCCGTGGCCTAAAGGCCCTTTTACACTGGTGTCAATACACACCACTTCCGTTGTTACCAGGGTTTTATCTACTGCTGTTTCCACGTCCACTCTGGCACTCCCACAAGCAGCGGCCCAGAGGAAGTCGAGGGCTCTGGTGCCACTGTCCATGCCCCCTGCACTTGTGTCGTAGCGCGCGGGACCCTCGCGCGCCCCCCCCGGTTTTCCGACTTAGAACATTCGGAGGTGTTATGATTATCTCTACAACAAGTGACACACCACTTGTTTCGGGGGCACGATCCTGAGTCCCCCAACCCTTGGGATGATCTTGTCTGCATCTTACATTGCGCCTTAGAATGCCCTATTTTCCCGCATTTAAAATACCGCTTTTCCGAATTTCTCTTTTCCCGATTTTTGTGTAGCAATGGTGCAATAGCCCCTTGTACCGCTGCAGAAACACACGCAGCGTACTTGGTCTGTTGGATTCATTCCATCAACTCAACCATGTCCGCTACTTGCGCAGATTGCGGCAACGAGCCTAGTATTTGTTTACTCCTTTCACTGGCATTGTCAACAGCTAGTAACTGAAACATTTCGGTCTTCATATCCCCTGTTAGGTCCGGGTGCGTCTCGATAGCTTTGTAAAGTCGGTCAACAAACTGCGTAAACTGCTCATTTTGTCCCTGCTTAATATGTGCAAAAGCATGAGGTTGACCCGGCTCCTGCACGGAAAAAATTGCTTGTAATGCAAGATGCTGCGACAACTGTATCACCTGCGGTATAAAACCTAATTGCATATCTCCATCCGCAAAAGGACCCTGTCCAGTAAGCGTTTGTGATTGGATGCCATACAAAGGATCATTTTGATCCCGAGGCCGTGCAGCCTCTTGATCACACAGTCACGACCACACCCTGTGGAATAAAAGTTGTTGTGAGGGAGTTAGCACAATCTCAGCAATTTGTAAAATATCCATAGGAAGTAACTGATCAGCAGTAAAAATATACTTTAGCATTTGTTGGGTTACTGGTGATCTTAACCCATTCTGCATTACGGAAGTCTTAACTTTCTCCAATAACTTCCAATCAAATGCCTCCCATTTCGACCCCCCGCCCACTTGTGTCACCACCGGGTACGCTGCAACAAACGTGATGATTTGTCCCTCCACCAGCGCATCTCGAAAGACTCCATCACTCTCCAGGATGCGTCTCTCCAGCAGGTGGCAGCACAGGATTAAGTAAGTGGCTGGGTAAGGGTGCAGCAGGCGGCAACTGTAAGGGTGGTGCTGGTGGTAACAACGGAACCGGGGGGGGTGGCAGCTCAGGATTCCAGTCCGACCGGAATGGATTCCCCTTCGTCGGCTCTGCCTGCACCGATGGTCCAAGCGCTTCACCAGTCCCCGGCGAAGGTGACCGCAACGACAAATCTTTTAACTGCTGGCTGATCTCCTTCAATACCTGTTTAAGCAAACCGTCCTCCCCCGCCCCCGACTCCTATTCCCCATCTGGGGACCCTGGTCGGGTCGGCGATAGTTGTGGGTATATTTTTTCAGGCGGAATTTCCTTCCTAGCCCTTTCAGCTAAGTCCCCATCACGTGTCTCTGCCACCGTTGTTTCTTTGACCGCCCATAGAGGTGGCATCCGTATGCTATTCTCAAACAAATTCCGCGCTTCGTTGGAAAGCATCATAGCATTTCCCGACGCTGGCAGCGTTGCAGGGGTCAGGGCAACAAAAGCAGACGTGGCGGCAGCTCTTTCGCTTTTCATCTCTCTCAAAGTCTCTTTTACTAACCGCCACAGCGTAGAATAACAGCCTGCAGTCTTATCCTCGCTACTGAACTCGTCCCATAGGCTTTGTCCTATGGCTTCCCAGGTGGGTAACTCAAACGTGGCTCCAGCCCCGGAGATTAAGTTACGGTCTCGTGCCCACATCAGTAGCTCTTTCAGTACTTTTGCATCGTAAGAGACCGCTCTCTTAGAGAGCATATGATGGAGGAGCTTCACCACTGCACTTTCTTCCTTTGTCAGCGTGGACCCCATCTCCTCCCCAGCCGCTCACCTGTTCCTGGTGAGATCCCCACGGGGATAACCGTCCCACCTCAATCAGCACGCGTGTCTTCTTCCCAGTCCGATGGGCACTTCGAACCGAAGCCGCCGGGGCAGCAGCTGCTTTCGGCTGGCTTCTCCAGCTTTGGTCGCCTCCTTCTACCTCCAGACGGATTCCATCATCTGAAGTCTTCGGGGCACACAAGGGTCCCTGTTCGGGCGCCAGATGTCGCGGAGGATGAACCAGACTCGACACGAAGATCAATGTGATCAGGTACAAGCCGTTTATTAGCCCCAGATAGCTCGCATTTATATTCCCCATTACATACGCGGCGATCTCCCATTGGCAATAATCAAATTAAATCACATAGTAACACGACTATGATTGGTGTGCATTACTTGTTCACGCGCTGTGCTCGTGGCCTTCTTGCAGGCGGCAAGATCCTGTTCAGCATCTGGGAGTTGTTTTTCTCTGCGTTTTACTTCCTTGTTTTCAACTGCAGTTTGTCCTCTAGATGCCCTTGCGGCCTTACGCTAAGGCTCTGCGGCCTTATGCTAAGGCTTCATGGCCTTATAGAGAAATGCTGGATTGCTCACATGTCCCCAGTCCTTTCAAGCTTCATCCTCCACAGTCCTATCCTTAGAGGAAGAAGCAATGAAGAATTAGGGGAGACATCTCAAAGCAAAAGCAAAGCATTTCTCCTAGACCTAAACCCTCATGTACTCCTCCCTCATCCTTTCCTTTGCCAGGAGATCTTCCTTCAGCTCTGTTGCTGCAGCTCTAGCCTTTGCTGGCCGAGCTTGAGGTGATCAGCAGAGGCTCTTCCCACTGGCTGCTGAAGAGTCAACCCTGCTCTGCAGCAGTGGGTTCATGGGAAAAATGAGGGTACTGGTCAGTCTTGGTGTTCGACTTGGTCAGAGGAAACTGCTCCTAACTCAGCAGGGCTTGTCAGCACCTGCACTCCCAGCACTAAACAATGGGGAAAGCAGAAGGCTGTTGGAAAGGTTTGGAGCTTTTAAATCTCCATCCATCTTACTTGAAGATTTTCCTGGGACTTCAGAATCCCTCAGCATTTCTGCTGCACTCTGAGAGAAGAGAGAGAGTCTTGCAAGGTGTAAGAATTTCTTGTGGCCTAGTGCAGCAAGAGGGCAGCTGGTCTGTCCCTCTGTCTTGTTCTTAGCTGCGCTCTTCTAGTTCTGCATGAGATGGAGGGTGATCACACTTACCCTGAAAAACATCCGAACGCTACTGAGTACAGAGGGATCCAGTGCAGACAGCTAAATGTCTCACCCTGTCTCAAGGTCCTCAGCACCTCACTTCTAGCCAAGGACGCGCTCAACCTATTTCTCTTCAGCATGAGACTCCCTCCCTCTATGCTATTTTGGGTCTTCTTCCTGCCTTTAACCCACAGATGGCTACGCACCCCCCACTCTCTCCCTGCGCTCTCGTGTGTCTCACAAACCCTTCCCTCTTCCCCTGCGGTGATGGGACATCACCCGCTTTGTTTCAAGTCGCTGCATCCACTTCCTCTGTGCATCCCCATGAGTTTTCTGTTTCCCCAAGCTGCTCTCCAGACTGCTCTCTTTACCTGACTGTTGGTATGGACATTCTTGTACATGAAAGACTCCGTCCTTGAAGACCAGATTTATGGAGATCTGCTGCCCCCCTGTGCTGCTCACACATCACCCCCTATTTAAAGTCAACAAAACAGGACCCAAAGTCTGCTTCTTTGAGGTCTGGGTTTGGCAGTCTTCTATTCCTCGTTCTTACTCCCTTTGGGAGGTAAGACCCCACTATTGGCTGTTTTGTGGTCACAACAGCCAAGGCTGAGTCTGGTTTTCACATCCCTGATCAGCACTTCCTTCTTTGTGAGGAACAGATTCAGAGGAGCATCACCACTGTTGACCAATCTGGAAGCTGTGCAATAAAGACCTATGTCCCAAGCTGTGGCCAAAAGCCTGCCAGATACCTCCAGGAGTAATTGCATGCTGCTGTGGTCCCGTTCCAGTGAATACTAAGGTAATGAAAGTCAGCAAAGGGAGTTTAACTGTTCTTACCTCAAAGTGGAATGAAGAGATGTCCTGCAGGCCTTCAGCTCCTCCTCTCTGTGCCCCAGGCTGAGGCCATTGGTGCATATCTTGTTGCAGCACCTCAACTGTGGCTCATCTGGGCAGAGAGGATACTTGCAAAAAGAAGCCTTCTACCAAATGCCCAAGACCTTGTGTGTGCAAAGGCTTTGCTTCAGAGGAGAGACCTGCTGGAGGGAGTGGCACATGGCAACATAAAGAAGAAATGAGGTGCCCACAAACAGAGCAAAACCTACTTTGTTCAAGACCAGGAGAGTGGTATTTTGTCTGCTGTGTCTCTGCAGCCCTGAGGACCTGTGGTGGAGGTTAAGCTGATCTCAGGAAGGAAGAGATGATGTTGAAAATGTCCTTGGGTGTGGACATCCTGTGATCCAAGTACACTGTGGGCCTGACCCGTGACTGTGAGATCAAGCAAATAGTTAAATCATGGGGGATAGAAGAACCAGCAGAGTTTGAGAGGGAATGCCCTCAAGAGGAGGCCCTGCTGTGATGTGCTTGGTGTTCATGCACTGCCCTGTATCCAGTGGGTAGAGAAGGGAGAGATCTTGCATCCCTGCAGTGGTGGGATTCAGTGATTGGCTGTAAGGCACCAAATCTGTGTGAGATGCCCTGGGTGGTGCCTGTCACACAACGAGTGTGAGTGGGGTTGCGGTTCCTCTACAGAGCTTGTGATGTCCCTGTGAAGTGCATACAGTTATCCTGAGAGCTCTGGCATTTCACATAGCACTACAAGCCTCAATTTGTAAATTAAATGAAGATTCAGCCGCCCTGAATGAGTTTAGGCAATGAAGGGATGCACATGAGACCAATGCAATCTTACTCTTAAGGCCATGTAGACAATACAGCTGATAGAGAACAGAAAGAGAGAGACTTAGCTCTCCCTGTGCCACAGGACTCCTTTTCATGAGCTGATTACATCTATGGGTAGTCCTGGACATAAGGAGAATTTACAGGTTAAGTTGTCTTAGAATGTGAGCACCTTCTGTCATTTAAGGTGGCCAAAGACATTTCCCACCAACCTCCAAGAAGATGCCCTCAGACACTGCCCTGTCTCTATGAACTGCTCCAGTGGAGTGTTCATTTACCAGCACACATCTTGGTCACCTCTGGAACCAAACCTGTCACCAGGTGTCTGTGTCTGCACATCTTCCTGCTGCCCTCCACCTCCAATAATTAGCAAGGGAGCTGAGACAAGGAGCTCCCATGCAAGAGCCTATTTAATGTCCATCTGAACTGAGGCAAGAGGAATCCCACCTCTTGTGGGTTTGTGCTGTACATGAGAGGGAGCTGAGTCCTCTTCTAGCCCCAAGACTTCAAACCCAGGATGAGATGCCTCGAATGATTAGGCTGAATCCCTGCCTTCATTAGGGATAAAGGAGATGCCTCCCTGCCACTTACTGGTTTTCCTGTCTAATGATGGGACAAGCAAAGTTGTTTTTTCTTTCTCACTCTTTGTCTGAGAAGAGAAATGACACTAAAGAAAAGAGAAGTTTCTCCCCAGAGGAGGAATCATCAGTGATGACTTCATCCTGTTTCACAGCAGGTTTCCCTGGAGACAAAAAGACACCTTAAGGGAGCCCAGAGGGAGAAGAACCAGAGACACATTGAGCTTGTCCTCTGCTGCTGAGCTGAGGCTGAGCTTCTGGGACAAATGGACGTCATGGCAAGTGGGCAGCACTGCAGAGAGGCAGCTGTGCCCAGGAGCAGCTCCTCTGCAAAGCACAGCAGGGCTGAGGGCACTGCCTGCAGGCAGCGAGGGGAGAGGAGAGAGGCAGAGAGAGGTTAACGGCAGTGTGGGGTGGGAGGGTGCTGAGAGCTCACTGGGGGAGAAATCTTTTCAGCCATTGACACGGTAAGTCTCTGCATGAAGGACAATGTCTTTGAATTTTGTGAAAAGATCTACTAAAGCTGGCACACCCCACAGCCTAAAGGATGGACCATGAGCAGTATCACAGTTTGTCTTTTGTAGAAGGTGAGGACGTGCTGCAAAGCAGGGACTGCCTGCTGCACCCTCAGAGGGACAGGCCATGACAGCTGCCTTCTCCCAGGGACGGCTGAAGGGTTGGGAAGGTGGATGTGCAGCCCGGGCTGCCCCAAGCTGTCCTTCAGAGCAGGGTCTATGCACCCCAGGGGCTGTGTGCTGGGGCAGGAACTCTGCTGCCTGCCAGGGTCAGCACTCTGCCTGGCCAAGGAGCTCACCATGACGCTAGAGGGAGAAGCTGTAGGTGGAAGGAACCACCCTTGGCAGGACAGGGTGCTTCTGCTGCATGGGTCAGGGCTGCTCACAGCTCCCTATCACCCCCATGGCATTTCCAAGGGAATTATTCAAGATGGAGCTTTATGAAAGGGAAGCTGACTGTCTGCTGAGGTTTCTCCTCTTTGTGTGCTGCATGGGCAGTGGGAGATTTCCAAAGGAACTTTTCATTTGGAAAGTTGAAGGAGGGATGACTGTAGAGAGGAGAAGCTTTCCTGAGTCTGCATTTTCCCTTTCCAGCTCTGGGGGCTACAGACAGCACCAGCATCCCCTGGCCAGTTTCATCAGGGTTTGTGTGAGCTGCCCTTTAGTCCCTGCACTCACGGAGAGGCTGCAGGGCAGAGCTGGGCACACAGGGGCTGGGCTGGGGTCTGTGAGCACTGGCAGGGAGGAGATGTGGGTCCAGAGCAAGAGCTCCTGGCAGGGACAGCTCCAGGCAGTCGAGATGGGCAGGAAGGGAGGGAACTGCTCATGGAAACCCTGTTGCAGGGGAGATATGGGCACCTCCTGGCCATGGCCTGCAGTGCAGATGCCTTCCCTGAGCAGCCCCCTTCCTCTCTTCTCTGCCTCTCCCCTTTCCTCTCTCAGCCAAATCCTCACTATATTCTTCCTTGTTTCTCCTCTTTTCTCCTTTGAATTTATCTTTTTGTTGCTGTCACTCTCTGGGGATGGGAGTCTGAGCTGCAGACTCAAACTGTGATCTTGTTTGTCCGTTCATGCAGATGTGACCACGGCAACAAGTGTTCCACCTTCCCTCTAACCTGTGGGGCTGTGGGCAATGCAGCCTGTGGGGCTGGAGACTGAGTCAATTTTCACTCAATGAGATGACATCATTAGGACAATTGGTTAGCTCCTTGGGGTGTCCTTCTAAGCTGTCAGCTGCCCTCCAGGAAGCAAACGTGACCCATAGCACCTCTGTTTTATCTTAGAGCTGCATGGAGAAGTGCAGAGAAACTACCACCGAGGACATGCTCTTGGGTGGTGAAATAAGCCATGTGTATTCTTGGCTAGAAGTGGCGTGCTGAGACCCACAGAATGTGTGAGACCTTTAGTGGTCTCTGTTGTCGGTAGTATCTCCATCTCTTCATCAGTCCATCAGTCCATCAGGGTGTAAGCCCAGGGCATTTCAGAAATAGAAGGATGGACAGACCAGCTGCCATATCTCTGCATTAAACCACAGTCATTCCTCTTGCCTCACAGGACTTGCCCTGTTCACCCTGCAGTCAACAGAAACATGGAGAGTTTCCATCATCTAATGACAACAACCACAAGGGGAAATCAGGGAAGCTATGAAAACCCATAATTTCTGAGTCTGACCTCTGCAGTTTTGATGCTGAAAATTCCTACTGTGACAGGAGGAGGTTCGTCTGACAAAGTTGTACAACGGGTCTGGACCTTGCCCCACCATGCCCATGCACCCACTGTCCGCAGAGCAGAGCTGGCTTTTTAGCAGCCGGAAGGAAGAGGTCCTGCTGCTCCCGGTACACTCAGGAACAACAAACCAGAGCTGCAGCCACAGAGCCGAAGGAAGGGCTCCTGGAAAACAAATGATGAATGTGTGTAACAGGGTGAGGGTCTTGGAGAAAGGCTTTGATTTTGCTCTGAGAAGTCTGCCCTAAATCTTCATTGGTTCTTCCTCTAAGAACAGAATCCCATGCCCAGATGAAGCAAATGACCAACAGCAGCTCCATCACCCACTTCCTCCTCCTGGCATTTGCAGACACACGGGAGCTGCAGCTCTTACACTTCTGGCTCTTCCTGGGCATCTACCTGGCTGCCCTCCTGGGAAATGCCCTCATCATCACTGCCATAGCCTGTGACCACCGCCTCCGCAGCCCCATGTACTTCTTCCTCCTCAACCTCTCTTTTCTTGACCTGGGCTCCGTCTCCACCACTCTCCCCAAAGCCATGGCCAATTCCCTCTGGAACACTAGGACCATCTCCTGTGCAGGGTGTGCTGTCCAGCTCTTTTTCTTTCTCTTCTTGATTGTGGGGGAGTATTGTCTCCTCACTGTCATGGCCTATGACCGTTACACGGCCATCTGCAAACCTCTGCACTATGAACTGATGATGGGCAGCAGAGGTTGTGTCCACATGGCAGCAACTGCTTGGGGCAGTGTTTTCCTCTATGCTGTCTTGCACACTGTCAATACATTTTCAATTCCTCTCTGCCAAGGCAGTGCCCTGGACCACTTCTTCTGTGAAATACCCCGGATCCTCAAGCTCTCCTGCTCACAGTCCTACCTCAGGGAAGTTGGGCTTCTTGGGGTTAGTGTTTCTTTGGCTTTTGGGTGTTTTGGTTTCATTGTCGTGTCCTATGTGCAGATCTTCAGGGCTGTGCTGAGGATCCCCTCTGAGCAGGGACAGCACAAAGCCTTTTCCACATGCCTCCCTCATCTGATTGTTTTGTCTGTTTTTATCAGCACTGGCATGATTTCTTATATGAAGCCCCTCTCCATCTCCTCCCCATACCTGGATCTGGTTTTGTCATTTCTCTACTCGGTGGTTCCTCCAGCAGTGAACCCCCTCATTTACAGCATGAGGAACCAGGAGCTCAAAGATGCGTTGAAGAAGCTCATTCTGTTATTAGTCTTTCAGCAGCTATAATGTGCCCATTTCTTTTCACAAGTGATTTCTACTGCTTATGGGGAACCTCCTGTGCTCTGGTCATTTTATCTGTGATAATTCTGTTTCTCCAGGAATGTCTGCATGAACTCCACTTCTCCAGAGTCATAAATTGAGCCTGTCTAACCCTGAGGTCTTTACACATGTGTCTGTCACAAGGTTACAGCTGGCCTCCACTGTAAAATCTTTCTAATAAAAGTGGATTTCCTCAGTGGCATTGGCTAGAGGTTGGGCTTTCCTTGCATGGCTGAGGTCAGGAGCAGGCTGAAGAAATTGACCCTGTGAGTACAGTTTTCTGTGCTGGGGTTCTCCATGGAATGGGGGGAGGAAGACATGGGGTGATGTATTAGGGAATGGGACTCCAGTGAACTTTCACTGGTGGCCTCGCTTTTTGGCCTCTTCCAGCACTGACCTCTCACCACAGGTTTATGTGTGAGCTTTGTTGCGTGGCCACTTCCCTCTTCCTGCTGGGCTCAGTGACTGCACAGGTGGAAAGGCAAGCCCTGCTCCACTTCTCTCCTTGTCCAAACCCTGGCAAAACCCAGAGCGAGGACATCTGCGAAACACCACATGGGGTATGGATAAGACTGCGTAGTTATCAGGACTTATGGGAGGCTGTCTCAGGTACGAGAAACTGAAGGGGGACAGGGCACAAAGGAATGTCTTGGGGATCACCTACGAGAAACTGTTCCTCACACCACATACACCCTTTCCAGTGCTGAGCCGGAACAGTGGGTCCATGGGATGATCTGTGGGACAGTGTGGCTGGGCTGGGCACAGGCCAGGGCACTGGCAGCAGTCACAAAGGAACTGCCATGGGGTGACCACCTGGATTTGGTGGCTGCAAGAAAAGTTAAGAGTAAAGAGAAGGGATCCAAAATTCAGATGCCCAATTTAGGAATGATATTGGCAAGCTGTCTTGGGTTTAGCAAAGGGCCGCAGGACAGCAAGGGACTGGAGCACTTGGCCTGTGAGGAGAGGCTGAGGGAGCTGGGCTTGTTCAGTCTGGAGAAGGGAAGGCTGAGAGGGGACCTAATAAATGCCTATAATTTCTACAGGGTGGGTGTCAGGAGGATGGGGCCAAGCTCTTTTCAGTAGTGCCCAGCACTACTTCCTATATTTTAGAAAAATCTACAAGCACATTTACATCAGCTGAATCGCTGGAGTCCTTTCTTAGAAATGGAAATATCCCTTTGGTCATCTGCACTCAGCTGTCCAAGATTTGTTCCCTCCTAACTTCTGGGGCACCCCCCAGCCTACTTGCTCATAGGGCAGCATTAGGAGCCAAAAAGTCCTTGATGCTGCACAAACACTGCTCAGCTGTAACTAAAACATACATGTGTTCCCAGGTGTCTCTTGAGTCCCTGGAGCCATTGCAGTGACAAGGGGAGAGCCCTACCTGACTTAGGGCTGGGGCTGGTATGGGGTAATGGGGTCTGGGATGATGTTTCTGGGGCAGTTTCTTCTGTCTGTTTGTCACTGTTTAGAGCAGGGCAGCAATAAATGAGTGGTAGATGCGTGATATTATCACACCCCCCCCCCCACCCCCTACTAGGGGAAGGGAAAAAGGAGGAAAAGGGAGAGGGACTTACAAACTGGAAATTAAAATAACTTTACTAATAACACCAAAAATAGAGCAATAATGCAAAATACATAAATTCTATTGAGTTTCCCAGAGTTGTGGGGGCTGATGTTGTTCCAGTGGCTGCTGGGCAGACACTAGGAAGTCCTGTCACACCAACCCACATCCTGGGAAGCAAGGATTCAGGACACGTAGTGGTTCCTTAGGAAGACAAATGTCTGACTAAGAAATATCATCTCTTTGCATCCCTCCTTTACCTCAGTATCAATGCTGAGCATGATGTCATAACGTACGGAATATCCCATTGTTCAATTCAGGTAAGCTGTCACATCTATGTCACCTCCCAACCACTGGACCACCCTGAGCCAGCCAGCTTTGGGGGGGTTGGAGAGACAGCCTTCATGTGGTCTGAGCACTGCTCAGTAATAGCCAAAACACTGGTGCGTGATCAACACCGTTCCAGCCATGAGTCCAAAGCACAGCAGCATGTGGGCTGCTCTGGCAAAAGTGAACTCCATCCCAGCCAGACCCAGTACCGTGGTGCTCAGGGGTCTTTTCCAGCCTGTGTTATTCTGTGATTCAATGAATATTTTCCTTGGAGAGCTCTTGGAAGACAGAATCAGAGAATCACAGAATCACAGAATGCTTGGGGTTGGAAGGGACCTCTGTGGGTCACCCAGTCCAAACCTCTTGCCGAAGCAGGGTCACCCAGAGCAGGCTGCACAGCACCGCGTCCAGGCGGGGCTGGAATATCTCCAGAGAAGGAGACTCCACAAGCTCCCTGGGCAGCCTGTTCCAGTGCTCCGTCACCCTCAGAGGGAAGAAGTTCTTCCTCATGTTCAGCTGGAACTTCCTCAGCTTCAGTTTGTGCCCATTGCCCCTTGTGCCCATTGCTGGGCACTACTGAAAAGAGCTTGACCCCATCCTCCTGACACCCACCCTGCAGAAATTATAGGCATTTATTAGGTCCCCTCTCAGGCTTCTCTTCTTCAGGCTGAACAAGCCCAGCTCCCTCAGCCTCTCCTCATAGGACAGATGCTCCAGTCCCCTCACCATCCTCGTAGCCCTGCGCTGGACTCTCTCCAGTAGCTCCTCATCTTTCTTGAAGTGGGGAGCCCAGAACTGCACACAGTACTCCAGATGAGGCCTCACCAGGGCACTGTAGAGGGGAAGGAGAACCTCCCTCATCCTGCTGGCCACCCTCCTCCTAATGCACCCCAGAATACCATTGGCCTTCTTGGCAGCCAGGGCACACTGCTGGCTCATGGGTCCACCAGGTCACCCAGGTCCCTCTCTGCAGAGCTGCTCTCCAGCAGGTCTGCCCCAAGCCTGTACTGATGCATGGGCTTGTTCCTCCCCAGGTGCAGGACGCTGCATTTGCCCTTGTTGAACCTCATCGGGTTCCTCTCTGCCCAACTTTCCAGCCTGTCCAGGTCACGCTGAATGGCAGCACAGCCTGCTGGTGTATCTATCACTCCTCCCAGAACAGAAAGAGAAACAAGAAAAAGCACAAAGGAAGCAGTAGAGACATAAAATTCACAAATACAAATACAGCAGTTCCTCCAAGGAACATTCCTCCACTCAAACCATTAGCAAGGAATCTATTAGATAAATTTAATGAAACAGGCTAAATTTTATCTGCTCAGGTGCTGGGCCCCAAAGAGGGTAATTGTTGGTTATGGTACCATGTGCTCAGTTGCATGTCGGCAACTTACAATCCTGTACAAAGTCAGAGGCTGTGAAGGGGGCTGTGAGATCACTTCTGGCTCTGGAGGTCATTCGTCAACTGCAGTTACGCACCTGAGAAAGGGACCATAAAGTCACTTTTCTCTGAAGCCGCTGACAGGGCAGCCTTTGACTCATAGTGGGGATATGTGCTTTTCAGCTCCCCTCTGCCAGTGTCTGTGACAGGCCAGCAGCAGGCACCTGACTGGCACAGTGACTGGGAGATCCCCTCTGCCGAAGGACCCAGGCTCACTGCAGGAAGGGGGCTGGTATTTTGGGTGCCGTGTCTCTTGCGCCCGAGCACATGATGGGACAGCAGTGACCGAGAGGCTTTGTGTAAATGTGGGGTATCTTATTGTATCTATGTGAAATCAATGAAACTGGAGAAATATTTGTGTCTGAGATGCACCCTCAGAGTATAAGCAATGAATGGGAAACGAAACACCTTGCTGGCTGCCCCAGCTCTTGGAAGGCTGGTCTGTGCCTGGAGCAGTCAGAGCTCTTGAGAACCAGAATAGCCAGGGCTTTTGTGCTGGTCTGGCGAGACAGGATGGCATGGAGGGGCTGCAAAGCTCTCAGAATCTCCGGGGGAGGAGGGCAGGGGACACAGGGTGCCTCCTTTGCTTTCTGCCATGCATGATCCCTCATCTCTGGGCCTGACTCCTCTCTGTCCCCCAGCAGCTGCTGTGCCCTTGAGAGGGGCTGAGGCTGTGGAGCGACTGCCCAGAGCACCCTGCGGTGGGCACAGCTGTTAGGCCAGCTCAGACTGGGCTGTGCTGGGGAGAGGGCATTGTCAGTGGAAAGAGGGCAGGGGAGGTGGGAGAGCTTGGAGGGGAGATGGACTGGACTGGGAGATACCTGGGAGAGAAAAACATCAGTGTATAACTCATGAAGGGTGAAGGGTGAAGACTCACACCAGGCGGTTTGTTGTGCAGAGCCATGGCTGACAGAAGGGCTTGATGACATGTAGGTATAGGAGAAGGAGTCTAGTCTGTGCCCTTGGTGGCATGGATAGACCAGGAAGCTGGCCCAGGGCCTTTGTCACCACTCCGCCGTTGGCCATTTCTCATCGACCTTTTCCAGACCCTGGTATTTTGGCCCAGACCCTGGCAGACCCTGGAGCAGGGCTGTCTGTGAAGCCCCATATGTGACATGGCCTCTCCAGGACCTTGGAGCAGCTGCCTGACAGGAAGGCCATGAGATCACAAAGCACTAAGAAATGCTGTGGGCACCATGTCAGAGTAACCATTCCCCACTCTGAATACACCCTGTCCTGTGCTGTGCCCTCGCAGCAGGGCCATGGGAACATACTTGAGGCAGCGGGGCTGTGACAATGCAGGAGAGGGCACAGATATGAAGCAGCTGCCAGGGGGTGACAGCAAGGACAGGCACAGACAAGGAATTTATGTACATTGCCTCTGCTGAGCAAGGAAGAAGGAAGGATTCTGTGAAATACTCTGTGATTCAAGAAAAAGGATTCTGTGAAACATTCTGTCCAGATTTCAGATACTCACGTTAAAGATAAAGGCAAGCTGGTGTGGTCTTAGCAAAGGGCCCTCAGGACAGCCAGGCACTGGACCACTTTGCCTGTGAGGAGAGGCTGAGGGAGCTGGGCTTGTCCAGACTCGAGAAGGGAAGGCCGAAGGGGACCTCATCCGAGCCTGCCAGTACCAATGAAGACATCATGGAGAATGCAGTCAGTCTCTTCATCCCGATGCATGGCAGGAGGACAAAAGACAATGGGAGAAAGGTGAAATGGGAGAGGTTCAACCAAAAAATAAAGACAACTTTTTCCCTGAGGAGCTCAGCCAAGTGCTGGAACAGCTCACACAGAGAAGTTGGGCAGTCTCTGTCCTTGGGGCTGTGTAAGGCAAAACAGGCAGGATGCAGAAACAACAACAAAACCACACATGAAATGTAAAGAGTAGATTTATTTTCATTATCTCACAAAGCAGGGGATCTCTGATACAGCACCTGGGCAGAGGCACTGAAGCCAAGCAGGAGTGCAGACACCACAGAGCTTAGTCCCTGCTAGACAAAGACTGAGAGCTACTGAACTTGTTTCTTTCACATTGGTATATCAGGGATTCACTCAGACAGAACTTTCCACTGTGCCTGGATCCTTCCCGCAGCAGGGCAGGAATCTCAAGCATGTTCGACAGATTGCCTTGGAGTAAATCACAGGCCTATGTTATCTAAACACAGATGTCGTACTTCTTCAGCACACAAGACTAATCATTGTTTAGTATGCTACATGTGTTTTCCGACACCCCAGCTGCAAGTCACTTGAGTGTGTTGACAATCCTCCTTGCCAATCTTCCATTGTCATCCCACATGCCGCAGGTGACAATCCAACAGCACACACCGTCTCTCCTGCGTGAAAGATTGTTATGGACAGATGGAGAACAAAGTCATGGGCTAAGTGAACTCGATGCACATTTTAGAGGGATGGCCCATATGGTAAGGAAGACAGGAAAAGAAGAGGTAATTTATGGGGAAGTGTGGGATCTGAGTGTGATGTAGATGGTATAAAATAAGGAGTGGGCACTGTCCTGGTTTCAGCTGTGTCTCACTCACAATATCTTCCCCTTGACCATCCTTGTACCCTCCCATGCAAACAGCCCGTCTCTCTTTACTTTTCCTCCCTGTTCCTAGTTTGGCTTCCTTTGCACCTTCATTCGGCATTTCCAAGCTTGTCACCATGGCAGTTCCTCCCTTGGTCAGCAATTCCATTGAACAGGTACCTCCTTCTTCTATCATTAGTGTCCCGCAATTCCTCATGCTGCTGTCTTGTCAGAGACACCACAGATCTCGTATGCACACATCAAAAGCTGTCAAAACAGAGCTTCACTCCAGGGGGAACTCTGAGAAACTTTTAGATTTGGCAGTGGAAGCCTGATGAAGCTTGACAAGAAGTTACAAGTCATTCAGTAGGGGAGAATAACTCAAAATACTGTGGGCAGGCTGGGACCTGAACAGCTCAGGAGTGACCCTGAGGAGAAGAGCCTGGGCGTTCCAAAGGATGCCATATAATAAGGCCAACAGCATACAGGTCTGCATTAGGAGGAGTGTGGCCAGCGAGACCAGAGAGTTATCACCCCCTTGACTCAGCAGTGGTGTAGCCGCATCTGGACCAGTGTGTCTGTGAGGCATGTGAGGCTCCCCAGTCTCGAAGAACGAGGAGGAACCAGGAAGGTTCTAGAGGAGATCTGCCAGGATGGGTTATACGGCTTGTGTGGAGAGGCTGAGGGACCTGGGCTTCTTTAATCGTGTGGAGGCTGAGGGCACTGAAGTAGTAGCCTGCATCTGCCTGAAGGGTTGTTTCAGAGATGATGGAGCTTTTCCTGGTAGTGAGAAGGGAAGGAAACCTTCACAAAGTGATGCTTGGAAGGTGCAGACTAGAGGTGAAGAAAAAGAGGTCTCACTCAAAGGGTATCCTTGTTGTGTAAGAGGTCACCCAGAGGGACTCTGGATCAGCCCATAGATTTGAATGTCAAGGAAAAGTCAGTGAGGGTGGAGAGACATCAATTAATGTACGGAAATGCTGGGGTGAGCACTGGGTAGGAAGTAAAGATGTGTGACTACAGGCTGAAGGGAAAGAAGTGCAGGCATGGGAATGTGTAGGACAGCCTGCAGTACAAATTGCAAAGGACTCTGGCAGAGCTGAAAGATTCAACAGGACTGAGGGCTTTGTCCCCTTGGCTATGGCAGCTGCCTCTAACACCGACTCCTACCAGGAGAAACTTACTTTTGAGGCTCTGGACTTTGTTTCATCCTCGCATCTTCTTTGGGAGGCTGGGAGGTATCACAGAATTTACACTTGTCATTGCTCACCCTCACATCCAGCTGTCCCCAAGAAGAGCCCTGAGCCACGCGTGAGGGACAGCATCTGCCTTCCCAGGGCCCGGGGCTCAGATCTTGGCCTTTCTGCTTCATAAAGCAGACCAAGGGTTTTCTCAGCATTGCAGCCACCTGCACAGTGCCTCTGCCTACCTGCAATCGTGGCCTCCAATTCTCTGCTCTAAGGAGTCCCTGGGGAGGCTTTGTCAGTAATGGACCACAGTGGGGCCAATCAATGCTTCCAGGTACTTTGAATTTTCCTTCTGCCTTCTTGAGCAGTTTTTTCTATCTCCTCTCAGTATCTGAGGTTCATGGACTCAGCACCAAATACCCCATGGGGCTCATTAAAATGCAGCAAGTGCTAAGCTAACAAGCTCCTGTAAATTTCTTCAATTCTTCAAGACTTGTACAGCTAATTGGAGAATTTTCATAGTGTAGACAAGGAGTAAGATATTATACTGTGCCTAATAAAAATATTTTTTTTATTTTTAGGAATATTTTAAATTGCTTTTCAGCTTACAGCAGAAGTGGTAGAATCATTCTTAAAGTGATCCAGATCCAGGGTGTCTCCTCAGGAGGGCTGGACAGGTAGGAAAAGCAGTCCCTCTTGGTCTGACACTCTATGGATATCTTTGCTCCTCACCTCCCCAACCTCAACATTTCTCTCATCGGCCACCTGGGACTTGTGTCACTGTTCCTTGCATCAGACTTCTCCACTGATCTCTGCAGCTGGATGTTACAGCTCCATTGCACCATCTCCCACCTCCTCTCCACAGAGAGCTGCCTGCACACAGGCACAGAAGGAGTTTTCCTATTTGTAAGAAAGGAGCAATTAAAGCACAAACAAGTTCCATAAATAAAACACACTGTGTAAACATACAGTAATTACAATCTACCTCTAATGAGGCTGCCTTCTTTTAAGGCATAAATTATGAGAAATATTGTAGCTAGGTAGAGGAAAAAAAATAGTTACAAACATAGTTAAAAAGTTGGCTAAGGAGACGATTAGACTACTGAAAGGGAAGCAAACCTTTAACTCCCTGATGTCAAAAGAGCAGTTCGATAGGTGACAGGAATCTGAATGAACAAAGAGTAAAGGGAGGAAAAAACTGGACAATGATGCAAAGGGCCTTTGTCTAGGCAGCTTGCATCTTTAAAAAATTACTTTGGAAATAGTCAAGACAGCTGAAAATATATGAAAAATTAGAGATATTCAATATACTGTTTAACAGGCAGGATAGCACTGGAACAAGCTGCCCAGGGAGGTTGTGGAGTCTCCTTCTCCGGAGATATTCAAGACCCCCCTGGACAAGGTCCTGTGCAGCCTGCTCTGGGTGACCCTGCTTCGGCAGGGAGGTTGGACTGGGTGACCCACAGAGGTGCCTTGCAAACCCAACCATTCTGTGGTTCAGTTTTGAAGTTATAGGGAGAGATCCATATTTCTTTGGAATATCCCTTTCAAAATTTGATGGCATTGGTCGAGGGCTCTTGTGAGTGAGGACAAGGCAAGTTTGCGCCTGTTGTTGAAAAAGGTCAGAAAGACAACCCAGGGAACCCCAGGCTGTACAAGGTCACTTTGGCATTTCTGTGCACCTACGTAAGAAGAACATGTCTGATAGCAGTCAGCATGGATTGATGATGGGTCATTCATGCCTCTCAAACCTGATTGCTGCCACGATGAAGTATCAGCATTTGTGGATGAGTAAAGAACAGTGGATGCCATTTTTGACCCTTCTGACATGGTCTCCCTCAATGTCCTTTTTCCCAGGTTAGGCCATTACAGTCTGTATGAACTGACAAAGAAATGGATAAAAAAACAGTTGGACGATCAGGCTGAGAGAGCAGTAGTGAAGGAGTCATGCCCTACCTGGAGGTCACTGGGACATACTGGGGCATTGTGGGGCAGTAGAAAAATAGAAAACTCAAAAAGTAGAAAATTCAATGCTTGGTACACACCAGTGTCTTGGCTATTGTTTATCCATGTTTGCCCAGTGTCAAGGTCTGCTCTGTTTCTCATTCTGCTCCTGCCCAGTGAGTAAGTGGGTGGTGGGAAAGAAGCCGAGAGGGGACAACGCCAGGACATCTGATCCAAACTCCCCAGAGGGATATTCCATACCAAAGGACCTCATGCTCAGGAATAAAAGCATGTGACAGAGGAAGAAGGATGTGGACATATTTATTGTCCAATTTATCTGCTGCTTGGAAAGTGACTGGGCATCAGTCTGCTTGTGGGAGGTGGTGAAGGATGGTCTTTGTTTCACTCGGTGAGACCTTATTAGTCTCTTTTCTTCACCTATTAATCTGTTATTATCTTGAGCTGAAACTTTTCACAATTTATTTCTCCCTGTGTTCTGCCCTGTCCCACTGGGGAAGGGGAGGAATGAATGCCTGGCTGCTGGACTAGTGGCCAGATTTAACCCAACACAGCAGGGAAGTTCTTGATAACTGGGAGTGAGTTCAGTGCAGGGCTGCCAAGATGCTCAGGGGCTGAAGCACTTGCCTGGCAGGAGAAACTGAGGGCAAGGGTCTTGTTTAGCCTGGAGAGTGGAAGATCTCAAGAACCTCATAGCAGCCTGTCTGTCCCTATGGGGAATTTTTCATGAAGATGGAGCCAGTCTTGTCACCGTGGTGCCTGGGAGGAGGGTAATAAACAGTAGCAAGATGTGGAAATAAGAATGATTCAGAACAGAGAGAAGGAAAATCTTTCCCTCCATGAGGGCATCCAAGCATTGCAGCAGGTCTTCCAGAGATGTTGTGCCATCTCTGTCCCTGGAAGCTTTCCAGCCACCACTAGAGCAAGACTTGAGCAACGTGGTCAGGCTGTACAGATATTCCTGATGTGAATGTGAGGCCAGAGCAGAGACCTCCTCAAGTCCAATTAAAGATACAGGAAACTCAAGTGTTGCTGGGGTTTCTTCCCCTCTTGGTCTTCCCTTGTGGACAGCAGGAAAAATTCTCAGGTTCCCCGTGACCATGGAACTAAGTCAGATGTTAGGGTAGTCAGACCAGCTGCAAATTTCTTGTCCTGCTCCAGGCAGCGTTACTTAGATGGCAGGCTGCTTGACAAGCATCCCCAAACAGTCCCCATCATTTTCTTTGCATCCCCTTTCATTCCCTTTTCACTCTTCCCTCCTCTCCAGTCCTACACTTTAACAATCCTTGTGACCTCCTATGTCTTCTTTACCATTTCCCCACTGGGCCTGCATTTGCTCTCTTTGTACCCTTCTTTCTTAGACGATTGCCACGGTGCTTTCTACCTTGATTGGAAACTCCATGAGCACGAGTAATCTTTTCTTATCTTAATTGATGGTTGTATTAGAAACACCATGGCACAGGATAACCATGAGCACACGTACTTTAAAAGCTGGACACTTGGAGGTTTTGTTCATGGGGACCTTGAGACACGTGTGGATTTGACCAGCAGAAACCTGAAGATATAAAAGGAAAAGTTGCAGAACAACTCCATGCAGCAGCATGGGAAGGGATCTGACCAGCGAAGGGGTGCCCTGAGAAGATGGGCCTAGGCATCATAATGGCAGATGCCATAGGAGCCAGTGGGCCTCCCATTTCAAAAGGAAAGTGAAGAAAGTGGAGAGGGTCCAGAGGAGGTCTGCCAAGAGTCTGCAGCAATGTGGAAGTCTTGCGGAAGGGAGCTGGAGGCGCCTAAGATATCAGGTGCCAACAAGAAAATACCCATGAAACACCTCAAGGGAAAAAAGGGGTGCTCTGCTATGAAGGTAACAAGGCTGACAGCTCAGATGAAATGCCTCTATACAAACGCACGCAGCATGGGAAACAAACAGGAGGAGCTGGAAGCAATCGTGCTGCTGGAAAGCTACGACCTGATTGCCATCACGGAAACTTGGTGGGATGAATCCCACGACTGGAATGTATCTCTTGATGGCTACAGGCTGTTCAGAAGGGACAGGCGAGGAAGGAGGGCCGGGGGCGTTGCCCTTTACATCAAGAAAACACTACAGAGTGAAGAGCTGTCCCTTAAGAATAACCACGAGCAGGTCGAAAGCTTATGGGTAAGAATCAGAGAGAGAGGCAACAAAGGGAACCTAGTGGTTGGTGTCTACTACAGGCCGCCAGATCAAGAGGAGCTGATAGACGAAGTGTTCTTCCTCCAACTCCAGGAGGCTTCGCGCTCGCAGGCTCTCATCCTACTCGGGGACTTCAACTACCCCGACATCTGCTGGAAAAGCAACATGGCAAGCTGTAGGCAATCCAGCAGGTTCCTAGAATGCGTTGAGGACAACTTCTTAAGTCAGGTAATAAGCACCCCTACCCGAGGGGATGCGATACTAGACCTGGTGGTCACCAATGCGAGTGAGCTAGTTGGGGATGTCAAGATCGGAGGTAGCCTGGGCTGCAGTGACCACGCGCTGGTGGAACTAACGCTACTGAGGGAAATGGGAATAATGAAGAGCATAGTCAGGACCCTAAATTTTAGGAGGGCAAATTTCCAGCTCTTCAAGGAGATAGTCAGAAGGACTCCCTGGGAAACGGTCCTCAGGGACAGGGGAACAGAACAGCGCTGGCAGGTCTTTAATGATGTATTCCAGAGAGCGCAAGAGCTCTCGATCCCCGAGTGTAAGAAGTCAGGCAGAGAAGGGAAGAGACCGGCATGGCTGAGGCAAGAGATGCTGGTCAAACTAAGGAACAAGAGGGAACTGCACAGGCAGTGGAAGCAGGGACTGGCTTCCTGGGAAGAGTATAGGGAAGCTGCCCGGTTGTGTAGGGATGGGGTCAGGAAGGCCAAGGCACAGCTGGAGCTGAACTTGGCAAGGGATGCGAAAAATAACAAGAAGGGCTTCTACAGGTATGTCAGCCGGAAAAAGATGGTCAAAGAAAGCGTACCCCCGCTCATGAGCGAGACCGGCGAACTGGCAACAGCAGATGAGGAGAAAACTGAGGTAGTCAACAACTTTTTTGCCTCAGTCTTCACTGGCAGCCTCTCTCCTCACCCCTTCTGAGTCGATGAATGGCATGAAGGAGACCAGGAGGGTAAAATCCTTGCAGCTGTAAGTGAAGACCAGGTTCGGGACCTCCTGAAGAACCTAAACGTACAGAAGTCCATGGGACCTGATGAGATGCATCCCACAGTCCTGCGGGAACTGGCTGATGTAGTTCCCAAGCCACTCTCCATGATATTTGAAAAGTCATGGCAGTCAGGGGAAGTCCCCAGTGACTGGAAAAAGGGAAACATTGTGCCCCTTTTCAGAAAGAGTAGAAAGCAAGACCCTGGGAACTACTGACCTGTCAGCCTCACCTCTGTGCCTGGGAAGATCAGGGAACAGATCCTCCTAGAAGATATGCTAAGGCACATGGAGGCCAGGGAGGTGATTCGAGACAGCCAGCATGGCTTCACCAAGGGCAAGTCCTGCCTCACCAACCTAGTGGCTTTCTATGATGGTGTAACAACAAGGGTGGACAAGGGAAAACCAATGGATGTCATCCATCTGGATTTTTGTAAAGCCTTTGACACGGTCCCCCACAACATCCTTCTCTCTAAATTGGAGAGCCATGGATTTGATGGGTGGACCATTTGGTGGATAAGGAATTGGTTGGATGGTCGCAGCCAAAGGGTCAACGACTCAATGTCTGGATGGAGACCAGTGGCGAGTGGAGTCCCTTAGGGGTCTGTACTGGGACCGCTGTTGTTCAATATGTTGCTCTATATGTGAGGGAGCAACTGGAATGCATTGAGCTTGGCCTGGGGGCAAGTGAAGAAGGAGTTGAAAGCTTGTGGGTTAGAATTAAGGGACAGGCTCACACGGGTGACATTACCGTGGGTGTATACTACAGGCCACCCGACCAGGAGGAGGAGGTTGATGAAGCCTTCTACAGGCAGCTGCAAGCAGCCTCACAGTCACAGGCTCTGGTTCTCATGGGGGACTTCAACCACCCTGACATCAGCTGGGAAGACCATACAGCTAGGCAGGCGCAATCCAGGAGGTTCCTACAGAGCATCGATGATAACTTTCTGATGCAAGTGGTAGAGGAACCAACAAGGAAAGGCGCGCTGCTGGACCTCGTGTTAACAAACAAGGAGGGACTGGTGGAGGACGTGAAGGTTGGAGGTAGACTCGGCTGCAGTGACCATGAAATGGTCGAGTTCAGGATCCTGCATGGAGGAAGCAGGGCGATAAGCAGGATCAAAACCCTGGACCTCAGGAGGGCTGACTTTGCCCTCTTCAAGGAGCTACTGGGAGGAATCCCGTGGGCCAGGGCTCTCGAAGGCAGGGGGGTCCATGAGTGCTGGTCGCTTTTTAAACAACACTTCTTCCATGCACAGGAGAAATGCATCCCCCTGAGAAAGAAATTTAGCAAAGGAGGCAGGAGACCTGCATGGTTAAACAAGGAGCTTCTAGCGGAGATCAGGCAGAAGAGAAAGGTGCATGGCATGTGGAAAGAGGGACAGGCCACTTGGGAAGAGTACAGAAACGTAGTGAGAGCATGCAGGGATGCGACGAGGAAGGCCAAGGCTCACCTGGAATTGAAGCTGGCAAGGGATGTCAAAAACAACAAGAAGGGCTTCTTCAACTACATCAGCAGCAAAAGGAAGGCTAGGGACAACGTGGGGCCGCTGCTGAATGAGGTGGGTGTCCTGGTGACGGAGGATGCGGAGAAGGCAGAGCTACTGAATGCCTTCTTTGCTTCAGTCTTCAGTGCTAAGACTGGCCCTCAGGAATCCCAGGCCCCGGAGGTAAGAGAAGAAGCCTACAGAGAGGACGACTTTCCCTTGGTCAAGGAGGACTGTGTGAGGGATCGCTTAAGCGATCTGGATGTCCACAAATCCATGGGCCCCGATGGAATGCACCCACGAGTGCTGAGGGAGCTGGCGGATGTCATTGCTGAGCCACTCTCCATCATCTTTGAGAGGTCCTGGAGGACTGGAGAGGTGCCCGAGGACTGGAGAAAGGCCAATGTCACTCCAATCTTCAAAAAGGGCAAGAAGGAGGACCCAGGGAACTACAGGCCGGTCAGCCTCACCTCCATCCCGGGAAAGGTGATGGAGCAGCTTATCCTGGAGGCCATCATCAAGCAAGTGGAAGAAAAGAAGGTTATCAGGAGTAGTCAGCATGGATTCACCAAGGGGAAATCATGCCTGACCAATCTGATAGCTTTCTACGATGACATGACTGGCTGGGTAGACGAAGGGAGAGCTGTGGATGTTATCTACCTTGACTTCAGCAAGGCTTTCGACAGAGTCTCCCATGATATCCTCCTGGGGAAGCTGAGGAAGTGCGGGCTGGATGAGCGGTCGGTGAAGTGGATAGAGAACTGGCTGAATGGCAGAACTCAGAGGGTTGTCATCAGTGGCGCTGAGTCTAGTTGGAGGCTGGTGACAAGTGGTGTCCCTCAGGGGTCAGTACTGGGCCCAGTCTTGTTTAACTTCTTCATCAACGACCTGGATGAAGAGTTAGAATGTACCCTCAGCAAGTTTGCTGACGACACCAAACTGGGAGGTGTGGTAGATACACCGGAAGGCTGTGCTGCCATTCAGCGTGACCTGGATAGGCTGGAGAGCTGGGCAGAGAGGAACCTGATGAGGTTCAACAAGGGCAAGTGCAGGGTCCTGCACCTGGGGAGGAACAACCTCATGCACCAGTACAGGCTTGGGGTGGACCTGCTGGAGAGCAGCTCTGTGGAGAGGGACCTGGATGTCCTGGTGGACGACAGGTTAACTATGAGCCAGCAGTGTGCCCTGGCTGCCAAGAAGGCCAATGGGATCCTGGGGTGCATCAAGAAGAGTGTGGCCAGCAGGACAAGGGAGGTTCTCCTTCCCCTCTACACTACCCTGGTGAGGCCTCATCTGGAGTACTGTGTCCAGTTCTGGGCTCCCCAGTTCAAGAAGGATGAAGAGCTACTGGAGAGAGTCCAGCGGAGGGCTACAAGGATGGTGAGGGGACTGGAGCATCTCCACTACGAGGAGAGGTTGAGGGAACTGGGCTTGTTCAGCCTGAAGAAGAGAAGGCTGCGAGGGGACCTTATAAATGCCTACAAATATCTGAAGGGTGGGTGTCAGGAGGATGGGGCCAAGCTCTTTTCAGTGGTGCCCAGTGACAGGACAAGGGGTAATGGGCACAAACTGAGGCACAGGAAGTTCCGTCTGAACATGAGGAGGAACTTCTTCTCTCTGAGGGTGACGGAGCACTGGAACAGGCTGCCCAGGGAGGTTGTGGAGTCTCCTTCTCTGGAGATATTCAAGACCCGCCTGGACAAGGTCCTGTGCAGCCTGCTGTAGGTGACCCTGCTTCGGCGGGGGGGTTGGACTAGATGACCCACAGAGGTCCCTTCCAACCCCTACTATTCTGTGATTCTGTGATATTCATCAATGACATGGACAGCGACATTGAGTGTACCCTCAGCAAGTTTGCAGATGACAGCAAACTGAGTGGTACGGTCGAGACACCAGAAGGATGGGATGCCATCCAGAGGGTCCTGGACAAGCTGGAGAGGTGGGCCTGTGTGAACCTCATGAGGTTCAACAAGGCCAAGTGCAAGGTCCTACACCTGGGTCGGGTAATCCCCACTATCAATACAGGCTGGGGGATGAAAGGATCGAGAGTCGCTCTGCTGAGAGGGACTTGGGGGTACTGATAGACCAAAGGCTGGACATGAGCCAGCAATGTGCGCTGGCAGCCCAGAGGGCCAACCGTGTCCTGGGCTGCATCAAGAGAAGCGTGGCCAGCAGGTCGAGAGAGGTGATTCTGCCCCTCTCCTCTGCTCTGGTGAGACCTCACCTGGAATACTGCATTCAGCTCTAGTGCCCTCAGCACAAGAAGGACATGGAACTGTTGGAGCGGGTCCAAAGGAAGGCTACAAAAATGATGCGAGGACTGGAGCACCCCTCCTGTGAGGACAGGCTGAGAGAGCTGGGCTTGTTCAGCCTGGAGAAGAGAAGGCTGCGGGGAGACCTGATTGCAGCCTGTCAGTACTTAAAGGGAGCCTATAGGAAAGATGGGGACAATCTTTTTAGTAGAGACAGCAGTGACAGGACGAGGGGTAATGGTTTTAAACTAAAACAGGGTAGGTGTAGGGTAGATATAAGGAAGAAATTCTTTACAGTGAGTGTGGTGAAACACTGGAATGGGTTGCCCAGAGAGGTAGTGGAGGCCCCACCCCTGGAAACATTCAAGACCAGGTTGGACAGGGCTCTGAGCAACCTGATCTAGTTAGTGGTGTCCCTGCTCGCTGCAGGGGGGTTGGACTAGATGACATCTAGGGGTCCCTTCCAACCCTAAACTTTCTATGATTCTATGATTCTAAGATGGAGTGAGGGGGCCTGAAGTGTGAACTGTGAGGAGGGTGTGAGGGAACTGGGCCTTCCTGGCCTGCTGAAGGGAATGTGCGGATAGGGTCGTGTCCCTTCTGTCTGAGGACATGTTGGGACAGCAGCAGGCACACAGCTTGGACATGTCTATCCAAGAAGCTGAAAGGCTAGCAGACTTGCGAGATGATGGGGAGGCTGCTTCTCAGTGGTCTGGTGAAAGGCTTCAAGAAGGCTGGTGGGTGGGAGATTTCCCTGGAGACAGGAGACAGCAGGATATAGCAACACCGCCACGGAGAACAGCTTGGCAGGCGGAGAACAAACTTGAGGCCGAAGAAATGTCATGCAAAGGGTAGTGCTGTGGTGCAAGAAGTCATCCAGAAGGAGGATGAGACCAGCCCATCTCTTTGTGTTTCAAGGAACAGAAGTTTGAGTGGAGATATGTTCTTTGGAGGAACTCTGTATTTATGCTTCCGCATTTTATATCTCTAATTTTGCCTTTTTTTTTAATTCCTTTTTCTGTGCAGTGTCAGGACCCGGAGAGCATCCATAGGCCTTCATGGCCCTGACCAGCCATGCCTGGGGCCTCCACCCACACCTCTGTTCCTTGGGCCCAGGAGACCCTTTTAGCCCAGGCCTAAGCTGCAGCCCCAGCTTCATCTTTGCTGTACACGTACTGGTCTCCAAACACAGCTGTAGACACAGCTTTGCCTGTTCATGGACTTTGATGACTTGGGCATTCAGACTCACTTCCCATCTTCATCTTTGTCAGATATACAAGGAAATGACACTGTGGACCTCCAAGTGCCAGACTCCAGCTGACTCACAGAGGCCACAGGCCTTTCTGCTTCCTTTCTTTCCGCCGCTTGTTGAGGTTTTGGGAGGAGAGGAACAGGTGACGTTTGTGGGGGCCAAGGATTGGATGTCAGGAGCAGAGTCGTCACATGTGGAGTGATCTGAAGGCTGTCCTAGTTCCAAACTGTTATCTTCAGCTCCTTCCTCAAAGGCCTGAAATCTCCTACAAGAGCCCCTTCCACCTTGGTCTCATTTAGCAATTAATTTGAGAGTACCCAAGTCAGAGCCTTGCTTTCAGTTCTGTTTACAGCCTAAAGCACCCCATGGTGGGAAGACATCCCAGGAAGCTTGTAGAAGGTGAATGTTCCTAGGAATCTCAGGAGGCCTGGCATACCAATAGCTGTCGTCAGGCAGCTGGCCAAATGCACTGTCTCCATTTGTGTAATCGGGGCTTAGATGCCTGGTTTATGTGTAAACTCTCTCTGTGGATGCTGACATTTGCTGCGCAACAAGGTCTGACCTCAGGGCTGGCCTTGCTTTGAGCTGGGCATTGGACTTGAGACCTTCTGAGCTCCGTTCCACTCTGAGTTGTTCTATGATGTAGAGGACCTCACCTCCAGCTTAATCTCTTCTTGTAGAACACGTAGGGAAGCACAGGCTCATAGAAGTGTTGATGGGGAAGAGACTGTTGGGGGTGTCTCGTCCAGACTCCAGAATGGCTGTGATGTTTTGGAGCTGAAATGTGAAGAGCTCCAGAGGTAGATATGACAGCAGTCACCTCCTAGTCCATTTTATTTTCCATAAGGCTCAGCTGCAAGCTCCTAAGAGGCACTTTGTGGCTGTTACCTCTATCATATCACTAGCCACTGCAGATGAGAGCTTGGCTCTGTCATATCTCCAGGTAGCAGTAGGCTTTTACTAGGGCAATCCATGCCTCTCCTTCAGGAGGCCAGATAGACCCAGTTTCCTCGGAATCTCCTCACATTTCATGCTTTAGGTCGCTCCCTCTATTTTGGAAGACCTCCTCTGGACACTGTCACTTTCCTATTGAAATATGAGGCCCACTGGCTCCTATGGCATCTGCCGTCATGATGCCCTGGTCCTTCTTGTCAAGGCACTCCTTTGCTAGTCAGATCCCTTCCCATGCTGCTGTTCGGACTTATTCTGCACCTTTTCCTTCTCAACATTCAGGTCCCTGTTGGCCAAATCCCCAGGTGTCTCAAGGTCCCCATGGTCAGAACCTCCAACCATCCAGCTTGGAAAGTATGTGTACTTATTGTCATCCTGTGCCATGGTGCTAATATGACCATGAATAAGGTAGTTACAGATAAGCAAAGAGTGCCAGTATTCATCAAGTTGCTAAGCGAGGTAGTAAGCACCGTGGCAATCATCTAAGAAATGTGGGTACAAAGTGAGTAAACGCAGGTCCAGTGGGGAAATGGAAAAGAAGACTTGGCTTTTTTTTTTTTTTTTTTTTTTTGCATAGCAGTGGATAAGGACGGTTAAAGAACAGGACTGGAGAGGTGGGAAGAGTGAAAACACAAATAGAAGGGGAAGCAAAGGAAATGTTTGAGATGAGTGTTTTGAGGATACCTGTCAAGCAGCCTGGCATCTGAGCAATGCTGCCTGGAGCAGGACAAGAAAGCTGCAGCTGGTCTGACTATACTAACATCTGACTTAGTTCCAATCTTGTGGGGAACCTGAGAACTTTCCCTACTGTCCTCAAGGGAAGACCAAGAGGGGAAAGGAACCCCAGCATCATTTAAGTTTCCCATCTCCTTAATGGTACTTGAGGAGGTGTCTGCTCTTACCTCGTGCTCATGTTAGGACCAGCTATGGAGCCAGACCACATTGCTCAAGGTGTAATCCAGTGGTGGCTGGAGAGCTGCCAAGAACAGAGATGGCACAACATCTCTAGAAGACCTGCTGCAATGCTTGAATGTCCTCATGGAGAAAAATATTTTTTTCCTTATCTCTGTCCTGATCCTTCCTTATTTCAACATCTCACTATTGTCTATTGTCCTCCTGCCAGGCACCACGCTGACAAGACTGGCTCCATCTTCATGAAAACTTCTCCGTAGGGAATGACAGGTTGCTACAAGGTTCTTGAGACCTTCCACTCTCCTGGCTAAACAAGGCCCTTGCCCTCAGTTTCTCCTGCCAGAAAAGTGCTTCAGCCTCTGAGCAGGCGGGCCTGCACTGAACTCACTCCCAGTTATCAAGAGCTTCCTTGCTGTTGTGTGTTGACTCTGGCCAGTAGCCCAGCTGCTACTCACTCTTTCCTCCCCTTCCCAAGTGGGACAGGGAAGAGAACAAGAAGAAATGAAGTGTGAAAAGTTTCTGCTCTAGATAATAATAAGAGTTTAATAGATGAAGAAAAGAGATTAAAAAAAGACCTCACCAAGTGAAACAAAGACCATCCTTCACCACCTCCCACAAGCAGACTGATGCTCTGCCACTCTCCAGCCTTCAAATTCCTTAAATGATAGAAACCTCCACATCCTTTTCCTCTGTCCCAAGCTTTTATTTCTTAGCATGAGTTCATATGGTACGGAATATTCCTGTGGTCAGTTTGGATCAGCTGTCTTGGCTGTGTCCTCTCACAACTTCTTTCCCACTGCCCACTTACTCACTGGAAGGGAGTAAGTGGAAACAGAGCAGGCCTTGACGCTGGTCAGACATGGATGAGCAGTTACCAAGACACTGGTGTGTTACAAGCATTGAGTTTTCTTGACTCCCACAGGCACAGGAAACACCCACCCTGCAGGACGTCTGGTGGTCTAGTCCAGAAGAGAAGCCATGCTGGGCTGGCCTTTCTCCCTTAGGACAGTGAGACCCGCAGCCCATGGAAGACCATTGTGGAGCAGGCTCCTGGCAGGAACTGCTGCCCATGGAGAGAAGCCGACGCAGGAGCAGGTTTTCTGGCAGGACCTGTGGCCTGTGGGGGTGGACCCATGCTGGAGCAGTCCACTCCTGAAGGAATATACCCCAATTGGTTGCTACTAATACATGTGAGAGTTGCTTCCTCTGTACAAAGGATACAGGTCTTACATTGCTTTGGGCCCAGGAGAGTTCCCAGTACTGCCCCACAATGCCCCAGTATGTCCCAGTCACCTCCAGGTAGGGTATGACCACTTCACCACTGTCCTCTCAGCCTCATCTTCCGACTCGTGTTTTGCCCGTCTGTCTCCCCATCCAGACTGTAATGGCCTATCCTGGGTACAAGGATATGTAGGGAGACCACTTCGAATATCTCGCTGAAGCAGAGAGAAACAACAGACACTGCTCTCCCCTCATTCACAAATGCTGTTATTCCATCATGAAGGCAATCAGGTCAGTGAGGCATGATTGACCCTTGGTAAGTACATGCTGATGATTCTTGGACACAGTCTTCTATTTCAGCTGCCCAGAAATGTCACCCCAGAGGACCCTACTTGAGGGCTCGCTCCTCACCAATGCGACCTTGTACAGCCTGGGGTTCCCTGGGTTGCCGTTTCAACCTCTTTCAACGATGGGCACAACATTGGTCTGTCCTCACTCACAAGAGCCCTCTGCAATCCCATGACCTTTGAAAAGGGATATTCCAAAGAAACGTCGATCTTCCCCTATAAGATGAGTACCACTATTCTGCCTCTTCTGCAGCGTATTTAGTTTCTCTACTCTTTCATATATTCTCACCTGTCCTGAAACAATGACCTTTTCTAACGTCATCTTGTCAAACACAGACTGCCTAGACAAAAGCCATTTCCATTTCTCTCCAATTTCATCTTCCTACTTCTTTTTCGTTCAGATACCTCTCACTTATACCGCTGTTTTGAGCTTCAGGTAGTTGAAAGCTCATCTATATTTCAGTAGTCTAATTGTCTCTTTTGGCACCTCTTTAATTATGTTCACTTCTATCTTCTTTTATCTATTATCTCCAACATTTCTGAGAATTTTATCCCTTACAGAGAAGCAACCTCACTAGAGGCAGCTTCTAGTTAGCATATGGTTACAGAGTGTATTTTGTTCCTTATGAAAGTTGGTCATGCTTTAATTTTCCTTCCTTACAAATAGGAAAACTCATTTTGTGCCTGTGTGCAGCCAGCTCTCTAAGGACAGTAGATGGGAGATGGTGCAATGGAGCTGTAACATCCAGCTGCAGAGATCACTGGAGAAGTCTGATGCAAGGAACAGTGACACAAGCCCCAGGTGGCCGATGAGAGAAACATTGGGGTTGGGAAGGTGAGGAGCAAAGTTGTCGGACCTGAAGGGACTGTTTTTCCTATCTGTCCAGACATCGTGAGGAGACACACTGGACTACTAGCACTTGGAGAATGATTCTACCACTTCTTCTGTAAGCTGAAAAGCAATTAAAAATATCCCTTAAAATAAAAAAAAAAAAAAAATTTCTTAGGTGCAGTAGGACATCTTCCTCCTTAACTACACTATGAAAAAACTCCAATTAGCTGCATAAGTTGCAGACTCAAAGAAAATTACACATTAGTGTGTTAGCGCTTCCTGTATTTTAATGAGCCCCATGGGGAATTTGGTGTTGAGTCCCTGAAGCTCAGATACTGAGAGGGGATAGAAAAAACTGTTCAAGAAGTCAGCAGGAAAACTGGAAGTACCTGGAAGCATTGATTGGCCCCACTGAGGGCCATTAGTGACAAAGCCTCCCCAGGGACTCCTTAGAGCAGAGAATTGGAGGCCACGATTGCAGGTAGGCAGAGGCACTGTGCAGGTGGCTGCAATGCTGAGAAAACCCTTGGTCTGCTTTATGTAGCAGCAAGGCCAAGGGCTGAGCCCCAGGCCCTGGGAATCTAGACCCTGTCCCTCACGCGTGGCTCAGGGCTCTTCTTGGGAGTAGTGGGGTGTTAGGGTGCTCTGTCCCACTCAGTGGGTTAAGGACAGGGTTTTTTTTATTTCTCTTTGCGATACCCAGAAGTCATAACAACGATCAAGAGGCTTGACTAAAACCGATGCTTTACTTGAAATTCAGTAAGATTACAAAGTATGATTACTTAGTAACTTCATAACATTCATTTGAGCACTGTGGGATTAGAACAGATATTGACTTGACAAGGCTTACCACAACACTATGTCTGATTTTATGAAACCACAGAACATAGCAGACTGACAAACCTACAACAACACTACCTTTATGTGCCTAGAATGTCAGAGGTAGAGAAAGAGAGGAAAACAAAAGGAAGAAATAAATGAAAAGGTCTCATCACCATTGGATCCAGTGGCAGTCTCTACTGGTGGTCAGTGTCCTCCGGTAGTGGGTGTGTGTCGCAAGGACCTGGCCTCCTCTGCTTTTATAGCCTTCATTGACCTGTTTCACAGCTGCCTGAAAGTTCTCGAAAATAAATCTGTGTGCGTGGGGAGGGGTGCCTTGGCGTTTTCACAGCCCCCCCCCGCAAGACTGGTTGTTGCCATGCACAAGTGCTTAACACTTTGCCTGCCTGACGTCTCAGAGGGAGATGGGTTTCACAAGCCAGCTGTGGTGAATGACTTCATGGACCCCAATCTTGTGCTCAATCAGAGTCATTTTATTGCTCAAGTGAATACCATATATATTAATACAATAGTTACTAGAGCCAATCATCTTTGGATTTGTGGCTTTGCGAAGTTCACGGTTGCTATTTTCCAGGATCTTTTGCAGCTGGATGTGTGAAAACAGCTGATCTCCTGAGAACAGCAAAGGGAGGCACAGGATGCGCTGCTCCTTCAGGGTCATGAGACAGTGCTGTTCTGTCTCAAGTTGTACGGTTTCCCATAGCCAGCACCCTGCCTCCACAGGGTTTCCCTTGTATTCCACACTCACTTATCCAGCTGACGAAGTTCCCAAAGCACAAAGCCTGATTGAGGAGTTTGCTTAATTTGTGCATCTTGGTGTCGGTGTCTCATGATGGATGTTTGTGAGGATTGCTAACTTTGGCCTGGGGCTGTACAGAGGGTGAGCAATGCCCAGTGTAGGAAAATTCCACGAAACCTCCCAGCCTCCAAAAGAAGGGATGAGGATGAAACAAAGTCCAGAGCCTCAAATAATGTTTCTTCTGGTAGGCCTTGATGGCAGAGGCAACTGCCATAGCCAAGGCGACAAAGCCCTCGGTCCTGTTGAGCCTTTCTGCCCTGCCGCAGTACTTAGCCATCTCCGCTGCAGGCTGTCCTACACCATCCCATGCTGCATCTCCTTACCTTCAGCCTGTAGACACCCATCTTTATTTCCTACCTAACTCTCACCCTGGCATTTCTATGCCTTCCATTGACGTCTCTGTACACTCACTGGCTGTTCCTTGAAACACAAAGCCGTGGGTTGATCCAGGTTCCCTCTGAGTGACCTCTTGTACCACAATGCTACCCTTTCAGTGACATCTCTTTTTCTGCACATGCCATTGGAACCTTCCAAACAGCATTTTATTGAGCTTTCCTTCTCTTCTGACTACCAAGAAATGCTTCATCATCAGTTAAACTACCCTTCAAACAGGGGCATGCTACTACTATAGTTGCCTGAGCTTCCACTTCATCAGGCTAAAGCAGCCCAGGTCCCCCAGCCTCTCCACAGAGACCCCAAACTTCACCCTGGCAGATTTCCTCTGCACCCTCTCCAGTTCTTTCCGCTCCTGCAGACCGCAAAGTCCCACACTCAGACACAGTTGTCCAGATGCAGCCACACCAGTGCTGAGTCAAGGGGGATGGTAACCCCCTTGTTTGGGTGGCCACGCTTATCCTACTGCAGCCCTGTACGTAGCTGGCGTCTTCACTCTTGGTTGGTAGTGTTTGCTCTGTCATATGGCCTTTGAAATGATACTTCACAGAGTCTATGCACCTTTCTTTATGGGCACATAACAATCCAGAACCTCTAGGTACAAAACTACAACCCAGTAATGTGCCTGCTGCTGGCTGTCAGGTTCTCAGGCAGAAGTGATGTCATAGTCAGCACCCCAGCCATGTGTCTGCTGGTGGCCAGTCACCTAAGAAGATTGGAGACTGAAGTGACCTCTCACTCACCTTCATGATCATGTGTTTCCTACTCATCTATGAGCTTCTCAGACACAGTTGATGTCATAATGATATTGCAACCCGTCAGCCTTCTTGCGGCCTATAAACTGACCAGAGAAAAGCAAACACCATAATCTTCCAAGCCAGCTTCTCAGGCAGACACAACCAAGCCATGTGCCGGCTGCTGTCCCATGAGGTACCCAGGTGGAAGGGCTGTGACAACCCATATCCAAGCCTTCTTCCTGGATGGCCCTACCAGGTACCCAAGGAAAGGGATTCACACAATTCCCTTGCCAACCCCAGGCCTTCTGCTGGCCTGTTTGGGGTGCTGGCAGATGTGAGCCGAAAAGCTCATAACCCAGCCATGAGTCAAGGGCTGACCGACCAGCTACTGCAGAGAGAGGTGACCTCACCAGCCCTTTCCCAGCCATGCTCCTGCTGCTGCCTTTTCAACTCTAAAGATAGAAGTGACCTCACAGCCACCTTCACAGCCATGTGCCTCCTGCTGGCCTGTGAGACCCTGAGACACAGCTGACCTCACCATAATATTCCTATCCATCTCCTCTTGTGACCTCTGAGCTGATCAGACACAGGTCACCTCACAGTCCTCTTCCAACGCCATGTGACTCTTCTGGGGCCTCATGATCCCTGCCCTAGCCCAAGAGGCCAAAGAGCATAAATTAGGATTAAGAAGGCGTCTGACACCATATATTAAGACAGTTGCCTCAAAGCTTTGTTGCAAAGCTTGCTGCAGGACCTCCTGGCAGGCCAGTAAATCTTGTTTGCAGCCCAGCTGACCCTCCTGGTGGGCCAGCCAAATAGAAATCAGCCACCCGAAACCAGCTTTGGAGGGATCTGGAGGACAGGTACCTTGTTGTGGAAAATGTGTCTAGGCACCGGACCCCCTCCCCAACATGCTGGAGCCAGGACTGAGAAAAAAGCACATGCACGGGACTGGGGGAAGGTAGGGTATGCACCATCGCCTAGGGAACAATTTCCCCAAACACATTGGAAAAGGTCGTGTGACCAAACAACAGGGGGACCCTCTCCACTGATGCAAAATGAAATTATGGACCAACGGGACGCCACTGGATCCATGGTGGTGACTGTCTCTTGCAATTCTGTCATCCCGACTGCTTACTAGGTTTCTTTCTTTCTTGTCTTTTCCTCTCTTTCCTGTCACTGGTTCCTCGTGTCTTCATTTTAATAGTTGATCAATAAACCTCTTTAACTGGTGGCATTTGACCTCGTTTGTGTCTTAATCTCACTCTGGGAATAACAAAGAAACTTTATGTCTCGGGTCTTCCCGGACCATAAGAGAAGGGTTGAAGGGGAGGGAGTTAGAGCTGAGGAATGAGGGCTTCGGAGGGTTGGGTGTTCAGCTGAGGTCTCAGGGATCAGAGCTCACCTTTCAGCGTTGCGGATTAGGCAAAGGCATCAGGGGAGGGGTTGGTGTTCTTCTGAGGGTGCCTGCTTAGTGTTAAGGCTGTGGGCTATCTTGGTGGTTTAGGGTTTGGTTTAGGGCTGGGGTGAAGGCAACGATTAATGCTCGCAGTTAAAGCTAAGGATAAAGGCTAGGGGCTAGGGTCAGCAGTAAGGTAAGAGTAAGGGTAAGGAGTTGAGAGTTTGGGATATGTCTTTGATGTAAGGTCTGAGGTCAGTGATAGGCTAAGCTCAGCTAGGTTAGTAACTGTGGATTACTGCCAGGATGAGGAGTAGCATTTAGGGTAGGGTTAAGGCTTGAGGTTACTGGTTACTGATAGCGTAAGGGCTAAACATGAATGTTTTCAGTGTCTGGGTTTTCACAGCAACATCACCATAACACCTTTCACATTTTCTTTAGTGTTTGTTGGCCAAGCCTCCCTTCCTTCCCACAGATCTAGTGACAGGACAAGAGGCAATGGCCTCAAGTTGTGTCAGGGGAGATTCAGATTGGATATTAGGAAAAATTTCTTTACTGAAAGAGTGGTCAGGCATTGGAACAGGCTGCCCGGTGCAGTGGTGGAGTCATCATCCCTGGAGGTGTTCAAAAATCCTGTAGATGTGGCACTTCGGGATATGGTTCAGTAGGGCTGGTGGCTTTGGGTTGACAGTTGGACAATGATCTTAGAGGTCTTTTCCAACCTGAATGGCTCTATGATTGAGGCCATTTCCTCTTGTCCTATTGCTAGTTGCTTGGGAGAAGAGACCAACACCTGCCTCACTACAACCTCCTTTCAGGTAGTTGTGATAAGGTCTCCCCTCAGCCTCCTCTTCTCCAGAGTAAATAACCCCAGTTCCCTCAGCAGAGGTGACCTCTGTGCGAACAACTGAATCAAGCCCAGAATCTAAATTTTAAAAAAATTTGAAACCTATGCAGAAAAAGAACTTTAGAGAGCAGCTGAAAAAAGTCTTGATATCCAGCATTGCTAGGTTATTAATGTTTTTTAATGAAATTTTGCTGATCACTGAGGGGTGCTGAAAGTATCTGGTCCCTCAGAGAACTTTGTACCACAGATGGCATTTGTTCCTGATCACCCAGCCATCTTCCCACCCAAACGCATCATCCACTTTTTCAGCCCAGATATAAATAATTTGCTCTAAGGACACTATATCCCAGAACTTGCAAAAGTCCAGGAACACAACATGCCCTTCTTTCCCCTCCCACATGGGTTCAGAAATCCCTTTCTTGTCCTCCAAGTGCCTGGGGATGCTGCAAGAGCATTTGCCTCATCACCTTCCCAGGGACTAAGGTGAAGCTGACCAGCCTCTAACTCTCCCAATCCTCCTTCTTGCCCTTCTTGAAGCTGGGTTTTCTATTTGCCTTTTCTGAGGACCTTGGAACTTCCCTGATCTCTCTGGATTCTCCAAGGTGTTGAAGAGAGGTCTCACAATGACACCAGCTAACTCCGACATCACCTCTCTGCCCCTTCCCACACCAAAAGCCTTCTCCATACTACACACTTCCAGGGGAGTGCCTGGGACACAGCAAACACCTCTTCAAGTCCTCAAGGGCTTTTCGGAAGAACAACAGAATTAATTTCTTCCATCAGGGCCAAGACTCCGGTGGGATCTCTGTGCAGCTCACAGCTTTCCTGGGCATTTTTTCAGCATCTGCCTCTCTGCAACCTTTCTGGTCCTCGGGTTGTGGATGAGGGGATGGTGCAGGAGAGTGAGGATAAAGTAAAAAAAGAGTTTTGTCATACTATTTCAGGAAGGCTGTTCTAGGCATCACATAGACAGGAAAGAGGGTGTCATAGAAAGCAGTGCCACCAGTGAGTTGAGAAGAGGAGCTGGAGAAGGCCTTCTCCCTGCCCACACAGATATGATGCCCACAGAATATAACCACACAAACAGGAAAAAGAGGATGGGTTCTAAAATGCAAGTTAGGAAAGGAAAGAGTATGAGTGTCATGGTGTCATGGCGCGAGAGCTCCAGCAATGAGGTGAAATCATAGAAGAAGCGTTCCTCTCCACTGGGGCCACAGCACTGTATCTGAGTCACCACCAAAACCATTTCTGTAGATGACAGAAATCCCCCTAGATAGAGTGCAGCTGCCCTCTGGAGACAGATGCCCCAGTTCATGAGTCTCGCAGATGGCAGGGTGTGGCACACAGCGTGCTACTGGTCACCAGTAATAAATGCTCTGTACAAGCAATAGGTGCAGGAAACAGTGGTAACACCATGATGAGCAGAGGTGGTGCTGTTCCCAACCACAAAGCTGGCCATAGACTGGGTCAGGGTGATGGGTATGCAGGTCTCCAGGGAGAATAAATGTCCTAAAAGAAGCCCGTGGGGATGTGCAAATGCTGGTTTGCCACCACCTGCACAAAGATGAGGATTTTCCCAAGCGCAAACACCATTCAGGTCATGAGAGAGAGGAGGGAGAGATTTGTCTAACATTCTGAGTCCCTAGTAGGGGGAACTTCATGACCACACCATTGCCTTTTCTCCATGAAGGCTCTACGGTCTGCTTTTCTCCTCTAACATGGCAGGGAACTTACGAGTAAGAACACTGGTTCATTTTTATTTGCTTGGGGGTCAGACAGACAAATCACTGCAAGCACATTTATTTCCTTTAAAGATGGTATATAGCTCCTTGTTCACACAGTCAGTTGGGAGGTCACACTACTGAGGCAGAAAATAAAATAGAACTGAGGTGTCCACATTTCTTTGTGGCAATGATATTACAAGAAGAAAAAGAAAAAAAAAGAAAAATCCCAGCCAACAGCAAGGACAACAAAAACAGCCAAATAAAGACAGACTGGACCTGTAACGAGTTACATTATGAGTCATACGTTGAAGACGATAGGCACTCTATACCTTTTGGAAAGCATTCAGTCACCAGTTTCCACACTGCATTCCTGAGCTCCTGGTTCCTCACGCTGTAAATGAGGGGGTTCACTGCTGGAGGCAACACCGAGTACAGCCCAGCCACCACTAGATTCAGGGATGGCAAGGAGATGGAGGGGGGCTTCAGGCAAACAAATATGGCGGTGATCAAAAACAGAGAGACCACTGCCAGGTGAGGGAGGCACGTGGAAAAGGGTTTGTGCCGTCCCTGCTGAGAGGGGATGTGCAGTACGGCCCTGAAGATCTGCACATAGGAAAGCACAATGAAAACAAAACACCCCAAAAAGACAAATGTACTAATCAGAAGCAGCCGAAATTCCCTGAGGTAGGCATCTGAGCAGGAGAGCTTGAGAATCTGGGGAAGTTCACAGAAGAACTGGTCCACAGCATTGCCTTGACAGAGCGGTAGTGCAAATGTATTGGCAGTGTGCAGCACAGTGTAGAGGAAACCACTGCCCCAGGCAGCTGCTGCCATGTGGACACCAGCTCTGCTGTCCAGGAGGGTCCCATAGTGAAGGGGTTTGCAGATGGCAACGTAGCGGTCATAGGCCATCACGATGAGTAGAAAATATTCTGCTGAAATGAAAAATACAAACAGAAAGACCTGGGCAGCACATCCTGCATAAGAGATAGTCCAGGTGTCCCATAGGAAGTTGGCCATGGCTTTGGGCAGAGTGGTGGAGATGGAGCCCACATCAATGAGGGAGAGGTTGAGGAGGAAGAAGTACATGGGAGTGTGGAGGTGGTGGTTGCAGGCTATGGCTGTCATGATGAGGCCATTGCCCAGGAGGGCAGCCAGGTAGATGGCCAGGAAGAGGCAGAAGTGCAAGAGCTGCATCTCCCGGTTGTCTGCGAATGCCAGGAGAAGGAACTGTGTGATGGAGCTGCTGTTGGACATCTGCTGCCTCTGGGCATGGAGCATTGTCCAAAGAGGAAACAGCAGTGTCAAGTAAGGGGAGAAGTTTCTGGGAACAGTCAAAGCCATTCCCAATACCCCCTCCCTGAGACACACAGTTTTTCTTTTTCTAGGATACCTTCATTTATCTCTGTGGCTGGACTCCCTGTTGGTGCTGGCTGAACATGCTGTGAGGAGCAGGACCTCTGCCCACTGGCTGCTGAGGAGTTTACAGGTTAACAGGAAAGGTGTGGGCAGAGGTCAGTCCTGGTGTTCAACTTTGTCAGCTGAAACTGCTCTTTACTGAAAAGAACTCGGCAGCACCTGCACTCCCAGCACCAAGGAACCGGGAGAGCAGCAGACAGTTTTAAAGGTCTTGTTTGTTTTGAGCTCTCCTCATCTCACCTGGGGAGTGTTCTGGGATGTCAGAAACCCTCAGCATTTCTGCTGTGCTCAGGGAGAACAGAGCTACCCAGCTGCCCTGGGCTTGCACCATTCTGAGATGGAGATTGATCGCACTCCCATGTTATCCTGAAAAGCCGTCAGACACTGCTGAGAGGAGAGGGATCCACAGGAGTCCACTAAACATCCCACCCTTTGCCGAGGCCTCAGCATCCCACTTCTAGTCAAGGACACATGTGGTTCATTTCACTGACCCAAGAGCATTTCCTCGGTCGGGCACAGCATCTCTGCACTTCTCCTTTGAGGCATGCAGATTACATAATTCTGTTATGCGAAAGGTTTGCATTGTTGAGGGCAGCTCACAGCTTGGAAGGACACCTCATAAAGATAGCCAAGTGTCCTAATGATGGCATCTGATTAAGGGAAAACCAGCTTGTTCTCTGGGCTCACAGTCTTCACTGCCCACAGCCCTACAGCTTAGACAAAACTGGAACACCTCATTCCCATGGACACACTGCACGGGAGGACCCACAGGATCAGTGTCTGACTCTGCAGCTGAAACTTCTCTCCCCAGAAAGCCTGACTGAGAGAACATGGGTACTACTTCAGTAACACAGACGAGTGGAGCAATAAGGAGAAACACAGTGAGGTTCTACGTGAAAGAGGGAGAGTCAGCCAGGCACTCAGGACACTGCTACACTTCTCCAGCTGCACACATCCCAGACTCCAACATTGCCAGGCAGTTGCTCTCTGCCCCTGTCCTTCTCAGAGGCAAATGGACATGTGGCTGGAGAGCTTGATAGTCATCCCTTCTTTGACCTTCCCCTTCACATACTCCCTTAGGAAAATATCCTGAGGTGATCTGAATCTGTGAGCAGCCCTGAACCGTTCAGTTCTTCCTCAACAGCAGAAGGACCCTGTCCAGTCCTGCTGGGGGTCACTACTTCCACCCACAGCTTCTCCTCGTGATGCCGTGCGCTCCCCAGGCAGGCTTAGTGCTGACCCTGGCAGGCAGCAGAGTCCCTGCCCCAGCACACAGCCTGTGGGGTGTACAGACCCTGCTCTGAAGGACAGCTTGGGGAAGCCCAGGCTGCACATCCACCTTCACAACACTGCAGCCGTCCTTGGGAGAAGGCAGCTGTCATGGCCTGTCCCTCTGAGGGTGCAGTAGGCAATCACTCCTTTGCAGCACATCCTCATCTTCAATAAGACACAAACTGTGATATTCCTCATGGTACATCATGCCGTACGCTTTGGGGTGTTCCAGCCTGAGGAGATCTTTCCACAAAGTGCAGACACATTGTCCTGCATGCAGAGACTTACTGTGTGAAAGGCTGAAAAGATTCCTGCCTGCAGTGAGCTCTCAGCATCCTTCCACTTCACAGTGCTTTTAACCTCTCTCTGCCTCGCTCCTCTCCCCTCGCTGCCTGCAGGCAGTGCCCTCAGCCCTGCTGTGCTTTGTAGAGGAGCTGCTCCTGGGCAAGAGCTCACTGTCTGCAGCGCTCCTCACCTGCTGTGATCTCCCTCCATCCCAGGAGCCCAGCCCAGCTCAGCAGCACAGGACCAGCCCAAGGCACCACTTCTCCCTACTCTGGGCTCCCTTGAGATGTCTTTTGGTCTCCAGGACAACTTGCTTTGAAACAAGTCAAAGCAATTACTGATGTTCCCTCCCTCAACTACGGAGAGAGAGGAAATCTTTTATTTTCCAAAGTGGCGTTTCTCCTGTCACCAAAAGAGCTAGCTCCAAGGATCATTTTTCCTTGTTCCATCTTTAGGCAGGACAGCCAGTGCAGGACAGGCAGGGATGTGCTTCACCCCTGCTGAGGGAAGGGAATCAGATGAGTCAAATGAGACATCCCATCTTGCGTCTGTAGCCCTGGGACTCAAAGGGGATTCCACTCCCCCAGTGCCTGCCACAACCCCACAGGAGGTGGGATTCCTCTTGCTTCTTTTCAGGTGGGCATTAAATGCACAACTCCCATGCTAATTAATGGAGATGGAGGCCAGGACGGAGGGGTTCAGGTGCAAATGTCTGGTGGCATGTGAGATACCAGAGGTGGTCTAAGATATGTGCAGGTACAAATGGAGCAGTTTGTCGAGACAGGGCAACATCTGGGGGCATCCTCTTAGAGGCTGCTGGCTATTTCCTTTGGCCAACAGAAATGACAGCTGATGCCCAAAATAAGGGAAACCCAACCTGTCCCTACTCATTATGTTCAGGGTGACCGACACAGGCATTCACCTGAATGATTCAGGTCTTGGGCCATAGGAAGAGCTCAGTCTCTCTTTTCACCTTTGTCTCTATTTACTAGGTCTCCATTGACTACATTGGCAGTTTCGTGTTCTTCCCCCGGATGCTTTAGAGAATTCAGGGCAGTTCCTCAATTTCATGTTCAAATCCAGGCCCACAGAGCTACCTGAGATGCCAGGGCTTGCAGGGACAGCAGAGGACCTGCTGAAAAGCAATTCTCATATTGGGCAGGGTATGTGTGAAAGGTCACCCCAGATGCCATCTCAATGAGCGTGATTTGGTGCCTCAGTGACATTGACTGATGCCTTCAGTCAGAGGCATCGGTCATCAGATGTCATCAGAGAGGCAAGGTCTGTCCCTCCCCTATCCAGTAGCTGCAGGCATTGCGCACAGCCATGATGACACAGTCAAGGAACAGAACAACCCTTTTCACAGTGTGCCTGGATACAGCTTGTCCTCAAGGACAGCCTCCTCCAGGCCCAGCTAAAATCCTTATTGTTTAAGCATTAATCCTTAACTGAATTGAAACTGAAAAGGTAATGCAACGGGCACCAAAATGAGCTGTGCTACATTAGGAACAGTTAAAGAAGAAAGAGAGAGAGAGGGTGGGACCACTGCTGAATTTAATAAGAGGAGGTCTAGATAGATCTCACACAGTCTATGACCTCTTTGCCTCAGTTACTGCCAGCAAGGTCTCCCAGGACTTTAAGCTTTGAGGCAGGAGTCTGGAGAACAGACAGCGGTGGATGGGGATCAGGCCAGTGGTTACTTTTGCAGACTACAGCCTTACCAGTCCGTGGGAGCAGAGGCACTGCATCTATGTATGCCTCGAGAGTTTTTTACCGGGAGGTGCTTGTCAGTTAGGATGCCAATTAAGAAAGGTACTCTGATTCTGTGAGGTAATATGCTGTTAGGATGAAGATTGTAAGGAGAGAATAGTATAGGCAGTCTTTCTTCCTTTTAGGTGGTTGTACGCCTGGGTGGTGTGGCATCAACAGGTAATCCCACCCACACGCAGCATGCCTTGCAGACCCCCTCCATAGAAAAGATTGTCTCATTTCAGTCATTCAACCTCTTCTTGTATTTCCCTGCAAGGTAACAGCTCTATTCATCATCTCTAAACCCAACAGAAAGGATGTTCTCATGAGAACTTCTTGCTACACTGTTAGATAGAGACAAGGCCACTCAGGTGGTGGAATGGTCAGTACTGAGTGGGAGCTGCCTGCAGGCTCCACTGTGACAATGAGCTGCTGAGGTTGTCCTGCTGCTGAGCGATCTATGCAGCGCAGCACGAACTGCTCAATCTACAGTGGTCTTCTGGTCAGGAGCAGAGCTCAGCTTTCCCTGTGAGCAGCCTGCGCTCTACCTTGGTGTGACATCTGAGATGTTGCAACCCGAATGTGCATGGCCAGGAGGAGCTGGAGCACGGGCAGGAGGAGCTGAAGCCCAATGACTTGTCACAGCACTACCAAGTTTTTGGATTACTTGAGATGTGGTGGGACAATTATCTGAGCTCGGGTGATGCAACAGAAAGATACAGGCTCAGCCGCAGGAAGTAACAGAGAGGATGACTACCAGGGGGATGCTCTCTGCGTGAAGGAGCACCTCAGATATATGGAGCTCCTCTAGAAGCTGAGTAACATGTTTGGTTAGCTTTTGTGTGTGAGGTTGAGAGGAGAAGTCAGCAAGAGTGACATTGTGTTGGAAGTTACAAACTACTTGATCAGGGTGAGGAAGCAGAAGAAGTCTCTGTGTGCAACCTGAGGAAGTCTCAGGTCAATGAGCAGGTTCCCATGGGGGACAGTAACTGCCCTGGCATTCCTCAGCCAGGCAAGTAAACAGGGTGCCAGCAGTCGGGAGGATCTTGGAACAACTTGTTAACACAGCTGTCAAGTGGGCTGAGAAGGGCGATGCTCACCAGGACCTGGCCCCGGCCAACAAGGAAGAGCTGACTGGGGAAGTGATCATCAGTGTGTGCCTTGGTTGTAGTGACCAGAGAATGGTGGGGTCCCAGGTGCCAGGAGTGAGGAAGGCCAGCAGTGGAGTACAGATGGGTGAAGTCCAGAGAAGAAAACTTTGACATACCTGGGAGACTGATACCTGTGGTGTCGTGGGAAGCAGCTCTGCAGGGGGAAGGAACTCAGGAAACCTGATAAGGCTTACAGCCTCTTCGGAGGACAAGAATGCTCTATCTGAACACCCATGAAGAGAAGCATTCTTCTCAGGAGGCTGAGGATGTGAGCTGTTTGAGTTCCAGGGCACAAAGGCAGAACACAGGAGCTGGAAACAGGGGAAGATGCAAAGGAGGAATTTAGAAACCTCGTCCGTGGATGTGAGAATGACGACAAAGCCAAAGCTCCTGCAGTCTTGATACTTGCAGAGGATGGTAAGGGCTGCAAGATGAGCTGATACTGCTTCATTAAAAGAATTTAGAGATATCATGTGAGCCTGCTGCTGAGCTTCATTAGATAGGAGCAGGTAGGGCTGAGGTACTCAATGGCTTCTTTGACTCTGTGTTCTCCCAGGCCTTTGTGGCTGGAGGCAGGACCCTGGAGGAGAAAAACCTGCAGTGGATGGTTAGACTTCATGCCACTGATCGCCACTCTCTAGGCCTGCAAATTTTCAGTCCACCTCTCTTTCTTCTCATCCAGTCCAGATTTTAACAGCTTCTATATGACGATATCATAGGCGGACAGTGCTGAAAGACTTTCTGAAATACAGGCAAATCACCACTCCTCTCTCTTCATCTACCAAGCCAGTCATGTCATTGGAGAAGGTTATAAGGTCAGCTAAAAAGGACTTCCCCTTCGTGAAGCCAGGCTGACTGCTCCTGATGACTCTCTTGTCATTCCTGTACCTGGAAATGGTTGACAGGATTAGCTGCTCCTTCACCTCAGTGGAGGCTGAGGTGAGGCTGACCAACCTGTCATTCCCTGAGTCCTCCTTTAATTCCTTCTTGAAAATAGGAGTCATTTTGTTTTACTTGAGTGTGACTTGGGCCTCTTGACACCCCTGTGCTCCGGGCCTCACTTGGAGGCCCATAGTGATATGCCATTGTGCACCTAACGTCTTCATTTGGGGGTTGATTCAGTTGCCCACACAGAGGTGGGCACTGCCTCCAAGACACCCTGAGGTAGCTGAAGACCCCACGTGGGACTGGGAAATGTGACCCGGGTCCTATAGGAGCATACGTGGAGGAGGAGCTGGTGGCCAGGCAGGGAAGCCCAAGGCATCTCAGTTAAGAGAGCTGATTTTTTTCTCTTGACTAGAAAGGGAAGCCTGGGCAATTGAGTGCAAGGTGTCCAACACCAGATGAGATAACTCTGTTCTCTGCCTTCCCCTACTTTGGAGACACATGTAGTTTACCCTGCAGAAAATAAAGAAATGAGTGGTGGTAGATGCTGCAGGGTACACTTGGTAAAGTCCCTGTAACCTCAAAATATTGGGATTAGTGCAGATTTGGCTGTGCAAAAGAGAGCACTTCTCCTTTCTTCGCCCTATGAATTGAGGGAGCTAGTGACTTTAGTGGGCAGCTTGTTGTGTGCAAAGAAGAAATATCGACAGAGTCTGGGACAGGGGACAGTGTTCGGAGGGATCTTGGGGTCTGTGCTTGACACAGAAGGTGTTTTCTGTTGGTCTAAGATTATCTGTTGTGGAAAGTGCACTTCAGTAGGGGTAAAGCGGATTTAATATAAAGCAGAGGAATGATTTTTTTTTTCTTTAAATCATGCCTTTTTCTTTTTATTTGTTGACCATTAAGAAAAAGCCTTCTGTGTCTACACGCAGCTTGTTCTCCAAGTAAAACAGGTGGGAGTTTGTGCCAACAGGCTGAGACCTGTATCTACAGCCTTAAGGGGAGGAAGCTGAGATTGGAACAAGGCTTCTTGAAGTCCCAGGTGTTTGAAGAGGGAAATGGTGGGGTTGGGGGAAGGGACAAAGACTACTTGATTGTCGTAAAGAAAGGGCCTTTATTTTCATATATATTCAGACTGCTTTAGGAGAAGCTCAGGATTATTATGAGATGGAGATTGCTGACACCAAGTAACGTGTAAAGAATCCAAAAAAAGGGGGAAAAATCTTTTCTTATTGTTGTTTTTTCACTTTGACTTTCGCTCCTGAAAGCTCTTTAGTTAACCACAGAAAAATTGAGAACTTTAAGCGAAGTTCTTCCCAGAGAACAAGTCTCTAGAGAAGTAAAATTCATCAGCAGACGTTCAAGTTTCTAAGGATGTCGGCATGCCCCACTGAGGACCATCATTGCAAAGGGATCGTGGAGGGAATTACAAGAAGAGGTGACCATCCCTTATGCATCCCCCAGGGTGAAGCAAGAAGTCAGAGGCACTGGTTACAGGTGGAAAATCAGATGTGGAGTGTGGCTGTGGAAGGCCTTGATGTCTTTTGCAAAGCAGGACAGTCAAGCCCTGATCCCCATCCCCTGGGAATGGGGGTCTGTTGCCTCACAGCCTGTTCGTGGCTCTTCTTTGGAGCAGTGTGATGTGTGGTGTGGAATGTTCAGTGCAGGAGAGCAATGGGAAACCTCCCAGGCTCTGTAGGGGTGAGTGAGGAGCCAACAATGCCCTGGGGTTGTAAGGCACTGGTCTCTTCTCATGGGCCTCAGTGTAAGGGAGAGTAGCCATAGCCAAACTGAAGAAGACCTCATTTGTGTTGTCAGGGGGTGGTCCCAGCCACACCAAGGCCCTTGATCATCCCCACCACAGGCTGTGTTACACTGTCCTATGCCTGTGCTTGTTTCCTTGCAGACTTTAGCTACTGCCCCATTTCCCCACCTCACTCCAACCCTCGGATCTCCCAAGCTTTCCTGATGTCCCTCTGTCCTCATTCACTGTTGCTTCAAACAAAAAGCTGTGTTTACCTGGGGGTATGCCAATGCCTCTCGGTTTCCCAGCAACTGCTTTTTTCCAACACCCTGTTAATGCTTCTCTAGCACGCAAGATGTCACAGCCACAGACTTGCTTGGATCTGCTATTGCTCTCCACATCCCGGCACTGGAATGCACGTCCTCCTTCTCCTGCCTCGAATTCGAAACTCAACCTATTCCACAATAATTCAGGTCTTCTTCCTGCCTTTAGCACAATCACAGAATAGTAGGGGTTGGAAGGGACCTCTGTGGGACATCTAGTCCGACCCCCCTGCCAAAGCAAGGACACCCAGAGATGGCTGCACAGGACCATGTCCGGGAGGGTCTTGAATATCTCCAGAGAAGGAGACTCCACAACCTCCCTGGGCAGCCTGTTCCAGTGCTCCGTCACCCTCAGAGGGAAGAAGTTCTTCCTCAAGTTCAGCTGCAACTTCCTGTGCTTCAGTTTGTGCCCGTTGCCCCTAGTCCTGTTGCTGGGCACCACTGAAAAGAGTCTGGCCCCATCCTCCTGAGACCCACCCTGCAGATATTTAGTGGCATTTCTAAGGTCCCCTCTCAGCCTTGTCTTCTTCAGGCTGAACAAGCCCAGCTCCCTCAGCCTCTCCTCGTAGCAGAGATGTTCCGGTCCCCTCACCATCCTCTTAGCCCTCCGCTGGACTCTCTCCAGTAGCTCTTCATCTTTCTTGAATTGGGGAGCCCAGAACTGAACAGAGTACTCCAGATGGGGCCTCACCAGGGCAGAGGAGCAGGGGAGGAGAACGTCCCTTGACCTGCTGGTCACACTCTTCTTAATGCACCCCAGGATCCCATTGGCCTTCTTGGCAGCCAGGGCACACTGCTGCCTCATGGTCAACTTTTTGTCCATCAAGACACCCATGTCCCTCTCCACAGAGCTGCCTTGCAGCAGGTCAGCTCCTACTCTGTACTGATGTAAGTCTGCTGAGAAGATATGCTTAGACGTGGCCATTGGATCTGGAGTGGTAGCAACTCCTGAATGATGAGGGAGATGAAATAAGAGACACAGTATTGGTAATAGAAGTAAGTCACAAAATACACCTAAAGACTGAAAAAAAGCTGAGAAGTGTTGACACATTTCTTGCTTTAGATCTTTGTTTTCAGTTAATCTTGCAGAAATTTTCATTGTCATTAAATGACATCTGAAAAACCTAAAGGTATTAAAAATAGATCATTTGGTGTCTTGCAAAGAGCCCTGTGTGTCCCAAAACTTCTTTGCCTGGCACTTCTCAGTCTTTGCCCAGAGCAAGTCACACTCTGGTGTCAGCCTCTCTACCCCTGTTTAGATGTTGGTGTAAATGGTCCCTTACAGCACAGAAGGACTCAAGCCCCACAGACCTCTGCTCTGCTCCTGTTAGAAACAGGGCCCATAGTCGCAGGAATTGAAGACAACTGCAGCTGGATGGGACATAAGGAAATCTTCAATGCAACCTGTCTGAAAATTGGTCAGACCAAGTAGTTCAATGCTTGCTTCAGTCCAAGTTTGAAACTCCTAGGGACAGAGACTGCCCAGCTTCTCTGGGTGACCTGTTCCTGCACTTGGATGAGCTCCTGGGGAAAAATCTTGTCCTTCTGTCCTGGCTGAACCTCTCCTCTTTCACCTTCCTCCCACTGAATTTTGTCTTCTCACCATGAATCTTGTTGAAGAGATGGGTCTGTATTCTCCATGATCTCCTTGTAAGTACTGGCAGGCTGGGATGATGTCAGCCTCAGCCATCCCTTCTCTGGGCTTGACAAGCCCAGCTCCCTCAGCCTCTCCTAACAGGCAATGCTCTCCAGTCCATGGCTGTCCTGGGGAACCTTTGCTAAACCCACTCCAGCTCGTCAGTACTATTCCTGGAGATGTGAAATCTGAATCTCTTCCCTTTGCTCTTGACTCCTTGCAGCCACAAATTCCAGGTGGTCACCCTGTGGCAAGTGGTGCTTAGTGGCCCCTGTCAGTTCCCTGGCCTGTTCCAGCCCAGCCCTGCTGTCCCACACATGGTCCAATGGCTGCAGTGTTCAGGTGCAGCATGGGGAAGGGTGTATTTGGTGTGAGGAGCAGCTTGCCTCTCATAATCTGCAGTACATCCCTTTGTACCCTGTTCCCCTTCTGTTCCTCCTACTTGAAACAGCCTCCCACAGGTTGTGGAACCTACCCAGCCCTATCCGCATCCCACGTGGGGTTTCGCAGACATCCCTGCTCTGAGGTCTGCCAGGGTCTGTACAAGGAGAGAGGTCGAGAAGGGCTGGTTGTTCCCCCTGTGCAGGCACTGAACCCAGCGGGAGGAGCAAAGAGGCCGTGCAGAAAAGCTCACACATAAACCTTTGGTGAGTGGCTGGTGCTGGATAGGGCTGAACAGGGAGGACACATAAAGGAGCATTTGTTGTCCTGTGAATGTCATGGGAGTCAGCTGACTCTTGGCTGCCAGCTGCCCACCAAGCCTCTCTCTCACTCCCCCTCCTTCTTTGCTCACCTTGGTGTCTGTAGGTTTGTTTCTCTCATTCTTCTCTTTTACAGTTGTTGCCCACTCTCTTTTGTCCTTTCTCTAGTAGGCTATCAGAGAAGGGCCACTGCAATTGCTTACTGGCTCAGGTTTCGGCGGTGGCTGGCGCATTTTGGAGGCAACAGAAACCTGCTATGTCCAACAAGCAGTCAGCTGTTGCTCTCTTCTCACCTAAACCACCTCTGCAGCCCGCCTCACCACTACCAAAGCCTTGCCATGGAAACCCAATACCCAGGGTCATTAAAGTCCCCAGTAAGATGTGAGGCCTTTGATCGCAAGACTTCCTCAGGCTGGCTAAATAAGACTTAGGACCCTTCCTCACCCTATTATAGGTTCTTTATGTCAGAGCAGAGATGTGCTGGACTTCAGCCATGGCACCACGAGCAGGCTCAGAAATGAAACAATGAAAGGTGTTCCCAAGTGCCCAAGGTCCCATGCAAGCAAAGCTTTGCTTTAGTGCATGCTGGTGTGGAGGTCAGATGGCAACGTAAAGAGGAAATGAGGACTCCCTAACGAGAGAAAAACCTGATGATCCCTCAGGAGCAGAGAGATGCAGGGCTGGAATCTGCATCCCTGCCAGGAGAGGCTTTTGCTGTCTCTGGTGTCCCTGCAGCCTTGGGGGGCCTATGGTGCAGGTGAAGCTGATCACCAGGAAGGACAAGGTGTTTCTGAAAATGTGCTTGGCTATGGAAAAGCCTGGGATAATTTTTGATCTGTTCTTTGAATGTATCATCAAAGACATAACTAAAGGATGTGGGAGAAGCACTGCCTACATCTACTGGATAAAGATGGGACAGACCTCTCCCTGTGCCACAGGACTCAGGCTGATTACATCCATCAACAGAGCTGGACACAGAAATAATTGCAGGTTCAGTTGTCTTAAATCTGATAAGGACAAGTGACATTGCTAGAAGGAAGTTATTCTCCCCAGCAGAGGGAGGGAACATCAGTGATGACTTCAGCCTGTTTCACAGCAGTATCTCTGGAGACCCAGAGACACAACAAGGGAGCCAAGAGTGGGCAGAGAAAGAGCTGCCTTGAGCTGGTCCTCTGCTGCTGAGCTGGGCTGGGCTCCTGGGATGGAGGGAGCTCATGGCAACAGGGAAACACTTCAAAGAGACAGCTGTGCACAGGAGCAGCTCCTCTGCAAAGCACAGCAGGGCTGAGGGCACTGCCTGCAGGCAGCGAGGGGAGAGGTGCGAGGTGGACATAGGTTAAAGGCAGTGTGGGGTGGGAAGATGCTGAGAGCTCACTGAGGGAGAAATTTTCACAACCCATGAAATGGTAAGTCCCTGGAAGCAGGGCAGTGAATCTGCAGCTGCTGGAGGGATCTCCAAAAGCTGGCACATCCTACAGCCTACAGGATCTTTGTGGAGGATTGTCACAGCTTCTCAAGCCTAGAGGAGGAAGACACGTTCTAGAGAAGTTTTTCCCTGCCCTGCCATCAGAGGAGTAGGGCAAGTTGACTGCCTTCTCTGGCGGTTACTGGTAGGATATTAAGCCAGGTGTGCAGCCAGGGGTGCCCAGGACGGTCCTCCAGAGCAGGTCCCTTTACCGCAGGAGCCTGTATGCTGGGGTCAGTGCTCAGCCTGCTTGGGGAGTTCCCGATGGTGCTGTGTGGAGAATCTTTGGGTGGAAGAAGAGAAGCCCGGAAGGGCAGGGTTTTTCTCCTACCAGGAGACTGCTGCATGGGTCAGGGATGCTTACAGCTCCAGTTCATCCCCACAATATTTCCAAAGGACTGATTCAAGACGAAGGTCATGCCCAGGATAACCATAAAGATAACAAAAACTTCCTGAATTTGTGTTATCGGTTTCCCATTTGGAAGAGGGAGAGCGGTGTAAAAGGGATAAATGGAACAGGAGCTTTCAGCCTTGAAGCAGTCACTGAGATTCCTGAGCCAGTGACCAGTAACTCTGATAGAAGCCTCCTAAAGCACCCTCAGCCATTCCTCTGCCTATGGACAGCACCAGCATCACCTTTCCTGGACCTACCAGGCTTAGCCTGACCTTTCATTTTCCACCTGCAAACAAGAAAGGGCCCCCAGTCAGTGCCCTGCAAACAGGCAGGTTTCTGTAGGGCCAGGGTGAGTGCACAGAGGTTGGGATGGGGTCTGTGACTGCTGACAGGGAAAGACATGGGACAGGGAAACATCTCCCAGTAGGAAAATTTCCAGGCAGCAGAGGTGTAATCAGGGAAGGAGTAGAAATGAAAACCAGAACTGTTGTGGGAGGAAGAATTCAGAAACCTCCATGTGATCCCCTCCAATGCAGACCCCTTCCTCTGAGCAAGAGCCCTTGCCTCGTCTCCCACCCACCAAAGCCTCTGTCCTCAGGGCTGTGGGCACCAAGCCATGAACCACCTCCTCTGCAGCAGAGCTCCAGCAGAGCCAGGGGGCAGCTCTCCAGCCACATCTCCATTTCTCTGCTGCAGATCACAGGGGCTCAGAACTCAACTGCCCGGCAATGTTGGTGTCTGGGAGGCGGCGTGCACAGATGGGGAAGGGTGACGCTGTGCTGAGGGCCCAGCTGCCTCTGCCCTGGCATCTCTCATCCAGACCCTCTCTGGATATTTGCTTGCTTCTCCACTTCTCTGTGTTCTTGTTGTTGTTATTTCATTCTTGCTGTCAGCTTCGTTAGCGAGCTGGACATTCACCTGCAGCATCACAGGGTGATTTTGTGTCTCCATTTCTGCAGCTGTGTCCATGGGAACAAGTGCCCCAACTTTCATCTGCCCTGTGGGGCTGTGGGCAATGCAGTCTGTGGGGCTGGAGGATCAGCTGCTTTTCCCTTCATCAGATGCTATCCTTAGAACACTTGGCTATTTCCTTGAGGTGTCCTTCCAAGCTGTGAGCTGCCCTCCACAATGCAAACCTGTCCTGTCACACCCTTTTGTTATGTGCAAGCCCCATGGAGAAGCACAGAGATGCTACAAGGGAGAAAACCCTGTTGGGTTGATGAAATGAGCCATGCGTGTCCTTGGTTAGAAGTGAGGAGCTGTGACCTTGAGAAAGGGTGAGACATTTAGCGGTCTGCACTGGATCCCTCTGTTCTCAGTAACATCTGATTGTTTTTCAGGATAACATAGGACTGTGCTCATCATCCACCTTACGAAGAACAAGCCCAGGGCAGCTCAGAACAAGGCAGAGGGACAGACCAGCTGCCCTCCTTCTGCACTAAGCCACAAGCAATTATTTCACCTCACAAGACTCCCTCTTTTCTCCCTGAGTGCAGCAGAAATTCTGAGGGTTTCTGACATCCAAACACACCCCCAAGGTGACAAGACGGAAGCTGCAAGAACCCAAAACCTCTGAGACTGCCTTCTGCCATCCCCATTCCTTAGCACTGGCAGTGCAGATGCTGAAAATCCCTTCTGCAACAAGAGCAGATTCCTCTGGCAAAGTCTCACACCAGGTCTGGACCTTGCCCCACAATGCCCATGAACCCTTGTGCCACCATGCCCATGAACCCACCGCTGCAGAGCAGAGCTGGCTCCTTGGCAGCTCGTGGGAAGAGATCCTGCTCCTCCTGGTACACTCTGCCAACATCAACCAGAGCTGCAGCCACAGAGCTGAAGGAAGGACTCCTGGAAAAGGAATGGGATGTGTAGAAAGCAGGGTGAGCTTCTAGGAGCAAGGCTTTGATTTTCCTCTGAGAAGTCTCCCCTAACACTTCATTGATTCTTCCTCTAGGAACAGGACCCTGTGCGTAGAGAAAGTAAATGACCAATAGCAGCTCCATCACCCAGTTCCTCCTCCTGGCATTTGCAGACACACGGGAGCTGAAGCTCTTGCACTTCTGGCTCTTCTTGGGCATCTACCTGGCTGCCCTCCTCAGCAACGGCCTCATCATAACCACCATAGCCTGTGACCACCACCTCCACATCCCTATGTACTTCTTCCTCCTCAACCTCTCCATCCTCAACCTGGGCTCCATCTCCACCACTGTCCCTAAATCCATGGCCAATTCCCTTTGGGACATCAGGGCCATCTGCTATACAGGGCGTGTTGTGCAACTCTTTTTCTTGATCTTCTTGATTGTGGGGGAGTATTGTCTTCTCACCATCATGGCCTATGACCGCTACCTTGCCATCTGCACTACAGGACCCTCCTGGGCAGCAGAGCTTGTGTCCACATGGCAGCAGCTGCCTGGGGCTGTGCTTTTCTCTATGCTCTTTTGCACACTGCTAACACATTTTCAGTTCTCCTCTGCAAAGGCAATGCTGTGGACCAGTTCTTCTGTGAAATCCTCCAGATCCTCAAGCTCTCCTGCTCACAGTCCTACCTCAGGGAAGTTGGGCTTCTTGGGGTTAGTCTTTCTTTAGCTTTTGGATGTTTTGTTTTTATTGTGCTGTCCTATGTGCACATCTTCAGGGCCATGCTGAGGAAAGTTGAAAGCTTGTGGGTTAGAATTAAGGGACAGGCTCATAAGGGTGACATTACGGTGGGTGTGTACTACAGGCCACCTGACCAGGAGGAGGAGGTGGATGAGGCCTTCTACAGGCAGCTGCAAGCAGCCTCACAGTCAGCACGAACAGCAGGAGTTTTCCTATTTGCAAGAAAAATAATTAAAACATAATCAAGTTCCATAAAAAAAACACTCTCTGCAATTACATGGCCATTACAATCTACGTCTAATGAGGTTGCCTTCCTATAAGACATAATCCTATGAGAAATATTGTAGCTAGATAGAGGAAAAAAAATAGTCATAAACATAATTAAAGAGCTGGCTAAGGAGACAATGAGACTACTGAAAGGCAGGTAAACTTTTAACTCCCTGATGTCAAAACAGCAGCTCGGTAGGTGACAGGACTCTGAATGAACAAGGAGTAAAGGGAGGAGAAAACTGGAGAATAATGGAAAGGGCCTTTGTCTAGGCAGTCTGCCTCTGAAAAATTTGCTTTAGAAATAGTCAGGACAGGTGAAAATACATGAAAATTTATAAATATTCCATATACTATTTAACAGGCAGAATAGCGGTGATGAAGTGATGGGGGGGAGATCGACATTTCTTTGGAATATCCCTTTCAAAGCTTCCTGGCATTGGTCGAGGGCTGTTGTGAGTGAGGACAAGGCAATGTTGCGCCTGTTGCTGAAAGAGCTCAGAAAGTCAACCCAGAGAACCCCAGGCTGTACAAGGTCACTTTGGCATTTCTGTGCACCTGAAAAAGGTGAACGTGTCTGAAAGCAGTCAGCATGGATTGATGATGGGTCAATCATGCCTCTGAAATCTGATTGCCGTCGTGATGATATATCGACCTTTGTGCATGAGTAGAGAACAGTGGATGCCATTTTTAACCCTTCTGACATGGTCTCCCTCAATGTCCTTTTTCGCAGGTTAGGCCATTACAGTCTGGATGGGTTGACAAAGAAAGATGAGGAGCTACTGGAGAGACTCCAGCGGAGGGCTACGAGGATGATGAGGGGACTCAAGCATCTCTCCTATGAGGAAAGGCTGAGGGAGCTGGGCTTGTTCAGCCTGAAGAAGAGAAGGCTGCAAGGGGACCTAATAAATATCTGAAGGGTGGGTGTCAGGAGGATGGGGCAAAGCTCTTTTCAGTGGTGCCCAGTGACAGGACAAGGGGCAATGGGCACAAACTGAAGCAGAGGAAGCTCCAGCTGACCATGAGGAAGAACGTCTTCCCTCTGAGGGTGACGGAGCCCTGGCACAGGCTGCCCAGGGAGGCTGTGGCGTCTCCTACTCTGGAGATATTCAAGACCCGCCTGGACAATGTCCTGTGCAGCTTCCTGTAGATGACCCTGCGTCAGCAGGGGGGTTGGATTAGATGACCCACAGAGGTCCCTTCCAACCCCTACCATTCTGTGATTCTCGAAGCACAGCAGTGGTCTATACCAAAACTCCATGGAAACTTGAAAAGTAATGAACATGTACTGAGATGAGTGGTTGTTATTTCAGAAACAGTTGAAGAAGTATCAAAAGTAATGTGGGACCAATGCTGATTGAGTAACAATAGGTGCAGATAGATCTCAGATATTCCATAACCTCTTTGCCTCAGTTGCCACTTGCAAGGACTCCCAGGATTTTTTCATTGAGGTAAGACTCTGAAGGGCAATACCGAGCCATGTATAGGAATAAAGACAGGTGTTTGTTTTGTAAACTACATGCTTAGCAGTCTGTGGGAATACAGGGGCTACATTCAGGTGTGCTGGGAGAGCGTTTTTCAGCAGGAGGTGCTGGTCTGATATGATCCTGGGTAGGCCGGTTGTGGGGAGGGATACGCTGAAGTGATTTTGGAGCAACAGCAGCGGTATGAGTATGTCTGTTTCAGTGCTGGCTTTTGAAGGGAGGATGGAAGCAAGTCTGGGGCTGGGCCACCTTATGTGATAGAGGAGCAGTAGCTGGGCTTGGAAAGAAGCCAGACAGATTGTAGGAACTCACAAGCAGTGGCAAATCCTCAGAAGACCACAGCTTAGTGTTGGAAGAGACAACAGAGAAACATCAGCAAAGCTTGGGCCATCATGCGTTCAGAGTGTGGTGAGGAAGCAGGAGAGTGGTTGACAGCTGCAAGAAAACAGGCGTAGGTATAGGACAGTGTAGGGACAGCCTGCGGTGGGATGGCTGAGCATCTTGATAGGTCTGGGACCTCTGACCAACACAACTAATGTCCTTCTATCCTTGCTCTCTGCTGTCTCTTCCACTGATGCCAAAAAGAAGATGCTGGTTCTTAAATGCACCAGAGCTTCGTTGCTTCCTCATTCCCGATAAAGCTCGGGAGGTGCTGTACCACTGTTCTGCACTTGGCATCACACACCTCCAAATTCCACTTCCCCCGGGAAGACCCCTGACTATCCTGCAAGGGAAATGATCACCCTTTCCTGTGGATGGGTTCAGGACTTGCCCGTCCTCCTTAGTGAAACACATCAAAGGCTTAACTGGCTTCAGAGCCAAGCACACATTTGATTTTCCACCTCTGTCCGTCACCTCTGACACCTCCTCCTTCCGGGAGATCACCAGATCACCTCGTTAGCACTTTGTCTCCATGGTCTCTTTCGTGATGGCTCAGTGGGACACCATCAGAATCTTGGAGGTTTGCTTCTGACTTTTACTTAAGAGGCTTCTGCCATCTTTCAGGAGCTGCAATTCAGGAGCTTGGCACCAGAGGGCTCAAGAACATGGCAAACTCTCCAGCAAGCCAAGTCTTTGCACCACATTCCTAAATTTCTCTATTTTTGGTTACATGGAGAGATTTCAGGAGTGTACTCCAAGTGAAAAGATTTCACTAACAAACACAAGAAGAAAGGATTTCTTCTTTTTCCAGTTCTCTTTATCTGCTTACACATTAAGTGATATCAGCAATTCTGCTTTCAACAGAGCATCTCCAAATGGAGTTGAATGTGAAGGGAAATCAAGACCCTCTACGTCAGACACTTTGTGAGAAATCTTTATCACTATCCCCAAACCCCGTCATTTCTCCCACCAGCTACCTGGGGCTTACAGCAGCCATGCAATAATCTGAACTTTCTCCATTAAAGACTGTAGCCACGTGTTTCAGCCCATGGACACCAACTCCCCCCTCCCTTGCCTGGGGAAGGAGCTGCACACGGACACAGGAGGATGTGTCTTCATTGCCAACAGACATAAAAAAAGGCAGGCAGAGTTCAAGGAAAGAGAAAAGACATTCCTCAGCTGTGTATTCAGTCTACACTACCTCCACTGAGATCTGCTTTCCAGAGTGGATAACCTTAGACGCCTTTTTGTGTCAAGCACAGATCCCAAGACCACCCAAAACACTCCCTTGCCTACCTGCAGGTTACTGACCTTTGGAAGGGTTGGAGTGGACAGACAGCCTTAGTGCTGTGCAAGCACTGCTGAGCAAGAGCCAAATCATTGATGTGTTATCAACACCATTCTAGCGACAAATGCGAAGCACAACACTATGTGCTCTGCTCTGGGGAGAGACAACTCCATCTCAGCCAAAGCCAGTACAGTCTCCACCCTTTAGGCCATACTGTTCTCATCATGTTCAGATCCCACTTAATTTGAGACAATGGCATACCTTCTGGCCATCTCGTTCTACCTCTTTCTCATTCCTGAAATCCCCGCTTACCAAAAGCTGACACTTACACCACATAATTAAATTATTTCTATACCCAACATCCGGATTTCTACATTCTCCTTATCTCCTATCCCCATTTCCTTAATAGGTAGATAGATATTGTTTTCGCACTCCGTGGGCCTATGCCACTTCCCAAGACGTCTAGAAGTACAAGCAATGACTTGGGTCTCATCTGTCAAGATGGTTGCTCAGGAAAGGAGCAGCAGCATGTTCAATTGTTGGGTGCCAACACCAGCTTGATTTGGGTCCTTGCTGCCCTCTCCCAGTTCCTTGTGAAGCTCGCTCTTCATCGCTTCAGTTAATCCCTGCTACATTACATCCTACAGCACACAACTCACATCATGGATTATGTTCCGCCAAGGTTGTATCTCCATGAGGTGAACACTGAATCTCCCCATCCTTCCCATGAATGGCATTGCCTTTTCCCAAGGGAGGAGCAGCCCGCACTGCCTCCCAGTCACTTTTTTATGTACACTACAGTGACCTCATCTGCTCCCACAGTACATGGGGGATTTGTCTGGGGATGCTTACCACGATGCTTAGCAGGTTCTATGCTGTTAACCAGCCAAGTGGTGTACGTAAAATTTATATCCCTGTTCTTCCATGTCCCAGTCCCAAACTCTCTCAACACGGCTTTAACAGTCCACTCTATCTCTCCTTCCTTCCAGAGGCTTGTGGGTGACAGGAGCTGTGATACACCCAATCACTGCCATGTTTTTTAGACAAGGAGACCACGGTCAGGTGAGGGAGGCACGTGGAAAAGGCTTTGTGCTGTCCCTGCTTAGAGGGGATCCTCAGCACGGCCCTGAAGATCTGGACGTAGGACACCACAATGAACACAAAACAACCAACTGCTATACAGGCACTAACCAGGACAAGCCTAACTTCCCTAAGGTAGTCTGAGTCTGAGCAGGAGAGCTTGAGGATCTGAGGGATTTCACAGAAGAACTGGTCCACAGCATTGCCCTTGTACAGTGGGAGTGAAAATGTATTGGCACTGTGCAGAAGAGAATTGAAGAACCCTGTGCCACAGGCAGCTGCTGCCATGTGGACACAAGATCTGCTGCCCAGGAGGGTCCCATACTGCAGGGGTTTGCAGATGGCAATGTAGCGGTCATAGGCCATGACAGTGAGGAAACAATACTCCCCTACAATCAAGAAGAGAAAGAAAAAGACCTGGGCAGCACATCCTGCATAGGAGATGACCCTGGTGTCCCAAATGGAGTTGGTCATGGCTTTGGGGACAGTGGTGGAGATGGAGCCCAGGTTGAGGATGGAGAGGTTGAGGAGGAAGAAGTACATAGGGGTGTGGAGGCGGTGGTCACAGGCTATGGTGGTTATGATGAGGCCATTGCCCAGGAAGGCAGCCAGGTAGATGCCCAGGAAGAGCCAGAAGTGCAAGAGCTTCAGCTCCCGTGTGTCTGCAAATGCCAGGAGGAGGAACTGGGTGATGGAGCTGCTGTTGGACATTTGCTTCCACTCAGCATGAAGCACTGTCCAGAAAGAAAGAGACACTGACAAGTTAGGGTACAATTCTCTGAGAAAAGTCAAAGCCCTTTCTCCTAGACTCGCCCCCACTGCTACACACCACCCCCTTTCCCTTTTCTAGCAGACCTGCCTTCAGCTGCGTGGCTGGAGGCCTGGTCTGTGCTGGCTGAGTGTGCCGTGACGAGCA